>NC_061530.1:9695000-11177500 GCF_022379125.1 Scophthalmus maximus
GTGGGATATTGATGACGCCCTGCTGTTTTCCTGTGATTGCAGTGCCGGCCCTGTCACCTCTGCATTCTTATTATTGATGGTATCCCTCCGCCCCCTGACAGCGCAGCCAGATGAATGCATATCCTTCCGCCTATACTTCTCAAGGACCCCTGAAGGATAAGGAGGGCCTGTCTGAAGATTTCATTGACCTTCCTCTCATGACAGACATGTAAGCTCAGACACACACGTTCACGCTGCCAGGTCACACATAAACACACTGAGTGCCCATATGTTTTTCTCTGACCTTAACGGCTGACCTACCCGCTGTCTCTCTTTAGCTGAACGCACACACACACACACACACACACACACACACACACACACACACGCACGCACACGCACGCATGTGCACACACTCACAAGGACACACACAGCAAGGAAACAGCTTTGCTTCAAACAAATTCTGCAATATCAAAAGAGTTCCGTGTTTCAAAGAGTGCTACATTCCTGCAGCAGCACCCTCCATCCCACTCCCTCTTTTCCTCTCACACAGTGTCTCGCTATTTCTTTGTCTTTGTCTCGTCTCTCACTCTCTGTCTCTGTTACTGTCTTTACATTTTCGTTGTCTTCGTTGCCCCTGACTTACTGGTACAGTTCTTCATATTCATTAAAACAACCTATGGACTTCTCCACACCAACCTGGCTCCAGGGACTGTGGGTAGTCCTGAGGTGGCTGTCCCTCGCCTCTATCACTGGCCCTCTCCAGCCCTTTAGAGAGGTGTGAAGGAGCAGGGCTGAGTGCTGGGGAGCGGGGGGCCGCCGCAGCCGGGCTTGGTGCAGGAGTCAGAGGGTTCGGCGGGTGCGGGCGCCTGGATGGGGAGTGGTAGCAGGGCGACTGACGGCTGGTGGGACACATCCCTGGAGACGGCGTGGATGTCTTTGATGGAGGAGAAGTGTGAGAGAAGGGTTTGGCTGCATTAGAAGAGTTGGTGGAGGAACAGGAGGAGGCGGTTCGGGATGCAGAGGACGCATGAGGAGAGTCTTCAATGGTGATAGCATGCTCCTCATTTTTTCTCTGTGAAAGGGAAGAGGTGAGTTAACACAGCTGCGTTTCTTTGAATTTCCTTTTCTTATTGGTTCTTATTATTTTTTGGTTTGATTGCCAAGTAATGCCTTTGTCTTTCCTGATAAGTTATTTAAAACAAACAGGACAGGGGGTAACTTAACATGAGCACAAATGTGCACCAATGCTAAAGAGACAGAGACAAGTTTTAATAGAGAAAAGCCATCAATGAAACCTTTTTCCAACAAAAAGGGGAAGTCACTGTCTTGTTAAATGTAGTGTTATTTTGCATATGTTTCTCTTTTAGTGTTGAGAAATCCATATATCTGCGTTCAGAGATCATTTGGTTGTTTTCTACGCATGACCTCTCAAAGCAGGAAGACTTTTGCACAATAGTTTCACACTTCCCATTTGCCCACAGTTCCACAATGATATTTTCACAGCATTTCACAAGTTTTGCACTACACTGTAAACCCCCTCACACGTGTTTGGGTTATATTAGTCATAGCTGTACCTGTCCCATGGAGTGGCGTTGCATGTGCTCCATGGCTCGCTGCTGCTGCTGGTGCTGCAGGGCATATAACTCCTGTTGCCGTAGGAAAGAGGAGCGGGAGTAGACAGGGTGATGCTGCAGGTGAGGAGGGGGGCCCCGGCCCCCGTACACAGGAGGCCATAATCCTGACTGTTCCAAAACATCTGGAGCAGGATACAGTTAGAAAGAGGGGGGAAGTGAGGTTGTGTTCTTTCTAAATAGAGAAATATTTTCATGGCTGCAGTACACCAGGATAATCATGAAGAGAAACTGTGTCGATGAACTCTGAAAGTGCCTATTTGAATATGTGAGATTGGCATGAGAGTTCAGTCACCTTAACTATAGATGTGACAACTCTGAGCTGTATAAGCTGTTGCTGGTCCCTGACACAATAAGTGATTCCTGAATGAGGCTCCACATCCTCCGTTCACCTTCTTTAACTCTTTCTATTATTTCTAATAATTGTGCTTTTCTTTGCAGGGAAACACACACATTTTCCTCAATCACTCACTCACACACACACACGCGCGCACATACACAAACACACTCTCACAAACACACACACTCTCACAAACACACACACACACACACACACACACACACACACACACACACACACACACACACACACACACACACACACACACACACACACACACACACACACACACACACACACACACACACACACACACACACACACACACACCCCTTCTTGGCTGCCTTGTCGCTGGGAACCTTTGTTCTGTGAGATTAGCCTGAGTGGGCTAATGTTTCCCAGGGGAAGGGTTCAGTGGATGCACTTCCCCTCTCTGCAGGAACTCCCACGAAGTGAGGCAAGGGAGCGGGAGATAATTAAATTTCACAGCCTGTTTGCAAAGCAGCATTGACACACACACATGCACAAACGCACACATACATAGTTGTGTTCATGCCTTGTTCCAGACATGAACACAACTAACTTAGGATGTCCTCACACACAAACACTCACATGACACGCACGCACGCACGCACACACACACATACACACACAAAGTCAAATCCAAACACACCCGTGTGCCACCACAAGAGAGATGAATGTCAGTTAAAATGGTTTGCATAACACTGGGCACATGCAGAGGGGGCAATGGAATAGCTGCTCCCATTAACGAAGCTATAAAACACAGCCCCTCTGACAGAGGGACTTAGTTGAGCATTATATTATGATTAGCCAATGATACTAAAACTGGGAGAGAAATGACAGCGGCTCTGATGGTACAAGTGCAGAAGGAGGGAGGTAGGGGGGCAGAATATGGGTAGAGAGCAATGAAGACTCTGGTTGTCTGTGTGCGTTCGTGTGTGTGTGTGTGTGTGTGTGTGTGTGTGTGTGTGTGTGTGTGTGTGCGTGCGTGCGTACGTGTGTGTGTTGTGTTGTTGTTAAGGGACGCTTAGTGTACCTAGATGATGATGTGGCCCAGGTTCTGTAGGAAGAACCACCAGAGGGGAGTTAGGGTCTTGGGTGAGCGATCCCAAGACGGGCTGCAGAGAGCCGGGCATACCTGCTGGGAAACCGGGGCTCATTCCCACATGGCTTAGACCTGGAACAAAGATGTACACAAAATAGTAAAATAAAAGCAGCACATAAATACTTAAAGCCATGCCGTGAAACACAAGTTAGAAACACACGCTCCCTGTTTATTCGACTCACTGTATGAATGCCCCATCCAAAGGGAGGGACTTCCTGTTCTCTGCATCCAGTGGTGGTGAGCTGGGTGAGCGTGTGCAGCATGGTCCGCCCCTAACTGGTTGGCTCCACCAGGAACCAAGAGGTGGGAGGTCAGGTCGCCGTGGCAACTACTAGAAGGGTGGATCCTGGCGAACTCCACTCGATCCTTGTTTTCCCTGTCGTGGCGTACCCGGGATGAACTTTGTCATTATCTTTGATTATCCCTCTTATTGTCATCATCATCACCATCATCATCATCACCATCATTAAGATCATTATTTTCATCTTCAACATTGTCATCTTCATTACTACTACTACCATTATATTCATCAAGAAAATGAAATGTGACAGCAACAGGAACAGCCATCATCTTATGCCTGGTCAATGAGTTCTCATTATATGTTTTCTTCCCTTAATATGACTACATAACAAGAGCCTGATACTTCAGAGACATTCATATTAGTCCCCATAACATTAATGCAACACATCTCATCTCAGAGAAAGAGACAGAGAGAGGGCAAGAAAGAGAGTGAGTGGGTACAGAAATACTACATCAAAGGGTGATAAGAGTAAATGGAGTGAGTGGGGATGAGAGAAAGAGAAGCAGAGTCTCAGACTGGGAGAGAATCTGAAAGAAATAAATGAACTTCAGCTCATTGGATTAGAGCAAAAAATGTATAGATTATACCATGTGCATGCATGCATCTATGAGTATATATATCCATATGTGTTGTTGATTGTGAATTTAATTGTACCTGATGATCATTTCTCTGTCTCTGTCCAGATGATGAACGCTGATTTGCTCCTCTGTCATCCTCTTCCTCTCTTCTGCCTCCCGCCCAAGAGGATACACAGGGCGGGACACCCCTGGATCACAAGTACAACAGTGATTACAGTCGCTATCATTCACCATTCAAAAGTTTAATTCAATGACAATGTTTTGAAACTCTGGTGGCATCTTCAAATGTTTTTCTGGCCCTTTAAATAGAAAGTCTAGATACTTGCACTCATATATTTCTATGACAGAAAGTAAAGTTCAACAATTACTCTTTACTGCGACTTTGTCTCTGAAATAGTGATGTGGTCAATCTACAGACAGAGGCTGTTTGCAAGTTCCAAGTAAGCCACAAAAAAGGCCAAAAAAGGTAAGATACTGTACAACACCAGTAGCAGTTTAGATGTGAGGATTTTCCCCATAATGCAGCCTAGAGTACAGAAATAGCATTAATTGACTTTGAGTGCAAGGAGCATAAATGATGTCTGACCTTTCATACTGGGCAGCACCCTGCCTTGTCTGCTGTGTCCAGGGGTGTTGTCTGGGGAACGATGGGGTGGCCGGGCTACAGCGACAGCAATACCCACTGGAGGCTGTCGCACCTCCCCCTCTCCGGCATCCCCCGACTCTTTCCCACCTCTGTCACCCCTCTCTCCCTCGTTAGTGGATCCCCGGCGAGGAGGGAGGGACTGTTTGGGTGTGTCTTGCTGGGAGGGGTTGCTCTTAGCTCCTCCTCTGTCCCCCTTCTCTGATCTCTCTCCACCCTGCTTGAGGCAACCCAGACCTCCGAAGGGGCTCCGATGTGGCAGCAGCAATGGCTGCTGGGAACTGTAGTTCATTAGGTTCTTCATGGCACTGCCCTCATCTTCAGTGGTGTGCGAGGAACGGGACAGAGGTGGAGGAGGTTGAGAATGGGATTGGTTCTGGTCATTATTTGGTGCTCTGCTGCTGAGCCCTCTTACTTCACTGCATGCATTACCAACCAATGCATGATGGGAGCTTTTTCTCTGGTCCTCCTGTGGGCCCCCTCGAGACCCCCAGGAAGGTGCTGTCTGACCTCCGTCTCTTGCCCTATCTTCTGTACTTGCTCCATGGCTGCTGTGCTGCTGGTGCCTTATCCTTGCAACCTTCTGTCCCTCCCTCTGAGCCCCTGATCCTACCTTCCCATTAGGATGAGGACCCAAGTGGAAACAGTCCCTGAAGGGAGGAGTGCTGGTATCAGAGCCATTCTTGGATGAGCCCTGTCCAGCAGCAGGGTGTGTCCCCTGGCCGTCTAGCGGGAGTGAGGGCCGGTAAACATCGCCCACAACATCTACATCTCCGAAGGATGAAGATCTTTCCAGGCTGCAGGACCGTAGCTCAGGCTGAGAATTCACGTAAGAGTTGGGTTTGTTGAAGTTCTGTGTCTGGTGGCTCCAGTCAGGAGGTTTGTCAGCTTTGCCATATCCCAGCTGCTGCTGGTGTGGCAAGGATTTGTCCTTCTTCTGGCAACTGCTAAGTCGGCTGAGGTGATGAGAAGGACTCTCATAAGATCCTTCTCTACTCTTATCATCTCCCTTTCTCCCACTTCCTCCTGCTGCACGACAGTCAGAGCCTGCCAAGTCTCCTAATGGCCCAACTGAGGGCACATAAGTTGGGCCAATGACTTTCATTTCCCGGCCAGACCCTCCAGGGGTTGATGTGTTATCTTTTGAGGGTGTCAGTGTGAGAGGGGAACAGTAAAACTCGGGATGAGGATGGTTATGTCCGTGGTGTATCCACCCTCCTGTGACTGTGGCGCCCATGTGCAAGGCATGAGGAGGAGGTGGCGGAGGGGGAGGAGGAGGCATTGAGTAGGAGGCCACAGAGTGGGGAGTAGGAGGTGCTAAGATGGCTGTTGCTGCAGCCGTCCCTCGTCTCATACATTCAGAGGAGGAAGTTGAGGATTCACTAATCCTCATCTCCCCATTTATAGGTCCATCCTTGGAGCACCGCCTGCCCCCTCCGGCTGGAGGTCTGCCCACCCCACCACAGCTGCTGATTGCACCCCCCTTTCCTCCAGAGCCCGTTTCTGCCCCTGTACCAGTGGACAGTTTACAGGCAGGCATATTTTTTGTCCCCTGAATGCCCGACTCATTGTCTCTGTATTCTTTGTGTCGCTCCAGAGAGTGTCTGTGGTCCTCCTCCCTACTCTGGGGTGTGAGGTGAGGAAGAAGGGCATGGTGAGGGTGAGGGTATGCTTGGTGGTGGTAGCCAGATGGAGTGGTGGCAGTGTTTGTCGGATGAGGATGGTGATGAAGAAGCTGATGCTGATGCTGTTTGTCTTTGCTCTCCGTGTGTCGCTCCTTGCTGCTTGATCGCTCCTTGTCCTTTGACACAGAGGAAATCCCTTTCTCACCAACATCCTTGCTGCTCTTCCCCCCGCCTCCCCCATTGTCCGTCTCGCGGCTGCAAGAGCCAAGAGGGTGACCTGGGGCAGTCCTGGACAAAGGGGGAAGGCTGTGATTGGTGGAGAGCAAAGGGGGCTGGGGTGGAAGGCCTCTCAGGTAGAAGTGATCTGGGAGAAGAAGAGAAGACATACGATAAATTATTAAAGTTGAAGGTATGTTGAAATCTAGAGAGATTTGAATGAGGGTTGAGATTTAAAAAAATGGCAACTAAAAACAACTTTTCATTAAGTTTTAATAAATTACAATATTAAATTGTGTTTCTCCAATGACATCTGGAGAAAAAAAGGGAAATTGATATTGTAAGACCATTTGTTACTCTGGTGGTGAGTGGTGATTAAGCATTTCAAGGAGTATATATAAAGCTATAGTATTTTTTCTCAATTTGTTGCATCTGCGCACACACCAACACCTACCTTTTTGAGTTTCATAGAAGCGGTGCTGTCCATAGAGACTGTTGCTATGGTGATCCAGGGGACTCATGGGGAGAAAAGGAGAAGCAAGACTTCCTGAATAGCTGGGGTACCCTGTCAGAGGGAGGGAGAGAATTGATGTTTCTCTGCAGTGTTGACATTCAGCAGCCCTCTAAACAAACAGTTTTTCTCTACAATCTATCATGGAATAGGGCCATTTTGGAAAACACAGAAGAAAAAAAATATGGCCGGTTAGTGCTACTTTCACCATAAATGCACTTTTGCGCAAACACGCCACAGGAGTTGACATTATTTACAGTGGACAAAGTGGTGACAAAAACCACAGCTGACAGCTACTGCCAAGTGTTTGCAGCATTTAACAGGATGGAATTTGTTCTTCTACAAAACACATTTTTCCCAAACCCAAGACAAATAGTATGAAGTATCACCACCACCCACCAACTTAAAACACACACACACACACACACACACAGTTCTCCCAGGAGGTCACTGGGAGGTAAACGGTCGTTCCACTCTGTTCCTTGTTTTCAAGGACATTGAACTGGATTCTGGGATTGAGGAGGTCTTGGCAGTTGTGTTGATAGGAGCCTGAGGCCTATATGGATGGGTGAGGGTCAGCATGGGTGTGTATTTTCGGGGTCATCGTGGTGGCTGAGAGGGGGTAGCCTTAGTAGGGAGGACTGAAAAAATCACCACAGGCCCATGCTCATACACATGAGCTCAGTACACAAACACATTATAGGGCCAAAAGGCTCTGATTATGTGTGTACGTGTGTGTGTTCTCCAGCAGCTGGTTTCATGCCCCACAGAGTGTCCTTGCCGGCCCGTTAATTGGCAGCCGTTAAAAGTTTAACGGTGGTGGCCAAAGTAAACAGCACTCCATAAAAACTCATCCTACGCATTCCACAGTCGCACTGCAAAACCACCAACACCCCCTCACTGCTCCCAGCATGTGTGTGGGACCCTGTGTCTGTGTGTTCATGCTGCAATGTAAATGCATGAATGTGTGCTCTCCACCGTGTGTGTGTGTTCGTGTGTGTGTGTGTGTTCGTGTGTGTGTGTGTGTGAGATTACTCTGACTGGTTAACAACCAGTGAATCTAAATGGCGACAATTAGCCAAAAGGCTCTATCAGCCATCTAAAGCCAATCCCGTGGGTAATGATGAGTGATAAAACTCACGAGGGAGGGAGGGGAGATTAGAAAGAAGAAGAGCGGAACAAAGACAACAGAGAGGGACATGGTGACAAAAAAGGGGGAGAGAAATAACAGAGGGGAGGGAAAGGGAATAAGGGATAGAGGAGATAAGTCGTTGAATATACAGTGGAGGGAGTAAAAGTAAAAGAGACAACAGAAGAGCAGGGCTGTCAATATGAAAAGGCCCCAATCTGGTGCTGCTGTGAGGCGTATGGAGAGGGGAGAGGGGAGTGTGTGCATGTGTTGCAAAGGTTGTGTGTGTGTGTGTGTGTGTGTGTGGGTGTGAGAGGATGGAAGATGAAGGAGGAAGTGAAAGGGAAGTGAAGAGCTTTGAGATGGCGGAGATGAGAGAACAGAGGAAAAGGGAGGTAAGGAGAGGAGCGAGAGCACATGAGAAGGGAGACAAAAAAACAAGGACAGGTGTGGAAGACGGAGAGCGAGTGACAGGATAGGTGAGGGTGAGTGCGTGTGTGTGTGCGTGTGTGTGTGTGTGTGTGTGTGTGTGTGTGTGTGTGTGTGTGTGTGCGTGCGTGTGAGAGAGACACTGTAAAATAAATAAATAGTTATTTGTCTGTGAGAAAGAATATGTGCTGTTTTTCAAACAACTGTTCATTTCTTCTAGAATATGTCTAGTGTGTGTGTGTGTGTGTGTGTGTGTGTGTGTGTGTGTGTGTGTGTGTTTGTGTGTGTGTATTAGCCAGGTTTCTCTTCTCTGTGCTGGCTACGCTCCACTCTCTGGACTGTGGCCAGCTGGCAGACCGCCGACAGGAGCTCCCTGGCTTAAATTCGTAAAAACAATCATTTGTAGTGTGTGCACGCGTCTGTGCGCCCGGGCGTGTGCACGCACGTGTATGTGTGTGTTCAGACATCAAAGCTGAGCCACACGGACACAAAATCTGTCTGATAGGCACACGCATTCCCCCTTCACACGCACACGCACACACACGCACACACTCTTGCTCTCTTCTCCCCACTGCTGCTCTCTCTCTCTCTCTCTCTCTCTCTCTCTCTCTCTCTCTCTCTCTCTCTCTCTCTCTCTCTCTCTCTCTCTCTCTCTCTCTCTCTCTCTCTCTCTCTCTCTCTCTCTCTCTCTCTCTCTCTCTCTCTCTCTCTCTCTCTCTCTCTCTCTCTCTTGCCTTCACGTTGAAGTCCTGCCTCAGACTCCTATGAATCTGATTTCAGACACTCACTCCAGGCGACATTAGTGCTCATTTTCAGGGCTTAACTGTTGCTATTTATCGCTCCATGAGCTGCAAATGAGGCAGTTGCACAAGCAAAACTCTTGTCTCCTTTCAAGCTGTAAAGCTGTGTCAGGAGAGATTTCTGTGTAAAATCACAGCTCTTATGAGTTTGCCTCATGGGCTTTTAATCGGAAAATTTGGCTGCAGTTTGGAAGTGTCCTGCGTCCATGGGTGAGAGGCAGTGTGTTTGATTTATTCACCCAAATTAAAGTGTCATGGCAGGAAAAGCACAGGACTAAATGATACCATTAATGATGGAGACATTTAAGTGTCCCCTTCAGTCATTCCTGCGAGTAATCGTGCACATCACAAGGATGCTGCTGACACCGTCTCACGTAAAAGGAATGCAGTCGTTATTATTGGTATTGATTATACCAGTGCTGTGCCTGCCATGACTTGTCCAGATGCGGGGGGAAAGGACTGTTGTTACAGTGGTCACAGAGTTGGTTGTATGAATTTAAAAAACAAAGCTGCACTGGAGGTTGACTGGCTTCCATTTGAGTCCTCTGCAACAATGTTCGCGGGATTGAAATGCTTTTCCAAAGCAACACACTTTGATGCGTTTCGTTCACTCGTTCACATTTTTTTTAAAAACTGGTGAAACGTGAAATTCTGACCGTTATCATCAGTTAGTTGAGAAATACCGCCTGTGGCGGAAGCCTGTGTTTCTGTTGAAGCCTTTTTAGAGGTTATCTGTCTAGACACATCTCGCTGTCAAAAGAGAAATCCTCTTTTAGGCACACACAAGCACGTACGCACGCACACACACACACACACAGAAAGAAATGCACATAGTTACCTGAGAGGGACAGATAACTGAGTCAAGCTCAGACCACAAACGGTTAACAGTCGAAAGAGGACATGATGCATGTGGATGCACACATTTGTGTGTGTGTCTGTGTGTTTGATCAGGAAGGGGGCCGTTGGAGGTCGGTTAGCCCAGAAGGGGCCCTGAGGGTGGGGCTGCGGTCAGAGGGGGAGGGGGCGGGGAAGAGGGAGGCTATGTTGGAAAATGGGGTAAGTTTCAATGTGTTTGTGTGTGTGTGTGTGTGTGTGTGTGTGTGGGGGGGGGGGGGGGGGGGGGGTGAAGCTCATGAAACCTAACCTCAACCCCTACAAGAGAGCAGGGGAGTTGACTGAGTGAATGGAGGAGAGAAAAGCAAGAGCCTGAAGTGTACTGTAAATTACTGCCAATAAGGATGCTATTCTTAAAGTACATCCGTGTGTGTCGTGTGTTAGTTTTTGCGCTTGTGTTTGTGTTTGTGTGTGTGTGTGAGGGAGAGAGAGAGAAAGAGAGAAGAGTATCATCAGAAGCATCACTGCGGTGTGTGTTTGGCCTCAGCTCAGTGTTGGTTAAACCACTTAATGGCTCCATCTCAATCTAATCCCAAACCAAGACCCTGGATTAACAAGAGACCCACAGCACTCTGGGCTGCCTCCAATTTCCTCTTTGCGCGCGTGTGTGTGTGGGTGTGTGTGTGTGGGTGTGCAAGTGTGTGGGTGTCTTACCTTCATGTGAGTGGGGGAACCATATAGGGGAAGCGCTCGAATGGGGTCCAGCCCTGTAGGATGGGGAGGAGGGGGATGCAGCGGGTCCTGAGGGATGAGGAGGATGGGAAGCTGGGGACCCCAGACTGCTGGCCAGGAAGGAACCCATGAAGGAAGCACCTGAGTGACACACAAGAGAGGCTAGAGGTTAGAGAGCAGCTCTCTGATCACATTTGGCTGTTGGCAAGCAAGAGGCGAGGAGGAGTCTACTGAGGTGCAAATGAGCACGCAACACCACAGAAGAAGAACTGAGAAGCTCAAAAAATGCGAGTGTTAAGCTGAGAAGGAGCAGATGTAATCCCAAACTGCCTGAGCAGTTAAAAAAAATGAATGTGTCAGTGATAACTGGGTCTGGCTTTCTCCTCAGCTTTTCACAAATTAGATTTTAATATTCATCTTCAAAATATAACAAACATCATTTGACGACATTTTGGTGCCTTTTAGTCAGCGTTAGTATGAAATGTTAACCATGATTGCGGAGTGTCAAAGTGGGGGCTAACTTTGGTTAACTTCCACTTCCAAGAAGACGCTACATCCATTCATATTCAACATGGCTCCTATGATCGAATCATCTGTTGGTTACATCTTGGTGAATATTTGACCAATCACATTCAAAATGTCACTGTTCAGCTCGGAGTAAAACCCTAGTTTCACCTCTCAGACAAGACTAAGAACAAGTGCAGACTTTCAGTTTCATCCTGTAAGGGGAGCGAGGGTAATGGGCAGAGTTCAGTTTGGCTTTGTTAAAATGTATCTGCACTTATCAGCCTGCTCTCATTTAGTGGAACAACCCGAACAGTTGTAGGGGAAGGAGGTAACATATCCACAGGGAATCAGGTAATTAGTCACTGGATGGAGAGAGAGAGGGGGGGGGGGGGGGTGTTACCCATAAATTCTGCCTTGCATCAGAGACAATTACCACAACCACAACAGTCCACATCTGGGTCGGACACACACACACACACACCTCAACCATGACCTGACGCCCCAACAACCACAACCACAAGTGCCTTCAACTGCCAATCTCTCTCTCTCTCTCTCTCTCTCTCTCTCTCTCTCTCTCTCTCTCTCTCTCTCTCTCTCTCTCTCTCTCTCTCTCTCTCTCTCTCTCTCTCTCTCTCTCTCTCTCTCTCTCTCTCTCTCTCTCTCTCTCTCTCTCTCTCTCTCTCTCTCTCTCTCTCTCTCTCTCTCTCTCTCACACACGCACGCGCACACGCGGACGCACGCGCACACACGGACGGACACACACACGCACACGCGGACGCACGCGCACACACGGACGGACGGACGGACACACACACACACACACACACACACACACACACACACACACACACACACACACACACACACACACACACACACACACACACACACACACACACACACACACACACACACACACACACACACACACACACACACATGTACCAAGATTTTCTAAAACTAGACACTCCTCCATCTTTTGCTCTAGATAATTTCGCTGTCTGTTTCCACTGTCTCTCTCTCTCTTTCTCAGACATGATATTTTCAAAGCTTTCCCCTTTTTTCCCCTCCAAAATCCACTCATACAACTGTAGATCAGTGGTCTTTCAGCCAGTCATAATAAAACACAGCTCGTATAAGACTCAGGCTGGTTTCACAAGGCCCCCTGGCAGCACAGACTGTCTCTCCCTCTCACACACGTACCCAGGCACATGCAATTCAAATAGAGACTGACTGCCTGACTGACTGCCTGACTGACTGACTGACTGACTGACTGACTGACTGATTGACTGACTGACTGACTGACTGACTGACTGACGCACGCACGCACACACACACAGACACACACACACACCGCAGACAATAGAAAAGAAATTCGGTTTTCAGCTGAGCAACCATACATACAGAAGTTACGAGACAAATCTTCAAGTTTCTTCGGGGACCACGACTTGTACAAAAGAGGATTGGTCAGTTGCATTGATTTCAAACAGCAGTGATATTGATTAGTAAGATGAACAGTTGTGTAAATACTCTTCCGTCCTCATTCACATCTTTCCCCCCACTACGGTTCTTTCATCTTTCACCCTCTCAGATCTCCGCCCATCCCCCATTTCTCCATCTTTTTTCCATTTACTCATCTCTTTCCTTTTCTTCTCTTTTTTTTTTTTACCCCATTCCCTCTTTCCTGTCACCTCCCTCTCTCCCCTCTCTGTCTGTTTTCTGTTGGCGAGTCGAGGAGAAAATCATATTTGCCCGCTCCCTCTGGCCTGCTGATATGGAAAATCATCTCGGAGGCCAGCCACTAACATAAACCTTATTTCTGTGCCTGTTCTTTCCCTCCTCCCCTTCTTCTCTTCCTGCCCTCTGTTTCCACCTTTGTTTTATCCTGATCTGCACATTCCCTATCCATCTGTCACCGCTGCATCCTCTCATAGTTTCCTGTAGCCCTGAGCAGAAACACCAAATGATGAATGCAGGCACACTGGATTACCCATAACTGATGAGAGGTATCAGACAAAGAGTGAGCGAAACAGAACAGAACCATAACAAACATTACCCAAACTCCATGCCCCACCGGGTTTGATTGATCGATCAAACACAGACGCATATCTACATCAAGAATTCAGCTCTGACCCAAGTCACATCATGATTATACACCACATATTACGATTTCTGCATATGTGATTTACTAAAAATACAAGCTGCTGACTGAGAAAACGGCTCCGTTCAGTCTCTGAAGTGGTAATTAAAGTAGAAAATGTGTTCGTATGCCTCCCATTTTTCCCACTTGGCATCACAAACTGGAAAAGTGTGTCAACACACAGGCAGCGAATCTTCCGATGTTGACTATCCAAGGCAATAAAAAATCTGAATTATGAGTTTCTATTGATACTAATTCAGTCAACTGCACTTACAGTGAGCAAAATCTGCTTTAGTTTATTTATAATAGACTGTAATGTGATTTTTTTTTAGGGGAAAATCCACTCAAACTTACTTATTGTAACACTGTTTTATATTTTATTTAAAGCATTGGATATGTTCCTTGCTTTTCTGGGCACATGCTCCGCTGCTTGGAATATTTTTGGTATTCTCACGGATAATGGAGCCAAACATAAATTTTGAGATGTTGCTTTGTTTCCTGTGCGGCCACAGTTGAGTTTGATAGCAGCCAATCTGAAGTTTCAGCAGTATAAACACTGGGATTTGGTGTCAGTGCTTTAGAATTTAACAGCCAGATCTTGAGAGAAAGCATTTTACACTGCCGGTTAACAGGCATACAGGGAGAAATCTATCTGTAAAAGGCAAAAAGAAGAAACTATATCGAGCAAAGAAAGTGGACAAGACTGTCAGAATACATTGCTAGAAGAAGTTGACATAAATAATACCTCTGTCAGTGTTGGAATATTTTCCGCGAGGATTACAAAATTAAATCCCAGTGGATAAAAGTTGCAAGGAAAAAAAGGCAAAAATTGTGCAAGTAATTCTGCATTTCTTTTATTAGTGCACCAACGTTTTCACAGCTCAAAGACACACTATGACAGTTTTAATTAAGGATGGATCAATGAGGTCTGCGCAAAATGTTCGGCGGTCATGATTAAAAAGAATAAAAGGATAAAGCTTTTATGCAAAATGCTAACGTGTCTGATGATTAAAATAAACCAGAGAAAAACATCAAGGTAATTTTCTCATTAGATTGGAACAGAGCTGGTCTTAGGACACAGTATATATGTGGTGCATGAGCTGTGGATGGGGGGAGAATATGAAAAATATAACCCTGCACCCTCTTTTGTGTGTTCGTCTCGGCAGTGGCTGAGGAGGAAATATACGGTGAAACACGACAGCGAGACAACAGATAAAAGGACAGACCGTCCCAAGGTTTCTCCCTATTCTAAGGAGTCAAAGCGAGACCGGGAGGAAGAGGAGGAGGAGGAAGGAGCAAACAGCAGAGGAGAAAAGGAAGATAGCAACTGAGGTGCGATATAGGTGAAGGAGGGAATGTCACAAGGAGAAAGAAGCAAACATGAATAAAGTAACAGGGCAACATTCTTCGCTGTAGCTTTCTGAATGGACTGCTGCTGATCAACACACACATGCAATCACACGTACGCACACACACTCTCACACACCTGGAAGGGTGACAAGTTAAATCGATCCCCGTCCGATTGAAGATCAATATTCTCTTGTGTTCTATTGTCACATTTGCCAATTAACAGAGACCTCTGTCCACACACTGATATACTGAACTCTCTCTCTCTCTCTCTCTCTCTCTCTCTCTCTCTCTCTCTCTCTCTCTCTCTCTCTCTCTCTCTCTCTCTCTCTCTCTCTCTCTCTCTCTCTCTCTCTCTCTCTCTCTCTCTCACACTCTCACTCTCACACTCTCACACACACACACACACACACACACACACACACACACACACTTTTATTCTGCCATTGGTACTCACTGCGAGAGTTTGATAGTCTGACAATACCGTCTCACTGCATATGAGTGTGTGTGTTTGTGTGTGTATCAGAGGTTCTGACTCTCGTTGGCTTGGCTGTAACACTTCCCATACACTTGGCAACCTCTCGTCAGTCCGACCCTTTCATACGCCTCCAACCACCAAGGGCCCTGGCACAGAGCCTTCAATCTGTGCGTGTGTGTGTGTGTGTGTGTGCGTCTGTGTGTGTGTGCGTGTGTTTTGGGTGTGTATTTAGGGGCAGGAGTCAAGCCAGACCTTTCTGATCTGTTTTGACACCACAGAATTGCACAAGTGACAGGGCTACTCAAACAAGGCGGTTGTGGAAGGCACTTACACACGCAAGCGCGCACGCACGCACGCACGCACGCACACACGCACGCACACACGCACGCACGCACACACACACACCCCAGGGTCCATAAAAGCATTATGGCACTGGGGACACAAACACATTCAATGTGTGAGTAAGCGCCCGAGCGGTGCGTACAAAGACCATGTTCAGAGGAGAAAAAGGAGTTCTTTTGCTCAACTAGATCCAGATAGCATTTTCCTTCTGCTCTATCTTATTATTCATCAACGATTTCTCTTGACTCATTCATATTAGAAAGAGCAGAGTGTGCAAGCAAAGCATGGCATGTCGCCTGGGACGAGCAGCTGCACTGAATCACATTACGGCGGGAAGAGGAGAGAGGACAGAGAAAGAGAAAGGGAGAGACGGGGAGAGAGTGAGAAAGAGTGGCGGGGGGAACTGAGATAAAAGAGCTACAAATGAGAGATTTCCCTGTGAGGCGCATAAATCAGCAGACTATGAACAGCACAGCTCAAAGCCTGACTCCCAGGCTGCGGACCAGAGCCTCGCCATCCACACACACACACACACACACACACACACACACACACTTACACACACACACACACACACACACACAACTAAGCAGACACACACGCACTCTCGCTCTTTCTAATACTATCTCCCTGCATGCACGAGACTACTGTTGTAACATCCGAGTCTCACATCACACCTACATGTGCGCATTTACACCATCAAAAGCGACTGAAGACGTTGAAAAACCCACTGTACACCGTGCAGCTCCATGAAAACTACAGGGACTAAAAGCAGCAGGAAAGCAGGAGGAATTAAATGAACAGGGAAGAAAACATGCAACATTGCACCTTGTGCCAAAAGCCCCCCCAAAAAACAGAAAACAAAACCAAAAAAAGAACTCCAGTGATGTTCAGAGTTTTCCGTCTGTGAACGTGGCCTCACAAAACGCACCAGTAAACTGTGAGTGAGGAGGGAAAATGTTCGTGCTTTTGACCACAGACTTTTTGGATGCCACCCACCCACGGCAACAGGAAGGACCATACATGGGCTTTGAGAGGAGGAACTCACAACATATGAGAGTTTCTTGGGAAGCAGGAAGGAGGGATGGGGGGGGGGTTCTGTCAGAGCAAGTTTTTCCATGTTTTACCAAAGAAAACAGGGGTATTTAGGGGATAGGGGTCATACGAGACTGGTTCTGCAGCCTTAGTCGGAATGAAACACAAATGGTACATGTGGGTACACACACACAAACACACGCACACTAATTAAAAGCATGAGGTTGCTGATATTTCAAGAAAGCCTGCGGTGAGAGCCAATAATGCAATTCTGTCCAACTTAACCTGCCTGTGTGTGTGTGTGTGTGTGTGTGTGTGTGTGTGTGTGTGTGTGTGTGCACGTGTGTGCATGTGTTGGCAACACCCCCACCATCACCCCACAGTAGCTTTGCAGCTCTGGTAAACAGTAAGGAAGCCTGTTCTGGGAATTCTGGTCGTCCAACATGCCTGAGCCACACCCCTGTGGTCCATTCAGTTTGCGGCCACAGCAAATACACACAAACACACACACACACACACACACACATATACACACACACATACACACACACTGAAACTCATATCTTCATAAGGATGAAGACACGCACTGACTATAATGATTTGAAGCCGCATGTGCCTACTGCTGGATGAAATACACCAGGGGTCAAAACACCAGGATGAGCACGGAGCGAGTCTAACAGAAAACACGTCAGCGTAAGCTGAGAACAGAGTGGGGAATGAGATGAACAGGTACACATGTGTCTTCATGAATCGTACAACCGGCTGAAGTTCAAACACAATACAAGTTCACCACTTCACACATCAACATCTACTACTGTCTGGATACACACTTCAATCGACGGTACATTAGCACACAGTCCTTAATGGCTCTTTTGTGGTGAACTTATGTGACTGTTGTTTATTAGCATGTACTCCTGATTATGATCACGGTTCAAAACCATGAAAGTAGACAACAGTATATTTTAAGGATAGGCCAAGAGCATATTTTAGGAAATGAGGCCATTTTACATAAAATATCTTTAGATAAAATTTCAAATTAAACAAACTCTCTACCTGTTACATGCTGGAAATAAAAAAAATATTATAGGATTTATATTTATTTGTCACAATAACTGATATACTGTCAACGTTTCAGGAATTGGAAATCTAAGCTAAGAAAAACAGCTCTTTCCGTTAACTGCAGTGTAAACTTGTAAAAATAGACTGAAACTATATTTTGTATATTTTAATATTTGATCAGTTAATGATGTCAGTGTTACTGCTCTCCATCTAAAAGACACAATGATAAAGGTTTTTGTAAACCTAAATCCACCCTCAGATGCTCATCTATTATGTTTATATTTTAATAATAGAATCAAGCTCCCCATTGTTTAGGTTTTCTATTCTTCAACTTTACTGTAAAGTACTGCACTGCACTGAGTCTGGCTGCTCTCATTGGAGGGTTTTTCAGACGCAACAAACACCTAAAAAAATGACACTGTACACTACATTCAGCAACTAAAAAGCCAGATAATTCTGTGTTGGTGGAGACCAAAAACAGAGCTAAAAGGAAAATAATAATTCGACTTTTGTCAGAAGGCCAGGATGACTTGAAATGAAGCTGTGGGTGATTGTGTAAATAAGCAGCTGTTTTGCCAAGTTCACCATATCAAGATCTGAAGTATACAAGGTTTAAATTTAGAATGCTTTCATCTCGTCCGGGTTTTGTAGAGACAAATGAAACATAAGTCCCGCAGTAATTGAAAGAGTCCTATCTTTACTTTTCTGTTGGACTAAAGTTCCCAAAACCAAAGCACTGCAGGCAATTTTTTTTCCCGTGAAGATTGGAGATTGTGGCCCCGGATTTGTAGCAGCGGCGCAGCACAATCCTGCCTCAGCTTACGTTAGCTCAAACTCCAGTGGAAACAAGCACACCTACGCAGCAGCAGCGAAGCAGCAGGGCGGTTGCAGCGACGAAAACAACATCCTTTAACCTGGAGACCCAGATTTAACGATATCAGTGTCAGCCAGCATCCACCTCACTGAAGTGTCCTTGAGCAAGACACTGAATCCCTACCAGCGTTGCCACAGCTGTAACTGACCCTGCAGTCTGATCTGTAGGCAGCCGAGAAAAGGTGAATTTCCCTATGGGGATCACATATCACTATATCATTACACTATGCTACTTACAAGCCATCTACAGTGCTTCCTTCAATGCCACACCACGGAGAGTCACATCTCAGTATCACTGGAGCAGGATGTGTGTGTGCGTCTATGTATAACTCTGTGTGTTTGTGTACGTGTGTGTGTGTGTGTGTGTGTGTAACCACGGCACACTGTATCACCCTCCATCATCGTGAGTTGAGGGGTTGTGGTTCCTAGAGAAGCACTTTACTTAAATTAGACCCTCAACAGCTCGACATGCAGGTGTCAGTGTGTGTGTGTGTGTGTGTGTGTGTGTGTGTGTACTACTTGCGTGTATTGTGTGTGTGGGCGTCAGACAGTCAATGTGTGTGAGTGGGAAGAGACTGAACAAGAGAGAAGAGCGGGATCAGAAGACATGGAACACAAGAGAGAGAGGCAACAAGGGAGTGAGCGGAGGAAGAGAGAGGGAGAGAGCAGGCAATGAGGGGGGCAGAGAGGGAGGGTAGAGAAAGTAAGTGAGCAATGAAGCAAGAGCGAGAGAGAGAGAGCGAGAGAGAGAGAGCGAGAGAGAGAGCGAGAGAGAGAGAGAGAGAGAGAGAGAGAGAGAGAGAGAGAGAGAAAGCAGGTGAGAATTTATTCTGACCTTATTTCAGTTTGACTTTTCCAATCTTATATATTCCCTCATTGCTGTAATATTTACACAGGAATGAAAGATTATTGGAAGGATCCACAGAGAGGAAATAAAGGGGAAGGGGGAAGAAAAGGAAAATAAACAAAAGATAGGGTGGAGAGAAAGAGGACGATGGCGTAGGGGGGGGAATTAATGTAATAAATCTTAAATTAGAGTCGTAATTTATTATTATTTACATTATTGATTCGTCTGCCAATAATTTCTTTTTGATTATAATTTTGCACGAAATGTCAAAAAATTGTGAAAAAAGGGGCGAAAAGCATTACATTTTTTTCAAAGCCTATCAAGCACATGGCTTTCTGGTGAGCATTCAACTGACAACAATATTTAAAAGGAAAAACAATAACGGGAAATTTGAGAGGATAGAAAATGCAAATGTTTGTCATTTGGCTTAAAATAACTCAAAAGAACTGATTATCAAATACAACCACAATAAAGGATGGTGTCAAATGAGCAGAAAACAAATGTCAGTTTTGACAAAAACCAAAAAGAAAGGTTCCCCGTGTCTTCGACAGGAACCTTAAGAGGGACAAATACACATGCTGGTTGTTTGGTCCTAAAACATACTGTAAAAACAAAAGTGGAGAGAAAGCTTGTTGATACAAAGCCTCTCCATAGAGCCTAATATCTCAACATATAGTCGATTAATCGAGCAGATTAGTGACAGAAAATTAAAGATTAATTAATTAATTAATTATTAAAAAATTGTCTTAATTTCGAAAAATCTCTTGTGCCTTGTTTTTATAACAAATTACCTGGTAGACACTTTTGCTGTCTTAGTTGAACATAAAGTAAATATGTTGTTTTTCTGTGAAATCATCTGGAGAATTGATCATAGTAACATTCTACACTACGGATTTTACGGGCTGAAAATTCTTTTTTCATAAAATCAGATTAAAATGCTGAAATTTTGTTTTAAATGTGTTCAAGATGTGAGGCATGCATACAATAACCGAAAATAAAAAACAAAACCGGCCTCCTTTTTTTGTAACAATTGATCTATTTATTCCTATGACAGTGTGTTGTATTCAGTAATGTGTAATTTAGCTATAATAATAACATTTACATCCACTTATTTGATTTGAAAAAAATACAGCTGAAACAAATAGAAGAGACGATAAAACACAGAATCAACCGACGCTAAGAGGTTCTGATAAAATGAGATGTACACACACACACACACACACACACACAAAAGCAGAGATAAGTGCACACTCACACGCAGAAGACATTACTATATTATGCATGCACACATGCTCCCAAACATTACAAAAACACACATCAAAACGACCGGAAAAAAACAGTAGGCAGTTATTAAAGAGATAAGAGAGGGAGGAAAAATAGATAGAAGTAGAAGAGACACCTTTCCAGCAATCAAAGACGGAGAGGAGAAGAGACGGAGAGAGGAGTAGAGAGACGTAGAGGTAGAGAGAGATGCAGGCAAAAAGGGAGCGTTTGCTTCTAATCAGCCTGGATCCAAAATTTAGACAGGCACACACAGAGGCACAAGCAGTCCCAGTAGGATTAGGACCTCAGCACCGTGTGTGTGAGGTGTGTGTGTGTGTGTGTGTGTGTGTGTGTGTGTGTGTGTGTGTGTGTGTGCACGTCCCACGAGACTGATTAGCCATGAATGACTGATGACGGATCTTTGTTGTTTTTTCTTTTCTTTTTTTTTTTGCTCTCTCTCGCGCCTGTACTCTCTTTTCTTGTTTTCTTTCTTACTCTCAGCTTGGGCAAAAGCAGGGGACGGGACACACTCACACAGACACACACACACACACACACAACCCCACATATATACAAAGCTGCACACAGTTCCATGTATATTCAACGAAGGCTCCTGAATATACTTAATGCTTTCATGTGTGTCACTGTGTAACGATCCATGCTGTTCCACACAGCTGCTTCTCTCTTTTTCTTACTCTCTTCCTCCCTTGGTCACACACACACACACACACACACACACACACACACAGATATGAACCTATTTCCTATCTTAAACTACATTAGCTGTCTTTCACACCAAATACTCAATCTGTTGAATCTGTGGGACAGCAGCAGTGTGACTCAGAAAAAAAACTTGAAGGCTCTAACATTCGGGAGGTAGTCCAACCATTCTGCCTTCTTCAACCTCACCTCCAGATGAACCTACGGCCCCCTCCATCCATCTTAGCTCCTGACAGCAAAACAAACTGGACATAGACCCGCCTGAATGGAGGCCATTACAATATGAATGAGTCAAACAGAGCTGAAATGAATCGAATTGAGAACCAACACAAAACAGCCGAGAAAAAGGCCCCGGCTGAGTCAAACAAGTCAGCTCGAGTGACGATGAGTCAGGCATTAATGTGACCCTGGGACGGATAAGCGAGGGCCCCGTCTCAGGTGTCGGCTGCTGCCGTGATAAGGGTTGCCGTGGTTGCACCGCCTCGCTCTGCGGTGTGCATTTTCAGGGGGTGCAGACCTGTGGATGTGGCGAGACTGTGACATCATGTCTGTCCCCCTGCTAAGTGATGTCACCTCTCTGTCACGTTGCGTAAACAGGGGATTGCCTTGACCCCTCTGAAGAAGTGGAAAGCCATAAAATAGTGGAGAATTGTGGTGTCTGCAAAAACACACACACACACACATGTGCACACCCACGCTTTCTTTCCACATTTCTTCTGACTTTTCCACGCATTCGTATCATGAATTCCAGCCACAGCAGTCGCATATTCACATAAAACACCTTGTATTGCATTTTAAATTAACACAGACACACACACACACGCCCAGTTCCCCCTCCTCCTGCAAAGAGTAAGAAGCTGTTTTAGCCTTGTGTTTTGCAGGCTGTTTAAAATGTCGTTTTTCTCTCGTTTCTCAGACTTCAAAGGCGCCGCGCTGAGCTCTCACTCCCTCTTGCCAAATCCTCCAATCTTTTCTGATTTAGTGAGTTGGCCACAGGCCGAGAAGCACCGGGACGGGCCCGTTAACAACCGGCCGAGTGGTGGGGAGAGGGGGAGGCATGAAGAGAAGGGGGTATGGGGGAGAGGCAAATGAGGCAATGTGGAAAAGGAGAGGAAGCAGGCTGAAATTGAGACAGAAATGGGAGGAGTGCCGAGAGAAACTGGTCTGCTAACAATGCAAGACGAGGCAATGAGTGTGCGGGGAGTTAGACAGTGATGGGAGTGGATGTAAGAGGTGGGGGGGATCGATTGAAAGGAGAGAAGAGAGCGAAGGGAGGAGAGGGGAGAGCAGGGAGGAACGGGGCTGTGAGGACGAGGAGGAAGGAGGGCTGGAGGACCACTCGAACAGCAAAGAGGAGTGAAGGGGAAGCGAAAGAGGAAAGCAGAAGGAGGAGGAGGAAGGGGGGGGGGCGAGCATGTGGTTGAAGAGGAGCGAGGAGGACGGGTGGAGGGGAGGTCTGGCCAGTGAGGACAGAAGAAGAAGAAGAAGAAGAAGAAGGGGGAAGAGGAGAGAGAGAGAAGAGAAGAGAGCACATGGACACAGGAAGTCTGGCGCTTGCCATTCACATGCCAAGTCATCAGATGGTGGTGCGTGTTCGCACCCCGGAGATGTCGCAACCAAACGCAGCCCACTCCCTTCAAATCACTGCTACGGACAATAAGCAGCTGTTCACATGTTGGATGAGAGTTGGAGACGAGACAAAAGTCTTTCTGTCACTTGCCGCAAATGTGCCTCAGAACAAACGCAGGCCTCACTCAACGCTCCGACATCAAAAAGACTTTGACTTAATATATTCAAATGTCTTATCTTTCCACTGATGTGACCTTTTTAGGCATCTTAAGTCTTGGTCGCAGTTGCTCTGAGGTCAATTTGATTAGTTACAGCGAAACATTCAGGAATATATTTAGACGGTGCTCCGTAGTTTTGCTTGAAATATCAAAGCTTACAAAACAGTCCGATTTGTAACGGAAATGCCTTTAATGACTTTGCTGGATTTACTTAATGACTTAATGCCTTTAATGTGTCGACAAATTTCAAACAGTCAGGCCCATTTAACAGATTTCTTTGGCTGTGCTGAATATTTCATTTGAAGTTCAGATGCTGTGCAGCTCTGATGTGGGTGCTCTTGTTATTGATGGTTATGGCTGACATTAACCCTAATGCACTCTAAAAATTGACCTAGACCAATATTCTTTGATGCAACACATGGGTTAACTTCATCTGGAACCGACTGATTGTCGTGACACAGCTGTGTGTTATTTTCATACCACTGCTGTATCGTTCAGCCAACCTAAAATATGGATATTAGACACAACAAGCTCAAGTGTTACCTTAAACTGTCAGAAATGCTTAGTTAGCTGTTCAAAGTGATGTACAAATGACATATTTGTCACAAATAGCGACATTCAAGTTTCAAATTGTTACAGTTTTCAGAAATATTTTTTCTTTTGTGAAGGTAAATGAGTAATAAAAACATCCCAGTGCAGTGTCGTGGTTGGTTTACCACCCAGGCCTTGTGTTAAGCCAGTACAGCATTGGTGCTATATAGATCCAAAGTGAGCCAGTTTATAATTTTTAGTATAAATATATATAAATATATTTTTTAATTGAATTGGATTGACAGTTTACACTCTGCCCCCTCTCTCACTGCGTTCAATCGCAGCTCGGCCTCTGCCACCTGTCTCCTCCACACAGGGGGCCGTCGTACTCAGGGTACCACTGGTGAGGTGAATGGGGCTGTCCGAGTACTCATCCACTGCTGACTCATCTCTCTCTCTCACACACACACACACACACACACACACACACACACACACACACACACACACACACACACACACACACACACAGAAAGAGAGAAAGGAAAGTGTCTCCTCTCTCTCTCTTTCACTCAGTCGTACTCTTGAGAGGCAGCGGAGACGCCAGGCTGAGGAGTAGGGGGATGACGGCCAGTGGGTGCTGTCAGGCGGTGGTAATCTGACTGGATTACCAACCAGGTGGAAACATTCAGCCCCTCTACTCCCTCTAGCCTATACCCCTCCTGCTACTCCTCCTCTCTTTTCAGCTCTATCCATCATTTACAGGTTCATTCTCTATATTATTTCTACCCTGTACCTTTCTTTCTGTCTTTTCTGATTCACAGACACACACACACACACACACACACATGCACAAATGCAAACGTACTACCCCCCAGACCTGCAGATCTCCGCACACAGTAACTTCCAAACACATATACGGACACAATCACGTGACCTTCTTTATCCACGTCACGGCAGTTGCTTGTCTGTGAAGGTGTGTGCTGGCGGGAAGGTTAAGGGGCGTGTCTCATATGTGCCACGATCAAAGCCAAAGCCGCGAAAACTTCCAAGAGAGGAGAGATATTACTGACAGCCGCATGATGAATGGACAGGGTTTGCTGCATGTCTGTCTCTCCCACACACAGGCGCGTGCGCACACGCACATTCATAGCTATGAAACAGCAGAATTTCACTGCAGGATTTTGTGCTTCACAAACAAGACATAACACAGCGAGAAGAGTGAGAGCGGAAGATGAGATGATGGGCAGACAGAGAAAAGAAAAAGGAGGAAAAAGGTCAAGCGATGAGGCCAAAGAGGAAAGATTGAGAGAGGGGAAAAAAACTGAGGGAAGTGGCAGAAAGGTTATCGAGTCTTAACAAAACATTGCGATTATTGGCTTATTACTTTTTCAAAGCACAAAAAGCAAGCAGCTTAAGGTGAAAAACTCTGCATGTCTGTGTGTGTGTGTACAGCTGTGAGAGTGTGTGCACACACATGTTACATGAATGTAGGCTCTTTCTGCCTGTATTACTAGGTCAGACATACACTCACACACACACACACACACTCTCACACACACACACACACATACACACACTCTCACACACACACACACACATACACACACACACACACACACACACACACACACACACACACACACACACACACAGTCATGTAAACAAAAACCCTCTGCTATCTGGGAAGTAACACCTGTTCAATGACAAGCTCTGCCACGCCCTCCATAATACTGCACACCTGTGCTACTGCAGGGTAAACCTCACCTTAATCACACACACACACGCACGCACGCACATGCACACACACACACACACACACACACACACACACACACGCTTGCACAACTGCTGCCCAGGGGCTAACATCGCAGAAAGGGGAAAAAAGACAGAATGAAAAGGGAATAGAAGCAAAGCGGCGAAACAGGGAGGGGAAGAGCAAGAAAGACGGAGAGACACAAAGGCCTTTTCCTTATCAGTAATCTCAACGTCTGTGTAATATCACTGTGGGGTTTTATCAAATGGGGGCTAAGTCCTATGGCGTTGGTATGCAGCTGTCATTCCATCACCTTGTCAAGCGCGACCATATTCATGCAGACACCACGCAGATCTAAATAAGAGGCTCCTGCAAATTGATGGATTGCAGGTTTTCAGGGATGTGAAAAAACAAGGGGAGGTCAGAGTTTTTTTTAACCTAAATTTTTCTGTAAGTGATAGACCCAGATTGGTGCAAATCGGGAGCATGTGTGTGTGTCTCTGTTTCCAAAGATCTGAAACAACCCCCCCCCACACACACACACACACACACACCCGCTGTAACCCCCTTCCTGCCCTGGTATGGCCAACCCCACATCATATCTACCCCCTGTGCAGAGGCCTAGGGCCAGCAATACAGCTTTCTGAATCTCTAAGGGGAGGGAGGGCACAAAGGTAACCCCCATCCTAACCTCCCAGCAAACACACACGTACCCCAGCCCCCATCCCAAAACAACAATCCTCCTCTATGCCCATCATGTCAGTCAAAACCCCATCAGGGACGTGCATGGAGAGTCTGGATATCTGGAATCTCAATACAGTGTCATGCACCTTGAGTCCCCGTGAGAGGCCCCCTTGAATACATTTCAATAGTATTATCACCCTGCATTACTATGCTCCCCCCCTTTCAACATTACAGAATAATTTTAAATTGGACCATAATACATGTCAGCGAGTAGCAATATCAGTCAAAGTGGAGCATAATCTGTTTAAATCGTTCAGCAGGTTGGAGGTATGTTTGCTGTGGCTTTAAAAAGGACATGGTCATATTTTTTGGTAAAACCATTTCAGTCAAATTTAAAGGACATATGCGGCTAAATGTCTCATGAAATATGTGAAATGTTTTATCAATGGAAAATAAAATGTACTATATGATTTATATTTTATTACATTCAAATATAGTATTATCTAGAACTTAAATCATGAAAATGATTATGATACATATACGTAATGCAGAATATTATATAGTTCAATATATTTTGTGAACATATTTACACTGCCACATCTATTGGACATACCAAAGATCAAATAAGTGAAATATGTAATATTTGACAATATATTTGAATATAAAAATAATATATACAAAATATATAATATAATGATAAATATATCAAATTAAAAATATAAACATAAATAACTGTGTCCTACATAAAATATGAAATTATAATAAAAGTAATAAAAGTACATTAATACATACACACATATACGTACATGGACTGTATGTATGGTCAAATTGTTCTGTAACCATAAGTGTAAAAGCTCTCAAGCTGACAAAAGTATTATTGTTCTTAATAGAACTGGGTTCCCAAGACCAGAACCCCTTCATAATTTTACACAAAAAGTGTACTGAGTTCAATGTGTTGATGGGAAATGTATATATATATTTTTTGTAAAAAAAAATGTTTTAAAGAATTACAGGTCATGTGCCGGACTGGACGTCTGCGTCGGTTTCGCTGTTGTATAAAACTAATGAATATGCAATGAAGTGGATGGGTGTTTGTGTGTGTGTGTGTGTGGGGGGGGTGGCTATGTGGATCCAACACACACACACACACACACACACACATGCCTGGGTTTTCAGTGTCTATTTAAAGAAGCTGCTGCATTTGCAAATGATAATTAATGAGGTTTTTCACCGGGCACGTTCACATTCATCCAGTTAGTCCGGTACCTGCATAGAGACTGTATGAATTCGAGTGGAGCCTTTCTTTCTTTCCCTCTCTCTCTGCGCGCACACACACACACACACACACACACACACACACACACACACACACACACACCTTCCCATCCCCCCTCCTCCCCTATTGAGACAGGATACCAAAGCTACTTGTTAAATCTAATGCATGCACTGTCAACCCATTCGCACCCCGTCACGTCCCCGCTCAATATAGAAACCGGATTTTCTGGTATTACCCGCACCTCTATTAGCCAGACCCCCCCCCCCTCCCCCCCCTCCCTCCACCACCGCGACCCCCAGTTTGTGACCGATACAGACCTGCGTGTGCCCCGAACTCCCCATGTACCACTGATACGCTTCTATCTCACAACCACACGTGAAAGACGAAAACGTTGCGAGGAAACGAGGCAAACAAGGGAAGGGCTCAGCTAATAGCTCTAATTTATTGTTTAATGGGAAATATAAGCAGTGGAATTACCCAGTTCTAATTAATTAAATCAAATGGCAATGATTCGTACTTTACTAATTGATGAAACCATATAAATCTATGACAAGATTATGCCAAACGAAACGTCTAATAAGCCTTATGTGATAAAGGGGAATAATCCTGGTATATTGTTTTTAGCAGATTTAAAGTCCAAAACAAAACAACATGAGGTATATGCTATGTAGTAAAATTCAAGTCAAACTAATTTCTAAATCCCCCTCTATATAGTTTCATGGCCTATTTTTGCCTTTACGCAAGGCTGAAATACTAAACTGACCAATTATATTTATTTTCGCATAATACGCAGCAAGCAGCTATGTGCCATAAACAGTTCATTAGATAAAGTAAAACATAAAACTCTTTAATATGCCTGCGCCTTTGTGCTAATCTCCAAATGCCCACAAAGTCTGAGTTATTTCCTTCCACAGTGAATTCTAGTTTGCCCCAAAGAGCTTCGAGGTTTCCCAAGTTTGCAATATGGAGAACATATGCTTCAGACAAAAGACAGTAACTGATTTTTTTTTTTTTTTTTTTTACACCCACACTTGTCATCCATACACGAGAAAAGAGCTGCGTTCAACACTGACCTGAGTGCGGGGCCATGGAGAGGTGGGACGAGTAGTATTTCCCGGGCTGGAAGTGAGCAGGGTGCTGCACGGAGCCGTGGCCGCCTGGCGCCATCCGAGACGCGGCGCTGTGAACCAACGCGCTCCGCTCCGTCAGGAGGTGGTGCGGAGGAGCGAAATCTCGGCTTTCCATCCCGGCGAGAAGCGATAAATTCCAAATCCAAAGTAAAATCCGGAGGCACCGAAGGTCTCAGGCACCCAGATGCGAATAATCCCTTTTATGAACTTCGGGCTCCCCTCGCACTGAGCGGACTTTTGCTTCTGCAGGGTTGAAACTGAGTCCCCGTCATGTCCTACAAGAGCGAGAGCAGGAGACGCGTCAAAGCGCTGACAATAATGAGCCAACCAGGGATGTAGTGCAGAAGAAAAGGCTGAACCGAGAAACAGTCGCTGTTCATGTTTAGACAAACAAGGGCTATTTACGAAAAATATAGCTATTTCAATTTCACAAAAACCCTTTAAAAGACCACATTCACGCGTTTTTCTGTCTGATTTAATACCATCAATCATGTTACATCTAATGCCGATTTATGCGAAGTGAGTTTATGTGGGTTTACTCTCCACTACATATTTGGCACCAACAGAGGAGTTTTGCCCCCCCCCCTCTTCATCCTGTGACCAAACACGATGCGTATAACTCACACGGGAGCTTTTTTAATCAGCGAAAAGAATGGCAAGTAAAGGGGGAGGTTTGGCTCAGGTACAAACACATGATGCATATACAGTACAAGGGTTCTCGGCGGTAAAAATAAAAATGAAGCCTTTCTCAATGATGGAAGGAGTGTAAACCGAACAAGGACCAGTCATTAACCAGCCGGACCTCGTAGGCTCTTGCACTAAAATGTGAAGAAACCCATTTGCACTGAGTAAGAACGCGCCAGAGCAGTTCTCATCCTTCATCCTTGCGCTTTAAGTCTGATGGCCTCTATGTCTCCATAGTGTCCAAAAAACTGAAATGCACACACGTGTGTGTGCTTTGGTCAGTGGTTGTTGTTTATGCAAATGCAGTTTGATGTCTTTCAGATGCCATAGAATGTGATCCTTTGCTATACCTTTAACACGTGGTTGTGTCACTGGACGGTATGGCCTCGTTTTAAATTTCCACAATTTAAAGAAAAAAAAAACGAGCGAAAGTGCAAAGATCAAGTCCTCACACACACATTGACGTCTTGGATCAATGGTGCTTGTATCAATTAAATCTAACTTTACACCTCTCCGTTTACATATTTGTATTTACTAAACACCCTATATGTCTGACTCTTTATACTTTGCACCGTTGTGATCAGGAGTCTTATTTGTCGTGTTGGTTTTTAATGAAAACGTGGATAAAAAAACAGCTATTTCCATTAACTCCTAAATTCGGAGTCAGCAGCAGTGGCCATCGCCTCCTGACAATGGCAAACGCCATGCATCTGCGCTACATACACACTATGGGCTCACTGTAATCACAAACACAAATCAAATCACCTTTATGCTCCAGTGCGAGGGAGCGCGGCAATAAACAGTGAAATAGACTAGGAAATCATCGACTTTATATGTATGCCTTATAGCCCAGGTCATTTACTTAAATAGGACTCCCTGTGACGCTCAGATAGGGAGAGCCGGGTGCCTGCCTTCGCCAAACACACCTCAGCAGCAGTCCATCTCCGAGGCCTTTCAATGCATGGCACGTCCATCTAGCGCTCTGTGGATGCTGATAGCACCTCACAGGAATCAACGATAAAGGAACAAAGAAAATATCAAATGCTCTGGTGGACCAGGGGCTTTTGAAGTGCATAAGAATATATAGGCTGCATGAGCTTCAAGTCTCCTTTTACGCGCACGCACACGTTCACACACACACACACACACACACACACACACGCGCTGCTCAAGGACTCCTAACTTTCAGGAATTGTGTTTGGGGATTGGGGGGAGAAGAAAAAAAAACATCTCCAAAGTTTAGCAGCTCTGGCAGAGCCTGCAAAAGTGTTCGTGTGCGTTTGTTGTGCGTCCAAACACTCCCGAGCGTAAAATAGCCTGTACGTAATGCATGCACATATCAAAGTGCATCTCGTGAGAGTGTGCCCTGCCCAAAACTGCAAGTGCATTAAAATAATTTAATTTTCAGAGAACCACGTTAACATATTTGATTCCATCTAGTCGACAACACGGGGAGAAACGCGGGCTATACTGTACGCGCACTGGGAAGGCAAAATGGACTCTCCCCTGTCCCCGAGGCTGAGAGAAACAATGGCCCGTCTCTACGGGACATCAATCATACACCACTCTCGTCTGACGTTTGTCTATACATTTTTAAATTTTTAGGCCGTAAACACACGTCCTGCGTGTTTACATCCCACGTCAACAGAGAGCCACTCAGGCTACATTTAACAACCTGAATCTATATCCAGTGTTATCGCACGCCGAGCAAACAAAACGACGTGAGCAAATCCCGCGTAACAGTTTGGGAAAATGATCATTTTGCATCTGCTGTAGTGTAGTGTAGTGTGTGTGTGTGTGTGTGTGTGTGTGTGTGTGTGGGTGGGTGTGTGCGTGTGTGTGTGGACGTGGAAGAGGTTCAGACTTCCTTCCACTTCAACCAGACTTCCACACACACACACACACACACACACACACACACACACACACACATACACGCTTTCCAAACGCGCACACACACACCTCCAGCGTCACTGCCATGCAAAGGGTCAAACTGTCGCCAGACGAGAATCCCCTGCAAAAGTAACCAGCGTACTGTTAAATTACATAACATGAATTTAACACAATAGCCAGCAAATTGCCTTTCAAGATTGTATGAAAAGGGATGTTTCAAAATAAAATATGTATATATACATTTTGAAATCTATGAAATCAGAAATGTGTGGAGCTTTGGACAAAGGATAAAAAGGGGGGAATTAAAAAGGGCATTCACTTTTGGAGTGGCTCGGGTTCAAGAGGCCAAGCCATTAGCCCTCAACAATTTTTGCAATAAAGTACAGTCGCAAAACATAACCGAGGCACTAAATCCTGACATTCAGAGGCCCGCTAAACAGGAGAGACAAGCCCGGCCGAGCCGAAGACAGCCCGGCGTCAGTGCAGCCTTCACACCGAGGAGGGAAACTGGGAGCACTGCAGTCTGCAATAAACCTCTCGGACTCCCTCTCTCCCAAACACACACTCTCTCTCTCGCACACACACACACACACACACACACACACACACACACACACACACACACACACACACACACACACACACACACACAATAGGGAAACTAACAAAGAAATAATCTACAATTTATAATCTATGAAACTAGAGGCGCGAGGAGGCGCTCTGAAAGGCCAGTGGTTTTGAATTGTCCCCCGAATGAATAAGAAACACGAGTCATTTGGCTGTGAAGAGAGGTCAAAATATGGAGCACAGCTCAGCCCTCCACACTGGACGGCAGAGCGAACAGAGGCAGCAGACTATACAGCTCACACGAAACCCGTCAAAAATACTGTCAGAGTCGTGATCTGACGTGCTTTTACGCAAATATTCCAATTACCCAAGGGATGTCTTTAGATCTTTAGTATATTTTATTCTGTGAGGTGCATGTAGAGCAGTTAGCACATCAGCTTTTATTTTCATATTTACTTCTCCAAAGGTATGGCAGTGGGAGAGAGAAAAAACGCAGTCTTATGGCAGAAGAAAAAAAAAATAGATGCACACCCTCATTTAAATAAAACGCCAGAATCCAGAGTCTACAGTCTCCTGCATGCGGCGCTTGAACATCCCTTCACTAAGGATGTTTTAAAAACACAGCTATGAAATGATTTGCTATGTACTTACTGGAAAAGTTATATCCTTCGCATGGCGAACGGGGTTTATAATAATGAACGCCAAAAGTACAAAAATATTCAAAGTGAAAATCCCCGAGTCGCAGAGCAGAAACATGTGGGATTGATTACATCCTCCTATGCTGCTGGAGACTGAGCTGTGCAGTCAGTTGAGGTATGGGAGCGACGCATCGTAGAAGTTCAGGCTTGTAGTGAATCGAGGCTCGTTCATACAGCCGGAGACTCAGACACGCCGGGAGGAGGAGGATGAAGAGGGGTGTGTGTGTGTGTGTGTGTGTGTGTGTGTGTGTCGCGCGCGCGTGTGCAGGGAGGGGTGAACGCGTAGGCCTATTGGTTTGAGAGCGACAATGTGAAAGCGTGCCCGTGAGGCGCTCCCCCCACCTCCGCCTCCACCAGCCTATACCCTACCCTTCCCTTCCCTTCCCACTCCCCCGCCCATCCGACGGCAGACACGGGCGAGCCATTGGCTGCCGCTCTGACCCAATGAGGGCGCCGCCGGAGCCGCGGAGCGAAACGGCGGGCGTTTGATTTGCAGCCCACGGCGCACTGCGAGCACGGCGAAATGCGAGGAGACAGGCGGCGAAGCTCGGCGCTGCTCAGTGCGCGCGGAGGAGCGGAGCCGGAGCCGCGCAGCGCCGCCTGCACTTTTCTGATCACTGGTGGGGAGCAAACAGCGTCTCGCCTATTCTGTGTGATCCCACCGCAGTTCAGTTGAAATGCCGCGCGTGTGCTCTCTCCGAGTATATCGTTATTTTGCTGCCATGTGACAGCGGTGATGTGATAGTTTTATTGATGCTCCTTTAGGGAAATCCGCTTTTTTTTCCTTCCCCACTCGCCCCGCTGCATGTGTTTTGCCAAATAAATCCTCATTAGCGGGGATCTGTGTCTGATTTATCGGACGTGTATAGAGTTTTGTTTGCAAATGCGAGACATTTTGCAAACAGCATAAGACGTCTAGGACGAATAAGGCAACAAGTTAAGCCTGATAAAGGAAATGTCTCCACTGAGAGTAAATCTAAGAGAAGGTTTTTTGTTTTTTTTAAACAATGTCAATTGTCTGCTGCAACCGTGAAGCCAAGAGCCCGAAACAAGCTGTGCTCCGAACACGAACATGCATATCATCTCTTAATCCATCAGTTCGCCACATTGAAATGATTCTGCCATTTAACAACTTTGCAAATTACACTTGTACACAGACTGGCTAATATGGAGGAAGGGTTGGCATGATAATGTCTTTAATTTTTATGTGCATTTTGAAAGGGAGGTTTAGAAGGGTTCCGCGTAAAGTTAAATGGCATAGTAACAGTATGATCGGTATTTTCTATTTTATTGCAGATATGTCTATTTACCTCTCTCTCTCTCTCTCTCACACACACACACACACACACACACACACACACACGCACACACACACACGCACGGGCAAATTGAATCACTGCGTAATTTGAAAGCATTACGGTCTTCGGGGTTAGCCTCGCGCACGGTTCACTAATTTCGCCAATTAAAAGTGGAAGGATATGGGCTTGTGTGCGTCCGTGTCGAAATATATGAGCTGCTATAGGCTGATATTCACGTCACAGGTTTGTTTATAAGCGGAGGCAAAGGGGTTAAAACTCGGGGCTTCGCCTCTGCGAGTCTCCCGATTGGCTGGCACGTCGCCAGAGCGCTGCCAATCACCGAGTGTAAACAAGGCTCTGATTGGCTGCTGGCCAGTCCGCACTGGGCTGCCTGAAAAAAGCAATTACTGCCCCTGCGGTTTCAAGGCGGCCCCGCGCTGAACGATGAAAGGAGATAAGGAGGGGCGGTTTCAAGGCGCCCCCCCACGGCGAACCCCGTTGGCCCCAGAGCAAAAGGAGAGTCAAGAGTGACTAAATCAAAGGGAATACGGTAAAAAGGGGGGGGGGGGTGTACACGTTGAATCAAATGCAGAGGCGCGATCGGCGCGATGGTGCAATAACAACTTTGTGTTTGGAAAATGGAGGAGAGAGCGGCACCGAGAACCGGAAAACAGCGATCGCGCTGCTGCCAGGGAACTCGTTTCCTCACTTAAACGGAGGGAGAAAAGTTTCTTTTACGACAAACGAGACGGTGGAAAGAGGGCGATGGGTCTGCTCAGAAAACCAAATTAGAACATTTCCTCTCCTAAATAACAAACCAGCGACATATGCAGGGGTCGTCGGGACTCTGCTCCGACTCGCTCTGTCTGCTGCGTCCAAAATGTTGACCAAAACTTTTTTTTATTATTGCCAACTGTTCGATAATTAAGTGGATATTTCCGCTCTCGTGCAGCAGCTTAAACGGTAAGGTCAGATATAATAATGAAATTGGTAATTCATTGTTTCTGTGGGAGGGGGGTCGAAGAACATGGCTTCTGAGGTCAACTTCTACTTTTTTTCAGTACAAAATCTAAAGGATTTAAATAATTTCAAATATTTTAACAAATATGAAGAATGTAAAATACATATGAAGAATATGATTATTGTTACACAAGACGTAAACAATAGGCTACTTTACAAAGGAAATAATAGCAAAACGTGTTTGCAGTTTATCTGAATCCCAAAGTATATAGCCTAACACACACGCCCATTTATAATATACTATATTATATAATATTATATTATAATTAAGGATGCAGCTGATCGGTGTAAATAGCCCCAACAGTAAAAAAAAAAAAAAAAAAAAAACATTAATGTGGCGGCTTGAAAAACCTTACAAGCCTGTGCGCTTCTTCAATGAACTTGTCCAGACGCACGCACCTCATGAAGTAAATGTTTGCACCGATATCATTTACATTAAAACAGACACCCACCGCCTCGCTCCGCTCCAGCCGCCCAAACAAAACACCATGGACTGAAGCAGATCCAAGCTGCGTCGTCGTGCACCAGATAGACGGAGCTTGTAAATTGTCTGCACGGAGCCAAAAGTAGACTTTCAGCCATACAGTGAAATTAATTGATACATACATAATTCAAATCAAATAACGCCAAAGCGAGCAGATTTATCACATCTGTAATTAGATAATCGTTACACGCCCCCCCCCCCCCCCCCCCCCCCCATTTACAGAGCAGCCTGCATTCCAAAGCCTGTGCTCTCCAGTGGGCTTCAGTCACCACGTGCACGTGCGCACACACGCACAGACACACATACTAAACTCCAACTAGCGATATTCTGGGAAATATCCATGATAGTATACGATATTTTAGTATCTCCATATACGTCCAGCAATATACTCGTGAATTATCATTTATACATCAGAGTCTATTAAAATGACAAAACGTTAGTGCAGTTGTGAAACTCAAAATGGTGATGACGTCCATCAAAATCTGGGCCTATACATGCCTTAATACCTATTTGTGCAGCCTCAAGTGAGGACAAATAAAATGAAAAAAAAAATAATATATATATAGACATATATGTATAGACCACATGACTTTGTTTCCCTGCTCTCTTCCCAACACTGTTGTCCTCAGCACTATTGACAGAGGGACAATAATAAAGACTCCTGGTCCACGACCCACAAAGAGACTGCGCCACTTATAACAGAAATCTGCATTTAATTTATTTAGTGACTAGAGAGAAAGTCTTTTATAGCTTGATTTTTTTTTAATGGTTCTTTTTCACTTAAAGGTGGAGGCTGGATGTGCATGCATGGATTAATGTCTGTGTGTGTGTGTGTGTGTGTGTGTAAGTGAGAGAGAGAGAGAGAGAGAGCAAGCATAACACACGCACCCCCAGCCTCCGCACTGGTCCGTGTGTGTGTGTGTGTGTGTGTGTGTGTGTGTGTTGGGGGGGGGGTAATTAATGCGGATTGACTGATTGCTCTTGAAACAGACCGGTCCTGCGCGCGGATTGTCCTCGAGCAATGAAGCGTTCCTGACTGACACTTTCCACCTTCCCTTCTTCGCTTCCTTCTTCCCTTTCACCCCCCTCACCTCATCCTCCTCCCCTCTCCCTCCTTTCTTCCCTCACACTAACCCGGCGTGCACGGCTCTTCCTCCGCGGCGAGGAGCCACACATCCAGGCAGCTTTCCCTGCTGTCCAGCCTCGTCCGGTCCAACCGAGGCAGGTCCTCCCTGTTCTGTTCTGTTCTGTTCTGGAGGTGTGCCGTCTGTGCACTGTTGCCTATAGATGTCTATATGGATCTCGAAAAAGAAAATGAATGTATACGCAAGGCATAAACACATCATTTATGGGTTATGTTCAGATTTCGATGCTTGTGTTTCCACCCACGGGCTGCGCAATGTGATATTTCTGTCCAGCCTGACATGCGTAATTTTAGTGTCTGCTTTTGTGGACGTGAACTCTTGCAACTTTACCTCACGGAGACGTATTTCACCGTAAATTAAAAGGCGAAAAGGAGATTTTATGCACGTTGAAAAGTGGACTAAGTATGTTTAAAGTTAATGTTATTTAAGATGCAATGCATCCCCAACACTGGCTGCATAAACTTTTGAACATCCAAACAGGGCCACATTAAAGAGAGGCGTTCACAGTCGACGGGAAACACATTGGCGAGCCTGGTTTTTAAATGAGGTCCAAATGGAGAGCTGTCTCCACGGGAGGCCCCCTAGACAGGGCAACCATCCTATATCCTCAGCAGATATTTCTGATTGCGCTTTAACGATGAGAATTTCCAAACAGGATTGTTTTCACCGAGGAGACGCCCTGGCGGCGTGAAGGTGGTGCCACCCCACGGGACAATAGAGTCATATTAGATTGTAAAAGCATATACGAAACGTGTCGCTGCCAAGCTTTGGGGCTATGTTATGAAAAACAAGGCCGTCCTGTTTGCTCCATGGGCGTGTTGCTGTGGCGATGTGGCTACACCATCCAGAAACCCCCTTTGTTTTGGTGGCCATCCACAGCAGCGTAGTAGAAGAAGAGGGAGAAGTAACAAGTTGACTGGACACAAAAAACAACATGACCTTTTCTTCTCTGTATGAGAAAGACAGATGCTGCTATCTCTGATCGTCTTGACAGAGAGGCTTGGAGAGGAGCTCATGACTCACCACGGGTCCGGAAACGTGCAAGTGGTTGGCACGAGAAGAAAAAAAAAAAACAAGCAAGAATGTGCGTCTCCATCAAAAATGCCCAACTTAAGGAGGGAAGCTGTTGTGCCATGTACGACTCGCGTCTGCAGACACCTTCAGACCAAGAGGATGATGATGCAATATAGAAGAAGAGGAAGACAGGACAACGACGATGATGATGATGATGATGATGATGGTAATGGAGGGAATGGCTTGGGCACCAAATTAGTACCTGTCAAGCCGCCATATATCCGGCTGTAACCACCACCAGGCCTGAATGGAGGAGATGAAAGCTCCAGCATCTATTTATGGGCCATCGAAACACGCAGGTGGAGGCTTTAATTATCATTACCATTTGAACATAAACAGCCTTAGCGTGCCATCCTGCGCGCGTGTGTAAGCTCACGTGCAGTTTTTTATCCAAACAAAGGGGAGAATTGAATCCTCACAGTGACCATTTTTTTTAATATTGCGCACGCAAATAATGGGATTAGATACATATTGTGTTTGAAGTGTGACCGAGCAGCTCATATCCGAGATTTCTACATGCTCGTCCCCATCGTTCACACACGGGCACGCGCATGGGTCCACGTGTGTCGTATTAAATTGGAAAAGTAGCTAAACACAAACCTCTGCGTGCGTGTGTGAGTGTCACGTAGTGCAACGCTGCTCCAGTATGGGGATGGGGGTCAAAAGGTCATGTGACCTCCAGCAATCCATCACTCAAATATTCAAGTAATTCAATCGATTCTTTCAACAAAAAAAACACAGACTTATTGTGCAACAAATGTCCTTGCGTGACTCATAACTTTAACAGTAACGCACGACGTGCTTCAGTGACTCCGAAGAAGAAAAAGGAGAAAGAGGATTTCAGAAAACATATTCAGTTTTTGTTTTTTTTGGCCATCTTTTGTCCTATCGCTCACGTTGCTCGTGCACGCGATGTCGTATTTGGACCGTACTGTAGATTTAAGGTTATCCAAAGCAAATAGTCACCTCACGTCTCTGCGCAAGGCTCGGCTGTCAGAAGAAAACTCATCTAAAAAAACAAGTTGATTGTGAATTTGCATGTGACGCTGCTTGTCAGAGTGAACAATCACCGGTGACAGACACAAAGTTGAAAAAGAGGAACGTGTCAGGTCTAGAACTATGAACCATCTTGTTACGTGTATGATGTATACACAACAAATCTATTATACCGTTGGAAATCATATCGTTTTTAAATAACGTTTTTACTCATAAAATCCTTCATTTGTCTGTTTTTTCTACCTACCAGATATCTTTGGTAGGTAGTATTGTATTATATGGTATTTTTTTTGTGTATTGTCCGTAAAAATATCAAATGGAATTAAATAAAATGGAATCCAAAAAAAAGGAAATAAAAATCCTGTGTTTCAGCAACGGGACAAAGAAGTAAAGCAGGTGTTTAATGTAAACTGTCCCACTCTGGATGCTGAAGCTGAACTGTTATACCAAGAAGTTTATTTTTCTTTACTGCAGCGAAAGTGCTAATGTGTTAAAGTTTGTATGGGTGTGACTATTATATTTGACGTAACTCCAGGACATGAATCACAATTCTTAAGTCAGAAATTACACGTGACTGTGAGTTTGCAGCAACAATATAGTATAAATAAATAAGGATATAATTTTGTTAATAAATAATAAGGTTGCACAGTGTTGTAAAAGACTCGACCATTATCTGCATCGATACATTGATCAGCTATTCAGCCTTATTGCCACTTGATCAAGCTACAGGTCAGAAAGCACAAAAGTGAAATAAAAAAAAAAGACGAGTCTCATCTCGCATGGATATTCAACGGTGCAGCCCAAAACTCGGTGATTCGTGTGAATGTGTGTGTGCGCGCGCGTGTGTGTGTGTGTGTGTGTGTGTGGGGGGGGGGGGGGGTAGAGAGGCAGATAGACAACAATACGGTATCCTTTCACAATGTTAACTTAATATTATATATGCGCACCCTGACAAACTACAACAGCCAACTTTACATGGTTCAGTCGCCATGTGTGTGTGTGTGACAATACCCCCCCCCCCACCCAGAGGCCCCAACTGACAAACCCTCTTACATTAACCATTAACTGCATATTTAATCCAAGAACGGAATTAAGATTTTACTCTCATGAAAAAAGCATCCTTCCACATCCAGTCAGGTCATTACCAACTGTGGGACAAATATATATCTGCGTCTGTTTGCCCGTGTTTTAGTCCTATAAACGAAAAGGTAGCTTCACTGCATATCTAAAAACAACAACAACAACAAAAATCCCCCGTTTCCCACCCTGGAACCACAGATCTAAACAGTTTGAAGGCAAATACACAAAATTCAAAACTCTGTAAACTGCACGTGTCTGCAAAATACAGTACATAATATATAAAACAATATCTTACAAAAATATATTCCAAAACATACAAAATATAACACCTACCTATGGAACGAGCGTCTCCATATTTCGCATCAGTGTATTTATGGATAGAAATTGAAAAAAGAAACACACAACGAGTCTTTCTTCCTTCCTGAACTTGCTAAGTCTCCCTCTACTCGCCGCATCCAAACCAACGCGCATTCAAATGTATATGGAGTCAAGTAGCGCTGCGCAACTTACACATTACTGTCGCTCTCTCCTGAATTTATCCACCGAGGGGTTTTCCCGACTACAAGCGTCGGATCCTGTGGACGTGAGTCTGTACGTGAGGCTGTATAATGGCAAATTTATGTCTGGATGACGCGTCCCCCCCTCTCTCTCCCTTCCTCCCTCCCTCCTCCCTCTCTCTCTCTCAAACACACACACACGCACAATGAAGCTGAAAACCAAACAGAAAATCGATGGAGAAACTCCTTCCCCTGCACTCTCTCGTCTTGTCTCGCAGACTGGAAGGAGCAGAGCTTCCTTGTATTTTCTGTTTTGTTTTGGGGTTTTTTTTAATCAGGGGAGGGGGCAAGGGGACATCATCAAGCACGCTTGTGAGTTAATCACCAGAAATACTCCCACTTCCATCACCCACCAACAAAGATTCTGTGTATCCTACAAGTAACCCTCCTCTCTCTCTCACACACACACGCGCACACGTACACACACACACGCACGCACACACACAAACACACACACACAGGCACACGCACACGTACACACGCACTCACACACACACACACACACACACATCCTTTTGTGACCAGTATTGCTTTGTTTGGGTTTGTGATTGTGCTGAACCGGACCTTTGCGTGAAGGTGAAGGTGGAAGAGGAGGAGGAGGAGGAGGAGGAAGGCCTATCACCACACATGCATCTCACTGATGAGATTTCCCCCCCTGGCTTCCGTCGTCCTCCGTCACATTTTTATTTTTTAGCGAAGTGAACCACGAGCTTGTGGCCCATCACCTCGCCGTACGCGCCGCGTGTTTAACTGCCACCGTGATGTATGGTGGAAGTCGGGCCACAGCAAACTGCTTTGTTTTTCTGAACGGATCGTTTCCAGCCCGGCATGAAAAAAAGAAAAAAAAAGAAGCTCTTCTCTGGAAAATCTTACTGATTTGTTTACAGTGGTGACTGTTTGTCCGATGATAGGCCTAATTACCGCCTGGAGGTCACGGCTTACCCACCTTTTTAAAATTCACCACTGCCTACATCAATGCCGTCTATAGATAAAGCTGCTCTGCCGGGTTCAGACGCGTCCTGTTCGCGGGACGAGCTGCCGGCCCGTGCGGCCCAACAGCCCGTGCACACGGCTCCAGTTGTATTAACGCCATAAACATTTAGCACGGGCGTTAAAGAGTCCACGGAATGTCCGCGGGCCTTTGATCAAGTCCAAACGGTCCGGACAAGTTTGTGCGTAAAAGTTAATTCATCTGCCCGTGCGTCGGCTGCGTGCAGAGACTGTGCTCCCACAGTCTGCTTCGACGTGTCGCGCTGGACTAAAGAAAACAAAGACGTGGCTGCGACTACTCGTGCAGTAAAAAAAAAGAAAAGAAAGAAAGAAGAAAGTTTCCATTGGTAAAGGCTGGTACCTTTATACAAATCAGCCGCGGGTTGCAGATGAATGCGGGAGAAGCGATCGTCTACGCGCTGCGTCTCGGGAACATACTCGCGGAGACGTGATTGTGGTGGTTGTTCAGAGTCTCCTTCCCGAACAGGACGTCAGCCTCGCCTTCCTCTTCCTCTCCCCCTGCAGCCCCCGCCGGCTGCCCCCGCGGGTCACCGCTTCAGGAGCGCTGCGTCACAACTTTAACCCCTGCATCGCCGCGTCCGGCACAGAAGCGGGGCCGGGGGCCCCGTGGGGCTGTGCCAAGAGAGGAAGGAGGGGCATCCTCGAGTTGGGGTGCGGGGACCTACCGTACGCCCCGAGGGGCGGGTCCAGGGGGTCTCTGGCAAAAATGAGGAACAGGTTTTCTCTCAATTTAATTCAATTCGCTGGAAATTCACCCTACTACAGCTCATATTAGACTAACTGCTCTAATTAGTCCGCATGGGTTCACTTACTGAGGTTTATTCTGTATGCACAGTGAACAACCTGTGGTCAAGAATTTAGAAAAAAAGACGTCCCTACTTGCAATTTTCAAATAAATGGAATTATAACTCGAAATGAAATCAGGCGCAACAAGTAGAAGTTCACTCAAATACACCATTTTTCTTCAAAAACAATTAAGTAGTTTGGCACATCAAGCAAATTTGAACCAGTTGGTATCAATAAACCCCAACATCCAGATGTTTGTGCTTATTTATGATTCCATTTTCCTGACTTTGAGGTTCAAACAAAGCAAAGTGTTGATTATGAATGTGGCAGCCCAACACGGAGTTAAAACACCCAACTAAAGGAAGTGCCCCCGATGGAACATTGCACTCTGGACAGCACACAGCCTACACACATCCTCGGGGACGTTATAGTTTGAAGGTCAGTGATCTGACCTGAACATCAGACGTTCCCATTTCACAACGAGAAAAAAAAATGCTTTTGCCAGTCCCAGCAGGCAAATGCCCTTAAACAAACTCATCAAAGTGTAAGCAAAATAATTCTGCTATGACTTTTTCCTAACCAATGTTGTCCGCAATCCACAAACTATTCTCAAGAACAAAAGTAACAATGCAAACGTAAATCCTTCCACTGTGGTTAGGGCCTTGCCTTTGAAAGGATTTATGGGAAGGGGAAGTGGGAGGCTCACAGCAGACCCCACCCACCAAGGAAGGTGACCTTTATTTATCTCTGCAATGACCTACAAGGTTGCATTGTGGGTCATGCAGTTGGTCCATATATTCTCGTAAATATCTTTTATTTCATGCATGTTACATTGTCATTTAAAATTACCACTGCTTAAATTTTACAGAATTATACGTAAACATTTTGTGCATATTTTTATTGCGTTCACTAAAGCGAAAACCCTTGATTTTAGGAATCAAGTGTTTTCACACATGATTCAGAATCCGATTTTCGCTTAAGTGAATACATCCGAACCGCGACCAATGAATATCGTTGCCGTCTTTTGAACAAACCCAACGCCATTATGTCTAAAATCACATGATCATAACTATTCCAGGAAAATATTTAAGAATTCACCCTGTTCTCTTTGCTTCACAGAATGTGTATGGAGTTTTTGTTTTTTCCTTTTTTCCTTTTCTAAAAAAATGTCTCTAAATTCTCCAGCAAGACATCACAGCAACTGTTTGAATACCCCTCGTCATAGACGCATCGCCCTTGGTCCTCGCCTTTCAACCAAAGTTTCCGCAGTTTGAGACGCGCACGCAAACTGAGCTCAGATCAAACTGTTGAACTGATGCCATCCACATCCCATCTATTTCACCACTGATGAAGGACAGTTCTGTTTGAGTCAAAGCCTGCAGCCTGCAATCATCAGAGGGATCACAAACAGGGCCAGTTTACAGCGAACCCCCTGACCAGTCCCAGCCCTGTTGGCTTCACACTCTGCCTGTGTTGGGTAAACACACCTCGCTGAGATGCTATCAGAGGCGTCTACTGGTTCTCACTCCCGGATTCCTTCTCCCACTGTGGACTATACATGTTGCACCTGTTGGAGCAAAGTTATGTCTTGTGGCTTTTTAAATATCTTTGTGGGGCTGTGAATATCTTTAAATAGAATCATATTCTAGGTTGTTTACCCCCCAAAAATGTCACACTGTGTGTCATTATGCAGTATTTACGCAGGAAACATCTGTAACGTTCGTTATGAAACGCAGCAGCTGCAGAAAAGACAATACTTGTGACGCTTGGCGTGTGTGTGCGCGTGTGTTTCTGACAAGCTTTTAAGCCGATCATGATTGTTGCACACATATGGCAGTATTGATAAATGCGGACAAATGTTTGAGATTTACGTGATGCTTCTCATTTGCTGTGGTGTAACACAGTTGCTCATTCTCTACCGTGTTGAGAGTCTTTGCGTGTGTGTGTGTGTGTGTGTGTGTGTGTGTGTGTGTGTACGTGGACCCCTGATATTTGTGTGTGTGTAAGTGACACAGCTGCAATAGGTTAAGAATTAGACATTAAACCTGTCTCTGTTTCCAATTTGAGGCCAGCTCCTTTTTTAGCAAATGGAAAACACTTCAAGGTGCCACCAGACCCAAAGATGGTGCCGGTTTCTACAGTTTACATGGTCATTTGATTTTTGTTTGCCCCAGAGGCAAGTGCACACACACACACACACACACACACACACACACACACACACACACACACACACACACACACACACACACACACACACACACACACACACACACACACACACACACACACACACACACACACACACACACACACACACACACACACACACACACACACACACACACACCCAAGTTTATTGAGGCCCAGTGACCCCAGGTGAGCGTAGCTGCATAACCGAGACAGCCACAAAGGGATGAGCTAAGAGAGCAAAGCATCCTGGGATGTGACTTCTTGCCAAAGCACTAAATTCTTTCATCTTTGCTCTCATATTGTAATGCATATCAGTCATAAAACAGTGTTACATCACTGGACACACAGTGCTGCCTTTATCTTGAATGTGTCGTGTAGGTCTTCATCTCTCCGTATGAATTATGGCAAGTATGAATATTCTATGAAGCCACATTCAAACCGCAATGTACTAACGTGACAAACAGAGACGTCTCTTAAACGTCATGCCAGGCCATTCACCCCTCCATGCATCCTCTTCTCTCTAAGCTTTTTTTTTATATATTGCAGCTGCTAATGCAGAAGCCAGAACAGAAACAAAGCTAGCTTTGTCGACCCTCCCCACCCTACCCCCCCACCCAATCTCCCCTCCTCGCTGTCTGCTGACGCGTTTGCTTGTTCTCCATGTCACCCCCTAGCCCTTGTTCTCTTTTCAATCTTTCACTAAAAACGTCTTTTCTTCCTTTTATAACCCTCCTCCCTTCTCTCCACATCTGCAGCAGCATCACGCGGCCTGGCATGGCCGGCCCGGAGAGAGTCATGTGATCTGCCCGGGAGAAGAAAGGGGAAATATGTGTCGGAACCGTTTTTTGGCCCAGCTGGGAGGTCAGGGGTCAACTCAACGCTGATCTAAACCAGTTCAGGCAACAAAAAGGGCCAACTCGGTTTTACACAACCCTCTTTGGCTGTCTTTCTTTTATTCTTCGCGTTTTTGGCCTCTTGTCTGACCCAAATGTCTCTTTTTGACTCCCGCGGCTGACTGCAATTACAGATGGAGTTAGTAAACATCACAGAAATATCAGTTGTACAATAGGGCCCTGAGCTGAACTTGGAGGTTCTCAGACAAGAGGCAGGGCACTTTCCTGAACTTTTCCGGGAGGGGGTGAAAACAAGAATTTTTTCCTGCCAGCCACCTCGTAAAATTTGTGGAAATGTCCGAGTGAACCCATGTGAGAAAACAGCAGGAAAATCTGTGGAAAAAGTGAGCGAGTGGGTGCTCTACCCAGGCTCCATTCCTCACCCAAATGTTGTGAACGCGTCTAACTCGGACAGTCTACTGATGTGTTTGTCATTTATAAATGGCAAATTCTGGAAAATGTCTGCAAAAGACTTGGAATCATGTGTCATTTGCTGCAATTTTGGTATTTTGTTAAGTGGTAGAAATCACAAATCTGGGTCACCAACAAAACTTAATTAAGATGATAACATACACAGTTTACTTAAAAAAAGATGTAAATTGATGTTTTTTTGTGAACATTCCAAAGTGAGTACAGGTGTAGAATCAAGAAGGAGTGTATGGATGTAGTGATTTAGTGAGTCTTCCCCCAACAACAATGGCTTGTGATTACACACCCTCTGTTGATCATGGGACTGAGAGGATGCAGCGATACCAGAGGCCAAGGACCGAGTGAAAAGTTTAGCCAGCTGCTGAGCGGGAAGCCGAGTTACATTTGGAAAAATTTCATAATTTATGGGTTTATAGATACTACAATCATGACTGCTCCGAGTTAACTCACCTACCAAATAAAACTGATATCCATTTAATTAAGTTTGAATGTAATAAATAGATAGGGGTAGAAAATCACAGAATTACTTAACAGAAACATGTAGACAAACTATGTTCAGTATATTGTACATGTACCACACACACACACACACACACACACACACACACACACACACACACACACACACACACACACACACACACACACACACACACACACACACACACACACACACACACACACACACACACACACACACACACACACACACACACACACACACACACACGACTAACAACTCGTCACCACTTTCCTCCAGTATCATCCAGGCAGCTGTGTCCATAAAGACAGATGTGTTTATGTGGCATGTTATGAAGGACTCTACATGAGGCACAAGCATTAAAACATCCATCTTACATGGATGAAATTATTCCACCTCTTCTACCTCTACCTCTCTCTCGCTTGCTGTGTCTCCTCTCCTCCCCCTCCCAGCTGGCTATAGTCATCTCCACCAACAAGTGGCCTCTTCCCCAGATGAGTTTTTACATCCGTGGTAATGCAGTCTGCTCCTGACATGAGCAAATGGGGGTGACAGGTATACATGGAGGAAGTGGGTTTATTGTTCACAAAAATATGCACACACACTTGCACCTAAATACACCCATACACCCACACCTCACCCCCCCCCCCCCTGCTCCTCATGATCAACCTGAGTGAGCAGGCTACTAAAATAAAATTTTAGTGCCGTGGTAATGTTGCGGAGCAGCATGGCGCCACAGCTAATGGGGGATCATATCTACATCCCGATTCCCGCACCCAGCTCCGTGTTAAACCCCAGCGTCTGTCACCGTCCTGTGCGCTCAGCGAGGGACACAACAGGCCTGAAAGTTCAAATGTCCACGCATAAAGAGGGAAAAAAGAATTACAACAACGTGATATTTCTGTGTTATGGAGGTTATAAAGGGGGGAGGGGACTGCAAGTGAGCACAGTTGCAGGGTTTCTCCAATGGTTGAAGAGGATAGGTTGGTCACAGTGGTTGTGTGGTTTGTTAAATCCCCCCAGTAGGGCTTGATTTAATTTAGAAAGAGGCCACGCAAATAAAGCAAAAAGACAAGCAATGATTTGCTAATTAATTGGTAATTAATGTACAACTGCAGCAAGTTATGTTTCTGCACTGTGATACTGATTATGCTGCATATAGTGTCAAAGTGCTGCAGACAAACTTAAGATGTTTTTTTTATCAAATCAGAGGCTGGTATTGTCTGCCAGTGAGTGTGTGTGTGTGTGTGTGTGTGTGTGTGTGCGTGTACATCATGTGAGCAGAGCATTATTATTAGACCTTTCTGGGGAGTTATCCATTAATTCGGGGTTAAAGTCCATTTGCATCTAGACAAAAGGGACATGGGCCATCCATCTCAAGGCTGAGGGGAAGGGGGTAACAGAGGGAGGGAGAAAGGGAGGGGGCTGTGTGTGTGTGTGTGTGTGTGTGTGTGTGTGTGTGTGTGTGTGTGTGTGTGTGAGAGTGTGTGTGAGTGTGTGTGTGAGAGAGAAAGGGAGGTGAACCGTCCTCTTGCAGATAAATCTGTTGCCCTCAGGGGTGCGTTTACATAGGTGAGGACTGACTCTTCTGCAAGCCGAGAGTGATTTATCTGAAAATACCACCAGTAACCCCCCCCCCCCACACACACACACACACACACACACACCTATAGCACTCCTCTGAATCAATCCCCTCACTATGAATGAAGCAGCCCATCTGTGTGTGTGTGTGTGTGTGTGTGTGTGTGTGTGTGTGTGTGTTTGGATTAACTCACAGCTGCATACATACATGCAAACAATAATGCACACCAAAACAGGAGTGCAACACACACACGCACACACACTGCTCAACAAATCCATATGCTATACTTTTAACAAAAGAAGAGGGAAAAGACCAAAATCTATATTTGAAACAGGATAAAAGTTGATTTCCTTCTGCAGAGGATTCTTTTCCCCCCTTACAGCAGCTGCTTTCTCATCCCGATGGTAGATCCTCCCTCACACTTCCACAGAAAGGATTTCCTAGCAACGATTATAACACACACACACACACACACACACACACAGGCTCAACGCGCTGGGGCTCCCTCCAGCTATCAGTGTGGGTTTCCCCCTACTTCCCCCTCCCCCCTCGCTGCTGCTCCGCTGTGGAGCGAGAGAGAGAGAGAGAGAGAGAGAGAGAGAGAGATCCCCTCTCCACAACTCTCCCCTGGAAGCCCCAGCTGCTGGCTACACTGTGCGGTAACACGGGCTGCCTGCCTGCGCACCGGAATGGTGGCGTGCGGATGTGGGGATTCTTTTTCCGCGTTTAGCGCCAAAGCGGTTGCGGAGCGAAGGGAACGGACGGAGGGTGGAACACGGCGAGAACGCGTGATGTGGACGCCTCGAGATCGTTTTGCCGGTGAAAGTCGCGGAAGAAACGGGAAGCGGCTCTGTGTTTTTCGAGGAGAGCGAGTCGGCGAGAGGGATGGGGGGATGGGGAAGCCCGAACCGTGCACGGATGCCCGGGAACTGCGCTTTTTATTCTGTGCGCCGCGACACGACGCATCTCTCCGGTGGCTGCACCGACGCGCTGTTCTCAAGAGGGAGGGGTGTAGTGAGTTCAACGTGTGCGGCTATACCGGCGAATACCGAGCACGGTTTCATATCCAGACTCTACAACCGACGCAGGAGCGCGGACTACAGCCACATTACGCGCAAAACGACGTGCATGGCACGCCCCTTGCCCACCAGCCCCACCACCTCCTCCTCCCCTTCCTCACTGACAGGGAGGGCGTTTGCTGCACGGCGCCATTTTCAAAAGCCTTCTTTTGCATATGAGATTTATTTTTGCTGCGGGAGGGCAGCAGCCGTCTCATGTTACACACATTTTCTGCACAACAATACCGAGAACAGAAGAGGAGCAAAACTGGACACGTTCAATGTTTCATCTATTCTTCTGAGATTTTTTGTCTCTTTCTTTCTTATTTTGCAAAGGTGAGGAATTTTATTTATTCCATTTTTACGCGATGTAGCCTATTGGAAACTTGGTTAATTTCTACATTAGAAATAAGCCTTTGGCATTTATTGGTATCTATTATTTATTTAGAAAATAATTGAAAATAATCAAATTTAATTGAGGGGACCAAAAAATAGCCAGTTACAATTATTAATGAATTCCCAATTCCAAAATAACATAAATAAATTCAAAATAAAAGTGTTAACGTTGTAAATAATATTATTTGAGACGTTAAGCTTTAACAGTCACAAAACAAATCTTTAAAAAAAAATAAGAAGAATTTTTCAATCTAATCTTTTACTCTCAATATGAATCAATTTAAATGTAATATGGTTGTACTTCATTAAATTTTTTTCTTGGTGTTTGTCTTTTTATTTAAATCCATTCCAAACACTCAGTGGTGCCTTCAAGTCTAAAAACAAACCAATAAAAGCTAAAATTGATCATTGGCGGGGTGAGCGAGACATACGCCATGTTGAGAACTTTCGTTTGTGCGTGTGTCCAATTACTATGACCCTTTCCCCCCCCCCCCCCCCCTCAAACCAAAATACACATAGATATTCACATTTATAATTTTTTTATATAAAAAATAGATTTTTAAAAAAATGTATAACTAACTAAATAAATACCGTGTTTAGATTTTTGTTGCAAGAAACAAAATAGATTCAAACAAAACGCCTCAGTGAATCTGACACCAGTGTGAGAACAGGTTTTTTTCTCTCTCTCTCTCTCTCTCTCTCCCACTCTTTTTTTTTATGATTCTCAGAGTGATTTCTTCACGGTGACAGATTTCATTTGACGGAACTCTCCTCTTGTTTCTAGTTGTCTCGGTGGGTCTCGTGTGCAGGCTCGAGAGAACGGTGTTGGATTAGAGACTGGCTGCAGCAGCAGGCCACTTTACATAATTACATATACAGTGGACTGGTCTGCTCACTTTGAACAACACGCTTTTAGTTGTACCAATCACCGCAGCGGGCAACGCAGAGGCTCATTAAAACGCAAACATATTATCCGTATTATCTTATTCGCACTTTGTGTCATTCGACTTGAACATTTTCGACAAAAGCCCACGTTCTGCTCGTCTTGGTGCGGGCGCGCGCGCTCGTCTCTCTCGCCGTCGACGCGCAGCGGTCACTCCCGGAGTCTCGTCGACCGAGCTCTAATAATGGAAAACAGCCGTAAACAAGCGTGTTTGTGTTTAGTCGTGTCTGGCGGAAATTTAGTGGAAAACAAAATGTGGACACGCGCGCGTGTGTCTTGGCACCGGAGCGGGAGGCGGCGAGGAGAGTTTTCCACGTTGGTGAAGTTAATTCGGCAGGACGGGCAGCTTTTTCTGAGGCAGCACGATCAGGCGATAATGGCAATAAAACACACACACACACACACACACACACACACGCGCGCGCGGTACTGCACAGAGCGACGAACGAGCACGAGCAGAGTGAACATGTCTCCATTTTACTTTATTATCGGACTTCGATAGTTTGATACTTGAAGGTGCACCGAGTCTAACGGTCATTACGACCACGAATAATAATAACAATAACAATAATAATGATGAGGATGATAACAATAATGTAATTAAAAATATTGATGTGGTAATTACGTACAAAATAAAAAACAACAAAATACCGATTCTTAAAATGAATAATAAATTTACAGTGCGTTATTCGAAAAAGTTAAAACGTTAACCTCAAACTTTTGTGACATCAATTCTCATATGAAATTAAATATAATTTATATATGAAACAAATATATATTTACTGAAAAATAAAACGCCTTTAAAAACTTTAATTTTGATCTTTTAATTTGTGATATTTGTTGGGTTTGGTTGTTTTGGTTGAATGGTTCTGCTGACGGTTTATGTTTAAACCTAAAAATGGACTTAATTAGATTTGAATTGTAGCCGTTTATCATTGTGCCTCTTGTTTTCTATTTATGTAACAGAGATTAAGGTTATTTTTATCCTCTTAGAGAAACAGTAAATATATTTTGGATTGTCTTCTCTTTCAGATGATCCTTAATTTTCTTTCCCTTTTTAAATTAAATAAATAAATACATTAAATTTAAAGAAGCGTTTTGTTGTGAATATTTTCTTTTCTTCTTTTTAAACAACATTTTCTTTATTTGCCTACAAAACGATCCTTGTGCACTTGCATTGCGGTTGTGATTGTAATTGTAATTGTTCCAGAACTACCTGAATGATTAAAAAAAATATTGCAAGACAAACGAGCTGTGTGTGTGTGTGTGTGTGTGTGTGTGTGTCTATCTATTCTATTGAATGTAGCCCAAAGTGCAAACAGAGGTAGATTTCATTTTAAAAGCACACTCACACTCCACAGTGGGGTAGAAAGGGTCGCGATGGGCCGCAGCCGCAGCAGCAGCAGCAGCGGTGCATGCCGGGATGTGTCCGTGCTGGGCCGCTGTGGCGCTCGGGGGTGATTTCAGCAGCCAGCCGAGGCCACAAACGGCAAGTTGAGTCGAGTCGAACTGCAGAGCGGGGGTGTCAAGGAGTCGGTTCAGCTCCCTGCGCGGTCCTCCTGCAGCACCGATGGGCGCCATGCGGAACACACGCATCTCCATAATTGCATTGCAGACAATTAAGACGCGAATTAACAAAATGGGTGGGCCCGTGAAGTGGAATATAACGGAGTGGGATGTGCGGGCCGCGCAACGTGTCCGTGCAGGCTGGCAACAACACAGAGCCGGTTGGGTTCCAGATCCGTCAGACGTCGGCGGAGCTGAACCTCGTTTCTTCCCCGTATACCGTTTTATTTATTCAACTCGCATTGGGCCTGATTACATTACGAGTGACTCGGAAGTTAGGAGATCAGAGCTGATGTATTCCTGCAGAATGACATTTCCACCCTGTTGCTGCGTGTTTACATACGATTACTGCAGTCTACCTCCATCTACTCTTTTAATTTCCTATAAGTCATATTAAAAAAGATGACGTGAATATTCAGCCTCTTACTTTACATGGGACATGTCCATTTTCAGTACCAGTTGATTGTTTGGTAAGACAGAGGCGGAGCAGAAAGGGGGGGGGGGGGGGGGGGTCCCCTCTCCTCAACCCCCCTCCACCTCCCCTCTCAGCCCCCGCTGCACTGGGCTGGCCTGGATAGAGAATCCCCCCTCCCACCACCACCACCACCACCCTACAGCGAAAAGGCACCCAGCTACGAAATACAATACAAACTCAATTAAATGCAGTCTCCGCTGTGATTTACCGCAATGAATGATAAATTGCTCATCGTTCTCACACCGTAGGATCTCCGAAAACGCAATAATAGGCGGAATCGTTATGTAAAATATGCACGAGCGCTCATTTACCAAATTTAGTCCAGGAGGGGCAACTCAACTGTCTGCGCCCTTTTGTTAGGAAAATGCCTGCTTAAATAACCAGGTTTGTCTCTAAAAGCGTGTGGTTAAGGTCAAAATGCTACATGGGCTAAATTGCCACATTGTTACCCAGAGAGAGAGAGAGAGGGAGGGAGGGAGGGAGGGAGGGAGGGAGGAAAATAAAAATGCATCTACGACTTTCACATATTGCAAGAGTGGTGAATAATTTTGTGGCTGTCTAGCGTGAAATTAGTACATAGCAAAAGATGGTTTAGCAGTTAACAGTGTAAACAATAATTACAAACAGAGAGAGAGGGGGTGGGGGGCTTCACCTGCAGCTGATGGAGAACAAAACCGTGTAAACTCATTTTAAACATTTTCTAAACCTATAAACATATGGTCTTTCACATATATTTGCTTTTAAACAGTTATGTGAGTAATATGCAATTAAGTCAATGAATATTTTCTCACCTCTTAAGTCATTCATTCTTCTCAAATGTGGTCAAATGTCACAGGTAGTGCAGAAATAATTATTGCATACACAGTATGTGATTTAAAATTTCTTATGGAGAAGGAGGATTTATAATTCTCATAGAAGAATACGCCAAAACCTTTATCATCTGTGCATCTTTCTCTGTAAATCTACACAGCTCTTATATACTTTACTACATGATAAGGACATGATTGATTTGCGTTTTTTTATTTTAATAATTTATAGTAGATGAGAGCCGTTTCCTGTTGCTCAAAACATTTAGGGACCGCTTTATTGAACAGATGTGAATAAAAGCGCAGCGTTCTGTAATTATCTGTCATTGTGTAAATATTGCACAGTCTGCACATCTGTGGATGATACAAGTTATGAATTTAAGCTTATCTACTTTGATTTGAAATGCTAGATTTTCACCCTGAGTCACCTGGTGAGTGTGTCAATGTTTTCGAAGCACCAATGTTTTTTTTAATGATTCATATTCATAGCAAATATCACATCAAGTGCCCAATGCCAGTTATGAGCCCCTGAAAGACAAGTGAAAACTACAGAGACTTCTAAGAATATGATTCATTTTTGGATCCGTCAACAGATTTAGCAGTAAACGGGCCGGTGCTGGTGAACTACCCCTCCCATCAGGCTCTGTTCGCTGTGAGACATTCAGCGCACAGTTCAATTCTCTCCTCACTGAGGGAATAAAACAACAAGCCCACTATTCATTTGTGAACATATCTGCACATTCCTTTTTTTCCCCCCCTTTCTTTACACACTTTCTTATGCAAGCCTTTCCCGATGATCCTGCTCTGCTGAAACACACGGATTTAATAGAAAAGAAAAGGCAGTATGCAGTATTATGCTCCCTGTTCCTACTTCTTTTATTCATTCATTTATTCATCAATTTATCGGAGACGCCAGCATGACCAAACATGTTGGAACTAGGTGCAAAATATCATATGCTTAGTGAGGAGTGACTTGTGCTTTAGTAGGCGTGTTTTGAAAAGCTCTATAGTCAGTTGTTTCTTTACTATTTTTATAAAAATGGAAAAACGTCGAAGGGACTGATTCATAAACAAATCAAATACTACAATTTCAAACACACGTGTCTTAATAATTTGGAAGTCTGATTGCAGTTCAAGACAACTGATATTTAAGTTGTTATTTTAAGGGAAATATCTGGATGTGTACAGCCAAAAGGTAGAGCTGAGTGAAGCACAGAAAAAATATTGATTTAGCAGTGGCCTGAGAAAGACAGGACACCCCATCACCCCCCCCCCCCCCCCCCCCCCCCCCCTTTTTCCATTAATCTCTCGAAGCAGTGTAAGATACTGGAGGGTTACTGTAACATTGTGCAGCTCTAAAATATTCCAGTCCTTTGCCCATGGCATCCATATGTTTAATTTCACTACAAATGTTTTAACAGCAAATGAAGCTCGTTTCTTTCTCATTTTTTCCCCCAACATTAGGGGATCTGCGAAAGGGAAAATAGTTCTTTACCCCCTCCTCTCTGTCTGCATCGAGAGGGCTCCCATTGAGAGATTGTGCGAGTGTGTGTGTGTGTGTGTGTGTGTGTGTGTGTGTGTGTATTTCAAAAAGAAGCACAGTGATGCTTTATTTAATTGGTTGTGGACCACCTGGAGTTTCAACATTTCCCCTGGCTGATTTCAGACTCCCTCAGGTCAACTATACATTTGATGTCTGTAGCTGAAGAAAGGGAAAAAAACATGTCATTTGCAATGCTAAACTGCAATAATGTTGCACTGATTTCGTTTTGAATTGTATGCCGTTAATTTTTTTGTTTTATTAAAAAGCTTTTTTATGCCACGCTTATTTGTTTGGTAATAAAGATTGGAGAGGGAATTCTTTCAACTTTCTATTTGTTAGACATGTAATCGTTACACCTTCGCACGCACACAAACCTATACAGTGTATTTAAAGGCATCCACTCGCACAAAGCACACAATAAACACAAGCACATGATCTGCAGGTGTGTGTATGACACTGGACACCATTGACAAGACACTGTGCTCTCTGTATCACACACACACACACACACACACACACACACACACACACACACACACACACACACACACACACACACACACACACACACACACACACACACACACACACACACACACACACACACACACACACACACACACACACACACACACACACACACACACACACCAGAATTGTGCGTGCGTCTGTATGTGAGTGAAGGTAGGGTAGACCAGGAGGGAAGGAGGCTTATGAGGTCAGCAGGGGAGAAAGGGGAGGAAAGAGGATAGTGGACTAGGGAGAGCGTGTGTGTGTGTGTGTGTGTGTGTGTGTGTGTGTGTGTGTGTGTGTGTGTGTGTGTGTGGCAGGTGTGCATGAAGCAGGGCAGTGGTGGGAGGGAGGGTTTCTAACGTGTGCTTCCGGTGCAGGATAGCTCATTCATCATTCTCACATGGTGGGTTTACTTTGCCAGTGATAGAGAAAGGGGTGAGGAGCAGCACTACAGGGAGGGAGACTAATGTGTATGTGTGTGTGTGTGTGTGTGTGTGTGTGTGTGTGTGTGTCTCGGAGGAGGGGCACGTCAATTGCGGACGAGACCGATGGCCAAACCAGATGTGAAGGTGTGTGCATTTAACTGCTTGTGTGTGTGTGTGTGTGTGTGTGTGTGTGTGTGTGTGTGTGTGTGTGTGTGTGTGTGTGTGTGTGTGTGTGTGTGTGTGTGTGTGTTTATGTGGTGGGGTGTGTCATAGGGTCGGACCTACTCCCCCTTCCTCCCCCGTAGCTGACATACCTGTCATATGCCACTGCTGCCTCCCTTGTTTTGTCCCCCATCCTCACCTGGTGCTGCCTCACCTACGTACAATTTCAACAAAAACCACACAAACACACAGATGCCTCTACATTCCTCTATTGCACAGAGAACCGCACAATTATGCTCAACACACACACACGCTCACACACATGCTCACAGAAGAAGATGTTAAGTTAAAGGTGGTCTTCTTTTAGATGACGTCCCACTACAATTGTGTGTGTGGGTTCAGAGATGGGTCAGGTGACATAATGGATGATCCCATCATGTCTCAAACAAACCTCTGCCGCCATGACAACAGCAAAAATATGCAACAGACTGTCCTGAGAGAGGAGAGGAGGAGTTGGGGGGTCAAAGGACACGAGGAGTCACATCCTTCATCAGTGTAAACTTCAGCCTCTGCAGCGACTTCACACAACCCCCCCCCCCCCAAGTTTGTGTCTGTTCAATTCTGAATGAGCTCGACTAAAACGCCTGGCTCTTCTCGGAGGCCGTCTGCTGACCTCTGACCAACAGGATCAGCTTGTTAGGGAAAGCATAAAGGATGAGCTGCAGCCTCCCCTACTGGACACATACCAAACCACAATCTCATGAAAATACGGACCGGACTCTGATCCTGAGTCATCTGACTCTGATTGACTGAACCAATCCATATGAATAAAAGTCTGCAGATGAGGTTATATTTGATGTATTAAAAAAAAAATTAGAAGGGGAGTGGGCAAAGGGGAGATCGCTACGGTAACAGGGAATTGGGAACACCTGGAGTATTCTGGGAGTCGTCATATCATAGACATGCGTGAATAATGCAGTGTAAATGTGCACACAGGGTCCTTGTTCTCTCTTCCTTTTTCCTATAAACACACACACAAACATGCACGCGCCTCTGACCTTGTTTGGGGTCACACAGAGGGGGAACTGAAATGAGTTTCAAATGTTCACATTATTTATTATTGGGTATCATCTCACTGTACAAATCCTTTGCAGATGTTAGCCTCTGGTGCATGCCTGGGCGTGTGTGTTTTGTGGTGTGTACTTTTAAAAGGCGGTTGTTAGTGATTGGTAAGGTATGGGAGTCAGCGCATGTTAAGTGATGGTGCATCTTTGCGTGTGTGTCAGCACACGGTGAGTGACTGGAGAAGAAATGAGCGATGATCTTTATGTGGCAGCTTATTTGTTTTTGAATGCAGGAGCCTCAGAGGCCCCCTAACTCAAGGCACCAGGCCCAGTGCAAGAAGGGCGTCCGTCACTGCACTGTCAGCACACACACACACACACACACACACACACACACACACACACACACACACACACACACACACACACACACACACACACACACACACACACACACACACACACACACACACACACACACACACACACACACACACACACACACACACACACACACACACACACAGAACAAGGAGACAACGAGGGAGCGACGCTGCTCTGTCTTGTGATCAACCCCTTGTGAGATTCATTTGAGAGAAAGTAACTTCTCTCGAGGCTGGGAGAAAGGAGCAGTACGATCAGTCACACACTGGCTGTAGACAGTTTCCCGAGATAAAGAATTTGATCAGTCGAAACATTGTACAGTGATGCAGGTTCACAAAATTTAAAGAAACTCTAATTTTACAGAAAGGAAGCAGGGTATAAGTAAATGTTGAGGGGAAAAAAAAGGTCCAGCACTGTTTAATTTAGAATTTGGGAATACAATATAAGTGGACAGAATTGAAATAAATCAATTGACGCTCACCGGTGAGTATTTTACAGGCTAGTTACAGTGATGTCTTTAAAGCTTTTCAATTTAAATGTAACTTTAAGCCAGAAATTAAAAAAAATAAAAAATAGTAGTAGTGGACATTCAAACTTTTCATGCAGGGTAATATAATTAACAGAAAATACAGCAGAACAGTCAGCCGAATAATAATCATAATAATCATAATTACAAAATGCATGGACGTGTTTGCACTTATAACCACGACCTCAGTATTTTTAAAATTTCTGCCTATTACATTACAACATATGCATTGGAAATCATGCATCCCCAACTTTAAGTTTCCAAACAAACTGATAAAATGGTAATGTGAGAAAATGGTCTTACTTCTTTTGCTAGAAAATATATATATATTAAAAATAATAATAAGGATATATATATATATAATTATATATAATTCTAATTTTATCTAACTAGTTAATGAAATTTTGAACACACGTGTTTTTTAGGACAGCTAAATTCGAAATGCAAAATTAACAGTTGCTCTATTATACCAATACCATTCTGTGTATGATTATAAGTAATGGTAATATTAGCAATATAATAGAATTGATCATTACTAATTAGTTTTACTGGCATTTGTACTAATAAAATACAATCTGGCTCTTCTCAGATGTGGCGTGAAATTGGTAGATTTCAGAACGCCTCTTGAAATAACAATTTTGTTGCCTTTCGGAATAGCTGGACAAAAGGAAACGGGTAAAAAAAAACCTCTATGAACAAATAAGGTCATATGTGGCAATTGTAGTCATGAAGTCAGATTTTACAAACAGCAACGGAGCGAAGCCTTAAAGAGCTGCAGTTCGTCTGAGGTCTGGTGCCAACCAAGCTCTATAAAAAGGTCAACAGTGAATTCGACAGAGACGACTGCACGTTCGCCTCGGGACGGAGGGTCAGCTCCGCGGCCGCCAGGATAGGACTGTTGACCTTTGTGGTGTCAAAGCAGGGGTCTGTGTGTGTGTGTGTGTGTGTGTGTGTGTGTGTGTGTGTGTGTGTGTGTGTGTGTGTGTGGCCTCGGGGGGGATTGAAGGCAGGTCATACATAAATGTGCCCGAATGTTGAACGAGGGACACAATTTGCATTGGGTTTTTGTTGTCGTTTTGTTTTGTGGGTGGTTAAGAGTTGGATATCAGCAAATGAATGAAGCAAATGAATGAATGAAACACACACACACACACACACACACACACACACACACACACACACACACACACACACACACACACACACACACACACACACACACACACACACACACACACACACACACACACACACACACACACAGGTAGAGATGGGGACTTTGGTACTTTGTAAAACACCTCAGGTTTCTGTTTTTGGCCTGCACACTGGAGTGTCCTTGGCAGAAGCTAAATGGACGATAGTAAATAAAAGTGGCCATTATGTGTGGGCTCCAGTAAATAGCTGCTCTCTTGTCTCTCTCTGCTTCAAAAAGAGGGGCGGAAGATGCGATCACGAGGAAAGCCCGTGTCTTTTCTTCTTCAGCCACTACAGGGTTGGGGGGGGTCTGGCTCTCCTCCACTGCCAACCCCCTTCCTCCCCCTTCATCCCCCTTCTTCACCCCCCTTTTCTCCTCTCTCCCCCTTTCAGCTTTCTCTTTCTGCTTCCTGTTATTCCGCAGTTCATTTCTGTCATCCCTCTCCTCTCACTGTCTCCCTGCTGCTCCTGTCTGACGTTAAAATCCCCGGCTTTGCCCGCCCAGTGTTTCTCAAACATGCAGGAAGGGAGAGATCAATGGTGTCCTCGGAGAGAGAATTACACAGCTGAATTTCGATGAGAGCAGAAGAAAGGAAAGAGGAAGGGAGAACAAGTAGAGGCGGGGAAGGCATGTGAAAAGGGAGATAGAGGGAAGACGGATAGTATATCCTTCAAGAGGAGAAAAAAAAGAAATGGGAGGAATGTGGAAAACTATGTGGAAGACTGGATGAATGTGAGTGAAAAGTGCAAGACGTGACGCTTGAATCAGGCAAATAAAGCGTATAATTACAATGCCTGAAAATGAATCTGCATACGTTTAAGGTGTGTGTGTGCGCTGTTGAATTGAGTTATCATCCATAACCGTGAGCCTCTGCCCAAAAATTTCTAATAACAAGTTATTGCCAGTGCCGGAATATCATTTGCTGGGACATTAGTGCGTTTGTCTCTCTCTCTCTCACACACACACACACACACACACACACACACACACACACACACACACACACACACACACACACACACACACACACACACACACACACACACACACACACACACACACACACACACACACACACACACACACACACACACACACACACACACACACACACACACACACACACACACACACACACACACACACACGAAAATTAGATCAGATCTCAATCACCTTTAAGAGCAAAAACAAACAGTATATTTGCATGGCTCCTTGGCTCGGGCAAGTAGTCCAATTTTGCGTTTCAAATAAACTTAGCTTGCCTTCTGTGCTGACCCTCTATAGCATCCTGCACATCCATATGTCAAGACTCACACGAGACAGATAAAATGAATGTCACTTATCGAAAACTTCTTTGATTCGACCATAATTTGGAGATGGCCGAACTGTAAACCTTTTACTCTTTCAGCTCACTTATGTCAAACTGCAGCCTGTTTCTTTCATGTGTCATTTGTGTGTCATCTTTATGAAAAATGTATGTACAGAGCACATGGAATGCAATTCAAGGAAGTAACATCTTATAGATTTTCTTTCCTGTCTGGACTGCATCATCCAAGGCTGCTTACTTGTTTTTTTTGCGTTTGTTCAGTCTGCTGGCTATTCTGTCTATGTCTGTGATAAATCAAGTAAAGCAATAAACATGAAAAAAAAAAAAAGCGAAGCAGGAATAATCCTAATATTCACTGGGTAAGGACCTGGCTGTTCATGTGATAAGTGCCACTCCTAAAATCCTAATGATGCTGCTGGCAGCAGAGAGCCGTATTAAGCAGCGTTTCAAATGGAAGGCCTGTTTCTGGCGGAGCAGGCGCAGGCAGCCACAGAGAGCGGAGCAGCGCAGGAGCCCGAGGAGAACCCGGGACAACACCTTCTCTCCTGGCTCTGAACTCTGCACTGGGCTCAAACGCCGTCAATTACTGAGAGATATACGGGCCCGGCCCCATTTCCACCACTTCACTGAGTCCCCTTCAGTTGCAGCCCACTCGCACTGTAAATTATCACCCCCCCCACCACCCCCTTTCCTCGACTTGCAGCAGTTTGGAGTCACCAGTGAGACCCTGCTCTGTCTCGGTCCGATTCTGTAGGAATTCCCTCCCTCTGTGTGCCAAACCCCAAGCCTTTTGCGAGCCGGAGCCGTGGAGCATGCAGCTGCACACCCTTGTGGACACGCTCACTCGCAAACATTGATTTAAAGACGCACAAATGCATACAAATGTTCGTATATGGTGTATAAAAATCCCCTGGAGCCATAGATCATTGGGAACAGGTAGAGAGTTTAGCATGCACGCGCCCGCACACACACACTTGCACACATGCACAGGCTGTAGATCATTGGAGGTGGGCAGGGACGTCAACACTCCCATACACAGTGAGCCTTATTGCAGAGTTTAATAGAGGAAAGCCAGCATGAATCCCCACAGTCATTCTGTTCCACTCAAACACACCATTCACAACACTCTGGCCCTGTGTGTGTGTGTGTGTTCATATTCACATGCATATTCCTACATACTGTACATTGTGTGCTTCAGTATGTGCATGCGTGTGGTGAGACATGTATACAATATGCATATATTAATGTGATTGAGTGTGTTCTCATGCAAACGTGACATACTCTGTGTGTGTGTGTTTGTGTGTGTGTGTGTGTGTGTGTGTGTGTGTGTGTGTGTGTGTCAGGATAGGGTCCATATTGACCCATCAGTGCTGCTCTGTCACCTCTTCTCTCTTTATGAGTCTAGCCTTTTAAAAGCACACAGGATTTATGGTCAGTTTGGGCGCAATCTCAGACACGGTGTGTGTGTGTGTGTGTGTGTGTGTGTGTGTGTGTGTGTGTGTGTGTGTGTCTTTGAGTGTGTGTGTGCGTGGAAGTGCGAGTGAAAGTGTCAAGTCAAGAAGATTCTTTTTTTTCCAGCCCCAAACACCAAACCTAAACGTAGAAAACGAGGATATATGGAAGAGAAGAGTGCTATAGTAAAGGTGCCGCTGGGAATTCTCTACTGTATTATTCTGACAACATTCAACTAATCTATTGCCCGTCTTGGAGTGTGAATGAAGGCGATAAGCAACGAATGAATGAACCAGGTAAGAGTTTTTCGGTTTAATCAGAAATAGTTATCTGTGCACAGTTCAGCTGGGCTTCACATTACACCAGACACTGGGAAGATAAATGACATGCTCAATACTATAATGCAAAGAGTGAGGGAAAGAATTAGAGATGCGTACATAAAGGGAATCTGGGACCGTTGAAAAGTAAAATCACTACAATGTTTTCATGTCTCAGTAAGATGTTTAGTTCAGGGGTGTAAACTATCCAAGAAGTGATGTATATGTGCATTGACCCCAAACCAGGTTTGTCTGTGTTAAAACAGAATCCTTCATGTAAACACGGTGATTAATGTCGATATTAACGTTTGCACACACACACACGGACACATTCCGCATGTTATTATCGCATATGGATACCAGTGGTGCACACGACTTGACAGCTTCCTCTCTCTGTGACGCAAAAATTCCCACGTCATCTTCAAAATGCTCTGCCTCCAAATTGATTTCACATTGCAACACCCCTCAACCAAGCTAATTCTGCTCTCTAAAGGAAGCACCCACAGATTTGTTTTGCTTAAACCTCAGAGAAGCAGACATTTTTGTCATTTTTTCTTGAGACAATACACATCTTTTTGATGTGAGGTGTAATTCTACGTAATTGTGGATGGAGTCTGATGTGTGGTCCATTTGCCTCATTAATGGGGCAGACGCAAGCCGCTCAGCCAAGAAAACGCCTATTGTTCCCTGCGCCTTCCCATTTTTAATGTGCAGCATTAGTCCGGCAGTTGTTAGTGCTAGACCATAGTGCTTTGCTGATGGTCAAATGACAAAGTCTTAATAGAATATAGTGGGACGGGCAGGACAAAGGTGGGCAATGTTCAGCTGGATGCAGCCAATTTCTGTGTGAGAGGCCTGCCTAAAAACCCTATTCATAGGCCGTCTAATGCTGGTGCGTAATTAAATGTGATTACTGGAGCAGAGGGCTTCTCTCTCCCTCTCTGAGGGCCACACACAGGACTGGAGGCAGCGTGCATGCGCTCATTAAGGAGGCGCTAACAGATGTACACAAGCAACGGCCAGAGGCATACCTAAAAGGCTAAGCCATATCTCTCTTTCCCTGACACACAAACATAAACACGAGGGGGAAAAAAAAAAATCATGCATCTCCAAAATGTCAACTTTTCAGACGCTAAGAAAAGCAGGATTGAATTTGAAAGGAAATTTGCCCAAGGGTGGTAGAATTTTTTTTTTAACCGAGGCGTATGTAATCCTTCAACTGGAGTTAAAACATAAATTGGAGTTGCAAGGTTTTTGTTTTTTTCCTGACAGTATGTAGCCAACCAAAGTCTCACCAAAATGCACAAAAACAAACACATACCAAGTTAAGCAGTGGTAAATAAAAATCAGGCTCAACTATGACCTTCAGTCAGTGATAATCATAAGCCAAACAAGCAGAAATATAAACAAAAATCAATTATGGTTTCCATCAACAGACGCACACGCACCTTTTCTGGACTGCTCTCCGGTCCAGTTTCCTGGGCAGACACAGTCCCCTGGTGCTCATGGGAAATAGTGAGCATGCCAGGCCCCACAAAGGCGTCCTTTCAGTCGCCCGCATGCTTGACCTGTGCAGGGTCAGCGCTCTGCTTTGTGCCCCGTGACCCCCGAGTGACCCGGGGTCACGGTGAGGGCCCGAGGTCAAATCCAGATGCCTGCGTCTAATTTCACCCCAACTGGGTTATCCGTCCAGATCTGCACGGAAACCCCCCCCCCCCAAAAAGAAGAAAAAAAACAACTACCTCCACACATGAGTCCCATAGAGATACATAAGTACGCTGCTGTCTAATTGGACTACTGTGGAGTAGTGCTCACACTCAAGCTCTCTCTTACTCTGTCTCACAAACACACACACTAATACCCCATCCCCTGGTTTTAGGTCTATCTTGAGGGATTAGGGGGGCGCGCGCACACACACACACACACACACACACACACACACACACACACACACACACACACACACACACACACACACACACACACACACACACACACACACACACACACACACACACACACACACACACACACACACACACACACACACACACACACACACACACACACACACACACACGGGGGGGGGGGGTGCCAGGCCTGGCCGAGGGTCCACCTTGAGGGATTAGGTGCAGAGAGACAGGACCCTCCAGCCAATCAACCGGTCTGTCACATTGATTTTGAGGGGTCACTAGTGCACAATGGCCAGGGTTTTCCTGTCTTAACCTCTCTGATCATACACATATGCAGGGACACACACTTGCAAACACAGTGACAATTAACTTTATTTATATCACACATGTAAAAGGCAATGCTGGAAAGGTGCCCTGTGGGTGGGGAAACAGTAAGAATAGCAAACAATGAGCAGTCAAAAATAGAAAGTACAAGAAACTAAGACTGAATAGGAGGAAAAAAAGCAAGAAATCCTGAGATTAAATTGATGATATTCAAGTTTGTAAGTTTGTGTGTTGTCAGATGAGACTGAAAGAATGTACAAATTCTTCAGGCGGGACTTTCCTCCTTCCTTGGGGGAAAGCACACCGGGCCGGGGGGAAAGCGCCCAGGTCAGATCAACCCCCCCATCCAACCCCTCACCCCGTCTTCTCTATCCTGGTCAAACAATACAATAGTCATTCATCAGAGAGGGCACCCACAGGCACTTTGAATGATGGAAAGAAACCAGGCAACGGCTAGCAGCGCTTCAGGTGTTAAAGCTGACTGTATTCTCCAACGTCATCCACAATTGCCCTGTCCTGTTTCAGACTATTCTTTTGTTCCAGCTCACACCTTTGGCCCTCACATCCCCCTGTTGCCCGTTTCCCTTTCCGGAAGGGGAATCTCTGAGGCATTCGAAAAAACAGGAATCATGCATGTCTACTGGTATTTTTGTCATTACAGAGCACGTCAGTGGTGGAAGAAATACTTACAGAAGAGATACAACATTGTAAAAATGCTCCAATCCAAGTTACAGTTCAAGGTCCAGCATTCACAATATCAAAAACTAAATATATTTAAAGTATCAAAAGTATAAGTACTGCATTGTATGTATATATTATAGTCTTTTACCTCTATTGTTTATTGTATATTTTTGCCAATTCATATTTATATTTCTACCCCTTTCCAGATGCTGCTGCTGTAAAGAGTGAATTTCCCCGGCGTGGGATAAATAAAGTACTATCTTATCTTATCCAGAAAAATTGCCAGTGTGACTGATATTTTATATTACTACTACATGATTAGATAGTAAATAGTGCTGCATCAGAAATTAATTGTTTTTTGCTGGATCAAGGTGCAGCCACTTCACAACTTTTATATACACTCAACCCAGGAGTCAGGCCTCCTCCAAAAGGGTCACAACAAACGTCTGATGGGGTTATAAGATGATTAATGTGGTAGAACAGATAAAATAACATTAATCTTTTTTTCCCTTCTTTTTGTGCAAAATAGTGGAAAATAAAATATTTGATCAATTTAGACAAACGATGCCAAAAGCCAAAATGGTTGGGAATCAGTGGTTAATATTTTAAAGACATATTCCCCTTTATCTTCTTTGATATATATATATATATACTTAAAAAATTACATTAAGATTTTACATTAAAAGGCATATATATATATATATATATGCCCTTTGATGTAAAATCTTAATTTGAAAAGTAATTATATATTATAGGCAGCTACAACATAAATGTAGTGAAGTTAGAAGTACAATATTTCCCTTTGAAATGTAGTGGTTCATAAGCTAAGAAAAAAAACAACATTAAAAGGAAATATTAATGCAAATAAAGTACCAGTATCTCAAAATCGTATTAGCACAAATGTACTTTCCACTACACAGGAGATCATAAGTGGTGTTTTGGTGCGGCAGTGGCTTAATGCAAGAGAAATTGTGTATGTGTATGAAATCATGAAAATGCTATTAGAAAATGAAGAAGAAATAGGGAAAGATGGACTAAAGTTGAGATCTAACCTAGAAGTTTGTCCAATGGCAGTAACACGACGTGACCACTAGTAGGCGTCCAAGTATTTCAACAGTAATAAACCCAGCAGGCTGGTTCATCTCTGTCTCCTCCTCGACTACAACCCCTACTTCCTGGATACGAGCTCAGAAAGAAAGTAAAAAAAAAACCCAGCCAGTTTGGATTTGTTATTATTATCTTACACAGTTCCCTTGTACCTGTAGCTTCAACACGCACGCAGACGAAACATTTCAGGGATAAATAGACTTTTTAATATCGCGAAAGTACCGATGATGACGTAAAGGACAAGGAAGGCGGAGGACGCAGAAGTCGCAGAGTGAGGTAAGTTAGTTCCCGAAACTGCAGACGGTTGCTAGATAGCTTGCTAGCTAGCGATTTAAATCGTTACGGTGTGATTGTTTTACGTTCTGGTGCATTTCATGTTGGCGGCTGGATGGTGGGTATGTTACTGAACAAAGACAATCTCAAAGTGAGTCGAATGTTAAACTCTGTGTGGTTGTCCAGTTTCCTTTCCCCCCAGAGCGCCACGTCACTGACCGACGGAGAAGTCAGTAAAAAAAAACCCACCCAGGGTTTAGGCCGAGCCCCCGCCCCCGCTCCGGACCAGGGATTAGACTGCCTCACTTTCAGCGTGCTGCTGTGTTGTTTTCTTACCGAGAAGGGGGCCGGTGGACAAGCTGCTCAAGATGACGGCGTCCAACTCGGGTCTTATAATGAACGTGGTGAACAGCATCGTCGGCGTCAGTGTGCTCACCATGCCCTTCTGCTTCAAACAGGTGGGTCACCTGCGGAGGCGCCGGTGTCACGGTGAAAGCCCTCCCCCAGAAACACGGGCCCCCCGTTTTAATGATGACCGTATTATTTACTCTAAGTAAAAGTAACAGTTTGCAGTTGAAATGTTACTGCAACAGAGGCAGTATAATAAGCTGTGCCGTAAATCTGTAGTTAGTCACCATGATGATGAAGCTAAGTCAAATATTTTGTATATAAAATCGAAATGTGAAACGTAACCGGCTGTGATAATAAATGTATTAGGGAAGAACGTGTCACATTTCCCTCTAAAGTGTAGTGCACCAGAAGAATAATGAAGCACAAAAATAGAAATACTCAAGTAAGTGCAGGTACCTTAACCAACTTTAGCACAGTGCTTGAATAAATGCACTTTGTCCCAACTTTTCCACTTTGAACATTAACTTGTATGACTATTATTCTGGATGGTGCAATGCAATTTTGGGTAATGTGTTTGTTTTACAGAGAGGCGTTTATAATATTTGATTTAGCCATGCTGAATTAAAGGTGCTGGAGAAAAAGTTAAAATTCCTTTCAGCATAACATACAACAATTCAACAGCACTGCAGAGCTGTCACGCGGCTCTCAGTCAATGTTTTATCACACATTTCACTGGAAGTTAATTGTTCTCTTCCTGTCATGGATTTAAACGATTTGCTTAACTCCTCTGGGACGATAAATGCTAGATCGTTTCAATGTATATAGATATATCTAATGTTGTGGATAGCCTGTACAAGGATCATGTAAGACCCTGTGCTTTTTTCTGTTTGATCATCGATGTGTGTATATTTGATATTTCATATAAAACTAGCAAATAAATTAACTTTTGGACTGGAGTTGTTGTAGTTTTGCAGACTAACTCGAGTCAAGATAGTGAAGATGCAATTTTTGACTTGTTAGCCAGGACATCAAGGTTACTTTCCACAGCGATGTTTGTATAACTCAAGAAAGATGATCTCACATTTTCTATTTCTGTTAGAAGAACAGATTTGAAGTCTGCAGACTATGAAAGTAAATATACACTGATGTATCTATTAACTCTTTGCCCTCACAGTGTGGGATAGTGCTGGGAACAATACTGCTGTTCTTCTGTTCCTGGATGACCCACCACTCTTGCATGTTCCTGGTGCACACGGCCAGCAACACCAAAAGAAGGACCTATGCTGGATTGGGTGGGTTTAAGTTCGCCATTGCTTGATGCCCTGCTGCTGCACACAGAGAAAACAACGAGACACGTGTGGGGAATTGTAGATAAGCATTGTTTTTATCTGAAGAGGCTATTTGAGGATGCTGTCACCTGCTTGTGTTCAGGTCGTTCACACACTGACATCATTCTCTCCTGTGCAGCCTTCCATGCTTACGGGAAACCGGGGAAAGCACTGGTGGAGATGAGGCAAGTTTCATTATTCAGCCAGAGCACAGATTTATTATGCTGTGTTTTAATTGTATGGTGACTTTACCTTTGAATATTCGGCCATTTGATGGGGATGGGGGATATGAATATTTAAAGGGAGAATATATAAATGTAAATACTAACTTCATTTTCAAAATTATGATAACAGTTGAGATTCCACCTGTCTCAAGGTATCCTCTCATTGTCCCTGCAGTATGATCGGGTTGATGTTGGGGACCTGTATTGCCTTCTACGTTGTCATCGCAGATTTGGGCTCAAATTTCTTCGCTCAGCTGTTGGGCTTACAGGTCTGAGATCATGACTTGTATAATTTATGCCGTTGTCTTTTAACTTTCGCAACACTGATTGGATAGAAATTATACATGTTACACACTATCCCCTGAAGGTGACTGGCAGTTTTCGCGTGGTGCTGCTGATCGCCGTGTCCCTGTTTATCGTGCTCCCACTGAGTCTGCAGAGGAACATGATGTCTTCCATCCAGTCCTTCTCCGCCATGGCTCTCATCTTCTACACCCTCTTCATGTTCACGGTGAGCACACCGTCACACAGACAGCCACACTCTGCACAGTGCATCTGAGTAGACCGCAATGGAAACTACTGTCTTGGCTCGGCTTACAAAGCTAAACAATCATAGTGCATGACGTAGAACCATCCTTCGGAAAAGTTAAAAAGCTATGCAGCACAGTATACAGTTCACAGTATTTCACAGTGCAGTGATATTCTCAAGTACTGAAATATGACATCTGGCTACAGTTAAAATGTGGTCAATATTTATGAAAATTGTAAATAGATTTTAAGACTTTCATATTATCATAGTTGTAAGATGGAGGGTGGATTAAAATATATACCAGACAAATGTACCGTAGCAATGGATATTTTTTTCCCTACAACATTTTTTGTGTATTTCCTTCATGTAGTTCCTCCAGTAGCATAGTACAAGTTATAGTACAGGTTTCTCATTTATCACGTCAGCAGCTCATTGACCTAAACCTTCTGTTCAAACCTGGAACTTGTTTGATTTATACTGTGTTGTTGTGTTCTGTGTTGATCCCTCATTTGCTCCTGTGTGCAGTACCATGTCTTCCCTACCAACATGATATGGTCTTGCTCCTCTTTTTTTATTTTTAAAGAGCAAATCCACACTTAATCATATCAGGCAGAAAACAATTGCTGCACAGCTCTTTAATTTAGGCTGAAACAAAACCTTTCCCCTGAGACGGAGAAACCACTGGGGAATTGGCCACAAGAGACATTTTAAGCACTGTAAGTGCAAAGTAAATGGTGGCCAGATGGTCAATTCCACCAAATCTCAAATTTTAGAACCGTTAGGGAATTATCTATCTGAACTTGCGTATTTAATACAAAAAGATTTGTTCTACTTGGTCTTATCTTAAGTGCAGCACAACATTCCCATTTGTACATACCTTTCGGATGCAGGGGGCTGGCAGGAAAAGTCCTGAGCAACATTTGTGGACATTTGCAAGAACGCAAATGTCCACAAATGGAAAAGTTCAGGAAAATGTCGGACTTCAGCCTATGTCTCAGAGACCTGAGAAGGATGTTGCACCTCTAGTTACACCACAATCAGTCCAAGTTTAAGACTGTTTAATATAAAATGGGGTTTTTTTTCAGTTAAAAACATTCTCTTCTCATTAAAAGATACATTTTGGACAGAGGTGCAGCAAAAAAGCTTACAACCGTAAACAAGTCCAGCAGCAGTTTTCTGCCTCACGTGGTTCAGCTCATTTACTCTTCAAATGTGCACAAACATAGTCAGTGTGTGCGTGTGGCTCTGTTTTACCGACCCATAGTTCTCCTCCCACAGACATCACACTACTGTTGACTGTGCCTTTTTATGATTTTTATGATGTGACTTTTAGTTCCGCAGCATGGCGATAACACGGAGCAGTTGTGTGGTGTGTGTCTGGTTTTAGATCCAGGCCTGGTCCGGCCTGGCCCAGTCCAGACCCCTGACCCTCTAACAGTGATGTATCTCCTTTCCTCCCTCCTTTCATCCTACCCTTCATTTCTCTCTCACTTTTCCCTCTGCTCATTGCACTTCTTTACTTTTTCCTCATCTTCCTCTTTCCCCCCCTCGTATCCTCCTGCTTCTCCACACTCCCCTGTATTACCTCCTCTCCTCCTCTACACCCGTGTTTGCTCCCCTCTGTCCCGCTGCTGTTTCTGCTGCTGGTGCTGTAGATAGTGTTGTCGTCTCTGCGCTACGGCATAATCTCGGGCTCCTGGGTGGAGCGGGTTCACCTGTGGCGCTTCAAGGGCGTCATTCAGTGCCTGCCCATTATCGCCACAACCTTCTGCTGTCACCCGTAAGTAAACCCTGGAAACCACCCCCACAATAACTCCACTGTCAGGGCAGTGGGGCGAAGCCCAATGTGTACCTTGCAAATTTACGCTCCTTAAATTCCCCTCCCACTTACCTGAACCCTTTCGTCCACTCTTATCAATCATCCCCATTTTTCACCATTAATTCGGGTTTGGTCTGAGCCATTTCAGCTCCGAGTGTGTCGTGTGTTTGTGTGTGTGTCGGTGTGTTTTTGGTGGAAGTAGCAATGAGGTTGGGGAAGTTTTATCTTTGCTGCTATCCCACCACAGCTCCAGATCCAGGATGAGCAGCCTGGGTCTGGGAGTAGAGGCTTTTACGGAGTGTCCTGCTGTCCTTTGGGACTTTATCAGGCAATTAAAGGAGCAAGATGTTGGAAACACATGCTGATCGAAAACCTGTGGTTTATTGTGTCAGATTACCCTCTCATGTGCATTTATTTATTTTAATTTATAATTCCACTGTTATTCATCACCCACGTCACTCAATCTTTTTCAGCTACGACAGGTTTTTGGTTCAGTATGGGATTTCCTGTCATATCCCTTTCCTTCTCTTCATTTCCTCTGGTTTCCTCTCCTCGTTCATTACTTTTACTATCTGTCTGTGAGCTGTCAGCATGGGTGCAGCCCTTCATCTCTTCCTCATGCGCCCCCCCCTTGTCTTCATTTGGTTCGGGCTGTAACCCCCCCCCCCCCCCTCCTTCCCCTCAGATGGTGCTATCCTCGTTCAAACATGGGCTGCTCAGCGGCTGGTGGCTAGGGCAGGTCAATATGGTGCGCTGGGAGGGTGTGTTTCGCTGCCTCCCAATCTGTGGGATGGCCTTCGCCTGTCAGTCGTAAGTACTCCTACCCCCCACCCCCACAAGACCGTGTAATGAAACTTATGACAAATAAGACTAGAAATAATCAAAGAGCTGAAATTCATAGACTAAGAATGGTAGTAGTCCTTATGTGCTGGATAATTCCTGAAATTTGGGCTTCACCACTAAATGAATCCTTCATTTCTGCATGTAAAAAATGATAAACTGTCTCAATATGTGCATGAATGCTTATATCATTGTAGTTAGTAAAAAAAATAGAAAAAGGCGAGGCTGCTTATTTTACTAATGTGATTTTCACATTTGGCTCACCTGTTTCTGCTCCACCGTTTGGTCTGACCTCTCGAGACTCAACCTGGCACTTCATCCGCTTGTTGTCCACGTTGCTGCATTTGTTTTGATCTGATGTGATGAGAATGAAGCTCAATGTGGCAGTTAAGGAAAGCAAACACGTGTTGGAAAACGGTGCTATTCAGATGTCAAGTTGAATTTATGAGTCACACAAACTGTCTAGTAGAACTTGCAGCAAGAAAAATAGACCAAAAGTTAACAAATTGATAATCCTAGTTGATAACCATAACCCTTTGACCAGACTTTAAGTTTTTTGTTTGTTTTTAAAATTTTCAATCAGGTTTCTGATTTGAAACTGAAGTTCACAAAATATACAGTAGGGTCCAAAAGTCTGAGACAACTTTAAAGTGGACACTGCACATGGATGCAGACCTAGCTAGCAAATACTTAACATTCATATTAAAAAAATAATGTTCCCATACAGTAAGAGAGTTTTCACATCCCCTTAACTTTCCACACAGCGACGTCAGAGATCACACTATAACATCGTCGTCTGTGGAAATTCTCATCCTCCAGGTCATAGTTTTCCAAAAGGGCGTTGAATCAAGGGCGACTTTACATGGTTGTAGAGGCTTGTTCATGTCACTTCTCACAGCTAAATTGTAAACTGGTCGCATTTATATTGAGCTTTTTTAGTCTTACCGACCTCTCAAAACGCTCTAAAGTCCGCGATTCACCAACACAAAACACTCACACCGATGGTACGACCCTTTTTTTTCTTCCTGCCTAGCAACAGCTGCCCTCAGTGGCTGTGTCATCATATTCATTTATTTCCCCATCTTCATTCACCCGCATGCTTCGTCGCTGCCTCTCTTGTCCTGTCCTCTACGCTTTAGTGCCTGCTCTGGTGTTGCAGTGAGTCAGAGTGCACAAAGTCTTGCCTTGGATTTGAATGCAGCACAGGGGAAGGATGGTGGAAGTGTTGTGGTGAGGTCATTAGGGGCCAGATGTGTGGGGGTGGTGGTAAATGGGTTTGTTTGTGTGAGATTGAGTGAGGGAAGTGGCAGGAGTGGGTGACTGTAGGATTGAGACTGACACAAGACTTAAATTAATGTAAATGCACAAAGCCAACATAACATTATGGTATGTCGGACGTGTTCATTAGCAAGTGAGGTGTGCCCGAGCTAGAAGAAGAAAGTGTGCACTTGCATGTGTGTTTATGCATGTGCGTGTGTGTTGTGTGCTGGTTCCCACTTGTGCTGCTGAGTGATATTTGGCAGGGTGATTTCTTGGCCTGTGGTCAGGCCGAGCGAGGCAAGCGCTCCGTCGGGCGGCAGGCGACTCAAGCCAAACCACTAATCAACACATTGGCCGGCCGCCATCTTACAGACACACACTGATGTATTCACAGGCTGATTAAACAGCTCTCAGCACATTGGATTTTTATTACATTCATGAAATGTGTTTACTTTCAGTTAAAACATTACTTAACATCACCATTATGATGGGATGGGAGCTGGCCCTGTTGCTTTTTGGCTGCGTGTTTGAATTGCGAGGAGCCGTTAGCTCATAATCGAAGGACATAAGAAAAACATGTGCGGTGAAAATGTCCCTCTGTGACGCTACTGTCAGCATGCTTTCAACTCCAAGTTAATGATACTATCTACGGCACACACTCAAGCCCTCGCGCACACATACACACACACACACACACACACACACATATTCACTTTAAAGAGCCTCTCTGTCATATTTCCTCTGTTTTAAAGGGCAGCTTTAAAGCAAATAAAAACACATTAGCCTCGGAGTCAGGACTATTGGGTGACCATTAGATGCTTCAGCTTCCCACTAACAATATGGTGTTTTATTTAACCTTAGCTCTGAGATTTACTGGTTTGCGGATTAAACAAGCATCAAGGAATAGCACCACGGGACAGTGCTTGCTCATAAAACCAGAGTGTGTGAAAGAGAGACAGGCAAAAGAGAACGGGAGGTAGAAAAAGTTATGGTTTCTTGCTCTGTCTCTCTTTCTCTCTCTTTCTCATTTCTTCTCTCTCTTTCTTCCTTTCACTTATAAATAAGAGAGAGAGAGGGGAGGCGAGCATTAAGAGTCTGCCAGGAAAGTTTATAATGCTCTAAAACCTGCCAGGCCCTCGCTGTTACATATAAAGCCTGTAAATTCACTGGTTAATGTGACGACGGTCGCCTTCACATCGCCACACTCTCATAGCACAGAAGAAGAGAAAATGACAGAGAGAGAGAGAGACACTTGCCTACTGTCACCCATTCTCTGTGTCACACACACATTCACACTTCTTACTTTTATCCCCCCACTCCCATGACATTACTTCCATTTACTGCCACTATGACAATCATGCTGCAAATAAACAATCGGAAGCATAATTTTGTTTTTCTTTGTTTTGTTAACTGAAATAATATGGAGAAAATCCACATGCTGAAAAACTTGCATTCATGTGCCTGTCAGACTGACCTACAGACACATAACATTTTCTTTTCTACAAGCATCTTGCTTATGTCTGGTTGAATGGATTTAGGGGGGCAGATAATAATCTGTATAAATTGCAAATATCCACATCAGCAGTTGTGATTTAACAATCAGTCAAACAGGAGATCTGACGGCAGCTAAGTAGACAATACAGATTTTAATTTAATGTTACTCATGACTGCCTTACATTGTTAAAACTCTAATGGGCTAAACAAAAAAAAAAGCAAAAAGAAATCACTTCTCTGAGTAGAAGACTGACAAGGACATGAGGACGGTGATGCATCGTTTGATTATTGAGTGGCACAAATGGGCCTCCATATGGCTGCTCATTAAAGAAAATCTAAAGAGCAGTTTCCTCGACCAGATTTTAAGGCAAGTAGCTATGTAGACCATGACCGAGCAGCTTTTTGAACAGAAAAAAACACAACTCTGTCGATTCATGTCGCATCTATTGGACTACTTCCCCTGTCCCTCCCTCCAGATTTAGATTTTTGATGATATGGTTGCAAAAATCAAAGCTGCCAAAAAGTCGTACGTCTGATAATGCAGACAGCACATGAATGCACGACAGCAGCACCAGTGCGTTGATGTGTAATGCGGCATGAAGGGCTTGTTTTTGGGCTGCTTGTCTCTCACAGGCAGGTGCTGCCGACGTACGACAGCCTGGACGAGCCGTCAGTCAAACGCATGAGCACCATCTTCACCTCGGCCCTCAATGTAGTCACCATCTTCTACATCACCGTGAGTGGAGAGGCCACCGCCATTCACACCGGTCACGTTTGTCTCTGTCGGTGTTGTCGCATGGAAACCTCTGGATTTTGTGACGTTATCTTTTTCAGGCATTTTCAAGTCACAACCTAAAAGGTTTGTGTGTTTCTGTTACACAGGACACACTCTTTTTTTTGTGACATTTCCATGAGACAACACAGCAGATGTCTAATGCATGTGTATACAGTTTCCGTTTGAAAAAAATTTAAACTTAAATGAAAAGAGAGACTATTCAATCATTTCTCTGCCCCCCCCCCCATTTTGTGTTTGCCGCCCACCACTTCCCTCCAAAATAGGTGGGGTTCTTTGGCTATGTCAGCTTCACAGATAACATCGCGGGCAACGTGTTGATGAACTTCCCCTCAAACCTGGTGACAGAAATGATCCGCGTGGGCTTTATGATGTCTGTGGCCGTAGGATTCCCAATGATGATCTTGCCTTGCCGTCAGGCCATCAACACCATGCTTTTTGAGCAGCAGGTCAGCTTAAATACTGTTTATACATGTATATGTGTAGGGTGTAAAAAAAAAAAAGGACCAGGACTCAACTAAAATCTGTATTAATTTTAATAAGTAATTGTAATCTTGATTTCACATTTTAACTCATTACAGTGTAAGTAGCAGGCACTCAAATCCCGTCTGTTGTGTAGTATGTCATAAAGTTATAAAGTGTTGAAAGGTGTTGCTCTGTATTAACAGAGCATACTAGAAATTATGTTGTGGATCTTTTTATCATATCCACATGTGAGTACAGGCAAAAAAACCACATCTGACTTTTTAAAATCCTATGACATGAACTATTTCCTGTCTACAAGCTGTGCTGTGTGTATCATCATGACACCAAAATTGTGCCCTGGGGAGAAAAAAAAATTCAAATCGTATTGCAAATTTGAGATTGGTTACACTAACCGCTAGATTTTTTTTTTCTTTGCTTTTTTTCTCTCTCTCATTTTTCTGTTTTTGTCTCACAGCAGAAGGATGGGACGTTCGCTGCCGGGGGATACATGCCTCCTCTGCGCTTCAAGATGATCACCCTCTGCATTGTGTTTGGTACCATGCTGGGAGGCATTCTCATCCCCAACGGTACATTGTGTGTGTGTGTGTGCGTGTGTGTGCGTGTGTACATGTGCGTGTGTAGGAGGGAACAGTCGCCCATGGATTGAATGAATTAAAATTGCGTGCGCGTTCATATGTGTGCCACTCATTGGCTGGAGGTCTGTAAGGTGCATGTGTTCCTGTATGTGGGCGGAGTAGCTGGGGAGCTTTACGACATGTGTGAATGTGACTTTACGAGTCAGTGACTGTCACACTCTAACACAGTCCTTAAATCAGGGCCCTAACTTTTATCTCCTTTAAGACGGGGCCGACGGGAAGATGGGGCTGTTATTCTCCCAGACTCCCCTCTCTCTCTGTCTCTCTCATACACACACACACAAACACACACACACACAGACACACGGACCAAACCAACGTACACACCTATACTGCTCTCTGGTTCTTTGAGTTTTTCTGTGACTCTCACAAAATGGTGGAGATGTAAAGGTTAGCATGAGTTTATGTTTTATTCATCCTTTTATATGGTTGCTGTTTGTTGAACTTTTGATTGGGAAGACACACACACACACACACACACACACACACACAATGGGTCTGGACAGCGCTTTGTGTGTCTAATCAGACTAATAGACTGAGGAGAAGAGAGTTAAGGACCCTGGGGAGAATGGACAGTAAATCTGAGTGAGACAATATGGTGTCCGTCCTCTGGATGAACGATGGGTTTCCAGGCCCCATGCCCAACCAGCTCGGTCTACAGAGACAGGGGTGCGGGGGCAGGGCTTGCCGCTGCCAGGAGCGGGGCTCCATGTATGTGGAGCGTGCATGGTTCTGAGCGAGCGCTGGTTGGCAGAGGCGGTTATCAATGGATCTAGCAATAACAAACATAGATTGGGAGAATAGCTTTGGGTAATTTGGCAAAATAGAAATGGAATCTAAACTGTGAACCACAACCCCCCTCCCCCCGAATTTCAATCAGATAAGCTTGGATCATCACGTTCAGCTAATAATGTCACCTGTTTATCCTTTTAATTTTTTGTCAGAATTTCAGTTGTTTATTTTATCTGATAAATGCAGAAGTACCACCCTGGGCAAAAGTACCCCTGGTTGGGAATCACTGCTCTATAGGACAACAAGATAACTGCCGTGCGTATCTTTCCCTTATCTTACATTAGTGGAAACCATTCTGGGTCTGACTGGAGCCACCATGGGCAGTCTCATCTGCTTCATATGCCCAGCTCTCATCTATAGGAAAATCCAGAAGAATGGCTTCATCGCTCAGGTTGTCAGAACTTGCACATTTCTAATGATGTTCTCATTGAAAATATATAAGTGTATTCACTCTGTCTGACATTTTGTGCTTCTCCACTCTCTTTCCTGTAGCTGGTGCTTTTGGTGGGACTGGGCATCCTGCTGATCAGCACACTTACCACTCTCTCCATTTCGGCAAGGAGCCCTGGCACCAGAGTCCAAGTCCCTTCTCCTGCAGCACCTAAGAAGATCCCGCTGCTACCGGACGCCCATGAACTGCACGGTAAAGATCCAAGACGTACTAATGTCTGGCAACCACTTACCTACTTGATGGACTGTAAATGAAAGTAGTTTAACAATGAGCCATGGAAACATTTACCTCATTGGGCCGGAGAAGGGCTTGTTTTCCATGTCTGAAATTGGAAAACAGTGCTGTATGTAATTATTGTATGCAAAAGGCCCCAGTGGCACAAGAGATATGTTTGTATTTTTGTTTATTTATTGTCAAAGTCGTGGACTGACTGCAACACCGTAAAACGGCAAAATAAAGAGAATATGAGTCGGTAGCAAACGGCCAGTGAAGCTAAAACAAAAAAGCACAAAGCCACACGGAAAGAAAGGATTTCTTTTCATCTCTGTGAGAACAAAAGACTGAGGCAGACGGGGTGATAGACAGACAGGCAGGGCGAGGAGATAACCTCTTGATAATATCAGAGAGCAGCGCTGTGTGCTTGACATTGATGGAGCAAGAGTGATGCCCTTCAAACTCCACTACCACTGTTCATTTCTGCTTCCAACCCCTTCCCCTCAAAATACATTGTCTGCACCCTCCCCCTGTTAACCCTCTTCTCTCTCTAACTCATTTGATGTACTGCACCAAGTGATTCCATCCTGCCATCTGTAGCGTTTGCTGCCACCTGGTGGATCCTACCCGTCAGTAATAATCAGCATCGTATTGGTGCTCCTAGTCTATGTGAGATATTCCAGGGTGTTAATTTGTTTTAATGCCAGCAGTTAATGTGTACAATTAACACCACTGTACAGGGAAATAAAGAGTACATTTCAGAGCTCTTGATTACTCTAATGCATTACAATAAAGTAATTTTAAAAAGTGGTGGAATAAACAAGATGACACATTTATGGTTTCTCTATGTAGTCGCAATAATGTGTCTCATATTTTTGAGACTGTGTGAGAAATGATTGCAAAGATAAATAGAAAGACTTTCTCGGAACAGTGTTAAAGAAGAGACAGAAAGAAAAAAACAAACGTGAGAACTACATTTTATAGTTGTATAAATCTGTTATTTAGTGACTTATGTGGTTTGTGTGTTTGCATGCAGACAATCCTGCAAACAAGAAGCCAGTGGAAATAGAGAAGCCGGACCTCCCAGCTGTGGCGTTGGTAGACCCTGTGGAGAGGGGCCAGGCCGAGCCCCCCCAGATTAAAGGACCAGTGGAATTACCTGAGGGGAAGAAGGGGGAAGAGGTGCAGTTGGACCGTCCTGATGCTGGTAAGGAAAGTGCATCAAACCTGGAATATTCACTTTATCTTGTATGAAATGTGTAGAATCCATGAGGTTTTTCTCTGTTTGCTCAGGTGTCGCGGTGCCAGAGGGAGAGGCCCATCGCCACGAACCACCCATCCCTCATGATGAGGTCAAAATAGAGACAAGGAAGGAGGAAGAGAAACAGAACGTTGGAGGAGAAGAGGAAGAACCCCAAAGAGAGGGAGAGCACGGTGTAGGGGACCCTGTGAAGATAGAGGACAAAAAAGATGAAGAGAACCCGAAGCCTGCAGAGGCTGTTGTGCGGAAAGAGGAAGTGGATTTGGGAGGAGGTGAAGTCCTGTCCAATGAGCTGCTAGGGAACCAGGTGGCAGAAGAAGGCAAAAAGCAGGTCGTCGCTCCTCCAAAGGAAGGGGAGAATTTCGATCCTCTGGCAGGGAACGCAGGCGTGGTGGCCAATCAGGCCGCAGTGGTAAAAGTGGGCAAAGCTCCAGATGCTGCAGGGAAACGTGCGTATTTTTTTCATTGTCCTTGCTTTGGAAGGCAATTGGGATGCACTATCAATAATGACCTTGTGATATTTGGTCCTTCTTCAGCTCCGCTTCCTGAAGGAGAGCAACGTCCTGCTGCAGATGATGCTCCAGCTGCAGACAGCAAAGACACAGCAGATGAAAAGATGGAGGGTAAGAGGGTAGACAATATCTACTAGAATTTACTTTGGACAAATCCAGATTTAACAACCTGCACTGCAGGACAACTTTGGTATTTGATGATAATGTTTTTTTTATTTATATTCTGACTGGATCTAATCTTGTCCAAAATACAGCTGCATAAAAATATTTCCATCCAGCTTGGGGGGAAAAAAGTGAGGTTGGTGCAGTGTACTTTGCAGAAAGCCCTAATGTGGTTGTCTTCAATTATTTATTAATTTTGGGGGGTGGGGGGGTTGTAGGAATTCAAATACAAGAGAAAGGGGCAGGTTGTGAGAGGGTGCACAAAAGAATAAATTACAATCAAATAATGTCATCACAGGCTGGTATTGATTATGAAGGTCGGGTGGGTGGCTACAGGTGGGTCTTTCAACTTTAACTGCCTAATTCAGGCGCTATTATTATATACTTTAAATTGTTTCGCTGCATGCTGTTCGTGCCCCTGTCTCTTTTCCTCATCCTGCTCTGCTTTTTTTTCTCATGAAATGTCATCTTTTGTGTTCAGTTCTTGCGTACTTCAAGCCTCTTTTTGGAGGTACACATGGAGTATAACAGAGCAGTGGTGTCTTTCTTTTACTCCTTGACCTGACTTGGTACTCTCAGCAGTCCTTGTTGGCTTTTGTTGACTCTTTCTCTGTTGTTTACTTTTGCCCTTTCTCTCTCTCCTTCTCCATCTATTCCCCTTTTTTTCTGTCTTTTTCTGCCGGATTCCTATCACAGTGATAAAAAAGTTGGTTGCAGGTATGAATTCCCTCTTGCCTTTTCTTTGTCTACCTTGGCCTATCATTCAAATGTTCTGTTATTCAGTCAATGGAACATTTATCCATTAATTTATATTTATATATCCATACAGTACATATGGTAATTTGTGTTTTTGTCATATAACTAAATAATACACCAGTGTAGAAGTCCCCTCACTTCTTAACATAGATTGTGTGTCCACAGCTGCCCATTACTGCCTTTTCCAGTTAATGTGATCTAGAGACGTGTTTGAATGAATCCATGAATAATGGATTATTGTGTGTTTCCTCTCTTGCATAGATCCTGGCCCTACATCAGCCTAACCAAGCTTTTCAGATCCCTAGCCAGTGCATATTTCTCAGTTCAGCGTGTGACTTTTCTTTTATTCAACATTTCTGTCTCCATGTAGAGGGCCAGCTCGACCATGCCGTGCTACTGCAGGTGATTAAGGAGCAGCAAGAGCAGCAGAAGAGACTTCTAGACCAGCAGGAAAAGCTCCTGGCCGTCATAGAGGAACAACACAAAGAAATCCACCAGAAACAACCCGCCGGTGCGCATTCACGTGACTTTTTTTCTAGATATTAGAGCCGGAGAGTGACGAGAGTAAAGACAGAGTGCTTATATCTTATAGGTGCTGCTGAAGGGGAGGCGGAGAAAGGCATCCAGGAGCATTTGGAGGTGATGGAAGGTGGCGCAGCAAAGTCCAAAGACTCTGGGCCGGCCCCCGACCATCAGCAGCCCAAGGAGGCAGCAGGAGGTGAAGCTGGAGCTCCTCAGGGTGGAGTGGTTGGGCCTCTTGCTGTGGCCCAGAATCAAGCTCAGGCTGTGGAGAAAGTGTCCGGCACATCTAAAGAAGCTGGTCCAGCTGCTTACAAGGAGGATGTCCATGTTGTACCAGGAGGAGAATCTCATAAACATATTGAGTTGGGAGCGAGGGGTGTGCCACTGGGAAAGAAAAGACCTGATGAGCATCCGCCTGTGCCTCAGCCTGTTCAAAAGGTAGCTCAACCTATAGATGAAGAAAGAAGCCAACACAATGAATACCAAAAAATTGAAAATGCTAAACAGAAAGAGGTTAAGGCAAGACTGGAAAACAAAGACAGGGAGGACTCAGAGAAGGAACGAGTAGATCAAGAAATAATTGAGAAAGAAGTGCAGGCAAGGCTGGAAAAAGAACGACTGATCAAAGAGCAGCAGTTGGAGAAGGAAAGAGTAGAGAGAGAAAGAGTGGAGAAAGAAGTGCAGGCAATGGTAGAAAAGGAACGACTGGAAAGGGAGAAAAGGGAGAGGCTGGCCAGAGAAGAGGAGCTAGAGAAACACAGAGCAGAAAGAGAGAAACTGGCACAGCAGGAAGCTGCAGAAGAGAGACTCCAGCAGGAGCTGCGGAAAACAGACAATGAAATACATGAGAGAGCGAGGAAAGAGAAGGAGGCAGGGGAGGCTCGGGAGAGGCTGGCCCAGCTGAAGCGGGTCATAGAAAGCCAAAAAGCTGAAAAGGCAGCACAGGGGGCTGATAGAGACGGCGAAGCTTTGAAGAGTGGAGGACGAGACCTCAAAGAGAAAGATGTTTCTGAGGCACGCCCCGGAGAAGGTGAGGAAGACGGAGCTGTCAAAGCCGAGGCTCACCCCCAGGGCTCCCACGAGAAAGCCAGGGACCAGGGAGAGATGGATCTAAGGCGGAGGCGTAGGGCAGTTGGACCCAAAGAGGCTGGGGTGCCCCCAGAGGAGGCCGGGGTGGCCAGGGGGGTGCCTGGCCTGGAGCCCCTGCTGAAGCTGGGGGGCTCAAACCTGCACGCGGCCCTGGAGGAGCAGCTACTGGCCGGGGCAATGGTGCACTCGAGGCAGATTAAACAGGCCTCAGAGGACAAGGGGGAGAAATAACTCACATCAGACAAACACAGCATCTCATGTAATGGTCAGACACCAAGCTCACACATGCTGGTTTACCTGCAGGACCTTCTGATGCTGTGGACCATGATACCGCTGCCTTACATTCTCTCTGTACACTGTGGACAAAGAAATAGTTTCTTCTTGTGTCATCTGAAAATAACCCAAAGTCTTTATTAAGAGAGAAAAGTGTATATAAATATTAACTTATTTTCATCTTGTGGCGGAGAATTCTGAGGGATTAATTGTTGAAATGTATATAAATCTATGCAAATACCATGTTGTATGGAGTGTTTTGACAATGCAAAATTATAGTTTGTATGTGTATCATCATACATGTTTGAGTTTTTCCTCAGAGTTCTGGTCAATTTGTGTTTATCCATGACTCTAAGATGTAAATATTGTAAATCTGTTGTGATCACTATTTGGCCCTTTCGTTTTGCCTAAGTTTCAAATGAAAGTCCCCGAATTCAACCTCATGCTGGAGCTACAAGGTGCACAGTGAAACCTTACTCTTTGACCAACTGGATTATTAAGCAGCTTGATCGAGACTATCTGGATCATTGGTTCCCATATTCCATCTATTCCTTTTTTTTATTCATTAGTGCCTTCTTATCCATATGCTGCAGTAGTGATGCTTCTTAAGTCATTTGTGGTCTTCGTCTTCTTGACCCCTCTTACTGTAAATGCTGCACTATTTTTATTTTGATATGCAAGATTTGTACATTTTGTTCAGGAAAGTAATCCAACTTTTCTGAAAAATTCCTCCATTTCCGTCATTTCGTACTTCAACCCTCGTTGGACCTTTGCTTTGTACAAGAGGCTATCTGACTATTTTTCTATGTGCAATGTATTTTGGTACAGGCTGGTGATGTGTATGAATAAAGTATCTATTTCGACCTTGTGCGTTGGTGTTTGCTCAGACAAGAGACAGATAATAGCACCTTTTTATTCACAGCTTTATATTACAAAGTTATATGGATCTTGCCTATTCTTGGGACACATCAATGCAAAGAAACAAAACAAACAATTGGTGCAGTTTCCATTTCAGCAGTCATTATAAAAAGTATCGCTTGATTTGCTGTGATACACATTCACAGCACCAAGTAGCAGCACTGTCCTGTTAATTCCAGCCATGCAACACTTTTCATCTGTTCTGTTTTTCAGGATGCTCCACTGCATTCGCACCTCTAACACAACGAGGATAGTTTCCATTTATTTGGCTCTTTTCTTGGCCTGTAATGAAAAAAACAAAAATGATGATTTTCAACCGATGACAATCATATTTACATGAGGCTCGTAGGAGGAATACTGCCTTCGCCACTTACAGCGTTCGTAAAGCAGGTCTTCAGTGCTTCAAATTCCTTCGCACACACGTCCTTCTTCAGCTCCTGTCTGCCTGTCGTGGTGCCTGCCACACACTTCCCATATGCTGTTGCCTGAGGTGGACATGAGACACAGGAAAACAAAGTGAGTAAAGGTCCACTGGTAGCGAAAGATCTTTCCAGGATAGTGAGTGACAGTTATTAACAAAATAAATGACACATAAAAACCCTATTCTATTACTCTAGGCATAGCAATTTGATTTATTCTGTACATCGTGTTTGTATATTGTATGTTTGGTTAACAAATTTAATTTGTGTATACACAATATTTACATTTTTTGTCAGTTTATCATTACTCTATAATCGTATTTGTTTTGTTTTTGACTTGTTTCATTTTGCAACTATTCTAATTTCATTATTCATCTTGCTCAAACAATATTCATTTACAGAGCACAACTGTATTTTGCTGTGCAATTATTTATTGTGTAATGACATTAAACCTGAACCTTTTCACCCACGAAAAATATACTGATATATTCTGAACAATTAAAAACACAAATAGTCAAGTGGTTTGCAGTTGAGCAAACAATCCGAGCCACCTTGTGAACATGTAGACATATTTTATGGTATATGCAGCTGGCTGGACTGAATGTTAGTATATATGATATGTTATTATTTGTATTTAATAATGGAGATAAACGACCTTAATTTTAAATAGAATTCCATGGTACATTACTTGACACCCGAGGGACACCTTTTACAATACAACATAAATAAACACTTACGATAATAATGAACGCAAAACCAAACGTTAGAATCAGATTAGGAGACACAGACACCTAACAACACATCACATGTGAACTCAAGAGTGATTCAATGTGACACCATGTGAGTGTGAAGTGAAGTGTTATTCCATATATTGACAAAAAGACACTACAGAAGTCCTTCACCTCTCCTGCACACTGAGCGAACAGTTCGGGGAAAAGTCGTATTTTCTCTCGGCCGCGACTCCAGGCGTTCGACCCCGACATGGTGCTGTCCAGGCCCTTCAGCTGTTTACATTCAACTGAAAAACACAACAGGGAGAAACAGTAGATGATTCCGAAACCGACACTGCTTCACAGTTGGTCAAATGTTGACTGGCAGTCTTGAACAACACATATCGACGAGCAGGCGGCACATTTCTGCAAAGCCACGGGCAGCGCCATGTTGTTGACCTCGTCATCAAGGAAACGTCCGTTGGGAAATTCGTCAATGTGATTCGCTCGTCTACCTGTCAAACAACCGGTCAGCGCAAGCTTTCCCTCAAGCTGATTCGCTGTTTTCCTGACACTGGGCGTCACCGGAACGCCAATAGAGTTTGGCCCTTAGTTTGGCGTTGCTACATGCTCTCCCGTGGTTGGCTAGCTGTCACGCCGCGCTCCGCCTCCCCACGCACACCCGAGAGGAAGATGAGTGACCCGCAGCAGGCAGGACTGCGAAATCATGGCAACATTTATGGAACGGTTGGCTTTTCTTCAGAAAGTAAGTGTCCGTCGCACTCGGCGCCACTCGACAAGACAAGTCACGGCTGAACGGAAAGCATGTCGAGCACCTCATAGCGCGAGCTCGTCTCTTTGGATCTGCTAACTTGTGCCATCTTTAGCTCGCTGTTAGCCTGCTAGCTAACAACACAGAGAAACACATCTAGTCACATCTCGCTGTGTTTCAAGAGACACTAAAGTTCCGAGTGAAACCTTAACTTGAAACGTGGCCCTGTTGTCGTGTCGAGGGGGCTCCCATGTCAAACTTTGCTAACACAAACGATATGTCGATATGAGAAAGAAAATTCGACACAACGCTTTGAACATGATTTGGACTTGTGTTGTGTCTGTGATTTGATCATCGTCTCCTCCAAGGTGCCCACTCTGATGAAGGCCACGGCAGATGATGAAAGCCCCTGTCCTGGCTACCTCTTCCAGGAGATTGGAAGTATCCTGTGGCAGCTTCTGCTGTGGCTGGGCCTGCAGCTCTGCCCCCGCTGTCCTTTGTACAATACAATTCAATACAATATATTACAATACAATACAATATTGTATAGATTACAATACAGCTTCATTCATCTCAAGAGCAAGTAAAAAACAAAAACAGGGATACAGGCATACACTGGCAAACATTAACCACAACAATGACACAGTAAAGGTCCTGTTCAGTTGTGTTGAGCTAAAAGTGCAATTGCTTTAAAAATATTGAAAAAGTACTAAAGGTCATATTCAATATAAAAAGGGATGAATTAATTAAATAATCCACACGGCACAATGCATTGCGAAGCCTCTGAGGGCAGTTAGAAATCTGATTTGTGGCTCACGTGACACATACAGATAAATGCCTTTAGTTGATGGCTGCTGAGTGGGTCCAAATAACATATATCATACCTATGAAGAATAGCACTGTGAACACTGTGGTTCAGAGGGGTTGAACTCCTTTGTTCAGCTCAATTTAACAAATTGCAACTGTGAATCGAGAATTATTGGATTAATATCCACTGCACAGTTATGAAAATACTGATGGTGAAACCCTTAACCATGGAACCAGAAATCTCCCAGGAGTCTTCCGGTTGTGGTCAGTGTTTGTTGGAGTACCTGTTGGAGCGGTTGCAAGTGGAGTCCTGTCACGTCAAACTCAAGGTACGCTATTTTAATGTGATGCTGCTATTTATTTTCTTCAATTATTGTCGAAGTAACTCTAAATTAAATTCCTCTTTTTTTTTTCTTTTTTTTTCAGGTGCTGAAGATCTTTGTCCATCTCTGCGGCCATGGTTCAAACCATATCCTCACAGAACTTAGGAGGAACTCCACCTTCATCCAGCAAGCATCAGGTTAGACATTGGTGCTCTATTTAGCTCTCAGCTCGCAAGTGGCTGCTCTGTTGCCTGAATATTCACCTTGTTTCGCTTCTGGGCATTTTTACTCTCCCTAGTTTACAGTGGCCCACCTGATCCAATTCATGGCACAGCGTTGTACCAGAAAGTGAGGAATACAGCACAGGTGAGACGCGGGTTATATTTCTTCATCGTGACAATCACGTATCAGTGACAGCTTGGCAAACGCGTTCAAATCTTTTTTGAACTTTTTCCGTTTGCAGGAAGTGGCCTTGTTGCTTTTTACTGATACAATTTCCACCAAAAGCGGCGTCTCTCCACACTTAGCCCCAGCAACAATGGGTGAGCAATAAAGATTTTAACTTTTCATGTATGGGTTATGTATAATTTTATTGATTCCAATGCCAGTGTTTAATCTGCATATTCAATGTAGAACGCACTGGAATTCCTATAACAACAAAAACAAATTTACAATTTTGTTTATTTAAAGCAAAGAAGTCACAAGTGTTTTCACTTACTGTATTCTGGATGATTAGACCTCTGCTCAGGTTCAAGTTGAATATAGCTGTTCCAGAAATGATGTGATGTCCAGAGAAGAGGAATAATTACACATGTGCAGGTGTACCAGTACATATACAACCAAAGACACTGTGGGATTGAATGATGAGAGATTGTGGAAACCGCAGTTGGACCTGAGTCGTCTCAAAAACTAGAAGTGCAGTAGTGCCTGTATATGGAAACATCTTTAATAAGTTACAATTACAATAAGTCTTCTGTGTCTTCTTGTTCAGGTATGGGCTCGGGCTCTTCCCACAGGTCAGGAATGCAAGGCTTTGGTTACAGTCCAGGGAAGCAGGGGACAGGTGAGCAATGCACCTAAAAAGCACGCACACACGCGCACACACACATACACACACACGCAGACTAATGCACCCAAATCAAATCAAAGCTCATGTCTATGCCTGTGCCTCCCAGCAGGCGGTGACTCACTACTGGATAAGATCCAGAAAGCTGCAGAGGTAGTGGCCAGTGCCGTCCTTCCACCAATGGAACACCAGGGCATCCGTCTCCATGACAATCACTACCGGGCCGTCGCTGCGCCATCTGCGCCCATAGAGATCGCCGTGCCAGCGTGTGCCTATAACCTCCCCGCTTGCAAACCCAAAGGTCAGACATTGTTGGTGTGATTAGGAACACAGACGTGTGATGAATGTGAGGCTTCGATCTCTAACACCTTGTGTCACAGACGCGGTATATGAGTTACTGACAAACTCGCACTGGAGCATTGAAACCTACACTTTCAATCCATAAATGTCACACACCCCAGACTATCATGTCTCACCACAGCAGTGACCCAGCGGTGCCCGGGACAGGTGGGAGGTGGCTGGGAAGAGACCGACAGCGGCAATAGCTCCTCTCACAACTCCTCTCAGGACATCGCAGCAAACAGCAGGGCCTCAGTGGGAAGCAAGTCAGCGGGCACCGGGAGCCAGTCGGGGGCCAGTAGAGAGAGCAGTGGGGACCTGACAGAACGGTCAGTGGCAACGTCAGCCTGTTGAAGCTGTGTGAGGAGAGAGTGTTCTGGACTAAATCCAGTTTAATCATATTTGATAGGCAGTAGATTAAACTTTGTCTATCCGTACAGTTTAGATGTCAGACTAAAATAGCTTTCTACCAGAATTGGACACCTTGCATATTCTCTTTTTTCCCCCCATATTTACTCTCATTTCTCTGTTGCACACTGTCTGATCTCCAGGGTTGAAGCTATGCAGTTGGGGGACTGTGGCCAGGAGATGGCGCTCATCAGCAGACTGACTGAAGGCTCCAGAGTTTTCCTGTCCAGAGAGGAGAACCAGCATTTCATCAAAGAGTGAGTGCATCTAAAATCAGCCTGGAAACACAACTGTTTTGGCAGATTCTCGATTCACGTACTGCAGTATTTGTCTGTTGTCTTTGCCTTTTAAATAGAGTGATATATTATTCCTATTTCCTAATCTTCCAGGTGCTCCATTCTTAACTGTGAGGTTGTGGTGGAGTTGCTCTCAAGCAAGCTTCAAGATCCCTCGAACACTGTTAAGATGGTAACAATGAACACTGCTGCACTGATATCCCGGGTTTTCTTTATGATACTTTGCAATTCAAACATACATGTCTTGTTTTCCTCCAATCCTGCAGCGGGCGCTGTGTTCTGTTGCGTGCCTCATGACCTCTGACCTCCTCTCTCTGGAACAAATGTTTGGAGCTACGCAAAAAAGACTCTGTCAGCTGAGTGAGGGGCCCCCAGGACCTGTGGCAAACAAAGCCACCAAGGTAAGAGCGACGGAAAAGGGCAACAACACATGATGAAGACCGATGGGACCAGAACTCATGAATAATTCTCATCTCCTCTCATCAGATTTTGCGTCAGTTTGAAGCTCTGACGGCTGGTCCTTTGAACGCTCCCAGGCAGGATACTGCAAACAGTCGTCTCCAAGCAACAACTAATCAGCCTCCCACATCTACATACTCAGACCATTTGTTACGAACCCGCTCTGCTGACGGCAGCAGCTTCAGCCACCATCAGCCTAACATCGCACCCACAGGTGTCACTCAACCACCAACTCACCCATCTTCCCCTTCTGGCCTGGCTGTGGCACACACAGACTCCCCAGCGGATCTGATGAACGACGCTGATGAAGGGAAGCTTTCTCCCATTTGTCCAGAGCCAGTCAGGACTGCTGAGGTCACACTGACTGTGGAGGATCTAGAGCTGATCAGAAACAGAGGTCCCACTCCTCCGGCTCAACCCCGGAGTGAGCATCGCTGTCTGAGTAGACGTTCTATGTTCAGTGGTATGGAGCTGGTAATCAAGGGGAGGCCGCTGTGTGTTCGGGAAAGAGAAACGTCCCAGACAAAGATGGGCCAAGAAGACGACGACTTAAAGGAGAATACAGACGTGCATAAGTCCGACAATGCAGAACATTCAACTCTCCCTGGCTCCGATAAAAACACTGAGAACACGCCGTCATTTTGCAATCCAGTTGCATCGGACAGCAGCCAGCCAGTATCTGCCTTTTCATTTCTCAAATTTTGACCAACAGTTTGCAGCCGGAGCTGTTCTACCTTAACCAATGATGTCATCACATAAATATCCTCTTAGAAAATCTATATAATTATCTATTTATTCATTTAATAAACCAAGCTCAGACCTGTGAGCGTATACTGTTTAGAAAGCAGATGCATATATAATGATGAGTTTTCTATTCATATATGTGTGGTGCCTCTGTGGAAGCTGAACTTAAAGGACCAGTGTGTAGGATTTAGGCCACATCCGTAACTACTGTTTTAGCCCTTAGTTCCGTATCAGTATTAATCCCTCTCTATACTAACACGCCTGAAAACGTATGTCATTTGACCATGATTCACGTACAGTGATCCTGTGGGTGTCAGTGTAAACAAGGAGCAGATTGTCTACCCTGCAGTTTGTTACTGAGAATACTACAAACGAGAAAACACATGGTGAAAGGTAGGAGCAGGGATTTCTTTCATGGGAGCGACAAACAGGTGGAACTGCTACTTAAGTATTTGCAACGCTTTGCCTTCACCGTCTGTAGTCGACTCATGACTGCGTCGTCGTTTCCAAACGTCTTTGTTTTCACCCGTCCACACTACAACGGGACGAGCAATTTTCGAAGGCAGGCGTAAACTTGGCAGCAATGATGCCGTTTAAAAATGAAAACATAGTGATGTGGATGTAGCCTTATTGGCATTTGGCAGTGAGTTTGCAGACTGCAACCAACTCAACTCCTGTCTCTGCACCCTTCCCTTTCCAAGTATGTAGGAGAGCCTATGGGAGCGTTCAGTTAGCTTAAAAATACAAAAGGTCCTCGGCCAATGTTTGGTCCGTCTGTTCTGAGATGGAGAATTACCCACTGTAGATATGAATGTCTCAATTTCAGCTAATAAAGACACTATTCTTGGTCACAGGTGACCACACACAACTGAACATACAGCAATTATGAATATTGCATAGCTTCACTTTCTGCCGACAGATTTTGTTTAGACCCCACACACTGGTCCATTAAGCAGCACATCCCAATTACAAGAGTCCTTGAGGCCGTGGCGGAATTTCTTCAAAAAAGTATTTCACAAGTATGGTTGTCTTGAATCACAGGTTCTTACTGATGGTTGCTTTATCTCAGGATTTCTTTTAGGTATCAACTCTTAAACCTCTGCCTCACGCCCTGAAACTGAGGGAGAATCCCTTGATTTGTAATTTGCACTACAGTTGTTTTTCTTATGAACTGAAAATACTACAAAGAGAGAGTTGTCTTCCATACTTTTTGTTACTAAACTACAATGTTAGTGTGAATGTTATGTTAATTTTACAAATTATTTATTAGGTTTACCCTGTAGTGACTGAAACATACCCATGGAAGTGGCTGTAGAGTGCTTGTCTATGATTAAAAAAAATAATGAATGTGTGGAGAACTGAGGGGGGTTAACTGATGTGTGGACTTGGCATCAGGCAAAATACATATATATAAACAACGGCCATCATTATCTCACTATGGTTATTTCAGTTAAATGCTGTACTTTGGAATTGAGTACAAAGTACATGCCCAATTGGAAATTCAACCTAATGACACATATAACAAATGCTACTGTACCATTATTGCTACTGTCACTTGGTGTCAGTGAATACAAGCCACGCTGCTGCACATGCTGAAGAACAATAAAACATGCCGTATTTTTTACATTTTGATACAGCATTCGACAACGACACAAGTGAGTCTCGACGTGCCGTCTTTTGCAAATCTAAAAAGGGGTTTGTGTGATGCTGCAGACGTCACTTTCAGCAACACTTTATTTCAATGTCAAATGATTCAGAACATTACATAAAATATGAGTCATTTTCACACCTTGTTTCATTTGCAACACAGTGTACTGGTCATATCAAACCACCCATAAACAAGTATGGCTGACATGTCGTATGACACTCACTTAAATATTTAAAGAAGTAAACCTGGTTCCTTTAGAAAGCCTTTTTCTTGGGGGCATGTTTGTGTTAAACGCACTGCTGTGTTTACTGCCAGAGCCACAGACTTCAAGCTCTCAGCTCTATATTTAGCCAGGGTTCAAGCTAAGGTTTGGATTTTGGTGGTGTCATGAAGTATCTCTGTTCCATTACCTCGAACCTACTGACCTGCCACACCTAATTCTATTGGATATAGTTTACTCTAACTTTATTACTTTGGTTAGAGAAAACGAGGGGCCTAAAATGTTATAAACTGAAATGTCTCAATAATGCTCCTTGGGAGTGAATATTTTGGCCTTAGTGAATGGGATCAAGACAACTCCCACTTCACAGATACAAATGTGTGGCCGACTACCCAGTCGAGAGTAAACAGAATGGAGGAGTTGTTGAGTAAAGTGCTCAGCTTTATTTCGTTTTGCAAGCACTTTGGATCATCATCACGGTTTCCTTGTGATTAGCACCAATGAGAAATGTCCACACATCGACGCACGCATGTAAAGAGAATGATAACCTCTTTATAAAGTGCACAGGGTTGCGTGCACGCACACTCACACAGACGCACATACCGATCAATACTGCACAGAAAACCACAGTGGCTGGGCCATGGAAAGGCGGATGTGCTTATGGTTTCAACAAATGGTACATGGCGAGTTGGGGATGAGCCTTTGTGCCCAAATTCTGTAAACCTCCCCACACACAACATCCCCTTCCCCCTGACCCAAGTGTGTCGCTTCCGGCTTTCAAGGAGGAGCCACGTTGCGCGTAGCGTCTGCACTGGTGGGCGAGGGACCAAAGGTCAGGAGATAGGTCAGAGGTCACAGTCATGTTGAGCCCGGGCGCCCTCTGGTCTGCAGACTGCTGAAGTGCGCCTCCCTCAGGACTCTGTTGATGCAGTCGTAAGACACACTGCTGCCGCTGCCGTTGCCGTGGAAACCGTGCTGCATGGAGCTGGCAGAGTCTTCAGGCTTTGGGCTGAGGGAGTGCTGAGTGATGCAGTTGTTCTGGCTGTGTATGCATGGCCTGGTGGTGACCACTATTGCTCTCTCTGGACTACTGATCCCGTTACTGCTGTCACTACTGGAAGACTGCAAACACAGAACAGAGAGATGGGCTCATGGCAGCTTTATGGATGGATGAAGCAGCTTTAAATAGAACATTTGTAGCTTTTCCTGACAGTGGTGCACTGCATACAGACTGCAGAGTCACATATTTGTATGCATGACGCCAGGTTGCTTTCTTTATCCACAAATGTGAGCGGACTCTTTAAGCTTGACTGAAAAGGATTATATAACCTTAGCAGGAAGATTCATCCACTCCCGAAGAATGACTTTCATTAAAAGGTCAGATAAGTTTTGGATAAACTCATGTCCTGCCTGATGGTTCGAACGTGAACGTGAGAAGATGAATTCAGTCTCACCTCCGAGTCCAAATCTGACACCAGCAGGCTGGGACCCCCGCCTGACCTTTTGGCCTGAGGCCTGAGCTGTTGGTCCTCCTCGTTGTCACAGCAACGATGTCGCTTCCTGCGCACAAGCACAAATTAAAGGGGTGGTGGTGGTAGGCAAAGTGTTCATAAGAGTGAACGAGATGGTGTGACAGAGATGATGCAGGGAGGGGGGAGTGGAAGACCATCCAAAGGAGAGAACATGAAGAGGAGCCAAAAATAGCAACACACACTCCGGCAGTTACATGACCAGACATATGGCACTCCCATTATGAGAAGAAAAAATGATTACCATAACTTCTCTGGAGTATGACAAGGGTTTAAACTTACAACATATATGTATATGTTGATACTGCATTGTCAGAAAGAACCGTCTGGGCTGTTGTATGTGATCTACAATCACAGTGGCATTACAATCAAGAGTGAATGTAATTTTGTGTTAAATTACATTATTATTAGTAAGCAAAATGTATTAAAATGGTTACCTGTTGTCAGTCAGCATTTCTGCGGTCTCGTCGGTTGTTTTCTTTTCTTTTCTTTTTTTTTGGGGGGGGGGCAAAGAGAAGGGTTGACACTCCCTGTGGGCCAGGGTCGAGATGCCTTGTCTTCACAGCGTTGGCTGCTCACAGCTCCACGAGCATGTCTCTCATCTCACCACGAAGTCCAGGTGATGTGTGTGTGTGTGTGTGTGTGTGTGTGTGTGTGTGTGTTACCTCCAGCCGGCTACAACACAAAGCTCAGCTGACGGTTGGTTCAGCCCTGTCACTGCTCCCGGGTCCAGCCCGACCTGCCGTCGCCTCGGCGAGAGAACAGGCTTCTCACGGACGCCGGGGAACTAACCGGCTGATCGCCGAGCACTCTCGTTTCACGCAGTGAAACCTCGGGGAACTCCGGGCATGACGGCGAAATTGAAGCAGGCTAGCCGGCTAGCCGCTACTGCGCGACTTTGTACTTGTCAAGCTAACCACTCGAAGCTAACTGCTGCCGCACTATGCTAACGGAAAGTTCTTCCGCTGTCGTATTCCGTCCCACCCGCCGTCAACCGTAACCGGCACTTGGCAGCCGTCGGCCTCGAGACACCGAATTTCGTGAACTTTAGAAACCGTTAAATCTCAGAGTTGCCAGCGGTAAGTTATTGACTACTGGTTTCTTTAGGTGTGCCTCCGCTGCGGGCTCGTCTCCGCTGCTGCTGGTCGGTCGGTGCTGCCTGATTAGCTCCGCCCCTCTGTTTACATGACGCCACAGCGCAAACGACTTCCGGTGTCAACACTGTGTGAAGTGCGCTCGTCTTGTACATACTCTCTTACTTTCGTCCTCCTCCCCCACGAACAAGGTAATTCGCGTGTCGCAAAGGTTCAGGACAGTCTTTTCCACTGACGAACGGAAGCGCTGCAACATCTTGTATGATGACTAGTTATGTAAGAGATGTCATAAGTAAATTCCTGTAGCATTCAAGTACACGTGTAATACATGTCCAGTGTCTGTCCAGCAGGCAGGAGCAGGGTTTTACCATTTATTTATATTAGGGCTGCAGCTATCGTTTATGTTCCTTACCGATTCATCTGACGAATATTTTCTCGATTAATCGATTCATTGTTTGGTCCATAAAATGTCATAAAATGGTAAAAAAAAATGTGGATCTAGTTTCCGAAAACCTCAAGATGATGTTTTGTTTTGCCAACACACCAAAGATATTCAATTAACTGTCATAGAGGAGCAAAGAAACCAGAACATATTCATATTTAAGAAGCTGAAATCATAGAATTAAGATTTTTCTTCTTCATAAAAACTACTTGAAATGATTAATCGATTATCAAAATAGCTGGCAATTAATTTACTAAGCGATTACTAAACGATTGACTGCTCTAATTTATAACTACACACTCTCTAGTCCTCGTGATCGATGATGTGTCATTTTAATGACCTTACTAATAGTTAAGAAATGATTAACTATGTACTAATGCTGCATCTGTTGTCAGTCAGATTGTCCCCCAAAAAAACCTTATGCAGCATGACTTTTTTTGCACTTGAATGGTAAATAGACTGTATTTATATAGCGCTTATCTAGTCCAATCGACCACCCAAAGCACTTTACATTACATGTCACATTCACACATTCATAGAGCGCTTTTCAGTATATGCAGCACTTTTTCTAACACACATAGCTGTCTGCAGAGCTGTCAGGGGCATAGGCACGCGGACTGGAGGAACCAGGGATCGAGCCGTGTACCTCCCGACCCCTCTTAATGTTATTTGGGTGTTTCCCTGCTGCAGATGAAGGTGATCCAGCACTCGGCAGAGACGCTACGAACAGCATTGGTGTCTGATCACCAGGACTTGGCAGAACTTTACAGTAAGTACACAAAGGAAGAAAGACATCTCCTGGAGGAAGGATTCCACCCGGGGCAGCAGCATTCCCTTTTCCAAGCCATCACAGTGCACTGTGACTCCGACTGGATCCCTGCTCACCCCGAGGAGCGTCAAGACTTTGAGAGCTTCTACAGAGACCCTCACAGGAAGAACCCCAATGCAAGCCACAACACTATTTATATTCAAACCATAGGTGAGGGTGTTTGTGTCTAGTGCGGCTACAGTAGCTCCTCTGTTTATCCTCAGTTCTAGTGGAGTGTGTCGGTGGGTTTGTGACAATGTTGTCATATTATTGAGTGCAATAGCCATTTGCCATGAAGGGGCATTGAAGCATAAGTATAATGGGAGAAATTACATTCTATATAGCTATACAGATGGATGAGACAGGGACAGTATATAATACAGTTGTTTTTTCTTTTTTTTACCTCTATGTGCAGAACATCAGATGGTTGCTTGGCTTCAATTCCGTCCTGTGTATCTTATAGGTTCCTTTGGGGAGGTGGGGGTCAAGACAGACCTGTATGTGGAATGGCTGAGGCAATACTGCCAGGCCTTCTTCTTTGGGCTCTCTGTCAAGTTGCTGCCGGCAGTTACTGTCGCTGAAACAGGATGCACTTTCCGAGTCAACAGCAACTCACACAACCTTCAGATCCTCACTGGTAAATTAGGCCGTTTAACACTTCTTTCATTTCTTTTGGGGTATCTTACTTGCGTCACATGTACGTATGGGAGTGTTGGGGGAAAATGGACTGTCCTTGATATTGCTTTGTTATTATGGGTTTCTCTTTTAGGTGATCTTCTACGATTTCTCTGTAACAGGAAACCAAAAGATGCTTTTTGTATTGTTGGAATCACAATGATTGACCTGTACCCCAAAGACTCCTGGAACTTTGTTTTTGGACAGGCTTCTCTCAGTATGGGTGAGACAGAAGTATAACTTTCTCTGTGATTGTTAATGACAGAAACTGACACACCTCAATTTATAATAATAATAATAATCATCATCATCTTCCTCTGCGTCACAAATGGCAAATGTGCTGTTTAAACACCCCGATATGGCCAGAATAGGCACAATATTAAAGAAGAGAGAATACATTGAGACTGGCTGATAGTTGTCAAAATGAATTCTATTTGTGATTATCGGTCTCCGTTGATGTAATGTGGTTTAGCTGCCACTATGTGGTGCTAAAGTTAAACATTTGATCAAGGACCTTTTTTCTCTTCTTGCCTTTAACCTATGCCTTTAACTTAGTATTGTTTATAAATTATGCACAGGAATGGGTGTTTTCAGCTTTGCCCGGTATGATGACAACTTCTACAGCAGAAATTATGCAGGGAGACTGAAAAAAAGGCTTCAGCCAAAGCAGGCAGACTACTCCGTGTTTGACGGATATTACACTCCCCCCATCTCCAGCACTCTGCTGCTTCGATCCTGCAAGGCTTCCACTCACTCACATTTGGTTCTAGGAACTTTTGAGTTGTCTTGCCAAAGGTCACCCTGCCACGTCACCACTGCACTTGATTTCAGAAAACCCTAATGTTAAGCATTTCTTTCCAGACAATGACTCATGAGATTGGCCACATGTTTGGAATAAGGCATTGCCAGTGGTTGAACTGCGTCATGCAAGGCTCCAACCACTTAGAGGAGTCTGATCGAAGGACTCTGGATTTCTGCCCCATCTGCCTTCGCAAGCTACAGGTTTCAGTCCGCTTCAAAATAGCTGAAAGATACAAGGTAAAGAAATGAAAACATGTTTCAAGCACAACATTGAAATATTATATGATAGTAACATATTGCTTAGTTATAAACTTTTCATCGGGTCTCATAATGAAACCGTATAATTATGTCCTACTTAAGTTGCCCTGGTGGTAACCTGATGCCGGGTCAATGACGTTTGTCAAAGTACAACATGCCAAAGTTATCCTGATTGTCTGAACTCACTTTCGAGCAACATTTATGCTTTTCATGAAAGATTGAATTTTATCCAGAAATTGTATATATGTATCTAAGGATTTGTTTTGCACATCAGTGGTACTTCAATACACTGAAGTTATTTGTTTTATCATGTGGGTACAAAGAAGCTTCTGGATTTTCTGTCAAACTCCAATCTAACAGCAATAATGTAAGATTCACTTACTCAAATCTGAAGTACCAACTTACATCTCTCCATCTGCTCCAGGATTAGCAAAAGATCAGTTTATTAAATGCACAGTTACATTCAGATTCACTTGGATTTTTATTTATTTTTTCAAATTGAATGAATGTTTATCTGCGTTCATTAGGCTTTACTGCACTGGATGGAGGAGGATCAGAAACCGGCATCCAGACCAGATGAGGCCTCTGCCCCTCAGTCCGCACTTTACATTCCAAAACCGACTGAAGCCTTTCATGCATCTAAACTTTGGCTCCACAGTTGCCTAGACATACTGGAAAAAAGATGACCTAAGCACGTTTCAATGAATGAACATAGGAGCTGGAAATAATTGAGAAGAATGGGACATCAAAATACATGTAGCCAGCTTTTATGGATATCTTGCAACACTTTTCTCTTTAAGAGTTCTGCTGCTCTTTGGTATGAAACAGAATCTTATGTTTTTTTAAACTTGACATTTATTGGCTAACCATAGTAATAAACCACATGTGGAAGTAGAGACGCTTCATATTAAGACCATCAAGTATAAAAAAATGTTTTCTGGTTTCAGACCCAATCACAAAAAGGGGTTCAGTCATGTTGGGTTTTTTTTTCTTCATGTAAACTAAGTATACTATATGTATATTAAAGATAATATATCACGAATATGGGGTGAACTGGGTTGGGACACTTCACATCTACTCATTAAATATTTATTCGCCTCTAAGCTTTCTGTTTGAGCTGTTAAAGGTTGATGCATTTGAATGATAGCAACTATAAAAGCTTATTGTAGTGTAACAGATCTTTTTTTATATCATATTTTGCAGTGAAAATATGACATACAATAGCATTTCATAAAGAACACATTACATTGCACACAATTCACAGGTTCAAATCACTTTCATTATTGCCATTGAACATGAAAGTGTATTGTTAGCATGTTGACAGTTTGATTAAAAAAATTAACTTTTAAATCACATACTCCTGAGATTTATGCATTTCTAAAACAGATTCTGTGTGAATCTGTGCAATTTATTGTTCTTGCAGCTACAGTACATTTGCTTCACCGTTTTACGGTATCGATCACCGTCAGGTAACTAGTTGAAAGTGGTAATGGCGCCTCCAGCAGCACAATGCACCACTCATGGTCCATTTGGAACAGGTTCACACCTAGCAGCAATATTTCTCACTACTTCAATAAAACAGTACGATATCAAAAGCTTACTTACTTACAGCCAATTTAAAAGTCACTCATTCTAACTTTAAGTCTTGACTCTGGTAAAAAAAACAAAAAAAACACTGTTCAGTGTGTAAAGCATGATTACTACTTCTTATAGTAATCTAAAGGTTCTCAAGATTGTGCTCAGAAACCAGATCTACAGCGGCATATATTCAACATTGGTCTTCTTCATTTGTCTTTGTCACTTCAGCACTCTGGCAGCAGTAGTCTTTGGAAAGCCTTTTACACCTGTATGGCTTGACCCTTTTGCTATCCATATCTGCAGTTAGCAGCTGAAGCAAAGCGTATAACCTCCTGGATGTCTCCCGTGGCCCCCTCGTGGTCAGAGTTGACTTCTGCGTCAGGGCTGTCGTTAGGGCTGCCGGCTCCACTCTGTTCCTCTGAGTCCACTCTCCGTACCTCTGTGTCTTCAGGGTGTTTCGAGTTCCTCTTCCTACAGAGTAATCCTCGCTTGGCAGGTTTTACCAAACCAAGGAACACAGCACTCAGTGCCATGCCGACTGTACAGGAGTAGAAGGCGGAGCCGTAGTTTTTCGTCACATCCACCAGCACACCTGTGGCAGAGGAGACGAAAAAGGAAGCATTGAGGGACAGTTTCTTTTTCTTGTCATGAGTGCTACTAGTCAACACAGCAGTTGTGTAATGTCTCTGACTGTAGGGAGGATGAGAAATTACCCTGATGACGTCTAAAGCTGTTTTCAGACATGGACTGAGGTTTTTAGTGCTACTGTGATCAATATTTGTTGACATAAACTTTCTTTGTGTGGTCAAAAGACAAAATCTGTAGTGAAGTGAAAGCACGATATATTTCTGGTAATCTTGTAATTAAAAGACAACGCTTACCTCCGAGTGGGGGTCCAGCCAGCCCAGCAAAGCTTTGTATGAACACATAGACACCAGCAGCCGAAGACATCCTCTCTATGCCTACCACATCGTCCTCAGCCAGTATGGGGATATGGGTGCACGCTAGTGTCCCCATAAAGAAGCCATAAAAAGCGCAGCACACAGCCAGGCCATAGAATTCCGTAACCAACGTGAATCCCACCAGATCCACAGTCATCATGATTACACACACCAGAAGAACAAGGAGCTTCTTCTTCCTGAACTGCCTACGCGTCAGGATCCCCCCGATGGAGAATCGGCCAAAGATTTCAGCCACGGCCATGGTGGAGAGCATGTAGGTGGCGCGGTCCCGCTCCACACCTCGACTCACACTCAGCTCGATGATGTAGAGTTGAGGGGCGAAGAAGCCGAGTGTGGCGAACAGCCCAAACAGACAATATAAAATGAAGTTGCACTCTCTGAGGATGGAGAAATCGAGAAGCTTTGAAATCTTTGCAGATAACCTTTCACCACCGGATTTATTTTCCTTGTTTTCCCTTTCTCGTTTCTCCTCCTCAGTTGCAGGTTCTTTATTTTCTGCCTCACCGTTTCCCGCAAATATCTGCTGTAAAGTCGTTTCCTCTGCGCTGCCGTTTTCTGCGCCGTATAGAGACTGGACACCAGAGTCTCCGGTGCTCATAGAGCCTCTGGTTAGCTCATTGTCCAGGCTGTATGAAGCATCTGGCGCGTGTGAGGTCCTGTTTGTTACAGAGTCCTCTGAGTTCGTACCCTCTGCCTTCTCCTGTGCACCGAGTACTTCCAACTCCTTTGGGGATGATCTGGGTTTGAGAATGATTGGCCGAAGCAGAACCCCACAGATGATGATGGTGCTTTGCAAAGCTCCTATCAATGCCATGGTACGTCGCCAGCCAATACGGTCCCTCAGTGCAGAAAAGGCTGAGGGTCGAAAGGAGGTTTTCAGTGAGCATTCATCAATAAATCTGCATATGGGGAATTACGTATGAGTTGTTTGAGATCTGACTTGTCTATAGGCTGCTATGGAAATGGGTATCTAAAGTCCAGTGTGTAGGATCAATCAACAGAAATAAAGTAAATGGAATATAATATTCATAACTACAGTGTGTTTTCATTACCCAAAACAAAGAATTGTCGTTTTGTGACCCGCTGTACAGGGACTTTAGTATTTTTACTTTACAAGAATACTGATGAAGGTTCTCTTGGAAGGGGAGGGTGAGATGAGGGGGTATTCTGTTGGTTGCGATATGCAACATCACCAATAGATGACACTAAATCCTACACACTGAACCTTTAAAAAGGAAACGGTGGATGAACATATGACCTTGGCACTATCAGTAGTATGTGTACCTGTGCTTTGAGAAATGTTCTACATTTATGTTATGGTCAACAAATCCCATGAAAAGACTAAAAACAACCTGGTGTCAGTCATTGGCTTACAGCCCAAGCCCACTAGTCCCCATTAAAGATGTGAACCTTTAAAAACGTTGCGATTTGAAAATAGGCTCAATCATTTCCTAGAAGTGGGGAGAACTGTAAAGTTTATAAAATAACACAAACTATGTAAACAGTGTATTTGTTGGGGACTATTTTCAGTCACCTGGTGCAATAGTATGGGTGAGTTATGTGTTTTTAACAGTTTTCAGACAACAGTGAAGCTTTGTTGCCAAGAGAAATAAGCTGTATACAGCAAGGCTTTGGTTTGTTGATATTTGTTTTAGTCTTTTCTTGGTATTTGTGGACAACTATGTAATATTTAAACTACTCCTCATCTTCTGAGGTATTCTACCCCCTAAACTCGGACTTCTCCAAATATAAACTGTACATAAACAAGTTCTTGCAATCACCTGGCGCCAGGGCAAACATGGACAGGGACTCTCCCGTGGAAGCTATGGCTGTGACCAGAGACCGTCGGCGTGAGAAGTACTGGGACAAGATGGTCACAGTGGGCAAGAAGGTCAGACAGTAGCCCAGACCTGCGCAGAAGGAAAGATGCATTTTTTTTTTTATTCAGTTAGATAAGCTGTGAAAAACCTATTTAAATAATAGAAGCATTGTGTGTTGTTCACAATTTGAGGAAAAGGAACAAGGAAGCAATTCAATACCTGCAACTAATCCATAGGTGATATACATTTGGTTGACGGAGCTGGTAAAGCTGGTGGCGATGGTACCCGAGGAAATGAGCAATCCACCAATCATGACAACAGGTTGGAAGCCAAAGCGGTTAGTCATCACAGCGGAGAGAGGACCTGAGGGCCAATGAGGAACACACTGCTGTTTAGAGTAGACAGTGGCACTGTAATTCTCAAAACGTCATTGTCATCTCAGTGTGTAGTCTCTACTTTTTTTGTTTTGGTTTATTCAGGGTTGCACCCGCACAACCGCCGCACTCACCGTTGAAGGTCATGACAAAGACGCAGATGGAAACAATCCAGGAGACACGACTGTTGGTCTCTCCAAACTCCCCCATCAGGTCCTGGAGAAAGATGCCGAAGCTCTTGATGGTGCCATACGTGAAAACCTCCACCAAGAAGAAGGCCACAGCCACCATCCATCCCCAGCCTCCATCAGGGGCCTCTGGGTACACGTTGGGCCCCAAGAAACGTGGTACCTTGGCTCTACACAGTACCATAACTGTAAAAACAAAAAGGCAGTTTTACAGACGGGCAATTAAAAAAAAAAATTCTAATTAATCATTTAAATGGTTTGACCAACCTCGAGAAAACATCAAATATTAAAGTCATGCACTGTGTTTGTTATTGTACAACCATTTAATAAAGCGTGAACACACACCTCAGGCAGATTCGCACACTTTAACCCAACTGCCTCACTGTGAGTGTCTACAAATCAAAACAATATTGCAGAATAAAAAATGGATCAAAGACAAACATAACTGCATTCGTAACCTTTAAGGAAAAGAAAAATATCAAGTTGATAACCATCGCAACTCAGGTCGGATGAAGATTACTGCGTGTGCAGCACACAAGCCAGCTTCAGGTTAGTGAAAAGTAGGTATTGTGCTGACTTGATCTTACAGCCAGCCTTTTAAATGTGGTGCCTCGGTGTATCCTCACCGAGTTACTGTTTAGTGTGTAAACACTGTCAGTACTGTAACTGAAGATGGAAAGGAGGAGAAGTTAAAGTTCAGCCTCTCTGGCCGGGCCTAATCGTCACATATTAATGTGGTTGCTTACTGGGGGTAAAATTTGAAGTTTCTATGATGTTGTGCATCATTAGTAATTACTTTCTTGGCCCTGATCCCAAGTAAACTGCTCACATTAGGAAGGAATATGTTGAGCATTATGAGTAAAATATAACTTATTACTATTCTCAGTTTATCTCTGTCGGCCCTTTTGCTTAAGGGCAACACTGTTTCGGATATGGCTTCAACATTTCTTAACCTGACAAAATGATTTATTTTCTGCTTTGTATTTTGTTTGACCCTATAGTTCTTCAGATTAGACTAAGAAACTTGTGTAACACCCCACCACACACAGTTTTTGCTATAGTGGTATGTTAAGCATAGCGTAAACCTCTGATTTCAACTACTGTCTTCACACATGACATATGCTGGATGAAAACTCCCACTGCCTCTTTACACCTGCAGCTGTAAGGTTAACAGGATCACAATTGCTCTGTATAACATTTTGCCACTTGAGCACTTCATACATCTTTGTTTTGTAAATGGCTGTGCTGACCAGGCAAATACACACCGATATTAAAACATGCACAAACAGCATATAGCTGCTATGGATAAAAAAAAAGTATGCAACGAGTGTCGTAGAATTTTCTCCTCTCCTTTGTTAGAAACTATGGTTGGTGCACTGAGAGAGGTCATCTTATCTTTGGCAGGTCAGGTCATTGTCTCTGGGTGTCATAGTCTTAGAATATAGTCTAAACATCCTGATTCTAAGGAGCCATTCCATCTGTTTAAACGACGACATGACATGATGGATTTTTGGGACATCATGTACAGACACTTTTTTGATCTTCGTACGAACCAGAAATCCCTTCAATATTGAGCTCCTGTAATAAATACTTCAGCTTAAGACATCCACGGTCTCTGTTTTCCTGATTCAACTGCATCAATTTTTCCATATATCACATTTTGAATATTAGTGAAAAACTTCCCGGCACATCCAAGTCCATGAGATTACTATAATAAAGTCATGAACTGACAGTAAGTTTCTCAAAACCCATGTGAAACTACAGCAAAAAACAAAACAAAAATCTATCAACATAACAATACTGGATCATAACACATCCAAGTGCATTAATGAGTCACTTTGCACAGATAACAGGAACAAGAAGTTTATTATCTATAATGTAACATAACTGAAGTAAAAGCTACCCTGTCAATACAGAGGTAAAAAAAACAACCAGATATATAATAAAAATGGATTAAAATATGTGGAGTAAATATTTACCCAGCTGTTCGCTGCTGAAAGCTCTACAAGTTCTATTTACTGTAAAGTAGAGCCCGAACCACATGCATTTTCGGGGGCTGATGCCGATACCGGGAGTAAAATATTTCCAATACAAATATATATTCCCAAGAGTCATTATCAGACCCTTCTGACAAAGAAGGTGCGATATTTTACAGTTTAACCATGAACTTTTTTTATTTTAAATAACTGTAGATTTGAAAACACTAATCCAACCGAACCCTATAGAACTTGAATTAAGAAAACAAAACATTTATTTCATGAATATTGTAAATATACATAAAAAGTTGTTCAAATCGACAAACATAAATGTCGATATATACCGATATGTCTGTGAAAGGCTCATATCAGCGCATTTTTAATAAGTCGATATCTATTGGGCTGTACTTTAACGTCTTTATATTTGATGTATGCATTTATCGTTGTCAGTTTGTAATTTTGTTTTGTTTATCCGTCAGCAAATTGGAAATTTGTTCCAATAAGTATTAGAAAATTATGCCGAAATGTCAATATGATGTTTGATTTCAAAATGATTAGTCAAAAAAAAGTTGTTTTCGATTAATTAACACAGGGTTAGGGGCCGGAGCCGCGCGGTGCGTCGTCATGCGGATGACGCAATGCCCTACGGCGGCTCACGTGGTCGGCGTGTTCCACTGACTCGAAGCGACCACCGCTCGCGAACCCCTCGTAAGTACTCGACGTCGCCGGTCCGAGGCATGTGTGTAACACAAGACGTGTGAATGCGTCTCTCACTCTTCTAGCTCTTCAAAGTGACTCGGTTATAATGACGCGGACTCGTGTTCCAGTCGCGTGTCTCACCTGTGTGGCGACTTCCGGACGGTGACGACCAGTTTCTTTCTTCTTCGCTCGACTGTCGCCCCTCGTGCCGGCGGTGTCGCGCGCTGAGTCAATGAGAGTCCGAGTTTTTACGGAGCCATGTTCTCGTGCGCCTGTGTGCACTGGCTTATACTCACACGCGTGGAGGGACACGCATACCCACCCACCCACACACACACACACACACACACTTGCAAGACTTGCGAGACAAACATTATCTGTGTGTAACACGGCAGCTGGCAGTGAGGGACAGACCCCCACTACTCCCCCAGGAGATCCGGTTACAACCAGTTCTCCGCCCCCCCCCCCCCCATGTTAATCTGCGGAATCCCCACAACCCCGTTTCAACTTTGGCGTGTGTGTGTGTGTGCACGTGTGTGTGCGTGCACGTGTGTGTGCGAATGGACCCCCAAAACCCACTTCATCTACATGTTATTGTCAAATAAGTACATTTTAATGAAACTCTCCCCCCCCCCCAAAGGTTTCTCCATATGTGTAAATGGTGTCATTCATTACATGAACTCATTCAGTTTGACAGGTTTTTGCGATTCTGACCACCAACCTTATTCAGCGTCGTTTAATTTGAGCGCTTCGAGTTTTCGTGAAGACCGCTCTATGAATCCAATGTATTATTATTATTATTATTATTATTATTAATAGTAATTTCACTGTATGTTTTGTTTTTTCGCTTGTAATCTCATTTCTTCAGTCGTTTCTTTTCCTTTATAGATCTGTGAAAATGTGAATGCCGAGGTGATCGTTCATAGGTGGCAGAGATACTTCTACTTTTTTCTAGTTCGCCATCATTTACTGTCCAAATCACCAACTCCGCAGCCTGGGGAAATGACACTCGCCTGACTATGAAATATCTGACTTCATCTGTAATATATCAACTGTCGTGTCAGAATGGTAACTGGCTGATTAGTTTGAATATTTTGTATATTTACGCCTGATGAAGAGGTTCGGAAACCGGAACCAAGTGTCTTGTTTACCAAGCATGTTTTTAAGAAGGCTGGTTTACCACTGAAAGACCGCCATGTATTTCGAGTAACATATTTTGAGTTGTGTGGCCACTTTTTCGATCTGGGATTTATGGAAAAACTCACCAGTGTGTTTTTCATTTCTTCCATAGAAACTTTAGATATAGCTTCACTTCTTACTCCAATCACTCTCAGATCACTCAGTCAGTGTCTCATATTGGTTTTGGAAAAACTAAAGCAGCTCCCACTGTCCAATAGCACAATACATGTGTTAATACTTGAGGATCATTTTAGATGTATTTCTGTTTTAAGAGATCCCGTTGATTTTCAGCTACCAGTCTTGACGAACACATTTACTTATGAATTTCATAGCTTTCTAATTCATCTCAATGGACATTTTGCGGGACCGTGTAACACCCGTCCAGTTAACATATAGAGTATCATCTGAAGCCAGCTCTTCTTAGTCATCAGAAATGTGTTTTCATTGCCTAAAAAAAGTAGAAAATGTGTGCAAATTTCAACAGAAACATGTTTTGTGTGTAAACCATTGCACTGCTGGTCCAAATATGCAACCTATACATCACAGTTTTTCTTATGTTTACTTTATATTATAAATAGAGCTACTTGGTGAGGAAAATAATATGGTCATTCAGCTACAGAGCACATGTCAACTGGTTTGGTTACAGTTGCAAACAACATATACCCTCTAAAAACTGATCCGTAACCTTAGTAAATTTTTATCTAATTTGAATGCCTTTAAATACTGTAAGTTAGCTTAATTCAGACTTTGTGTGTATTGTACTTAGTCACATTCACAATGTGAATGCTGCTTAAGTCTATGTATTTCTTGGCAGGTTTTGACCCAAAATGGCAGAGGCTTTCACCCTATTTCTTCTGACTGGGATGCTGCTGTGTGGGCTGCTGCTCCACACGGTGTCCCAGCATAGAGCCGGGGTTGATGGGCCCAGTAAGAGGCCCAATTTCATCATCATACTGGCAGACGACATAGGCTGGGGTGACCTGGATGCTAACCTGCCCGAAGAGAAGGCAAACAACACTCCTCACCTTAACCTGTTGGCCGAGCAAGGACTAAAGTAGGGAATTAATAATTCATATCGTACCTTTTATGTAGCGATAAATGCCATGTCATATCCACACTAACTAACACACCTTAATGTGTCCTCTCATTTCTCTATACAAATATTGTTCTTCTATTCCAGATTAACCGATTTCCATTCCCCAGCCTCAACCTGCTCCCCATCCCGTGCTGCCATCCTGACAGGCCGCTACGGCCTAAGAAATGGAGTGACGCATAACTTTGCGGTGGACTCTGTGGCAGGTCTGCCCCTTTCTGAGGTCACATTGCCTCAGCTGCTACAGAAAGCGGGATATTACACCGCCATGATCGGTAAATGGCACTTGGGCCACAACGGACCATACGGTCCAACCAACAGAGGTGAGTGCAAGCTTGACATTTACACCACGATTCTGTCAGGACCCTGCTGAACAGCAAAGACGCAGATCAGGCAGGAATTTCTCCAACTGGTTCGTGAACCTAAGTTAAATTTTGCACGAGGAGATAAAGGTGAGATTATTAAAGTTATCTGAAAGTACAGTTATCCAGATGCGGAAAGTCACTCAATATACGGATGCAAGCTGAAATGGGATCATTCATAGAAGAGTACAATGTGTAAAGGTTATAGATTGTATATACATAGGTCACTGATATATATATATATATATATATATATATATATATATATATATGTATAAATAAAAAATGCATTTAATTAACAGTTAAACTATTTTAATCATTACAGAAAAACTTTTTACATGTCACATAAAAGTGACTTTGAGATAGAAGCTAACTCATACTGGTACATACTCAATTGTCTATCTTTCCAGTTCATAGCTATGGTGTCACTCAGTCTTTCCAGACTGTTCCATCGAGTGTGTGTGAGTCCGTCAGCCTCGCTGCATGGGAGACAGACTAAACAGGGTCAATAATAAACTCCCTGCAGCTGTCTTGTGAAACGCCAAACTTGCACCTGAGTCAACAGCCCCTCCCCCTCTCTTCTCCAGCACTTAATGGGCCTGGTCATTATTTTCAGGTAATGACACACTGCAGTAGTGACTTGGGATTGTTTGAAGGTCAGGCTAGGCACATTATGCCTTCCGAATGAAATTCAACTCCTCAGATGCTGTTTTGCAAAAGGCACCGCTCCGGGTTATGATGTTAAACTCCACCAGAAGTGACAAAGTGATATTCCTGTGCATCTTGGCCTGTTCTTAAACTGCCACGTGAATGGGGCTCCGCCTCTCGACTCGCACCTTCAGTCCAAATCACGACACTTCTGACGCTGATTCTGTCGCCGCCCTTCATTTCCCATTCAAAACAAACTTACAAGACATTTGTATTTTGACGTGAGGTCAAAGACTTTACCGATGCCCCATCTCCCCACTTCCGTACTGTTCCTACACGTTTCCCCTTCCCTCTTATCACGGCTGATCATCATCTGATTAATCAAGAGAGATAATTGATCCAATAATAAGTCTAAAATTATATTTTAGAAACGTATTTCAAATAATAAATTGCAGAAGTTTACATGAGCTCATTAAATAAATCTGTGAAATATAATTTGCAGTAAAAAAAAAAGGCTTCAGCACTGTGCCTGATTGGTTGACCACCTGGCATTAGGCACATGCAGCACAGTGGGACATTTTCTGCTGTGGTGAAAATTGGTTACCATCAGCTTTTGTATCCTAATAAATGATAACAAATCAATGTAACAAAATATATCTTGATGCATTATATATTCAAATCTTATATCCTGTACCATATAGATGAGTGAGCATCATATCACAGTACATGTGGTGGTAGTCTCATTGAAAATAAATTGTGGTTTTCGGGGTTGATAGACAACAATACACAGAACAAGATTAAACACTGTTGAATTGTTGTGTTTGTGTACCACAATAACAAATATCTGCAGCATTTCCATTTGTCTCCTGTACAGGTTTTGACTACTACTTAGGTATTCCTTACAGTAATGACATGGGCTGTACTGACATACCAGGATATAACCTCCCCCACTGCCCCCCCTGTGACACATCTGGACCACAAGTGTTCAGGTGTGACTCTGTGCTCCTCCTTTTACAAATAGGCCAATCTCATGTCTTTATGGATTTTTTTTTTCTTCTGACAAATGTGGGACAACGCTGGGTTTTTTGGTAATGTGATACATCGCAATGGTAACTTGTGCTGCAAAACCAACTTGCTCTGAAGCAGGTTAACTTCAGATCAGAACCCGAAACACTTGAACTACTGACCAATCAGATTCATAATATTCTCACATATTCATAGTAGTCTCGAAAAGAGAAGGAAGGAAGTTAATGTCACATGAGGTCAAATTGATTAGAATCATGGAAATGTTATTGTGAATAAAGGCTCAGTTTAAATTTATCCTCGTTGTTCTGAGCTGCAGTGACAGTCAGAGTTAAAAAGCATCAACATTGTCAGAGGCTTGGTTCATTTAAAATTAGGCCGTTACTATTTTTTTATTTAGTGTGATAAACTCTCCGTCAGTTTTTTTAGAAGCTCTGTGGCTCTTTATTGTAAAATCTTTTGTCCCTGTCAGGGCTATAGGAATGATGACTCTGGGTTTTCCAAAGATTCGATTGATCAGTACGATCCTCAGACGATCAGGTTAGGTGTGCTGCATAAGTTACCATTGTGATGTACCCCATCAAGAAGTGAATCAGTGTCATCGCCCTGAAAGCGAGGTCAAACCTCAAGTTCTCGTTAGTCACAAAACCTGCTTCGTAGCACAGGCCTGCTTACAACTTGCCAAACACAACTCTCAACCTATCAGAGTATCAACTGCTTCCTTTGGGGTTAGGCCACACCGTAAATCCAAACTCATCCCTAAGGAATTACAAATTATTTCGCCACTCGACAACCTTAATTACACTCCCACACTGTTTATTATGTTATCATGTTGTTCTAGGTTGAAGAGAAGTGTACACGGAGGCTGTTATTCCAAAGTTGGCCTTCCTCTGATTGAATACAGCAGTATTGTGGAGCAGCCACTTGACCTATGGACACTAACGGAGCAATACAAATCTGCTGCGACTGGGATTATACAAAATGCAAGGTACAATACTGCTGCACAGGTAAACAAAGTATGAAAATATATTTACATTAGGCTTTTATTCTCTTCATGGCTCCTTAGAATTTTCCAACCTTCTGTTTTTCTCCACTACAGTCCATGTGTGTCTTGGTGTGTCCATCAGAATAACTGTTAGCCCCGCAGGCAGAGGACCCAAATGGAGATGCACAAAAATAGCAAGATGCCGTTTCATTTTCAAAAACATTTAAGCTTACAGTCAGATGGGTAGATAACCAGGCAGATGAGTTGAAAGAGAGGGAGCTTCAACGAACAGGAACAGACAGGAGTCTTTACACAAGGGAATACTACTTAATCTGTTTAAGGGCGTAAATAAATGGTATAGTGTTGAATGGAAAAGAGAAACAGGTTTGTCGCTGAACCGGGCAAACAGGTGTGTTGGAACAAGGAGGAGACATCTGAGGCCAGGGATGTGTGGTTATCCAGGTAACTTCCAGTTTAACTCTGGGTTTTCCATCCTACCATGCTTGTTCCCCTCTCACCATGGTAACTTATGCTGGATGGATACATTTGAATTAAGAGATCAAAGCCAGTCACCAATCCAACTACTGACCAATCAGATCACTGGACATCCAGAGACATCATCAGATTTCATAATTTCCGGAATTCAAGATGGCTCAGGCTGAAAGTCTAATGTCAACGTTCATAATAACTGACAATATGAAGTGTAATGGTTCCTACGTACATGATCATTATATCGTGAATCACAAGGTCACAGTGATTTAATTCTCTTCTATTAAGATGAAGAAAACAGCATGTACGATGCAGTTGCGTATCATAGTGCCCATACAGTGTGACCTAAAAACGTGAATGGTTCTGTTTAAGTACCCTGTATTTAGATGCTGACAGGCTGCCCCATTACAATTTCACTGTGGATGAAAAAGTTCCCAAGTTTCAGGACATACAAATAGTCTACTGAGCTTAACTTTGCAACCTTTGTTTTTCGACAAACGGTTGCTCATTCCATGGTCAAGGCTGGGGAGGGCAAGTAATGTCTATTTATATAATACCATTCCGACAAAAGGCAATTAGAAGTGCTTTTACAGAGGCGTAGAAACGCATTGGAAACTAGAAGAGTGCCCTATTTCGCCATAAGTGAAAATTAAAACAAAACAAAACATGGATGTCCAGAACTGCTCCAAAATGTAATGTTTTTTTCCTCAGGTCATGCCCCGCCCTTCCACAAAGTTTTATGGAATTGGGTTCAGAAGTTTTTGTATTATACTGCTAACTAACAAAAAAGTCAAACAGACGCTGATGAAAACATGGCCACCCTGGCAGAGGTAAAGCAAAAAAGATTACAAAAGAAGCTGCATATATAATTTATCAATAAATAAAAGCTTGTCTGTCAAGTGTGCCAGCTTCTCTTTCTACGGAGAGTGTGTTTGAGGGTGAAAGTTGAGATCATATTTCTGGCAAATGTTTAAAGACCAATGCATGAGTGGATTCTTTGTGAATCAAGAGCTTGTCCTGTCATTATGCTTAAAAAAATCAGCTAAATTCAAAGAAGCATTTGTCACTGGGTTACTTTACTGTCATTTCAGGAAGCGGGGGCAGCCCTATCTGCTTTACATAGCGTTGGCTCACATGCACGTCCCCCTGGCCCCTCCACTCCCGCCTGATGCCACCGCTCACCACCCAAATGAGGGCAGAGTGTACAGTGCCAGTCTGCAGGAGATGGACAGTCTGGTGGGGGCAGTAAAGAGCACTTCTGATGACACAGACAAAAACAATACTCTCATCTGGTTCACCGGTGAGCCCACTGCAGGAGTTATGTCTTTTCTTTTGACACTGTCATTGAAATTGTCACATTGATCATTACAGTATTGTGTGTGTTTAGGTGACAATGGTCCTTGGGAACAGAAGTGCCAGTACGCAGGAAGTGTGGGACCTTTCATGGGAAAGTGGCAGACCAGCAGAGGTGAAATTAACTTTATAAGAAGTTGAAAACTCCTGTGTTACTTTTTAAGAGGAGGTAGCCAACCTGCATAAGTTTATAAAGGCATTATTTACTAGGGAGAGAAGTTGGACAAGAAGATAAATCACAAAACAAGGTAGGTAAAAAAACAAACAGTGCAATTAAAAGCTAAATTCTGTTGTGATGTTAGATAGATCGGCCTCTGGGTCTAAGGGTGTGCCATGTAGAATTGCTCCTGATGTGCTGTGGTTTTTCTGAAGGCCTGTCACAGTAGCAAAGTGGAAGCAGCTTAATTAAATGAGCTGCATATTTTTAGACCTTTTGTGAAGGACAAGAGGGATCTTTATTCCAGAGGAAAAGAGTCTGTTGACGTAGGACAGACATAGGACCATGTTGTCGATCTACCTTGGAAGGAAAGAGCCTTTCAACATCTCAGTGCAGTAATCCAGATAACTAGGTTTTTCTGGATGCTCGGAGCACACAATGGATCTGTCGTCAGATTGTGATCAGCAAAGACATACATGTTGTATTCTTAGATATAGCGAATGCCTTTGGTTCAAAGAATTAGAGTTGTTCAAAGTAGCAGACGTAGTCAAAAGGCTGGTGAGGGAAAATGTTACTAGAGCATGGCAGCAGTTGGAGGTAATAATCATAATAATAAATTGAATTTATAGGACATCTCGGCAGTCATTATATAAGAAACAAGTGGATTGTAGAGGGGCCTAAAAAACCTTTGTGTTCAGTTGCATGGTAGTGGCTGGAGCTACCATGCATCATATTGACACTCATTCTCATATTCCTAAATTGATTTTCTTTTGCCTGTGTTAGGTGGAGGCTCAGCAAAGCGGACCACCTGGGAAGGAGGTCACAGGGTGCCAACAGTGGCCTATTGGCCTGGCAAGGTTCCTGCAAACACCACCAGCTCTGCCCTGCTCAGGTACTACCAATTCCCCTATATGCACAGACTCGAATAGCCAAAATGGTTATTACAATATAAAAACCAAACCAAAAAAAATTGGAAACATGCAAAACAGTCCTCTCTGTTCCTCTTTATGCCCCTTTGCAGTGGTATGGACATCTTCCCAACTCTTCTGTCTCTGGCAGGGGTAACTCCTCCCGCAGGCAGACGTTACGATGGCATCGATGCCACAAATGTCCTCCTGCATGGTGAACAGAACGGCCATGAGGTCATAACTAGTTTTTGTTGTCAATGTTACTTTGGTTTATAGAAATATATAAATAGTCCTAATGTTGTCAATAGGGATGTGCTTATAGGATCTGGCTGCAGACATTAGTTCCTCTCCTCTGTTTTTCTGCAGGTTCTTTTCCATCCTAACAGTGGTGCAGCGGGGAGGTTTGGTGACCTGCAGACAGTTCGAACAGGGAAACACAAAGCTTTCTACATCACAGGTAAGGGTCAACCAGTCCAATTACATTACAGCCACATATATAGCAGATGTGATGTTCATACTGTAATTAAAACTTTGAAAATAATTAAACGCTCTCACAGTGATGACGCATGCGTGTGTTACTACTTGTTCTGCCTTGCGAGCATGTCTGAGCCTGATTCTAAAAGTTAAATAAGAGCAGCTGCATTCTTATGGTGAAGCAAGTATGAATGCACATTTTAAAGTAGAATACATCAACAGTGTTGTTGAGATAGAAGTTCATCTTACAAATGTGAGACACAAGGCCAAGCATTTATAGTAACATATATCCTTGCACCCTTGCAGGTGCAGCTACAGCATGTGGTGGTGCAACAGGGAGGCAGCAGCTCCACGACGCACCGTTGATATTTGACCTTGAGTGCGACGAGGCCGAGGAAACACCCCTGGATGCGAGGACACCCGAATACCAGACGGTAGCAAAGAGGATTGCCCGCAGGAGGGAGGAGATCTTATGGGACATTACCACTGACACGTCTGTGTCCACAGCCGACTACAGCACAGACGAGTTGGCAGCGCCCTGCTGTGACCCGAGACTGGCCGTTTGCCGCTGCCACCCGCTGGGCCGGGGATGGGAACCCGCTCCCAGGAACACTCACACAAAGCGGCAAAAGAGAAGCACGTAGATGTAAGAAAACAAAAACATGAAGAAAGATCTCCTTTGGATGTGCTCAGCTGTTTGTTTGTAGCGGTTTGGGAGGTTCAATGTCCAGATGCAGCAGGAGACGCGCAAACAAGCACAGAGAGCAAATAGAAACAGGACGCCGAACTTCGGCCAGGTGGAAGAGAAAAGATCAGGGTCAGGTAGTTCTCTGTAAGGTCAATAATACACGGAAAATAACATCTATCAAAACATAAAATATTTAAGACATGCTACTTACGTATCATTTTGTTGCAAGTGAATTAATCATAAACCACCATCCACAGTTTGTTGAACAATTGAATGTTCATGGTACAAAAACATATCTTTTCTTTTTTGACATTTGATGAGATTTATTACTGGACTTTATATCACAATTTCATATATGCTATTTTAAATCATAAGCAGACAGTGCAGAGGTTGAATCGCTTCTTGGCTTTAATGTGTCTCTGTGGTGAATGTCCCGTACTGAGCAGGTCAATGTGGGCGTAACAATGTCCTAACATTGCCACCTGTTGGCGAAATTTTATTACCATATTACTTATTACAACAGAACTTTATATAAATGTTATATATATATATACACATTATACACAAAGTAAAAATCCTCAATATATATATTTAGGCATGGTAAGTCTATGCATTGATGTGTAATACTTTTAACATTTTGCAAAATAATATTTCATACGTCAAAGTAAAAATGAGCAGGACATGTTAACATAATATTAAGCATCATGTCTTGAAAATAAAAAGGTCTTCAGGACATCACTGAAATCCAGGGATGTGTAACTTTTTCGCGCACAGCTCGTCATCAAGCCTTTCACAGTTCGCTTCCGACCGCAGAGGCGACTCCTCCGGACATATCCTCAGGTTACATTTGTGACTGCGGGTTTTTAGTCTCGTCTGTCGCTACCATAATTAGTATCGAAACTGCATGTCATATAATACTTAGTGCATGTATCAGGGTTTAAATAGTGTTTCACGTTTACAGCATCTTTTCCTTCTCGGCCCCTCTCTCTTTGAGATGTGACACATTTAACGCCCATTGATAAGCTCCAAACGTCCCGGTGCCTGATTGACAAAAAATGCCCAGATGATAAATATTTAGATCCAAAGATTTGTCAGAAAATAAAATGTACTCAAAAGATTAGACAGCTTTTTATATTATTGCGGAGAGCACTTGGCTTTTATGAAGCAGCTAAAATTACTTCTCAGGCAACTTCAGTATCTCTCTTAAAAGCATTTTTGTGAATCTGGTGCTTAGTTACCGCCCTGCTTGTTGTCTCCTCTTAATACCTTGGTATATTCAGTCTGCTCACCTACACTCTGCTGGACCAAATCACATGCCTATCTAATTGCTAACATGAAACTGTTGTGCAACAATAATGTCACTGTGATGTCAGGACATTATTAACTGTTATTTTATGGCATAATATGGGAGTTGACAGTGGGACTCTACAGATAGGCTTTGAATCTGTCTGAGCAAAAAGCTTCAAATATTCTGAACCTGTTTTTGTTGTTGTATTTTAAGCTGTTTTAGTGTTTTTGTTTTTTTTAAATTCCTTACAAAAAAGTAAGAGGGAAGCAGAAAACAGAAACACAGCACTCTGGCACATTTTGACCCAAGGCCAGCAGAGGTACATGTGGGAGGGTGGGGGTGACAGAATGTCTCAACACGTCAGGAATATATATTTTTTCCATCATCCCTGCTCCAAACAAGTGAGTCTGATTGTTCGGAGGGAGGGGAGGGTTCGTTGTGGGGGGTGACGGGGGAGGCTTGGTCAGTTGCCGACTGGGGGAAACTCGTTCTCGTCATCCAGGCAGACGGGGCTCTCGGCGAATTCATGCTCTGGGATTACCTCGCCCTTCTGGGCTCCACCATCTTCAGAGTAACCTAGGAAGAGAGGAAAGGAGGCAGTGAAAGGTTTTTGTTCCCTCTTGCTATGAATAACATCCCTATGTCCACTGTGATATCTTATAACCTAAGTTGTTTCTTAATGTCCAGGATTCAGATTAAACCTAAAAAAAACCTTAATCTTAAAGGTGCTTTAAATAAAGTCAATGAGTAGCAAGTAATCATTCATAGTGTTTGTGTTTTCTTTGTTTCGCTAGTGAAGAAGAAATAATCTTTTACTTCCAGTCTCTTAAATTTACTATCCTATATTCATTAATTCAACAAATCTACTTTAGGTCGATTATTATTGGTTATTTCTATTGCTTTCAGATAGAGCAGTAAAACAAAACTTTTTTTAAAGCTATTAAGTTTTCCTGCACTCCTGCATATTTACATCCCACCATCACGGATGGACCATTTTGTTAATTGCCATTTAAGGAGTAGCTGTGAAGTATCCAGTTCAGGGTGAACCTTGGAAAGGTTGGTGGTTAGGGAATGGCCTACCCATGAGAGTGGTGGAGGAGGGTGGGGTTGAAGGGAGTGCCACAGTGGCAGCGTACGATTGGCTAGCTGGTTGGGGGGAAACATCCTCTGGATTCTCCTCTTCCTTCTCTTCCACCTGCTCCTCGCCGGAGTCAAACAGCCTGCAGGACCAGAGTAGACTTGAGACAACATCACATCACCTGACCCCGTGTGATGTAACACAAGCACAAACCAAGGTTCGATTGTGAAACTGGAACTGAGAATCAAGTGATTTCCACTAAAAAAATGAACTACCATTGAGAAATACCATCCCAATTGAATTGGGTCTGCCTAATTTGCCCTAAATTAATGTTATAGTATAAATAATAATAGCCAAGGGGAATGAGAAGCAGCATATTTCCTGTTCCATTTCCATTACACTGTATTTTAAACACTTCAGAGTTGTAATAATGGACTTAAAGAAAATCATTGTACCTTTTCAGTAACATGCAGATAATTAGGCATGATGCAGCCTATTAAGACACCCTGGTACCTACCTGTGTTTTTGTACAAGGACACATTCGCCTCCATCCTGTGGATCCACATTATAGATGTAGAGATATCCGTCTGATGATGCCACCAGAAGGCGAGGGAGCTTTTGAATCCTGACAACCGAAACACACACAAGAAGTGAATGAACTACACATCAAATACACTTGTTAACAAATATCCCTCTCTTCTTCTTCTTCTTCTTCTCTCTCTCTGCCTTACGTCGCCAGGGCGCAGATGTTCTTCAGGCCAAACATGTTGAGTCGTACAGTCGCAAAGGCTCGGTCCTGGTGCATCATGTCGGACACCTGGGTGGGCAGATAAGTGCTGGCTGCTGTGAACATTTTACCGACGTACGCTGACCATGTAGGAGACTCCTCGTCTTGACTGCTAGGAAAGTAGAAGGGGCCATGAATACAGGTGGAAAGGTAAAGCATTTGAACATCAATAACTCATTACTGGGGGGATTTTGCATATTGAGGCACTAGGAAACAGTTGCCTTGCTTTACATCAGAAATACAGCAGATGGTGCTGATCATTCAGAGAACTGTCCTTTCCTGAACCATGGAAGGTTCAGAAAAGGACAATGGAGACTATTAATACAGGAAATACTCTATCTGTGGAAGTTGTTTTGAGAAGGAAAAAAAAGAATGAATTTACTATTCAAAAGCAAAACATTTTACCAGAGATTATAAAAAAAATCCTCTGACAGAAATTACCAAGGTTTAGTTTGACCTGGATGACGGTAGTAGCAAAGCATTATCCGCACGCTGAAGCTTGTATGCTTTTTTTATTTTACAGAAAACAAATCATTCAAACCTTCAATCAAATAGACAAAAAGAGTGTGAGTGTTTACCTGGGGCTGTGCTGCTCCAGTTTAAAGATATGGACCGTCTCAGTGTTGCTGGATGCACACAGGAACTGGGCATCAGCACTGAAGGACAATGAACTGATACTAACATACCTGACACACACACACACACAAACAAAAAAAAAGGACAGCAACAGTTAAAATTGAGTGAACACTTAATTACAAGGATGACATCTGATCATGACTCATGAGTCAAGTCAAAACGGGTGTTTCTAGGTCTCACGTTTCCACTATTCCCCCTGTTCACACTGCTGTCTTAATCACTGATACTGGCAGCCGCACAGCGCATCCACAACCTGGTCGGCAGTAGGAGACTCATTTGAACTGCCAACATTCGTGTAACAAGACCCTTTTCTTTTTTTTAAACCGTGTCCTCCATCGCGAATCATCTCGATCTCTGTCTCACATTTGCTGGTAATAGTTTCTGATTTCAACTAGGAAAATGTGAGCGCTAACCTCTTCATCCCTCGCCGAAATTCAAACAGTCTCTGTCCTTCAGGAATGCTGAAGACTCTGATAACAGTACCCTATGGTGCAGAAGGCAGTTAGACAAGGGGGATCATGAAACAGGAAAAAAAAAGGGGGCTAAGAGGGCGTCAAGTTCTCACCTTCTCTGAAGCGCTGGCCAGTTTGGTGCCGGAGGCGTTGAAGGTGAGGGCCGCCAGGGGACTGTCGTGGGCCTGAATCAGCGTCACGGTGCTCTAAAGGGGCAAACAAGTGCTTTTCTAGTGACATCAACACTGGGCTGACTTTCCCTGTGGGCTTTTCAAAGACAAGACAACGGCTATAAAGTTTTCCATTACGTTGCAAGTGTTAACAGTTCACTGCAGCCTCACCAGGTTGTTGGCGTCGTAGATTGTGATCTCTCCGATGGTGGCACTGCCAGGGTACGCCAGGTAGGAGTTACCGTGGTTGACGGACAGAGCACAGAGACCTAGGAGGGAGTGCAGAGGATGAATTACAGCTGTAGTTTTCTGTCTTTCTTTTCTCTTCCTTGTGTCTCTTTTACTTTCTTCCTGCTAAACTGATAAAATCCTCACCACGGGGATTTATGCTCACTGTGTACTGAAACATGTTGGTCAAAAGAAGCCGGTGAAACTTGTACATAAAGATATGTACACCTAGATTTAATGTGAATATTTGGCAAATGCCTGGTTTGAATACTTTGACATTTTGAGTGTCTATTTATCTTACAAGGCTCTGCAACCCTGTAAGTAGCTTTAAATCAATAGTAGCTTCATCTTCCAAATGAAAAGCGCATGTAATAAATTGCACTCATGCAGACTTAGTGGTTTTGCTGCTACAGCCTTGCAAGGTGTTGTTTGAGAAGTGTGACCAGTAGAGTCTGGTGGCTAATAATAGCAAACTATAGATAGATATTGATCGACAACAGACATTACTACTTTATGACTCTTAGCTCATTTGCTACACTATGTTGCAGCATCTCATACTGTATTGTACATGTGGCCACAGTGGTCTCTACTCAGCAAAAGTCTCATAATATTTCTTTAAAGTGAAGCAATTCACTAGTCTATAGACATGTATGTACACACTTTGTATTATCTACACTGTACGCAGATGTGTGCGTATAGCAGCTTGTGTGTACCTGAGAGGTTGATGGGTGTGTTGAGCAGGGTCTTGAGTAGTTTCATGTCTTTGATATTGTGGATGTAGATCGACTCCTCCAGGCACACCACCAGCCGCTGGCGTGACAGTGACACGGGAGGGTTAGCATGCGCAGCACAAACCGGCCAGATCACAGGTGTGGATGATGTGTCTATTTCCTGCTTCTGTACCTGTCTGTTGAGCCTGACGGACAGGATGTTGTTGGAGTAGCTGTAGTTACAAATCTCTGTACCCTTCTTGAAGTGGTACACGTTCATTCGCCGTGGCATGGACAGACTGACCACCACCACCAGGCTGCTGGAAAACAGCCGCTCCACAATATACACATCCGGACCTTCAACTGGAAGAGGGACAAGAGGAAGACCCTGGATACAGCTGGGTGCTTCGACAGAAGATATGGAGACTTAAATGTGAGCTCATATCACCAGCAACACAAAGGCAAATGCTGCATTCTCATAGGCTGTTGAATTCCAATGCATGTCCCACACTTAAACAGCTTCACTGCTATTACACATCTTGCATTTCGCTGACTACCACACTCTTTATGTACAACTGAAGAGAAACTGCCAGACTAAAGACTCTAAGCATTCTTGCTCATTGCAGCTCCTTAGGATTAGAGTGTTCCTCTCTGCAAACATGTCATGGCCTGTCTGAGTTGTTGTATGACCAAGGCGAACTGTGCGTCTTTACCCTTATCGCTGTCATTGCAATATGTCATCTGAGGGAGTTTTACACAAACATGACAGTACATTCTGAATTCGTAGATGTGGGAGCCGTCATGTGGCTTTGTACACTCAGTGCTGCTGAGGAAAGAAGACTTGAGACAGCAGATTTCTTCCTACCTCCTTCGTGGATGCAGTCCAGCTTATCCACAGCAGTGACTGAAAACAGCTGGTAGCCAGCCTTGGTGCCCACTGACAGAGAACTACAATAAAACCACACACACACACACACACACACACACACACACACACACACACACAAACACAAACAAACAAACAACACAGACCACATTACCCATTGTTTAGTTAAATAAATACATTTCATAATACTGTACATTGATTGATTAATTGAAAGATATGCAATATTAATACGACTATTTGTAGTAAAATAATCACCGAAATTCTTTTGTTTGTACCACAACAGATAATTGAATGGATTGGGTTGAAGTTGATGGTTTGTTATTGGACACACTAGTCTAATAAATCACTAGTATAACACTGTACACAACAGGGAGTGAAGTCTATATTTAAGCCACTGGCCTTATGACTGTTAGTTTCCATTCAAGAGTCATTCAAATAGTGTGGGACAAAGTGTGATCGCCACACAGTTGCAGCATGTCCTCACATGAGCCAAAGTGACCTTGTTTACACTGATACTGATAACTTAATTGTCACTGGTGTAATAGTGGCATGAGGGCAGTCTATGGCCATAACTGATGGGAGGAAGTCACTGGCTCAGTTTTAAGTTTTTACTTCATCCGAGCAGGTGATGCTTGGTGACCACAAGTGACGTGAGTCTGTTCAGTTTATCTTATCTTGTTCAGTCAACTCAGCCAGTAAGCATCTTCCATTCAAGAAGTGCCTTTGATATGCCCGCCCTGTTGTTTCATGGCTGAAGGCAGAAAGACAAAGGGATAAGGAGGCCTGGTTGAGTGTTTGGTCACCGGCTTGGTTTAACAGGCCGGTGTCAGACTGAACCTTTGTGTACACACCTGCCATAGAAGAAGGCAGTGTTGCGTTTGTCTCTTACTTTGCACTTTACCCTCTAATCATACCTAAACATGGGACAATGGTCACCCACAGCACAGGTATGATTGGTAGAAAAAATGAGTGGGGAAAACCAAAATGACACAGGAACTAATGTTTGTGACAGTGCTTCCAGTAAAATTAACATAACCTCGAGAGAAAAAAATGACAATTTTTACTCATTAACTCCCACTGTTGCATGTCAATTATTAATTGTACATGTTATCTGTTGTCATGCATCAAGGAGGAGGGGCCTGTGTCAAATACATTGCATCAAGCTGTGTCTCTATATTACAACAATCAGTTGGGTTCCTAACTGTGTAGTTTAATGTCCAACAGGCCTAGAAGATTAACACAGTGGCCTATTTCAATTTCAGCTGGCATCAGGAAGTTTTAACAAGGCGAACACAAACAAAGCTTGTAGTTTCGTTTTGGACGAACACACACATACATACATACAACTGCCGACCCGTAGGCTCTGCTAACGGAGAACGAGATATTACCCAGTGTGCGAATACGATTGGAAAAACCATTATGCAACAGTCAGGTGCATCACAGAGATTGAGTTCATGTCGGGCCCCGGCCCGCGGGTTGCTTACGTGGTGTCCTGGTTAAAAGAAGCACAGATGAAGCCTCGGTCCTCTGCGGGGCCGTCCGGTGCGTCCTGGGACTCCATCCGACCCGCCGAATTCGCGCTCCTCTCGCTGGCCGAGGTCGGAGGCCTTAGGCTCGGGTCGATCCCCGCTTCCCCTCCTCTGCTCCCCTCCAAGCGCCACGCTCACACTCTTCGGGGGAGAGGAATGTCCGGGCGGGCTGGCTCAGGTGGCAGACATCACACACCGAGCAGACCGGCCCGAATCTGAACGACACGGAAGATGGACGATAACACAGCCCCAAAGAGCCGTTTCACTTCAGTCAGTCGACTGTGTTATTATTGTCTTATTAACTTTCAATATTCACAAGGCAAAACAAAAACAGCTGATGGGAGGATGCGTCACTCTGAGCTGTGTCACGATTGGCGGGCTGATATATGCCAACCCGTCGCCTCCGCCATTTCTATTGGTAGAGCTTCTTAAAGCCTCTGGCTGGTTTGACTCTGCGACTGTCAATCAAACAAGATCCGCCTTGTCAGAGGGAAAAGGCTGTCGATTGGCCAATTGTACTTTCAGTCTTGTCACGAGGATTTGTTTTGATGATTTCATTGGATAAAAGGCGTGCATCAAACCCAGCGAAACAACAACGACTGCAACAGCGGGACAAAGATTTTTGTTGTTTGACAAAAAGATTATTAAAGTTTATTTTATTTTATGCACTGTGAGTACATGTTTGAAGAGTTTGAAGTTGCTCTATTTTCTATTTCATGCTTGTTTATACTTGGCCTACATTTCAGAGGAAAAGTTTCATGTCAATTTTTTTTACATTTTAATGACATTTTGCCGAAGTTACTTTTATGTGGGTAACATTCTGAATGCAAGACATACATGTAGTTGAATTTTTCTATTAAGGTGGAACTACTTGGCCTTCAAGTAGACAATCCAAATACATACACCAATACACACAGTTTATATAAGTTTACGTAACTTAGTATTTACTGTTTTGTACTTCACATAATTTAAATTTTGGTCAGTTAAAATGTGGTTTGAATGATCTGCTGCCTGCAGTGGAAACAAGAGAACACTGCACTTGTGTTTTGGTTCCTATGAGAATGTATTTATCTGAGGAGACCATTTATGACTTCTCTGTTGTCCGTTATATGTCTCTCTGTCCCTAATAGAGAACCCTCATGTTTGAAATCAGAGAAGTTTACATTTCTAAATTATCTCTTATTAAAGACAGCGAGGGGAGAATCCTGTAATCGGGGTAGATTGTAATGAGATATCTATCGATCTTCTTTTTTTTTTTCTTTGCTGGTACGTTTTATTGCTAAACGGTTTCCTTGACGTCACGATTTCCGTGCGGTCTCCTTTAAGGTTGCCAGGGGTTACGGGCTCACATGTCAGAACGGGGAGAATTGACGTCAGTGACGGCAGTTGATTGGTTCTCAGCCGTATCCGGTGGGGCAGCGGTCCAGGGCTCGGGGAAAAAATCGAAGCGAGGAGGATCTGGTAACGGTGCGCTTAGAAAAAAAATATCACCCATCCCGAGTCGCCACCGAAGGGCTCGGCAGGAATTTACAGTTTCTTGTGAGTACTCGCGTCCTTTCAGTTCGCGGGACGTATGACCTTCTGAACGGGTGAAAATTTGTTTCCTCCGTCTCTCGTTTGTTTATGATAGCGCTCAAGATGGCGTCATTGGAGGAGAGCTTTTGCCTTTGCACGAAGCTAGCAAGCTAGGCATCGAACTAGACACACGCTCTGTCATCACGTAGGTCAAACATAGTACGGCGGAAGTGTAACACGTTGATAATTACGTTTGTTTCTGGTGTTTAATTGGCACTTGTAATTTATAGTAGGTGGCATTTCTGCTCGAGTCCGCTCGCCGTGAGTTCCTCGGCTGCAGCCGTCAGCCTCCTCATGAAAGCCTTCCTGACCTAGACGGCGTTTCACACGGGGGCACTTGTTCCACACGGTCTCTGAACACATTCACGTTCACTCGGTTCGTTCGCCGTCAGATGCCTTTCGCCTCCCTCCCTCCGGTACACTCCGTTGTCACTCGTTCAGCAAGGTCATCCGTGCATCGCGGTGTTGTCTCCGATTTAATTGACAGCCCTCTCCTCAGTAGACAGCGGGGACGATGCTTGCGGCTCAGTAACTAGAGGATTAATTGAGTAATTTTGCTGCTGTAGACATTTCAATCTAAATAAGACTCAGGAAATGACACAAGACTGGAGAGTGTTGCTTGCAGTCGTAGCTCTGACATGATACCACATCGTGTGAACACAGTATCATTTGCCACTTGGTTATTTCTGAAGTAGGTTTAGACTAAATCAAGCCTGCCAAGTAGTTTTTCTGCCACAAGTGAAGTTAGTTTCACAAAGCTTGTTGCCAGCCTCATCTTTGATAACATGTCTAGTAATCTCCCCATGGGCCTCGTCAGATTAGAAATTATCCAAATCCTATTACACGAATGCACATGCATGACACACTTGCAGACGGGTTCGCTCCACAGGTCTCGCTCTCTCGATTGAATTTACTTGTTTGCAGTTTATCATCCTAAATGCACATGTTGGTGTCGGCAGGGCCTCAGAGGCCCTTTCTTTCAGAGCTATTCAAAGAGGTTGATGTCACGGAGGCCGATCAGATGATCTGGGATCTGTCAGGCTATTTCGCTTGGCAACCGTATTGTTGCCTGAAATGTTGAAACCTCGGGCAAATGCACTTGCCGATATGGTTTGGTGCGTTTCACAGTGGATTGATTCACTGGCCTTCACTTCACCATTCGTCTAAAATTATCCTTGGGCTATGATACAGTTTCAACCATAGCTCGCTACTGTCTCTATGACAGAGGGGTTTTCTTTCAGGCTGGTGAAAAACTCAAATTGTTTTGAATAAATAAACCTGACGCAGATGTGTGTGTGTGCCTGTCTCTAGACGGGTATGTGTGATCACATCATATGACCAGTTTTCACTCCTGACACTTAAAAGCGCTCCAGCTCAATAGAGCCAAAACAACCCCCTCCCATCTCTCTGTGCCTGCCTTCTCACTCTGCTTCTATTTTTCTCACATTCTCATGTTTTCTATCTGTCAGTTTCTCTTTGGACACACGGACACTTTTGTTTAGCATTGCACTCTGTGAACCCAGCGAATCCCCAATGTACAGTGATGATCTGAAATCATTCTCCTTTTCCCCCCATTACTGTCCACCCTCTCCAGTACAAAGGTTAGAGGTCAAACAGCAGTGTTGCAGTTGTCGTCATGGCATCGGGAAGTACGAACAGCGAGGAGGAGCGGAGCCTGAGGGAGTGTGAGCAGTACGTGCAGAAACACAACATTCAACAGCTGCTGAAGGACTGCATTGTCCAGCTGTGCACCTCCAGGCCAGACAGGCCCATGGCCTTCCTCAGGGAATACTTTGAGAGGCTTGAGAAGGTTTGTTTATGCATGTGTTATTGGATTTCCTTTTTTCCTTTTTGTCCTTACTCGTCAGTGGACAGAAGAACGAATAAATCATTATACAGTGAAAGCTAAGCATCACATACTCGTGTTACGCCACACAGTTACTGTCTCGAGACGGCGGATCTTTTCCTAATCATAAACTAGATTTATTTACACTTTTGTTTCTCAGTCAAAAAAATACAACTTAATTAAATCGGTTTGTCATTTTAACTCGGCGGAAGTCACAGAGTGATTTTACTTGATCTTTTGCAGATCATGTTGCGGATTAAAGCTTCTATAGACATTTTTTTAAAAATCGTTGTGTTTGAGTACAACAGTTTGGCTTAGAGTCACATGGCAATAGCTAAAGTATCTTATAGTAATGTATTCAAATTAAGCGAATTAGCTCTGACACCACTTGTGGTGCGAATTGTGGCTATATTTCATCACAACTATGTGCATCAATGTCTTTTTTCATGTTTATGTATGTTGATTTGTTCACTCTGCAAATGTACAAAGAGAACAAAACATCATGTGTCAAGATTTCTCCAAGCGATGTATATAAGCTTTGTTTATCTACACTTTGGGAACAGGGTTGCAAAAACCATGTTCAAAACCAGATACATTTACTGTAGAAATCGAAGATGGCATTAATAAAGTCCACAAACAACAAAATATATTTTTTCAATTTTATTGCTATTTCTATGAATCTGTTACAAATAGTTTTCTGAAACTGTTGCTTATATACCATCTTAAACCAGTTTTTTTGGTGCATTATTAGCTCTACAAAGACAAAGAACTGGAATTATGTTTGTATAGATATTTATGTTTGTAACTTTTGGATGGTCTTGTTGCAAAAATACTGGGTTATTTTAAAGAGCAACTTTACATTGTTTTTTTTTCATTTGATAACTGGATCGAATGTACATATTTATTAATTCTTTTTTTCTAATATCTTTACTCTATCCCCTTTCCGGCCTTTTCAGGAGGAGGCCAAGCAGATTCAGAACCAACAGAAGGCCGGCAGTTCCCGCTCAGACTCGCGTGATGAAGAGGTGTCTCCACCCATGAACCCTGTGGTAAAAGGTCGCCGGCGGAGAGGAGCCTTCAGCGCAGAGGTTTACACAGAGGAGGATGCAGCCTCATACGTCAGAAAGGTAGACATGAACTGGCAAGACAGGTGTCACTTGTCTAAATCTACAATTTGATACTATTACTGTTATGATAAGTTTACTTGTCATACATTTGGTTAAAAGCAAGTAAAAAAAAAAATCCAACACATAAAATGTCTGTGTGTCGTCTTTTTAAGGTCATTCCAAAAGACTACAAGACGATGGCAGCCTTGGCCAAAGCTATCGAAAAGAATGTGCTCTTCTCCCACCTGGATGACAATGAGAGGAGGTTTTTAAAGATTTCACTAATGACATTTGGATATTTGTGAGACTGTGTTCAGCTTATCAGCTCACACACCTTTTTTCTTTCCAGTGACATATTCGACGCAATGTTTCCAGTCACCTACATCGCCGGGGAAACGGTTATTCTGCAGGGTAGGGTTACGTTGAACAAAAATTACTCCATATTGAAGCGCGTCTTGTGTGTGATTGTGACGTTAACACTATCATTGTATACATTCAGGTGACGAAGGTGACAATTTCTACGTTATAGACCAAGGGGAGATGGACGTAAGTATCTATTTCTCAACATGGATAGAGAGAAAATGTTAAACCACTAACAAACATTTAGTTTTTAATTTTTTTTGACATTGCTGCAGTTTAACGCATTGTTTTCTACCCCTGCCAATCTCACAGGTCTATGTGAACAACGAATGGGTGACCAGCATCGGTGAAGGAGGCAGCTTTGGAGAGTTGGCCCTGATCTACGGCACCCCAAGGGCGGCAACAGTCAGAGCCAAAACCAACGTCAAGCTGTGGGGCATCGACAGAGACAGCTACAGGAGAATACTTATGGTGAGGAGACATATTATTGTATATGTGGGTCTGATCTATACGAAGAGCATTAAACATCATAAGCCTGGTTGGAAAATGTGTTTGGTCTTTTTTCATATTTTAGTTTTTCTATGTATATTATTTTAATGTATTTATTTATTTTTTCTTTGCTGCTTCAACAATCTAATATCCCCATAATGCTCATCTATAACATTCATTGAATGTAATGCCTACATATGGCATCGCTCTCCAGTTTAATTTTTCTGCAAATGCACTAATAAAATCTCTCTCGCACTTTAGGGAAGCACTTTGAGAAAGAGGAAGATGTACGAGGAATTCCTCAGGAAAGTGTCCATTTTAGGTGGGTCCATTTTTATTTTTAAATATTGCAAACTTTTAAATAGAAGAAGAGAAGCATATTACTTGTGTTGTGGTGCTGAGATTAAAATAAACCAAAGGAGCATATAAATATATCATACCTAAGAACAAAACAAGTAACTTTCAACGTTGTTTTTTTTGGTCTCCCTCCTCAGAGTCTCTTGACAAATGGGAGCGTCTGACAGTGGCTGATGCCTTGGAGCCCGTCCAGTTTGAGGATGGACAGAAGATTGTTGTGCAGGGAGAGCCCGGAGATGAGTTCTTCATCATCTTAGAGGTAAACCTCACCGCCAACTCGCTCCGCACACTGGCCAGTATTGTCGCAACACAAGTATTTTATCTTTTTTGAAGTCTGAAGTGTTGTGAAGCGATGACACATTAAGTTAATTTATGTTGTCTTCATCGTCATCGGTTGTTTTATTTAATCGGATCTGTATTTAGCTGTTGGCCTAGTTTCATCAAACACTTCAGGAGGCGTCGGATCCACTTGTGACTTAAAAGCAGTGTCATTTTTTCAGCAGAACTATTTCCATGTTTTAATCTACGCACATACACGCCCTCTGGTGGTGATGGGGAAAAACGTTGCCTCAACTTCTAGTGGAGAGACAAAAAAAGCAATTTGAAGATGTGACCTTTGACTTCAGGAAATAATGATGAAAAAATGTAGTTAATCAGAAAAATTTATCAATCAAACCAATAACCGTCAGATTAATCAATCATTTAAATCTGAATTAGTTGCAGCCCTAATTTGAACAAAGTAAAGATGAAACTACACATTGAATGTATTCATAAACAGATGGCACTTGATATATAGTGACTAAATTATACAAAATCACTCTCTAACATCTGTATTTCTGCTTTTGCTTGAAAACCTGCTCAGTTCTTTGTGTGTTAATTTAAATGATTGTCTCGATGTGTTGTTTGAATGTGATGACTCTGGGTAATTTAGGTGTTATTGTGTGCAAACTAATGCATGATTCGTGATGATTGAAGTTTAACATTGGATGTGTTATGAATTGGTGTTCATGCGATTGGTCAATGCTTGATGGATGATTAATTCACTTTTAACTACGTTATTGCTTCTAATTTCAAAACACACGTATAAGATTAAATGCATTTTGACTCCAACTACCGATGCAGCCAACTGATCTATTTGTGTTGTTTTTGTTTTCAGGGTTCTGCAGCTGTGTTGCAGCGTCGCTCAGAGAACGAGGAGTTTGTGGAAGTGGGGAGATTAGGACCATCTGACTACTTTGGTAAGAACGAAAAACATAATCCCGGCAGTCTTTCATTTCTTTTAATCGATTAACGCCGTCATTACTGTTGGTGCTGTTCTAAGAGAGAAATCAAAACTAGACTCTCTGACATTAGGCTTTCGTTTTAAACTGTGCATAGTCATGTGCTGTGTTTATACTTTTTGTGATCAACAAGGAAGTTGTTGTTTTTTTATGTTGTGGAGATGGATGAAAATGGCCCATCCCAAAAGGACTTCCTGCATGTTTTGTCAAAGACATTCTGTTTGCGTATTATCAAAGGAAATTTCCATTTATTAGATTTTAAAAAGTGTGTGTGTGCACTCTCCAGGTGAGATTGCTCTGTTGATGAACCGTCCCCGTGCTGCCACCGTGGTCGCCCGCGGCCCCCTCAAGTGTGTCAAGCTCGACCGGCCTCGCTTCGAGCGCGTCCTGGGTCCCTGCTCAGACATTCTCAAACGTAACATCCAGCAGTACAACAGCTTCGTCTCGCTGTCTGTCTGAAGGGGGCATCTTTCCCCATCCCCCCCACTCCCTCCACCCTTCTCCTCTCCTTTTAGACCCAGGGTCCACCAATGCAATTTTGCTTTTTGTCACTTTCTTCTTCTTCTTTCTGTTCACTTTCTTCTTCTCCCTCTTTGTTTTGCACACAGATAATTTTGTTGTTACCATCCATCAGGCAGAGGTGACTTTTAGCCATTCACCAGCGCTTGTACCAGCTGCTGTACGCTACCTTGTAGGCACAGTTACACATGTTACCTATGTTATAAATGTATTTGCTGGTTATGATTTCTTTGTAGAATTATACACAAAAGAGGATTGTTAGATCTGAAAGACATTTGGGTCTCACACTGTTGAGACAGGACAATCAAACTTTACATGGCGCTTTGTTACAAATTTATGTTGTCGATTGATGTTAAGAAGACTGATTCTTCCCCATTCAAGAGTTTCCTTTTTGACCTCTGTTCGCCTGGTTAGATACAGTGTTGAGCAGTACCTAGAAACTGCAGAAGGCAGGAGGAATTTGACTGCTTCAACCATTTTTTTAGGTTTCAGCTGTGACCTGATGCTCCGTTTGTTATTTCTGTTGGTTACCTTTGATCGGTATGATGAGACAATGGTGATTTTGCTTAGTTTGGGAGGGCTTCTGCAACTTAAGGTTTTTCATTTAATTGTGCAGCTACCAGGCTAGTGCCAAATGTTGATTATTGTTAAAACACAAAAATGCATAGCCGTGGAAATGCAGTGCGTGTTCTGTTCCCTAACAATTTGAAGCTCCAAACTGGAAGTAGTTATTACCCTTATTGTCCTTTTAATCGGTAGATTAACCATACAAGAACTGCCTTGACTACTCTGAGGGTAAAAAAGGAAATAAAAGAGAGGAAAAAAAAAAACAAGAGTATTAAGTGTATTTCAGTATTAATTTTTTTAGTATATACCAAATAACTTGGTCACTCTTCTGCTATGGTTTGTAATCAAAATGGTAAAATAGTATAGTAAAAATTATCATAGTTCTATTACTATCATTGACTAAATGATAAACTTATGGTTTGGAGTGATGGTGATCTTAAAAAAAATATGTTTAACTGTCTTTTGTAAACACTTATTTTTCCATAAATTCTATTTTAGCTGTCCAGTGCCACAAAGTAAATAAATGCTTCTTCTTGACAAAACAGTATGTAATTGTATTGTGTAAAACGTCATGGGTTAAAACTTTTTAAAATAGATCAAAGGGTAATTACAGGTTTATTGAAGTGAAGTCTTGGGGGAAAAAAAACGACAACAAAACAAACGCGACGGTTTGTGGATTTTCAGGACATGCAAAGTATTTATGTATCAAAGCATTACAGGTGAGCTGACGGTCAGAGTGAGCAGATATTTATTTAAAACTAGTGTCATTGCTTATGCCTATTTGAAAAGGTGGCTGTCTTCTCATCAGAGTAGCTTGTGATCTGTTCTCTATGCTTACTTGGCATGATGTTTTAGGCATCCAGTGATCTGATATGAATGGAAGCGTGAATTTAAAAAGAATAAAAGAAAAAAGAAAAAAAAAACTTGCCCTGCAGCTGTGTGCAGAAGCAGGAGCTCAAATATTTGGTTTGTTACTCCCTAGCTTAACTGCTTCATGACTATTTAGATGGCATAAAATGTTAAGTCTGTTTTTTTTAAAGATCTTTATCAAATCACACAATGTTGACTTCTGGATTATAGGCTTAACTCTTCATTCCTGCCTCACTGTCTGTCACCAGAAACGACCCTTGAACCAGTCACAGTTCTGTTTCTGTTCCTTCTCATTCAAAGCACTTGTCTGCGCTTAGAACCGAGATGTGTGTTTGTACGTCCAAAAAGCTTTGATTTCGGTGCCGATTGCAGGGTAGTGGGATTAATGAGGACAGTTTTTGTTTTTTCTTTCCAGTTAAATCAGCATCTTCATGTGCCCCGCCCCCTCCCCCAACCCTCAGGTTATCCTTGTGGATGTGGTTACATGTGGCTTTGTGTCCATCGGCAACACATCCTGTTTATCCTGATCCACAGGAAATGAGTCCGTTAGGGGCGAGGGTGTGATTCAACTTTGGTCGACACATTGTTTTTCATGTATATAGCGACATCACCAGTTTTATTCCAAAATGTTTTTAGCCACACTGCAATCGTCCCGGTTTGCCTTAGCTTACCTTACCTGGGCTTACAGTAGTAGTCGGTCACTCCTGTTAGCCCGACCTTCAGTGAGTTTGTTAGACCTGCAGCTTCAAGGGAGCTGCAGGCGATCAGAGGACCATTCTTTTTCTATTCTACCCTGTATTCAGTTTGACCTCCTGTATGTGCAAAGATGTTTATCCTTTTGGTATAGATTGTTCCAGATGGCAGTTTAAGCAATAAAAAAGTAAAAATTATTTGGCTTCGTCTCAGCCTGTGTTCTTTTCTCTTTTTTTTGTTGTTTCACTGTTGCAGTGACGGGGTCGAGTTCATGTTTATTTTCAAAACTATACTTTTGATGAAACTGGTTTAAATGAGGTGGAATTTGTTAGGGTCGGAAAATGTTTTGGACCATTTTACAATAGATGTAATATGAAATCTGTCCACCAGGGGGATCATGGAGCCCTACATCTATAAAAAGTCACTTGAATACAGTCATTACTGCATAAAAACTTTAATTTATTTTTCAATCTATGCCTATAACATTTATGTCATTCCTCTATTCTAATATCATCACAATCTCACAATGAGCCAAAGATTGAAACTTTATTAAAAATTGTACATGGCTCTGGGAAACACCAACATTGTTGCTCATAGCAATTTGGGGTTGGTTTCTTGATGTCCTAATCAGTCGGTCGTCCTTCCACTTTGACAGGATTTTACAATGTTTATTCCTGTTGCTAGGTTTTATTGAAGATATACTGTACAAACGCTGCAGGATGAAGGGATTAATCTGCTCGAAAGCACATTTTATGATATGGACACTCATCAGCCTCCCTCTGCCTGCTTTGTCAGGCTCATGTCTGACTTTATTTGGCAGGATTCCCCGACTCCGAAGATCTCGTTAAAAATAGTCGAGTTTGGTTCACAGAGGAAAACACAGTCAGACATTTATATCAGAAAAAAGTTAGCTTGGTTCAGAATGACTAAAGTGGTGCGATGTAACACGTGTTTGTTGGTTGCTTTATCTTCGCCAGTCCTCCGTCTCAGCCTGTTTTGGTTGACAGTGATGTCGTAAAGCTGTTCAAACACTCTGATGAGACAGAGGGGAATTACAAGTCTGGAAAATGGGGTGGAGTAAACCAAATGACTGTTTAATAAGCAGCACTTCTCTTACTCACACACACACACACCCAGCTTAACTGTTACTCGCAGGTGATCATTTATCTACAAAATTCACATGGTCATCACAAAATAACTTTAATTTTCTTAATTATAACATCACATTGACACCACACAAATCTTTCTTCCCACAGTCAGAATATTCACTGATAATTCGATAAACATCTGTTCCAGTGCATCACGGCTCTCTCACACAAACTCCTCTGCTGATCTTAATGTGTATGACAGTGAGAGTGCGCCTATGGCTTCATGTATGAAAGAAAACTTCTGTATTCCCTGATACTGTTACTGCTTTTTTCTTTTTACTCCACCAGCTAATTCTCCAGCTCAAGTTGGTCTTCAATCGATCCGTAAAAGGTCTGAATTTTTCATGTAACTACCCTGACCCATGTGCACATGAAAAGCGAGAGCCGCCCTCGGGGGAATTTATTAAATAAAAGAACAGCTCACTCTGTGATAGGAATTTGAGGCCTGCAGTGATTCACGGTCTGAACTTCCACAATGAGTCTTCACAGCATCCTCCATTTATGGCCTGTTCCTTCAATCAAAGCCATCTGAGCATTGTTTGCTCACCAGGTGGCTGTGCTTGCCCACGAAGTCCTCTGTGGTACAAAAGGGGCCGGTATGGAAGGAGAGGAGGAGCCTGTCATCCTCTGTTACGTGCTCTTTTTGACCTCGGTGGCAGCCTGAGGTCGCTCTGTGGATTTCACAAAGTCCCTGGTGATCACCCCGTTCTCCCCCAGTCTCCGGACGCACCGCCGGACCACTCGGAGGACCTTCTGCAACCGGCGGTCGAGCGCCAGGAGGTGGGGCTCCGTCAGAATCGGCCGTAAAGGGTCTCCCTCCAGGGACTCCCTCATCACGTCGCTGAGCCTGAACCCCGGCTGGGCCAGGAGCTGGAGACGTAGCAGTGTGGAGTGCTTTATCCTGAGGAGGGAAAGGAGATATTTGTAAAGATATTTGTACACATACAATTTCAGTAAAACCCCAAGCAGAGAGAAAAGCTGGTCTACATCTCACTTACATGCAGCACTGAGTTAGTGGGGCCAGGATGGACATCTCATCGTGAGAGTGCTTCCCAAACCTGAACACAGGATGTATATGCCTCATGAAGGATGCTGCGAAACATGATCTCACATTAATGAAATGCCCTACAGTGTTTTCTCCTCACCCTCTGGCGTTGTCCAAGTGGAGAAGGAATCCTTCGTCCCCAAACTTGGTAAAGATCTCATAGTGGTGCCTGTCCATGTTACCTGCAATCGAGGGTCACAACCTTTACAGAAGTGTGAGGAAAGACGTGTTCTGATGGTGACAAGCCTTCTGGTAACACGAAGAGAAGATAATGTGGTGGAGTAAAATACCAGTGAGGAAGTCGAAGATGGACATGTCTATGATGTTGAGGAGCCTGTTCCCAGAGTTATATGGATACAGCTGCTTTATGGTGTCACAGTAGAACGGATTCCCTTCCCACCTTTATAACCCAAACAGATACAGAGCAGTTAGAAGAATATAATATTCCTAATATGATATGAAGACACACATTTGGACCAATGTGTAAAAGACTGTGTCCATATTTGCCTCTAAATGTCCTCACGTATTCTGTCCTTGCAACATTTGGTTTAATGTGCTGTACGTATTCCACATTTAAAAGCGGCTAAATCATTGCCAGGCAACTTTTTGTTTTCGGGACATTATTGTTATGATGTTAGACAAAAACAGCATCTTTGGTTAGATGATTGATTGCGCAAAACAGGAAGAGGTTTCAGTTCGTCTGGTGCAACTCATGTTTCAAAAACAGCCTAAAAGAGAAAACCAGTCTTTGAACAAAGAGACAAACATCCAATTTGATTGCATATTAACAGGATTTGTGGGAAATCTGGTCTTTCATTTCATGTTGAAACAACTAAAACGTACTTGCTGTGGAGGCCACCAACTGTCTCAACCACAGTTGGATTGATTGTGAGCAAAAGATACATTTAATTTGGGCCATGCCGCATGCTACACAAGACGACATCTTATCAAGTGCACGTATTGTGATATATGATAAAATGTTATTCCTCTGTAATGTACAGAGGTTGAGGTCTTACTCTTCTTGCCCGGAGAAGGTGTACGATCGTATCCAGGGGTTGGGGATGGAGATGCGGGGAGCAATGCTGAGGCCAGGCAGGTAGGCAGACAGGGAGCCCTCCAGCAGGTCGGGGCTCCCACACACAGCATATTCTGTCTTGCACACATACAGGCACTTGGCAAAGAAACACGTGTTGTTCGCTGTTTGCGGAGCGGAGCAAAAAGGGTAGAATACAAAATGAGTTTCCTGCTCACATATAATTACATGCTTTTTGATCAGCTCTGCCTTTCCGTACAGCTGGATGTCGAATCACCAGCAAGAAAAAGAACATCAAACCACAACCAAAATAACTCGGAGGGAAGCATGTGTTTGCACAGATATGCTTTGGTTGTACACATATAGTAAGTGTTGCTAAAAATCAAATATTGTCCATGGAAATTCTGCATGATATAGACTACACTTGCTAATCACTGCATTCTAAATTCTAAAAGCTACAACATTTTGGGCAACAAGATTATTCCATGTCTTGCAGGGTGAAATGAGAAAATGAATACTACTCTCATGTCAGCTCAGTAGATATGAAGCTATGCTGCGTTCCATTACACCTTGGGAGTCTGAGCTCGGCAGAAGTCAGGGCTTGCCGTTCCATTATAAAACTCGGAACTCGGAATTTTACCGACTCATGGCATTTAAGTGAAAAAAGTGTTTTTGTCCAAGAATATCAAACTTGTTTTGAAAAAAAGTGGTGTGCCCGTGCTTTACCCGGCGAGGTGAAGAAGACTGCTCGCAGGTCGTCAGTGTAGGTGACCTGGAGAACTTCACTCGTGACGTTTACCAGCCTGCCGGCCACTGGCGGGACCCTCCGGAAGTCCAGGACCCTATCACAAACATTGATGAAATTCAGCAGCAAAAAGAAGTTATCTCTAGTGAAAGTGTGAGGAAAAGGTTTTACAGTTCACACAGTTCATGCTTATGTAAGTGTAATGTGACCCACTGGAGATGATGCTAGTCTTATCTCTTTCCTCCATACCTCATTTCACAGGTGCCAATGGTTGTTTTTTTTTACTGATTCCTATCAATGAATGTGTCCCATTGACAGCCTCTGCCAGCTGTGGAATTTAGCTGGCTGTGTTCATATGCACTATCAGCAACTTATACCTCCCCGAGGGGCCGTATTTCAGTCATGTCTCACAAACAGTAATCAAACAACAACCGGTCGTATTTGCCGTTTCTCGAATTTCCCGCATTCCTCGGCTGCTGATTGCAAGCGATAACGACGAGGGCTTCTGGCAGAAAAGTCAGACACAACGGCGAGAGATGACACACCGCTACATATTAAAAGCACAACACCATAAATTACAAATGGGAGACGGCGGAGAACTGACTTCTCTGTCTCTTTTTTGTGTTTGGTGACGTGAAATGTTAACGATTCTTACATTTGAAAAAAACTAATAGATATTAAAATAGAGCAGATACATACAGTATAACTGTAATAGTTGGAGGGGAATTACAGTGATTGAGTTGTTGACGTGTCTTGTGTGGTGAAATAATGACTGGCTGCTTAATGACACTGTCTCGCTCAAATGACTGTATTTCAGAGTGAATCACCTCACCTCAGCTCATGTAGAATTACACAGGCGTGTGTGTGTGTGTGTGTGTGTCTGTGTCTGTGTGTGTGTGTGTGTGTGTGTGTGTGTGTGTGTGTGTGTGTGAGAGTGGACTGTGGTTTATTCTGATCAGCCTGTTGGGAACTCCTGAATTGCAAAAACAGTTGCAAACATCTTGAAATCCTTGTGGATTGGATTGGGTGGTTTATTTGTCTGCACCGGGAGATAATGTGTGTGTGCATGTGTGTGTGTGTGTTTTGTTCTTCCAAAAATGTTTGCTAAAGGTAGTTTGAGGTTATATTTAGGCAAAGCAGTGCTTTGAGATATATTCTAATGTCAGCCTACTGACTTAAGCTGTTTTTTTAGACATGTACTGTAGAAAATGTCGGGGAAAATTGAATTTGCCGTTCACATATGAAGAACGCAAAAGATTGTCAGAGTCGAATGCGTACCAACAGCAGGAAAATATCCGGTTCGTCGAGGGGAGATGTAGTGCCTGGGTTGTTTTTGTTTGACTTAAATTTGCATCATGGATTATTCTTTTAAAATAGAGGGCCCAACAGAAGACGCATGTCATAAAATGACATGTGTACAACCGAAACTACAATTACCCCATAGGAAACACTGCTGCATAAATCCACTGAGGGTAACCCTAACCCTAAACCAATAGAGGGTAAAAGAGGACATTTATAGTATAACAGGAAAAACAAATAAGAGATAAAGAGGCTGCACCTGTCCAGGTGAAAGGCAGCGATCTCGGCATTGTGCCTCTGGAAGTCAACAAAGTAGAAGAAGTCCTCTGGAGTCTGCTCTTCCCTCTGCTGCCTGACACACGCACACACACACAAACACACTCACACACACACACACACACACACACACACTCACACACACACACACACACACACACACACACACACACACACACACACACACGGCAGCGTCAAACTCAGTCAGCAGCATATACTGTAATTTTAACAGTTACTAGATGTTTTAGGCTGACATAAGTACACATATGACATGACGTGAGATAATGCACCGTAATACATGTAATATATGTTATGTAACCTAATGTAAAATTTTCATGGACACCAACTCTGTGAAAAAATAGATTGCTGAACCATATCAGGACATTCTTTGTGTTGTTGGGATAGACATCTTTAGTGCCGTTGTTCACCTAATAAATGGCTTATTAAACCTAATCCATTTTTGTTTCTATTCACCAGATGGGATTTGCATGGAACATGAAAAACAGTATCCTGGCCTCTGCTCTGGATAGTGTATCCTAAGGTTAAGCTGTTTACATCAGCAAAACATAACCAGGATACTCCAAAAACTGGATACTGGATGTGCATGTAAACGCACTCGTATACATCAGTAGCTTATTGATGCGGTGTGATGGAGAACAGAGACAGTCCTCACCTCATTGGTTTGAACATGGCCTTGGCAAAGTTATGCATTTTCAGAGCCAGTTTCAGGTGATGTCCACTGGGCTTCACCACTGTAATCGAGAGACAGGAAGAGAAAGGAGCACGAGGTGGTCAGTGATGTTGGGTACGCACGAGTGAAGAGCAAGTCACTTTTACTTTACACATATTTCCTTGACAACATGACAACTAATTGGGTATTCAAATGTTGAGAACCAGGCAAACCTGACAAACGTAAACACGGATCAGTCATTATTTGGTTTTTAGCTTAAATCCCCAGAGGCCAGTTCAAACTGTGGAATATTTTCCAGCTCTGCCTGTTCCCTGTGATAAACTAATTGGGGGTTGGTCAGACAGCTTGCACTCTAGTGTTCCCCTTTCTCTGTCTGTATAGTACAGAATGTCACAACAGCAGGCCAGGCTGACCAAACACAGGCCTCCTCCTGTTGCACTATGTCAAACTTCAGGGTATGCATAGTTAACAATCATACAGAGTTTACGATTTCTGAAATGAATCAAAGGGGACCAAATGGCCGTTTGTGGCCAACGTGCACTGTGTCGCTCCTTGGTTACTGAAATAATGAGATTCTCATGAAGATTAAATTTAAAAACAGCAGGGATAGATTGTTTTGGTGCATTTTCTTCTTGGCAGAGAAAGACATGTGGTCGGCCACTTCACTGTGCAGTGATGCTGGAGAGCCACAGACGGGACCGAAACATGTAATATAACTGACTTCATGTACATAAAGTATATGAGAGAAAACTATATATTGTTAGTTAAAATACAAAATATAAAACCATTTCCATCAAATTTGCATTTATCTATAAAAAGGAACTCAGTATCATCCATACATTCTGCAGCTTTGATTTGCATGCAGCTTGAGATTCAGTCAAAAATTTATTATAATAATAATAATATATTTGATTTGTAAAGCGCTTTTCATGTACCCAAAGCGCTGGTACAAAAAGAAAGAAATAAAATAAAAGTGGAACGGGGAACAGATTTTGTTTTTTATTTAATATTTACTTTACCAGGCAAGTCATTCAGTAAAAAAATCTTATTTCCAATGACAGTCAGTAAGATCCAGAAGACACTTGTAGGGGGAAGGGGACTTAGAAAAGATGACGACGTAGGTGGTTGCTGGTTGGTATGCTGAGGCCTGAAAACACTGGCTCTGCTCTAAGTGTGTAGACTTTAAACATTTAATTTGGAGCGCTGCCTTTGAACACAAATCAATGCCTGCTTTTTTTGAGGGGGGGGGTCTTATACAGAAGGACAAATCAGACTCTGCAGCCAAATTAAACTGTCACAAAGAAAGCAGTGTGTTTGTGTCTGACGGTACCGCCAAGCACAGCAGAAAAGACCAAAACATGAAAAAGAGAAACAATGGGGCTTGTCACCGAACACGCTGTACATAAAACATAGAGCTGCGCAACATGAGGAACGAGATGAAAAACTTCAACTCAAGTCAAACAACATGAACGTATGTGGTGACTTGACCATACCTTGGGTGCAATCGCATGTTCCCTTTAGCGCCTTCTCATCTTGAGTGTAATCTGTAAGACAATAAGGTTGTCGGTTCATTACTAAACACGCAACAATCATATTCAGGATTTTAACCTCAATAATTCGCCACCACAATAATTCGGCTGAATCGGAGAACTGCGCAATTGTTTTATGGCACAAAAAAGGAAGAGGGGACTGTTGTTGTGCAATTGTTGTGGAGTTTTTCATACGTGAGCGAGATGTAGACTAGGATCAGCCATCTGGGTTGCTTCGATTACATTTAAATCCAAACTGCTGTTCATCCAGAAATTACAATACATTGTCAAAGACATACAGATGTCGTAAATCCCGTCCGCCCGTCTCTCACCTGCGTTGACGACCCTCATCCTCGCCATGTCCTTGAGCAGTTGAGGAACTGCAGGGTCATCGCGGGAGTACAGAGCATAGCGACTAATTCCCAGGTGGAACTTCAGCCAGCTGGCGTCGGGGTCAAAGGTCACTTCATGTCCGATCAGAGTTGTGTTGGAGAGAGCTGCTGCCCCGCTGAAGAGTTTCATATGTCTGCGCAGTGGGACGTTGAACAAAGTGTAGCTTTTAGTGACTGAATCCAAACCACTATACTTTTGACAACTGAAATGTCAACATTTTGACAAATCTTTACGAGTGGTATTTCATTTTGGAACGGCCACAGAGAGCAGCGTGCATTCAACAGAATTTCCCTGCAGTAGATCTTGCAAGAATGTTTTAAATGAAAGAGGATATGAGGAACTACATGGCCATACGGACATTGATTTAATTTATCACACAGCTTTTTTTTCCATTCACAAAATAGGCTTCTATTCATTGTCTTATGGGCTCTCTATTGTTCCTAAAGGCAGCCGTGACAAACTTTAGGATTTCAACATTTCCTCCCTCTCCTCTCTGCTCTCTGCCATACTTAAAATTTGGAGCAAGAATAATGTGTGCGCAACACAAATTAGTCCGTGGTAAGAGCGGCACCACATCACCAGCACTGACCGCACTGAGTGGGACGTTCAGCCGCCAGCCCAAACAAACTCCATCACGGGCCGGAGAACATACTGTGATAATGGAGCGAAGGGTTAAAAATAGGAGTCTGTGCACTGGTCAACCCACCAAGTCATCAGTCATCGAGCGACCTGAAGTGACAGGTCAGGTCAACCAGGATGCGAGACAAGTGCAGACCACAGGGTACTGTGGGCTAAACATTATATTGGAAATGACTTGCAATGTTTGCCAAGAAGGACACAAACACATGCACAGGAAATGAACGTTCCTTTCTCAGCATTAAAAATGAAACCGCTGTTAATAGTTCATCTAAAGCCCCTGTCACAAAGCTTCCCCCAAGGTGTGTTTGCTGCCGGCGAGATGTTGTTGCGTGATGTTGCTTAATGAGCCTTGGGGCTGATCCGTGGTTTTTGAGCACAAATTTACACAGCGGCAGAGGGAGGAGATCCATGGCTCATATTTCTTCTTATTTTCCAATATAAGAGCCCAAACTCTGTGTCTCTCTGAGGGAGTGCAACTGTGCCGGGGTAGACAGACAGACAGACAGACAGCCTCGCGAGCCAAGACAGCCACGGCTCCCACAGATTAAGATAAGCCTGAGCAGTTTTAAATCCCTGTTTACCTTAAAGAGAGCGGCTCCACATGCACGCTCTCAGAGGGACATGTTTATGAGGGTCCTGTGCCACCAGCCCACTCGACACCGGACTTTTTATGACTCACAGAACGGTCTACACACCCTGAGGTCTGCCTGTGGGTAAACATCTGTTATCGTGGACTCAGTTTGGCTGTCATGTCACTGACCCTGCCTCTGCGACCACAGTCAAACCTCAACATGTGCTTTTCCGAGTGAACGCGCTCGTCTTTCACAATAAAGTGACGCAACAGTGATGAAAGTCACATTTCAAGACTTTGCGATCAGACATTGCAAAATCCTGAGCACTCCGCAGTCAAATCAGCCACGTCTGAATGTGATTCTTTAACAAATCCTGAAAAACGTACACTGACCTTTCCCAGCGTGACACCTTCCTCCTGTAGTACTCCATCAGCTGCTCCGCCTGCACCAGCCTCTCCTCTGGTCCCAGCGCCGGAGTCTGGATGCTGTACAGAGGGTGAGCAAACAGCCTCTCCAGCTTCGAGCCTCCATCCGCGGGGTGAGCTGTCGTACCGGCCAGGGGCGACACAGAAGTCCAGTTGGAGAGACGTGGCGTGGCGAGACCCCCCTGCATGGGGAGGGTGAGGTTGTCTGGACCACATGAGCAAAACTGACCTGATCCTCGTCCAAAGTTCCACAACTTTGGCAGGAGAATGAAGTAGAGGTCAGCGGACACGATGGCTGTGAGGGTCGCGGCCAAGAGGAGACGGTCTCTCCTCATCATTGAGACGGAGGGAGGAACAGAAGAGAAACTAAGAGCAGCAGAGAAACCTGAAGAAAGTCTGGACTACGCGCTGCTCCAGAGTGTGTGAGGCATCACTTGCAGTCTCCCACACAGACAGCGAGGCAGAGGCGAGAGGTGCTGTAGGCAGCCAGGGGTTGGTCCAAGGCTCTCTCTTTCTCTTTTCAGTCTGTGCGTGTTTCAGTCCGCTCCCTCCAGCCTCACTTCTTCTCCTCCTCCTCCTCCTCCTCCTCCTCCTCCTCCTCCTCCCTTGGCAGCAGCCAAAGAAAGAGCCGAGCTGAGAGCGAGCATGTGTTAGCAACAGTCACTGACAGTTCGGCTGCTTCCAGGGACCCGGTGCTCCGAGGACAAGAGGGCGAGAGAGAATGTGTGTGTGTGTGTTTGTATGTGGGAGAGGGAGTAGGGAGGGCGTGTGTGTATGAAAGAGAGAGAGAGAGAGAGAGAGAGGGAGAGAGAGGGAGGGAGTACAGAGGGAGTTTGTGTGTGTGTGTGTGTGTGTTTGTTTGTGTGTATATTGTAGGTGTGTCTCTGCAGGTATGTACACAAACATCAAATGATGGGTTATCAGACTGAGTATGAGCAGTGAAGGTATAGAGAACCCTCTCTCTCACACACACACACACACACACACACACACACACACACACACTCCCCCTTTTGTCTCTCCCTCTCTAACAGTGAGAGGGTAAAAGCAAGTCCTTGGTAGCAGGACTTAATCTTATCACAGGAGATCGGAGAGAAAACACATCCAGCTCGAGTATCCACTCTGATGCAATGAGTGTGCGTGTGTGTGTGTGTGTGTGTTAGTGCGCAGCTGTAGCTGTCCAAGCCCAGTTTTCATTCACACGTGTGTATGCGAACCGGCTACCTCCCTCACAGATTTCTGGCAGGACGGTTGAGAGAATCCAAGTGTACAGAGTTACAGGTGATTTTGTAGACTGTGTGTGTGTGTGTGTGTGTGTGTGTGTGTGTGTGTGTGTGTGACTTGCCTTGATATCCCTTCTTTTCTCCGAGAAGGCACGGGGCCAAGAAACCCCTTCCCTCCGTCATCCTCTTGTCCCCTCCCTGCTGCTCCTCGTGGAGTAAAGTCAACTTTCACTCCTTCATCTCATCGAATCCTCTTTCCTCCCCCCATCCCTCGCTTCATCTCATCCCTGATTCAAATCGTCTTCGCTGCTCTGTCAACTTTCTACCTCTCGCAGTCCTGCCCTTATCCGTCCTCTGCCTTTTTTCGCCCCACCGACCTCCGGTCTGTCTTGCTCCAGGCAAAAATTCCCAGCTGCACTTTCCTCCCTGCTTGCAGTTCCCACACTCATTCCCTCACTTTTTCTCCCCGTCGTGCCGATCTACAGTGTGACACAAGTTCAGGAAAAGCAAGGGCTGGAAAGAAAGAAGAAGAAAAAAAATCCAAGTTCTTGCACAACGAGGAAACATGCAGCGAAAAACAAGACCTCCCTTCATTCGCAGGCCACCTTTTCTTTACTCTCCTCCTCTTCGATTCCTGTGAAAACATACAGTGAATAAATTACCATCGCAGCTTGTTGCCTGTGTCTGCTCCAAAAGCCCTGAGCAACTTTATAGCGTAAGGTAACAAGGATTTCACAGCACATTTCTCAGCCTGCATCTGCACTGTTGTTACTGTGCTATTTTGGAACATCTGTCGCCTGCATGGGTGTGTGTGTCTGTGTGTGTGTCTGTGTGTCTGTGTGTGTGTCTGTGTGTGTGTCTGTGTGTCTGTGTGTGTGTCTGTGTGTTTTTGCCTCCCTGTTGTGTCTGGGAGGTGTTTTATCCTCTCTCAAGAGAAAACAGGCTGAGAGGAGCCTTAGCTGATGTTGGAAATTAGTGAAAGGATACACACGCACGCGCGCACGCACACACACGCACACACGCACACACACACACACACACACACACACACACACACACACACACACTAAGTGGGTGACTTCTCCCTGCTAGACCCCAGCTACAATAACAACAGAAGTTATTAATTTTTAAGCTAAATGCCCTTCTGAGAAATGTACAAGTATATCATTTGGTTTTTATTCCACTGCACAAAAGAGTAAATGTACTGTACGTCCTTCTTGTCGAAAAACTCAACGACCTCAAATCAAACCATCTGTGTTCATGGGCAGATGGGAGATGTTTCTAAAAACGTAGCATATTTGATGGAATTCGATAATACCGTGTTTTCTTGCCGATGCCTAGGGGGAGGAAAGTGCAGACGACTTACCCTGTTTGTCCCAACTGTGTCTGTATATATCCCTGCGCAACAAACACGAGAAGAAGCTCTGTGCTGGCTTCCTCCCTCACTATAACATTCAGACCAGGGCTTAAAATAACCCCTTTTTTAGGGATGAGCGTGTAGAGAGGTTTTTTTAAAATCTAATATGGAAAGACAATAAACAGAAGCACGGCACTGAGTCTTGTGTCACCAATTTGTGCAGTTCAGCGGTGGTGTGGTGTTAAGCACAGGGCGACCTGTGTTGAGATGAAGGGGTGAGATGGCTCAGATGTCTGTCTGTTTGTCTGGATGACCCAGACGTCTAAGATATCAGGAAAAATTCACTGATGATAAAAGACGTACAAAAAAATCTGGGCAAGTGAAGCTGCTGTAACGTCGCCAAACATGATTTCAAAGCGGAGATTTGACATTTTGAAAAAAAACACCCTCACTTTCCACCACTCATATCTGTCGATTCAATGTAAAGCCACAGGCCGCATCTGTTTAGCTTAGCTTAATGTCAACTCTGGAAACAAACATCAGGTTGCAGTGAGGATACACAGTATGTAATGTGTTCATTCGTGAACTTTAGAGGAGCTGATATGCAGAAGAGTTTCCACCCATTTCCAGTCTTTATACTAAGCTATGTTAACAAACTGCCGGCTCATATTTGGTGAGAGCATTATCAAGACTTTTTCCTCTAAATCTCAGTATATACGTAAGTGTATTTCCCCACAATTTCAAAACTATAACTTAAAGAAGATATGTCAGTCAGAAAAGACAGTGCAGCAAATACAGTATAGTATCACAGGCTCTTCTTTAGGAAGACAAATCCCGAAAGAACAGTATTTATTCCACATGTTTAAACAAATTCAATTTACCATTTATAGACCGCTTCATTAAAAAAGGGGAGGGGGGGAAATGTCTGTATTTTTGTCTACATCAGGCTGGACAGGTCACTTTTCCTTCCAAGTGCTGTACACTGAGCGTCCTGTTGCCAGTTTGATAGGACACCTGGGGGATTATGGGTAAATCCACAGTGGAAGTATCTCCCGGAAAAAAGCAATAAGTAAAAAAAGAGGAAAGAAATGAAGGAAAGAATTTTTAAACTCCAAATTCAACATTTTTTCCCCCCATACAACATGTAGCATGTGGTTTTCAAAGCAGTAAAAATAAAAGGCATTTCTAACATTCTTCCTCCAGGAAAACATCTTCCACAACAGTGAGCTGAATTGAGAGCCACAGGAAAAGCCTCTTCCAATGTCTGGGCCACCACTGCACAGTCTGGCAGCACAATGCACAGGACGAAGGGGACAAGGTCACAGTTGGAAATAGAAGACAGAGAGAGGATGAAGAAGCTTCATCAGACGGAGAGGTCGAAAGAAACATGTACAGCAGTTACGACAAACTAAGAAGCTTCATATTTACCATACAAACATCTAACCCTTTAGAAAATATATATGTTTTTCAGTTTGATTAGTTCAGAGAGATGCATTCAAAAAAGGATGTAATGATTAGATTAATTATTTATCATTACAGTCAACGGGCACCTACATGACACAAAGACCAGGAGAAAACGTGGGGAAAGGATTCAGGAAACAGGACGTAAACTCACCTGCAGGACCGGAGTTTGACGCGGCAGACTCAGCCAATCAACAGTGATAGCTGTGATCCGTGTCATCAAACAGGCAGCCCCTCTCGCAACATGGAGCTGCCGTCTGGCAGAAGTCCTCACACAGATACTGAAACACGCAGATGCACAGACGACGGTCGCATGGATGGATGAGCATGCGTGCGTGGAAGACAACCGAGATGAGAATGACAAATGTGTGTGTGTGTGTGTGTGTGTGTGTGTGTGTGTGTGTGTGTGTGTTCCAATATCCACAGTGTTTTTATGCTCAGCAGCGGCTAGTTGTGTGAGGTCAAAGGTTACCATGGGTTGCTGAGGTTGCTCCTGGTCTGCTGGGCTGGCGGATGAAGCTGGAGCGGTTGACAAAAGACGACATTAAGTGAGTTAATGTGTGTGTCTGCCTGGGTGTGGTTGCAGGGAAAGCACAGTTAATTGCTTATTTTGGCGATTTCTAAATAACAGGGAGACAGAAGAAGGAAAGTGCAGGAACAGGTACACACTTACACGCAGCAACACACACACACACACTCACACACACACACACACACACACACACACACACACACACACACACACACACACACACACACACACACACACACACACACACACACACACACACACACACACACACACACACACACACACACACACACACACACACACACACACACACACACACACACACACACACACACACAGAGAGATTGAGCATTTGTGCACTTTTTAAAATCTGGCCTGGGTCTCTGGAGCGGAACATTGCCCAAATGTTCCCAAACTGAGCTCCAGACTACAGAGGAGGAGAATGTGAGGAATGTTATGACTCGGAACTCTTCATAATGTGGTGAAATTGGTCAAGATTGAATCTTGAGTATCAGGTTTAATTAGCCTGGTGGCGCTGAATGTTTACCTTCACAACCGCTTTCTTCCTGTGAAGTTCGTTGACGTGTGAAGTTGCTGCCGTCACACCTCCCCTCCTCATCAGTTTCTTCCCTCAGGTTGTTCTGTATCTCCCTATGAGTGTCAGAGTCAAAACATGTCACCCCTTTTGCTGAAGGGTATCCACTTGTGCAAACACGCAGCTGTTTACTTTAGATAGAGCTTTCCCAGTTTGGCTCATGTGTCAAGGTCCTGAAACCAGACAGGACTTGGATCAGTGATCTCTGACGGATGATATTTTGTCACAGAGTCTGATATCTGTAAGAATGTTTGTTGCTCTCTGTGGTGTGGTGGGCCTGCACTTGGTTCTGGAGGTTTCTTGTTAAATGAGGCTACACAGAATTTAGTCAGATGGGACGACACCGAGACGAGCGGAGCAGGAAAGTAGATGCAAACGACACTGACTTTAAGACCACTAACTTTTTTCTCTCTCGTTCCCTTCTTAAACACACACATACACAATACAGCACCATAATCCATCCTTTATATTTTAGTACAACCAACCACGTGGTGCATCGTCATTTAGTGACTACACGAAACCATCTGCAGTGAGTCTTGACAAGAAATTCAACCATAACAATAAATAATGTAATGATTTTGCCTCAGTCATTCAGATGTATTTGAATGTGTGCTGACTGTCTTTCAGTTTCTGTCTTCAGTGACTTTTTGTCCTCCTTAAAATTGAATTACTTCAGTTCTCTCCTTTATGATCCAAGTTACCTAACATGTGACAGAAATGCAGTCAAGCGCACAGCAAAGGCTCGTGCCAAGCCAGAGTTTATGACCTTTAACCAAACTTTAGTCTCTATTTAAGACTCAAACAGCTGTGGAAACAACGAGCAAGCAGCAGGATGTTGCTCTTCAAAACATTCTCCATATTAGATTTGGTAAAAATAATTTTTGGGCTCACTGCTGACGACATTACGGGTTTGGACACGTCCTGCATCTGATACTGGCGGTCTCGGTATGCCAGGTAGAAGTTACTCTGCGTTGGCAGGACTGAATGATCCATTCCCCCCCCAAAAAAAGACTGCCATGTTTACACACGTCATCCTCAAACCTTGGACTGAATATGCTTCACAGCAGCGTGCGTGAGGTCATATTTCCAACTACGGAAGAGTTAGCAAGCCACTGAGTGACACAGGGAGTCGAGCTGTTAACCCTAAGTACGCAGTTACTTTGTCAGATGGGGAAAGAAAAACAACTCAGATTTTTGGCATCATTTACTTTATATCTCTTGTGATTCTGTTTTAATGCATTTAGATATAATTCAGTCATGTATGTACACAGTTACTCAATGCACTGTTGATTCCAAGCATAGTTTTCATTCTTCCTGTTATTAAATATATATATATATACACAGTATATATATATACACACAGTACATACTCATAAACTCACCTCTGGTGCGCAGCTGCATCAGTGATATTCCACATCACCTCCTGTCCAAGAGATCCCACGTGACCTCCGTCCTCTGTCCACAGTCCAGCAGAACCGTCGGCCGAGGCCGAGAGGACAAACAGTCTGTCAGCCACCTCCAGGACTTCCACACTCACTACTCCTCTCTCATGCGCCTTCCAACACTGTAGCAGAGCAGGCCGTTCACAAACTGACTGGGTAGAGAGAGAATCACATGCATAACAAGTATATACATTGCACATTCCATTTTTTTTCTTCTTAATTTCACAGCTCAGCTCACTTCGTGTTGGATGTCCAGCGCATAGTGAGAAATATCCCAGATCTGAAGCCAGCCCGTCGTGTCTCCAGAGACCAGGATGGTGTTTGCAGGTTGATCTGAGCTCAGGCTCAGCACACGCACGCCTGGCTGCTCTGGAGCATAAAACTGACCTGTGATAAGGAGAAACATCAGAATTGTAAGAATGCAGTTTTCCAAACTTAAGGAAATCAAGTAAAATCTAGATGCATTTTTGTTTTGACGATAGACTCAGCAGAAGGTCCACACTTGGTTCACTCAAGTTACATGCAAGCAATTCTATTCATATCCAGATCTCTTGCCAATTTCAAGAATAAAGTGTCTACTCAAATGACAAATGTGCTTTTGAGACCAATTGGTACCTTGTAATGCTTTCTGTTATGTCACAAATCTCCCCGATATGTCACAATCCCAAATTCCTCTTTGCTCAAAAAATGCAGCGACACATACGCAGACCAATGCACAGTGCACAATGCACACAAATGCACACTGGATAACTCATACACACACACATGCATCCGTGCATGCTCATACACATACGCAGCGGTCACAGTGCATGAGTCCCACACCACTAAACACAGATGGGATCTGGAAAGAGACATAGTTGTGGGTTGCCAGGAATGGCAGCCCACAACTATGTCCAAGTCGACAGTTCAGACTGACTTTTCAGACTAAAGATCCATCTTATTGGAGGCTCATTAAAACTGACAGCTGCCCGTCAACTGCTTGTACAATTTAATGTTTCCACCTCACTCAGACTGTTGAGGATTTAATTGAAAATTTGATATTTTCGTTTTTTCATTTTTTCTAAAAGACCTCACATCAGTCCCACTTGTAACTCTGTCTTCAGTGCCTCACCCACCATAGGTGTGTGTCTGCCCAGTGATACTCCAGAAGGACAGACAGCCAGCCTGCGATGACACCAGGACACCTCTGTTCCGCAGCTTTCTGTTTGCAGCTCGATGCTGCAGGAACAAGAGGGTGTCCACAGGGGGCACCACTCTGGAATCACACAAGTCGGGGAACAACACACACAAAAACAATGTAAAAGCTGGCTCCCATTAATGATGCAGTTCCCTTTTGTTGATCTCTAGTCTGAGATAGAGTTCAGAGGTCAGAGGTTGTTGTGTTTGTGCTCTGAAAGATGTCACCCTAACCCTGTGTGTGGTTGTTTTCACCCGGGTGTCATGTGCATTACTTATCTCGCTTGATAAATGTAAAGGATTGGCAGCAGTTTGAAGTGATGCATCAATACAAAGCACAATAACCTCACACAACATAAGACACATGCATGGTTGTGTTCCCTCACCCTGCCTGTCTCTTTCTCTCCAAGTGAAGCAGTGGTCCTTGTGTCTCCAGCCTCCAGATGATGATCTCTCCATCATGGCTCGCCGTGGCAACAACCCCCATAGCAGAGCACTGACACACAGCCAGGATATCTGACTTATGGACACCGGCCGACTTCCATGACATGTCTGCCCTCACATACAAGTCCTATGGTGGAAACAATTGAATGCAGTATTAAAATGGAATATCACAAACTTAAGCAGTTTAGTGCTAACATTAAAAAAAGTGCTATGTTGTCTCCAGGCTCTAATGTGTGCCAGGGCCTTGTTATTTGTAATAGTAAAACTCTCGGCACACCACTTCCCACTGTGTGACACTTTACAAATGATCCAAATTTACATGTTATTGTTTGCGTTGCCTTGCAGAAAGCAGCTCCACTTCCTTCACTGGTTTCCTGATTTGGTTTGCACCTCTGGGCTAGAACGTTGTGGTCAGCTCAATAACACCGACTCAGCATGGTGGATGTCTTAGAAATAATGGCGCAGATGTCTTCCACTGCGCAGGCGTCTCTGATCTCACCAGGTGGATGTGTAAATGTAATCGTGATTTACGTATTTCACCGATATCAAAGTCATTCCCCACCGTTTTTTTTGGACTCTAAGTGGGTTTTTTTTTTCTCTTCAAAAACCTCCCTCTGCTGAAACAGTGGGCTTTATAATGGAAACATTATAACAGGGGAGAGCCAGCATCAAGGTTTAGAGGTTCAGTGTTACACAGGAATTTGAGGTGTGCACACCCAGACATTTGTCTCACATTGCAGCTCACACTGGCACTGGCAATGCTTCATCTTTATTTCTCATGGCCTGTGAATAAATCTGTAGGTGGGTGTGGGTAGGTATCTGTTCCTGGTAAAAAAAAAAAGTAAAAAAAAAAAAAAAGGATTCATACTTTTTACCAGCAAAAAAAGACAGAAAAAGTTACAAAGAATTACTGTAATTTATCAGATTTAGTTGGATATATTTTGTGCTGCTGTTGCAGGAAGCATTCTGTGTCAGGCTAGTTACCATGGTGTAAACTGTTTGTGAGAGACTCATCATCCGGCATTCAACATCTGGGGAAGAAGTTGTGGAGGAGCAAAAGACTTGAGGGCAAGACTCTGGTTGGGTGAGCATTTTTTGTTTGTTTTTACTTTTCATCCTAAATATATATTTATGCTATTTCCGCAAGCCTTGCTAATGTACTTAATAATATTTTTAGTCGGTGGTACTTCTTCCTTGTCTGCACAGCAATGCTCTGTGCCAGTGCTCACACAGTACTTGTTGCACTATTCTTAATCTATCTTCCTAACAAATGGCAATAACTGACAGAAACATGACAAATGACTTTCTGTTGAGTGGATTAGTTTCCAAGTATGTAGCTCCACCAGCCCCACCCAACTACACCTATCACTGATGCTAGTTTTGGTCAAGGGGGAAACAGGCTTGAAACTTAAACCAGAAAGTTGAAGGGCTGCTTTTTCAGCCTGGTGCTGAGTTACATAAGGGAAATTAAAATCTATTTCGTTAAACTGCTGTGGATTATCAATTTAAGGCACTTTTATTTTACCTTTGCTGCGCCAATGTCATACTGAATGATCCGCTGGCTCCATCCCACAGCCAGCAGCTTGTTGTCATGGAGACAGGTCAACCTGGTTACTTCAGAGTTGGTGACAGGCTCCAGCTTGTGCAGGTTAAGGCCATTCAGTAGGTTCCACACCTGCTTGGAGGGGTCAGCAAGAGGGACGACTCACTAACAAACTCTTTCTCATACTAACTGTGACATACATTTGTAAATGCGGAGGTAAGCAACTTCCTGTATATAAGGTTCCAGTTAACAGTGTTTTTGTACAAAAACTTATAGGTTTTCAAACCTTAATAGTGCCGCTGCGAGCCCCAGTGATCAGTCTTCTGTGGGAGGAGTCTAGTGTCATACAGATGAGTTCATCTTCTCCATGAGCATTTAGGATCTGAAGCCGCCTACTTCCTGTCTCTACATCCCACAGAGACACAGATGAGTCCGCATATCCGGTCACCACCTGTCTCAGGGTGGGGTTGTACAGAGCACAGGAGAGGGTCGGACCAATTTCCGGTCCAGTTTCCCGGTCTTCATTCGTCGACCATCCACCCGGTCCTCTTCTCGTTTCCGCCAGATAGAGAACTGCCAGGTAGTCTTTGCATCCCACCACTAAATGAGGCTGTGTCTCTGCAGGAAGAGGAGGGCTCAGAAACAGGAAAGGGAAGTTGCCATGTTCTGGGATTCGACCTGGCTGCTGGCATGGGAACTGCAGACGGACAGTTTTCAGACAGTGATGTGTAGAAATGTCCCAAACCCTCAACTCCTAACAAAAGGAAAAAAAAACATTAGTCCATTCAATAATAAATACACACGCTTTGTCGTAGTACTTCATCTATAACAACACATTATAACTCACAGCATCTCTAGAGTAACTGAAGATCTGCCCAACGGGTGAGTAGATTGCAACATCCAATATAGTGGCGCAGTGACCGAGCAGTGTGGCTACAGGACGTGTGGTCACGAACCGAGTCCACAGTCTGACTGCTCGGTCACAACCTCCCGTGACCATCAACTGCAGAGATGTACTGTAGTCAAAACATTTGGCCCCCTGAAACAGACACACAAAGACCTTAGACTGAGAGACAGACATGTGCACAAACTGGTGTTTAATGTTTCTGTATTGTACTTAGAAAACTAAGCACACACACTTTTCGTCTCATGGGTTTGCACTGAGGAGTTTGAGAGGGTGGCTTCATTGTTAAAATGTCCTGACAGTTAATTGGGGTGTAAAACTACTGTGCTTGTTCAACAAAAGCCACTGTGCATAACAGGAAACACGACCACAACCAGTTTAATAAGCTTTTGTGCAACAGAGTTACGTCTTCTCTCCACAGTCAGTGACACTGTTTGCCACCCCACGCCGGGTGGGAGCAAACTTTAGATGCGAGCAACTTGACTCACATTTCATATTTGTTCTTCTGGATAAAACTGGCCAGGGGTAATTCCCTGAACGAGTTATGTAATATATGTCATGCAAGGACCTTAATGACATCTTAAAAGGTTTTCCTAGAATGATAGTCGAGGGTCAAACCGTGACCCACCCAGTTAGGTCAGTATCACCCAGATCTGAATACTGTGACCCACACATGTGTACATGACCTTGAGCCACGTTAGTGTTGATCAAACACAAAGGTCGTTACATTCTCCTCTGGCAATTTAACATTTTATCTTCTCATGCTATTATTAAAATAAAGTCTATGAATACACATCTGATGTATGAAAATATATACCCTATTACACTCGATCCATCATTGGGCGAACTGACCTTGTCATGTAAGTTACCTGATTCATTTTCCAAACGTACGGCTCCCGCTTCAGAGTCACGTTCAAAAAGACCACAGAGCTGGTGTCACTTTCAGATGATGTCATGATGACGTCCGTACTGGGCTCAAACATCACTCTGTTGATTGGTTCCTGGTGGACGTTAGGGATGTAACGGTGGGAGACCATCTTGCTGTGTTCACTTAGGTCCTGTTGTCAAGATGGATGACAAGTAAATGTTTGAGTGTTGTTTGTTAAACTGAAGTGCAATTAGCAAGTGCAAAACATTGCTGTCTGTCTGCCTCAGTTTTTCTACAAAAACCAGGGAATAGGCTCAATAATTAAACAGAAATAAGCTAAATTAGACATGTCAAGCTTACTGGGAAAAAGATCCTGTGCGGGCCATTCTGTTTTTTGGAGGGATTCTTAAATAGACCTTTAGAGGGGTCCAGGAACCACATCAGGTGGACTCCTCCCTTTTCATCCCCCAGTAGCAGCAGAGGGGAACGCTCTGGACGCTTGGGAGGGACAAACACATGAATGGAAGTGAGCAATTATTTCCTTTCAGAGGGGAATCCATCGAACATACTTTACCAAAGAAAGAGTGGTCATACCTTGACATCATGCCAGTAACAAAGAGCAGTGGGGACACTGCGGAACCCTTTCATGAGATAAAGAGTAAATATTTGATTTTGAATTTAGATTTTTGTACAGTAACTCATTTTCACTAGTGATCAGCTAATACATTTTTAAAACATGTTAGCAATACCAAATAGGTGGACATCCTCAAATACACTGGCTGTTGAGACATTGACAAAGTGCAGATCCCTGGAGTCGGTTGCTATGGCAACCATGTGGACATTGCCCATGTACACCGCATCAGTGGTCCAGCCTCTGAACCTTCTTGTGTTGGCCACTTCCTCTGTTGGGTCTCCAGCGAGCTGAGGAGTAAATGTTAAAAGAAAGGGGTGTGAGTGCATCGTGTTTCCATGTGGATGTGGAAGTCGTGCCATGATGTCACTCACCCCGAGAGTTTTGAGGATGTGTAGGCTGCTGTTCCAGACGGTGATTTGACCCCCCTTACTGACACTTACATAGCGGAGTGGAGGAGGGTGGGAGACGGCAACCACACGCACTGTTGGCTCTCGCTGCAGATGAGAAAATATAAGAGCTAATCTCATACAAACGGATCAGATGCTTTGTACCAGATTCAGCTGAGCAGGTAGAACTGAAAGTGGGTTCATCCTGAATCTCTGCACAAAACGGAAAGTGGGATCTACACAGAAAACATGACATTTGCCCACATGAGGTATTTCCGTATAACGGTTTAAACCATTGGAGGGATGCACATTTTCCTCTTACCTTGTTGTGAGCGCAGTGTCTGATCTGGGACTGCGAGTCCAAGAGAGCAGCTGTGGGGATGGAGGCGCGCTCTCTTTCAGTGTACTCCAGAAGCAGGTATGAACACAGCTGCTGCCACCTCACCTGTCCTGTACAGCTGATATCTACCTGGATGTAACAACGTTTAAAACGTCAGTGTCCCTGTATTGTAATTTTTTTTTTTTTTGATGGCACAGAGAGTTTAAGATTTCACACATACATCTCTTCATTTCTGTATTACCTCACTGAAAAATCTCTCAACCCATTTGTCCTCAATATCTGGACTGATCACCGTCCTCAGAACCTCCCGGAACTCTTCAAACTTCATTCCACGCTCGTCATTTCCTCCTCGGTTCTTTCTACTCCTTCCACGCAGCCTGTCGTCGTGCGTCTGCTCCCCAGCTTTTGGAGCGGTGAACGCATTTCTCAGCAGCTTCAGGTGCTCGGGGCTCAGTTTCTCTGCAGGGCTGACTCCACTGGCGGGATGGCTGCCGAAGAACAAGTGCAGCGGTGATCAGAGAAAAGGAAAATGGTAATCAGTGCAGAAATTGGACAGTGTTCATGTTGATCATTAATCAAACACCAATTAAGATCTGCATAGCTGTATTCTCCCCGAGAAAGAGAAGATCTCAACTGCCACCAGGAGCCCCTTTTGGGCCTGTTTAAATATCACAACCACAGATTTAATACACTGGATTCATCATACTTTCTGCAGTTTTAGGAGCTGGTGCTTCTAGATAAATGTTTTGTGAGTGGGCTAAAATGAGTTATTATTATTAGTCTTGAGAGTTTATGGGTACAGCCTCTGAGTCCGCTCCTCAGGTGTGCTGGCCTACAGTTGGAATAAACAAAATGCAGGACATAAGCATTAAGGAATAATGGTGTCTGTAAGCAGGACTAAATCAATCAGGGACAATTTCTAGTGTGTGGTGAAAGGCTTGCAGCAGGATGAATGCAGCGCTCCCAAGTGGCGGCATCGGGACAACACACAACTGCTCCACACAAAAGTTTAGAAATCACAATATGAAGTCTCATGGAAATGCACTTTTTTTTTCTTTCTGAGATGCACAATAAGTTGTAGGAACATAAGTAAGTTGAATGGTGGGTCTTGATGTGTGTGCTGCTTTGTGACTGCTGATAATGGGGAATAAGTGATGAGGGAGTTAGTGAGGTTTGGGACATGTGTTCGAAAGATCAATGTGTTCCTGGCCACCAGCAGCTCCTGTGTGGCCCTGTTGCTCGGGGCGACTACGCACTGAAACAATAAGTCACATGTCTCTGCATTGTGCGCTCTCCTTCGGGTCCATGAGCACATGCATGAGGGGTCCTTTACATCATACGCATTTCTCACAATCAACTGATGGGACCATAAAATCATTAAGTAATAAAAGTGTCAAGGTTTTGCCGAAACAGGAGTTTAAAAAGCTGATGTATCTGAAAGAGTCTGCGTTGGTCTGTGTGTGTGGAGGGTCGGCTGGAGAAATTCGTGTCTAGTGTCTGTAGTGTTTGGGCGGAGGAAAATATGTGAATTGAAAAGACTTTGACTTCTTATGTAAGACTCAACATACATTCTCTTATTCCCATTTAACAGAGCAGGTAGATGGAAGAATGACATAGCAGTTTTTTTCAACTGGGAGATTTTTGTTTGACGGGCTATTTGAGGTGATAAGATTTCAGAATGTCTTGGACTAAAATTCATGCTTTGCACATATACAATTCACCATCAGGTACAAATGGAGAAATAAGACAGTAATTGTAAGATTAACATTCTAGTGGTACTGAAGTGCAGCCAACACAGTTGTATGCTACATGTATCAGAAAATTGGCTATGGTATGCAGTAACAGGTCAAACTCAATGAACAGTATACCAACAGGGATGAGTTACATTTATCAATATAAAATACGTAATGATACACTACGGAAAACTCACCAAAATCTGCTGTGTGGCACCTCTGTCTCATAAAGTGCCCAAGGATTTTTCTTGTTTCTGAAGGTATCCATATTGATAACCTGAGCTTCACAGTCTGAACTCCCCATTCAATTCTTCAAACAACAGATACTGCTCCATCTTTTTTCCGTTGAATTTTGAATCCAAATGTAATCCAGAGTCAGTATTTCACGTTCTTTAGTTCCAAACATTAAGTGGTGATAAAAAGAAAGAGATGCAGCAGCCACTTGGATGTTCCCCTCGGCAGTGCTTCGTCCAACCTGAGATCATCACCACCGTGCACCGTGAGTCTAAACATGCAGAGCCTTTGTTTCCATCCCTCACTCTGTCTTGTCATGCAAACCCAATTTACTCAAACAAAGCTTCTTGTATCCAGACAGGAAAGGAATGTCCAGGAATCAATAAGCCACCCGTCACAAGTGTTTGACCCCACTGAAAAAGGAGAGTCAACACATCACTGAAGAGAAGACCGTGGAGACATGGGAGTTTCCAAAATCACTGCAAGTCCGCTGGGGGTATGACAGAGCCAAGCTCTCAGTGGGTTAATCATTTAAAGAGGCAAAGGAGTCAAGACCCAGGAGAGGAAAGCTCGCTAACTTTTGCACAAGGACAGGTCAGCTGCTCTGAGGTAATGAGGACTATGCAGAAGTTAAAGCATAAATTAGTCTATGTTCTGTGTAAACATATTTTAAATGAAAAAAAAATTGGTAAAGGAGACAAGTGAAGACACTTTGCCTTGTTCTTGTAGCCTCACAGACATGTTAAACCAATTTTCAGTTTAATTATTGTCAGGCAGACCACAGAAGTTTTGCCACTTCAGTGAGCATGAGCTGCCCAGCTATGTTTGATGAAGGTACACAAGTCCCAGTGGAGTCAGGTCTGCTGGGACATTCCTTTTACCTGGTCTAATATTAGGCCTACGGTATATACACACACCAGTAGCCTCTACTGTAACAGGCTCAGACATCCACATAATTCAACTGCACAGTGTACATTGTGAAAATGAATATGACATGTATTTTCCCCAAAGAATTCACAGGGATGCCAGTTTTCAGCTGCTGTTTAGAATACTATTCACAGTTATAAAAACACAATCCCGGAAAAAACTATGTGGTTGCACTTGCGTCCAACCACTTCAAAAACAAAACAACAACAGAGCTGTCGACGACGACGACATAAACAGAATACAATCCTAGCCTAAAAACTCCTAAGAAGGACAAAAAGGGTTACAATCACAATCTCCCTAACAGCACTCAAAGCAGTAGAAACACAGCTCTTCCCTCCAGCTTCCTGGCTAGAAAATCATGTCTGACAAAGACATTTTAAAGGATCTAACTTAGTCTGATGTGATGAAATCCTCCTCAGTCTTTAGACACGCTGCTGGCTTGATTGACAGCCGCTTCTCAGGTGCACCAGCCAATCACGTGAGGGGGGACGATCCAGGGCGAGGCCCACCCATAGATTGAGCAGGATCAGGAATCGGGCCTGGGGGGTGTAATACCCGGCACAGCCACTAGATGGAGCCACAGGAAATAAAACACGCAGAGAGCGTTTGACGTATACACTCTATACCGTCTCTCACCGAACTAACACCGGACCAGAGTGCTTTTGTCGTGTTTTTATTTCCCCAAAGGTGTGATCAAATATCAGTATTATCAGCCGCCACTCTTGCTGTCATGTCAATGTGAAGTTGTTTCAAGCACTTCTTTACACACAGGATGGCAGCAGCAGCACTCAGTGATTACTGCCCCGTGACCCGCCCTCGTTTACCCCCTCTCTCACAAACGGGACTTCCTCAGTCTTGCCCCGTGCGTCTCCCTCGGTGTGAGGATGGGGCAGTGAGGGTGAACGACAGACTTGTGGAAAGTTTCTTTTGCTCCCCCCCCCCCACCCCCATCTTCATTGACTCCCCAAAACCTGCGTGTTGCCATGTTGCGGGTTGTTGTAGACTCGGCCAAAGGTCTGCCCAAAAAGAAGCTTGGAAGTCCTGATCCGATCACATCTGTGATTTTTAAAGGTAAGTGTGTTTTTTTCCCCCTGAAAAATCAACTTGGAAAAAAGTAAATATTCGGTCTAAGAGAGAGATGTAAAGTGTACACAGCAAGTTCACAGTCACTTCATTGCGTTTAACTAGATGTACTATGACGTCACTCTGTGGAATGAATACTTTGAACGTGATCTTTATTTGGTGACCAATGCAATGACATGTATTCAGTTGTGCCCCTCAATAGCTGCTTGTGCATCAAATGGACGTGTTGTATACTAAGTAGCGATGATGTGAAGATGTATTGAAGAGAAGTCCGCCGACACCGTCTTGATTGTATATAAAGGTTTATTACAAAAAGACCAGCATCGATTACAAGCCCTGCAGAGCTTGGAGAGTGTCCGGCCAAAATGACAACCCTCCCGACTCTTCTTGGGGGTTACCTTTATAGGCCCATCGTTGGCTTGAGTAGGAACATCTGGTTGACTCAAGATATGCTATGTGAGTCCTAAAACTTAGAGGGGTCAAAAGGTGAGGTGAGGGGTCATCAGGAGACCCTTATCTTGGCATTCCAAAGAAAGAGATGTAAACACATATTCCCCTCTCTTTCCGTATATGGACAAAAAGACACTACAGACGCCCACTGAGAAGTTTATAATTAAAAAAACCCGATAAGACTGTAAGTGTCCTAAAAGTTGTATTTCACAAACTTAAATCACCACAGAGACAGTTGAGTCATGTCACAGCAACTTCAAGATGCACAGACGGTGAAGTGTAGGGACCGGATCAGTCTGGATCAGTGTGATTAGTTTAGATGAAGGCAGCAGACTGCAGAGAAGGGAACGAACCAGTTGGTAATTGTGGAGCAATTGGCCTTGAGCTACTGAATTCAAATCCATCACACGGTGTAAGACAAAGAATGGAGAGGGTTTGATGATCGTGTCAATCTCTCCTGGTTGGTCTCAGCTGTTTTATTTGTCCCATTGTCATGGTCATCAGCCTCAGGTGTGGCAGCTTCTCTCTTTTTTCCCCTGTGTGTGTAAAGGAAGTATATCTGCGGCCCACTGACCTAACACAAACACGCAATTGCATGTCAATAACTTCTCTCAACTTTGTCAGCGGCACAGATGGGTAAAATGGCTGTTTTATTGAGTCCGTTGTACTTTGTGCGTCCCAATCATGTTCGTCATGAAGAAAAGCTTAAGAACAAGAAATGAGAAAGATAATTGATAATACAGAAAAAATATTCCACTTTCCTTTTAGATGAAAAGAAGAAAACCAAATCAATCGACAATGAGTTGAATCCCGTATGGAATGAGGTAAACACACGCACGCTAACACACACACACACACACACACACGCAGGCACGCACATATCTCTGACTTGACTACTTTGATTGTCAATCAGTTTAGCTCAGGAAAGCAGGAATCGCTTGATTGCTTACACGACCCTTTAAACACCACAGACATCAAATTGTGAAAACATTCTGTGTCGATCATCACATGACTACACAGTATGTATTTACTGCATCAACAGATTGTGATGCAGTAGCTAATGTAGCTGAGTTTAGATATCCCTGTATTTGGGCTTTTGCATGTTACCAGCATATCAATATGTGTTGCAGTTAAAGTCTCTGCTCTCATATATAATGTGGCTTCTTCAGGGCACGACAGCAGGTGAAGCTCTATGTCTGATGTACTTTTTCCCCCGACTTGTCTCGCAGGTGCTTGAGTTTGACCTGAAGGGCACTGCACTGGAGCCCAGCTCCTACATCGATGTGATTGTGAAAGACTACGAAACCATTGGGAAAAACAAGTAAGTGCAGTGCGTCTCTGAGACTGAGCCCCTTCTTAAACGTTGGCCGTATACTTTGTGCAACAGAGGGATCGCGGTGGCAAAAACAAGAAGCTACGTGCCTCACCACGCTCAATCACAGTGCCTCCTTATTGTAGTCTGAAGGAAGACTTTCTTGGATGGGGGTCGATTAAGTGAGACAGCAGGTTAGGCAGCAATATTTCAGGTGTGTGCATGTCTCTATCTTTTCAGTTGTGAGTGGATGTCAGCCCCCCCCACACACACACACACACACACACACACACACACACACACATACACTCATAACCGATTCAACACAGGCACTCATTAAGCCTGTCTTGATCTGACAAAATAAAAGTTTTAACTTTGCTGCTAAATAATGATTTGCTCATGCTACAGGCACACTGGTTATGACATGGGTCGTTGTAAACCATGACATACAAGGAAACAAAGTGAGATTTTTTCGCAGTAACCCAGTGTTTGAGTTATGTAGCTGGCTGCCTCTACCCACTCACACCCTGTTTGCCATGCTGTGACTTGTCGGGGCTGTGTGGGATGTCTGATGCTGATTGGGCAACATGGATAGATGAATTGCTGTTTGTCTTCACTCTTGCTGGGAAATGAGTGGCATTGTACGGCTTTAATAATGCGTAAGGAGAAGTGCTGTAGTGCAAAATGTTTCTAGGTCACTGTAAAACAGCTCAGGGTTTCTACTTCCAAATAAAGCTAAAATCACATATGGGACCAATTTAGACCGACCACAAAGAATGTTTCCAAAACCAATTACTGTGATCAAAGTCGTGTCTATCGCGAGAAAAACAGTGCACATGGAAGCTGTTCTTAAGAAAAGAATCAGACATGTATGTCAAAACTACATGTTTTATTTCGGATCATGTGCTCTACCGAGTAAAAGTTTCCCCATATGCATGGGACAGTCATAACTGGGGGAGGGGCTTTTAAAATGGGCTTTTCCGTCATAAGAGTCCATGTTAAACTGAGTAACGTTTTCCACTGGGCCGGCCCGTCTGACACACTCCCTACATATCTACACTGTGGGACCAGAGCACCACTTCTCTCTTTCTCTCAAACGGTTTTCCAGCTGCTGTTTTGGGTAATCCCTGTTGTCGTGGCAACAAAAAAAGGGGGGGGGGGGCAGGGGGGGGGTTCATGATTTAGGAAAGTATTCAGAAAAAAATTGTAGGACAAAGTATGGTTTAACTACAAAGTACTTAAGAGTTTCATTAATTTAGACACTGACTCTGAATGACAACATGCCCATTCTTTGAATATGAAATGGCAAATGTTTTAGGTGTGTTAATTTAAAAGTGTTTAGGGTTAATTCGAAGGGGTAAAGCTGTTTTACACACAAAATTAAAAGTTAATCCTCTGGGGACCACGAATATTGGGACAGCATTTCACAGCAGTCCAGCCCATACTGTCTTATGAAACATTTCAATTAAAAAAAGATTAAATATGAGGTGATCAAAACAAAACCATAACTTAACACTGTGAAACGTCATGCTCCAGTCAAGTTTGCAAAGGTGGTTCAGATTTATAGATTTGGCACACTCAACACCATTGTTACCACGGCTACATCTGGTCAGGAAATCTCTGGGTAAGAGACATAACATTTCTGACACGAGCTCTAAGCGGCGGACCAATCACAGAAGAGCTGACCAATCAGAGGAGGCAGGCCATGAGCAAAGAGCTGAAACAGTTCACGATAAGAGACATATAATGTACATCTTGAACATTACAGTGTAAACCTATTCATGTACATGCCCAAATTTAAATTAGGAACCTGTAAATAACCGATTTATGGGGACTTTAATTCCTGTACCAAAGTGTGTGTCAATTCTTCAGTAGATGCTGAGATATTTCAATGAATAAATCAAAACTTTGGCCTGTTGGTGAATATAATAAATCACAATTTTGAATTCATCCTCTGGGTAGCTTTTATTATCTGTAGTATATTTCACAGCAATCCATCCAATAGTTGTTGAGATTTGGTCAAAATTATGTAAATGGTCAATTTAGTAAAACTAGTTCATGGTTAAAAATGAACCTTTATAAACTCAGTCGGAACCCTGTGGTCTGGACTGTCATTTTACACCTGCTTTGCATGCTGCTGTTAAAGCACTTTGTTTTTACAGCAGAGATATTGACTGTAAAGTTCTCCAAAAGGGTTGTAGACTTTTTTTATGGTGACATTCAATGACAAAAAATTGCTAATTTACATTACTGTTCAGCACAAATATATTTGGAAGGTAGAAATGCGGTGATGCAAAAAAAAAAGCCATGTAGAAATCCTTCATGGGATACAGCTATAAACATTCTTTCACATCGCAGTTGTTGTTTTTTTGCCAATTTCCTGTATAAAAAGGACAGTCAGACATTAGTGCGTCCAAATATTTCACCCACTGCACTTTCACAGAACTTTTATTTGAAAACATGTTTCCTTGCAGTGCGGAAAATTCTTATAGATATGATAAAACAGTCTAAGAACTGTCAGGGAATCACTGATTTTCACACCCCTCGGCACAGATCTGAGACGAGATGTATCATCACATTCATCCATCCTCACTGATATGTTAAAGGATATCAATGTTGAAAGGCGGAGGGTGTTAACTTTGCGAACTGTCACCCAACCAAGGACACTTGCCGCTGCTTATGTTGAAAGTCGTGCCTCACCCCTCACAGATGGTTAAATATAATCACTGGGCTGAGACAAATGAGAGCTTCATGATATTTAACATGGCAGGGGCTAATCTTGTGAAATGTATTTGTGTATGACTACAAATAGGGAGCACTGCTCTGTGTCATTGGCTGCAGAATAATTTAATATTCTGACAATGGCGAAAAACTGCGTCCAATAATAACCCTATGCAAGAGATTTCACTCTGCCTGAGGGTGAGTGATTGCAATTATTTGAAAATGGGGGATATTTCTTTCTATTGGACTCAGCAAAGCTTGATAGTGGTCACAAGTCTGTTTTGGTCATTCCACTGTGTTTACAAGGGAAACAATAGGAAGATTGTCACTCCAAACATGTCTTTCTTAATCTGTTCACGTTGTTTACGGTACAATACTGAGTTATGATAATTTTCCTACAACTGACTGTGAATGTTCAGGCCAGTGTTTTCTTTCAGGGTTTGATAGTGTACAGTCGGACTCTCTTTTCATATTTGAATGATCGTATCAGAAAGGACTCGCACCGAAAACAAAAGAGATGCAAAAATATTTCTGAATCATAGTGACAGCCCTACTGTATGTCTGAACCGCATCACCTAACCAACCCTCCTACCAGATTAAAGCGTTTTTATTAGCTTATTAAAGTGATTAAAATGTTTGGGGACAGGAAAAGTTGTTGGTAGAGTTGTACAAGTAGAAAAGCTCCATCCACATTCACTTCCTACCCGAAGCCAAATCCTGCTCAAGAGGATTGTGATTATGACTCAGATTTGAGGCTACATACCAGGTTTATGGAGTCACTGGATCCCTGGAGAATCCCTGTGTCAGTCTCCTTCCTGCAAAACCGATAACACGCCATCCTTTATCTCTTAAGATCTGTCCAACTATTTTGTGTAGTGACCTGAAATGCTTGTAACATGATATGCAGCTGTTTGGGGGGAAAAAAACTAATTCCTGCCAGAGTAATTTTGTATAGTACATTAAATCACTTAACTTTCTCTTTTTCTATTTCTATGGCTACAGTAGAACTATACAGTCTAAAACTATGTATAAATGTATTGAAGATCTATTTTATGATGCTGTTTAAGCTTTCATACTACATGTTATGTGTGTCTGTTCAGTACCTACCAAGACAAATCATATGAGTATCCTGATGTCTATCACTGCTTCGATGTAATTGGTCATTTTATGATTGGAGTCATGTTTAAGTCACTTGACGTGAGCTCAGTTGGCGTGTCTCGTCACGGTGACTGATTGCCCTTTCAATTCTCTTTTATCTCCTGAAATGTTCCATCCACGTCAATTAAAAGTTGTTAGCAAAGCTCCAGTGGGGATCTTTAATGTCTCGCTAGTCTTGAATGTGTTTGATTCTAAGCTTACAGTGAAGTAAAGGTCTGCAGTTAGTGTGTGTGACTATCTAATGGAAATTCCTTCTATCAGGAACACTGCCAAAACATTATTATACTCAGTCCACCATAATAATGATGAATTACTGTACAGAATACTGTACGACATTCCATTAGATACACTATATTACTCAGGACAGAACATTATTTCGTCCACCCAGAGATATGTTTCTACTAGCCAGGCTTCTAATGGTTTAGTGGAAACTTGTATTTACTCCTAAATCTCTGAGCATAAACATGCTGCACAAAAAGTGGTGTACTTTTTGACTGCACTCCAAGACAACAATTTACCTCATGCAACAACAAACTGGGTCAGGGCAATGCAGGGCAGGTCAGTTGATAATGCATGAACTCATCTGTGAGTGAGAATAAACGAGGCTCGCTGAGAACAACATACATAGGTTTGAACTCTAGTTCAAACCTATGTATGTTGTTCTCAGCCTTTTCTTTTCAATAGCTATTTTGTTCTACTTAATTATTTAAGAGATCATGATTACTTAAGGAAATGCTTAACCTCACGTTTTCGACCTATATGCAGAGGCAAATAACATGATGAAAACTGTGGGCATAATGTTTTTCACACGAGATTTTATGCCAAAACTTTGTAAGAATTTTTTTTTAAATTCCAGTGATTTTACTAGGTGACTGTAATTCTAATGACATTTCCATGTTTATTGTGTAGTTACATGACCACAAATAGTATTTTCTTGGTTCTGTCCTTCATAGTATGCCACTAATGAAAATGATTACAAGACTTTGTTCACTTCACTTTGCAGTTCACATGGTCAGGTGATCTAAACACACTTTAAAATTGCTGGTTGGTAGCGTCTGTGCGGTGATGTGCTGTGTGCTGGCCCATGAGGTGCGTTTGTTTGTCTGAGCAGGCACGGTTTGTTGGCTCTGGGTGGTGACTAATATGCCCCTTCTGTGAAAATGACTTTTCACACAAACACCAGCTCATCTCTGTGTGGGCTGTAACGTTATCACTGACTGGAATGGCAGCTGAAGAAGTGTTTCTATTATTTAGTCCACGTTACTTGTATCACTAAGAGGTAGACCAAATGATAGGAGCCCCGCCAGTTTCATGCAATACAATTGCGCAGAGCCAAAAACTGCAGCCCTCAGTGACCAGACAGTTGAATCAACACTTCTCTAAAATGGATTCAACACAAACAATGCAACTGTAATGAAGGTAGGATGTATTAAAATAAGAAGAGGTGGACCTAAGAAATGTCCAAATCATGAACTGTGGCTTTTCTACATTAGGTTAATAATCATTCTCTACAGCCATGTCAGAACGTTTGAAATTGGTGAGACTGAAACATCAGCTTACTATACAAATCAGTGTTCAGTCATTGATACGGAAGCTAGTGTAGTAAACTTGAATTTAGAGCCTAACCACAGGCAAATTTTGCCCAGTTACATCATACACACATAAAATTAAAATGGCAGATAATGGATAGAAATCTATGTAGGTATATAATGTTTGCCTGCTGTGTTTTTTCCGAACAGATTCCTCGGATCGACCAAAATCTCTTTGAGAGATCTTGCCTCGGGTCAAGTGAGATCACTACCATCCAAAAATGTGCCTTTGGTCAATGAAAGTGGACAGAGTATTGGAGTAAGTTTTTATTTTTCTGTCTAACTAAATAAAAAAAAACAATACAAGCAACAGGAAGGCTATACTTTTTAAAGAAATAAATGAATTATTTAACCAGCCAATCATTTCCTCCCAGGCCACAATCAACCTTGTGATTGGCTATGAGCCTCCACCCAGCGCTGCACCAAACCCCAACGACCCTCAAGAAGGAGACACTTCGATGGATGCTGGTATATAATTATGGAGATATTGATGATGCAGGACAAGATTTACTGGTAGCATTCAATTCTATTACATGCATGTAACTTATTTGATCTCCTTAAATAGGTGGCGGTGGTGTTGATGGGGTTGATGAGACTCTACCTGATGGGGGCCAAATTGGCTCTGCAGGGGAGCCCTCACGTACTGGTCAGGCTGTTAACCTCCGGCAACGACTGGTCAGGACACAGAATCGCCACCGACTGGTCAATAAACCTCAGGATTTCCAGGTCAGTGTGACAGTTTTTATGTATTATATTATATCATATTATATTTTACTATGCAGGTCAAAAAGAGAACCTTTTTCTTTTTTTGCTCCAAATCAAACTCTTAAAGCCACTTTGTGTAGAGTCTGTTATTTGAATAAAGTTATTCAATCATGATTGGTTATAGAATGTCATCACTTCATCGTCTTATTCAATCCGGCAATTATCCCTCCCTGCACTCCAAATATATTGTGTTCACAAGAATTGGAGTTCACAATGATCTTTGACCTTTGACCACCAAAATCCAATCAACTCATTGTTGAGTCCAAGTAAACAGTTGTGCCAAATTTGAGGACATTTCCAAATGCTTTCAACCCCTTTATGGGAGGGATCAGCATGGATTGCTCTCTGCATGTCACTTAATGCATTTATTCTGCTACTTTTTTCCGCTTGTTTTTTTTTTTTATTACATTCATACACATTCGTACACTCCCGGAATAGCCGCCAGAGGCAATTTAGGGTTAAGTGTCTTGCCCAAGGATCGGCATGCGGACTGGGGGAAGCTGGGATCGAACTGCCGAATTTTTGGGTTGGTGGATGACCTCCTGAGCCGCAGCCGCCCCGGCCACTGCAATTATTTTAAGCTATGCTAGCTTGTTAGTTGTACCCAGCTTATGTATTTGTATGTTCATCTTATGTGTATTTACATTAACACACAGGGGGGCCACAGGCCTCAGGTTTTTGGACCAAGATACTTTTGGTCAGAATAAGATAAGATACCATGATACTGTTTGTCTTTCAGATCCGTGTTCGGATCATCGAGGCCCGTCAGTTGTCTGGGAATAACATCAAACCCGTGGTGAAGGTCCACGTGTGTGGACAGACCCACAGGACAAGGATCAAGAGGGGTAACAACCCCTTCTTTGATGAGGTACCATAATTTCTCTCTCAGTGAAAACACGACGCAGATTTGAGATGGAATAAAAATGGGTTTGTTTTCATTCTATCTCTCTTGAACTTAAAAGAATTTGAAAATGTAAAGGTTAAGTTGTTCAACACCACACATTGTCTACTTACAGTAGATGTATTACTTTTTATCTCTATATGTATAGACATTTTTTTCTATATTTGCAGATGTTCTTCTACAATGTCCACATGCTACCATCAGATCTGTTTGATCAGAGCTTGAGTTTCCGGGTAAGCATGATGCATTTCAGTTTTGACCTCCTGTCCTCTGTCAATAAGTATTAATATATAAACTGTGTATTATTGCTCTCCTCTCTGCAGGTGTATGATTCCTATTCACTGAGGGCGGACAGTCTAATGGGGGAATTCAAGGTGCTTGGTCTCCCTCCCTCTTCCAATAAATTTTAATATGTAAAGAGTGTGGTTGATGTGTACATAGAGTCTGGCTGATCTCATTTCGTTCTCTCATATAGCTGGACGTTGGTTATGTTTATGATGAACCAGGTACGTTTTTCACAAACCACAAACTTGATTTGTGTGTCATTTACATTTGCACAGAAATGGCTGTTGTCTGACGTATATAGGTCAAAATGTGAGAGGGTTGTATAATTGCTTTTTGTTTATGTAATTTGATGAAAAATGCATTTATATAATGCAATTAATGTGATTAACATGAAACTGTGTCAAAGTCTATTTATATGATTTGTCTGTTTTTTTTCATTTCTTATTAAAGCAGCTATAATTAATATTTATTTTAGTAACATAGTCCTATTTCTGTGTGAATGTGTTGCTAATTATTATTAATCCACAGAGAAAATTATCACTCTACAGTCGATTTAGCATCTTGATACAAAAGCTTGTTGTTTTAGTTTTTCAAGCTTAACTGTTCAGGTTTTCTCTTATTGCTCTCATAGTGTTGTTTTTTGGGCTACAAATTTTACTCTGATTATGACTTTGAGAGGAAATAATATGTATACGTGTGTAAGCACATGTTGCTTTTCATTCCCTTTTACATTCCATCTGATGGCAGGGGGGTTTTAAGGGACCAGGCAAAAGGGACCTGGGGACCTACATCGAACTGGGGGCCTTCCCCCAATGGTGTCTGTCTCCTGTACATAGGCGATCATATAATTTAAGAGGATTCTAACAAAAAATTTTGTTGCTGTGAACCAATATTATTAGCCGTTCCTTGGGGCCCCAGGGAATTTCCTGATTTGCCTATCTTGTTGCAACGCCCCTGCCAGATGACCCAGTCTGTATTAAGGAGGTATGTGTCCTTTATGTGCTGTATTTATATGCGTTTGTCCTATTGCAGCCCACTGCGTCATGAGGAAGTGGGTTCTGTTGAATGACCCAGATGACTCCAGCTCTGGGGCTAAAGGCTACCTTAAAGTCAGCCTGTTCGTCGTGGGGACCAGAGATGAGCCTCCGGTACAACACGCATGCCGACGTTCACTGGCTGTTTCCTGTTTCCACATGTAAATAAGGGGGCCACGCCCCTCGCTCTCTCACAGACTCTCTTCCATTCCTTTCTATCTCCCATACACAAGGTGGAGAAGAGGGAGTCCAGTGACGACATAGATGACATAGAGAGCAACCTGCTGGTGCCGGCCGGTGTGAATCTGCGATGGGCCACCCTGTCGCTGAAGGTGTTCAGAGCTGAGGACGTTCCTCAGAGTGAGACCAGCTTTAGATTTATAATTATTTAGTTACACCAACATACTCAAAACACACTCGAAAAACATATTATATATATTATAATACTGTATAGTACAATCAGTAATGATTGATAATTAATTAGGTCCTTCAATGTTTTCTCATTTCAGTGGATGATGCTTTCGTCCAGACCCTGAAAGAAATGTTTGGAGGAGATGAAAACAAGAAGAACCTGGTGGATCCTTTCCTAGAGGCCCGCTTTGCAGGCAAAAAGGTCCCACCTGATCATTTGTCCCTTCGTTTAGGTGCAGTGTTAAACCTAAGCAAGCCGGGTACTATATTGTCCAACGGAAGAAAAGCTGATGTGTGCTTTTGCTGTCTCTGCAGCTCTGCACTCAGATAATTGAGAAAAATGCAAACCCAGAGTGGAACCAAGCTCTGCACCTTCAAGTCAAGGTAACAAGTCGTCAGGATGAAGAGCTGTAGCGCGAACGTAAGAAAGTGATGGACATTGTTGATGAATTATCAGTCTCACTCTGTTCCTGTTCTCTTTTTTTGTCATTTCTATAGTTCCCCTCTATGTGTGAGTCTGTCAAACTGACAGTCTTTGACTGGTGAGTAAAACAAAACTCCAATTTCCACTTCAGAGATGTTCTGATTGTGTTCAGGAAGTAAGGGATGTGGGAACTTTGTGGTACTTTGCTCTCTCAATATTTCTGCAGTGTGGTCAGCTATTGTATGTGTGTGTCTGTACTTGAGAATAATGTAGCAGCATATGACTCAGGCAGCGCAGGCTCCTCCCTGTCCTTCAATAACAAACTCAGGGATCCTGTTGGCGCCGTATCTCGGCTGATTTTCATCACAGTGTGTTTCCGAGTGAGTCAGCTGCAAGATAACCACAGTTCCGGGAAGGCTGAAGGGAAATAAGTGCAAGAGGAAAGGATAAAAAAGAGTGTGCCCCTCAGAAGGTGTTGAAAACCCACTTGAGTTCCAGGGAAAACCGATTCCCCTTTTGAAAACTAAAACATTTATACAGAAACAACAAGATATCTTTCTATTCCATACACTTCCTTCATATAGGCAGGGAAAAAACAAAGAAAGTGCGCCTTCATTTTGAAATGTGCGTACACAGTGTAAAGTAACTGTCTGATTGCAGGGATCGTATGACGGGGAATGATGCTATTGGCACCACATACCTGAACCTGGCCAGGATAGCCTCCTCTGGTGGAGAGATAGAAGGTATTGGTTCTAGATTTTTGAAGAAAACATAACAATAAAAATTGGCTTAAGAAAAAAAAGCTTAATAAGTTGTGTATATATATATATATATATATATATATATATGCATTATATATAACAATTTTGCAGTAACTAATGTCACTCTTATGTTTCTGTTCAGATTAACTTCTAAATATTACTTGAATTGTCCTTTTTCTCCTGGCGTAGAGGAACATGCGGGACAAGGGGAAATGTCATCGTATGAAGGTTCACCCGTGCTCTTTTTGCTCTGCGTTGCATGAGATGTGCCTCATAAAGCATGTTGTGCACGCCGATTACCTGAATAGGTTTAACTCTGTTTGTGCACACTGCAAATAAACCTATGCTATGCTCTGTCTAGACATTAGTATTTGAATGTCTATTTTCGTTTTTTTTGGTTGCCATAGTGCCAGCCACTTGCTTCCACCGTTTCCACCTGAATCTGTCCATCACCGCCGCCTCAAATAAAGCAACACTGATATACTAACATTAAAGCTTTGCTTTGATTAGCCTGAGTCTATTTCAGGAAAAAGTTGATTCAGGTTCCTTCTCTCTACAGCTAAGAGTGGGGAGGCTGAGGTGGGTTTCCTGCCCGTCTTCGGGCCCTGCTTTGTCAACCTGTATGGCAGCCCCAGAGAGTTCACCGGGCTGCCAGACCCCTATGAGGATCTCAATCATGGCAAGGTAGTGATATCATTAATTAGACTCATTTTTTTCTTGTTTTCTCATATAATATGAGGCACCTATAATCGAAAACTCCCTTTTCACTTATCAATGTCCACAATCCTTATAATGTCTTTTCAACATTTCATATCATCGTGTTGTCATTGCACAGGGGGAAGGAGTGGCGTACAGGGGCAGGATCTTGGTCGAGCTGTCCACTAAGCTCGAGGGGAAAGTAGACAAACCAGTAGACAGTATCCACAGCGATGACATCCTAGTGGCACAGGTATTGTAACTATTTATCCACCGGTTGATACCTGACGAGGGTCGTTGAGTATGACAGCAGTGTGTTTATATTTTCCTCTTCTCGTTCCCTTTACCTCTTTCTGTGCATCAGAAGTACCAGAGGAGGAGGAAGTATTGTCTGTGTGCGGTCTTCCACAGCGCTTCCATGATTCAGGAACCTGGGGAACCAATCCAGTTTGAGGTCAGCATCGGTAACTATGGCAACAAACTGGACACCACCTGCAAACCACTGGCCTCCACCACTCAGTATAGCTGTGCGGTATTTGATGGTGAGTGATGAAGCTGTTATCTGATGCGGTACTTTTATTCACGCACTTTAGACACATGCAGAACCTGTGTAATTGGATTTCTTGAATGGTTTCGCAGGTAACCACTACTATTACCTGCCCTGGGCAAACACTAAACCAGTGGTAGTGGTTACTTCATTCTGGGAGGACATCAGCCACCGTCTGGACTCTGTCAACATCATCCTCTACATCGTTCATCGGCTGGTAAGACTGCTCTATCCTCTGTAATCCTCAACAACTTTGATTGATTGATTGCTTGCAGTTTTTCAGCGACTAAATTGAGTATTGAACTAAAGTTTGTTATGTGTGTGTGTACTGTACATGTTCCAGCATGAGTCTGTCATGGGGGTTTAAAATGGGAGCGTAATCTTCACCCATATTTTGTTGTTGTTTCAGCAATCTAACCTGGAGGCGTTTAAAACTGCCATCTTGGCTAAAGTCTCTGACAACCAACTTGTAGAGGTGTGGCTGAAGTTGCTCAATCAGCTGATTGAAGACCTAGAGAGGTGAACTGAGGCTGAACGACGAACCAGTTCTGTTGTCTATGCATCTTTTAATGTTATAAAATATCAGATGAACCCAAGAGAGTCTTGAAATGTGTTTAATTATAAATAACCTGTGAACCAAAAATGTTAAATGCAGTGATGTATTGAGAGTTAACTGGGCTATTGGTCAGTATGATCCCGGTCAATGTCTTTGTTTTTGACTGAACTGAATAGTAGCTCGTCTGCTCTCCCTCAGTTTCCCGACACCAGAGTTGGAGGGACGCTCCAACCTCACGTCTCTGGACATCCAAATCAAAAAGCTGCGAGACAGCGCTTTGACGGCCATTCTGAATGGAGTCAGACACATGAGAGAGGAATCCATGGAGATCAGAGACACTCTGTCTGACATTGAGTGCTGGGCAGACAAACTGCAAATGTTGGCTGAGGAGGTACAAACAGACTGCGCGTTTTCTTAAAAATGTGTTTAGATTTTTCTGTGCAAATTATTTGTAGGTGATCGGAGAGCTGCCTATTCACGTTCACTAGTGCTGTCATATGTCATGTGCTCAGAAACCAAAAAACACTCACCTGAAATATTGGGGAAATTATCTTTCTTACTGCTGCATTTAAGCATTTGAAATGACACTATGGTCCGAGGGGACTTCAAAACAAGGTGATTTACCATCAAGGACAAAGTATTTATTTCTCACTTGATAGACAGTCTATCCATAGTACTGCATCCATTCACATGTTCTTATTCTCACTGTGTCCAGCCCCAGAGCAGCATGCCTGACGTGATCATCTGGATGCTCCGGGGTGAGAAGAGAGTGGCCTACAGTCGCATCCCCGCTCACCAAGTCCTTTTTTCCACGTACAGTGAGCAGGCCTGTGGTCAACACTGTGGCAAGACACAGACTATCATTTTGCAGGTACACATCTGGACTCCAAAGAAAAATCAAGGAAAGATTAGGAAAACTGTTATAGCAATGAGTTGCATTCGATTTTTTCGAAAAACACTGCGCCAGACTTCAGTTTCTCTGAAATTATAATGCTCATATGGTTTTATTTTTCCATTCCCCTCAGTACCCCATGGATAAGGAAAAGGGCTTGAAGGTGCCGGTTCAGATTAGAGTCAATATGTGGCTGGGTCTGTCTGCTCATGAAAAAAAGTTCAACTCCTTCTCTGAGGGAACCTTCAGTGTGTTTGCTGAGTTGGTAAGATAAACATGACTTTTAAAGCCGAGCAAGAGTTTCACTTAGGAATGTGTTTACTTGTCTGTATTCACAAAGTATTGCAGGGTAATGTTGTAAGTAGATCTTGAATCTTTGAAGTTGTTAATATTATTTAGTAAATGTTGGCTTTCAAGTGAAATCAGCACCTAAATTGAGACACGTCCTCCTTTCCATTACAGTACGAGAACCAGGCCAAGGTGTTTGGGAATTGGGGGACAACGGGACTGGTGGGACGCCACAAATATTCAGATGTAACGGGCAAACTGAAGCTGAAACAAGAGTACTTCATGCCGCCCAGAGGATGGGAGTGGGAGGCCGACTGGTTGATTGACCCAGAGAAAGCGTGAGTAAAATTGGGAGAAGACAATTTGGCATCTCCCTCCCCCTCTCTGAACGAGACGAAGACCTTGTAATTCCATGTTTGAGGAATGAGGCAAATTTGTCTTAATGGAAGTTTCACTACTGCTAATTATGGATGAATGTGTGCGTTTTTTACTGCCCCACTGAACACGTACATGTTTGGACTGTGTGAACTGCTCGCTACTGTTTACATTCCTCTCATTCCATAGAAAAAAGATTGAATGACTAAGTCCAAGATTGTGCCAGTGAGCTGGAAGTTGTTTCCATTGACCTTTTAATCCTCAACTAAAGAACAACTACTCTTTGCACTTTGCATTTATATAATTTGTTTGATTTTCCATGTACCAAATATCATTAGTACATTTCTGTGAGCAAGTTCTTCTCATGAGACTGTAAATCTATGTACAGACAGGTGACAAAATAAAGGAAATAGGTGGAGAGTCTTAACAAATGCAGAGCTGTTCAGACAGGGCTAAAGAAGAGAACATTGTTATGCCATAATAGAACTAAACCATTACACATTTTTTAATAGATGAATAAATGTCTGTGTGGAGCATCACAAGGAACCACACCTTAAAGATCCAACTTGACAGCTTGATTTTAATAAAACCTTTTACCTGAATAACTTCCAACATGTAAAAAGCCCCAGTTAAAAACACACAGACCCCGCCCTCTCTCTGACGGCCTCCATTGGTGTACCAGGGTGTCCTGTCCAAGGTTTACTTTGGGTGACATTTAGTAGCTTTCCTTATATTTTACACACACACACAGAAAACTTCATGTTTGACATTGTGTTTCAGTCTGCTGACAGAGGCCGATGCAGGACACACTGAATTCATGGATGAGGTATTCCAAAATGAGACTCGCTTCCCTGGTGGAGAGTGGAAGGCTGCCTCTGAGCCCTTCACTGACGTGGTGAGAACAGCACACTCGTATTCAAATAATGTGCTTTAAATATCAAACAATCAAACGCACCTAGTTGAGCTTTTTCTGTGTCATTGTGACACACACACACACACACACACACACACACACACACACACACACACACACACACACATGCACACACTTCACTCCTCCAATGACATTTATGAAATAGCATGTGAGAACCTATACACAAAAATAAACAAATAAAAAATGAATGTGTGGAGCTAATGATTTTTTTGTGTTTTGCAGAATGGAGAAAAGAGCCGTAACCCTGGAGAGTTTGATTGTCCTCCAGGTTGGACCTGGGAGGATGAGTGGAATGTGGATGACAACAGAGCTGTGGATGATCAAGGTACAGATTCACACTTGCTTCACAGTTTAACGCTAGAAAGTATTTTGTTTGTTTTTTTATCTATCAGGCGGTTTATCTCCAGGTGTATGTAGTCAATTCAAAAGTGCAAAGTGAGTCTGAAACATCTGTCTTGGTATTCCTTGGCTCTGACTTACTATAGCCTCCTTGTCAGATAAGATAGGTGATAAAAATAGCTCGTAGACTGGGCCTTTTCACAGGCTGTAGGACTGTTCTCAGGGTGGGTGTTGGTTCTGTGTGGTATGACAGTAAATGTAAAAAAGCCTATTATGGTAGAATTTGTACCATGTATTGTCTTATTGTGTGATTGTACATGTTTGTGTGTTTGTACCTTACAGGCTGGGAGTACGGAGTGACCATTCCTCCAGACGACAAGCCTCGGTCCTGGGTCCCGACAGAGAAGGTGTACCACGTCCACCGCAGGAGAAGGCTGGTTAGGCCACGCAAGCGAGCTACACTTCCTGGAGGAACACCTGTGGAGGTCAGCATAGGACAGTAGGGCAGTACTGCATGTAATGTAGCAGCATTTGCAAGTTTTATGTCATTTAAGTTCTTTTTAAATAGGATGTTTTTACTGGTATCCAGGTGTCTCGGTCACGAATTTATCATGGTGTATAATTGAGCATCAATTATTTTAAAGGAAAATACAAGTTTGAGCAACATGTTTATCCCTAAACACAGAGACAAGATCGAGGTGACCCTGAGGGATGGGAATTCTCTTCTCTGATCGGCTGGAAGTTCCACAGGAAGGAGCGTTCAGGCGATACGTTTCGTCGAAGGCGCTGGAGGCGCAAGATGGGACCAGAGGACCGCCTTGGAGCGTCTGCTATCTTTCAACTGGAAGGTGCATTGGTGAGTAAAGGGAGAAAAAAAATAATTTCGGATGTGGACCATAGTTTAGGTCTGATTTCACACAGATGGAGCCTGATTATGAGTAGACTGAATAGATACAATTCAGAGAGGCATACAGTTTAAGTATCCATCCCTGTACAAATAGGAAGCGATGCCACGTAAACCAGATCTGGGATAACTGCATCATTGAATATTTTCAAATATTTACAAAGGTATTAACCACGTCCACAGTGCCGTGGCACTGACTCACTCAGGTGTCTGTTTGGTTTACTTTGCAGGGTGTTGATACTGAGGAGAAAGAGAAAGGCTCAAAGGCCGGTTCCTCCAAGCTCTTTGGTGCCAACACGCCCACTGTATCCTGTGCCTTTGACAGTGAGTGATGCCGATACCAACGAACATACAAATGAACTTGCTCTTACATAAACAAGCATGGATATATGCTAAACACCGACGGCATACACTGCTCAGCTGCAACATTAAAACCACCTGCACGTAAAAGTGTGAAGGTCCCCCTCGTGGACCTGAGGTTTACATTGCATTCTAAGAAGATAATCCATCTTATCCACTTAACCTGTCAGTGGTTTTGATGTTGTGGCTGATCAGTGTACATGTAAATGTCTGTTATGATACACAGCATACACATGTGATCTTATTCTATTTCTATGCACCCCCCTCCCGCTATAGGGCCATATGTGTACCATCTGCGTGTCTACATCTATCAGGCACGGAACATGTCATCTATGGACAAGGATAGTTTTTCAGGTAAGATTTAAATTGTTGATCTACATATCAAAAGCCTTAGGTTCTAATAACCATATCAAGTCTGCCAACTATTAAACCACCTGTTGTTTTCCTTCACAGATCCGTATGCACACATCTCCTTCCTGCATGTCAGTAAGACAACAGAGAAGCTGCGAGCAACGCTGAACCCAACCTGGGACCAAACTCTGATCTTCAGTGATGTGGAGATTTATGGTGACCCCCAGAACATTTCTAACCACCCCCCTGATGTCGTGGTGGAGTTCTACGACCATGACCAAGTGGTAGGTCGTGGAAAATATACACGGAGAAACCCTTTGTTTAATACAACCTATCTATGTTGTTTGTGCTTAATGAACGACGTTGTAATATAATATTATACACCTAAATTTGACCCTGTGTGGTTCAAAGTTCTGAATTCTCTTTCTTAGAAATTTTAGCCAAGCTGTAACTTTGCCATGTTATCATCTCTGTAGGGGAAGGATGAGATGCTGGGCCGTACTGTTTGCATCCCAATGGTGAAACTGAATCCAGGCACGGATCAGACACCTAAACTTCTGTGGCATCCCATCATCCAGAAGGGTCAGAGGGCAGGGGAGGCACTGTTGGCTGCTGAACTTATCCTTAAAGACAAGGTTTGCAATCAAATTGAACCAGAATAGGCTACTTCAAAGTGTTTAAAACAAGAATATACTTTAACAAATTAAAAAAAAATGTTTTACCCCTTCAGTTTGTTTGTTGTAGACATATCTGTCCATTCATTTATCTTATGAAACCCCCATATTTTAAAGCATTAATTGCTAATTATTGATTACTTGTTATTTGAAGGGATTTACATCATCTTCACATGCTCATTGTTGGTCTTCCAGTTTAATTAAACTAAAAATGATGGGGGTGAATGCATAGAGGTAATCCATACTCTTTTCTCTGTAGTCGGGCGATTCAGATCTTCCTCTGGTTCCTCCAAAGAGAGCAGAGAACCTCTACATGGTTCCACAGGGCATCCGGCCTGTGGTGCAGCTCACTGCTGTGGAGGTAATACACAACCTTAAATGCTGTTACTGTGAACTCATAGCTTTGACTCTAAATCACCCTTTGTGTGAATCCCTGTATCCAGATTCTGGCATGGGGTCTGAGGAACATGAAATCTTACCAGCTGGCCTCAGTGTCTTCACCCAGCCTGGTGGTGGAGTGCGGCGGGCAGAGGGTGGAGTCGGCCATCATCAAGAACATGAAAAAGAGCCCCAACTTCCCCAGCTCTGTCCTCTTCATCAAAGTGGTAATGTCAGGTTTACACAACCTACAGAGTTTGTGTGGGAATTACGGGAACACGTCCCTGGGATGGAGAACTTCAATACTTTTTCTCTCTACTCTCCATCCAGCTCATCCCAAAGGATGAGATGTACACACCTCCCATTGTGCTGAAGGTGATCGATCACCGTCCATTTGGCAGGAAGCCTGTGGTTGGTCAGTGCACCATCACATCTCTGGAGGGGTTCAGATGTGACCCGAATGTCATTACTGCAGACGGAGCCATGTCTTCCAAAAGTAAGGAGGCACATGAAAAAGTACAAATTGCTGTGATATTCCGAGACAGAGAGAGAAAAGGCCTTGTTTTAATGTTGTCCTCTGGTCATTGACAGTGTCCCTGATGATGGCTTCCCCTGGCAAACATGTCTCTATTAACATGGATGAAAAGAGACCATTGCTAGAAGCTCAGGTAAACTCTATGATGTTCTACCACAACCAATTCATAATTCCTTGTGCAGATCTTTATAAAGCTGTTTTTTTTAGACATGAATTCTGGAAAATGTCAGCAAAATTGCGTGCAGACATCTTCCAGAGTTTGCCTTTCACACGATGACAAACGCAGCAGGAGATTGTCCGAGTCAGACGCGTTCACACCAAAAGGAAAATCTCCGGAACATTCTGTGGCGTCTGGGAAGAGCCTGCAGGAGGCAGGACGTGGCGATAACTCTGCTGCGGAAAGCTGCAGTGTTTAGTCTACAATCGACACGCCCACTCATTCGCTGAGGTTTTCCTGCTGTATTCTAACATGGGGTCACTCGGACATTCTCCGGAAATTTTACTAGAGGAGCTGGAAGGAAAAGTAACGGCCAACGTCCGAAGCAACATCTGCGGACAACATGCGTTCTCACATAAAGCCCCTCTGGAAAAGTTTCAGGAAAAATGTCCGGGCTTCAGTGCATGTCTGAAAGCAGCATATGGAACTTTTGGTTTTTACTCTTTCTGAAAACATACTGAGTTGCCTCTGTTCACTAGTCGCAGAATTTTACTCTCATCAAATTTTACAAACTTTATTACTCTGGCTTACAGTTCATGTACAGCATGTCAGCTGCTGTCAACAAAATGGCTTCTCCTACCTCCCACTTTGTATGTATGATTACCTATTACAGCTTTCTAATTCACATGGCTGGGTACCAAGGCTGAGATCACTTAATCCACAGCACGACAGCAAGCTCAACTAATGCCTCATAGTAATGACAGTGTTATCAATGTATATGGGAATTGTCACAACAACTGTAATTGTACTTGTCACCAATTTAATGAGCACATTTTAATTATCTTTAAAACATTTAACTGGGAATAAATTAGGCCCTCAAGCATGTCACTCACATGGAAGTTGAGTTTGCTATTAAATCATCATTGTGGCAGAAGCCCTGTTTTCATAATTCTGCTTACAGCAAAGGTTTGACATTTTGGGAGGAAGGCTTATTAACTCTCTGGTTTTTAGATATGAAGCTTCAGCAAGTAGCCAGTTAGCTTACCTTGCCAAATGTCAAACTATTTCTTTAAATATCACAAAGCTTTAAAATGTTGTTTTGGCCTGAAATTATACCCAAGTCTCCCAAGTGCCAAACAAGAAATGTATCAAGAATCTAGTCTTACTCTTCTGATTTAACTATTACTCAAATCTAAATTTAGAATTCTACTTTGGGGATCATTTGAGGCCAAATCTAACAGGCAAGAAAACCATAAAGCCACCAGTGCTGCGTTGCACAGAAAGAGACGGGTTGTGTTTAGTGACTGGACTCTTACTGCTCAATGTTACGCCCCTGGTTTCACAGATTTGTCAGATGTGAAATTACAGCTGGGATCTCTTTACGAACCTTCCTTTCACCATAATACACGTTTTCACTTTCTTATCAACATTTGCAGCTTGTTGTATGTACTGTTTGTGTTACCGTTGTATGTGTAGTGACTTTCTGTTTTGTGTCACCTTGCATCGCCTTCCTCCAAAGCTTGAAGAGAAGGTGAGCGCTAACAAGAGAATTATGACTGAGATTTCAGATTTTTATACCAAATGCAGAGAGTTATACATTTGAATATTTAAAATATGCAATTTGATCATCAGGAAAAAGAGACAGTCGATTGGTGGAGCAAATTCTATGCTTCAACTGGAGACCAGGATAAATGTGCCCCTTACCTCAAGAAAGGATATGACACTCTCAAAGTAAGTTGGCCTCGTTAGTTAGTTAGAGTCAAAAGTGTGTTGTATGTCATTACTGTGCAATTTTCTGTAGCTTTAGATGACTTGAATATGACTGTACATTTTCAGGTGTATGACGAGGAACTGGAGGATGTCCCACAATTCAAAGGGCTGACAGATTTCTGCAACACCTTCAAACTGCTGCGGGGCAAAAATGAAAATGGGGACGATGACCCTTCAGTGGTCGGAGAGTTCAAGGTAGTTGGACACCATTCACAATCATAGACTGTTATATACAAAGGGCTCCATGGGCTTGTCCAAATCCACTTGTCGATTGTACTTAATTAATTATTTGGATGTATGTTGGGCCTAATGCAATAAGCCAATCAGAGTGCCCTCTCCCTTTCTCGCCTTTAAACAGTGAAATACTGCACCATTGACAATAAGATGAGAATTCCTCCATGTGGGAATGCAACTGACCAGTCATCTTTAATAGGCCAACACGGTCATGGGTGTTTGAGTGCATTTAATGTTTAAACAACATGATTGCTGAACGGGAAAATGACAACTCTGTGTCAGTCTGCTATTTGCAAAGACACTTGCATCGTGCTGGGCGACGCTTGATGCCAGATATAAAACAGGGCCCGAACACTTCTTTAGATAGTCTGCCATCAAAAAAAGGTCAAAGATATTTTTTAGTAGCTAATACGTTATGATTAATTTCCTACTGGGGGACTCCTGAATGGCTCGTAAAGCTCCAACATGAGAGCTGCGTCTCCCCAACTCAGCACCAAGTCTAGTTCTTAAAAATTAAAAAAAACAGGAAATTTTACATTTCATTTGCTTGTTTTCCTTGTACCTGCAGGGTTCATTCAAGGTGTACCCTCTGCCAGACGACCCAGGTGTTTCTGCTCCTATGCGCCAGTTCAGAGAGCTGCCAGATAGTGGACCTCAGGAGTGTCTGGTCAGGATTTATGTGGTCAGGGCCATAGATCTGCAGCCCAAAGACAATAACGGCAGAGTAAGTGTGAATCTATGTTACCAGTGATAAAAGCAACATATAGTACAGTATTTCAACACACCAGTCAGCACCTGCTGCTTACACTTGTCCTCCCTCTCTTGCTCAGTGTGATCCATACATAAAGATATCGCTGGGAAAGAATACGATTGACGACAGAGACCATTATTTACCCAACACCATCTACCCTGTGTTTGGAAGGTAAATGTTGTGGATGAACACATTTAATCGACGTAGATAATATAAATGGGGACTGTATTGGACCTTCTCATTTCTCCAAAACTTTTTTGGTTTTGTTTAGGATGTTTGAGATGACGTGTTACCTGCCCCAGGACAAGGACCTGAAAATCTCTGTCTACGACTACGATCTCCTGACCCGCGACGAGAAGGTTGGTGAGACAGTGATTGACCTGGAGAACCGCTTCCTGTCCAGATATAACTCCTACTGTGGCCTGCCGCAGACATATTGCACGTAAGGAAACCCCATGGGGTAATGTTAAGTCTGATGGGAAAATGAGGCGCAAACAGAAACAGTCCCTCATGATCAGTCTCTCATGGACATCTCTCTCTCTTCTTAGTTCTGGTATTAACCAGTGGAGGGACCAGCTGAAGCCGTCTCAGATCCTGGAGAACATGGCCCGTCTAAAAGGCCTGTCCAAACCCAGGACCGAAGACAACGGCACCTCGCTCACCTTCAATGGCAAAGACTACACGCTGGCTCAGTTTGGTAATGTCAATGGTTTACAAGTGTAATAGATTAGATAAAGTCACAGTTAACCCCTAAACCACTGTCAGGTACAGTGGTTTTATTCACAACTCTCTTCAGAATTTTTCTGAAGAAAAAGAAGCAGGAAATAGGTGATTTTATTAAAATGTAATGTCAAAATTGTATCACATCTTCTGTATGCTCATCATATGCTACAGGGCATTAAAAACATGATATTGCGATCTCAATGTAATAATAGATCGCAGTTGTTCGACGGACTTGACTGACATTTATGGACTGATTAATGATCTTTGACTGGTATAATATGATCTAAGTCTACTTAAAGTGCAAAACGTTGTCACATCCAGAGAACAACAGGGAACCGCATCAGCACCTGGGTCCAGCACGAGAACGACTCTGTCTGCACGTGCTCAGAACACAGGGACTTGTCCCCGAACATGTGGAGACGAGGACCCTTTACAGCTCCTTCCAGCCTAATCTCTCTCAGGTTGGGACCCATAACTCACATAGTGTTATCTACACAATGCGTGTGCACCTGCACTGTTGACGCAGCCACCATGTCAAACATGTACGTTGTGCGGTTGTAGGGAAAGCTTCAGATGTGGGTGGACGTTTTCCCCAAAAGCATTGGCCTGCCTGGTCCTCCCTTTGACATCACACCACGCAAGGCTAAGAAGTAAGTGCTGTGCAGCTCTGCAGTACATTTCCACTGGTCACACCAGACACCAGTTAACGTCCACTGTGTTTGATGTCAAGGTATTTCCTGCGTGCTGTCGTCTGGAACACCACCGATGTGACGTTAGATGAGGCGAGCATCACTGGAGAACACATGAGTGACATCTATATCAAAGGGTGTGCTTGATTATTCATTCATATTAGCTCAAGCCTTGCTGAAAGTGTGCCTTAATTGTAACACAAGTCATACCTTATTAAAAATGATTAGATGTTGTACATAGATTTTAACACAATATTGGTGATTTTGAAGTTAAAAATGCAGTAGAAGGTTACTGGGAAACAGGAGAGGAAGATGAATGATCACACCTTTTGTTTCCCGTGCCAGCTGGATGCCAGGCATGGAGGAGGACAAGCAGAAGACAGATGTTCACTACCGGTCCCTGGATGGAGATGGGAACTTTAACTGGAGGTTCATCTTTGACTTTGAATATCTGCCTGCTGAACAACTCTGCCTCGTGTCAAAGAAGGTGCGGCTCGTCTGAACTATAAGAGTTTTAGATGAAAAAAATTTAGAAATTGATAATCTAAAGTGTGTTTTCACATGTTGTTTTTTCAACAGGAGCACTTTTGGAGTCTTGACAAAACAGAGTTCAGGATTCCACCCAAGCTGATTGTTCAAATATGGGATAATGACAAATTCTCATTGGATGATTACCTTGGTAAGGCACTACATTTACAACAGTTTGATTTACCCAGAGACGTTACAAAACCTGACCTCTGTAGCGTAACACCCTGTGATCCCAGGCACACTGGAGCTGGATTTGCGTGACCTGGTAGCTCCTGCGAAGACCCCAGAGAAGTGTGGTCTGGCGATGATGGATGACCTGGAAATGGGAACTCCACACAAGACGGAGCTTGCCAAGTCTCTGTTTGCACAGCAGTCAGTCAGAGGCTGGTGGCCCTGTTCCATCGAACAGGATGGGAAGAAAGTCCTGGGTGTGAGTATGAATACAAAGAACACCCACAGACAGATGGAGGCAAACATGAATTGAGCAATAACAGGCTTGGAAGATGAGCAAATGCAGTTGAAGACTTTACTCTTGGCAGGAATTTTGGAATGACACAGACACTGTTGACTTAAAAGCTTTTTAAGGGAAACAAACAACATGAATGTGATGCCTCTTGCTCCAAGCTGCTGTCTGTTAAAAGTGACAGGACAAAGTCAGTACTAAAATGAGAACAGCAGAGAAAAATGAACATTGTCTTTTCTGGAATAAGAACGTTACTCTGAAAGTCGTCAGATGTCTTCATTGCGATTAGTGTTGTTGTATCATGCTTATTCATGTGCTTCGCTTGTGTCTGTATAGGGCAAAGTGGAGATGACGCTGGAGATTGTGAGTGAAGCAGACGCCGATGAGAGACCAGCTGGAAAAGGCAGGGACGAACCCAACATGAACCCCAAACTGGACCCTCCCAAGTAAGAATATTTTTGGTTCATTAAGAGACTGTGGTGGGACAATTTAAGATTGTCAAGGTGAGTGGGAAACACCACGTTATCCAGATTTGATCTGCCTTTTTCTAGCTGTTCTTACTTGAGCAGGCTCTAATGCCTAACAAGCATGACTTACTGTCTGTTCCTAACTCCCAGACGCCCAGAAACATCCTTCTTCTGGTTCACCAACCCATGTAAGACCATGAAGTTCATTGTGTGGAGGAGGTACAGGTGCCTCTTCATCGGAATCATCCTCCTCGTCATAGTGCTTCTCTTCATTGCCATCCTGTTGTACTCTCTACCGGTAAGGACAGACCAGAGGCAGGCCGCTGAATAATATCAGTCATATACTCTGAAATCATTTTTGATTGTTCTCCTCCCTTTTTTCAGAACTACATCTCGATGAAGATCGTGAATCCTCTGAAATAACTTCACTATGGAGGAGCAGCAGTGGAACTGTAATGGAACATTCAAAATATCTACAGGATCACGCTGAGCACACGTGCAACCAAAAAATCTCTGTAGCTTTTTTTTTTTTTTTTTAATGCCTAAAGTGTTTTATAAATGGGGAAGGGTGCTTGCACGTTTACACTACTTCACAATTAGATCACTGTATCAGCATATTTTACCATGAACACTTTGTCTACGCCACTAAACTGTGAGACTTTGGAGCAACACCTTAGGAACTGGACACCTGTGATTTGTTTCCAAACCACTGCTTTTATCACGCACGCACACAGTTACCAGAAAACTGAACTCCCTTTACACTGCAATCCAATAGAACAGTCCTGTAATAAACTATTATACGATGCAAAAAGAAGTTGATTCAACTCTTTTTAGTGCCATCTGTTGGTAATGTTCTACTGAGTTGTACAATAAAGTAAAAAAGGTTTGTAACTTTATTATGACAGTTTTATTAGATAGCATTAGTGTACAAGGCTTTCCCTTTTTATCACTTGATGTACTCACGCCAATATTTTTTATTACCAACTGCCATGTCAAGTGTCTAATGTATATAACATAATATACTAAACTATATTCATCAGTTGTTGGTACACATTTATCAACGGGAAAATACACGCGTGTCTAAATCAGTTTGAGCAGCAGGTTTCTGAAAGGGTGATTTCCCCCCCATTAGGAGGAATTGTTATTTCCTTTTTATATTTTCTGGCATGGTGTTTCTATTGTATGTTATTTACCTCAGACTATGATTCTAGTCTACTTTATTTTATTATCACTTTCCCCTGTGCTACTGCTGTCGATCCTGAATTACACCTACAGCGATCAATAAAGGTTCATCTTATCTTAATTTTTCATCATCTTTATCTAAATTACAAATTGAGATGCCCTTGTGTATATGTAAAACTGAACGCAGGGAAGACAAAGACCAGATCACAGAAGATGAAGTTAAAAGGATGATGATTTAAATTAATATTAAAAGCACATGACATTCAAAATTTGGCTATGTACAGCATGTGTGGTATTGAAGTCCCAGTTTTATACATTTTCACGTGAATTATCAGTTTCTACATCCTTTTAGTGTTTCCCTTGAGCAAATCTAAAATATGTATTTGTATTGAGGTATTGCTGGTTTCATTCTTCCTCTGAGGTGTGGTGTTTGCAGTGCTGCTGCTGCAGGAAAGCCTCAACCTCTCCTCTCCGTGCCAGGCTGTTTGCTTTGCCCTGGAAACGTCCGTTCTTCCCCGCCCCCTTCCCTTGGAGCATCTCCAACATCCTGGAAATCACAGACAATCATACAGCACCAACCTACGTCGCCTTTTGTAGCAGTGGACGCTAAATAAATGTGGCGGTCTCTCTTACAGTGGTCCCATCTCCGTCACTGGTCCACTGGGTCCAGCGAGAAGAAACAGACCAGGTCCCTTTTCTTCTCCAACTGTGAGGAAGACCAAGGTTTCCTGAGAGCAGACAAAACAAGCTTTAATTAAAAAAATATATATATATATTTAACTGCAAATACCGAGAACTAAGCAGGTTTATGTTCTTACCTCAGTGTTTATTTCATTGGCAATAATACTCATGAACTCATTGTCCCCCTCTTTTCTATAAAAAGAAAATACATGTTTCTTGTTAGTTTAACTTTAAACCTGATGATGTCTGGGTCATTGTTGTGTCGTTCTCAAGATGTTGAACGTGAAGACTGTGCATACCTACAAACCAGCCCTTAAAAATTTCTTACTTGTGAAAGCTGAAAAAGTTTCCTCTCTGAGGGTCGTTCTTAAAAGTCTGAGCGATGAGCACAGCCATGTCTCGAAGCAGGGTGAGGTTAGTCTGCCAAAGACATTTTATGATGTTGGAGAGTTTTATGTGCAATGTAATAGTGTTTCTCATTTTAAAAAGGGGCTCGCTATTGTTAATGACCTCTACTGGCAACTACCAGGAATTACACCAACATTAATACTGCATAAATGTCATATAGTTATATACACAAAACAGTAAGGGCAGTGAGCGAGCATCAAGAGAAGAGACCACTGATGAAGATATTCTCATACTTTCTGTAGAAGCTTAACAGATTTCTGCAACTTGTCAACTGCTTCAACATGCTCATCAGGTCCAGTCCTGTTGAAACAATGACAAGGATTTTTTATTTTCCACTTCAAACTTCCAGTATGAGTTGAACTCACACTGATGATATTAATCATTTATATTTTGAACTTACTTCAGAAGAGACACCAGCGAGCGCTCTGTGCTGTAGCTTTTCTCTGCATAATTCAGGACCCGGTTTCCTGACAGGAAGATCAGGTTGGTTTTGTTTTTCTTTCCTTTCTCAGTTCCCAGTAGCTTGATTGCCTAAAATTGAGATAAAGCAATAAAGCTAAGCACACAGTGAGTCATTTGTGTGTAAAATGATGTCAATACAATTTAAAAAAAACAAAACTTTTTATGTTTTATTATTTTTTCTTAAGAGTAATGTAAAGTCCATTTTACGGCTGACCATTTGCCCAAGTGTGGTGCAATGGCATGTGTTTATGAATAAATTATTTCAGGTAATTACTGAGAAGATTACAATATGTCTAAAAAATTAAAAAAAGGAGAAATACAGAGGAAGAGGAAGAAAAACTGGCCAGTCAAACGGAACAAACAAAAGAGCAGAGTCATCATCTAAATATGGTGTTTGTGTTTTGGCATAACTGTGGAGTTGTACTTGTAAGTGGCTTAGGTTAGACACATGAGTCCCGCAGCACATGTTGGCATCGACGCCCTCAATATCAATGATGCGAATCGGCCCTGCATGGTCCTCTGGCAGCCCACGACTCCGCACCTGGATCAAACACACACACACTAAGTGTAAAATAGGATTTCTGGTATATACACTATATACAACATGAGTGAGATATGTGTTGAAACCATATCATAAACCTTGACTTTTGAGTCATAGAGCGTATTGAAAGACAACTGTTTGGTTTTTTTGGCACAATTAGGTGCGTACCTTTTCCACAGCAGGGTCGTCTATAGAGAGAAGCTGAACAGTGACAGGAACATGAGCTCGGATCTTCTCATTCGTGGCTACCTCCAGGGCCTGGAGCTGCGCAGGCTTCACAGAGGGAGTGTCCAGCTCAATGGTGCTTCGCTGACGTCCCAGTTCCCTGGAAAAATTAAATTAATAGATAAAACAAACCCCAAGGAGACAGGTAAACCCACAAGTATCTAACATGTACAGGGAAAGGAATCTGTGCAGTGGTGAAGTACCAGGATGTGGTCTTGTATCCAAACATTGTATCCGCCAATGCCGTGATCAAATGTTGACCTGAGTGTCCGGAAGAAAAACAACCGTAGCTTAAAACAATTGAGTGATAAACAATACATGATCATAGTCACAGTGCAGTCTGGAGATCTCATCTGTTTCGTGGTCCTCACCCGAGTGCTGCTGCATGTGGTCAAACCTCCTCTCCCAGTCCACCTTCACTTGCACCTCCTGACCGACCTCCAGAGGTGAACTCACAAAGTGCACGGCCTCGGGCCCCTGCCTCGTCACCCTCAAAGCTGGGACATCTGCGATCAGCCCTTGGTCATCTGGCTGAAGGAAGACACCACAAATACCATGAAACGTTTAACAGTAACATTATTCTGTGTGGTTTTGGGGTGTTTATCAAATTGAAAATAGATTAGATTGATTTGGGGCAAATCAAAGCTTACCTGGCCGCCTCCCTCGGGAAACAAGATGGTGTCTTGGAGCTTGACGTTGAACCCCTTGAGAGTTTCTTTCTTTCCGTTGACTTCTTGCTTCAACTCCGCTGGGCAGCAGGATACTACAGAGGTGACAAACTAAAGGGAAAACAAGAAATGAACTTAACCACAAATTTACACCTTACGGGAAGAGTGGGTGAGGATTTTTCACTCCTTGGCGAAGGTCTGGTTTGGCACAGATATTAAATACAGTTAATGTTTACACAACTCAATACTGTGCAAAAATAATCATTGGTTTACTGGCTACACTTCAACTGAGTTTAAAATGACAACAACAATATAAAAAGCATGCAATGCATGAGCCACATCATAAAAGCGTTAACCCGCAATAAATCACGTTCCATAAAGAATGAAGCCAGTTAGCTCCAGTGGGAGCTGGCTGTCCTTAGCAACCGTGCTAAGCGTTTCTGCAGAAAAACGTGCGCCTGATGTTTTCGTATATGATTTATCAGTTCAGCGCTGATAAAGTGTCTTGAACCGGTTCCATACCTCTTTCATGTAGCAGTCGCGTTGACACTGAAAGGCCATTGTGGAGTGTTTCTGGGGAAAAATTAACTCTGCTGTGAGACAAGTTACTAAAAGACGAACTGACCCGGGTTCAGCTGTCACGGTAGTACGGGTAGCGCGATAGTCCAAACTTCTTCTTCTTCTTCTCATTGGCGGCTGGAAAACAACACAGTGGCGCATTACCGCCAACAAGTGGTAGGGAGTCTGGATCAGGATATCTTATTATAGCCTACGTTGTTTCAATTAAAAATAACTAATAATAAAATAATAACAATGTCTTCTTCTTCTTCTACTTCTTCTTCTTCTTCTTCTTCTTCTTCTCCACACTGACACTGGATGCTTTCTGACAATTTTTAATAGTGGAATTAAAAAAACTTTTTAAAAAAAAATTGCAGTTACTCTCTGTTTCCAGTTTGTTGTTGTTTGCATCTGACAGCAGTCCAAGCTTTTTATATACAGTCTATGAGTTCAAGACTACAACCAGGAAGGCATTAAACCCTTTATTCAGTGGCCTGTAAACATCTAAGACATCAACCCGAGCACCAAAACACCAGATTATGGTTGATAAAACGTATTTTTATTCAAACACGCAGCGATACTTACAGTGTACAGTTGACATTGATATCTCAATAAATAATCTCATAGAAAACATCATAAAATGCAAAAACTGTATTTTGGACAATAACGCCTCAGACCATCAGCAAATAATACAAACTTCATCAAACACAGGAGAGAAGGATTCTGTGAGTCTCAGTCAGACTGTAGGGGGTAAAGGGGAAAAAGGGATCAATATCAACATTTAAATGATCAATGCATGAAATACTTTTTGATATTCCAGTCTATATCACAGCATGAAAATATAAGTTGAAATGAAATCATCTTGTGTCTGGGAGTTTGTCATCCAAATAACTGTAAAACCAGTTAGCTTCATGGATTACAATGTTAACATAATCTACTTTTCCAAATAGTTTTTTAAAAGAGCTCTGTACTTACATCACTAAGATCTCCCATATCTGGTATTTCTCCTTTTTTCGAAGCCAGGTCTTGGATCATCTGCAAAAGGAAAAGTAGGTATTGACGCATATAACCAACTTCAAACACAGAGAAATAATGTGATTATCATAGATTGCATGCATAGTCCTCTATGCTCTTCAACATTATAAGATTTTATTCAATCTTATTACTTCACTTACATCCATGTATCTATCGTACTCTTCCTTCCCGTCATCTTCTTCATGCTCCCAGTCTCTCCAGTTATCAAAGTCCACAGAAATCCAACTGGGCTGCAAAAAAATGAGTGCAAATCAACACAGGTCAACATTTTATTTACCCAGGAGAAGCTGACAGAGGAGTAATCTGCTTCTCCCTTTTTACCGCTCACAATGTTGGTGGATTAATTATGGGCAGTGTAAGATTAGTTTGGAGGAATCCACTACCAACCAACATCTAGTGTCAGGAGGACCATGTCTTGCACAACTATTTCAGCAGCTTAAAACTCTGTCATTCTTTAAGTCATGACATTTTTCATAAGTAAATTTAAGACAATGTAAAACCTGGAGACACACTTACCTTGGCAGGATCCCTCTGGAGACGTGGCCATGCACAATCAGGCTTCGCCTTCCTTAGCAAGAGGTTGATGGTGCGGTCGTAGACTCTTTCTCTGGAGTCCTTTTAAGTGAGAGTTTGAACACACACTTAGCCTGTATTAAACATCCCAACTGTATGTCAGCATTCGGCATATGAAATTATCCATATTGCGTCATGCCTGAAATTGAAATGCTTACATGGATTATGACTTTGTCGAAGAAGTGCAGCTCATTGTAGAACACATCATCGGTGTCATTTTTGCAGCTGTTGTAAAGATGGGGTGGGGTTGTCAAGAGAACAATTCAGCACGACATGTATACATTTTTGCAGCATTTTTCAGCACAGACAACTGCCCACATCAGCATTTCAATCCCCGGAAATAATTAATTTTTAATTAAGTTTTTTGGCAAACCCTGTTGTACTGTTGAAGTAAATTACACAAGAAAGAAGAGAAAGAGAAAGAAAAACCAAATACCATCTAAACTTACCACAAAATCATTTTGTCTGGCTGGATATCAACTTTGACATCTTTAGGTCTTTGAACCATGAAGGTGACGGTGACATATTTCTTTCTGTCGTACCACAGCGCATGTGCTGGCTGGCTGTTAAGACATAAAAAAAGATTACACTTATGAATATATGATGAATATATTCGTATGAATATGTGATTTATCAATTTGTTTTCTTCAAGAGTGAAACCTCTTTATAACCAAAAGGATAAGTCAAAGCACATATGTCAGTCAATTTTAGCAATGTAAAGAGAAGAGAGACTGACAGCACTTACCTCTCCTCTGGTCTGTTAATTTTGGGCTTGTTCATCCTTAATCTTGCACAAAACTAAAATGGATACTACTTTCCTATTCCTTTGTCTACGGAAAAGTAAAAAGCATGTGGCTCGTCTGTTTGAGCTGTGTGCTCTAAGGCGGAGGCCAGGCCCTGGGACCTATTTATAGAGCAGTTGGTATCAGCTGCTGGGGAGACCTGCTCTGCTCTTTATAGTCTGTCATGGAACTCTCAGGAAAACAGATGCATTTTCTGGGTTCTCCAATACATGAGCTACCCCCGACAGGGGGAAGGGAGCAGGGGGCAGGGAGACACTAAACAGAGAAGGACATGCCAACAAATGGGAGGTCTGTGGAGACACAATTGGAAGTATTAAAAAAACCTGATGTAAATTCGACTCAGAATATTTATATCATAGTGTCCTCGATTTCTTTCTTCATTTATTTAAATATTTTCCACCTTTTCACATCTATTTGTCATTCGTCATTTATGAATTAATTTCATGAGTCAGTTTTTAGCCCCCATAGTAATTTGAATAAACAAATAAATCAATAAAGTCAAGTCAAGACAAGTTAATAAAAATGTTCGGTGTCATCTTTGGATAAGCATTTAATAATACCAAAAGACCTGGAAACGTATTACATTGGAGTGCAGCTGGCACTGAGGTTAATAATCAATATTGGACTACGATTATTACAATACCAATAGATTATGCAAACATGTGTCACTCCAGGTATATTAAATCAGTATAATAGAATTTATACATTCAATGTACTATACGGTGAAGAGGACATGGTGTTATTGTGTTTTAGAAGATTAAACTCTTTTGGGAAGGTAAAAGCACAATAGAAATTCCTCTCAAAAATTACATAAATGCATAGTTTATATATATATATATGGTTAATTGAGCTTTTTAGATACAGTCTACACTTAAAAAATGTTCAGGGCGAATTTAATATTTATGTATTTCAAATGCATATAATATTTAATTTACAAATGTACACTGTGTTCTTTCAAACAAATCGGCTTACGAATTGAATTCATTGATATGAAGTCATAAATCTGGTTATAGTGCATTCAAAACATATTGGGTTTATAAAAACTTTTGCATAAATTTCAGTCTTGTTTCATTTATGTGTATGTATGTACAGTATCAAATGCATGTGGCCTGTATTTATTCTTAACATTTTATTTTATTAGCAAGTTAAATCTATTTAATCCAAATGGATGTAAATTTGATATGCAATTAAAATACATAAATCTTTCATAACAAATCTACATACATACACAACATTAGGCCTAAATGTTTTGTGAGTAAAGCACTGCAGCGCCCTGGTAGAGTCGCCCCCTGCTGGTCCGGAGGCTAACAAGCCGCGGATTTGTCACCGGAAATGCAATTCTTCGCTCCGTCTGTGGGGGATGTGGCGCGAGAGGTCCTGGCAACACTGTGTACACACAAACTTCTGCCTAAAAAAGAGAAAACAATAAACGGTTTCCTTCTCTTTTTTCAAATCTGAAGTCTTGGAAGTTTTTTTTACGTCTGTTTCTTCAAAACCCACCGGAAATTGCGTTCGTCACGGTGAACATGCCTCGCAGAAGACAGGTAGGAACAAATGTAGGTCGCTTGAGATGGTAACGATGGCTAAGTTAGCATCGGTGTTGTCCTCCTTCCTCCGGTGGAGGAGCGTGTTCCGCCATATTCCATTCAGAAATCTGACAATTTAACAGCTAACCACTGGTGTTTGTTCCTTTAGTTGTGCATACGTACAGCCCATTAGAAATACATTCACTGCAATTATCAGCGATTTTCAATTGTGTAAGCTCAATTTTTATTTTGTCTTCGTCCACAATTCGGCTAACGTTAAAATAACTCGCGGTGGGCGGTGACGAGCAGCTAAACCAAATATAAAAATCAAACATGGATATTATTGAAACAAAACGAATTTTGAGTGGCCAAGTGTTTGCCGAACGCCCCACAGCACCACAGTGACACGTATTACATAGTTAATGTAGAAATGACACCGGTAGGAAAACTCACCAACAAGCACTAAACCTTTAATTCTGAGATTTCTCAATGCAGTTTGGCGCCACAGTCCATTAGCCGTATGGGACAACAGGGGTAGCTTAGCTAACGTCAGAGGCTACGCTAACAACAACAATCTGCTGCTAATTTGGCTAGCTACTTTTTCCTATAGTTTCTGTTGTGTCTGGCAAGTGTAACATTATCTGACTAACCTATCGCCGGTTGCCCTCTCTCAGTTGTGTCGAATGCTAACTGTGGTGAAAGGTATGAGTTAGTTGCAGACGTTAGCTTTAGCTGTTTAGCCTAACCAATCTACATCAAGCTGTCAGCTGTCTGTGGTCTTAGTTGAAAGCATGATCCCTGTTAAAACTGAAGTCAACAGTGGGGAAACCCGTAATCAGTCACACAAGCTTCCCTTTGTCGCAGATATTTGGGAAACTGAATGTAACTATCAGCTCGCAACCTCTTTGATTCACCTTTGAAAGACAGACAATAATGTTTATCATGTCTTAGAAACATCACTTTCAATGACACATCAGCTTTGAGGTTTTTGTGCCTGATAATGGAACGTGTGCTGTTGGATGCCTCTCATTGAATGCCCCCCCCCCTGACAGAGACACATGCCTGGGAGTGGTTCAGATGGAACTGAAGACTCTGACTCCTCTGCTGAAAGAGAGCAGACCAATAGTTCAGAAAGCGACGGCACCATGCCCAAGAGACAGCGTCTCACCAGAGCCTCGACGCGCCTCAGCCAGAGCTCTCAGGGTAGGGCTCCACATAACCCCGTTCATGAAATATGAAGTGTTTACACTCTTCCTCATCTCCGCTGTTTTTTCAACGTGGTGGTTGTTTGACCTTTTGCTGCCTCAGACGCTCCGGACTCCAAACGAGCCGCGGACCACGATGAGTCTCCGCCATTGACGCCCACGGGCAATGCCCCCTCCTCTGAATCTGAACTGGACATCTCCAGCCCCAATGCCTCTCACGACGAGAGCCAGGCCAAAGACCAAGCCAACAGAGACTCCGATAAAGACCTTTCCCATCGACCCAAGCGCCGCCGCTGTCACGAGACCTACAACTTTAACATGAAATGCCCTACGCCTGGGTGTAACTCTCTCGGTAAAATCTCTGCCTTTGTGCAAATTTTACCTAAAGGAATTTGATTTTGATTTAGATTCTGTGACACCCTTTGCTATCATAATATTTTTGTATCAATAGAAATCATGTCCTTTTTCATGTTTACCCAGGTCACCTCACAGGGAAACATGAACGTCATTTTGCTGTATCAGGTTGCCCCCTTTACCACAATCTCTCTGCTGATGAGTGCAAGGTGATTATCTTTACAAAAAAAGTTATTTGTATTTTTGTTATGTTCATTATGCTTGGCACCTCAACACAATTTGCCTTCTTCATCTTCCATTATTTAATTTGTCCCTTCACAATAGAATCGTGCTGTTATTTATAATATTTATACATCTGTTTTGCATGATGCCTTTTGCGGCGTTTACAATGAGCTGCATCACTCAGATTAATTGATGGCAACATAACATCATTGTCAGACACAATAGTGTTGAACTGTGTTGTTTAACTATAACTTTACTGTAGCAATGCAAAGCTCAAATAAATTGTCCTTGCCTTAATGCTGACTTACAGACAAAGAATTGAAAATATTACAGAATTGACAAATAACATGCTAAGTGGTATATCACATTAAAAGACCTCACTGTGTAAAACAAAAACATAAACTGTAATCTGTCCCTGTTTCTCTACTTAAGGTGAAAGCCATCAGCCGCGAGAAACAAGAAGAGGAGGTGAAGGGGCAGGAAGAAAACAACTCGCGCCATGCAACTCGTCACCAGGTAGTTCCAAGATTGGAGTTACATCAATTGGGTTTACTTTCATAAGTAGGCATATAAATTTTGAGTGTGGCTGCACATATAAGGCCCTCAGCATTTTGCACGATGCCTATTTGTTTTAAGCGCCTTCAAGCATTTTGCATTTTTGCAATTTGCATTTTTCTCCCCACTCTCCAGTCAGGATTTAAGTGGGGAAAACTTCTATTGGAAACAGCAATCATGCAGGAGAAACTTGTAGGCAAAGTATTACTCCAACATGATTTTTCTCTCTTCTCACACTCAGAGCAAGTGCCCTCCACCTGTAGCCTATATATTTTAATTACATCTACATCTCTGTGAGTTTACTTCACAACAAAGTCATACTTAGGCCAAATACAGGTGATTCAATGGTTGCCTAGCAGCAGTAAAAAAAAATGTGCTGCAGTGCTCTGTTTTTATTTTAATAGTGTAGGCTTCAACAAAAAGAGACAGCACAGTGTGCCCTGCCTTTTACACACTGCAAAACACACTTTGTCTGACCGGGGCCTTATAGTGTACATCTTCCCCAGTTTCACCAGTTTAAGATGTTACTGGCCTGCTCTCATTTTACCATGGAAGTGACCAATGCACTGTATTTCTGTCTTGCTTTTCAGACTCCAACATCGAAACAGAGCAGATACAAAGAGCAGGTGGCTGAGATTAGGAAGGGACGAAACTCAGGCCTGCAGAAGGAGCAGAAAGAAAAGCACATGGTACATCACACATGGCATTCACTAAAGTTGTTGTTGTTTGTTTGCTGTCACTCCACATTTCACTTTTATTACTGAAGCTGGTATGTTGTCTCACCTCCATACCTCCTTCTGTCTGGTCCACAGGAGCATCGGCAGACACATGGCAACACCAGAGAACCTCTGTTGGAGAACATCACCAGCGAATATGATCTGGAGCTTTTCAGGAAAGCCCAGGCCCGTGCATCTGAAGACCTGGTAAAAGACAGTTTAATATCTCCATCAGTTTTTCAGTATAGCTGCTTTCAGACATGCACTGAAGTCCAGAACATTTTCCTGAACTTCTCCGGAGGAGCTGTATTTAAGAATGTTGAAATGTTGCTCCAGACATTGTCCAGAATCTTTCATGCCAGCCCCAATCTAACATTTCTGGAGACTGTTCGAGTGAGCCACCTGTGATAATACAGCAGGAAAATCTCTCATGTTTGCACATTCAAATATCAACCCCGTAAAAATGTAGACCAGCAGTAACACAATTTCCTTCCTGTCCTCCCTCTTGCAGGAGAAGCTGCGTATCCAGGGTCAGATCACGGAGGGCAGCAACATGATCAAAACCATCCTTTTTGGCCGCTATGAACTGGACACCTGGTACCACTCCCCCTATCCCGAGGAGTACGCACGTCTAGGTCGCCTCTACGTCTGCGAGTTCTGCCTTAAGTACATGAAGAGCCAGACCATCCTCAGGCGACACATGGTGAGAGTCAGACCATCGAAATCGGTCCCTAAAAATAGAGATGGTGTAAAGGTTAAAATAAGATTTATAGACTGGGTCCTCCATCATGTGAAAATTATGAATTTATTTTTCTTATTATAGAAAAAAACAGAAATCTAATGAAACCATTTATTACTCATATTGCATATCATTTTTATCAATGCTGCATTATAACTGGTCACACTGAGTTGATTGAAGGTAATGCTGATTTGTTCTTTACTGTGTTTTTTCCAGGCAAAGTGTGTGTGGAAGCATCCTCCAGGAGACGAAGTGTACAGAAAGGGGGCAATATCTGTGTTTGAAGTCGATGGCAAAAAGAATAAGGTCGGAAAAACTGAGGCTTCACAATATCTATGTTTTCTTCACTCTGTCTGGTTTTGTCAATATTAGGCAAATGGTTATATATTGTTTAGATCTATAAAGTATCACAGAGAGGGACATTTTACTATTAAGTTAAATCAAATAAGTGAGTTAGTATATTGAAGTGATGAAGTTCCATTTTATCCCCAGATCTACTGCCAGAACCTGTGTTTACTAGCCAAGCTGTTCCTGGACCACAAAACGCTGTATTACGACGTGGAGCCGTTTCTCTTCTACGTCATGACAGAGGCCGACAACACCGGCTGCCATTTAGTGGGATACTTTTCTAAGGTGAATTAAGAAGAAGGATATATGTACAGCATATAAGTATGCTATTTTTGTGTATTCAAGAGCATCTAAACCATCTAAAACTATTTTTTTCCCCCACCTCAAGGAGAAGAATTCCTTCCTGAACTACAACGTATCCTGTATCCTGACGATGCCGCAGTACATGAGACAGGGCTTTGGCAAGATGCTCATTGACTTCAGTATGTGCATGAGCACGTATAGTTCTTCTTCATCATTTTGTCTAACTGATTACTGTGCCAAAACGGTTGGAAGAAGCACTGAAAACCCAAATAGAATTTTCAGTCACTGAGGGGAACATTTGTTGAGTCAATTTAAAATTGTGCTATTTACATAATTCTGGCCTCTTGGATTCGATTGCATTTAACAATTCAGTTATTTGTGACATAATTTCCACCTCTGTATCATCACCTATAATCTAATTTACTGGCACCAAAGTGAATTATGTTTTGCAGTAATTAATTATGAGCCATCTTGTCTAAAAATGATTTGTGATTGTTAAACACTGAATTATTTTGTCCCTGTTTTTTTGTTTAGTTTTGTAAGAATATGGCACTCAGGAGGGCAGACAGCAGGAATGAGATATAGGTTCTTAATATTAGAAGCATTCATTGGAAGTGCTCTTGTCTTTAAGGTTACCTCCTGTCCAAAGTGGAAGAGAAGGTGGGCTCACCAGAGAGGCCCCTGTCAGACCTGGGCCTCATCAGCTACCGTAGCTACTGGAAAGAAGTGTTACTCAGATACATGTACAACTTTCAGGGCAAGGAGATCTCAATCAAAGGTGAGTGAGAACACAGAAAATAAAAATTCAAATGAAGCTTTTTGTTGCCAGATGCAAATGAGTTTTACCACATTGCCACATGTAAAGATTAATTTCAAAGTATTTCGGACATGTGATCACATGTACAAAAATACTGTTGTATTATTTGTCTGACGCACAGAGATCAGTCAGGAAACTGCCGTCAATCCGGTGGACATTGTGAGCACCCTGCAGTCTCTTCAGATGCTCAAGTACTGGAAGGGAAAACACTTGGTTTTGAAGCGACAGGTAAGACGCTGGTTCTTTGGCCTGTTTGGCCCCAAGAAAAAACTGTTCATCATCTCTCTGAAGCTGCTTTCAGACATGCAATACAATCCAGACAAGTCCTGTCAGCCCCTTCAATAAAATTTCCGGAAAATGTCAGTGAGCCCATGTAACAAAACAGCAGGAAAATCACAGCGAGAGAGTGGGCATGTAGATGACTGGATCCCAGGATAGGAGTGTTTAACGTTTTCTCATGTAGTTTTGAACACATCACTGAATATTGGACCTTAAATGACAAGATAATGTGATCATTTCCATATATTGTTTTCCCCAAAAAGATTAGTCCTAATATTCTTTGCCCTATTTAAAAAAAAATATATTAGCTAACCGTGCTTGCATCCCTGTTTTTGACAGCTCATATTGTTTCCTCTCCTTCCTCTCAGGACCTGATTGATGAGTGGAGAGCAAAGGAGATCAAGCGAGGCAACAGCAACAAAACCATAGAGCCCAGCTCTTTAAAATGGACGCCTCCAAAAGGGACATGAGCACCGAGAACCTCAGGCTACTGAAACAACTCACCTCCAGCCTCATCAGCCACAAGTAGCCTCGACCTACCAACTGTCAATAAAGATTAGTGTTTTCTTTCTTCTTAAAAAAAATCCTGCTTAATTCTGCTTCTTTGTGTCATGAAACTTTTTTTTTTAAACTTTTCTATTTTACTTTCATTCATATTTGAAGCACCATACGTTCCAAGTTGAATGATTCTTTACTATACTTTGTCAAACACCTAAGTGTAGAGAATCTTTTTTGTTTAAAAACTGCCTAAGTCAACTAAGCTTTGAATGTGAAATGATGCGTGTTCCAGTTTGGTGGATAACATGAATGTTTTGCTTTGCTCATGCAAAAAAATACATACATATATTTGGCAGATGGTAATTTTTTATTTCTTTCAGGAAATGTGCATTTTGAAGGTGACAGTTATTTTTGTCTGGGATTAATACAGTCATTGTTAGCATGAACTGAAGCCGTAAGCAGAGTGTATTTCAAGGAGTATGACGTATGTTTGTCTTCTTTGGTGTAAAATTGTATAGATCATAGTAATGTGTACTTTTTTCCCCCGTAACTCCCATCAATACAGGATTTGGATCCATTCCTCCGATGAACCTGCCAAATAATGGAATAATCATTTTTTTAATTTGCTGAGAATGAAATACAATGATGACAAAGCCACTGCAAGAATGCACATAGAATCAAAGCAGCCTCAGGTTTTTATACTGATCCAATCGCACCTTGCTTGTGTGGTTCCTCTGAAACATCGATCCCGGTGGTTGTTGCTGGTGGATTTATTCTGGTTAAAGATTCTGTCATAAAAACAAGAAAAATTATATATGGGATTACTTTTGCCTTGTACTTTTGAGCATAATTGTTAAATGTGTATTATGAATTTGATATTTTTTAATATCAATAAAGCTGCGTTGATATTTTGAAATTAATCGGATTGTGTTTACCACCACTGGAAATGCTTCTTCCCATCAGGCCTACAAACGTCTCTCCTTTATTTCCTGTCAGTGTAAAGAAGATTATCATGTTTACAAGCAGCTTTATCGTCATAATGAAATCTGAATGGCATCATTAGAAACCTGAAATAATTTTTGATCAAAAAATATTTTTTTTCTAAATAATGATTGATTTTCAGTCTCATTATACTGAAGTTTGAAAGCAAAATTAAGCTACGTACGTCTATTTACTTGAAAAGGTTTTTTAACACCTGTGGGGTAAAAGAAAGAAAAACAAAGTTACCAGTAGATCTATTGTTTTATCTTCATTAATACAGACAAAATGAACCCTATGGAAAAATATTAAGCACAATAACAAAAACTAGAACAAACAAGAAAAGGTTTATATATATACTTTATGTGTGTGTGTGCGTGAGTGTGTTTGAGAGGCCACCTGAGCGTTTCCCCATGAGTCCGTAGAAGCGAAGGGCTTTAGATCTCTTCATCAGAGTGGCTATCAGGTGGGTTTTATCTGTTTCCATCTGTGTCTGTGTCACGCTCTCATCCTGCCAGATAATTCGTTACACATTGTTTTGGTAAAAACAAAAAAATCTTTTCCATGCTGTCATCAAATCACAGAACATTTCAGCCCAAACAGCAGACATTTTCAGTTAAAAAACAATGTCAAATTTGCCTATGACTGTATTTAGATTACAGATGCTCACCTGCCAGTCTCTAGATAGTCCTCTCCCCTCTTCCACACTAGAAGACAGTCCTTGGTTGGTCTGCAACAAAGTGCAAAAAGTCACAACGACAAGCTGGATCTTCCAGTTATCCATTTCTTGTTCAAGGAGAAATGCTTCGGTTCTGAATATGTAAAATACGTATTTTCTTATGAATATTATCTGCAAAAGTTAAAAACGCATGTAAAATATGAAGTTAGGAGGATGTGATCCAGTTTTTATTTAGTCTGCCCCAGCTGTAAGCAGGGTGCATTTATACCTCTGTACCATTGTTACTAGACCCCTCCCCACTAAATATGATTAGGCACTTGCCTTCATTGCATTAAAACATCCAGATTTGTCATTTTGTTTCAGAGGATTTGGCTCTGCACCATAAAGTACTTTGTGACCATCACAAATTAAAACGTGACTCACACAGTGAATCAAAGCTGTATTTTCTTTCCAGTTGCTCTATAGCTGATACTGGGATTTCCACCAAAGATTTATGATCAGTCTCAAATTCAAAGCATGACCACATGGTCTAATTAAAACTTAAATATTTACATTTGAGTGTTCACCTTTCATTTCCACTTTTATTAGGCAGCTGGATTGCTATTGGTCTTAACATATTCTCTCGGTTGATCATTTGTGACCTTGTGATGTGTACATGCCTCTTTGATATTTCAGTCCTGCCCACGTCCTCGTCTGAATGCTTTGCAAATATAACCATCTGCTTTGAAGGTAGAGCTTTATTGGTTCGCCAAAGCGACTTGGCGCACAACTTGCTTGAAATTTCTTTAGGATTTATTGAGCAGGTCAACGCAGATGTGACCTCCAAAGTCAAATGAGTTGGACATTTGACACTATGTGTCACTGACGGTGTCACTGAAGGAAAAAGTTGATATTCCAAGTGTTATGACGTGTCTGAATTTGTTCGACATCAAAGGCAAGAAGCTTTAAGTTTATATTTTCCTTTTTCTTTTTATTCAGTAATATATATCTATATCTATAGATATAGATATATATATATTTTTTTTACATCTGCTGAGATGGTAACTCCGTTATTAAACCTTTTCGTGATCTTTACTTACTTAGCCGTTTAAATGGCCTGTTTTAATGAAAGCTGAGCGCTTTGGCCAACACTGTGGCTCTAGACATTTCTGGAGAGGCAATTACTTGACAATCTGTGCGCTGTAAGGACGCCCACTTGAAACAAAGCTGACACACGCATCAAATGCTTTGATCCACACACAGGTGCTTCGGGGAGCAAGAAAAGCCCGGGACAATAAGGCCTGAAAAGCAATTACACCTGAACAGCCCTTGTGTGCACATAGCCCAATCCGCAGCTAACGTAAAGTGCAGAATCAAAAGAAATCAGAGGCACAGCATTTGCATATGAAATGGCTGAGTTACAAAGAGCTCCCATAATGACGGAACAATATTTCCATGTGCCGCAGCGGAGCGGCTGGGTGGAGGCCACTTCTGTTGCTCACTGCTGGTGATTCACCGCAGGGTGTTGAGTCTGATGTTGACCTCTGATCCATTCCAACTTCATGTTACGTGACTTTTCTAGTGTTTCTTTTTATCGTTCGATTATTCATCTTGTATGACATTTCTAGTGGTGTGTAACAAATTCATTTCAGCCATTTCCCTGTGCCCCCTTTTAGAGAATTTCCGTTCCTGATGAGACAAGAACAATGTTACCTTGATTTCTGTGGATCACCTTCTGAGACCACATTGTGAGTAAGTGTGATGTATTTTTATTTGTTTTTTCAGACAATTTCTAATTTATCACACAATTCTTGAATTCACCATTATCTCTGTCTGAGTAGGCTAAGATTGGGAGATGGTGATTTACTTAGAGTTGGCCTTACTCATCAAGTCAAGGTTTTCTCTGCAATTCATGGATTTTACACGTGAAGTTCAATTTACTCATCATGTGGAGCATTTGAACAGCCTGTGAAATATATATTTTTAAATGTCTGGAGGCATTGTTACGCCTTACTGGCGATAGAGACATGACCGGACATGAGGGGAGAGAGTGAAATGGAGCAATGATCCCTAACTGGTTGGTGCCTTGACCCCTGGGTCACCATGGCTACCCTGTAGATTTAGTATTTAAAACTGGAGGAGACATTACAAACTGAGGATGTGGACTTTGAACATATTGGGCATTTAGGAGGCAGAGTGAAATATTATTTTAGGGTTGATGTGCAAGTAAAGTGGGAAACGTAGGCTCCATTATGTCTGTAACTCGATCCACCCTAGAGATACATTTATCAGAATATCTCAATCTGGTTCTCGTGAGTCCCAAAACTCTGAGATTTAATCAAGTGCAATACTAAATCACTGGAGTAGGCAGGCTTCACATGGTGCATTCAGTATTTTCCAGTAAAACCCTTTTATCCCTGGGTTGAGATTTATTACATCTTTCATCGAGTTGCAGACAATAATTCAGCCGTGGATGAAGTTTGTATTGCCACTGAAATGCTGTCTACTACATTACGCTGATCCTTAACAGACAGGGAAATTGTAAGTGACGGATACAAATCACAGTATCTGTTAATAATCTATTTGTGGTCTTGACTAATGAAAAACACCATCTTTTCTATTCTTGAGTCCTGTGCGTAACTGCTCTCATATGGCGTTTAGTAAATAACACCACATTGTCAATGTACCCGTTCCGCTCCAACTAAATCATGCTCCTTCATTCCTCAGGGAAGATACAGAGAAATGTCACACCTGACAAAGCCACGCGAGGACACATTATTGTCAGAGCTGAGGGCCAAAATCTCCTGTTGACAGACACCGTGTTATCAGATGAGCCGCCGTGGTGAGTTTAGTCTGGAGGCCCTGATATCATCAGCTCTTATCCTGACAGAGCGGCTTTAAGGCCAATTGTTAGACCTGCTATCTCCACACCATCGGAATCCGTCGTAACGCCGACAAATTAGCCAATTCATCGGACAAGTGGGCTTAACTGGAGCTGGTCAGTCAGGATGAGTGGTGGAAGAAAAGTGTTCGCCATTGCACTCTGTGATTATAACTAGGGATGTCCCGATCCGATATTCCATGTCGGTATCGGGGCAATATTGGCCTTAATGACTGGATCGGAAGAAACAAGGAGTAAAATCCGATCCGATACATTTGAGTAAACATACCAAATAAATGCCTATTAACGTACCTACTAAGCCTTGTACGACATTCCCGTATCGTATTTTTATGTTAATTTGTTATTATTTAATAAACGGTTTACAGTTCAATTTGTTTTTTGCTTGTTTGAACGGTGATGACCAGAAGAAGTTCTGCCAAAAGTTCTGTGAGAAATAAAACAGCAGTATTCCATAAGTCAGTCATGTTGCTGACTAAGTGTGTCTTCCTTTAGGGGAGTTGATTATTTGTCTTACAGTTGAGCATGAGGTTTTAGATGGCTGGGTTAAGCAAAGTGCTTCCTGAACAATGCATTATTAATACATTTATTTTACGAGTGGGGAAAAAATTGTATCAGATTAGTATCGGATCCGTGTCGGCAGATACTCAAGGTTGCACGATCAGTGTTGGCTCGGACACGAAAAAGTGGTATCATCCCATCCCTTAGTATAACATGGTGTTTAGCTTTTTGTTAACCTGCATAAAGGTGTCCATGTAAAAAGCCCAGAATTTCATTACTATCCTGTGAAAGCCATGTACGTCCAGAAGTTTTCATGTGCTGAGAACACACGACCCACCTACACAGATAATCCAGATGGTCTTTAGATGGTTTGCTTAACTTAGGAAGTAGGGGATTTTCTAAACCTATTAAGTAACATTTTATCTCATGAATTCAAAATATCAAAATTTTGTGATGATTTTCTGAAATTTAGCAAAACTCAACGAATGAAATTGGGAATTGGTTAGATTCAATGCTGAAATGTCAAAAAGAAATGCATTTTTACACAGTTTACGTTTACTTTCTTAAGTCTTTTATGTAATTTCTGGTGAGACACAAGAAATTACATAAAACAGAGTAGCAGGTGTATGTGAGATTTATAATTATTATTGTTATTATTATTATCTTTTGTTGCCTTTTTGGAAATACCTGTACAGGTGTAGTCTGGGGCGGGTTACAATGATCACCTCATCCAGGAGGGGGCAGTGTTCTCTAACACATGAACTCACAGCAACAAAACCAGCAGTGCCTAAAATGTTGCCACCACCTCACTGGAGTCACTTCACACAAAACTATGATGTCCTCATGATGAATCTATGTCGTGTTTGCTTGTTTTTGTCAGTCTACTCTGCTTTTTTCCCCCTAAAAGTGAAAGAATGCGCAAGTATTGTGTCGGTTTGGGGACAGTGTGACACATAATATGATTTGTCTTTGATTCTTGTGGTTCATTTTTGCGTTCTGTTTTTAAAAAAAAGAAAAAAAGAATTAAAACATTGAGTTGCCAGCTTACAATATTTTTTGCCACCACAAAGAAATCTGGATATTTGTTGTGGCTCCCAGAGAAGTAGAGAAGTTCTCACTGTACTAAATCACTCCCTCCATTAAAAGATGAAAACCCTGCTGCTGCAAAATTCTTGTTTTACATGAATAAAAAGAAAAACTCTGGACTTTATGTAATGACATCTACTCTGACCACAATGTGGACGCAACATAGACAGATATAAAAAGTTTTCGAAATTGGCTTCACAACACCATCATAGTGATACTAATCTGAAATGATTTTTGATCCACAGCACATCAATTCTGAACGGACAAGACAAGGCATGAGACGAAGGTAAATCTTTAAGTACTCTTTATTCTTTATCAGGTGCCTCACAAACGTTGAAACATACAAACTGTTGACAATTTGTTGATACTACCTTCAGTCGGATCATACTAATTGTTTTCATGTAGACGTTTGACATACCAGAATAGATCACACATTGTATATTTAAGACTCCGTCCATACAATGGTAAGCAGTGCAACCTAGTACGCAAGTGGCTTTGTTTGTGACTTAGTCTGAATGGCTCCGTACTCTCTTGCTCCTTTGGTTGTTTTTCCCGTTTGGTGCCCTGTGGCACTTTAGTGTGGTTTTCTCTAGAGAGGCATAAATTCTACTCTTCAAGGCTCTCCGAGAACGAAATACCACTGTCTGCCTTCGCATGCTCAGACTGGGGGCTTGAGGCTCGTCCTGTGGTGGTTCTGTCTCCATGCATCCGGGCGGGTGTCATGGCTGCACCAGTCAGAGGAACAGGATCTCGCGGGAGCGATGTCAACTTTCTCGTGAGGGCAGGCAGACGATGAAGGCCTTCACAGAGAGACATCGGCAGGTTTGTGTGAGATGTCTTATCACAGCCGTCACACTTTTTTTGGAGGTGATGTCAGGTGGCGGAGGTTCACTGAAGCGTCTTCAAACACAAAACTCGAGCAAACAGATTCCCCCCGAGAGGCCCGCATTAGACGCAGCCACTTGTTTGCTCTGAACTTGTTCAAAAAAAATCACTGTGACGTGTTCGTGTTTCAGTGTGACCTCATGACTCGGAGGTGTTCTGTAAAATACCAGCATGTCCTCAGTTGTTGTTACTACTATTCCAGAAGTGGCCAAATTGTTTCCCTTTGAAGTTTATCAAAGTCAGCGCGATGGGTTTGTGTTTCAGCGTCACCTCATGACAGCGAGGTGTTCCGCAAAATACCGTTGCGTCCCCAGTGTCGTTACTAATCTGGCAGCGCTCTCAGAAAGAAATTCCTTCACTGCTGAATGGCTGGAAACTGGGTGCTGATGTCCGGATAGTTTTGAAATTTGCATATTGGAACCATAACGAAGTGGCATTACAGGTTATGTTAGGTGCCTGATCTACTTTGTCACCGTTGGGAGGTTATGTTCTCACCTGTGGTATTTCCGTTGCTGGCAAGAAATGAACTTCAAAGTGTCGCGATGGCTGACCCCTGCATGTTTAGGTCATGACGAACATTCGGTTCATATTGAACTGGCACGCACTATCCATTAAAAGTGACTGCATAACTTTTGGCTCAAAGGAATACTGTAGATGGAGTACGAAATAGCTGTAGCAGCCAGTTAACTAGCTCAACACAAAGACTGGTAAGAGGGAAACACCCTTCCTGGCTATTTAGCGTTTTTTTACATATATCTTTTCATTTAATGTACGGATACCAGAGTGGTAGCAATCTTATTTTTTATATAACATTCAGCGAGCAAATAAAGGTCATTCATTATTTCCCAAAATGTTGACTGTTTCCGTTGATCTGAGCCCTTATATCCGTTAAGTGGGTCATTAGCATACTGGAGCCCTCTTTCTCAGTGTTCTTGTTTGTTGTCTTTTCACAGCCTCTCCACAGTGCTCATCTGTTGGTTCTTAGGTCAGAACCCGCGGGCCCCTCTGGGCCCATAATTGGCCCTGCCAGTGATGTTCTTGTTTGCCGGGCTCTTGCGGCTTCTCCGGCACTCTCGGCCTATGGTAGGGCCTCGTTCAGTCAGATGTGCTTACTTTGTGGAGGAGCCAATCACCAATTCATTCCCAAAGCCTCAGAGGTTCAAAAGCCAAGTGCATAATTGCCCCTTAAATCAATCTGCAAATTTCGTGGTATCCGAGCTGCAAACAGTTGGCCTGGAATCATTTATTCACGAGGAATGGCTCTTCATGGTATGCATCTAGAGCCGTAGCAAAAGAGTGTCCCAGAGAGAAAATGACATTTGAGTCGGGGGAGATACATTAAATTATGGCCCTGTGGTTTACATGCATTTTACATGAATCTTAGCACAATTCATACCATTTGTTCAACGCGTATCATTGTTTGAGTGGTTCTGACGGTGGCACAGGCCACACAGCAAGAACTGCATGCATCTCAGAGTCCCCCCCCCCATAGTTATAGATTTTTTCCCCCCCTCAATCCCTCTGCATAAACTTCAGTCGGCTGCTGCTGTGTGTGAGACAGAGAGGCAGACAGTGTGGTTGCAGCAGTGTCACCTTAAAAAACAGACAGGACTCATCTTCCTTAGTCTCTTTCCCTTAATAACAGCTTGTCTCTCTTTCTCTCTCTCTCGCTCTGTCTCTCTCTCTCTCTCTCTCAAGCACACACACACACACTTTGATGCCAAGGGCAGTGCTGTTTGATGAACACCGCCTCGCTCACTCCTTCTTTCTCTGTCTCTCCTTTTGCATTTTCTGTCTCTATCTCCTTCTTCCTGCTTCTCTCTCTTTCTGTCTTTCTCTCTCTGTCTCTCTACTCGTTCTCTTCCTCCTCCACCTCCTCCTCCTCCTCCTCCTCCTCTCCCTGCTGTATTTGCAGGCAGCTTTAGTGCCAGACACCCTGAGGCAGCGGTAGCGCCAGCGAGTCTTCCCACCTCTGTTTTTGTGGTGGGAGATGACATGTCAAAGCTTTGAAGGGCAGAGGAAGGGAGGGAGAGGGGGAGGGAACGGGAAGAGAAGGAGGGAGCACATCACTCGACGCGGAGGAAAAAGCAAGGGGACCCAGAGAGAATGTCATGTGGCCTGCAGTCAGCCCAGATTTTCTTTCTCTCTTTCTCGGACTGTCTATGTGGGCAGGCAGGAATGGCGACAGGAAGCAACCCCCCCCCCCCCCCATCCCCCTTCTGCTCCTCACTCACTCACTCACTCTTCACGGCTCTCCCCGCTTCACCACCCCCTTTTTCCTCTTCTCCATCCCACCTTCCGCCCTTCCACTCGTGCCTCTTCTCTCTCTCCCCTCTCCGGGCCCAGTTTCTGTTGTGTGAGTTTCACAAAATGCATTTTTTTCCCTCCCCCTTCTTTCAGTCCGTCAGTCTCTCTCTCTCTCTCTCTCTCTCTCTCACCTGCAGGCGTGCCTGTGCATCATAACTCACTCGGTGTTGAAGTTTGCTGAGGTGTGTTGAGGTGTAAACCGTGAGTGAGTAGCAGCCAAAACATGTTTGATTTCTGGTCCCCAGCCATTACTCATCCTCTCATGTGAGAGAAGAAACCACCGGTACTTTTCCAAAAGTGTTGCTTCCATGTAAGTTTTCAGTCAAACACATGCAGACCCATGCCACTGAAATCTCTCGTAGATGGGTCTCGCACACGCTAAACAAAGAATGAGGAATTGAGATACAGCTAATGAAATCCCTTGTGTGTCAGGTGTTTATATTCCCGCTGAAGGAATGCTGCGGTTGTGTACTAATTTGTGTATCAGAGCAGTGGGATTAGTGCTGAGGCAGACAGGACGGGGCGACACAGAAATGATCAAACACCCACTGAGCGATGCTCTGTTGAATGTATGGGGTACAGTCCAGCTTTGTTCGGCTCACACTGGAAACACACGATGGTGATTTCTCCCAATGAAGCGAATAAAATGATGAAAGGGAAACAGAAGCTTCTGCTGGGATATATAAAAAAGGTTCCCTTTGACTTTGATATGGGCCTCAGATGGCACTTCAACCGTACCTGCTTGTTTCTTATGTGGCTATACTGTCTCACCGGTGTTCTTTCAAAGCGATCACACACAAGTCACACACTGTAAAACATCCTCAGACAGGGAGACAGGGACTTTTCAGATGGTTTTGTTTTCAAAGTAGAGACATAAAAATATGCCACTGGGTGCCCAAAGAGACGCCAAGGCGCTTTCCATTCAACCCAAATTGCGGTGTGGGTTGTTCAAGTCTTGTCCTTTAACTATTCAAATCAAAAGAAAAAGACAACACACTGGATCAGCTGCAAGCAAATAGCTTGAAGATAAAAACAAAAACAGTTAGTTGCCTTTTCTGGCTTAGATGAGCTCACTCGACACAACGTGTGTGCGTGTGTGTGTGTGTGTGTGTGCGTGTGTGTGTGTGTGTGTGTGCATTTGTGTTTGTGTCACTGTATGACACACTATTTGTGTTTGCATTTGTTTGTATGGATTGTATCACTGCAGGCCAGTTTGATATTTCGAGTCATTACCAGCGTCAGAAAGGGAAGAGATTACAGGGTGCTGCAGCAATAACACACACTAATAGCAAGACAAGGTGTTATTATGCCTCTGGTGTCAGGTGAGATGTCAGAGCAACTACAGCCTGTGTCATGCTTACAATTGCCGGCTCAGCAGGCTCACACAGTAACAAATGAGTAATACAAACACATTGACAAAGAGCTCTCCCCTATGCTGTAAATCATTTCAAACGTTTTCTGAATGTAAAGTTGGCCTTTTTTTTCCGTCTCTGCGGTTTGATCCTTTGAGATATTTCTGGACATGTGTTTGATTTTAAAGTAAACGATTCTGTGCGACAGCACATTTAAATTGACATAACATGACATTTTCCAATGGCTGCTTGTTTAACTTGGCATCACGTTGCAACACTGTTGTTTGGTTGGAAGCACAAACTACTGTTACAGTGCAGTTTTTTTCCTTTCACTTTCAGGTTTTTTACTTTTTTTTATGAGAGCTCTCCCCTTTAAAGTACAGTGAGTGTGTTAAAAGCATCAAGAATAAGCTCACGGCCGCAAATGTGAATGAGCACATAAATTTCGCCTGCCTCTTTCTCTCCCCCCCCCCCCCTGTCTTTCTTGTTGCATCTAAATTTTCCATGCCTGGCCTCCCTACTGCTGAGAGTACTGTTCCTCGAAGCCGCAGTGTATTTTGAAGCAAGGTCGGGAGAGAGCCAGAGGCTCCAAAATCAGGCACAAGACTCCCAGTGTTCCACTGTTCGGCTTGCTCTTGGCACCGAGTCCTGACCAGAGAGGTCTAGCTAGCCACAGCCACTGTGTATGTGTGTGTTTGTGTGTGAACATATATAGCCCTCCCCCCTCCCAACTTCTAAGCCTATATAGAAATAGCTTTGGTTGACTAATTTATGGGCTCTCCTGCATAAAAAAAACTGTACCTAGGTGTGAGTCAGAAAGGCTTGCGCACAATTTCTGTTGGAAGAATTTTCAGTTTTTGTTTCACTCCCCAAATCTTACCCCTCGGATACGCACAGGCTCTCCAACAGTAATATATACATGTAACTGAAGTGGAGGTGGGTCCAGACGTAGTGGACTTTGACAGATCTGAACACACAAGCAATTCAGGGGCGCTCTGCTAAATTGGTTCCATTCCTTGGCTGACAGTGGTGAGGTCATCCCCCATCGAAAAAGAGTCTGAGCTGGTGATTCTGACAACACTCAAGTTTCATACTTTCCCTGCTGCTGTCATTAAAGACCATCATACGGAATGTCAAGTCTTTGCAGGAGGATAGTCTGTCTTCAACCATAACCTGTTCTGAAAGACAGACCTACAGCATTTTGTAAAAAAAAAGAAAGAAATGGTGTTGGGGGATGGGGGTGGACCACACATCAAAACCTCACACTCGATTAACACATATGGATCTGACATTAATCCTGAAGGTTCCGTTACGTATGTCAATGGAAAGCCATCCATCTGTCTTCGTCCTCAGACGGAATATCCACCCGGGGTCTGGAAGTCTAGGACGCAACACGCAAAACCACAGCGAATATAAATAAATGGCTGTATTTCTCTCCCTGCTTTTGTCTGGTCAGGACACTCCGCCGAGAGCCTGCCAAGTTGTTCATCTACATTTGGGTTTGGCTGTTCCCCTCTCCCGACAGCTCAGCCCGGGCCAAACCACAGGAAAAGGAAGCGAAAGGTCCTCTCTGAACGGCTTATAAAATATTGTCCCGGGTAAAAATGGCCAATGTGAATGGCAACGTTCAGTCCCTCCACTAGAAGCAAAAGGCCTTTGAAGGAGAGACACGGGGTAGTCACTGCCGTTTTCTGGTCCCTTTGTTGCCAAAACCCTTGTGTTTTACTGTTTTCAATAGTTCATTTGTGTTTCTTCTAAGTGCTTTGTGTTTCCTGGCAGATACTGGTTCATGATATAGTGTAATGACCTTGAGAATGGTACATTGACTGCATTAACTGTTTATTGGCACTCCCATGGCATAGTTATGGTTTCAAATTACCCGTAAACACCATGTAATATAGTATTGTCAGCACTACCACTGGATTTAGAGCATATTGCTGAAAGCATGCACATACAGATCCTTGGAAATATATATAGTAAACTGTTCAGTCATAATATGTCAGTATGAATTTTTTCCACCAATGACTCTAGTTACATACTATTTCAATTAACAAAGTTGAATGGGATATCGGTCGAGCGAGGCTTGAAAGTCCTTGGTTCAAATCTACAAAGCAACTGGGAAATTCTTTGTTCAGAAGAGCTTCCCTTACTTCTGGTGTGCCTTTGAGCAAGACATCCAAAATGCTTAACTCCTCCAGTGGAGCTGCTCAGTTGCAAAAAGTCTAATTGGTTCGTGGTTTTCCGGGGAGACATTGAAAGGATTAAGAAAACATTGTCTTTGTCTTCAGAAATAAGGACATTTTATTTTCATATGGAAAGCGTTATGTTAGGCGTCCTGTTAAAAAGAAACAACTTTGGGAAACGCTTACTCACTTCCCGGGAGTTAAACTAGAAGATTGATACTCTGTGTGGGAGGGGTATCAATCTTCTCAACTTACTCACAGCAAGAAAGCAAATAATATTTATTTCCCAAAGTGTCAAACTGTTTCTGTATCTACTACTGTGTATCACTGCATGGGTTGTGAGCTAATTTGTTTCACTTAGAACTCAGTTTCAGCAGCATGGCATGTTGTGTAACTATCAGCACAGACAGAATCTCCTCAATAAGATAAAAACTTTTTTTTTTTTTAACTTTTAGAAACTTCAGTTCAGTTTCAGTTATTATGAGCCAGTAATCCAAAATTTGAAAATTTCAATTTAACCATTGCACAGTATACCTGCTATATAAATGCCTAGCCGTGAAATTGAAGTGATATGTGGTGGTGGTGGTGGTGACTCAGGACCTCTTTTGTTTCAATGCCTTCCATCTCTGCTCCGTAGAGTTTTGACCCCGTGACAAACACACAAACACAAACACAAACAAACCAACGTCACAAAAACAAGTCAGACAGGAATGCCAACTAATCGCCTTTTGCATCCACAGATGCAAACCAAACATGCACCACACACACACACACACACACACACACACACACACACACACACACACACACACACACACACAACTCCCGTATTCCCACCCTCTGGCTCTCTCCTTGGCAAAGCCAGAATATACAGAAAGTGTATGGTATGTGTGCATGGATATGTGCGGTGTGTCTTCTACAGTATCTCAGTGTAAGCTTAAGATCACAGACATTAGGAGTGTGTTTGAGTGCATGTGCACACACCGACACATTTGGGTTTATACAGTTGTTGAGGTGTGCGTGCCTGTGTGTGTGTGTGTGTGTGTGTGTGTGTGTGTGTGTGTGTGTGTGTGTGTGTGTGTGTGTGTGTGTGTGTGTGTGTGTGTGCGCCTGTGTGTGTGCATGTGTGTGTGTGTGTGTGTGTGCGTGTGTGTGTGTGTGTCTGTCTGTGTGTCTCTGTGTCTCTGTCTCTTAGGGCTCAGTGTTCCCATGGGATGTGTGTGGAGGGCCATCTGGTCACCCCTGCCTTGCCGTGGTCCCTGTGAAGTGCTGTCAGCGTGGCCGTTGTGGTCTCCCGTGGCGACTGGAGGCTTGCTGTACAGCACTTCCAGCCCGGGCAGCCGACCTCAGAAAAGGAAATTTGGGTCGCGCAAATGGAGGGGTTGCTCCCGAGCTATTTGCAGAGCCCTCTACCGGTCCAGCGCCACCCACGATATTCCATATGAGAACCAGTGTGTGTGTGGTGCCTGCGGTGTGGTGCGTGTGAGGGTTGGGGTACGTTTTTGTGTGCCTGCCTATGTTAATACACATGCTTTTAGGAGGAAATGCAATCTTTACATTTACGCTTGCAGGCATGTGCGATGTGTCCTGATATACAAATACAAATGCACATGTATTTTATGCTTTATTAAAACCTCTTATAACTCTATTATCAGTAACTATCCAGCAATATTGAGTGTAACCACTTTGTGTCAACACTTTGATTATAACCTGCAGTACATTATATAATTCTCAACAAAAGGAGCAATAAAACTTTTCTTGCACTGGCTCACTTACACTCTGCTGCTGAACAAATGCATATTCCATGAATCACAAATCATAAATCACTGTCAGATTTATGGACACGGTATCTGGAGAGTGCATACCGGAGCAGAGACTGAGGCGATCCTTTACTAACCTTGCCTGTATAAACATCTGGGGCGTCATGGTTGCTGATCAAGGAAATACGATGAGGATACGGAGAAGAGCGAAAGCCTCAGATTAATGAGAAACCTGCCTGTAGGAAACTTCAAGTGGTTCAAGTGAGATCATGGGCATTTCTCTTTTGGTGCCCATCAGTTGGGTTTAGTGGTTTTCTGGTTGAGCTCTGTACTTGGGGAATAATGCTGAAATAGGACTCATTTGGATCCGTTTGCCAAGGGGCTGAGGATCTGATGTACAGTATATTCACAGTATTTCAGTGATAAACCACCTCACGCCTACTGCAAACATGACTTCTATTGGGAATTTGGAAAATCAGTTGAGATTTACATGTTTACAGCCATATCTTAAGCTGCGGTAAGATATGCTTCATGTGTAGGAGCTTTACTCACTACCATGTTGATGTCTTGGTGTATCTAGGAAAGGTAAGCAAGTAAACAATCTCTTAACGCCCACAGACTGGTGACAGTCCGCCGCCACCCAAGGGGAGACCTCCGGCATCTCTCAAAGTCTCCCTATGTTGTGAATATTAGGTTTAGGTTATTTTAGGCCGACCCGCTGCAGAAGCAAATTACAGTGCAAGAAAGGGGGTGAAAAACCAAGTGGGCTGTCCACCGTGTAATTTTCCTGTTTCTCTTTCAAAGGATGAGGTATTCCTCGAGGAAGCCCTGTTAAATTTACAAGCCATGACCCCACATCAGCGGGAAAGGAGGCTCCTCTGACATTGAAGAAAAGGCATTACTGGAGCTTTATGACTTTACGTCTGGCACTTGATGGAGCCGTGTTGCTGCGTTTCGACACCTCTGTTGTGTGTTCATCAGATTTAGAGCAGGTAATCAGAATTCGCTTGACTTTGCCGCGGCTTTTCAAAGGAGCTTACGTGATAAATCATTCACCCTGGGCACTTCTGTCACCGTTTTAGCAGTAATGCTCATGCATACCACACTTGGCTGGTATAAGATTTCTGCAAAAGGCCCTCTGGCTGATCTAAAGAAACCTCACCCTGAATAAAGGCCTTTCCTGCCCGAACAAGAGAGCAGCCTTCAGAAGAACGAAGATGATCACTGCTTACTCCCACAGTGTACCTTCAGAGGTCTCAGCCATAATTATGCCAGTCTGGGAGAATTACAGCTACCCTGGCATTACTTTTAATACACCAAGATTCACAAACACTTACCTCTGCTTTATCAAGAGGTACTACACATGTCATGCTTCAAATTCAGAAACTCTTCAGAAAACCATTTTGATCTTTGCCAAGAGTGCGTCGGCTATGATTATGTGTAAAGCATCACATGTTAAATTGCAACCAGGGAGTTCACGACGGTTGAAGCACAATGACTGAGAGCTGACACATAATGCTGTCAACACACACAATCGATAGCCCGTCGTCCTCCAAAGGTCTCCAGAGCATCCTCATCTACAAGCTGCTCTGTTTCCTCCTCTGAGTTTCCAAGGGGCCCCTGCTGTACTGGTACGGGGGAGGGGGAGTGGATGTACACTGCAGTGCGGCTTGCTGGTTAATTATGGGTCGCGAGCTGCAGCTCGGCTGGCCTGGGCGGGTGTTGGAGCCAGTGGGTCTGGCACAGGGAGGTCTGGCCACAGACCCCGGTGGTGACGGCATGAAGTCTGGGACGAGTCAGAACACCAGCCCGGGGTTTGGAGCATTCCTCGCATTCCCTCCTCCCATGGCTGCCTGCCTGTGTGTGCGTGTGTGTGTGTTTGTGTGGATGTGTATGAGACGGAGCGCGAGGGAGGAATATGCGTTATAGATGCGGTGCGTGCGCATGTTCACAAGGACATGTACACATTACGTGTGCATGTTTAACATCCGGGCTGTATGGGTATAGCCAAGCTTTAAAAAAAGAGAAAGAAATTAATACAACATCAATCTATCCAGAAACTAGCCCACGAAGAGCCTTCATTGAATCTGAGCTGAGAGTTTAGAAGGACGGCTCGGGCCTTGATGGAAATGCTTTCACCAAACAGACATATTTCATTGGCACACTTATATAAGTAATTAATTGTTCATAAATCATTGAGTTTGTCATATGTTTATTTTAACATTATTTGTCTGCCATTGTGTTGAGTGAGTATATTTCCACATGTCCACAAAACACACTTCTGTCCTTCTCTGCTCTGAATGTGAGCAGCACTTCTTCTGTCACGCAGTGATAGACATGAAGATGTATTCAGAGAATTTGAAGGTGTGTTTCTGTGGGCTGGATGGCCCACGTCTTTCAGGCATGACAAGTACAGTGTCGTGATTTTGTGAGGCTCTGTCCTACTTTTTAATAAGAAAGTCTGAGATTATTCCAAGAGGAAGTAAAGTAACCGAGGTGTCTGTCTTCTATAACCTGCTCAGAGACTGCACAGCGGTTAACAAAATCATTTCTTTCTTCTTCTTTTGTTTTTAAAAGCCTTTTTATGTGTTCAGAGGAGACGAGACCTGCTGTGGACACAGACAGGTGAGTGGGCTGCAAAGACAACAAGGAAGTCTCGGCACACGGAAAAACACAGATCAAAGCGGGGTGCGTGTCGACAGGCTGCTGTTTTGCATATCTCAGGCAGGTTCTTTACAGATGTCTGCATTTCTTTCTCTACTGCTCTCTCTCTCGAATAAAAGTGACATGTAAATATGCTACAGTGTCAGTGTCAACATATTGACATGCAGTAACCTTTCTCAATCAGCTGAGGACGTTTCTCAACTTTAAGAGAGAGCCGCAGCCTTATTTTTAGCCCTCTTGATGTTGAGAACGAAAAGAAAACTCAGGAACAAGTCAGGAACCTCCTCAAATTTCTCTTTATGTATCATGGTCCAACGTATGTAGCTTCCCCCAAAGGTAGAGAGTTAGTTTGCTCAAAAATAGCTCCAAAGTTGGGGAGAGGGCCACCAAAAAGCCCTTTTTTTCCTCCCCACACAACCTTTATTTTGACAAGGCTGGGAGAATAGGGTATTTATATATGGGGCTGTGTGCTGTGGTTTCTCCACAATTACAGAGTGGCAGTGCTTAGACTGGGAGGCGTGCTGAAGGTTTATGGAGGGGGACATGAGAGAGCGGGGACATGAGGGGACCAGCTTCCCTGAGCCTTTACAACCTGATGTATAGACCCAAGTACCACACGTTTGTACCTTAATACTTGCACAGTCAAGTGTACAAACCTCAGATTTTTGCGAAAACTTCACAGTATCCTAAAACGTACGTTTGTTTAATATGGAAATGTACCTTATGCATTTAGGAGGCATGGACAGAATTTTTCCAGGCCGAGCCAAAACCCTCCGTAGCCCTAAACCTTTACATTGCAATGAGGCTCGATTTCTGTGTTTAGAAGGTGGTCAGTAATGTTTTGAGTGGTTCTGGCGTGGGCTGGAGCTTCTCTTTGTAGATTTACTGTATTATGGTTGCGATATAAACAAGGATTTTCTACCATACATCTTGCACAACCTCTGCGGGCCACGTAGAGGAGAACAGTGGGAGTTTGTATTTGTTTCGCGGATGCTGTGTTGAATCTGGCATCGGCCTCTACAGGGGTGAGCAGAGGGGGGCGGGGGGAGAGCGGGGTTTGCGGTTCTGCCGGGGAGCCTGGAAGTCAGTCAGGGCGGTGGCTGAACCACCTTCCCTCCACAAGCCGACATCCACCCCACTCCCCAAACACACATGTACGTGTGAGCATACATTTTCTTCACAGGAGCATATAAAGCACATATAAGTACATTTTATACACACAAACAGACTTCATCCCCCCTTTTTCGTCCGATGCTTGTCAGTGCAGCACATCCAGGGGGATAGCGTGCCAGGCAGGCAACAGGAAATACAAGATGGCCTTGTTTGCAGGGACAGAACGGGATTCAGCAGCTACACACACCAGAGACTGGTGCCACAAGAGAGTAGAATTGATCAAACATCTCTTAAACAGACTGGAGCAATAGACGGCTCTTTTCTTCTTCTTTTTTTTCTTCTTCTCACCACTGAACTTTATATTGCTTCAGACTTGCTCTTGCCTGTCTATATGTCATGCCTGGCTTTGAAATGTAATACTTATTTGGGGGGAGTGAATGTTCTCAACAACAGGCAGTCAGCTTGTTGTGTCTCTAGCTAGAATGACAGATACCTGGTGCTGATAGATACACATACCTATGGTATTCTCATAATATATTGACATACAGTACATTTCTTTCTCTGGCACAGTGGACATCTGCGTGTCAGCTACACTACGTTCTATGTGCTGACAGCGATTTCAACCTGTTGCTTTTTAATAATGCCAACCTAATCATCTGAATCTCCTTGTTCCTGTTTCCAGGTTTCATCTTGTTTCCTCCTACGCCTGGATTTAGTCACCATGGCGGCAAAACAAATACTTGCATCTAATGTGGCGTTCCGATCGCAAACCCTGCATTTTCTGCCCACATTAAAGGATATCATGGTTTCTGAGCAGAGACAAAGGTGCATTAAGGAGTATAGAGTGCATTGCGGCATTGTTTTGCGTTTGTGGTTGTCAGTCTTAGGGTGTGTTGTGATGTACACAGTGTGGGTTTCATGCATAACTGAGAATAAATGGGAGTATTCTATGACGTCACAGGTACGGCGAAATGTTAAAATGCCGCTGGCCGAGCTGGTGAATGATCTACTGTAAGGCGAGCTCACTGTGACCATACCCACACGTTTGGCTAAATGTTTTCAAGGAATTGTGATTGTTGGTGTTTGCTCTTCCAAGAGCGTATCTTAGTTTCAATGCCATTGTTAGAGAAGATACAGATAATACAGAGGAAGATTATTCATTTCATTCTTGCATTTTAAGTATAGCACCCTTCTTTTATTATAATTATACAATAAGTATTACATAATTTGATAAAAGCCCCGCAAGTAAAAGTACAAATGTTAATAAAATTTAAGTATTAGCATTAAAATCTGAATGTTACTTTATTAAATTGTATTTAATTACTAGACTATGACTGTTAATGCATTAACATGTGCACTGCATTTTTATGTTGTACGGGTTGATATCGTGGTAATTTATCAACTTCATATGTTGTGGTTGGTGTAGTGCACATCAATGCATCATATATTTATTAAGTAAGTATGAACACCACAAAATTGTAATTATTATTCCACTGCTTATCACTAACATGTAGTAAAAAATATTTCACAGCAGGTTCATCAGCCTCTTCTGTGGGTCGTCATGTTGCCATATCACAGGATTTAACCAGAGACGTATATGGGGAAATTTCATTTTCTCCCGTTCTTCCTCTTCTCTCTGCACTCAGTGGCAGATCAAATAGGAGCTGCTCCCGTCACCTGTCAGAGGAATGTGCCAGCACTCCCATCCATCAGCAGCTCAACTTGAACAGGCAGCATTGTGGCTCGCTATAGGCCCCTGAGAGCCCCCGGGGCAGCAGCACCTTACCTGGTAAATCGGCTAGTATGCGTGTGTTCATGTGTGTGCCGTGCAGGTACGGATCAACACACAGGTTTCGCGCTCATGCGTGTTTACAAGGCATCGAAGTAGCCAGTGGTTCCATCACGTGACCCAACATGTCTTGCCCTGCTCAGCGGCCTGTGTGATGTCTGCGGTTTAGACAGGGCGTTCCAGCGTGTTCACCACCGACCTGGGAGAAAGAGGGGGATTTAGCGTGTGTCAACAGGCATACCTGTAACCTGGGAGATGTGCCCTGCAGGTACCTAGTGATTTTCTCATGATTGTGATGGCGAGACGCAGACGATAGGGCTTGCAAAAGTAGACTCCTCAGCAGGACTGAGGTGGCTTAGCGTGGCGTCAGACACACACACCACTACATTCCAGTGGAATGCTCTTTATGCAAAGCGATGGGTGTTACACCGTGTGTGTGTGCGCGTGTGCGCGTGTGTGTGTGTGTATGTGTGTGTATGCGTATGCGTGTGCATTTATGCCTGTTTGCGTGACTCTATCACAATTACTGTTTGTGTTTGTGGCCGCTGAGGGCCAGTGTCATGTTAGCGCTCAGGGAACAGAACACAGGTCCAACCCTGAGAACCTGAGGAACCTGAGTAGACGTCAGGGGACTAAGGGAGTCTAAGGGGCTTAGGCCTGGCCCGACACAAACACTTACCTACTGTGTCTGCTGTCTCCATCACTGTGTACTGGAAAACAAGGGCTTTGGCGGAGACACTGGCTCCAAGGGGTACCCCTCGGCTGCTGCGCGGGCCTGAGCTTTTTGTTACATATCTCATGTTTGTTTTTCGGCTTTGCACATGTTTAAACAATACTACATCTCTCACAATATTCCTCTTGTACTGTATTTTTCCTCTCACATATCATCTTTGAGTCCTTCCTCTGAAGTTGTTCCCAAGCCCACGCAACAACAAGGTGGCCCAAAATGTGAGGCAAAGGTGTGTGAGGAGTATTAATCTCGCTCTGTCAGTTTGGATGACAAGAGATGGGCCTCCCGATAAGAGAAGAGCCTTGCGTGTGAGTGTATGGTGGGGGGGTCTCTAAGTGATGACTGTCATTGCATGACAAACAATAGGACGTTATTGCCACCAGCTGTCATGAGTGAAAAGATGAAACACTTACACTGGGCTGATGAAGAGAGTAACTCCTGCTGCTCCTTCTCTGCTACTGCCACACCTAAACACACTGTTTCATGTTTGATCTCAGTTGTCACCGTTGCCTTTATGTGTTCAAGTGACAATAGTGAGGCGCTAGCACATTTTCTTTTTCAGTCATGAGGTGTCTGTGTATGTATCTGTATACACATTTGTGTGTGTGTGTATATGTGTGTGTGTTTGTCAGCGTATACTCTTAATGTACACATCCCTATGTATACCTGCTCAACTAACAATTGACTTCACGCAGACACGTGCCCGTTTGAATCACGATAGCTTGCGATATGCTGTAATCGTCTCACTTTGTCAATAATTTATACTATCACTGTGTTTGTAGTCCTTGCATACCGAGTCAGGCAGAAGTTTAAGTGGGGAAAGCTGATATGACAATTAAAATTAGCAGGTTGTAGACCCTGAGGTGAATCTCCACGGTCAAGTTATGTAATAGTAATAGCAGGGTTCCTCCGCCGACCAGGTATAGTGAAGCTGCAGAAACCCTAATTGCCCCAATTATCAAGGGAAACCTGCATTCCAGCAGGTGGTAGAGTGAACTGGGATCCGCCGAGTGTTATGACATTAACTGTGCCATTAACTGCTCATGGGATTACAAGAATATAAACAACTGGAGCTCCATTTCATCCCGTCCGTTGCTGGAGTAAAGTGGGACAGCGGAATGATATTCTCCTCGGTTGTGCTCGCTATTTTAACATATAGGAGAGGTTACAACCTTAGACAAACAAGGGTTAAGGCTCATTAAATGTTCAAGAGTCTATGTTGTTTTGGGCGGGGTGAGTTTGTCTGTTCTCCTTCCAACGACACCGTCGTCCCCACTGACAGAAAACAGGGTGGCACGCTGGATGACAACCAACACATTGACACATTGTAATCAAATATTCATCTCAGATACACCTCCCTCATACAGTTCACGGGCTGCTCAAGGCGAGAGAGAGAGCTCCAATTTGAGTTTTCCCTTTGTTGTGCTGCCAGTTTGGTCTGGATGGAATAAACAGGCTTTTTTTTTTTTTTTACTTTTGGATGCCAAACCATTTAGATTTGCAAATTGTCCCATGTGTGTAAGAAGGTAGAGATGCTTTCTGCCAGTCCAGGACCTCACACACATACACAAAAAAGCAGTCACACACAGCATGCCCATCCAAGGCCAAGAGGCTCCAGTGAATGGGAAGTGTCAAGGTTAATGTCGCGGGTAAGCCCCGGCCATCTCATGTCAAGAAGTTTGGATTAGTCACACTCTGAGGTGTACCCTGTGCATTATTTATCAGAAGGCTCCTTTGTCACGTCCAACAACCCCCTACCCCCTCTGTCCCTGCTTACTAGGATTTATAGCTCTGGTGTAGCTGGCAGGAAAAAAGAAACACACATTAATTAAGTAAATGGAGACAAAGTGTAGCCGGACCTGACACCTCCTTCACACCACTGCCCTGCTCCCCCACGATGACTATACAATTAAAATCACCAGAGCAAATGTCCAATGCATGAGGATACAAATGATCAGCATTCAGCAAAGTTGCAGTCTATGTAAAAGCTGATATATGTCACTGTCGGCGTGTGAGAGCAGCGACAGGCATCAGTGGAGGCGATGGGGAGTCACGCTCTCTTGTGTTGAAGAAGTTACAAAGTAGTGATAGGCCAGAGGTCTTAGAGGAACTAATGGACACAGATGAAGGGGTTTCAGAGTTGTCGTGAATTATTAAATATGATCAGGTTTCCCGTGCTCTTGTATAGATACAAATGCTCGGACACATAGGAGCGGGACCCTAGGTTCCTCTTGCACAGTGGAAAGAAAACCAACACCTGTAATCCCTACAAGGTGCAGAAGAGTGGGGGATCAGCCTGCTGAGACCCGAGCGTGTTTTTGGGATGTGTGCTCCCTCACGTGCAAAGACGTGTGTGGGCTGTGTAAAAGGTATTCTTCTTTTTTAATTGGTAAGGTGTTCTTTTTTAATTGTTCATAGGATCCTGCATTGGGTTAGCCCTCCATTTACAGGATACAAATTCTGGACATTCGCTTCCAAATGAAAATTACACTTAGGGAATATTACATAAATACAAAGAATAAAACTTATTATAAGGAAAACCCAAGAAAAAGATTAAGTCAGGCCACAAAGAAGTGATTATTAAGTTGATTTTTCACATTTTACAGTAATTTGCAAAATATGTTTAACTTGTATTTCAACTTGTATAAGTTTTTTATACTAGTTATCAAACTGTATCATAGTGTAGATTTATTAGGATTTTCTTTCCAATCGGAGGAGGCTCTTTGTGGAACAGTGTTATGTTTGGGTGTTATGTCACCCTAATTAGCACTTCCAGATAAATACTGAAGCTCTTTGCTGATTTATAGCCTTCAGGTTAACTTGAACCTGCAATAATCTTCTGACTGGGTCGCAATATTGAAGAGCTATAGACATTGAATAATTACAGATTAACAGGTACAGAAGTCCAACATTCAGTCTCCTTTTAGCTCCACTGTGATTTCCCACAATAATTCCTGAGTAAGAATGTCTGCCTTTTTAGTTTCTAAATACTCCTCTGCTTTTGCCAGCTTGTTGCTAACTGAGTCTGTCGATTATTTTATTTATTAATGTCACTGTGTTTTTGTGCATCGGCATGTTTATAAGAATGAATGAATATGGCGCGTGTGTCGGACACAATTTTATCAGGTAGAGGGTGGAGAGCACGCAGCAGCTTTTATTGCCATCAACTCTGAATTATTCAGCCACCTTTACTTACAGTATCTCAGGTCTCCAGGAGGCATGGTGGGCCCCCCTCAGCTCTTGTTTCCTTCTATCACTACATCTACATTTTGACAGCCCTGCCGTCTCCTCGGGAGAACCGCTAATGAAGTGCTCTCTATTAGGATAATAGCACAAGATCATCAACTAAAAGTCTTCGGGGACAGAAACACTTTCTTAATGCCTCCCAAATGACCTTCATGTCTAATCTAATTTGCATGTCTGTCCATTATCCAAAAGGGTTGAATCGGGAGTGACTGGACTCGGTTGTAGATAATTGAGGACGTTCCATCTCTCATTCAAGAGGCATCTTCACTTTTGACTGAGGTTCTTCAAAACGGAACAAGCCTGACCTGGATGAATCAGAATCTGGAACCTCTATTTGTTATCTGTCTTTAGAGTAACACCCTGAGGATCAATCATTTGCATATTCATTTCTGATATTCAACATTTGTTTTTGGTTTTTTTCTTAACACATCAAAGTCATGTCGTACAAACTCACAGTCTCTGTATGCAACTTTGATGCTGCCGCCTGTGATAGTACACTTTATTACAGACCGCAATAACCACAACACTCCCTCTGTATTTGGGAATGAAGAGACAGCTTTACCTTTCACAGACTTCCTGCTCTTGACATTTATCATGGAAGATAAAAAGGACCTGTTGATGACCAGTCAAGAAAATCAGTGCAGCTTCAAAGCAGAAAGTAATTTTCAACCCTAAATGATATATATTTCAGTTATTGTCCATTGCAGACTTTTCCGGCTATGTGACGCACTTGTCTTTGTCAGCTCATAGTGTGTGTGTGTGTGTGTGTGTGTGTGTGTGTGTGTGTGTGTGTGTGTGTGTGTGTGTGTTGGGGGGCATACTCCCTCTAGGATGCAATGGAAAATCCCATTTAGTCCTTTCCTATGTATTTCCCTGGCAGTGAGGTCATGTTGTCTACCTAACCGCAGGCATCAGGACTGAGGCCTGATGACTGGCTGAGTGATGTTACTTCTCTGGCTGTGATCACTGGGTGGCAGTGTTGAGCCAGAAAGGAGCAGGATGGAGGATGGAAGAGATGAGAGGACTATTTTCTAGCTTTATGCATTTACAGTTAAGTACGTCCACAACAGATTGGATTTTAACATGTTAAACATAAACAATAACATGCAAATAGTGGAGATTTACCATCTCAAGTTATTCCCATGATCATGTGTTACTCCCTGACCGTCACCCACCTGTCAGTTTCAGGTGTAAAGCCAGCCAGTATACAGGACGCCCCACACACCCTAACCTTGTCTGACTGAGTGACCCCATTGTTACCTCGGGGTCCATGAGAGACTGAGGGCATTGTGTGTGCCGCCAAATCAGAGGGACTTACCTGTCACCAGCTATAGCCTAAAGGACAAGCCCCTGTCTCTACTTTGTTATGGCAGTGACGGGGGGACAAGAGGATACTTCCAAAGGAACCTTGTTTCAGCGATCAGATGATGATAAAGTGATCTGGTCTGGATTCACAAGTGTCGATAGTGGCTGTCAGCGCTTGTTTGATGGATGGCTGTCCCTAAAAAAGACCAGTGAATTGATCAATGTTAGAAATGAGAGACAAAAGAAGTTGGTGTATTACATTATTATTGCATAGCTTCAGAAAGAGATTCATTTATAAGGGATTGACAATGTGCAGTGTATTGCTTCTTAAAGTGTCAACAGCAAAAAAATCCCATATGTCCACTTCTCTCTCTGCCTTAAGTCTTGACCCTTCGCACACTTTCTGTAAACCGCTCTGTCTCAGTCGTTCTGGAGTGGAGACATGACCAGCTCTACTTAATGGCCCTTTGTTCAACCTGCAGGCCTGCAGGTCAGGGGTCAACTGCACCTGAGGCCGATTCCCACAAACAAAAGCTCTGTGTTTACTTGCAGCAGGCTACCACTTCCCTGTCTCCTGCGGCGGCATGGAACACACAGAAACACAAATGACAACATGATAGACTGGCTACAGCAACTTAATATGAAAGCTAGGTGCATATTTTCATTTTCTCCTTGTCTGTGTATTTATTTATTTATATATTTTCTGTTTAAATTTTTTTCAAATCCTGAATTCAACTGGGAAGGACCATTTTAGAAAAAATATTACTTCTACCAGGCAGCATAATGAGTTTAAAAAAAGTTTTCATTTAAAAGTACAAACAACGAAATGTAACAACAGAAAAACATACCAAAACCTAACAAACAGATGCAAAATATACAGGGATCATTAAAAAAAAGAAACAAATAATAACACATAAAAAGTGATGACATTGTTCTGTAAAAAATGATTTAGAAATATTTTTGAAAATGGATAACGATTCCAAGGTAAATACGCCTTGCAGGTCATTCCAACTTTGTGGTGCATGTAAGAAAAAAGCAGAGGAGAATTTTATTCTAATAAAGTTATTGTCTAAGTTACTAGAGCAATATGTCAGCAAACTATAAACATACAGTTGTAATTAAAGCTTTACAATTAAAAAAACTGTGAAGTCAACTTCATATAAGATAAAATAGCGCACAAACAAATCACAAAGCTGCATGGTATACCACTCTACCAAAAAAATGTTTTATTATTTTTCAAAAGAGATGAAGAAGATAAATAGCTGCTTTGGGTTTATATTTTTTCAATGTTCCTGCCAGTAAAAAGAAAACAAAAAAAGGAACGCCTTACCTTGGTGTGAGTTTCTTTTTAGAAAGCTATCAACATGGACATCTTGTCATCAAGTCAAAGTATTTGCAAGAAGTAACCCTCTCTAGATGAATACCATCTAGTGTTAGGACCAGGCAGTCAGAAGCTGATGAAAGGGAACATGAAAAATAATCCCTAAGGGGTCTTTTTTAGGGTTAATAAAAAACTTTTTAATTTAAAAAGAGACATGCAGTGAGTTAATAGCAATCCGTAAAGAATCAACTGCAACTTTCAAAGATAGTACCAAGGTATAATTAATAGTGTCATCTGCATAGAGGTTTAACTCTATTGGATTTAAACCGACAACAAGATCATTTAAATAAATGGAAATGAAAATTGGTCCCAAAATAGATCTTTTAAGAATGCCTGTCTTTACTATAAGCAGTGTAGAATTCAGATTGTGTATCTTTGTACACACACCGAGTTCTCCCACTCATATACAAGCAATGGCTGGAGCTCTAAATGTTTCCATATGAGCAAATTGCAACTGAAACTTATTTTTTTTATGTGTAAAGTAAAAGTCACAATTATTGGTCTCTTGTATACGATGAGATGCAGGCCCTGTGGACTTCACCAGGGCAAATAAAGAAAGTGAAATCATGACCAAAACACCATATCCTTAATCATTATAACCAAAATAAATTTTATTTAACTTCAACCCCAGAGATCTTAATCAAAACTATAGAGACAGATGGCACTTTCAAAACTAATGACAAAGACACAAATTTGTATTAATATTACCAAAAATTTCAAAGGAAATATATTACACAAAGCATAACTTATCTCACCCATTTCCTTTATAATCTATGTCTGGGAAAACGATAGACAAAGAATTTGTTGTTTCAACGGCAATGGAAAGCATCAATACATCTCACTGCTTCCAACACAAATATCATGTAATGCTCTCTAACCCTGCACATGGAAATCAAACAGGAAGCAAAACCTCAACATCTCTCTATACTTCTTGCACCAGAGACAGCCATTCCCAGCTCCTCTGGCACTGAGTCAAGGACAGCAGATGGGAATCTTTAAGCTGCCACACATCCACCCACAGACGGGAGCATAAGGGTCCTTGCACTGACCAGATTGAACCCTGAGACGGAATAAAAGAAACTGTTGGGCGATGCGGCGAGTGGGTAACGGTGGTTACACTGGGGGGTAGGGTCGCTGGCAGAAGAGGGGGATTCTACCTGTCAGGGCATGAGTGGAACAGGTGAAACCCCCGTCCCCAAAGCCCGGCTCTCATTTGTTTGCGCTCGCACACACACACACACACACGCACCGAGGCCAGCCCCCTCCACCTGTTACTTGGACTGGGAACCAGTGGGGGGCCCCCCCCCTCACTTCCGTCCCACCCTCTTTTACCCGCCTCCATGTCTGTTACATCCCCTCTTTTCATCCCATCCCACTAGCTGTACTATACCTCTTTCCTTTACCTCTTTTCATTGTGTAACGTCTCTGCACAAAGTTATCACCGGATTTTTTTTTGTGTACTTTACATTTACAACATTTGATATGAATTCAGCTTTCATTTAAATGAAGATCCACCTCATCAAATTGCTCTTAACCACGCTTTTCAGCCATGCTAGCCACATTTTATTGTTAGACAATCTCTTGTGGCCTCAATGATTTTGGAGCATAGGTCAGGTGATGTAATATAAAGTGCGACAAAATCCATGTACATGTGGAGGTTGGAATGGAGTTTCACACATTACACCGCTGTTTGTTTTCCTGTTTAAAGCTAATAGCCTTTGTTTTTTCTTTTATCCGCTACTGTTTCACACATTTTAACACATGTTTATTATTGCAACCATCATGACAAAGGTCCTCTAACCTTAAGGAAGTATTTATTTTAACCCAGATCATGATAATTTTTCCTAAACCGTAATCAAACCATCCTATGACCTTAACCACCTGTTTACTATTGCAACCATGACATTAAGTCTGATACGCTTGCAGCTGTAGGGGGCGCTATTTCAAGAGACAAACCTGAGGGTTTAGAGACAAAGACCTTGTGGTCAGGTCTTTTGGGGTGAGCATCTACCTCATAGAACCAAAGTGACTGAGTACAGTTACCTGCTTATGTGGGTGTACACGCCTATATACCTTTGCTTTATTAAACTCTGATTCCAGGATGGATCTTGATGAAAATTCAGGCATTTTTAGGGGGCTGATATTTATTAGTTTGTGTAATTTGGCTCAGCTTGATTAAATTTAAAGGGACCGTTGGGCCTTGGAGGAGTTGTGCACTCTACTGAATGACCTTCCTTTGCATGTGAACTGATCAAACCTGTATTGCACTGAATTATGATTTGGAAATTCAGAGATGGAACTTAAAAAAAAAGATCCTTTAAGGTTTAGTCTGAAAGCGAGAAGTGAGATCCACTTTATGTCACTTTTATTATGATTATAACTGTTGTCAGCTTGATTGGTTTTAACCATAGTGACAACAGCACATATTGTAGAGAGTCCAGTTGCTTTAAATATCCTGCCCGGTTTTGTAGAATTCAAGAAAACTGAACAGGCTACTTCCTCTCTTCCCTTTACAAAACGTCTTTGTTGGTTCCTTCCAGCTGGACAGTTAACCTCCAGCTGCGTCAGTGAAGCTGCCATGCGGCCAACGGCAGATGACTGTGGTTATCTAGCGCAGCCTCTAGGTGTGAATTTGGCTTACTGTGTCAAAGTTAAGCAGCTAGGAAACAGCATGCGTGCATGATGAGGTGTCACCATGGGGCGTCACTAAATGAATACTGGTTAAAATAATAAATAATGTTTTGGTAGAGAGATGACAAGCAATGAGGCACCTTGCACAGCCTGGTCTGACTCATCTAGATTGTCAGCTGCATGTAAAATCCTCATTTTAAGTTTACCTTCAAACACAGAATTTGAACTTATCCAATACATGTTTTTTTTAATATTTTATTTAACTCATAGATCTAAGAAGGATATTGTCTTTCCACTTATTTAACACGGTGGCTCAAAGGCTTTGTGGTAACTCATAGTGTTAACCCTATGTTAATGCCTGCGTGTGCAGCTACCTGAGGGGATTGCTGTTTTACATGGCCTTTTAAAAGTTTCTGTGGGATTAAAAGAGGATAGATGCAGACAACACACTGCTATTTCCCTTAGGCAGGAGAGGAACCTTTCCACTCCACTCTGTGCTCACACTCCTATAACTAGTCACGCAAGCCCCGTCACACACACACACACACACACACACACACACAAGCACACACACAAACACAAACACAAACACGCGCACGCACACACACACACAAACAGGAAAGCACACAGACAATCACCTCATACTTGAAATGAGTCAGAGAAACGACCTGGGATTGTAAATTCAGATGTTGTGCAAGCCTTTGTTTGTGGTTTCTGTGGTTATTTGAAAGTATAATGAATTATTATATCAAATGCAGCCTTGATTTATTTATTTAGAATTATCTGTGTTGCTTTAAGGTCAGAGAACTAATGAGAACATTGTGTCATTATCAGCGAAGTTGTTATTTGCACGACAGGATTAAACAATGTCGTAATGACACATTCAGGGGAAACAGCTACTGGTGTTTCACAAAAGCAAAACAACAGCAAAGTAACAATGATCTTCCACTACTGTGGTTCTGCTTTGGTTATTACAGTAAACGGAGTGAGTGTCAGTATGGTGCATAGTTTTTGTAAATGTGTGTGTGCGTGTGTGTGTGTGTGTGTGTGTGTGTGTGTGTGTGTGTCTGTGTGTGTGAGTGTGCAAAGCATGCAAGAGCAGGGGTTGCTTCCGAACAGGCTGCAGGGTATCTCTGAATGACGGATAGAAGAGACCTTTTTGACAAAGCTCTTAATTCACACATGCATGGTACAAAGACACAAACACACACCCAACCAAGATGAATAAAAAGCCAAATCTCCACAAATCCTTCTGCCTCCTCATCTTGTGTTGACAATTAAAAAAAAAAAAATCATAGCAGTTCATAACACACACAATCTACTGTAGTAACTGTAATTCACAAATTTCACGTTGAGACAAAAGCTTTTCATGCTTTGTCTTTCATTGATGCATCCACCCACTGTCACCCAGCAACTAACAGTCAACTGCCATTGCAGGCGATGGTTGCTACTCAACCTGTCACAGACTTTTGTCTCTTGTCTTTTGTGTATGAAAAGCCTTTGCATGTTTGCTGCACACACATTGCTAGTCAGACAAGGAGTAGGGGTTTGGGTGGATGTCAGCGACGGTCTTGTTTAAGTCCAAATGTCCTTGGTTGCAGATTTCAATTTCAGTCACCAGGTGTGGGGTTTAGACCCTATGAATTCTAAAGCTGTATAAATGGTCTCAGATGCTGGGGTGGGGTTAAAGTGTTCAGGGGTTAGGTGTGATTGCATGGGGTCTTGCACCCGTGCAGGGTGGTGTGCAGATGAGAGGGAGCCAAACAGAGAGAAAGAGACAGAGAGATGGAAAGCAAAATCCAGACAAGCAGTTTGTACGTGAGAGACCTTCTGAGTCTCTCCTCATGTGAGGAGGGTTGGAATTTTTTTTTAAATTGGCAGGGATTTTGGATTTTAAACTACTGTCACCGCTTCTGAAACCGCACGGTGTAGCAGATGCACATTAGGACCTCATAAGTCTCGAGCATGGCAGCTTTACTGTAACGCTCTGGGCTTGCTGTTCCTGGAAGTCCACAAAATGTGTCCAGTGCTGTTTCATGTCAAAAATATGTTAGGCAGCTCTAAACTTAAATACATTTTATTCACAGTGGTCAGGACATTCACTACATCTCAAAAGTCCCAGTGAGAGCATGATTTCACTCTTTACAGCTTCTCTTTTTTTGGGGGGGATTTAAAAAAATCCAAAATGGCTGAGCGTCCTCTACCTTTCCCACTGTCACCAGCAGCCGGGCATGGCAGAGCCGAGCTGCTTAGTTCATATACAGTGTGCAGGAAGTGATTAACAGTAAAAGATCAAAAGCGGTGGACAGGATAAACATTCTTCCCTGGGACCCTACTCCTCCGGGGTATACAGCACCACTTCCTCTTTTTACAGACTGACTGCTGCCTCCACCACCACAGCACAGCGCACACATTGTCACCACATGAGGGAACTGACCCACAATTCAGACAGTGTGTGTGTGTGTGTGTGTGTGTGTGTGTGTGTGTGTGTGTGTTCGTGAGTGTATGTGTGTGTGTGTGTGTGTGTGTGTGTGTGTGTGTGTGTGTGTGTGTGTGTGTGTATATGTGTGTGTGTATGTGTGTGTGTGTGTGCGTGACAGACAGAGAGATGGAGTGATAAAGAGGGAGAAAGGGGGGAGGGCGATGTGTTTATATGTTGTGTGGGTGCGTGCATGGTTCTCGAGAGCTGAGGCAACATGCAAGCTGCAGTGAGTTTGAAAATGATTATGTTGTTATGTTGTGCAGACGCAACAATCAGTTGAGGGCCTCGGCTTATGCTAATTTCCCATAGTATGCTCTCACTGGTGCACAGCTGTTGCGCTGAGGGACCGCCACTGGGAGTTGATAATGTGACTGCAGCTGCAGGTGTAAGAGTATAGGCAGGAAGCGAAGGAAACCCTCTCTGATGTCAGCAGCACTGGACATGGGACGAAAATTTTAACCAAAGCTGGTAGTGGGCAGAGCTTTTTCCTGCATGTGTGGGATGAGAAAGGACCAGAGGGGATGAAAGCATGTGTGTTTGTGTGTGTGTGTGTGTGTGTGTGTGTGTGTTTGTGTGTGTGTGTGTGTGTATGTGTGTGTGTGTCTGTGTATCTTAGGGCTCAGTGGACTGTGTGTGTGTGCAGAAAGAAAGACAGTAAAACATAATCTCTATTGAATACCATACACCTGATACAACCATTGAAAAATAGCTTTTGTATCGAATGACAGTGATCTTCAACGTGAATAACTGCGTAAATCCTCCTTTTCTCAACCTGACATTAAAAGGTCTTTAATACCTTTTCATAGGACTGCTCTTCGTATGAATTTAGTTGTGTTTAGTTTTTACGTCGATGTCGGGGCCTTCCTCTTTGAATCTTGGACTGTCTTCAACTCCACCACCACCACCAAACCCCCCACCCACCCAACCTGAGGTGAAACATAACCTCCTCTTGGACTCAATGGATGGCAGATCACAGGCCCTTGAGATCTAAAAGAGACAATTATCCTCAATTGAAGGCTGACAGGAAGAACAAACGCTTCATAAGTGGCGCAGGGGTCTTTCTTCTCTTGGGGGTGGGGGATTAATCCACTGACAAGGGGCCACAGGAATGACCAGGTCACCTCGTCGCCAGGTGAAGTACCACATGACCTATGAATAACAGGATGATGGCTGGGTGATCATACATCCGTGCATGCATATTAAATTATCAAGACGTACCATTACACAAGGTCCATCTTGCCCTACAGTGTGGCCCAGAAGCAGCGACTAAAAATATATAATGTTTGACCTTGTTGTTCCTTTGAAGCTCCAGTCTCCTGGACAATGTCTTTGTGTTGGGTTCGACAATGGCTCCAGCAGCCCTCTGCTGTGGTAGGCACAGAGCCTCGACTCCAAATGTGGGTTTAAAAATAACAAGGCCTCTTGATGTGTGGCTTGCTCTTGCTGTTTCTCTTGGCAGATTGAGGTTAGAACATATTGCCTGTAATCTGCTTCATATGTACAGCTACATAAAACGATTCCCGGTCTTAACAGCCTGCCAATTATTCTCATTGTCAATCAAATCTGAGAACATGTTGATGATGGCGCAATATTGACATAAGGAACTAAACTGTTACACTGCTTTTTTGTGTGTGCTGTCCCCGAGGTAACAAACAAGACATTTTCCTCTGCATCTCTGCCAGAGTTTACCTTTTCATTCACATATTGGTTACAAATGAGCTTCATTTTTGGAATGATAACCTAAGAAATACACATATGGCTTCAAGTGAAAGACACACATTTGGCCTCTCTGCCTGCCATTAAAAAACATTTAATCTGATAGAATCATTTGTCTTCGTGTCTGGGGCCAGGCAAGTCCAAGGGCAGCTTCCAGCCTCTAATTGGACGAGAGGATCATTGACATCACAAGGGGTGAAAGGTCAATCTGGGACAACCTTACAGGTTCTTTGGTGCCAAGTTCTGTTTGAGAGTTGCCAGGTGTGACATGCTTCAGTTGTTGTTTTTGGGCTGATGTGAACATCTGCGCCGGACTGCAGCCATGTAGACGCTGAGGACTTGAATTCCTCTTAAAAACATGGATAATTTAGAGAAAACACACATATGTGTCTCTTTGTATCTATGCATTCGTTTAGCATTTCCTGTGCAAACCAGAATTTCCCTTGAAAACTTAAAACACTATGTGTTCATTAGTAAAATTCTATTTAAATCCGGTGCTAGGAAAAATCATCTGTCTTCCATCCGGTCAACAAGACTTTTTGTCCCCCCGACTTTCATGTTTTATGTTGTGGTAACTTCTTAGCCACAAGCCTACTGTGTCTCCACCTCACTCTGCTGATGTTCAGTGCCAGGGCCGAGTAGCTCATGTCTTTTTCGCTTTAAGACCTGCATCTGATCTGCAATCACAGAGAAACTGCTACAAAACCTTCCTATCCGTCACTGGTTGGTCAGTTGACTGATTAAAGAGGGGAAAACATAAATGTCTGTACCAACAGGAGCCAGGACACTTGAGTTTGCACCCTTCGGTGCTTCATTTCTGTGCACAGTAGAGGTCTTGTGCGCTCTCTGCTCGCCAGCGGACCACGACAAAAAGCTACAATCCCCTTTTGATCTGGAAGTATCCTGATAGAAGGAATGAAGCTCATACCATATTTTAGCCATAAAAAAATGATTAGCCAGGCTGAAATCGAAAGAAAGTTGACTTTGAGCAATAATGTAATCCAAAGCTGTTCAGTTTGCCAATGTGTTACTAAGGCGAATGCTAACTTCTGGGTCTTGTAGGGAAATATCCTCGTAGTGTTTGAACTTTGCGGAATCCATTTTTTGTCTGTGCCTAAGATTCGATCTATTTGCCTCGCCCAGCACCTCATCTGACTGCCTGTTTTCTGTGAACCCTGCTGCCTCTGCCTGCCCTGGTCCAACTTTGAACCGTTGAACATCACTTGTCTTAGTGCTGCTTTGGAGTCCAAATTGGAGTTAGCTGTACTTCAGTCTAAAGATGCCACATGCTGTCTAGTTAACATTAGATTTGTCAGTTGGTTCAGTCAGCTACACTGCATTTACACTTGGTTGCTACTCAAAATCCACATGCAGTACTAGTTTGACAATTAAAGTTAATTAGGTGCATAAATCTCAACGTAGGGAGACTAGGCTAACCACCGGGCTAAGTTTGAACTTCCAAACAATTGGTGAAACTGTTCCATGTTGGCTCCAAAGCTCTGCAAGCTTTTACCCTCCTCATGATATAAATAGACAGTGTTTACTCACACATCGAGTTTACCCAACAATGGCCTATCTCTATGCCTGACCCCTAATGTAAACACAACATGGCTCCTTTCCACATTGACCCAGGGGGGTGCAGGTGGTCCACATGGATGTCTCTGTATGGGTTTTGACCCAGGTTCAAAGGTCAGACCCCTCAAATGATGGCCTTCCTTGCCGCCCCTAATTGCCCTGTTTATTTTTAGTCCACACTGGGCTGTGTCGAGCTATTAAAAGAAACATGAACATGAGGCCGTCCACTAATTACTGTTGGGCCGGCAGACCCTCACTTTCACTGATTGCTACCATATGCCAACCCACTCAAAGAGGAGAGTCTCATCTGTCACCTTCACTGTCTCTCAGCGGTTTTGCTGTTCATGCAGAACTGCAGGATGGCATTTGGCTGCAGTTGTGTGTGGATTCAAATGTCTGCAGTCTTAAAGTTAAATTTTGTAGAAAAATGTGTTATTCTAAAAAAGCTATCAGATCATTTTGTGTAACATTGGCTTGAAAGCCACTATCTCCAGGAAGGATTTGTCGGCAATGAAAGTACATCTCAGAGCTATGATAATCTGTTACTCTCCCTCAGTTCATGTAATGTAGTGTCGCAATGTTCTGAAAATTCCTCAGTCACAGCGGAGATGATCACATGACGACTTCCGAAGTCCTTTCACAGGATACATGAGAGGACATCAGACGAAGCAGATAGCTAAAGCGGAGCCATTTCTGGCAAGTATCAGTGAATCTGGTTTGAGCATTTAAGGAAGCAGTAATTGGGTTGATTTAGACCTATGTGTGGTCAAAGCGAGGCTGAAATAATGCAGCAGAGGCGGCCATCTTGCTGATATTGTGAAGTTTACAAAGGTTTGATTGCAGTAGGAAGCTGGTTGTGTGGATTAGCACAGGTAGTTCTGGACAAAGAGAGTACACGCTTGTGTTTAGAGACTGTCAGAGGTACAGACATTTGATATGACAATTAGAGATCTGTAAGTGAATGACTACAAAATCTGTTAACAAGTGTTTCAAACCAGAATACATAGAAAACTGTGAGCTGAACCTCATTATCTAAATTACAAACTAGTGTATTCATGTTTTTAATTACATTTGCCCATTTATAATACTGTGGACATGCTGGATGTTGAATTTGCACGAGTGACCACACATCGTGGTCATTTTTCCAAAGTTTATGTGATGATACAGGCCCTTTAACTTGAGGTATTTTATGTCCCCATTTCCTGATATGTAGCTACTTGTTCCTTATTTCTCTTCACCTAGTGCCAGCTTATGTTGCTGGTATAGCACATGTGTCAGCAGTGAAGCCGTAACTGTCAGCAAGGTGTCTGGATATTGTCAGAGAGGACAGGCCCACCCGCCTGGCTCTGCCTCACTCCACCTCGCTGTGCTCTGATGGATTGGGTTTCCGACGCACCTAGATTCACGCAAACCTGCAACTTCCTGCCGAAATGAATCACTGAGTGTGAGTAAATGGATATACACAGGAGAGCAATGCATTATACTACTTAGACCTGTTAGGTAGCTATGATGTGATGTTATGCTTCCTGAGCAAATAAATTACTTTGGAAATGTCAACGCAGACCCAAAAGCAGACCTGGTCATGGTCAATATCCAGAGGAACTCGAGGATGGCTGGCATCTGGCAAGTTTAGGAAGTATTGATTATGACTGGCAATTCATTAGCATGCATAAATACGCTTTGAAAATGCCCGTTTCCATTATTTGTTGTTTATAACATGCAAAAACTGTACCTGGTATGTTTCTTGGTTCTGATTAAAGTCCTTGGCTACAGGACCTGCAGGAGACCCAGTACTAACTACAAAGAGATAATAAAAAAACACAATAAGACAAAGAAATACTGCAAAGAGATGCAAAACAATCAAAAACTATACAATACTACCACAAACAGACATAGAATGACCACAAAAAGACATGCAACTAGAGAGAGAGAGAGAGAGAGAGACACACACAAAATGACTACAGACAGATGTAAAATGACTACAAACTATTTTGCATTTCTTTTGACACTTGGTGTCTTGCTCCTGTGTGGGGAGGGTGCGGGGTCCTTTTTTAAAGGATGCATGAATTATTTAATTTGAAAAAATTCAAGCATTTGAAGATTTTTATTTCCCCCTATGCAGCGCTCCCATGTACAGACCAACATAAAGTAACTAGAAAATTAAAGACTGTGTGTGGAGTTTACCCAGGGCACCTATGTAAATATTTGATAAACCATATACGATATAATATGCTGATTTATACAGTTGGTAAATGTCGTCAGATCCCACTGAGTTCCTGCAAGATTTAACACTGAATTAGTAGCACACAAGTGTTGGGTCTGGGCAGAGCATGCAGGAGGCAGGACATGATGATAACTGTTTACAGTCATCAACACGCCCACTCGCTCACTGTGAATTCTTCTGAGATTTTTCATGCTGTTTTCTCACATGGGCTCACTCTGACGTTCTCTCATGGGCTTACTCTGACAAGCCCAAGTTCTACTTGGGCTTGTCTGGAAAAGTCCCACACAATCTCTGTCACACCTCCACCTCTTTCTTGTGTCTGTGTTTTCTGTGTGTATCTGCCGTTCTCTCACCTGCCTGCAGAAATCCAGTGTTTGGATTCTGCAGACACCACTTCATGCCACGGACCCACACCCATCAGCTGGCTTTTCCCCTGTGCTGCCTCACTCCACGCCACGTCCGCGCGGCGGCCCTCGTCCCGCTGCCTGCTTCTGCTCCATATTCTGCAAGGATCTCCAAAAACCTGATTCTCCTCTTCCCCTCGATCCATGTCTGCCTGATCGGTCCGAATACACACCAACGAACCTAACAATGTCAGCAGCAACTTTTGCAGACATTAGCGTTCTCACATACAGCCCCTCCGTAGAAGTTCAGGAGGTCTTCAGTGTTTGTTCCACTGAATTGAGAAAAAAATCCCATCTGTACAGTAAAACCAAACGGAGACCAATTGTAACAGGACACAAGGAAAATGTGAAATAAGATACTGAAGACGACGGATTTGATAACCTGGAGACCGACTGAGCATGTTGTGGCAGCACCTGGTAACACTTTGTAATAATGGCCGCTAACCCTGGTTATCAGGACTGAGCGCTGTGGATAACTCTTTTATCTCAGCGTTGGAATTTCAAACTTTCTGATTTGTGAAAGCCTCACTTTTTGAATAACTCAGAGGTTTTGGTTCGGTCTGCTCATATAATAGCCAGCTGTGGCAGAAAGATGTTAATACCGTGGAGTATGCCACGGATCTTTTTTTTGCCACTGTTGCTGTTGTTTGTCTTTTCGGCCCTGCGTAACATGGAGTGTCTTTATACGGTTGATGTCATCCTCAAATGTGCCGGGCAGATGTTGAGTCGATTTTGTTACAACACATTCTAGCTATTTGCTTGGAGATGTTCTGTTCTGGCGTGCATCACTCCTCTGGACATGATTATTCCATCCGAGACATGCAGTAGAAACATGCAGTACTGCCGAGCCTTTTTTAAAACTATTTTATAGTCTTCCACACACACACTGAAGAAAGTATCAGCATCATTTTACAAATGTTAAAAAGTGGATTCTGAATTCAAAGAGGATCGAATGTGCAGAAAATAGGATTTGTCATATATGATATTACCAAAAGTGACATTTTATATATCTTAAAATGTGTGTGTGTTTGCATATACAGGCTGTGGTTGTCATGCTGCCTGTAGAGACCATGTGATGTCAGCAGTTAGTGGGCCACTGTTGCCACCCAGACATCTGTTGTAGATGAGCAGACTACCTGATGAGCGCCTCAGCATGATGAACACACCTGATGGCGCTCCCCGTGGTTCTGTTCTCCCAGGATCCCTGCAGACGGCTGGGACGTCGGCTATGGGCAACGCTCCAACATCAACATGGAAGTCAACGGAAAACCGAGTTTGAAAGCAAAACCCATAAAATCACTGAACACACTTTTATGTTTGCTAACAGTCTGCTGCCATCGAGGAGAGGCCCCTTTAATGAGGCTGCGTTCAGTTATTCATAATGGAAGGCTTAGTGAAGCTATTGCCGCTGCCAAACCAGTGAAGCATAAGAAGCCTATAAGGTTGTAGCAATACCAATAAAGCATGAAATCGAAGACCTCTCAAACCCAGTACCTGGGCCTCCGCCTAAAAAACGGAATCCTCTCCAAGTGGGCTCAACACCAGACACCCCCAGTTCCTCTACCTCCTAATCTTCCTGAGAAACCAAGGTGGGACACCTGGGTGAAAAGGTCACTGTCCCCGACATTCCTGGCTTGGCAGGGGGGCAAGGGTTGAGTTGAAATGGAGGGGCAGGGAGAGGTAAGCAGGGGCATTGTATGTCCAGGGGAGGTAACTTAGTTGGGTTTGGCCCTGTGGCTTTTGTTGTTGTTGTTTTGTTGCCATTGTTGGCCAGTCTTAACACAGGATTCCTCTTGGCTCTCCAGTGAGTGTGTACTGGAGAAAGGTAGCGGTAAGGGGGAAAGATGAGAAAACAGATGGGTTTTTAAATCTTATGGGAAACAATAGAGGGTGACCCCCCCTGAGCCATTTTGGGCCCTCGTGGCCTTCAGGGCCTTGAGCACAAAACTACATAACAATGATGGTAAACTGGCAGAGCAAATGTGAGCGACCCGAGGAAAGATTTCATAAATACAGTATTTACCTCTGAAATCGTGATTTTTAAAGCAAAATATGACATTCCAACCCATTTATTTCATCATGTCAACCTGCAATGCTTCAGGTAAACTTGAACTGTTTGTGGATTTGCCTCTATATCAGACTATTGCTTCTTACTATGGACAGCTCAGTTCCACACTTCACATTTCTCATGATCCATTTTCCTGCTCACCTTAAATTCACACTGGCCATATTTCAAATTGTTTATCTGCTAATCTCAAAGGCTTGGTTCGTCAAAATCCTTTCAAGTCTTCCTTTCCAGAAGAACTACATGGAAACAAAAATGTCATTAGTTTGCCTTGAAGTGAATTTTCCACAGCAAATGGAGTCAATTTCTGGTCAAATGAAGCTTCACCCTCCTCCTGGTCTACGCTCGCGGTCTCCCAGCGCAGATCTTCAGTGACAGGTTTCCCATTGTTACAGGCCTGTCTCGCTCCTCCTAGGGTGGTTTTAAAACAGATTACAAATAAATGGATTGTTTTACCCCGGAGCCTTCTGTCACAGAAATATGGACGTGTTTGAAGTGCTAACCCCTAGACAGCCAATGAAGAGGTTGCATGTTCGTCATGCTAAAGCTTGGCTGAATTCCTCAGCCGGAGATTTCTATCCACAGGTTATTGCTTGCTACCCAGTTTCTCTTAAATCACCCTCTGCACAGTGTGGCCACAAATAAATATGCTAACAGTAGATCTGCTTGGGCTGCATGCTTTTGGCTGATTTTGTGGTTATGAATTAGGTAAACTCTCATAAGCAAAACAGTAACAGTGCAGCTACTCAGCTGCCCGCCAACCACAAGACATACTGTATTTGTCTACACATGCAGATTTTTCAGAAGTAGCTATTTCTGTTATCTGAGCATTGAGAGAGCGAGCGAGAGAGAGAGACTTTCCTTTCCGCCTCATTCGCACAGGAGAACTGCCAAAGCTCCAGCCATCAGATAAGACATTTAACTGTTTTTTCATCTTTTGGTCAGGCACATAAGAGGAACATTCTGCTTGGGCATTTTTTTTTTGCAGTTGCCAGGCTGAGGTTTTTCATGGTGGGCCCTGGGGAGCAGATTATAACTAATGAGGTCCACGTTAATGTGACCAGAGGAGGCAGCTGGCGAGAAACCGGCCCCAGTTTAAACCATTATCTGGAGATCTCACTGTGGGCCAGACTGAGGGACAAACCCACAGGAAGTACATCACTGCCGACGCCGGTCACGTCCACCGCAAATGAGCTACAGTGACTTATAAGGAAATCTTGGGGAAGACGAGACATCTACACTGACCACCTCATGTAGAAAGACCTTTTCAGTGTTGAAATTATATTATCTGGCTTGTGTGTGGAGTATGATCATGGCAGATGGCAGTGTGGTTTCATGAAACTCCGCTGATGAGGCTAAATACAATATTTGTAGAACACCTGTTCCCTGGTCCCCTGTGTCTCCAGTTTTGTTTTTGTGCTCAAGTTTTAACACGACTGTACGTTAGTCACAAGGGATGATTATCAAGTGATGCTGTTTGAATTACTCAATTGTGCTCATTTCTATATTTTATTAACTTTTATGATCAATAATACATTCATAAAACTAATGCCCCCCCCCCAAAAAAAATAATTTCTAAGGTGCATTTTTGAATGATCAATTCTCCATGAATTTGACAAGATGATTTCCATTCCAGTTTTTCCAGCGTGAGGCATGGTCCCCTGTGAACCGTTTTGTTTTCCCCTCCTGTTGTTTTATTGAAACGCCTGTTGTCATAGCTGACAAACAGAGATAAGTAATCAGTAATTGTTTTGTGGTTCTGGGGCCCAGAATCAATTACTGTGCCTCCCCAGCAATAATTTTCTTTGTCGATTTAAACACGAGCTCCCACTTGGTAAGTCATCAGGACTAATTGAGACCTGGGGAGCTCCACCGAAGGACGATGTTGGCTTTGGAGTGGTTTGGTGATGTAGTTCAGGTCCCAGCACAAGGTCCCTGTTGATTGCTTCATCAATGGTGAATATAAAATTGATATAGGCATACAAGCAACCAATTTAATAAAGTCTCTGACACCTAATTTCAGAAATCAAAAGACATCAATCAATCATTTATTGATCAACGGGGAAATTAGGTTAACAAGATCCTTATAATATCACATCTTTTGACTGATTAGATGATGAAAACATATCACTGACTAAAGCACAATTAACTGCTCCCCTCCTTGTAGCACAGGACAGCCATTCACAGTACCAAGGTATGAGCAGCAGGTGTGGGAATAATCTGGGACCCACCCAGCACCTATTCATACTCCGCCTAAGCTGCCATCCATTGTGTCCCCGTGCTGAAGAGGAGCAGAGGAACAGGACAATTATGACATTATGGCTGGGTGGCTGAGCAGCGGTCCCAGATGGTGAGAAACAGGAGGAAGGAATGGGCAACCAGAGAGCAACTGTTCCCGCAGGGAAGCAATCCACCACATCGAGAGAGTATGTCTTGTCTTCATCAGGGGGATGTCTTTGACGCTGGACCGCTCCTTTGGGAGTGGACTGGTAATGATTTGATCCAAAAGTGATTCAATTTGATTCCAGTTTTCTCAGCAAAGATTTATTCTAATAAAGTCCCTCATTCTGCCCATGATCCCAATCAATGAATTGCTTGTTTTAATAGTTGATTCACAGAGATGTGCATTATAGAGCTGAATATCAGGTCAAATGTCAGCAGGGATCTGAAAATAAATATGCAATGGGATCTGATTTCACTCTCAACCTATACTGCCTAATAAAGCGAGGAGTATCACTTCAGAAAACACAACCTTTAATAGCAAACCAGTTGATGACATGTAACCCATCAAAACTTGTGAATGTGTGGAAAAGGTAAATACAGCTGATAGGTTTGTGTAAGCAACCAGCGAGTGAAAGGACAGATCACAACAAAGATTTCAGGATGGATTGAACTACCTGTGAGCCGAGTCACAGGTACAGTACAGTACATTGTACTGTACATTGTACTGTACTATACTTAGAATTTCATATAGATGGAGCTAGTTTTTCCAGCAGTGTTTTTTCACAATCATTTTAGTAACAATGAAATGATGATGATGATGATGATGATGATGATGATGATGATGATGAAACCGAAGCTGTCTGCACAGGTGGGCACACCACAGCTAACACACTGGACTCCAAATGATTCAGGGTGAAAGTTGTTGTCACATGATGTGAAATAAGTTGCTTTCAGAAATGTACTGAAGTCCCGGTAATTTTCCTCCCAGAAAGTTCAGGATAATGTCGGGAAAGCAACTTTATAGAAGGTGATCAACGTTCCTCCATTCAACTGATGGATGCAATAGTGATAATCATAAGAATGTTTGTGCCATTTTCTCTGTGAGACTATCACTTAATCCTCATTGCAATTTATCTGTAATTGATACTTCCTCAATTTCTTTGGTTCACATGTTGTCATACAGTGCGAGAAGACGTTGTATATCTGATCTCAGCTGCATTCCTGTTTCGTTCCACTCAGTCCAGGTGTTTGTGTCTCTCGCGCCATTGCTTCATCCTCTAAACGCGGCCACTCTGACATCAAAGCGGAGGTGTGTTGTTCCCTCTCCACACGGAGGATAATGTCATGGGAGAATGACCCTGTGAGCAGAAGGCTGGTCCAGCCCCAGGACGACGTCCAGCCACCTTAAAGGAGCGGTCAGTGCATTCCTCTTTGTCAGCAATGTAAAGCCGGAGTGGCCTGATGGTTTGGACAACAAAAGCTGTCAATATGTCTGAGAAAAAAAACTTGTTTCATGGTTACATCTGAGCTATTGACCACGGCTGGGCGTGTCGCACTGCAGTGAAACGCCAAAGCAGTTGGCAGCATGTCGTGAAATCAAAATTATTGTCTTATTCCCAAGACGCAAATATTAGCTTCCTATTGGTCTCTCTTGTTGACATCTTTAGCACTTCAGCTGCCATTGCACTAAATGCCTGGTTCTTTTCTCTTTTATTCAGTGCTCACTGCTTCCATTAAACATCACGCAACTCACCACCTGCGGGATTTTATCATTATGTAGATGGACCCAAATTCACGGGTCAACTAGATTTGGGCTGAGTCAGAAAAATTTGATTAGATTAGATATACTTTATTGTTCCATAGGGAAACAACATTTCCTTCTAAGATGATGTCCAAATACACTGGCGACCTTATGTTTTTTTAAAGGGTCAGTGTATCTGCCCTTTTGCTCCGTCCAGTTGTATACCTGAACTGACGCCGTGAGTAATAAAGTAGGACCTCCTTTGATCTGATGTTCCACCCAGAGGCTTCTCCCTAGAAGCAGACAATACTCTAATTCATTACTGGACCTGCCTCTTCAAAGCTCAGCCACTCTGCGCCGGGAAACTCTAAACTTAGGCCCCAGACAGGCTCTTTTAAACACCCACTCCCCCCCTGGGCACTAAGGTGGCGGCTGGATGAGTCCACATAAGTCACGGTGGCCCGCACATATCCCCTCCTTAGCCCTGCAGCACCACACCTATCCCCCTCAGGTGACAGGTGGATTATTGGGCATCGGTATTTCTGCATTTTCTTGCCCAATTATTAGCAGCTCGTTGACCTGTGGGAATCAGAATCCACAGAAATTGTTTGCACATTTCTTTCACAGTGTTACTTTAAATGGATTTATCTGTGTTTTCTGGGAGCTGTAAATGTCAAACTCAGACTGTGAGTATCTTCTTGATGAGAACGTTCATGAGTGAAACGTGCACGTAAAAATGAAGGTGAATCCACAGCTTCCTTTTTATTTTCCTCACGTGTTTTCAAAGCATCACTTTACACTCAGACGTGTTTGTTGTTGCAGTGTAATCCCCTGTTATGACTTCAAATGGACTGAATGGCTGGTCGGATAACTAAGGAGACCACTTGAGTAAATCAAAAGGTTTGACTTGTTTGAGAAAGAGAATCAGTATGCGCTGATCCATAGCAAAATTTTCACACGATTGTTGTCAGTTTATCAAGATTATTGCTAAGCTCTTAGAGACTGTTAGGCCCTTACAAATAAACATGCTTTGGCTCCACTTGTTTTGATTTCTAAAGTATTTTAGTTGTAGTCGGTGCACTGGAATAAATCTCCAGCAACACCAAAGAGTCAATTAGGAATGACAGATAGATAGATAGATAGATGGATGGAAAAATAGATAGATAGACTTTTATATAATTTTATATAATGATATGTTTTATAGTTATATATTTTATAGTTATTAAAATATATAAAAGAAAACTCTAGTAGCCCTAACATAATTTGATGTGCTGAGGAGGGAGTTCACCCCTTGGGTGGTAAGAAGTTGAATGTGTCAAAAAGCCTGCACATCTCAGCATCTCATCTCTCTCTCTCTCTCTCTCTCTCTCTCTCTCTCTCTCTCTCTCTCTCTCTCTCTACTCTCTCTCTCTCTTCTTCTGGACCCTGTTGACCTGCTGCTTGCCAAGTCTGATGTCAGCCCACTGCGCCCAGGGTCCCTGGGCGAGTGTACAGTTTCTGTTTTGACACCCGTTCCTAATTACACATGTAAATGATTGATCACCTGGACTTGGCGGGGGAGAGTAGAGATGGAAGCCCTTGTTACGTGACGGCCCGGCGATTATGTCCAAGTCCAGGACCGTCTCTCTGCTGCTGGGTACAGTGGAAACGGATACCTGCGAGGGCCCGAGAGCTGGGAGATTAAGTTCTGAGCATCCGCCATTTGGACCAAAGACTTCCCCTATTAGCGGTCCTCGAGGAGCAGTTGCGCAGGTGTGGCTTGATATCTATGGCTCTTTGTTTGGTCTAATCCCACACAGTTTAAACCAAGGCTCACAGCCCGCACCTTTAAGCCGACGCTAAGACACCTGAGGGGCCTTGCTGCTGAAAGCACAACTCAGCTACTTTTTGTGAAATGTGATTTGGCTAATTGATTTTGGAGTGGCCAGTCTAGAGAGCCTGGGGGGGGGGCAAGGCACAGGAATGGACAGTGATGGAAGTTGACGCTGCGTAGCTTTGATGCTCCCTCCGCTCAGGTGTGATGCTATGCTCAATATAACATCTTAACTCAAATCAATGCAAAAATAAACAGTGAGCTGAAGCGAGGGGACCGTGTAATGCTTTTACAGATGTGCTGAGAACCTCTGCTTGCCTGCCCTGTCAGGCAACAGCTGTTGGTTTGTCGGTGCCTGTGCTTTGGCTCAGGTATGGAGCCAATCTGAGGGCCAGGAGGGTTTTAACCCCAATCTTCTCCTCGCTCGTCTCACAGCCTGGCACACATTGTGCAGCTGCACTTCCCATTGATCTACTGGGCTGCCTGGATGGCTGGCTGGAGGGAGATAGATTGGAGGGGAAACGGCTTAATTGTCCTCACTCTCACTGCTGGAATGCAAATAGCCCACCACCACTGGCCTCCACTGTGAGGAAGCCCCACGTTGAGAAGGCAAGTTACTTTTTATAGTGGCAAAGAATTGATAATATGTTTTTTATCAGAGCACGTAGACTCACTGACAGATTTTGGTTCAAATGAATTTTGGTTCTATAAATATAAAAAATAAACCAAACGTACAGTTTTGCATTGGAATTTTTATTTTCCCCGTTGAATTTTGTTCCAATAAAGAAAAATGTCAGCCTCACAGAGTGCCTATACCATTCGTCAGTCAGAGGTCAAGCAGATAGTCAGGTGAAGGGTCGTGACTCACGTAGGAAAGGCAGGAGATGAAAGAGTTAAAACGCTGAGGCGTATGTATCCTGTCTGACTTTGATCTCTGCCTCAGGTAGCCATCAATCTTGGCGAGGAGCTGATGGGAGGCTGCTCCCTCGCAGATCGGGCTTGCTCAGACTGAGACTCTCTCCTCACTTTGACAGACCGCTGGCATGACACGCCAAACAATCACAGCGCTACATTTCCCCAACAAATCCTCCGAGGTGTTTTTGTTTCAATTTTCCACTTGGTCTGATTTTTATTCTCCGATGTATCGGTTCTATTTTACTCTTTTTTTTCTTTTCTTTTTAATTAAGAGAGAAGGAACCGGGTGCTGTACGATAGGAATGCGGGCAGGGAGGGGGCAGAGAGGGCATGTTTTGGTGAGGTTCAAAGATGAAATGAGCGAGTCTCTGAGGCTTTGATGTTTCTTGGCAGGCCCGAGACAGTCACTGACAATCCGATGATCTGGGAGAACAACCTTTTTTGAATCTCTGGCCCATCCTGGCCCCAGTCGTCTAGCCCTCCAGTGACAAAAGCTTTAATATGACAAGGTTAAACACCTGAAGCACTGCGGCACAATGGTCAGGACAAAGCTGGGGTCAGGGGTGCAACCTAAATGCCAGGCACCTTAGAAGTTTACCATGACTGTTCACTCATTCATGGATGTTTTACACAGCAGTTCTCCTCTTTGTTCTTAAATGGATTCTTGGTGAGAAAAAAAGTTGATGTTTATTTGAACAGGAATTGAATCTGCTACTGTATACTCAATATTTTACATCATATATACTTCTATTTGAAAGGCGTAGCTTGTCATGCCAAACCTTGAGAGAATTGTGGCCTCTTTTAACAGGTTGTTTTCATTTTCAGGCCAATCTGGTTCATTCCCACCGAGCAACGCGTAGTGTTCACACAAAAAAACTGCTCCGTACTAAGCGGCAGACAGACAAACGTAGTGACCAGTTTGTGAAGAATAGTGCGACATTTAGCCGCAAAAGAGTCCGACAGCAATCTGTCAGGAGTTGGTAGAGACCAAAAGCAGAGCAAAAAAATGGATTATTAGACTTATAGTTTCATCAGGCAGACTCTTGCAACTGTTTGATAAAAATGCTGTAATAGTATAAATGGTGATAATTTGTCATTACTATATTCACAACTAGCCAAAAATAAAAACAACTAATTAATAATTATTATAATAATATATTATATTGTGTGTATGTAGTTATTTCGAGGTATTAAAAAGAGATAAATCCCAGGAAAGTTGGGACACTGATTACTTTCAGTCCTTATTTGTTAAATTTCTGCTTTCTCCCTCCCAGCAAACTTCAACCAGCTGCCTCTTTTTTTTAAACGTTTGTGTTTATGGTGCACTGACTGAGGAATGTTCCCATTTGCTCCCATGCTCCATGATGTAAAAAAACCCCCCACATGATACATACAATAGACATATCTTAATATCAGTTTGCTCTCTCAAAATGTTTTCTTTGAGTGACGCTGTCATTTGATAGGCAGCGTAGTGCACTGCTCGGCGCTGCGGGGCCATTGTGTCCTATTTTAGTTCACAATGGAACTCAACACTTGACAGAGCCAGGGCTTGTTGTCAGGAGCTGAACTTGATCCTGTCAAGTCTTCCCACTGGAGAGCTATGAAGGAAGGGCTTTGACCTCACGGCTGTGCAAGCTCTACATCAGGCCACATATTAATGCGCTATTCAAAGGATATTCATATAATATACTTGCCTGTACTTGTACATGAACGTGTCATTTTTCTTTTGTTCGTTTTTTATCCTCACAAGTCCCACTCACTAATGTGAGATAATGGCGGGTGATTGTGTGCCCACTGTTCTCCAGAGCTGTGCACCTTCCCAGACGGCCCCTCCTGCTGCCCAGGCCACCGAGGCTTGTCGTCCCCATCACCTCTGGCATTTCAAACTGACGCTTGCCTCGCACACTGTTGCCCTGCAGACCACAAAAGCTGGTTCACGTTACCCAGAGGGACAGGTAACTTCAGATGGATAATCCTTGGACCTGGTGAACCTGTCCTTAATAGGACCTACAGTCTAAGCTTGGCAACCCTGAGCCATGTGCATTGTGTGTTGATTGGGTGTGCATGTGTGACTCCCCTGGGCAAATCACTGTCCGTTCTTCACTTCTCATATTGTTTTCTTGTCTAAACATATGCAGCCTGTTAAACCTGCTGGGCCTTTCTCAAGAGATTGTGGGAACTGTGTGAATTGCGTTTGAACATTGTTTCTCGTGGCGGTTTAATGACCTGCATGTTGTCTCTGCCGTCCTCATATGTTTCCTCGCAGAGGGCCTGCGGTAGATGTTCTTTGATAGACTGCAGCAACGCAAAGTCAGATTCCATCTTCAGATGTCTCCTTAGAGGTCGTTAAAAACAGACAGTTAACACACCCAGCAGCCCTACCAGCTCCCGATGCCACTCCCCCAGCTGTTTTTGACCTCAGATGAACTCATGTGCCATCCCGGCCACCAGGCCTGGCAGGATTCTCACACTGGGAGCGAGACAACTGTCTCCCTCCCAGCCACTCCTCCAGCCACTGCCACCTTCTTGTCGCCCCACTGATCCATGCCAGCTTCCAGCTTTTGTTTTTCTACCCGCCCTCCCTTGGTACTGGGGACAAGATTTACAGTGGAAAAATATAGGACGTTTTCCCCCCATGTTGAGCTGTTGAGTCTGGAATGTGTGTTTGGGCAAGATTTTGCAAGGAGTGTGAAAAAACAACAGCACTGTAAACACCGAGGGTAGAACCAGACTGGCTTCTTTGTTCCAGATGTGCAGCAGGCACACACACACACAAACACACACACACACACTATTAGTGCAGCTCCTGCAGCCAAACATGGGCCTGTAACCCAATACACTGCCACTACTGTCCCACTGCTCGTCCATCAGCTGGGCGCTCACTGCATCCATATAGACAGGTTACTGTGCGAGTCGGCAGCACTTTGAATGAGGGCAAACTGTGTGTGTGTGTGTGTGTGTGTGTGTGTGTAGAGTCAGAATTGGTACCAAATGCGGATTTTGAGCCGCAACCAGACGACTGAGGAAGTTTAAAAAAAAATAAAAAATCAACAATGTATAATTTAGACATATGACCGTAAATGAAGCCATTCAAATCAGACGGGCCGCGTGACACCGGCCTCAGGTTGCAGCAGCAGAATGGCTTATATGCGTATTACGGGTAACGGATTCCAGACGTTATCCCCCCGACTTGCCAAGGCCTCTACATTCAACCAATCAATTAAAAGTTTAAGTCCAACCGTCAGCGGCAGCGGCCGATGCTGCCGTCAAACTCTGTCTGGCAACAATTTCGCCAGTGATGAATTCAGAGCTGCAACCATAAAGATCAGACACTTTGTCCGACGTTTCCCACGCAATTCTCTTCAATTTGAGTCACGGCACTGTGCGAACATTATTATTTTTTTCTTTTTCGTATTATTTTTTAGAAATTTACTATTTTCTTTCCGTATAACATTCTGGCGTTCGATCTATTTTCTCTTCTTTATTGAATTTTTTACCAAGTGCTGACAAAATAGCCTGATTAATTGTGGCGATTAAATAATTCTGTTTGAAATTAAAAAGGCGTTTTGCTTCCGATTAGCTGGCCAGTAAAATCCCACTTCACACACATTTCAGGTGAACTAGACGGTGAACATGTTGGAACATGAATGAAAGGTAATGTTCACAACCCACATAACATCAGATACATTATATTATATTATTATATTGCCAATCTTGAGAGCTGCTAAACTGTGTTTCGTTGTCTTAATACAATGACAATATAGATCTATTCTATTTCATTCTAAGCCTCTCTTGCACTGTTTTAAGGGTGAGAAAAAATATTTGTTCAGAATCGCTGTATTGAAATAGTGGAATGCTGATCTTGATTTTAGATGTACTGGAAAGTAATGATTTTACATACAAAAGTTTTATAACTTAAACTGCACATTGTTTTTCGTTCATCATATTGTTTGTTCAAAATAATAGAATAGAAAAATACATTAAAATACATAAGAACAGATCAAGCTTGCAATATGAACATTTCACAACATTTCAGGAAAACCAGCACGTAAACACCAACATGGGAACCAAAGTTTAATGTTTACACACACAAAAAAATGAAACGGTGCACAATCAATAGCCCAAATGCATTAATTTCAAAATTAAATTGTAATTCACGAAGAGTTTGTCACAATTTTAGAAACTGGGTAATCTTAATTAAAATCATATCATCCCCTTAAAGTTGTCAAATCTCATTGGTAGTATGTGCTTATGTAAATAATTAATTTTTAAAATACAATTTGAAACCATGCATTTCCAAAACCAATACATTAATAATTCCTATCCGTTTGGCAGATGCTCATGTAGTAGAAATAATTGACACTGCACGGATAAGATGAATAGATGACCTGATCAGAGATAAACAAGTGCGTAAATCTTAGATCTGTGTGTTCCTATAGACTTCACACATGAGTGATGCTGATCATGTAACACAGGTGAACTCTCTGGGGCCTCAGAGGCTGCCAGCACAGGCGTTTCCCTCTCTCTCACACACACACACACACACACATCAGCAGCAACATGGCTGCCCTTGAGGAATGACACGCCGGCCGTAGAGACACCAGTGTTCCTGCATGTGTGATGGCGCCTGGAGGAGAGATTAGGCCGTTCATCCTCTGCACTGCTCGGGCTCCTCCTCTGCCCCTTCTCTTGCCTGGGGCAGAAAAACAGCCTCAGAAAAAACGTCCGTCCCATTGTTTGTGTTGGCTTTGTTGATGCAAGAGAACTGGAAAACAGCTGCGTTGTACAGTAGTGACAGAGGCCTTCTTAGTTTTTGTTGCATAGCACGGAAGCGCCGCATGGGCAAAAACATTAATAACCTCATGTGTAAAAACACATTTATTAAAAAGTTAAAATACATGACTAAAACTGAAATTGTTTCTCAAGGCTTGTCCACTTTTTGATTCTGTGATGTATTTCTTAAGTAGATAACTGTGTCATAACCCCACCCATCATACGTGTGCTGCTGAAATGGGATCGTGGGGTCGTTGTGTGGTGAGCTGAGCCCGACATAATGAATCACGGCATCCCGTCGGGGTCGTGGACTGTCAGTCTGAGTCTTGGCCTCAGCTCGGTCCTATGGCAACAGAAGGGGTTACTTGTAAAACATGACGTGCCAGTGGGGAAGATCACAGCCGAGGCAGTTGGCCGGGAATGTGCTCTTGGTTTGTACACAAGGAATGCTGTCACTCTGCATCAGAGCTGCATGATCGACAAACTCGACTGGTGTGTGTGTGTGTGTGTGTGTGAGAGAGAGAGAAAGACACACCTATATGTCAGACACACCTCTGCAGATATGGGCATGTGTACTGTGCAGCAGAGGAGACACCAGTGAGTCCGGGCTTCAGTCGGGAGTGGGACTGGTTTGAGCATCATCGTCCCTTTGCGTGTATTTAGGGAGCCACATCGAGGGCCCATCCCTATAACTGCAGGGCACCGCCTTTGTTCTTCACCCGTAATACACACATCATTATAAGCGTTGAAGCGCCTCCTCGCCTCGCTTTCTCTCTCTCCATCTCCGTCCCATACACCCGTCTCGTGCCCACACCTTATCTCCGACAGATATTAACATCCAGGACTCAAATCCTCTGCATTCAGCGGCTCAAGTGCCTGTTCACATTCGCCCCATTAGGCCTCGTTGTCTTCAAAGGCTTGCATTTTGTATGTGCTCTTCATCGGGGCCTCATTCATCACACCAGAGAGCTGCAACGTTGTCGGGAACTTGTATGGCCGCACGAAGGTGGTTCTCCTGCCGATGACACGGGCTCTAAATGCAACACCTGCTGAAGAGGAGTTCAGCTCGTTGCCAACTGCAAACATGGCCACCATGATCCCACCACCAACAACCATTACAGTAAATCCCTAATAGACATAAAGCCACAGCATTGTGGTTGTAATATCCCAGTGAGGATTTACAGCTACAGGCCTTGTGTGTGAAGTCAGAAACGTGCGGCCCACAATTTGAAACCGGCCTCTCAACATGCTTTTTAAATTGTTTTTTATTTGTATTATTGTGATTTTTACTATGATAATAACTTTCTGACTGGCTGCTCTGCTGAGGATTGTGAGGAATCGGGAACCGGTCCAGCCTCCAGCAGGCCTGCAGTGCTGCTGCTGCTGGATGCTGGATGCCCATGTCGTTGCAGGCAGGGGAGGACATGACCAAAATGATGGGGTTGGACAGCAGCGCAGCACCACGCTCGAACCCACCAAACACTCGGTTTATTATGTGATTGCAGCTTGCGCGTGCCTGAAGCTGAGATGAGACGCGAAGTCTGGATCAAACTGCACTGCAGCATATAGATATTGTTAAAAAGACACAGCAGGGTATCCACACACTTCCTCCCCCTGCATGTGTTTTATTTGTCTGCACCCATGTGCACAGACTTGAAGGGGAGTCAACAAGGGACGACTTGTGGAGACAGGGCTGCTCTTTGAGCCAGTGGTCACAGGGTGGTTTTTTTTCTCCCCGTGTCCTTCGCTGTATCCACGAGTACCTTGTGAGTTCTGCTGACTCTGCAGTCTGCACTGCGATCCCACCCTCCTCTGCCAGGTTCTGTGTTTCCCTTATTTGATAAACCCCGCACATTCAGTCAGAAATGATGCGAGTGACATGCGGGCTGAGTATTTTGGTGGCACATACTGAAATCAAACTTTCTCCGAGGTTACCAGATCATAAAAATACTTTCATTTTCACAGTAATCGCTCAAATTATATAAACGTATATAGCTAATATATTATATTATATACAAGCACTTGTATTAAAGTATCTATCCTACTTTTTGAAAAATTGTGTTACTGAATTTCTCCATATTCTGGAGCAACATGCCTCGTCTAATAATTGTGGTGACTTACATCAGTTAATTTGGCCAATTTATATGTTGGAACAAGGAGAGAGTGGATGAGCAGTAAATAATGTAGTTATCCTTCATTAAACGAGCCTGAGTCACAGTGGCTGCTGGCAACCACAAAGAATGCTTAATGATGTGTGGTCATAGTGTAAATACCGACCCTTCTAGGTAAAAACATGGTTTGAAAAAGGAACATTTGCTGCAAATATTTAGAAATCATTTAATATTTCCACAGGGTTCCCAAAGATATTGTGTGCTCTCAGAAACCATTTCTAATGAATTGTAATTTTCATTAGATGACGCAACAGCGGAATATCATGTTTTAGTGCTGTTATGCACCTAAGATTATAACTTAGTGTGTTTTTGATTGACTATTTAAGGTCATTAATGATTATTCTATTAAAATTATTCTCATAATAAAGGAAAATAATGCATTTGAACATAAGTATGCGCCTGAACTTAAAAAATAAACAATGACAAATTTCAATTAACACCAGATAAAATACGGTGAATAATTATTGACTGCATGTACTCCTGCATTTCCCACTGCACTTGCCAGTCCCCTGTACATCATATCCATAAAAGAGGATTACGCATGTATTTTTTGTCTTGGTCTAGATTAGGCCGTTCATCCTCTGCACTGCTCGGGCTCCTCCTCTGCCCCTTCTCTTGCCTGGGGCAGAAAAACAGCCTCAGAAAAAACGTCCGTCCCATTGTTTGTGTTGGCTTTGTTGATGCAAGAGAACTGGAAAACAGCTGCGTTGTACAGTAGTGACAGAGGCCTTCTTAGTTTTTGTTGCATAGCACGGAAGCGCCGCATGGGCAAAAACATTAATAACCTCATGTGTAAAAACACATTTATTAAAAAGTTAAAATACATGACTAAAACTGAAATTGTTTCTCAAGGCTTGTCCACTTTTTGATTCTGTGATGTATTTCTTAAGTAGATAACTGTGTCATAACCCCACCCATCATACGTGTGCTGCTGAAATGGGATCGTGGGGTCGTTGTGTGGTGAGCTGAGCCCGACATAATGAATCACGGCATCCCGTCGGGGTCGTGGACTGTCAGTCTGAGTCTTGGCCTCAGCTCGGTCCTATGGCAACAGAAGGGGTTACTTGTAAAACATGACGTGCCAGTGGGGAAGATCACAGCCGAGGCAGTTGGCCGGGAATGTGCTCTTGGTTTGTACACAAGGAATGCTGTCACTCTGCATCAGAGCTGCATGATCGACAAACTCGACTGGTGTGTGTGTGTGTGTGTGTGTGAGAGAGAGAGAAAGACACACCTATATGTCAGACACACCTCTGCAGATATGGGCATGTGTACTGTGCAGCAGAGGAGACACCAGTGAGTCCGGGCTTCAGTCGGGAGTGGGACTGGTTTGAGCATCATCGTCCCTTTGCGTGTATTTAGGGAGCCACATCGAGGGCCCATCCCTATAACTGCAGGGCACCGCCTTTGTTCTTCACCCGTAATACACACATCATTATAAGCGTTGAAGCGCCTCCTCGCCTCGCTTTCTCTCTCTCCATCTCCGTCCCATACACCCGTCTCGTGCCCACACCTTATCTCCGACAGATATTAACATCCAGGACTCAAATCCTCTGCATTCAGCGGCTCAAGTGCCTGTTCACATTCGCCCCATTAGGCCTCGTTGTCTTCAAAGGCTTGCATTTTGTATGTGCTCTTCATCGGGGCCTCATTCATCACACCAGAGAGCTGCAACGTTGTCGGGAACTTGTATGGCCGCACGAAGGTGGTTCTCCTGCCGATGACACGGGCTCTAAATGCAACACCTGCTGAAGAGGAGTTCAGCTCGTTGCCAACTGCAAACATGGCCACCATGATCCCACCACCAACAACCATTACAGTAAATCCCTAATAGACATAAAGCCACAGCATTGTGGTTGTAATATCCCAGTGAGGATTTACAGCTACAGGCCTTGTGTGTGAAGTCAGAAACGTGCGGCCCACAATTTGAAACCGGCCTCTCAACATGCTTTTTAAATTGTTTTTTATTTGTATTATTGTGATTTTTACTATGATAATAACTTTCTGACTGGCTGCTCTGCTGAGGATTGTGAGGAATCGGGAACCGGTCCAGCCTCCAGCAGGCCTGCAGTGCTGCTGCTGCTGGATGCTGGATGCCCATGTCGTTGCAGGCAGGGGAGGACATGACCAAAATGATGGGGTTGGACAGCAGCGCAGCACCACGCTCGAACCCACCAAACACTCGGTTTATTATGTGATTGCAGCTTGCGCGTGCCTGAAGCTGAGATGAGACGCGAAGTCTGGATCAAACTGCACTGCAGCATATAGATATTGTTAAAAAGACACAGCAGGGTATCCACACACTTCCTCCCCCTGCATGTGTTTTATTTGTCTGCACCCATGTGCACAGACTTGAAGGGGAGTCAACAAGGGACGACTTGTGGAGACAGGGCTGCTCTTTGAGCCAGTGGTCACAGGGTGGTTTTTTTTCTCCCCGTGTCCTTCGCTGTATCCACGAGTACCTTGTGAGTTCTGCTGACTCTGCAGTCTGCACTGCGATCCCACCCTCCTCTGCCAGGTTCTGTGTTTCCCTTATTTGATAAACCCCGCACATTCAGTCAGAAATGATGCGAGTGACATGCGGGCTGAGTATTTTGGTGGCACATACTGAAATCAAACTTTCTCCGAGGTTACCAGATCATAAAAATACTTTCATTTTCACAGTAATCGCTCAAATTATATAAACGTATATAGCTAATATATTATATTATATACAAGCACTTGTATTAAAGTATCTATCCTACTTTTTGAAAAATTGTGTTACTGAATTTCTCCATATTCTGGAGCAACATGCCTCGTCTAATAATTGTGGTGACTTACATCAGTTAATTTGGCCAATTTATATGTTGGAACAAGGAGAGAGTGGATGAGCAGTAAATAATGTAGTTATCCTTCATTAAACGAGCCTGAGTCACAGTGGCTGCTGGCAACCACAAAGAATGCTTAATGATGTGTGGTCATAGTGTAAATACCGACCCTTCTAGGTAAAAACATGGTTTGAAAAAGGAACATTTGCTGCAAATATTTAGAAATCATTTAATATTTCCACAGGGTTCCCAAAGATATTGTGTGCTCTCAGAAACCATTTCTAATGAATTGTAATTTTCATTAGATGACGCAACAGCGGAATATCATGTTTTAGTGCTGTTATGCACCTAAGATTATAACTTAGTGTGTTTTTGATTGACTATTTAAGGTCATTAATGATTATTCTATTAAAATTATTCTCATAATAAAGGAAAATAATGCATTTGAACATAAGTATGCGCCTGAACTTAAAAAATAAACAATGACAAATTTCAATTAACACCAGATAAAATACGGTGAATAATTATTGACTGCATGTACTCCTGCATTTCCCACTGCACTTGCCAGTCCCCTGTACATCATATCCATAAAAGAGGATTACGCATGTATTTTTTGTCTTGGTCTAATTATCGTAACCTTTTATTTTGAAAAGTATCACTATCATAATTATTTCCATTATCTCCAGTTTTATTTAACGTAGTCCATTAAAATGTCCCTGTTGTTAATTTTCGGGACAGTGCAGCAGAATCATTCATCTTCTAAAATAACAAACTTGAATACCGTATAGAAATGATATTTATGTCATAATCTATAGAAGGAGGTCGCTGCCGGCCGCAGAGCTGCATCCTGTATCACATGTTAATGAAGGTAATGGTGGAGCTCCAGTGACAGCTGGTTGCTGAAGACCAATCACAGCGCTCGGAGACGGAAGGCAGTGTCTGAAGCTCTGCGGGCAGAACCGTGTCAGCTCCTCCAGTGATGTAAAGAAGGATCCCTTTCGCTTTTATTCAATTTTTTTTTGTACTCCCGCTCAGCTGTGAACATGCGCCGACGACGTTTTTCCGCGAACAATGCCTTGGACTTATGTGTGGATTTGCTCCGAGTTTTCCTCGCCGTCCGACAGAACTCATGAAAGCCTCTTCCGAGCGACGGGTTGATGGACTCGCGTATATTAGCTAATGATGTCTATGGGTTTCATGCCTGACAGTCTGAACGCCTCAGATCCCTCCAAATCGGCCTTTCTGGAGTTTGGCCACGGACACCCGGCGCACCAGCAGCACTCCTCCGGACTCTCTCACATTTACCCCGTCCATGGCCTGCACGCCGCTGGCCGTCCCCAGCACGAAACCCCTTTCCCTAGCAGCTCGTCCTACAGCCGCTCTTTGGGCTACGCCTACCCCGGCGCGGTGAACACTCATCCCCCGTCTGCTTACATGCCCTACCAGCACAGCAATCACAGCAGCAGCAGCAGCAGCAGTCTGGCCAACAGCAGATTAGAGCAGACAGGTATGTGGGACAGTCGAACCGAAGCGGACTACATTGTCGTGTTGTCGATACAATTCTGGTTCGCAATCGTGCTTGTGCGCAATTGCGCACAGGGCGCGCAATTCCCCCTCACATTTTCCTGCTGATAAAAACAGTTCACTTGATGGTTTAACAAGTACGAAAACATAAGTAATTCATAGTGTATCATATCCTATACTCACATTCAAAAAAAGCCTTGTGTCTGAATAGTGCGACTTGCCCTCCCTTCCCTTTTAGCGAAAGTTTAATTAAGGCACAAGCGTCACTCATTCACCAAATCTCCAAACAAGGCCCATATGGATGCTCCCTTTTTATCACACATGTTGCATAATGAAGGGAGACGGCGCCATTCATTTTATTGACCATAATTTTCTGTGGGTAAGTCCAATTACAGTCCATGTATATACCTCAGGAACAATCTTTCACCCTCAGTGTTAGTGGAGGACTGCTTTCCTCTCTGTGTGCTAATGTCCCCACTTCAAAATATTTTCTTTCGACATTCTGTTACATCTAGACTCGTTGAGATAGAGTCAAGTTAATAAAAACCACAATCAGGCCATGTATAGCCGAGAGATCTAAAATGTTGTAGCACTGCAGTGCAGGGTAGGTGAGTTGAACAGTAAAAGTAAATCATTCGTCAGTGCTCTCGTTGTGTTTGAGGTGGCAGATTACGTTTTGTGTGCTTAAAACATTTAGGAGACAGTGAGGTCCTTGTTTAAATGTCACGTCTGTTTGTCCTAACGCAGGAAACCTCTGTGAATCAAAACTCCTTCTCGTGTCTAATATATTCTTGTTTGCCGTTCAAACTGCAAGATCGCGAGAAGTCCACGCTGATTGAGGATAGAGACATTCGCTTGAACGGCAAGGGGAAGAAGATCCGGAAGCCCCGGACCATCTACTCCAGCCTGCAGCTGCAGGCGCTGCACCAGCGCTTCCAGCAGACCCAGTACCTGGCCTTACCGGAGCGCGCGGACCTGGCGGCCAAACTGGGCCTCACCCAGACTCAGGTGGGCCTCGACGCACCCTGCAGCCCTGAATGCATGTGTAGGCTGTAGATATGTATACTACAATAACACCTTAATCATAATAATCATCATAATAATACTACTACTAATAATAATAATGTGGCCTAAGTTTTATCAAAAAAATATATTCTGCACGCTATTTATTATTACGAGGTATGAGGGCTCATTTTTTAAAGATAATATTTTATAATTTAATGTCTTGAATTATTAAATTTAGATTTTCTGGAAGAAGAAAATTACTTAATCTGTGCACGTGCATGCACAGCCTTGCACGTGCACACGTGCACAGCCTTTACAATAAGATAACAATAGGCAGAGGTGTTCTAATGCACATCATATGCTATTCAAATGCTATTCCAGATAAAAGAAAATACGATTTTATAAATACATGGAGGCATAAGAAGAATTGAAATAAATTCTTTAAATTTAAATTTAAATAAGGATGTTAGTGAAATAGAACATTGTGAAAAGGAAACGACTTGTTTGCTGAATTAAGAATTACAGCGTTTCTTGGGGATCAAATGAAAATGTGTAGATTTGTAACTTAATCCTTTAATTCAAGCCTTATTTACTGTACTTCATATCGAGGCTCTGTTTCCTTTGTCAGCCCTGGTCCTTGAAATCTTCCCTGTGGATGAGGCATGACCCAAGTTCCATTTTGTAAAAGTTCTTATATGGCTACAAAATTAAGTGGTTTCAGTGTTTTTACAAATGGATTATTATAATCATACCTCGTGAAATTAAACATGGTCTTTATTAGGTATGAGGCATTTAACAGCCCATTAACAGAAAATTAAAAAGAACTGCAGGCATGCGTCATTCACATAAGTACAGTAAATAAGGCATGTATTAAAGGATTGAGTCACAAATCACAACTCTTTGATTTTTCATTTGATCTCCATAAACGCTATGATCCTCAAAAATACAACTGACAAGAGGTTTCCTTTTCATTATATTCTACTTAACACCCTTTATTACCCTGTCATATTTCAATTCCCATGTAAATTAACCACTTTATAATTTTGTAATTCAACATACATTCGATTATAGGATATTAACTAACAGAAAGAACCCATGGCTCTGTATAATAATTCACCAAATTATAAATATTGCAACCCTGATATTTTTAGGTTGAAATCAAATTGCAGATAGATTTAATGAAGGACATTTCAATATGTGCATGCTTTTAACTTGGAGAATGAATCTTAGTGCTGTTTAATAAGACACACACACACACACACACACAATATATATATACATCTATATATAGTGTATATAATATATATTTTTATATATGGAGAGAGAGAGAGAAAGAGAGTGAGAGCACTTTGTCCATTTCAGAATGATAAGATGACATGTCAAATATTTCAATCCTTCAACATTTTTATTTTAGTTCACCTCTCTCTCTCTCTCTCTCTCTCTCTGTCTCTCTCTCTGTCTCTCTCTCTCTCCTCAGTTTCAGAATAAGAGATAAACAAATGAATCCCCTCTGTCATCTAAGCTGCCTCCTGCGCATTTTTCTTAATCCCTCAACAGTTAGCACAACAATTATCTTCAAATTATACGCATCTTTTCCTGTTGCTGTCACTTGAGAGTTTACTGAGGGATTCATTGTGCCCTCTGATGCATTTTTTTTTAAAGAATTTTCACACCATTGTTCTCGTGTACAAATATCCAGTTTTTATCTATTTGAATCAGCAAATAAAATTTTGGAAAACAATCCAGCGACCCACCACGCTGTCGGTGCTGTTTTGGTTTCTCAACGCTCTCAGTCTCGGCTTGTTGCTGTCACACTCATGCATCGTTGGGCTCATAAAAAGAATAATGAGAGAGCTCAGTTTTTAAAGGATTACAAATAGCACTGAACCATGACGCTGCACCAATGACAGGTCAGGAACAGGCCAGGGATTTGCAAAAGAAACACGGCAATCATTCGTGTTATGAGGAGCTTTCTTTCCTTATTCCCTTTATTGTTCCCAATATTCACTTCAGGCCAATTTTGAAAAATGTGCCGAGTTTAACTGGGGGTTTAAAGCTAATAAAACACCCTTCGCGGCATTGTTTCCTTTAGCTTGTTAACCACTGACAATTATATGCATTCTCTTCTCTTCTAGGTGAAAATATGGTTTCAGAATAAGCGCTCCAAGTACAAAAAGATCATGAAGCATGGCAGCGGATCAGAGGGGGAACATCTCCACAGCACCAGCTCCATCTCCCCCTGCTCGCCCGGGTTGCCCCAGCTTTGGGAGGTCTCCATGGCGAACAAAGGCGCCTCGATGCACCCAAACAATTACATGAACAGTTTTGGTCACTGGTATCCAAACCACCACCCTCACCAGGACTCGATGCCCAGGCCTCAGATGATGTGAGCATATTGTTTTTTGGCGCAGCGCATCAGGCCACGGTGCACGACCTGTAAGAGAGTTACGCGCACGGAACTCGCTGGCTGCTCCCAAGACCCCCTCTCACAAACGAACTGTGTTTCCACGTGCGTTTGATAGAAATCGTCGTTCATATCCACTGTATTTCCTGTGTGTTTGGAATTATGATTTCACTGCAAAATTCTACTAGGCATTAAATGCTTTTGTTGTTGTTGTTATAATGTCGCTGCAACTTCGACTCCACGACCTCATCTCTCTGAAATGTGGATTTCATGTTTGCAGTTTACCAAGAGACTGGTTAAAGAAAACTTTTCAAAGATATCTCGTGTGCACGGGTCTGCTTTGTTGACAGTTTGCGAGGAGTTAACGGCTGCACGGTCCGACATACGCAATGAGCGTTATGCAAAAAAATAGGTGTGGTGGTGACGTTATGATACATTATTTTTGTTTGGCTCACACTTTCACATAGTTGCATAGGCAAACAGGTGAGTGTAGGATTTCATTCATGAAAGTGGGATTAATGATGACAATCGGACGCAACAGGTTAGTGTACATAGTTTGACAACAGCATGGGTATATCAGATATGTGTTGTTTATCAACACGTCTCTGCAGCGACTGACGATAAGTATTTTTCAACCAAAACATCTGGGGACTGATTCCATATAAAAAAAATGCTTTATATTTCACTTTTAGTCTTTATTTTCATGTTTTAGAATACTCACTTTAAAATTAAAGCCATCATACAGGCCCTAACTGAGAGATCCCGAAGCAAAGGGGATGCAGGTAACTTTACGCATAGTGGCTGTGAGCAGTCCAACTTTAACGCACAGGACAAATGTGTAATATGTGGTCACATGTCTTTCAAACTATCTCTGAATTTAGAATTTCAGAATTACAACAACAAAGAATTGCAAAATTAAAATGTCAAGGCTACGGGTTTCTGCTGTGGCGGTAACAAGAGAGGACTTATTTTAAAGAACCAAGGAGAGGAGAAAGGACACACGACCAGGCATTTTCATCAAAATCTCGTGACGGCACAAAATGACAAACGGCTGCGCCAGCCCTCAAATGATCCGCGCCTGATTCATAGTCGTTTGCACTGATTAGCACATTTTGGCGCGTTGCGTGTTCAAACACAGAAAGTTGCTTATTTACATCTTTGCAAACACTTCACTGCAGTCTGAGCCGTCGCTCGTGATTAAATGCAGGGCTAAGCGCTTATTAATGAAGATGAATATAGTGCGTTCAGGAATCATCCTGTGGCTTCTTTTTATCTTTTCCCTTCATCACCCTGCTGCCTTGACGGTCTAGTTAACATTAAAGGCCTGATGTCATACTTAGGGATTAGAAACAATAACTAACATGCAGTCTTACATCTATTTAAATACAGTATGTTTCTATAACAGGTTGTAGCTCTTCATGTGTGATGCCATTTTGAAGGGGCCATTTTTTTAAAGGATCTAATGTGTTTCAACAGAGGAATGTTCGCATAAAGCATCCACACAAAAAACAATCAATATCAATAAATTTTTCTCAGCGATGTCCTGGTAAATGTGTAATTTTTAAAGATTTTAACAACAGCAGAGTCTGCACACTCTCACACATTATTGCATTCAAATATGCCATATATACCACTAACCACATTAAAGCAACTCTCCACACAATATCACCAGCAGCTACATTCAGTCCCATCTTACCTCGGCCAGAGAGCTGCAGCCTCGTTCAGGAGGTTTGGAGCCTGCAGTGGTGTTTCCCCGAAGAACAAAGCCACATCAGAGTCTTTGTGTTTTCAATACTCCAAGCAGATTTTCTCACATAATGACAAGCACTGGGTTACATTAACATCCCCTTCTTCATATATACACACACACACACAGAGAGACACACAAAACACACCCTTCTGTCCTCGTTCTTGATGATTATGTGCCTTGTTTAACATGTGGGCCAGGGAAGAAGTGGCAAGCATTGCTGAACTAAGTGACAGAGCATCAGGGAAAATTATAGGCAATTTCACATCTCCAGATCAGAATAATGGCCCGTGGAGTTGGACAGACAATGGTAGGGCCTTTCAAACAGGGGGGCCAATTATCATGCAGGCAGATTGAAGGGAAAGTGAAAAGGCTCCTTGAGTAATAAACAAGCTAAGAGGATTGAATTGAGAGCTGGGAGATGGGTTGAAGGGTAATGAGAAAGGCAAGTCTGACAGTATCAATGCTGCGGACGGTCTGGGGTTATCAGATTCGAGGTGTCTGATGGGTTTTAATTGCAGGATAAGCTATGAGAGGGAAAATAGCTTGTTATTAAATCCCAGTTGCTGTGAATGCAAAATGCAAAAGTAGGTCTCTGGGGCGATTATTGTTATTAACTTGAGTGACCTGACATCTCTGGTAATTGTGAACAACATCCCCGTAAGAGAGTGCGCGTGTATGACTCATCTGAAGAAAAGTCTCAACTGTGTTTCAGGCATCATGCACGTGCATTCTGGAAAGACTAAAAGACGGCATACAATTTGGCTGGCGGCAGAAAGGCACGCACACACACACACACACACACACACACACACAAGAGGCCAAGATTTCAGTTTTTAGGTCAAGGTGCTCATGCCACAGCAGCACTGAGCCCGTAGCAAAGCTTTATCAGGATGTGATGACTGGCTGGGAAGAATCAGCACGCAGCCTTTAGGCCAGTCCGGCCCTGGTCTGAGGTCAGCCAGGGTTCACACGTCCACAGCTGTCAAGGATGCCTTTCCCCCTGTCGCTTTATCCCAGTTTACAGCAAAATGGACAGAATGAGTGATGCTAATGCTGCCGAGGACTCGGCCCAGGCCTGGGCTGAGTGTGGGACAGCTGCTGAAGTCCTTCCATGGATGCATTTCAGTTCCCGACCTCCATCTCAACCCGTATCGCTGCACCCCAGAGACAAGTGCTGACACCACCCTGTTGACTTTTGCAGTGGGGTGGAGGTCGGGGGGCTCGGGCACTGTCTCTATTTAGGGTGCTGTGATGCTCCTTCCATGTGGAGATCACATTCAAGTTCAGCAGTTCACCTCCACCTCCGTGGCTCCTTACACTTGCTAATGTTTGAGAGATGACATATATGGACATGTCTGACAGCCTGTAGCAAACACAAGTTTGTCTTCAGCACAAATGTTTCCCCTGACAGCCACAGTCAAGCGGCCACACATGCTGAGGGAGCCACCGAGGGGAGGTCACATGTACTCTTGATGAGCTTTCATTGATATTAGAAGGCAATAGTAATCATGCTGCTTCTGTCAGATCAGCACGGTGCAGTGGACATGGCGAGTGATGCCACAGACAACTGGTGTTGAGTTCAGGGAAACAAACAGAACATCGGGAGAAGTGGGAGCTGTGACACATTTCAGTCCTTGTGGTGAAACAGTGAGAGAATGTTTGTGTGTGTGTGTGTGTGTGTGTGCGTGTGTTTGTGTTTGCATGCACTGCTTCTTCACTGAGTTTGACCCATGTCACAGTGAAATATATTGATTTCAGTCGAGTGGTGCTTGCAATGTGAATGTCAAATTATTGAAATAATTGTTCAATAACACGCCACATGATTAATCAAACAGAAACTGGGGGAAGTATATGTTCTTAATGTTGTTAATACCAGACTGCATGGCTGAAATTATAACAGAAGCCAATTTGAATCAGCTTTGAAGAAAAATAAGAATTTTAAAATATTAACTATTAATTGTATTAAACATTTCCACTGTGTGTATGTTATTTTTATGAGCTCGTTTGTTTAAATACATTTTTCATAACGGTGTATTTTCTCTCGAATACCTTTAGGGTGTAATAGTTTGATTTAGATTTTTGTATTCCAAATTTTGTTCAAATGAGATCATTGGAAAATTGACAGTTAAATTTACAGTTGGGTGGTAAATTGTAACCCATCATTTCTTTTCTCCTATAAATCCAGCATTTGGTGAAATTATCCAATTTACGAAAAGTAAAATTTAAGGACACGTTGTGAGACTCGATTTAAAAAAGTCTGGGCTGTAATGATCTGAATCTCACTCCTATGACACAACGTTGCAATAAAGTTTCATACAGTAACACCTCCGGTCCCGGGCGCATACCATTCCACTTACTAAAGGTGGAAGAAAAGGTTATAAAACCTCTCATGCCGTGCGCACATTTTATCCCCCGCGCGTAATGGCGCCTTGGTGGTCCATGTGGATAAGATCTCCATCACCATTTTTTTGTGCAGCATATTTAATAATGCATGCTTTTTGTGGCCACACTGAGGTTAAAAAGATTTTTAAAGACGCAGTGTTTTTTCCCCACTGTGTCATTGTTGCTGTAGTAACAGTCATTATTTGCAGTAGCCGTAGTGTTTGTGTAACATTTCCCAGCCAAATAAAATGTGTATTCTCCCGGTTTCACATGCGACCACAGTCGTTCCCACCAGGCTCTTCCGTGGTCGGCCTTTTTATAATTTGTAGTGTATGTTTGAACACATATTTAATGTTGGATAATATTTAAATATTGGATTCAATGTGTGTCATCGCCCCAAGAGTAAAGGGTCTTCTTTCTTCTTTTTTTTTGAATAACTACTCCAACAAATCGAGTGTCTAAAGTCAAACGCTCCAAAAATAAAAAGTAAAAAACAAGTTGTGTTTTCTCAAACTGTCAATATTTGGCAGCGTTTCTGTCCATCCTGCTGCGCCTGTGTGCACGCGTGCGTGCGTGGGATCGCCCTCGGCAACTGCTTCACCCCCGAACAGCCCCACCCACCACCGCCTCCCCCCCCCCCCTCCCTCTCTCTCTCTTTGTGCAACGTGCTGAAATCTCTCTTGTTTTCTGGCAACAGAAGAGTAATAAAACCGAGTGACTCCAGCATGTCTGCGTGTTCGTCGCCTCCTACTCGCAGCGCTTTGCACGCAGGCGGCTCGCGAAACCAAAACAGACGGAGCCAGTTCGCAACCATAGAGTCCGCGCCTCGGGCTGCACAGTGGAGTGTTAATACCCTTTTGAGACCGTGACATGATGATAATGAACGTTCTGAATTTACAGCACTAAAATACATGAAGACAAACTTAGTAAAGATAAAAACAAGATGGACTAAATTAGAGTGAAATTATAGCTAATCGGTGAATAAATCTAATAAATATGAAGACTAAACTTATTTATTACACTCTGACTACAGGCTAATCCACTGCTCATTATGACATTGCACAAAACTGTCAGTTTTCAGGTGAATGGGTAATAATTATGAAGCATGAATTAATTGCAAGGAATTCTGGACTAATTTGAACATTTCGACGTTATCAATTATATTTTAAACTAATTGGTGATATAAAGATTTATTTGATCAACAAATATTATATATATAATAAGAAATGTTTGGGGTTTTTTACCTTGAGAAAATGTCCCGCATGGATTATGAAACCGTAGTTTAACACGGGCTTCATCCACGTTAATAGGTTTATAGACTTATAACGATCTGCTCGGTTCACCGAGAGACTGCGTATAAAGGCGCTCGACACACAACATGAAATTAACAACTTTATTCAATTGACAAGAAGGCAACAAGTGGACTAATTACATGAATATAAAAATGGTTTTGGAGGCACCACAGTGCAGTCGTTCCGTTTCAAACTAATATGATCATAGTGGTTCTGCATATAAACACATATTTACAACCTTCGACGTTTTGTACAAATCCATATAAATATGACCTGAGTTTTCTTTTTTTAGGTGCTATCTACAAACCCGCATGCATTATTTGACTGTAGCATGGATCAACTGCACAGTTTTTGTCATTATTTGGTTTGTGGTTAGGCTATTTGTTAAAAAAAAACAAAAAAACAACGTTGCATAGGCCTATTCATTTACAAAAGAAGTTAAGGAAATAAAACAAAAAGCGATAAATAATTTAAAAACCACGCCAGATATCCGTTAAATATGCTGCCACAAGTGACCAGAAATCCCTCATGTGCTTTGTGAATGGAAAACCCAGTTCTGGAAAAATCTTGGTCATCCAAAACCAAACGCATATGTTTCACTTCAGGCCTGCTCCCGGTCCAGCAAACCTTTGCTCTGCAGAGTCATTGTGGAGACACCTCGTTTGGAAAAAAAGAGATCAATCTGCTCTGGAGTCATTGTTAGTAAACAGCTCCCACGCTTTGCTGCGGGACTGGGTGGTGCACGGTGCCTGGGTGCTGTAGGTGTGATCCCTGTTGGTACCAGTGGTTGTTATAATCCTCCAGGTATGGTGGCGACGAGCTGTGCGTCGGCTGTGCGACCTGAGGTCTGCTGATCGGGGTGCTCTGAGGGGTGCTGTTCTCCCACGCCGTAGGGGAGGGCGGGGAGTTGCAGGCCATGGAGTCGCTGGCGTTGGGACTGTGCTCCAGGGGAACCTCGCCGTTTTTGTACAGCTTCTTGAACTTGGACCTCCGGTTCTGGAACCAGATCTTCACCTGAGAAAGGAGCGTGTGACTTAATTGTAATGCAACTGAACACCCAAAGAAGAACAGCTAAAACTGTATTTTTTATTTTATTGTTTTAAACAAAAACGTCCTTGTATTGGTGAGGGATAATTTGATTGTCACAATCTTATCTACAGAAAGTGCATCAAACCGAGACACGAACATATTCAATATCGTGTGTGCGTAATTACGCATTGATTGATAATTACAGGGCAAATTGTCTGACAATATTGGAGATCCCTGACTCACGTTACTCTGTATGCATCGATGAATTTAAAAAGTAAGTAAGCGTTAACAGTGGATCAGGCAGCTTACCTGTGTCTGGGTGAGGCCGAGCTGAGCCGCCAGCTCCGCTCTCTCGGGCAGAGCCAGGTACTGCGCCTTCTGGAAGCGCCTCTGCAGAGCAGCGAGCTGGTAGCTGGAGTAGATCGTCCTCGGCTTGCGGATCTTCTTCGGTTTTCCATTCACCATTCGGACCTCAGGCTCTGGCTCTTCTTTCACTACAAAAATCAAACCAAAGTATACGTCAATAAAACTGACCACCGTGGCTGCTCAACGTTTCAACTCAAAAACTATAAAACACCGAGCACGATGAATTAAAAGTGCAACCATCGCCCCAAACTATTTAGGAGACGTAGGAATATGTTATCATTTTTAAAACTAAACTAACGGAAATGTTGCCATTTCAATGCTCCGTAAAACATGAATGTCACAAAAACAAAAATCAAAACAAAATCAAACAGAAACGGAACGATGTTAAATTTGTCGAGTATTTAATTTGGCCACGCCAGTGGTCACGTGTTCAAAATAGATTGAGTGAATATTATTAGCTTTAATCAAACCATTACTATTTTATGGCCAGCTGTTAATGGCTGGCTCCTTCCCAGGCAGGCTGTTAAAACATGACATTAACACCAGGCACTGAGCAAATGTTAGGGTTCCTCTCTCTCTCTTTACTTATTCTTTCTTTTCTTTTTCCTTTTTTTTACCCTGTAAATACATAATAAATCAAATATACTGCCAGGTGACTATTTCACTGGCCTGGTGGTGAGGTACAATTTCTGAAGACAGGAAACGTAGAGGAAGCATGATTTAGCTTCAGTCCACGTGCCCTTTCTTACACTATGAATACAATACCTTAAGGGAAATTTGAAAATGAAATATGAAATTAGACCCAAAATACGTGCTTTTTCTCTTCCTATTTTGGAACTTATAAGCACGACTCTTTTACAAGATCTCAGGAGATGGAGGTTCGCATGCCGATCATGTCATCATTTACCTGAGCTCGGAGGAGAGGCCTGCAGGTGATCTCGGTTGTAATGTCCGTACTGTCTGTAGCTATTTGTGTATGGGTATTCGGATTTCGTGGCGTACGCTCCGGCTGCTGCCATTCCGTTCAGATTGAACTGGTGGTGGTAAGAGTTCATGGGCTGTCCGTACGCCTGACTCTGGTAATATTCGTGGTGGCCGTGGGACGTCTGTCCGCTGTAGTAGCCCATGTCCGTCACCGAAGACTCGGGCAGCGTCGGGGAGTCCTTGGAGCTCGGGTGGCAACTCATAGATCCTGGCAGGTCGGTCAAAATACTCGCTATCTTCTTCTCGTACGTCTGTCCGGCGCTCATGGTGAAAATAAGCAGCCCTCCAGAGTAAAAGTCCCCGGGTGGATTCTTTTTTGGTCGCGGAGTGCGCAAAGAAACTTCTCAATAAAGAACGTCTCTCTCTCTGTGTGTGTGTGTGCGCGCTCTGTAGACGCACGGCTCTGGAAAGTCTTTAGTCCGCTGAAACTCTCCCAACTGCAGTGACTCGGTTGTGGAATCGCTCGGTCCCTGTGACACAGAGTTATAGAGAGCTGAGCTGGATCCGGCCTTCCCATTGGCTCCACGGTCACCCCCCCTTTTTTGCGCTCCAGGCGAGGTCGTGGTGAAACCCAGCCTTCAGCAGAGAACGTCTGTGCACGCATACCTCAGTAGTACCATGAGTATTTTTTTTCTTCCTCTTCCTTAGATCTGCATATACCTGTTCACTGGTTGAACGTGTAGATCCGAAGGCTAGTATGGACTGTCTGTCCAAACACACAGGCACCTGAAGGAGCAGTTTTCACCCCCCTCAACATCCCCATCATCAGGCTACAGGCTGGCACCAAGACGTTCTACAACACAATGCAGACCCGAAGCCTTTCAGCTCGATCCTGCAGCCAGACCGTCCCCTTAATTGTTTTATGCAGTGTTTTCTTAACAGTGCCCTGAGATCACACTTATTATTCATCCCATTGAAAGGCTGCCAGTCAGACTCCCAGACCTCCCATTGTCATTCAAAGCTGTTGGCGGACAGTGAACCTAACGTGAAAGAGATGGAGCAGATAGGCAAAAGACTCCCTCAACAGATGATCCCTGCGGCCGAATTCTTCCATACGGTCCTTGTTGTGTGCGTGTGTGTGTGTGTGTGTGCGTGTAAATGCAAATTCAATCAACACTGTTCAGTATAAGATGATTGAAATATTAAATCAAGTAATTCAAGTAAATCAGTTCATTTTGATGAACATTTGGTTGAAGAATGATAACAAAAATCTTGTAATTCAACATAAAAAATTGTATCAAAGCCAATTTTTTCTTGCGGCTTTTGCTTCCATCTGAAAGCACGGTGCGCAGCGCCCCCTGTCGTATTCATTCATAACTGATCTGAAGCGATAAAATCAGCTTTTTAGGAAGCAAATTAGATAAATGCAGATTTTCACGGCAAAAAAAGGAAAAATATGTTTTAGTCGGCACCAACCGACACTCTTCATTGTTAAATTTACAATTTTCACAAGCTGTAATCTCAGGTTTTTAAATGGCACTTTGATACAACCTGCGTTGCCTCCGTAGCCCCTCATGTCTGACGAACTACCGCCATCTTGTGGTAGGTTTCTGTAGCGCCGGAGTGACATTTAAAAGGGTCAGTTCACCAAAGCACAAAAAACCCACAAAATTTAAAAAGCTATTTCATATTGCAGGTTAGATTGAAAATTTTGAGGCAGATTAACTGTTGATATCGAAATTCTTTTCCTGCAAAAGGAGAAGTGGCTTTTATTCTGTCTCATTATCACCCAAACATTTAAATGCATGCAATATTAAATGTACTGGTTTAAAAAAATAGAGGTTATAGTAAAACTCTGAGGCTTTGATGATTTTGTCAGAATTACATTGATTGGCCAAGGATGTGTACACATACAAGAACATTTGACTGATTGCTCTCTGTGTGCTTACACATAAACATACATAGACATACAGCCAGCAACAAGGACAAAAAGGAAAAAAAAATAGGTTAAAAACAGAGGTGGCTGGTTTCAGACTATCCTGTACAATAGCATGCAGAAAGAAAGGAATATATACAGTGCATAGTGCAAAGAAGGGATAAAAGTAGTGCAATGAAATAAATAATACTGGATGAATATGTGTATGTAACAGATGATAATTCTATCATAGATCTTTTATTCATTCATTCATTCATTCAACTATGTAAGGTAAGCAGGATATATAGTCTGTAATGGAACGAAGTGGAAGGGTTGTTGACACTGCACTGATTTAATTGTCCATCATCAGTGTGATGGCCTACGGGAACTGGGACACTGATCTTGTGTCTGGTTCTGCTGGCATACAGTGCTCTATAGCGCCACCCAGAGGAAAGGGGCCTCGGTCAATTGACAGTGAATAAAAGAGGAGAAAATCGGATCCCATCGTTTTTTTATCACATGTTCTTGAGCTTTAGAACAACATGGGCCACGGGTTTGTCCAGACGTAAGCATTTCATATCCAAGCAGGAGAGACTGGGCATGAATCTAGGGGCCTCAAGTCTGAAGTAGATTACATGGTACAAGATAAATGAGGGAACAAAGACACTTTCGGTCTGCAGTCCACAATAAGATTAAAAAAGGGCCACATTAAGGGCATATTTGATAAAATCATAGAAATGTTTCAAACACATGAGCAGAACCAATACACACACACACACACACACACACACAATCAACATTTGAATGAGTTATAAAACAAAACGTTGAGCGCAGCAATACATTTCACACACATAAAACTGCTTTTTACTGCTTGTGAAGGTAGAAGTCAGTTGTCCAAAATATCTTCACTCCTCAAAAGTCATGAATGAATGAAGAATCAGTAAGCTGCTGTCTCTTGTAATACCACAGAACAACCAGTAGATGGTGCTTTTTCCTCAAAATTCAACGTGCTGGCTTCCGTTTGGAAATAGGACACATGAAGTGTACATCAGGAGAAAATCAAAAAGAATCGACTTCCATCACTTTTCTCTGTTGGTCCAGTATTAGGTGGTGGCTCTGTGATTTGATGTTATGTCTACACGTCAGTTTAGGTTCAAAATAATCACACTTGTATCAACACTGGGTTGTGTTAATCACACTTGTACCTTACTCTGTAGTTGCTGTGTAAGGTATAAATGTGTCAGAATAAATCAGTCTTGAAATCAAAACTTTTTTTATTTTCTGTCTGAGGGGTGGGTCGAAAAATCCATCCTGAAAAACAAATGAAATCCCCGCACCTCTTGGGTCGTCAACCAGTCGAACGCTCACAACACAGTAACGTGAGACAGGATTTGGGGACATGCTTTTGTACTTCTCTCCCGCAGTGGGTGAAAGTGGAGCAGCTGGCTCGGTTCCAGCGAGAGCTCAGACCTTGCATAGTGAAAACCCAGCAATTACTGGCTAACGGGGTCTGATCACTGTAGAGGTAAAAAAAAAAAAAAAGACAAAAAAGAATCTTTTGTACTGTACATTACAAATGAAGCCATTTTCCTTCAGAGAGACTAATTTCCTTCCTCACATCTTCCTCGGCGTTATCAGATTTAGGGAACTGCAACACTGATGGCAGTGACCTTCAGACATACCAGTCGAGTGAATTTCTCAGGACCTTGACAGGATAGTAGATAGTAGGCAGTTATCAAACAGTTCCACTTCAAGTACAAGATGTACATTCCTTCCTTCTGTTTCCCCCTGCAGCATTACCCTGGGTTTTCATTTTCAACAGATCAGCTGCAGCATTCCTGATCCAGACTTTACAGAGTGTTATGAAGCACTCGAGACAAATATCCCACATTCTGAACACTTTCTGAAAGCGTGAGGCAACTGCAGGTTACGCGAGGAAAGGCCGTACACCTGTCTGTTAAGTCTAACAAAGCGAAACACACACACTGAATATGTATATACCTGAAACCCCCCTCTCCATTTGAACTTCCACAGCAACACTGGAAGCTATGTTTAACGCCGACGCACCTAAACAACGTATAGGAATCCCCATCAGTGCAGCGGTGTGCACGAACCTACACTGAAGAGGATGTTTAGACTTTAAACAAACTTCACGCAACACTTCCTGCACCCACGCAGCCATCAACACAATTTCATCTCCCTTTGAACCCTTCAAGGCACCGGCGCAGAGCTCCTCCAGATAATGAAGCGCCGCTGGCTGGTTTGTGCTGATCTGATTGAACAGTCGACTCGGGGAGTCGGGGCACTCTCATGAGTGGGAGACTCAGAAGTCTATTAACTGCTAACTCTCTCTTTCTCCCCCTCTCCCTCCCTCAGCCGCCCTGATTAGAGATAAAAAAAAAGAAGAGAAAATGGAAATGAGTCAAGGGGCTGAACTATCTGTGTAGTTTACATCTGTGCGCAGACCCGAAAATCACTGCTGATTTACTGCTATTGCTCTTTCATGAGTAACTCTTGTCAGTCTTTACTCCACACGTTTCCGGATACAGTTTCTATTAAGTATAATAAATGCAAAATGTAGTTCTAAGCTCCCATCCCTCCAAACTAAAAATACTTGACTGGATCTGGGATTTTTCTGGAACAAATGATCACTTCAGCCTCCCAGCGGTGTTGTCAGTTGGCTCAGCTACATGGGATCGGGGCCCCGCGCTGTTCTCAGGCTGCTTCACACCAGGACAGTGTGCTTGTGCAAAGTTGGTACGTGCGTGTGTGTGTGAGTGTGTGTGTGTGTGTGTATGTGTGTGTGCGTGTGTGAGTGTGTGTGTGTGTGTGTGTGTGTGTGTGCGTGTGTGTGTGTGTGTGTGTGTTGCACATTAAAAATCACCATAGGCCAGAACCCAGGTAAGACTTGGGCAGTGTGTACCCAGGGGTCCCCAGCTGCTAAAGAAGTGAAAAAGTTAATGGAAGACACATGTGGCCAGATGTTAAAGGGCATGACCTTTTCCCCAAACACACACACACACACACACACACACACACACACACACACACACACACACACACACACGCACACACACACACTCATGAACATATCCAAAACACCCCATAAAGCTAAAGACTATGTGTTCCCCTAATGTTCCCCTGCAGAGCAGCTTCCACGAACACTGTCCACTCCTATTGGCCGTCTGCTGCCTTCAATGGAGCAGTAATGAAACATGTCTCCCTGCAGTCATGCTCTGCAGTTAAAACGCTTCCTTCATTTACACCCTGTTGCACTTGCAGTATTCATCATCTTTACTGTGAATATGTACGTTTGTATGCTTGTTCTTTATTACTTCCGCCAAGGAGGTCATGCGATTGTGAGGTCCGTCTGTTATTGTTTGTTAGAAGGATTACTTAAATTGCGTAAATGTGCAACTGGGTCTGAATTCATCTTTTGTTTAGTTAAACATTTCAAATCACAAGAGTTTACATTATTTATTTTCAAAGACTCTTATCTAGAATAGAATGGGAAAATTAGTTTAGAGAAGTTGCGGCTAAGCCAAGATTCAATGTTATGGTCATTGTCATATTGTCTAAATTTAATATAATTTAATACTGTATTGAATTTATTGCAATTTTTTATAGATATAATAATGTTTTAAGAGATGAAATGAAAACTAGCTAGCTAGCGAGCAGCTAAATTCATCCATCCATTGTCTACCACTTTATCCATTTAAGGGTCACGGGGGGTGGAGCCAATCCCAGCTAACATTGGGCAAGAGGCGTGTCCTGCATGTCTTTGGACTGTGGGATGAAGCCGGAGAACCCAGAGAGAACCCACGCATACAAGGGAAGAACATGCAAACTCCACACAGAAAGGCCCTGGCTGGTTCTTGAACCCAGAACCTTCTTGCTGTGAGGCCGAAGTCCTAACCACTACGCCACCGTGCAGCCCTTGCCAAATCCAATCAACAGTAAAAAATAAAGTAAGATAAATCTGAAAGTAATGTCCAAAAGAAAAATCTAAGGAATTGCTACAATTAATAGTTTCAATAGTGCAGTGACGATGCACTGGTGAAACACATTTCAATGCAGTATCAATTTAATCATATTGGGATTTGCTTACGAGTCCGAAACAATATTCTTATTAATTCTGTGATGTTGTTTTCAGCCCCACGTGAAGTTATTGTGATCAGACCTCATGGTGGCCACATGATTCAACAAATATTCAGTCCGTCGTATGTTTGAATGTTAGGACGTAAAAACAAACAACCTCCTGGGTGGAGACAACAGGCCCGTAACCCGGAGAAGCATTCCATGTGGATCAGCATTTGCAACAGTGCACTGCATTAAGTGAGTTGTCCGGCCCAACTCTGTTGCGAGCAGAGCAGAGACAGTGAGCTGGACAGTGGCAGCCTGACAACCCACTGCTAGTGTGTGTGTGTGTGTGTGTGTGTGCGTGTGTGTGTGTGTGTTATATACATAAAAAGACAAGATGACCTTGTGAAGATCTGATGCATCCACATGTGTATATTCTGGGGTAATTTTTTTTTTAGGTTGCGTGACATGGTCTCCTACCTCTAATGTGTCTCTTCCTCCTCTGCCATCCAGCGGCCCTTTACTCCATCCATCACCTCCTGATAGTCCCCTCCGTATTTTCCAGTCAGCTGGCACCAGCACCAGATGCTGCACAAGTGTCCCCATCCTGGCAGCTCCGGCCCCACCGACGAGAATGCATGGGTTCTCTGGCCCCGCGCTGCCAAGAGTGAGTGAGCAAGAGTGGCCCGCAGAAACAGCTGTTCGGGGAGCGATCAAAAGAAAGAGAGAGCCCTCTTTTATTACTACCTCTTTGTTTGCCCTCCACTCAAAACTTCGGTATTCACACGTAGCCACTCAAGGAGTCGGCTGCAAGCCAAGGGAACAGGCAAGGCAATCATTTTCTTTTTGGATTGGGGATTTATTTGCATGTATTTGTATTTTAAAGTAATCTGCTGCGGCAAAATGTCAATGATCACTCCCCAGTGAGGCGCATTACTGTTTGCAAATGTCTCAGTCTCCCATGACTCTGAGTCCCTGGTATCCCACAGTTCATCTTGACCCTTCACCCCTTTGTTACAAACTCTTTTGGAGCTTATCGCTGAAGAGTGAATATGTAGCCTTGGTAACAGATACACCCTCCTCGAGGCTTCGGCATGAGATGCCCTCTCCCAGGATTCTCACGGGAAGCTCCACCCTAATCCAAGCTTGTTTGTTTTGGCTCAGACTGAAACGCATCGGGGACTAGTTGGACCGCTCTCTTCTATCTGCTGACTATCTGCGAGCATGGTAACACTGGTCGATCAAAACAATGAATTGTTTCCTGGTGTTTTGTGAAGAAAGTTTGCCCTTCGCTTTGCTTTTTAGGCTTTTATGTGAAGGCCGACGGCCTTGTCTTGTCAAAATGGTCACACAAGGTGTCAAGAAAGTTGGCTTTGTTAGAGAGTAAGTGGAATGTATACAAGAGCCACTTTTAAATAGTGAGCCTAAGACTGAGTTAACCAGATAAATAATGTTTGTTCATGCTTTTTGACACCATAAAGGCCATACATTAAAGGCCAACGTGTCCCTCTGGTGGGCCACTTTAAAGGGGTTTTAACTGCGTAAACATCCATGTTCCCACTAAGACTAACGTTTGATATTTAAATGCCCAAGGACTTTCTAAACTTCATGTAAATTACGGTAAATGGTTTCAACTGTCACAACATTCAGAGGCGCGTGTAAACGGCCGAACACAGAGAAATTCGAAAGCTCAGAACAAATGTACTCAAATGTCTTTGACTGGCGATCTTTATTGGGAGGAAAATCACAGTCTTGTGTAAGACATGCACCTAGCTATTTGGTGGGCTTGTTCACGATGCGCAGAGAGCTGTCATCTTTCAAGGCATGTCTGAGCACAGCAGATGTTGGGAGTTCCCGTTCGGCCTTTCTGTACTTTTTCCTCCTCAGCTTACACAGAAACTCCATGATGGTTCCTCATCTCCGTCTTGTAAACTTGCAGTCATGTCCATTAAATCAAATGTGGCAGAGTGAGTCAGTCCAGGTTTTTGAGTCAGGTTGAAACAAAGTGCGTCAGTCTACAGACACTCCAATCCACCTGACCATGAGTAAGTCTCCGCATAAATATTTGGCTCCAGGAGATGAGCACCCTCCCTTCTTCCTCCATTCCCTTGTGTTCTGCGCAGGCTTTTGTGCTGGATCTGGTGTCCTCGGGGAAGTGATGACAAAATGACGTGTGGTCCAGGAAGCAAGGGATCTACACCAGGAGCGGCTCCCCCTAGAGCCCCCAGCCTGGGGTACCTCAAGGGTAGTTTCTGCAGTGGCTTTATGGTACATGGAATGGAAGATTGTGGAGTAGCTCAACAACGAATAAAACAGAAATTATATTTAAAAATATATCCACATATGGATTCAGCTGCCAGACCATTTCATCATTTGTTGAGAGGGCATGGAAACTAATTAGCAAGTGAACAGAGAACTTGGGCTTTATAAAGCTGTTTTCAGACATGAACTCCGGACAATGTCCACGGAATTTATTTTTTTAATCACCACATCTCAGGTGCTACACTTGAAGGCTACTGCCACCCACAGTGTTGCAGGCCACAGTGTGAGGGACAGTGCCCCTCTGACAGGCCTCTCTGTGTTTGGTTTGCTGCCGATTCCCCGCCAGTGTCCCTTGCTAATGAATGGACATTTAATGATCTGAGAGGGCCATTCAATTGAGTGGAAAATGTGCAGGTCTGTAGAGTACCGCCCCCCACCCCCCCTTTTTCGTCAGACACAAAGGGCCTGGCTCTGTATTCACACACACAGAGGAGAGGGATGGAGTGGATTCATACGCTGGCTTGAGAGGAAGCCGGACAAACACACACTGCAGGCGTGGCCTCGGTAGCTTTTCACACACTTCAGCACAAATCCCTCGCAAATGAGAGCCCACACAGGGAAAGATACCTTCACCTGCACCATGTCTTGTTTTTAATGCAAAAAATGATGAAGGGTGACGTGCACCAGTTTTCAAAAATATTTCAACAGTTCTAAAATGTGAATCATTGTACGGTTAAACGCAATTATTATCTCCTGCTCCTTCATCAGAAAACTCAAACACCTGAACACACACACTTACATCCTCGTGAGTTGATCGACATGACCGCAGTTTTTTACCACCAATCACATCGGAACCATCTGCCAGTCTCGACCCATTCACAACAAACAGACAGTGATCCCACGTTTAGCTTTCCAAAACCAACACACATGTCTTCAATAAAAAAAGAAAAACATCCTTTTATGTTTCAACATTTATTTGCCGGTCATAGACGCCCAGTCATAAACAAAATGGTACCGTGTGGTTACTTGGGATTGACTGCAAGCAGCCGATCAAAAGAAGCACACAAAAAAAACGTGTGTTTACAGGAGGTCTATGGGATGACCAGTGAAGCTTGCAGGGGTCGGCCGACCAGACAAGCCAATAGGCTGCGCAGACAGGAAGGAGGCTTTATGAGGAGCATTGTAAATCATAGCAACTCACTTTGCCACAGGAGGAGAAGATGAGCAGTGTGGGAGTGAGCGAGCGTTGTGTTTGCTGGTCAGATTTACTGCAGTTACCCTCCAGATTGTGTCATTATTCAACAGGCTGTCCACCAAATTACATTAGGCCTGGTCACAGCATCGTGCATCAGATTTACTGCCCTGTATATTCACCTCCTATCCACGGTGAAGAATAGCGAGGCTGTAAACAATTGGATCAAGTGGATGTAGACAGGAATATAATTATCCAGGTTGTCATTGTGGCAATGCAACGTTCAGAGACATTCGTGACCCAATTTTTCCCCTATCCTTGCACGATCTTTACATTTGAAACCTTATTATTTAGATTAAAACAGGAATGATGTTAACTAGAATGAGTTTTTTTTCTTTTTCGGCTGTCCAATGCAGCACTTTCTGAAAGAGGGTCCCAACAGACAACTGCAATTTCGGTAAACAGTGCAGACAAGTGATGGTGTGGTCTTCACAAGGCTGTTAAGTATCAAATACTGAGTTAATATGTCCCGTGGGAGGAGGGGAAAACCTCAACAAAGGTGAAATGCTCTCCCGACCTTTTTGAGCTCACGCAGCAGCCGATCCTAATAACTAGTGTGGTCAGAGGGGAAGAACTCAGTGAGCATCTTGTTATGACTGAGCTCTAAAGGTCAGGCTGGTGTCCTTCCCCTTCGAGACAGCTCCCTCCATCCACCACCCCATTAAAGTTCTGACCTTTCTTACTAACATATACCTATCAAAGCTGCACTGGGTTAATAATAAATGTATGGTTTTAGGCACTTTTGCAACGTTTTTTGCTTCTCTGTATCTCTTGAGACCGAGAGCTTTTGCCCAAGGTTATCAGTCTTCTGGGCATAGAGCCAGATCACACTCAGCCTCCCCTCAAACATTTCTTTCTTTACCTATGACTCCGCTGCTTAGAATTGATCATTTTAACAAAAGTGTCTCTATGGGCAAAGGAAGGAATGCTGCATGAAGGATTGGGACTTTTTTTTAGATTAAGCCTTACTGACAGTGCACCACTGACCAGCTTGTGTTTTAATGTATTTCTCCCTCTCTGTAAATCATTAACTTTCCTGTCAGTGTCGATGCAATGTTTCCCGAAAGAGGAGGATGTTTTTTTTGCAAAAGGAGTGTGTTACTACTGTTTGTAATGTTCTTGTCTAAAAAATATTTTCATTGAAAACCGAAGAGGCATTTCTATCAAGTTATCAAATCTATTAAGAAAATGCCTATCATCTGCAACATTTTTTTTTGAAATGTTGTGATGCTCGGGGTTGTTGTACTTTCCTTTTTGGCATAATACCAGTAGGTTCAAGCAAAAATTTGTTTGACATTTGGGGAGATACTCTGATTTGCTTTATTCCTGAAACTGTTATACAAAACCACTCGTTATGTCGCCTTCGCTTGTAATTAACCAAACAAACTGGCATAATGTCGCCCCGCTGTGTGATTTTAGATAGCATGCCAGCGTTCCAGAATCAGACGGGTGACGTATAACACAAGAGCATCAGTGTCTTTCCCAACAATGAACAACAATGCTCCCCCCTTTCTGTTTGTACATTTATACGGGACAGAAGGGCTGTAGTAAAACTCCATGTTCCTGTTCTTGTTACCCTAGCTTAGCATAAAGAGTGGAAACTGGGAAAAAGCTAGCCTGGCCCTGTCCGAAGGTAACAAAATGCACTTTTACCAGCTATAGACTGTAGATAAAGATGGACGACACCAAATATCTGGATTGCCCCCCCTGGTGGCTGGCTGCAGTATAGGCCAGAAACCCCGCCCCTCCATGTTAGTAGATGGGACATTGTCCTAACTAAAAAAATCAAAGTACAAAGTACATTTTTCCAAAGGTGGTTGCTGTCATGTTAGGTATTTCTTATCACACCGATGTATGTTCAAGTGTAGGTGTTGTTTTTTTATTATTTATTTGATGCTTTACAACAGGCTGAGACGTGCTGCTGGTCTGATTTTGTTTACCTCAGACAGAACCAGGTGACTTGCTCTCCCAAGTTTCCGGTCTTTATGCTAAGCTAAGCTAGCCCGACTAAAAAGAAAAACAAACGTTGGAGAATTTATCACGCGAGTTTGAGTAAGAGCTGTTTTTGTTTCCGCACGACAGCGACTATGCCCCGCTGTCTCCCATCACTCCGTCGGCCTGAAAGCTAAGCAGAAAAACAGGTGCCACTGGACAGTGGGAGAGTGTTTGGAGCCACGCCTTCCACCCCGGGCTATACATTCCTGCACTTCAGCATGAACTGGAGACTTGAAGAACAGCGAGACCTTGAGTTGGTCCCCAACCCCTGCTGCATTTCCTTCCTGCCACACACACACACAGACACACACACACACACACACACACACACACACACGTGGATGCTGCCATGAAGCCCCCTCACTCAGATAAACACACATACACCACACACACACACACACGTACAATGTGTACACTGTACGCAAACACTGGGAAAGACAAATGCTCAGCAACATAGAGAAGTAGGTATCATATAACAAAAGGCCAGTTGCTCCATATAAGATACTGTGCATGGTCAAATGTTGGATCCCAACATTTGTTTTAGTAAAAATTTGTTTCTAAATGATTAAAGGGCTAAATGCAATGTGTTGTGCACCTTTATTATTCAGTATGCCATCCCTCCCTTCAAAAACTGTGGGATTGCTAAAAAGCCTTATGTCATTTCTGTATTATGTGCATGTGTGTACCTTTCTGTTGTGAATTCCAAGTATAGTGGACAAGACTGAGTGGATCATGTTTTATTCCTGTGAAAGGTCATCTGAGCCCAGCAAGAGTCCTGACTGGAGTTTGAACAGACCACACTGTCTCCCTCCGCAGACGCTACCACTGCTCAGAACATACTGGCCTCATAGCAACTCCCAGCTCCATGGCAACTGCTGGCTCTGCCGTCGCCGTGCAGCGAGGGCTCGGCGTGAGAGCGTGCTGTGTTTCATATTCAACCAATGTCCTGCACGGTATGTTAAGTTCACCAGTCTGGCTACTGTAGATTAATATTCATGGGAATTTAATGTGAAGCTGGCATCTAGTTATTTTGAGCCCTGGTTTATTTCCATGTCTTACGAGTCTGTATACTGTGCAGTTCTCATATTGTTTTTTTAGTGTACTTCATCTCAATGCCTGAAGATTTTACACTAATCACCCTGAACCACAGTAATAAGTCAGGGAGATAAGTTTAATAGGACTATTATGGAGCATACTGATGCTCTGCTTCCCCAACAGTGCGCTACAATAGCTTGTCCATTTCTGTTATCACATATTCACATCAGGAACTCAACATAGCAGCCCACTCACCCTTCCCATACTCAGCTCTGTTTCAAAGGACGCCTTTCTGTGGAGCCATGTGGTATATATACGACAAACCACAAAGCAACAGGAAAGTTGAGCGGGAACATGTGACAATTACGTGGGATTAACCTATTCAATTGAATGGTGGACGCTATGTGGCAGAAATAAAATCCTGGGAATAATGAGAAGAGGAGGAAGGGGGGAATTATGATTTTTTTCTTTCTGGGACAGTATGGTGACGGGGGAGGATGGTGGTGGGTTTGGTGATGAAAAAAACAGGAAACTGGGAGATGAATTGGAAATTACACTCCCTGTGTGTGTTGTGTGGGCTCAGAGCAGGGAGAACTCTGGGGGCAGCAGCAACTGTGTCCCCATGGCTCACATTGGCTGGTGTTGGTTTACAGTGGGGTCGGGGGAATACACATTCAAAGGCCAAAACCGGATTTTTTTTTTCCGTCTGTAAAGTTGGGCAGGGACAGAAATTGAACTCTACACTTGTGGGAAAAAAAGTTATCAGATACATATTCTAATTACCGCGCAACTCTAATAAGGTATTTATAGTGCTTCTATAAGCCTTATGGAAGAGTGTATCGCTTTCTGACAATATGGAAGTTGGTCAGTATCATCTGTCACTTTTCACCCATTAGATGATCATGGGTGGGTCTAAGACCTAGAGGGGTTAAGGATCAGGTGCTCTCCAGAGCTTTTTTTGCGAAAGGCATGAGAATCAGCCAGTAAAATAAAGGGGGAGGTCAGATTGCTCATCTATTGTGATTTGCTTGTTTTAAATTCCTCCCTGCTAATGTCTCTCTCGAGGCGCGTGTTGTTTAGTGTTGGGTCAGGGCGTTCAAGATGGATCTTTATTTGAATGATCGCATGGATCTGTTTAATGTCAGTGCAGTTCCAGATGCATGCCTTGATAAGGCTGCAACAGGCTGTTGATACTGTACACACTGGTATGTTGCTTGCTCACCTTTAAGCTGAATAGCATTCACACGCAAAGTTTAAGCCTGTATTCGTGATGAAGATGAGTTCAAAATGTACAGCCCAGGGTTGTTAAATTAAAAGGCAATTGTACTGAATTACATTTCATTAAAATGCACCTTATTTTTGCTTTCACTTTTTTCTAATATGCATTTTTTTTGTTTGCTGGAATCAAAGGGGTACTAATATTTAACATAGACCATGGATCCTTACCAGGGCCTGTAATGACCCAGCTGACGATATCAAAATAGAAATACCTGAACAGAGCAGTGTGTCTAGAGGCACAAAGATAACATTTGTTGTGGAATGTGCACAGTGAACTACACATTCCCCACAGGGCATTATTTCACTTGGGAAGGAGGAGAGTCCAACCCTCTGGGTGAGAGAAACTCCTGGAGCGTGAGGAGCTGCAGAGTGGGAGCTACGCTCATCAATTAGAGGAGGTCAGAGATTCCGGATTTTTAGCCAGGAGTCGGCCAATAAAGCAGACACAATGAAAGATTGCATGTTGGCTGTGGACAAGCAAACAGGGAGGAGATGGAGCTGCAGCTGGTCTCTCGACACCAGGGGGTTCCAGAGAAAGACGAGGAGAAAAAAAAAGCGAAAGGGGGCGCAGGGGGGTTCATGGCAAGGAAAGGATACTTTGAAAAAAATTCTGGCCTTTTCCTTGAACTCTCTAAGGGGATTAAGGGTTTAATGAACTGCCTATTGGGAGCCAGCTATAGGCAATGGAGCAAGGGAGGGTGGCTGTCACAAGAGTGCTCATGTGAGGGCGGGCCCTGCGTCTATTAGTGGAAGAGTTTTATCAGGAGGGCTGACCTTAATAATAGAGGCTAGCGCCTCCTACACAAAACATCCTTCACAGAGTTAACTCAACTGAAACAGGTCATTTAGTTTAAAACGCTTGTCTGTCTCCCCTCTTGTGGATGAATGTAAACATTTTTTGAATGAAAAAACTTTATTCCACAAAACATACATGTAGTTTGTTATGTGAATTCAAGTTGGAATTGTTATGCAAGACATTTACTGGTATAACAAAGATATCCAGATTTCAATTAAATCAGGAGGGGGGGGAGGATTCAGGTGCAACCAGGTTTAACCTTATACAGTCCTACAACAAACTTTTATGCAAGCTGATGCAAACTTTATGCAAAAACTCTACAACAATGTGATAAGGTGATAACATGGCTGAGTGCATACTCTGTCTGCTGCTGTTGTATTTTGTGCCACAGCATCACGATACTGTTCAATCTAGGCTTTTCAGGGTTGGCTTTTTTTTCTTCATTTTCCTTTAGAAACTTGTTCTGTAACTTGTTGCTTCCCAATGTAAGGCTCAACAGGTGAGAAGCAAAAATGTGCCCGCGTGTGTGTGAGAGAGAGAGAGAGAGAGAGAGAGAGAGAGAGAGAGGGATGGGTAGAGAGAGAGATAGAGAGAGAGAGAGAGGGAGAGGGATGGGTAGAGAGAGAGAGAGAGGGAGAGAGAGAGAGAGAGAGGGATGGGTAGAGAGAGAGAGAGAGGGAGAGAGAGAGAGAGAGAGAGGGATGGGTAGAGAGAGAGATAGAGAGAGAGAGGGGGGGGGGTAGAGAGAGAGAGGGATGGGTAGAGAGAGAGACTGAGGTTCCACACGGACCTCGCTCTGCGCTGTGCACTTGCCTCCAGTGGGTGTGGAGGGTGGAGGGAGGAGGAAGACGGACGGAGCAGGGGAGGGCAGCAGAGGGAGGCACACACCGACACCTGGGCTGGGACACTTTGGAGTGCGAAGGGGGACAGGCGGATCTCGATGGGGAGGTCTCTGTGAAGCGGCAGCCTACCTGTTGGAGCTCAGTGCGGGAGAGTGCCGTGCCGGAGCCGCGCCGATCGTGGACCTGTGGAGACGAGACAAAAGCGCCCTGAACAATGTCTCCAAGACTGTTCCTGTGCGCTGCCCTGGCGGTGTGCCAGTGGACGCAAACCTGCAGCGGATTTAACGTGGATGATCGGTTCCCTGTGATCAAAGAGGGGGGAGCCAAGGGGAGCTTCTTTGGATTCTCTGTGGCTCTGCATCAACAGACGAAGGGCTCCGGAAAGCACCTGTAAGTGATCGGCACTGCGCGCCTCGAACTCCGCTCCGCTTCTCCGTCGTTGGGGGAAACACGGCCCGCAGCCGAACGGGCATTACGCACCTGCTTGGGACCGCGAGGCGTAACGACAAACAACCATTTTCTGCGCCACACATTGCGCACACTTGCTGCGCAAAAACCCCGCGACGGAGCTCTGGAGTCTAAACTGCGTTGTTAACACCCACCGCCTGTTTGATAAACTGCTCTTTACACACTTGTTAAACCCTTCCAAGGGTTTCCTTCGCATCACCCCCCCCCCCCCCCCCCCCGTAAGACATCGGAGCGGTTTGAATCTCTGCACTGATTTAGGCCTATATAGACAATTGTTAAGTGTATCACAAATATGTCCCACGGGTATTCGAGAGCTGTGCAGGTGATGAGGACTCCCATGAAAGGCTCGTAATTGGAGGGTTGTTACACGGGCCATTGTAAATAAAGTTATGGTATGAGGTGCGTCTGAGCTGTGGAAGCATAAATCAATGCATAACGTTCTGGGGCAATTTTACACGAATCTCCTTTTTTTAATTTCATTTTGTCTTCGGCCGACATGTCTTGATGTATCATATAAACGTGTCTTTGTTGTTAAGCGATAAAGTTTTTTTCATAATTCCTGTGAAACAGCTGGGCCAGGTGAACTTATACGCAGCTCGGAGCTCACCTGAGCTTTCAAGGTTGTCATGGAAAATGAACAACTAACAACTAATAACAAGTTATTTCAGATCAGTTTATGGCTTGTCATATTAATCTTTTACTACAGTATATAACCATTGAGGACTGTCCTTATATAGTCCACCTACCCTTAGGCTTTCAAATTCAGCCGAGACACAAGGGAGTTTGTATTTCGCAATAAAGGACGTTAATTTGCCTGAAACACTGGTATGGGTTGTTATTACCAGGGCATGGATGCTCGTATGGATTTAAGAGCGTTTGGGAGGATTAACATTCTTGTTGTTGGAATAGTTTGTGTTCGAGGACACATCTTTCCTGTCTTCCTATTCAGCGCCTTCTATGAAAGCCCCTCAAACTGTATCATTGTTTAGTGTAGGATTTCCCTCGGACCAATTACAGCGGCCCCCCCTCCTCGTCCTTCCGCATCCATGATCACACAGCGTGTTCATTGCTGTTATCTGTGTCCTTGTTCTGCTTTGAAGAGCAATGCAGGAAGAAAATTGCAAACCCGGGCCCACTTCCTCTTGTGTTGTCACCAGCGAAGGGAATGTGTATGTAAGGTTTATAAGGCCTGCTCTCTGTCAACTGGTGAACTGGTGTGCATTACAGAGGTGTTCCCCAGCTAATAGAATGGATAGCAGTGTCCATCTGACACAAGATCAATGTGCCATCTTGGCCCTGGCCCCAAAGGGACAGAGTCACTGTCCACAGACTGCAACCCAAGAAGGGGGACGCAAGGCTGTGGTAATGAGACTGGAGGCCTGTTGGGACAAAGAGGATGTAAAAAGTCTCATTGTTCTGTCTGCAAGGGAAGAGGCCAAAGCTAATGTGTGCTCAGTTCTACTTTATGAGCATCATACAGTATCTTTTACACCAAATATGACCTGACCATAAACCTAACCTGCTGATGGCTGAAGGTACATATTTAATGTACAGAAAAAAGAGAGTGGAATAGATCTTTTCAAGCGTATTTCCAAAATTGCAGGGTTATTTCTTTTAATTTGAGGAACACACTTTTGTTTGTCTTGCTGTTTAATGTCAGCGTGGTCTGTTTCTTAATTTGAAGGAGCCAGATTATATCAGATTTAAAAAGAACGAGGAAACATTTGCCCTCTCAGGCAGAGTTAGTAGTAAGTAGTTAACATACACACATGCAACCAAGAGCTCTTGGAACTCAGAACTCTGAATTTCCTATCGGTTCAACACAAGGATTCATGTCTCATTAAATGTAGGAATTGTAGCGTGTTCATTTGCTTCAATAGCACCTCCTGTTTCACGAGTGCCCTCTCTATCGGGCTAAACTTGTAATCTGTGGGGCCACCAGTTTTCACTAAAGACTGTCTTCCAGTAGTCAGACCTAGCTGTCCATGTACCCTGTGATCCTGTCAGGACACATACAGTAAAAATGTCTTGGTGGCGAATCCCATGTTTGTTGTTCTGCTTTTACAGTCCCGTCTGTTTCCTCTGTGTTGTCTGGCTTCTTTTGTGGCCCCATATCTGTCTCGCGGCACCACAGAGCTGTTTTCCCCAGGTTTCCTCTCATGGAGCGAGCAAGAGTGGGAATATTTGAAAAATGCAAGAACTGTGCACATAAACCAGTCGTGACATGTACACGTAGATTTTCAAAGTGGCTGTTCTTTCTTCATGAATTAGTCAAACAGAGTCCAGGAAAAGAAAAAAGTGAAGACAGAGAGTTACCACTCCCAGTTCTACAATTAAGTGAATGCAATAAAGTTTTTTTGCATCTTTTAAGATGTAGGCTATTATCGAATTAGCCTGAATCTAGCAATGTATCTTGGCTCAGCAGAAGCAATTAAAAAATGTATTGGCAGCTATTTCGAATTCTGGGAGCCTACATGACCAATTAGTTGACTAACTTAGTTGGGGAAGGGCTGCACCAGAATAAGCTACCTGAGGCCAATATGTACAGGGCATTCACTCCCCCTCTTCTCTTTGAATCACCCGTTTAAAAAGAGCTTCTTTTTTGTTCTCTGTTGTAGCGGGGAGGAGGAACTGGGCAGTCAGCTGGCCACCTATTGGCTCTTCCAGTCCCCTGACCCCAAGGTATGCCTGGAATGTATTACCCTTCTCTGCACAGTCACAACCTGCCAGGTTTCAGGTTGAGACAAGACAGGGGTGAGAATGATGACTCTGGGGACTGCTCGGGAACACTTCACAATTCTCTCACCAAAACTCTAGAAAGCAAAAAAAAAATTAAAAATTCCATGCAGCCGACAAAAATCCCTTCATTTTATAGATGGGAACTGCCGCGATCCGAGTAAAAGATTTTAATTCCTCTGACTCTGACTGATGAATATTTAATCAGAGTTGAAGTGCCTTTGCTTTTCCAGCTCATCTCTGTCTGACTGCTGTGGCCCGGGGCCATGAAAGTCAGCCATTTAATTTGACAGTGCCTTCCCCTTTCTGCTGGGAGGTGCATATTAGATTGGTCGACCGGCTGTAAGGTTTATAGTCGCAAACAATCGGATGTTCAGTTTGAACATGCACAGGAACATGCTCTGATGGAACTGAATACCCGCTGAGGGCTCGAAATGTGGCTGCAGAGAGTTTGCTCCCTAAGCTATGAGAGCAAACAGCTCAAATTCATGTGAGCTACAGCGCGTTCTCACAGCAGGAAGAAGTATGAATGAGTCCTCAGCCTGGAAGTATGGCATTGTGCTTGGTCTGTGAGCTTTGAAAAGCCGTTCTACAGCACTGTGAACGATGTGCAAAGGACTCAAGCAGCATAATACTCAAAAGAAGATTTCTGGAGTACAACATCAACCGAACGACCTAATGTGTAATATTTCATTACAATATGTGGCACGGGCTAATGTAAATGACGCAGGTGTCCAACTTGGCCATGATCCAACATTCCTCGTCACACAAAGTGCAAGTGGTCTTTGCCTCTGAAGTAGGTCTGTCAGAGAACCAGTGTCACACCGCAGTGAAACATTTCCGATAAGAATCCCATGTTGTGTATTAGACCCTCATACATGTCTTACGCGAGAGCCTGTCGCGGAAGTTGTTACTCTCTTTGAAAAGGAAGCATTACAAATTCCATTCGATGGACATTTGTTCTTCATACTACATACTTTGCTGTTACATATGCACTGAATTTTGTTTTATATCTGTTGAAGTTGTATTGTATATAACTATCATGTAGACTGTAAAGAAAAATGGGCGTAGACTCCGGAAAATGAAGCCAATGCGGAAGTGCCTGAAGCCTGTATTCTCTCAAATGACCAGCAGTGGGCGACTCCACTGGTTGCAGAAAGAAGTCAGTTTCTAAAGAAGTCTATGTGGAAATGACTCTACTTCTCACTTGATCCATAACGTCAGTACACATTTTCCCAAGGAGTTTATGGTCTCAACCGCTAGTTTCAAGTCTTCTTACAGCATTATGTTCATTAAGAAAATTATGATCCCATTTAGAGTATAATAGACATGCACTGGGGCGTGGACACAGCGTGATTGACAACTAGTACCGTCCAATGGATGTAGATCGCAGGTGTAGCTGGACATGCAAAGGACGGGCTCTCAGTCAGACTACCCCAACTGCTCCTCCAAAAGAAGTTACTTCTGGTTTCAAAAAAACCCAAGATGGCGCTGGGCATAATGCTAAACTCAAGGTATCGAAACAGCATCACCGTGGGTTGCCACTTGATAACTATATTTTATTAAAACGCGATATTGTTTTCACTGCTTTGGAAGCTACACAAAATACTGTGTCAAATGCTAAACCCCTTACAGGTTATATGACAAAACTTTAACAGAGCTTATTTGTTTGAATCAAGTAAGTAAGTTAGTTTTTCCTTAATTTTATGGTTTTTATTGCTGGATACCTTTTTATTTTAAGATGCTCTTTACAGACTGTGTGTCTATAAGTTGTAATTAAAGGATTAATAATCATTTACATTTACAAATGCTTTATTGATTAAGAATTAAGAGAGTATTTCGAACCAGGTTTGTACAGTAGTTGGGGATTATTAAAGGTTTTAGACCAAGATACGTAAACAGTACAAGACAAGTGCATGTTCGTCCATGGTGACTGGCCCTAATCTTTGTGCTATTTATTGCCTGTATCCAATCCGTTGGTAATGGCACGGGGTTGCATTTTGTGCAGCAGCAGAGTGAATGACAGCGTCTAATAACATGTTGAAATGGATTCCAGCGGGACCTCGGGGCCTCCTGCTAATTTCCACAGAGGAGATCCTCTATGGTGGGGCTTTCATTGGCGATACCTGCAGCGAGGACTGTTTCTGTCCTAACAAAAATGTAAAAGATCCCCTTTTCCCCCCCTGGTTGTACAAATGCCCTGAAACAGCATGGAAAAGCTGGTGTCGCTGGCCTCTGGGCTAATGATGGTTACCTGTAGCTAGGAAAACTATATGCTTGTGAACCTTTGTCTCTTCAGGCCATTTATCATCTTTGAAGGGGAAATGATCCTGAAGTATTGGTTTACACTTGGTATGTGTATGCAGAATTCAGCGTATTGGGGTATCTCGTGGTCCTTGAGAATACGTAATCTGCTGAAATTATTTTTTTTAAATGCCCTTTAACTATTTTCTACGTAGTTTAGTGATAAATGGCGAAATAACAATCTTCTCCGGTAGTCTTTGATTGGAGGTTTTCCAAGTTTCAACAGGTAAAAACTGATGTTTCATGCACACACCTGCACCGCTTTTATATAAGCTGAGTAATATGTGAGTGAAAAACTTGGCACTTAGCAGGCACGCTACCACTGTTGTTCTCAGCTCTATTATAGCTGTGAGGTATAGTCCACCTGTAAACCCCCAAGGTCTCTCTCTCTCCCCCCCTCTCTTTATATGCAGCAGGGGTCAAAATGTTAATGGCAATACTGTTACTGATACTGTGAGTCTCTTGTGAATTCTGCTTTGGCTGCATGATGTGAGTCTGCAGGATGAATGTGTGCTGGTGTGATGTGGGGTCACTGACAAACATCCAGACTGAGTCCAGCTGTGCGTGCATGTGTGCGTGCGTGCTTGCGTGTGTGCGTGTGTGCGTGTGTGTGTGTGTGTGTGTGTGTGGAGCAGTGGAAGGCAGTCTGACATCATTCATCCAGCGACAGCAGCAGACACCGGGTGGCCATATAGTAAGCAGCCCACCTCCGGACATAAGCCAAATTAACATTGTCCTTGTCAGACATGGTTTTACTCGGTGCTAATGAAAAGTGAGTTAGTTTACTATCGGGGGACGACCTGCCATGTTTAGTTTGTCGCACTGGGTTTAAATAAGTTTGCTCTCTTGTTACTGTTTCACCCGTGGCAGATGGTGGTCCTCAAACAGGATGTTTGCCCAGCTGTGACACCCTGATAGACTGGTGTTCATGTGTGTCTGTGTGCAGCGAAGGTGCAGAGCGATATTTCGTTTTATTCAACACAACCTGTTGCTGCGTGGCATTTCCCTCTTTTGATCAGCAGGACGATCGTCAAACATGATGACAACAGTTATACTGTGAAATGTCGTACGAGGCTTTTGGAAATGGTAAAAAAAGATGAAAATGTAGTTGTATTCTTCTGCCTGTATCCTACCAGTGGGGCCTTTTTTATTGTTTTTATTAAAGCAGAAATACACAACTTTATTTTGGCTTAAAGTTGTCATTATAATGTTAAAACTGATAGCACAGTGTAATGGCTATGGACCATCCGCGCTTCTATTGGTCCCCTACCGGCCTTGCTTTCACCAATAATTATTGTCCTAATTCATCATCATTCTGACAAAGTTTAACTTGGAAACACTATGTTATTCATGTTTTAGTTGGAAAATCATATAGTTAACACACACACACACACACACATCCTTATTGCTATATTAGTTATGATATACCATAGTTTTCAGTCCTTGTGGTCACAGCTCACGGCACACAGGTGCTATTAGTGAAGGTCTGAGTGACTAACACTTCGCTACTTGCAGCAGGTCGATACTGTCAGGTCACTGTTTGTCCAGAGACGACTCATCCGTTAGCCGCGTTCATGCACGTGCAGGCACATCGCTAGTGTGGCAACAGCAAGGCGTGCTCGCTGTGAATAGTATGACTGCAACGTGCGTCCTCCACCCCACCTACTGCTTTGTGAGACTGTTTCCTGAAATGACAAAGAACTGGGTTAATCAGAGTGCAGTTGTAGAATAACGAAACCAGACCGGGAGCTCACACACACACACACACACACACAGCTTCACATGTGCACGTGTTCATCATGTGACTTAACGTCCCCTTACTGTACTGCGGACACCGCTGTAACACACTGTGCCTAAATCAACCATCCTCTCATCTTTCAGTTAAGTCATTACGAGTTCCATCCCGGCCCTACTCCTCTTGTCCCCATGCTTAATTCAATCTCCAGATTGAGTCACTCCATTCAATATTATCTCCATTTATTTGCTCAGTGGGTCTAAGTGGCAGTGTTTCCCCCGGAGTCACTATGAGTTGCCTGTAGTGCGATAGCTTTATACCATTTTGACAAATATCAAGGACGCAGTGAAGGCGAATGTGTTTGTGTGTCTGCGTGCGTTAAATGAATTTAGAATTGAGTGTGAGGATTAATCGCATTTTGTGCGTCTGTTCCTTGCCTGTACTTGTTTGGTAATTTTGTGTGTTGCAATGAGAGAGAAAAGCCCTTTGATTCATATTCACCTTAGTTTCACTAGAGTATTCTTCAACATGCAGATGCATCTAATAACACAGAAATAAGTCCTAGTTTTGTTCCTATCATGACAGTGATGTCAGTCATCTAAAGTGAAGGTGAAGGTCTGTTTCTCACTGTTATCCAAAACAGTTTACATGTACAGAAGGCCTTTTCTTTTCTTCAGCCGATTAACTCTCTGCACAGCCATTTGAAGACAAGTGTGGGCTCTGGCTGTGTGTTATCAAACTGTGAATATGCACTCGAGCTCCTGAATTTAATCAAAGGCAGCTACAGCATTTAGCAAAATGACAAACCAACTCATGTGCACTTTTATGTGGAGGAAATCCTCATACAGAGATCAGTTAAAAGTTTTAAAAACAGTTTTACAGATCTGTCCATCCAATCCTCTCTCTGGATCCTTGTGCAACAGCACATTGTAACCAGGGGCAACAGTTACGTGCGTCGCCTTGTTTCCAGTGGGTTTGTACGAAAGCAGCCTGAAGCGTCAGATTTTTGATTGCAGAAGAGGAAGACCTGTGGCTGCTCCCTGTGATGTAGTAGAGCAGGGTCATGACTGGTTCAGAAAACTGAGCTTGGTTGTGTTTTTTCTCAAAGAAGTTTGATTCACCGAAAGAAATTATAGTAAACTGTTCCAACATTGTAGAAAGAGTGATTCCTGAAATACAGAGATATCGGACTAATCATGAAATTCTACTCAAATTGTATATATTCTACATCTTCCCCAGAGTTAAAGGAGTTGCCTTGCTCATAGTGAAACACAGGCCCTGAGGTTCTCTTACATGTGGTTACAGATTCTTTCTTTTTCTCTGCCCTGAGGGGCCACAGCCACACCCTGTGACAAACAGGTCGCCCTAAGCCTTTTCCGGACACATGATCAATCACTTGCGTAAGGCAAAAATATACAAGCAAGCTGACAGAAATTTATCTAATTCTCATTTCAATCAATCTCGCCGTCTTTGGCACCCACTTTCACCTATCATGTGTCTCATCGCAGTCTTGTTCAGACTGGACCCAGATGAAGATGAATGAGGGTGCACTTTGCTCCTCTGTAAACATGACCGCACATTGTCTCTTCTTGTTAGTCCCACTCGAGCCTATGGGATGGAGGGAAGATGTCATCCAAAAGGTTTCAGTCTTCTTTGATTAAGTTGGGTTTTCTTGGTGTTACTCTGAGTCTGGAATAGTCAGGTACGCTGGAGAGTATGAGAAAATACAAATTAATTTGAACGTATCAAACCGACTGATCTCTGTTTTTTTGCCCTCTTTGTCTTTCTGCGAGACAGGGAGCGATCACCCTTTTTGCCCTCGTCCTAGCCACCGCCTCACTTTTTCAATACCTCCCGCTCCTGTGTTCTCGGTTCAGTCAGAGGCTTCAGTGGGATGAGATGAGTAGATACGTTTATTTGTGTAAAACACCACTGCTATCAACATGAAAAAGCTCGTCTGACTTCCTTCCTCTGGAGAGTTTCTTATTCCTGATTCCAAGAATGCAGCCACTCTCACCTTAGCTGGGCGTGTTTGCCACAGTAAATGTTTGGTTTAGTCATCCGTCCGGATCCCTTCGTAGGTAGAGGGGGGCGAATTTCAACATGTCCTCGGAGTTGGAATTCAGCTGCTGGGTGCCCCTCTTCCCTTCCCTTCCCTTCCCTGGGCCACTCAGCATGTTTATGAGGCGGTGATGAGCAGGGAGGTAGATGGGAGGAGAGCACACATTGTTGCAGTTGCAACAGGACAGGATATGAGATGTGCTGTCATGAGTCACCAGTTTACAACTCAGGTTGTGGTCATTTTCATGTTCGGGGGGTTTGAAGACTGAAATCCTTTCAAAATCCTCTCACATAAGCCGAAAATCGGTTCACAAATCGGAGAAAAAAAAAGCTTTTTAGTGGAATCTTTTAGTCATTATGGTAGCAAAGCGAATTCATGCTTCCCCCTTCCGCCTGTCAAGCAAACTAACTGGCTGCTGGCTATAGCTTCATATGCACCATACAGACATGACAACTGTATCAATCGTCTCATCGAACTCTCTGCAAGAAAGCAAATGAACGTATTTCCCTAAACGGCAAACTGTTCCTTTAATTCAAGTGTTTCCCACGTCAATTATAAGACTGTTACACCAGCTTTTAACAGGCTGAAAAGTTGTAAAAGCTGCGTGTAAAACCTGATCAATCTGCAGGGCCGACTCTCCACAACAAACACAGGTGACCCGTGTGACTCTGCTGGGACAGTAAGACGACGGGGTGTGTGTTACGAGAGCACGTCGAACTCTCTCTCCCCCTGGTTTGCTACAAGAAAGCGCTCTGCCGACCGAGATTACCCAAGCCTCCCATTGAATCATGTGTGATTAGCACTGGACTTTGGGCCCCGGTCCTCCTCATTCGCTATTCAGTGCGAGCAAAGTTCACACCAACCGGTCTCTTAAGTGTTTGATAGGAGCTTTACTGTGCGTTGGCCCTGTTATTTCTGGTTACTTCATGCCCTACGTTATGTGTCTTGGTTTTCCCACAACGGTGGCTAACCTTGTGAGTCTGTGCTTTGAGACACAGCTGAAAAACACATTGGGTGGCCATGACTTTTGATTCACCGGCTATAGTAAGAAAGGCAAGCCATGTAAGTGCCTACCGTCTCACATGCTTACATTTTCCGTAGCACACACACACACATGCACACTCGTACTACCACTGAATGATTACCTGAGTCACAGCCACTTCCTCCCAGTCCACTGAAAAGTGCTGGCCCTCAGAGGCCAGTTTGCCTCTTTCTGGTCGTTTCCACCCAGGCAAGATGAGTGATTGGTTGCGGACGATGAACATCTGGAAAGAAGGGCCAATTGTACCTGTTGCAGGCATAAGCAGAAAATATTCATTGTAAAATTTAACGAGTAGTGGTTAGCACCTTCGCCTCACAGCAAGAAGGTTCTGGGTTCGAATCCCGGTTCAACCAGGGCCTTTCTGTGTGGAGTTTGCATGTTCTCCCCGTGTATGCGTGGGTTCTCTCCGGGTTCTCCGGCTTCCTCCCACACTCCAAAGACATGCAGAATGGGGTTAGGTTCATTGGAGACTCTAAATTGACCGTAGGTGTGAATGTGAGAGTGAATGATTGTCCGTATCTGTATGTGGCCCTGCGATAGGCTGGCGACCTGTCCAGGGTGAACCCCGCCTCTCGCCCAATGTTAGCTGGGATTGGCTCCAGCGACCCCCCGCGACCCTTAAATGGATAAAGCGGTAGACGATGAATGAAAAAAAAATGAAATTTAACGATGTTATTGTGGTCATAAAAAAGCAAGAAGACACATTCTGGATATACTTTCATATAGTTCTGTACGTCTGGTACCAATTTACTTGTTCTCCTTCCTGGTTGTAATGAAGGGTAAAAGTTACCGCTGGGCCCTGTAGATGTTCTCAGGTTTAGATTGCAAGTATATATGGGGGCATTTTGTCTACATAAAGGTGGTGGTAGAGGCTGGTACACCACCTCACTCACCACATGGATAACACTCCATAACAGGAGTGATACAATTTAAAAAAAGAATTTACAGAATCTATTCGACAATTTGTCATGATTCAACTCAGAACAATAATCTATCTTCACGTTAGAACAATGCAGCGTTGACTCACAATGACCTCACTCTTAAGTCTACAACCATTATCTGAATTTATTCCTGCTTATCAGTGCGTATGAGGAAGGTAGCTACCCCGCAGTTGCCGTCAATATACCCACAAGCTTGACTAAGAGCTTGACTCACCATTCTCCACTTTAACCTCGAGCCACGAGCATTTTCAGAGGTTTTGGATGAAAAGATCGACATTCCTCGCATATATACCACTGTAGAATTTCCCACATAGCACAGCAGACCATGTGTCACACACACACACACACATGAACACACACACACACACACACATACACGGAGAAAACAGGACTGTCTGCACCTTCTGCCTACAAAGTGGGCCTAATAAATCTTGTGCTGACAGTAAATAGCGTGTCCCAGCGCAGGGCCTGGCGGTGGGGGTAATCCCTATACTTCAAAGTTTTGTGGTGTGTTAAAAGGTGCTGATGTAGGGAGTGTCTGGGTGAGTGGACAAAAAGATCAGGTCCATCACCAAAAGGCTAGTTTGCGTGTCTGTCTTTGTGCAAGTGGTGCCCAGGCTTGTTACGGGTCATGCTCTGACTGCTCCGCTCGTCCCAACTTCCACCTTTTTGTGGAACTGAATACATTTTCAAAGTCTCAGTGTCATCCTTGACAAAATTCATATATTTTAGAAGGGCAAAGTGTCACATTGTTAAATGCTGGATTGAAGAAGAAGTTGTTCAGATCCAAAAACCTGGAACATGAACCTGCAGAATACCTCTGCTGTGTTGAGACCAGCAGGATTATCTGTGAAATCGTCTCACTTCTTTATGTTGCTGCTTCTGTCTCTGCTTTGTATTGTCTAACAGCATGTCACGACTCTGATAAGATCTGCCCGTAATAATCTTTTTCTGCCTCGCTCTTTCTGTCTGTCTCTCTCTCTGTGTGTGTGTTCAGGCTTCTTACAGGTGCACCCAAAGAGAAAGCCACATCTTTAAAAAATGTCAATGAAACTGGTGCTGTCTACTCCTGTCCCATTACCACTGACACCGCCGACTGCTCCAGAATGGACCTGGTCAGCACAAGTAAGTCACATGCCATCAACATGCTGTCAACATGCCGCTAGAACTAGATAAAAACAAAGAAAAAACACAAACATTATAAAATGAGTTTCATGCAATTCTCACAGAAGATAATGATCAAGAAAAGAACAGACAAAAAGCTCCACGATGAAGCTGTAAGCTGTTAAATTCACAGATATTCACATCCTCTTTGACATATGTCACCAAGCATTACATTCCCAATTATTCATTTATCAAATATATCCTTTGATCAATTGTTAAGCTCAAAACTCATTAAATGGACTTAATCTGTATAAGTGACTCTGATGGCAGCTACATGCAAGTAATATAGTAAAGTGTCTCAGCACAGGTCATGTTACTGAGTGGATGAGTAGATGAGTCAATGAGTTCCCTTATCACTAAATTGAGGAAACAACGTGCAAATGATAATCAGATGACTTCCTCTTTATTCACTGAGGACAGAGCGAGTGTGAGAAAACAATCTCAGAGCCTATACTCCCCAACATGTCCTGTTCTATGCAGGATCATTTACCTTCACCTGCATGACGAACTCTGAAAGTGCATCGTTTCTGAATTGAAGGTTATTAACTGATAGACTTATTGCTGTTCCACAGCCCCCCCGGAGGCTTAAACATACAGTTAGAACTGTAATGAAAGGATTCTTCATCTCTTTTAATGTTGAGCTCGAAATGGCTGTTGCTGCAGCCACAGCACATTTTTGAGGTTAATATCTGTCAGGGCACGATCCAGGCGGAATTATGCTTTACTGTTTGGGTTGGTTTTTCTGTGACTGTGATCATGATAATAATCATAATAAGTGATTTAAAAAAATAATAATAATATGACAATAGAAACCTGGTTGTTCGGTTTTGACAATACTTTCTTTTGGAAAATATAAGACAAAATATGTCCATGATCTGGATGTTAAACCTAAATCTGGATTTAGTTTTTTTTGCTCTCTGTTTGCATGTTGATAGTAACCTTTTAAACCCTGTAATGTAATTGCCAATATTTCCGCCAACCCTTCTGACGCATTCTTAGCAAATCCTTCTGAGATGGTGGAGGGCATGTGGCTGGGGGTGACAGTGGCCAGTCAGAGGGACCAGCTGTCGGGACGCGTGCTGGTGAGATGACACTTCATTTTACTGTATTTGTCGGTGTGAAAGGTTACATTTGTACAGAATATAGTATATTTTACTGTATAACAATGAGGGTGATGCGGAGTGAGAGGAAACCTTTAAAATGTCATGATTCAAAATTCATACTGTTGTCCCAGATGACACTGTGCTTGTTGCAATAATTTGTGAATCAGGATTAGTAGAGTCATCTAGAACATCCTAGAATACACACACTCTTCTCTGGTGTCCAGGCGTGTGGACATCGGTACGTGAAGATCATCCAAAGTGGCACGGAGGAGCAGCGGCGCATGGTAGGGAAGTGCTACGTAAGGAGTAATGACCTGACCTATGACCCAAACGATGATTGGCAGACTTACAGTTATGAGGTCTGCAACCCCAACTTCAACATGGAGCTCGAGGGCATGTGTAACATGGGCATCTCAGGCGGCATGACAGACACTGATGTCTACATCGGTGCCCCTGGCAGCTTCGTGTGGCAAGGTGGGCACTGAAGAGTTAACTCCAAAAAGAATGTGTTTGGCTTTTTCATTTAAATAATGGGCAGGTTTTCACAGACGGATAATAAAAACATCCAAAGCTACCTAGTGTTAGTCTGACACCAGGATTATTCTATGTCTGGGAAACTTGTTGATTGTGCCTCAAGCAGATTTTAACGTTGTTTTCTCATCCTGCTTTTATTTTAAAGGAAATGTTCATGTGACATGGAGAGATCCGGATCCACAGAATGCTTGGGACTCTATAGGCAAAGGCTTTGGCCAGATGAAAAGACGATACAGTTATATTGGTGAATATACAGTCGTCGTTGAGTGTGTTTTTGCATCGTGTCATTTATAAAATCGTTGGATAGACCTCTATTACCTTAACAGAGGGACATAGCAGTTTAACAATGACTCTCTGATGCTTTCTGCCACAGGTTATTCAGTTCTTGAGGCGAAGAATCTGTTCAGCCATGACAACTACAGTGTAGTGACGGGGTCTCCCAGGGACGAGTCCAAGGGCTCTGTGGTGTTCGGGACAAAGACTTACAACGCCATTGATCCGGTGCTCATCATCCCCGGGGAACAAGTGGGCTCGTACTTTGGAAGCAGCCTGGCTGTCACCGACCTCAACAATGACGAGTGCGTTTCTCTACATTTGATAGTGTGATTGTAAAAAATTATATTAAGGAAGTTATTTCTTGTTTTAACCTCATACTACACATGCATGGAATCAAAGAAATTTGTTTTTTTTTAGACACTATGTCCTTAGTTTGACAGTAATCCCAAATGTCCTCCTGACATGCTTCATGGTTCGAATGCTCTGTAGCTGTGATGTGCCCAGTTATGCAGAGAATGTATGACGCTGATATATATGTGAGCTAAGATGGCAGGAAACCTGTCCTTTCAGTAGCTCAGATAAGCCCTTCATCATGACATCATCATGAAATCATGTGCCACAATGTAATGCACGAGTTCAACCTTGATGGATATGCGGGACTTGAATATGTACGGAATGTTTTGTTACAATTACAAGGATTATAAATATAAAATGGTATAATAATATGTATTCCTGGATGTTTCCTTTCACCTCTGTCAGCTGGAATGACCTGATTGTGGGTGCCCCCTTTTACTTTGACCGTATGAACGATCATGGTGGAGCCGTGTACATCTTCATGAACGAGAATGGATCTTTCCAGAAGAAGGCCAGCATGGTGCTGAAGGGCCCGGCGGCTTCTGGGTTTGGCTTTGCGGTCGCTGCCATTGGTGATGTCAATCAAGATGGATTCCCAGGTACGTCTGTGTACGCAATTTAGGTGAAAAAAACAATGATTCAAAAGTCAAAAATAAATAAATAACTGCAACCAGACCTACAGGTTCATTGATAAAAAATCACTAAGATTGAAATGAATGAGGCAAGGACTTGAAGTCCATTTTATTGATTGGATTTTTTTCTGATCTGCTGGTGTAGAGGGGAAACATTGGTTTAAGACTTTGTATGATTGTTTTAATGCACAGTTGCTACGCAATTACCCCAGCGGGGAAACATAATGGGCCGAGTTGCATTTCAGTCTGTTTTAAAGCTGTATAAAATTTCCTCATTGTAATGTGGAGCATTACTGCCACCTAGAGGGCTAACACGCTCCATACACTGACCTTTCCTAATCTGTTTTCAGCAGCCTGCATTTGCCTGTTACCTTGAGATATTTAATTCTGCTACTGTCTGCAGACTTTGCAGTTGGAGCTCCATTCCACGACACAGGGAAGGTCTACATATGGATGGGAAGTAAAAAGGGAATCTCAGAGATGCCCAGTCAGGTAATATCTGACTTTATGCCATGGATGCGCCTCAGGCATAGTCGCTCAGGGCCCAGATTTATTGTTTTGTATGTATTTGTTGCAATCTGTAGGTGATTCAAGGAAAGGCAGTCGGTAAGGACATATTCCAGACTTTTGGCTATTCCATCAATGGAGGACTGGACATGGATGACAACGGTTACCCTGACATCTTAGTTGGCTCACTGGATGACCGCATTGCCCTGCTCAGGTAAAAAAAAAACTGGTTTCGTTTTTACATTCCGTTAAAATATTAGTACATGTCTAATATATCAAGAAAGTTCTGTGAACTATGGGCTTATGAAATATTTTAATATATTTTAATAAACCCATGCTTTTAAAAAAGCAACATTGTGAAGGACAAAGTTTTCAACTGGTAAATTTTTTAATATACAAGATGGATTATGTGCAGTATAGTCAGAACTATTGCTTGTATTTGTCTCCGGTATAAATAATAAATAGGTTTACTTTTGTCATGTGATGATATAACTTACAATTTTATTCATTCTTTGTGTGTTCAGAGCTCGGCCAGTCATCCACTTAGCCAAGGTCTTCACTGTCGAGCCTAAGATTGTGGACCATTTACAGTGTGGAAAAAACCCATGGTGAGATGTCACCTCAGAATATCTCACTCTAAATTGAGCAAATTCTCATTTTATCTTTTAAAAAAAAATGTGTTAACATCTGTTTGTGTTTTACAGTATTACAGCGACACTATGTATGTCTTTCACTCTGAGCAATGGAAACAAAGACTTCAAGAGAAATATCAGTAAGCAGTCTTCTTTTTTTACAGACTCGTAATCTGTTCATGAACCATGAAGCATAAATAAAGGCTTCAATATTGAATCGAATGCTATAGTTAAAATTTGAATAAATATCGACCCACAGGCTACTAACAAGATGTGAATTCTTTACATTGTCCTAAACTACTGTTTGATCAACTGAAGACTTAATATACTGTATGTGGTTCCACTAAAGCGGTGAAGTACACAGTGAAGGCGGACATGGAGAGGAGAAGCCCTCGAGTTCGTTTCCAGGACAATTATGGTGACTCCTACACCGGCTTCCTGAGTCTGCCCTCTTCCAAGTCCATGTGTAAAACTCTAACCCTGTTTGTAGTGGTAAGATTTCAACAAATTTATGCTATGTATGTGTGTGGCAATTGTGTAAATGTGCTTTTTGTTGACTGAAAAGCTGCGGTTGCAAGTCTTGTGCATTTTTGGACTGGTGTTAAATTCCTGGGATGAATTTACAGGAGCCCGTGAAGGACAAACTGGAGCCAGTGGTCTTTTTCCTCAACATGTCCTTGCATGAACAAAAACCCAAATCCAGACGCTCCCTGCAGAACCTGGACTCCTTCCCAGTTATGAGCCAGGAGCAGAAACTCACCCAGAGAACTGAGGTGCAGTGTTGTGACGTATTCATAGACCATATGTTATATAACGCAGATTGTGAAGCACATGTATATGTGATGGTCCCTCTATAAGGTGTGTTGTGATTTTTTCCTGCAGATTAGCTTTCAGAAGGAGTGTGGCACAGACAACAAGTGCAGCAGCAACCTGCAGCTCACAGCCCAGTTCGTTGACGATGACAATAAGCCTTACCCAAGGTGAAAAGAAATTCTGAAAATGAATCCTTCACAGAAACCCTATTTTAGATTGCCAAGAGTTAGATATGACGATCGATTCCACTGTCATGACTGAAGCTACTGCCAGCAGCTGTTAAGCATAACCGTAACATAAAGACTGTGAAGAGGGAGGTAACACATTGTATCTCATTTGTTTAATCCGACCAGTTACTTTTGGACGCAGTCAGGTTAGCTGTTTCTCCCTTAGACCGAAATATTTGTGCGTGACATTTGTATTAAAGGTTTTGGTCTAATAGAATCTTTACACCCTTTAAAGAAACAATATTTTAAAAATGAGTCAATGAATAATACGTGCTGTCTGTGTCCAGGCATGGTAAATTCCAGGTACTTCAGTTCAACAGCAATATGAAGATAGTAAGGCTGATGGTGGAGGTGACTAACTTTGCTACCGGGGGGAAGCTGGGCGAGGACGCCCATCAGGCCATGCTCAACATCACCATCCCCGACGCACTGAGTTACTCTGGCGTCAGGTCAATGGTACGTCCACTGGAGGGCAGCAGTCAACTGAGAAATGTCCATTTGTTCCTCATTTCCTCTGACCAAGTCTTAAATCCTTTTATCAAGATCACAAATTCCCGCTGTTAGACTTAGAGATTTTGTCTACCATTAATGTGTGAACATAGCACACACTGTTTTTAATATGCTGACGTATTTGTTTAGGACCATGATGTGGAATGCCGTTTGGACACCACAGTGATTTGTGAGCTGGGTAATCCACTCAAAGGCAATGGGAACGTGAGTGTGCTCTCATGGAGATTGACCTATTCGTCCTCTCCCCGAGATGGGGTTTGTTATAATTCTCAGTCCACTGCTTCGTTTTCATCATCAGGTGTCACTTGCCCTCAAGTTTGAGACAACGGGGATTAATCTGTACACACAAGAGATCGAGTCCCAGCTGCTTCTGTCCACGTAAGTGCTGCAGATTTTGAGATGCATATCTAAGGGCTAAAGCATCCAAAAGAGTTGTACCAGTTCACTTTTTTAAATTCACAATTTATATCCACATTTGGTTCCACTTGGGTCCCAGTTTAACAGTACAGCATTTTGCCACTGTTCCTAACCTTTTACTTTTTTAACTTGGAAACGTAAAGTTGCGTTTTAATTGTTAGTGGTACTGTTATTGTGGACGTACATTCTCCGATGCATTGGTCCAGTAAGGTTTGTTTTCTTCAGTCTTAGTATACAGAGTGACCTGAAGCCTGTGCCTGTGGCCCTGCTGATTGAAAACACCATTCTCCCCTCCTTCTCCACGTGAGTGCCGTTACCTAACGACTCGTGACGTACTGTATGTACACGAGAGAGCTGAAGCGCAAAATGTCACATCACATTATCTTCCGCATCATGCTTTTTGTTGGCGCAGTGTACAATCATTTCTATCTCTCACCCTGTCCAGAGTGAACGCCTTGGTGCAAACACAATTCGGTGGGACAGTGATGGGCGAGTCAGCCATGGTGAAAACCAGTGACGTGGGCAGTCTGGTGGAGTTCACCTTCAATGTGAGTCACCGACACCACTCGGGCTATATTAGACCTCCAAGACTGTACGTTGTATCAAGAATGTGTGTGCTACTCAGCCACATTTCACCCACCCCCACCCAGTTTTTGAGGCAGACTTTTAGTCTTCAGACTTTTAATATTGCAGGGGGAAAGGATTGTTATGTGAGACATGGTTTGTGGTGGAAGCATGGCCATGGGCGGATACTATTTGAGTTACAAAGCTACTGACTGTTATTTTACACCATATTGTTATTTTGCACTATGGGTTTGATTTCGTCTGAATTCCTTTTTTTCTTTTGTGCTGCTGACTATTTTCTCTACTAGGTGAATATGAGGGGGCAGCCGCTGGGAGACCTGGGGACCCTGGCTGTGGAGTTTGAGTGGCCCTTCGAGGTAGCCAACGGCAAGTGGCTGCTGTACCTGACGAAGATTGTCATCAAGGGGGAATCCGAGATGGAATGTAACCCTGCTGAAGCAGTTGTCAACGTGCTTAACCTAACTGTAAGGCTCTGTTAAAGGCGCTGGGGATGCCGTTCATGAACACAGTTAGTTGCTTAGTTAAAAAAAAATACACAAATCTGTGTCTGTGTTTGAGCTAGAAAGCCACTGACAGCGTTGATTTTCAGCCTTGGACCTTTGATATGTATCGTGTTCTTCTCTTATAATCTTTCCTACGTCGGATCTCTCATGCTTCACAGCTTTTCAGAAAATGTTGCATAATGTCAGCACGCTAACATGCTCACAATGACACATTAAGCATCTGTGTTTAGCATGTTAAAACCATTGACTGTATGTAAAAATGGACAGTGAAGCAGCAATGTGGAAATGCCTGAAACCTGTAATTTCTGGAATGACCAGCAGATGGCGACTCCACTGGTTGCAAAAATAAGTCCGTTTCTATATATGAAAAATGAACTCTATTTCTCACTTGATTAACGTCTTGGTTTGTACGCTAACTTTTGCTAAATGATAAATGTCAGCAGTTCCCATCCCAAGAGCAATGCTACATGGTTTTTATTTCTGTACATTTTTACCACCTAGATATCTTTGGGAAATTGTACTGAACTGCACTCGTATCAAGCAAGAGTAAATTGTGACTTGGGTTGAAAGTCATGCTGACGTCAGTGTGAAGTGAAGCAGTCTGAGCAGTAGGAGTAAACATCAGCACAAAAGTGGTGTGAAAATTATCTCGGACCCAAACCACAGCTGTCCAGAAATACATTTTGGAAAAAACGTGTCGCCTCATGCAAACCTCACAAAGCCCCAAATGGAAAATCGTAATTTGTGTGGCCTGCATATAGACAGTGTAAATGACACTGCTATTCTGAGAAGAATTCTGTGATGTCTTTATCAAAACCAGTAATTACGAATAACCGTCTGATGTAACGTCTCTGTCTCCTCTGCTTCCCTCTTTTGTTTTCCCTTCCCTTCGTGTCCTCCAGTCGTCAGGGAGTGGACCAAAGCGCACTAAACGGCAGATCGTGGTGGACGACACGACCCAACCACAAATCGTTGAGCCGCAGGCTACCATCTCACTGGTCACTCATCGGAAAGAGACTTACCTGTTGGTAAGAAATGGAGCCGTCTTCACGCGTCATTTGAAGTGGTAGATTCGATCGTCAGAGTGAGGTCTTCACATTTCACCTGTTCAGCAGAGAGCAGAGGAATGGTAGTGCAGCAATTTTAGATACAGACTTTACAATTCTCTGTTTCCAGTAGATTATGCACAGGGATGTTACATTATTATATACTGAGCAAGTGATGAGTTTAATCAAGTTTCATAAAATAAGAACTGAATGGCATAGTAAGTAATAACGAAAAATGTAGCTAAATCTATATTTTTTAATATTGCATGGTAATCCATCCAATATTTTTTGAGACACGTTGGCTCAACAGCACTAGCAATGGCCTACTTTCACTCATCATACAGTATACTATAGTACATCATTTTATCAATGTTATCTTCCTTGAACTCCTGTAACAATAGAACCTAACCTAAAGGGGCAAGTACACAATTCTAAAGCAATACACGTTTGTAAAGATCTGCGAACGGTTGTGTGCGCTGAAAAAAAAATCTGGCGTTTCGGCTCAGCCCTGGCTCTCTAAATCGAAAAACAAAAAAATGGTGCGGACCACAGCACACAACACTGCGAGTGCAGTTTGTAAACAACACTCGTCGACACGCTAAGAGACGTGCTCGCGGGTGGCGTTGCAACTTTTGCGCAGTTTTGGCCTAGTGGTTAGTGCGTCGGACTCCCTATACCCGAGATTGCGTGTTCGTGGCCCGGACCGTGCTGTAAAATCACAACAACAACAGAGAGAGACAAACTCTCTCCAGATTTTGCTTACTACCCCTTTAACCATCAGGGCTCCAAAGCTGTAGACTTATTACATACTTTCTGGTAATGTTGTTACCAGGAAAAATCTACAATACCAAAATAGTGTAGTTTTTCACGTGTTCACTTGTTCACAGTAATAGTTCTTTCTCGTCGTGTATTGAAGGAATGCTCCAAGGGGACAGCAAGATGCGTGAAGTTCAGCTGCCCACTGCTCAACATGACAGATTCAGCCAAGATTTACGTCCAGTCCCGTTTGTGGAACAGTACAATGCTAGAGGTAAGTTGGCCAGCTGCAGCCAAAAGCACGCACACACACACACACACACACACACAAACTAGACAGATCTTTTTCGATCTTTTTCCTTACTCGGGTGTCAAAGAATGTATCTGAAATTATGGGCAGCTACAACCTTCTACTTTTTTGATGATGACATGTTTTTATGGTGTGTGTGTGTGTTTGTGTGTGTGTGTTCCTGCAGGACTATTCCAATGCTCTGAGAATTACAGTCAGAGGCCAAGCCACACTGAAGCTCATTACAGATAAACCAACCATCAAGATGGATAGTCAGACCACCATGGTACGTAAATGATGATGATGATGATGATGGTAATGATGATGATGATGATGATGATGAGGATGAGGATTTTACCTGACGGCCTCCTCCTTTCTCGTAGTTCACGGTAGAAATAGAACCTGTGGAGGGAGTGGAAATACCATATGAGCTCCCACTGTGGATCATCATCTCAGCAGCAGTAGCCGGAATTGTACTCCTTGGAATCATTATTATTATTCTTTGGAAGGTGAGACTACAACTCATTCTACACTAATCACGTCATGTATCACATGTATCTGCAGACACAGACTTACAGTACTCTGTGGGTAATATGATAGCCTCTGAGCCGTTCATCGGACATCTATAGCGTCCATATCAAGCCATTAGTCTAACCTTTCATTTAACCCCCTTCCCCCACGCACCCTCCTCCTCCTCCTCCTCCACCCATAGTGTGGCTTCTTCCAGCGGGCCAGCAGGAGGGAGATGTATGAGGCCAAAGCCCAGAAGGCTGAGATGAAGATCCAGCCATCTGAGACAGAGAAGTTGACTGAGGACTACTGAGGCCCCCATGGGTCCCCAAACAGCACACACCAGTGGGGCTTTTGGGTAAAAACACCCCTTCAAATGGATTTTCTATGGACACCATTAATGGCAGCACTAAGCCTGGGTCCTGATTCCACTTCCTACTTCACCTTCTGTCTCTTTACACCAGCATCTTCTAGTTGCCGTAACTAACAGTTCTTCTGTTTCCCTTTCAGACTAGTACTGTGCATTGCACAGCTGATGACTTTTGTTTTCACTACTTTATCTCACTTGTGGTTCTGTTTCTTAACCTAACCTAATTTTCCTCAGCCTCTGAATCCTAAATCTTCTTTTCAAGCCGTCATTAATCCCAGCTCTCGTGCCACTTAAGTGCATCCTCTTTGATGTCACCTCCTTCTCTCCCTCTTCCCATTCCTCCAGCTTGGATTCTTTAAGCGAGCGATCTACTACCGGATGATGCCAAAGCACCAGGGGGTGAAAATTCGCAAGGCTGAGCGCTATCAATTCAATCTGGGTTTTCAGCTGGAGGAACCACAGAAAAAGTATTGGATCACCAACTGGACAGAGATGCAGCATTACTACTACTGAGGCCTTAACTTTGAACCCTGAACCACTCTGTGTCACACTGGCATGGGCCAAACAAAGAGCACTGGGCTCGGTTGAGCCACATGGACTTTGCAGTGCACGGACCATGGATAAAGCCTTCACTATGAAACTCTTTGTTTCAAACTTTTTGTTAGATTTCATCCACTCTTTCTGTGCAATATACTGAATATTTTTGTTTCAGAGATTGTAATTTGTTAAGTATTTTTGAAGAATGCAGTGTTGTATATTGGAACTGGGGTTGCATTCAAGAGTAATTTGTAAATTGTTTTGATTTACGTTGCAGGATTTTATGTACTGAACTCTGTTTGCATGTATACTATCATTTCTTTTCTTTTCTTTTTGAGCAAAGTGATTGGACATTCCTAGTGTTTATTTGCACCATATCTGTCTTTCACTCTGATTGGTTGATGAGTCGATTGATTTTCTCTATGATTGTTTCGTGCCCTTCCTGCTCAGGTCCATTTTGTGGTCAGTGGTTGAAGGCTAATAAGGCAGACAAGTTTCAAATGTACATTAGTCATTTTTCAGATCATTTTCCAACTGCACTTAAAAGATGTTGACCGGAATCCATGTCAGTGTTTTGCATAGCACTAGCATCTCAAACGCAGCTGTGGTTAAACTCTCATTTGCAGAACATTTTCTAAACTACATAGAAATATTACTTCCCTGGTTGAGGGAATATATACAGACAGGTACGGAGAAAAAGTGGTACTCAGTGGTGAATAATAACCTTTTAAAACCCAGCAGGACAGGCTTAAAATGCCCACATTAGATTCCGCTCCATTAAAGTCATCCAATCACCCCAGCAACACAGTAAAAAGAAATGGTTTTTTTGTTTGTATAATCCAACATTTGAAGATAAGATCATGGGATCGTTTGATTATTATTTATTTCAGTGTTTTGCATTTATTGCAGGAATTAATCTAGCTGGATATCTTTGAATATATCACACATAGCGAGTCGTCACAACACTGGATTAAAGAACACATGGTATTATATCTGTCTGGAGCTTTGACATTATAAGCTTCAGCATGGATAGTTATCATAAATACAATCATGAATTGCATATGTTGACAAGTTATGATAAATTAACTATTTGAGTCAATGAATATGCCATTTGCATTTGCTGTTTCACCGTCCCTAAGCTTTGTACTTTTGTCCGTAAAATGAGACTCGGATTATTTCCGAGACACTGTTGCCAACCTGCAGCTCTGGCGATAAACAGGATCAGAAGAAGACAAGTCACTGAACCATCTCTGAAGGGACTAAGTGTTGCATTACTGCTGTAGTCCACGCTACCTGAGAGCCCACAGCTACTCTGTTGCGGCTGTGGCTATTACAGAGGCTCCATTGACTCTGTGAGTAAAGAGGGAAGGGCTGAAACCAATGCACAAACTCTATTCTCTCTGTGGTCTTGTTATTATTTTGTTTTGTTTTTTTAACTGTACAGTTTCAATGTAATTAAATTGTTTTTCACAATCTGTGGAGTTCAATTGTGACCATGACATTCTGTGTTTTGTCTTGTTTGAGCACACAGGCAGAATAAATATTTCATCTCTTTATTATAGAAAAGATTTAACTAAAAAAAAAGAAAAAAATCAAATATTCAAAAATGCTTACACAATCAACAACTTTACATTTGTCGAAAAAAAAATCTCACTAGACATTCCAATATTACAAATAAATTATGAAATAGTGTTGTTCATTTCCATAGGCAACCCAAACCCCCAACAATGACTTCAAGTGTATACAATAAATACACAACACAAGGGAGGATAAGGAGGAAGAGCATATGAAAACACAATTTGATCAGATCTATTGTACAATACACAAAACATGGCTGTTCACATTGAGGTTTTCACTGTGCTAGTTACATAGGGCCTTACTTTAACCATCACTGACGACTAGTCCTTTTGCTTGAGCTCCATGGTGGATAAGGACTTTTCAGGCTTTCTTGACTTCCTGTATTTGTAGGCCAATAGGATTGTGGCCACCAAGAGCACCAGGCCAATGACCAATAGGATCCACTGTCCAGCCATGGCAGCTGGGCTGTCCACGCTCATGCCCAGGAAGTCCACTCTACTTGTTTTATCTTCAACTGCACCTGGACACACAAGAAATCCTGAGTAAGTGACATGCGGTTGTTGGTTGTTTGTCACCAATAAACTCACGCGTTCACATTTGGAAAGCTGCAGATTCTCCACAAGGGGAAGCTGTTCAGTCATTTTCAGAGGCTGGAGGGAAAGAAATGAAAAGCCAGCCACTGCGATTCAGATGTGTGGAAGGACATATTTTGACATTACCACCCACAGGAAAGAAAACAGCTAGTGCAATTTTGAAATGTGTGCCAGCCGTTTGATAATGAGATAATAACTTCTGTGTACTAATTTTTTTATAGCTGAATATTTGTTAGTGTGAGTGTGTGTATTTTTTTAGGTTTTACATTTTGAACTTGTGCCACCTGCTTGCCAAATAATCTCCAAGAATTGAACATCAATGGATATGAAATTAACTTCCGTTTTCATTTCAGCAAAACCCCAGTTTATAATTTCAAATATTCAACACCAAAGAAACCACAATGGGAAAAATAACATTCTCTGATCTTTTGGCCTCTGCACCCTGCTGCCAATTTTTAACACTTTGTCCAAACAAAAAAAATTACTCCTTTAACGGAATAAAAATTCAGCATTTCTATCTCGATCTGTCCAACAACAGCTGTGCTCTTTTGCCACTATCTCTTGCCAGCGCTCGCTTGCTGAGAATCTCACTAATCTAATCTGTATACATCCTTTCAGCAGGATCTCATCAGTAAAACAAGAGGAGCCAGAGATTGCTTTCACTGTATGAAACAGCAGAGGAGAAAAACAAAATGAAAGCCTCTGCGAGAAGTTATCGTGCCTTTTCTTTCTGGGAAGGAGTTCAAAAACCATTTGGCTTGAAGACAGGAAATCATTATTTAACACAGTTAATAGGCTTTGCTACGCGCATGTGTTTCTGTGGAAGTGTTTACGTATATGTGGACGCCATGAATGAGCGGGACATACTTGAAGGTTTCCAGGCGTACTCAGGCCACCCGCGAATATCGTTGTTCTTGTTGTTCTCTGCCTCCAGCCATTGAATAAGGGGTTGGAAATACTGCATGAGTGGCTGGGCACTCATTTTGGGCTGGCCGGTGATCATGGTCATTGCCTCGGGCCAGGGCTTACTGGAGCCCAGCTTCATCACGTCACTGCAAACAACAACACAGGTCAGAGAGCAGGTCAGGGAAGACGAGGATCAGTAGCAAGAGTGTGTTGTCCAGATAATTACACACATGGCGTGAACCTTTTCACTCGCTGCCTGCACTCACAGACACTAAAATCCCTCAGCTGTCTAATGTCAATGTTACAATCACTTCTCTATGGAAACCAAAAAAATACAACATTTTACACATTGTTATCTTGGTCAGTCCTTGTACGTATGTATATTGAGATTTGACTGTTCTGATTCACCCTGAGATATGGCTGTTACATACGGCTGTACCTTTTTTGTGGAAAACATTATCAGTGGTTGCATATAAGATAAAGTAAGATAAGATAAGATAGAACTTATTCATCCCACACCAGGGAAATTTACTTGTTACAGCAGCAGAGTATCACAAAAAAATAGCAAAAATATAATGTAAAAATACAGGAAAATCTTAAAAAAAAAAAGCTATATGCATATACAGAGATATAAAACACTGCCAAGGGGTGTTATGGGTGGGTTTACTTGGGTATGTAAGTGTGCGTACTCACCCCAGCAGCTTCCCTGCTTCTTTAGATGTATAAATATCGCAGGTATGGAGAGGTCCAACATGTTTGGCAGCCTCACACAGAGCCTTGTGGAACTGAAACTGGATTATGAAGCTGACAAAGTACCTGATGGAAGATCAGTAGAGGTACTGTTATGACTGTGCGTCAATTCCACAAACCAGATGTACAAAGTAAAACACAAAAACAAGCTGATACTTGATACATCAATTGTTTATAATAGGGATTTTTTTTTTTTTACGTTAAGCCATGTGAGTGCACGTTATGTTTTACAACACACTTATCTCAACTCTCTTTTGTAGATTAGAGTATGTTGAAGTAGTTATCAGTATATCTTTGCTCAATTATCAGGCGTGACGTTTGTTCTGTCAAGTCAATTTACCTAACATAGGGCACATTAGCAGGAATGTGGAACTTTGCACCAGGATCGAAGTCATCCTCAGTGCGGGCTACAGGTGGAGACAGTCCCTGGTATTTCATTCTGCAACGTGAAGAAAAGGAAGAGTATAATGTGGTTGTTATGTGTTTGTAAATAATTTACAAATTGAATAATTTATCAAACAATGATACACTTCCTCGTTAATTTTCCTTTATCTCATAAACAATGTACATGGTGGTGTAAAAGTGCTGGTGAACTTTACCTGAGGTTCCACCACTCTTTGCTGTACTCAGTCGGTGGGATGCGTCCATCAAATACCTTCCATCTCCACTGGTCCATCAGGTAGCCAAAGGGTAGGAAGGCGATCTTGTCAAGCGCCATGCTCATCAGGAAGTTGATATCGCTCTCTTGGGGATAATGGACAGAAACACTTCAACCATGAGCTGAAAACTGTCAAAACATAATGTGCTTCTGCAGAACTCGTCGCGGTCATGGTCACCCACCAGCGTTGCTCTCAACTTTGTCCAGGAGGCCGATGCTCTGCAGATGCTTGGGCGTGGACACAGAAAGGGCAAGCACATCGCCGATGGCTTCATGGAATCCAGGGTTGGCCCCGTCACGGAAGGACACAGGCTGATCTTTGTACTGCAGAAAGTACTGGACGTGGCCCATCTCATGGTGCACTGTTATCAGGTCATCCATGGTCACAACAGTACACTGTTTGATCCTGGTGACACAGACAAGACAATAATTACAGCAAAGAACCGAAGAACAGATGAAGTAACTCAGTCCTCTAAATATCTTTGGGCTGCCTTCCTTGCCCCACACAAGGACATGTCTTATTCCATTGGATGAATTTTAACGATGAATTCTGCATCGTGTCTGTGATTGTTAATGATACTGTATGTGCCTGTGGGTGCTTCGCTATGTTTGTTGTCTGTCTTATCTATTTACATAGTTATGATGTGTTCTTTGCAAAAGACATCCCAGTGAGGATACCCGGTGGAATAACAATTATATAAAACCATTATACAAATATTAGATATACAAAGTATGACCACCAATCGCTGAAAAAAACAAAAAAACAACACCAAAAACTCTGGATTAACCTGAAGTCTTTCCGGTTGTAGAAGTCCCATGCTGAGGCGTGGCACACCACCTGGCGTCCGTCAGATGGCTTCTCCAGCATGGATTTGTTCCAGAACTCTTGTGGCATTGGCAGCAAACCGAGAGAGGTGAAAAATTTGTCTGATTCCTGAAACATTTTGATGGCATTCCAGCCCTGAATGGTGAAAACAAAGATAATCAACAGGTAAAAAAAAAGCAACAGCTTTGTAATATATTCTCATGACAGGCCTATTATGTACATTGCATGTCGTGATAAATATCAACTGCTGCTTTTTGCTCATTTTATTTAGTGTAATTAAAATTCTGTGAATTTATCCACATTCTGCTGGGGCTTCCACTTACTGCAATAAACTTACCATTGATCTTTAACAACTGCAATGTAAATGGCGGGAGAAAGCTAGTGTTGTGTGTGTGTGTGTGTGTGTGTGTGTGTCTTTGTGTATTCATGTGTGCAGATGCGATCATTATGCAACAGCTGGTTCTTATGTCCATTCACCTGTTCCACCATTGCTGGCGTGGCGTCAACCTGTGTGGCATGTGGATAGGGCATGGCCAAATCCATGATGCCAGACCATGTCTGTGCCCACATGTTGCCTGAAAAGACAGAAGACATCATTAATATTTTATATTTCTAAGCCTTATAAGTTAGGGGGCAAGTCACCCTCTGCTCTGCCAGTGTTTAACCAAGTGGGATTTGTGACTTTGAGTCGGTCCAATCCCTAACCGTGTGCAACTGTCACACACAATCTCACGCTTGACGCCTCTGAAAGCAAATTAAATCCCGTCTAAACCCGATTGCATCTACAGCCAATGGCAGAATATCAATAGGGTATGCACCGGCATAAAGGAAGAGTTTGGGCTGTAGTGTTAGAATCCTTTGGGTTCCATAATTAAACACTGGCTGAGTTGACCTTGGCCTCAACTCCTAAAAGTCTGATATAATCAACACAACATTTCTAGAGTCCGCAGCTATAGAATCCAGTCCAAAATGGTCCAGCTCTTTCAAAGTAAGGTTTCCTCTTGTTACTTACCCAGCAAATGAGCAGGAATGGGCGCCTTCAGGTTGATGTACTTGGGGCCATACTTTTTGTACAAAGCCCTGCGAACATACGCATGTACGTTCTGATAGAGCGGCTCCAGCTCCTTCCACAGAGACTCCAGGTCTTCCTCAAAGGTCGGGGTTTCGTACAGGGAGCGCCAGAAAGCCCCATTGTCAGGGTGACCTACAGCAAGCACCAGGGATAAACACAGCCAACAGTCAGGTGCATTTTCTCAATAGAGTTTATAAAGCAGGCAGTGCTGACTGAGTTTTAAGCAAATAAATGAAGCAAACAATTTCACAACAACAATTTTGGGATAGGTACTTTCTTACGGGGAGTCATACAGCTTTATATGGTAATAATAAGGTTACCACACGTTGGCTTAGCTTAGCACAAAGAATGGAAACATGGGTGGAAAGGTAGCTTTGTTATGTTCAAAGGTAACAAAATCTGCCTCCCAGAATGGGGGGTTGTGTGCCAGACTATTTCTTGCAAACAGATAGCAGTACACTGTTGGTAAGTACTGATGGAACTGGTCAAGAGAGGCTCTTTGACTCAAAAAGTCATCCAACTATGTCTTGGTAAAAATGACCATATAGACAGTTACATAAAATGGCGCCTCTAGCGGTGACAGTAGGTACGTCACAAATAAAATGTTCACCTCAGAGCATCATGGGCCTTTATTTTCTCTACCAACGCATGGTTAATGAGCTTGTAACGGTGAGGATGAGGGTGAGAGTCAGGGTTGGGGTGACATGGCAGAGAATCAGCACGATTATTTTACGGACTATAAGGAGGATTTAAAATGATCCATTTAAGGTCATACCATTGATTTTGGCCGCTTGGTTGGCCAGTTCAACATATCTCTTGTAATCCTGACGAAGCACTTTTCCAGCAGCATCTCTCCACCCCTTCCAGGCAAATAACAATTCATCATAATCCCTGGACTCTGCCATGATCTTCTGGAGATCTGAAACACAGCACATTCATTTAGTAAACAAACTTAACTACTGTGAAATGTACAATGCAGCAGAGCATGATATCTTTTTCCTGATGTTTCAGTTTTTCTTGTAAAATATTGCCAAGGTCCTAATCATCATCTATTAAATAATTTCATGTGTTATTAACCAATAATAAAAATATATTTTGCCATCAACTATGGTACTGTTTGCTCATAAATTACACCTGGTTCCTTACTCATATAACTCTTTATATTAGGAGTGGCATGGTCGTACCTGGATCCAGAGGGTGGCATGTCCCATTGTCTCTGCAGACCTCAGCCACACTGTACTTGGTCTCCATGTTGGACAGGAGAGTGTTGTACTGAAAAGAATTAGATGAATAAACAAAGTCAGATCAACTGGCCTTTGCTAAGATGCCTCTCCCAAGTAGAAAAACAGGTCTCTCATGTGCCTACAGCATAATTGTTACTCTGTTGTTGTTTGAGTTTAATCTTGGAGGGCAACTTCAAATTAACATTTTTCTTTTTATAATCACCAGAGCTCAAGTGAGCTGAGCATTATCCAGTTTATAGCCATGGAGCTTTAATCGAAATGTAAAGATGAAAATTATACTTGACAGAATAAATGACGCTGCAAAGTCTACTACAGGCATTTTTTAGACTAATTTAACTGGCTTCAACCTTTATGGCCTTAAATGTTCAGTCCACTAAAGCTAATAAGTGCGGATATTAGAAGAAAAATGTGTTTCCTTTTTTGCAAGTTGGTTACTTCCTTGTAGATTCTTTCAGAGCAACATCATTGTGGGTAAGGCATGAGCAGTACCTCAGGGAGGACACATTACGTTAATGGCTGTATAAATTAGTCATGTACGCTATCATTACAAGTGTAATGGAAGTGCCCTTAACCTTTGCTGCCTCCTTAAAGTACTACTATTACTGCCACTAGCTTCCATTTCTCCTGTCAGCTAGCTAACAAGATATCAGTGTGCGCAAATGGCAAAAACTAATTACATCTAATAAGCAATTTTACTGTTTTCTAGGAGGTTTGTATCCTTTCTGAATATTGAAATGTCTTTATATAAGTTATCATTGGAGTAGTATTTTTTCTGCATTCCTATTGTATCCACTTTATTGATTGAACCAATCCACCCCCAACCTATTAAACTATTCCGGCCCCCAAGAGCTGCTCAGTCTTTAAAAAAAAAACAATTACTCCACACCTCTTCAAGCTGTGCGGAGGGAAGTGCAGCACGCTCAATGTCACTGAGTTTTTTGATGATGCGTTTGACTGAGCCATCCTGGAAGTCCGTGGAGTCGTACTGGCGGGCCTTCTGTCCAAACTTCAGGGTGTGGCCTGCCATCTCCAGGTTTTTCTCAAGCTTGAGAGGAATAATGAAAACTCTTTAATTTACATCATGTGTATATGGAGGCAGAGTGATTGGATGGATTGATGGACTGGTTAAAGGATGCACAAAGAGGTAAAGTATATAGGTCTTAGGGCCAATAGGTAAATAGAAACATGCATTGATTAGTGACTCACTCATTCAATCATTTATTGATTAAGTGACACATGTTTTGATGAAGCAATCATTTTATTGATTCCCTAATTTAATGTTAAAAAAAACAGAGTTCAGGTAATCTCAGTGGAGTCGGTCAGTCTGAGGGTCTCACCATCGCCTGCTTATTGCCTTCATTGATGTCCGTGTTATACTTCCAGGAGGCCTCAGTGTAGGCGTTCCACACCCCCTCAGCTGTACTGTTGTACTCATCCAGAAACTTCTTCGCATCAAGCTCATCTGTATTCTTGTCTGGGTAAACAAGGCAAGGAGCGATCAGCTCATATGCATGAGGCGTATTGTAAATAAATATCCATGTAATTAAGGCTGAAGAATACCATCTTATTTGAGATAAATTATGTAAGTTAAGTTTAAATTATGATTATAGTGTGTAAACACCAGAGGTTTTCATGTTTTTTATGTGTTTGCTTCAAATGGTTGATGTATTTCAGTTGGTTTGTTTACCATTAATATTGAATACTACGATTATTATCTCTTACCAATATCCTCGGGGTAGCCCTCAGGGACGGGTGGGACCCAGTCGAAGTCAGGCCATCCCAAGGTCTCATTTACGTTTTGCTTTTCAAGCCACTTAATAATGGGGTCAAAGTATTTCATCAGTGAGCTAGCATCCATCTTGTTGGTGCCTATAGCCTCCAGGAGCACCTCAGGCCAAGGCTTGGAGGAGCCGGCCTGGAGAACTTTCCTGGAGGAGGTAGAAGGAAATTGTACCACATTTTGAATGCTCCCATTAACCATTATTGTGGACAATGGAGGCCCAATTAGATAACTTACTTTAAAATGGCGCCTGCTTCTTTGGAGCGGTAGATGTCACATGTGTGTAAAGGACCAGTGTGTTTGGCTGCTTCGCAGAGTTTTTCATGTAACTGGAACTGCAGGATGAAGCTGACGAAATACCTATGGGGGAAAGATTATGATCTCTTCTGTGCACCACATTTACTGTATAAGAACTTTTCAAAATTTTCACAATACTACACCATACATAAAAGTACAACAGAAAAACATCAGAATAAGGCTTTAGTACAATATAAAAAAGGTTAAACAAATAACTTATTAAAGTTTGTAACAGCCCAATACACTGGTTAGAAATGAAAGTGATCCTTTCGCTTACATCATAACAATGTGTTTGTCTGTTTAAAGAAATGTGTTTTTGATTAACTCTCCTCCCACGTTAAAGGCCCACTGCCTCTGCAACAAGCTTCCTTCCCAAATGTGAGGAATTCACACACAGTACGTTAATCCTCAGATCACCAGCAAGTCTTGTATATTAATTCACTGTACTATTGTTGACTTGACATACACACACTCATCATGATTGTGCATTAAAAAAAGCTGATATGTCTTTGCCCTTTTCTTTAAAAGAATTGTGACATATCTGGATTAGCAAACAATTAGTCAGACAGCCTAAGAAGATTGTGTTTATTCCAGTTACAGCAGTGAGTAAAACATGATGCTACCTGATGTATGGCGTGTTTCCAGGGATGTGGAATTTCGCCCCAGGATCAAACTGCTCCTCTGTACGTCTGGTGGGTGGGCAGATGCCTTGATATTTTGTCCTTTAAAAAGAAACAAGAAGCAGGTGAGTAAAAACAGAGCACTGTGTTTACATAAGTTATGGAAAATAACTGACGTTAATTGTTGTTTTTCTCTTTTACTCTCATATGGGTATGTGTGCTCCGTTGCTGGTCTTTTTGTAATAAACCTTTATATACAATCAACATGTTCACATCATCGCTACTTAGTATACAACAGTTGCCAGCAACACCTCACTTCAAACAAACACTCACACACCCCAGTTTGCATCCTGTTCAGACAAACCACTGTTTTCTACTCTAACTACAGACTGTTGAGGCCGGGATTCACAGTCTCACAAAGCTGTAAAGCATTCAGTATCATCTAGTTATCATCTGATTTTGCAGCTCCACCAAATTTACTCTCACTACTTTGAACACAGCAGGAACATTTTTTCAGCAATAAAGATCTTAAAAACCTTGCCCATTATTCACAAACAGACAGACTAAAGTGGAGCAGTTAAGAGACCGATATTTCCCTCAGGAGCTATTGGAGACGAAAAACAGAGCTCACGTTGAGTGAATATAGGACTTAAATTCATCAGGGGGACATAAACACCACTCCAAATGAATGGTATTGTTGCTGTGGAATTATTGCATATGTAACTGTATATGTACTCTATACAGACATAAGAGTGGTATCAACTTCTCATCTTAAGATCAGTGAGAAAGTAAATGTATTTCCCAAAAATTCAAGAAATATTTTTAAGCATAGTAAGCCTGCAACATTAAAGCCTACCTGAGGTACCACCAGTCAGCGTTGTACCGATCTGGAGGAGTGCTACCACTGAACACGCCCCATCTCCACTGATCGATGAGGTAGCCAAAGGGAAGGAAGGCTATCTTCTCCAGAGCCATCTTTAACAGGTAGTTGATATCAGTTTCTGGAGAAAAAAAATGCAGGGTTTTAATACATATATATTTTTAAACATTTGTTGATGAACACAAATTTATCATTCGATTATTTTGGTGGCTTGGATTATTTTTTGTGTCATTACCGGGGTCGGAGGTCACAGATTCCAATAGATTGATGGTTTTCAGATGTTTGGGTGTGGAAACTGACAAAGACAATACATCGCCAATAGCCTCGTGAAAACCGGGGTTGGCTCCGCGACGGAAGCCCACGGGCTGGTCCTTGTACTGCAGGTAATACTGGACGTGTCCCATCTCATGGTGTACAGTGAAGAGCTGCTCCATGGTCACTGTGGTGCACTGCTTGATCCTAAAGAAATATTATAAATAAAATGGGCCACATGAATGAATGCATGAGACTTACATTGTTAATGCTATGGCTCTGAAGATCTTTGTGCGCAGTAACCACAATATAGCTGTAATCTGTTTTCACGAAATAACTAACATGCAATTAAAATTAATTGATTTTACCTGAAGTCTTTGCGGTTGTAAAAGTCCCAGGCAGACGCATGGCACACCACCTCTCGACCCTCGGGCTTCTCCAGCATCGATTCGTCCCAGAATTCCTGAGGCATCTCCAGCAACCCGAGAGAGGTGAAGAACTCCTCGGCCACACGAAACATGTGCGTGGCATTGTAGCCCTGTGAAGAGGGAGCAATCACACAGGTCATCTCTGCGCCATCTGGCAAGGCTACATCACCTCAGAAAAAGAGAGAATAATACATTTTCCTACATTCTATCACAGAGGCACAACTCTTTCCACTTACTTGTTTGACCATTTCATCAGTCACGTCCAGGTTGGGTTTGTCAGGAAATGGGATCATTATACCATAAATATTGTTCCAGGTCTGAGCCCACATATTTCCTAAGGGGAAAGGAAGAAAACATACTGTGAAAACATACTGTGAAAACATACTGTGAAAACAACGTAAAAGGACTCGGATTTGATGAGCAGATATGGAATTGGATTCATATTTGATAAAATGTTATCAAGCCACAACCTTAAATATTTTTTAATTATTATTTTTACATTATTGCAGAATAAAGTCAAGGCTATTTTAAAGGGGCAATAAGCGATTTTGGAGGAAGCTTGTTTCTCTCTTTGTTGTTGTTGTGATTTCACTGCTCTGGCCGAGCCGCGAACCCACGACCTCGGGTATGGGAGATCGATGCACAAACCACTTGGCCCAATTCCCTGAGTTGCAGTGCCACCCGTTGAATTAGAATTAAAAACTGCCCCTTTAACTGGTGCATCTTGAACAGAAATAATGTTGAGTTCCTTTTTACTTTAAGTAATTAGGGCTCTATTTGGTCTATCCAAGTGCATGGTCTAAAGCGCATGGCAGGGCGTGTCCAAATCTACTTTTGCTAGTTTAACAGCGAAACAAATCATGGCTCTCATCAGGAAATTGTGTATTTTGGCAACACATTAAATGATCTGTTGTACCTAGCAGGTGGGCAGGGATAGGTCCTTTAAGGTTGATGTACTTGGGCCCATACTGGTTGTAGAGCTGGCGGCGCACAAAGGCATGCAGGTTCTTGTAGAGGGGCTCAATGGTCTGGTAGAGTTTCTCTAAATCCTGTTCAAAGGTCTTAGTCTCATACCACGACCGCCAGTCAGCTCCAGTGTCCGCAAACCCTAAACAGGACAAAATATGAATGTTCTTGCTCTTTCACTCCTTCTGTAACTAATCCATTTTTATTAGATGAATAACTCTTTTGTTGCATTATTTAACCTCTTTGACAAAGGTGAAGTTCTTACCATCAGCTTGAGAGGCATTGTTGCTGAGCTCCACAAACCTGGGGTAGTGGTCCTTGAGGGGTACACCGGACGCATTGTGCCAGCCCTCCCAGACGTACAGCAGTTTTTTGTAGCTCCTGGAGTTGGCCATGATGTCTGTGAGATCTGCAAAATGAAAAACAAATAATGTAAACCCTCAGTCAAAAAGAAAATGGTGAATTATCAGGGGAGACTGTGAGAACCTCAAAAGTTTCCCTAAAACAATTAAGATGCATTGGTGTTTAGATGACTCCATGCTCTATCAGCAGGAAAAGGCCAGAACAGACACTTTGTCCAAGAGATTAGTTTAAGTTATGACAACTCCATGATATTCCAAGCTTCATGTAAAACAACATTCATCTTTAAAATGCCGGGAATAGGAAATGAAGGTGAGAAAAAGGTGAAGCTGAAGACACATGAGATAGTTGGAATGGTGGAAAAGGGAGATTCCTGACTGTCTGTTTGTTATTTCAATGACCGCACAGCTTTTCTGAGAAGGGATGTGCCCGATACTTTGAGTAACCTTGTTCCAGTGTGTTTCTAGGATTATAAAACCAATCCCAATCATGGGGACTGCACTTTAACAACAGTTAATGAGTTTATTTATGTTTTTTTGGTAGAAATAACATTTTCTTTACTCTAATTGCCATACTGTTTGTGTTTGCAAACATTTCTCACAATTATTTCTGGGAGCTATTCCTGACAAAGCACATGGCCATTGTTCACAAATCAGGTCTGTAGGCTTAAAAGCTACTGATGTTGTTTCCATAGCTTCTAACTCAACACTCATGGGCACATTAATAACACTTCCTTTGGAGACCTCTCTGAAGTCATTTTGCCCATCCTGTTCCAAGAGCCCACATCTTAACCACTTACAAATGTTTTTGTTCCCAGACTTCCCCTCCACGTTGTTGTTTATATCATTACTTCCAATCTTGCTCTGATCCTGTTTCTTTCAAAGAACACCTCAACATCTATATAGTATACTGCATGCACTTTCAGTCTCAAACAGAGTATTTTCTATTCTATTTACTCACGAGGTTCCAGGCTCCAGCTTATGTTTGGCTGTGGATGCACCTTGGCTGTTGAATAAATATTGTCCATGGTGCTGAGAATGGTGTTGTACTGCAGACGAGAAAAAGAGTCAGACTGATGACAAGAACTCACTGCTAATTTCCCATAAGAAAACATGAAATTGAAAAACCAACCTCCTTTCTTTCTTCCTGGGGCAGGTTGGCAGGTCCCAGCGTCTTGATCTTTACCATCAGATTCTTCTCTGTAGGTTTTAGAGAGTTTATCAGCTCGGGAGTGAAGACCTGCTTTGCCTTCATCCCCCAGGCTTCAGAGAATGCCTGCTCTTCAAGGGCTGCATTTACCTGAAGGAGAGAGGAGGAGAGAGTGAATGGCAGTGATATATTCGATCCATATCAGACTCCTCAACCAGTACTGGATGGATTGCCATGACGTTTTGTACAGAATTTCATGCTCCCCAGAGTTTGAAGTTTAATTTTGTCAGTGACCACCACACTTTTTGTCTACAGCAATCATAAGGTTGAAATGTCTGTTTTTTTGTTAAATTTTTCAACAACCTTTTAATGAATTGCCATTAACGTTGTTATGGCGATTCATGGTTCCCAGAGGATGAATCCTAATGATTTTATTTATCCCCTGACTTTGCCTCCAGTGCTCAAGTTCGCACCTATTGAATTTGACCATTGAAATTGTTTGGCACACATTTATGTAGACATTTATGGTCTCCAGAGGTTGAATCTGACAGACTTCAGTTATTTTTTTCAGCTTGATACTTGTGGTTTACAATGAAATGTCACAACAACTGTTGAATGGATACCACGCAATTTGATACAGACATGCATGGTTTTGCTTTTCTGAGTTTCGGTAAAGCTCTGGCTTTACGACCCACCATTATTGGGACAAAATTCCAATTTTGTCTGATCATTTTTTTTTTTCTTAAAAGTTTGGGTTTCTTAACAATGAGCAATACCGACTCACAGAGCCTGACACTCTTAGTCTTGTTATTCAACTCACACAACATGCCTTCATTTGTGGCCCAGCTGCTCTAACACATCTTCCCTCTGGGATCCATTAAGGTTCTCTATCCGTCTACTCAAAGCAACGACCGAACAGCAAAATAACCCCATGTAAAGGGTTATATTTCAACAAAATGTCTTTGTCGCTCAAGTACACATGCTCATAACTGTCCTCATCTCCAGAGCTTTTCTTTTTATGGCAATCTGGAAGGTCATATAGGACATATATGCATTTTCATGGCATTGCTGGATGGAGTCGAGGCTGCAGTGTAACTCTCTATGGATAGCAGCTGTGTTGAACATTGCAATGACTAACTACGGCTGCATTATTACAGCACCACATGTCCCGCATGCTGCACCCTTTTATTTCCCCCATGAAAGAAGAAATGTATTGGCTTGCACCAGTTGCTTAGCACACCTCCTGATAAATATTCAACAAATAAAAAAAGATAAAGCTAAAATGCCCTTTTCCTGAATTTCTTTCACTCAAGGTCTTTCTGTTATACAAGCTGCAACATGTGCTACCTTATCATTACAGTGTTACAGTGACTTGTCTATTAACAACTCTTCTGACTCAACCAAACAATCTCTGTGGGAACAGTAACTGGCCCTCCCGGTTTCATTTTAAGATAAATCCAATGAAGTTAGTATCTAAGTAAAGAATTATTCAAATATATTTTCATCTGAAATAGATGAAATGGAAAGATGCAGTGTTGTTTGTGTGAAATGTGTCAAATGGAAACACCCCTTGAACTCAGTTTAGGTAAAATGGTTCTCAAGCGTCATGCTCAAGTCGCATGAAAAACACTATGCAGTGAAATTAATGATTGAGCCTCAGGTCTGGTTGTGACACCTGACTGGGGCAGCCGGTATTTTATTCTGGGGTTCAAAGAACATCTGACTGATATCCACTTTTCATTGGTTTTTATTCAGCATGATTAGAAGCCGCTGAAATGATCCTCATTCTGTTTGATCCTCTACACCCTCACCTCTGAAAGTGCCAGGGCCGGAGAGGCTGAAGTGTGTGTGTGTGTGTGTGTGTGTGTGTGTGTGTGTGTGTGTGTGTGTGTGTGTGTGTGTGTGTGTGTGTGTGCAAATTCATGTTTGCTTCGTGTGCCTGAGCAGAGTGTGTCCTGCAGCCAGTTTATTTAAATGATTTTAATATGACGAACTTAACATGCAGCAGAAGTGAAATGCCAGCATTCGAACATTTGTCTGTCAAGCTGAATGGTCATGCTCCCCCACCCCACCCCATCCATGGCTGCCAGATCATATGAAGCTCAGCACTCCAATTCACTTTGATCCTATCTTTGAACTGTCCAGAAAAATAAAGAAAAACCACTCTGATACAGGGCAACTACTGGAGAGCAGAGCACATTCTGCAGCCTGACCCTGTTGACGCTGGTGTGGTTACACCTGTTCTGTCGATCAGGAGACCAGCCCCCAAAGCCTGGACAGTGTAGTGAGTCCTGCTGTGACAGCTGTCTAAGCACAGGAAAAAATCTTAGGCATTGCACTGTTTTGCGTTTGACGATTTGCTTTCACAAGTCTGTATAGGACTGGGTGAGCCTGTACTGTTCGCACTAGGAGTATGAGGGTGTTGAATTTTGTGCCTGATGTAAAAAAACAACAAAAAAAACACACACATACTATAGTTTCATTGATTCCTGTTTGGCTGTACTTCTCCTGCTTTAAGCCTGTATTACTCCTCAGGCACATGGTGAGTTGAAGCTCTAAAACGACTGCAAATTTCTGTTGATACAATATCCTGCTCCTGGAAAACATGTTTTTATCATGTCATCAATTGCAGGTATTGCCACATTAGACCACAGAGGCCATTGGTGTGTGTTAAACTGAATCCATCAGCATGAGAATCATAAAAGCAGACAGTTAAACTAATAAATAAGCAACATAATAGCACTGCAAGACCCCTTAGACATGTATCCAAAGCTTGAAGACGTTCGCGCCACATGAATTCCATTCTGTTTTGTATTTCCAGAGGCACACAAGCTGAGTTGGCGGCACTGGGAAGAAACTGAGCATGTCATTCTGGAGAGAGATGAATAGGGATGATCTCCAAATCAGGCAGGGCTAAGCTCCACATAAACCCCTTGACCATGCATGCATTTGTGATGATGAGGTGCCAGTGCTGCCAAGAACTGATCTAAATGGGCCCATTTCTTACCAGCATGCGTGGAAGGTTAAACAAACACGTCACCCTCTAACTTCAAGGCACTGGGAGCGGTCCTACCTGGAGCATCGAGTTGTGGTCCGTGATGTTGGTGTTGTACTTCCAGCTGGCAGAGACGCTGTCGAATAACACCTCCTCAGCAGTGCTGTTGTAGTCTGTGAGGAATTGCAATGCACCATCTGAGGTATTTTGATAATCCCCTGGCAGCCAGCTTGCTGGCAGAGCCACAGAGAGTCCGATGGCTGGCAGCAGCAGCAGCATGGACCACAGAGACCTGTCCATGCCAGTGCCCATGGCTGGCTCACGCCAAAGAAACGGTGGGAGAGAAAAACGTACTATGGAAGAGTAGGGAGGTAGGGCTAAACACACTTGCTTCAATGAAGTAAGAAAAACACCACCTTTCCCCTGAAGCTGGTATGTCATCTACTCTACTATTCACCGCTCCCTGCTGGTGAAATGCACAGGAGCCAAAGCGAGCTTCTTTTTAAGTGCCAGTTTAACCCAGCCCACACTCCTCTGCAGCCTTCCCTCTTACCTCTGTACAGCACTGGACATATTCCACACAGGTCCCGCCCCTCCCTTCTTTCTTTTTTTCTGTCTACCAGCCTGCCAGGATTAAGATGGCAAGAGTATCTGTGATCAGATCCAAGTTGCAAGTTGAAGATGAGCGATATGACACAGCAGCTCAGTGCGCCTGTCTGCCTGCTTGCCTGCCTGTAGTGTGGTTGTTCCTCTATAACCAGCACTGGAGTGTCTGGGGAGGGACTCCACATACTTTGCTCTCAGTTCCCTCCTTCAGCTTAGTGACAACAGAGGGGGGAACTGAAAGAGAGAGGGGATAGGGGAATAAGGGTTGAAAGGATTGAAGTCTGAGGGCTGAAAGGCTGTGAGGGGATCAGCAGAAAAAGTGGAATAGGAGCACTAAAAGATAAAAGAAGGGGCTTGATCGCCTTTTACGCAGAATTACTGCCACCCCTCCTTAAAAAGAGGATAGAAAACATTTAGACACCCCAGACAATGTATGTCAAATAAGATGTTATTACTATTTTACTCAACTGCCAAGAGAGTTGACACGTCATTTTGAAGAATAATTCCATGGAGCTGTATTTTCTCTCCATTTTGATGTGCCTTTTCTCTCCATAATTGCTCAGTAATAAGCCATGTTTACTGAGTTTCTCTTACTCCTGCATTCAGCTGTTATACCACTGGATTCCTCTGAGCGTGCAGCAAATGAGGTTATGGTATGAAGAACATTAAGTGCAAATTTAATGAGGATACTGTCCAATATATATATACGGCATATCTTAAACCGTACATGACAGACTATGTCTGACTTTTATTTCCACATGTTGCTGGCTAAGCACAAACAAAATGTTGCTCTTCAAAACATAATTGGCTTTTCCAGTTACTTTTACCTCGTGATCCCTTTTATGTTTTATGATGCCACACATTGTTAAAGTATTCCTGCTGCCTCAGTTTTGCAACCTACCAGCTGATCATTCACCTGCCTCTGGACCCTGACTGGACACTTGTTGGTCAAATAAATGGATTTAGTTACACTTTGAACAAGAAAACCACAGAAAGTCCGCCTGTAATATGTGCCTGGTTTCTTTCCTCTTGGTATTCCTAATCAGTTTATCAAAGTACCATGTTTGTGTTAGTGAATGATTATGCCATATGGAAATGAAACTATATATGTCTGTAAATATATTTGGACATTTTATTGAGACAGTCTATTTGAGTTTTGGGATAGAAGATGCAGAAGACACTCCATAAAGTGCATCCAAATCCCAAATTGTCTCTCCACCTGTGAATTGTGTTGTTATTATTGTGTTTTTAAGCTACTCAGATTGAAGTGGTGACCGAATGACGTCATAAAGGAGGATAATGTTTAGATGAGTGATTTCCTCCCAAGGCAATGTCATAAATCTTATTGAAATCTTGATTTCTTATAAAATTCTTCTGATGAAGATTTGCTTTACTTCTTCAGTAAAAGATTGGCTGGAATTAGAAACATTTATTTTTTAACACTGTTGATTTGTTTTTTGACCATTTACTTAATAGTCGCAGCTCATATTTCTCAGCTTCATGTCAATATTCAGGTATCTGAAATTGTATTTATAACCGATTGGTGTTAGTCAGAAGTCAATCAAAGTGTCTTTTAACCTTGATACTGTACCTGCATGACTGCAGTAAATCAATTCATATTGTTTTATAATGTTGAATTGATCCTTGTTGTTCTCTAAATTGAAATCCAATCTTAAACGGAATGTCTTTGATGGTGGAATAAATGTTGTTTCTGCTGATAAGGTGCGTCTCTCTGCACATGATAAAGCTGTAATCCTAATGATGCTGACATTTTACTTCTGAGGTAAGTGATAACGAGAGATAACTCACACAGATTTACACAAAGTCAGGGCATAGGGCCTATTATGATTCACTGCAACAGACTGAGTTAACTTTAGCCAGTCAAACAAGTGAATTAACACAGAAATGACTACTTTGATGCGACCTCTTTAAACTCCACTGATTGAAGCTGAGAAACCTCTGCTTGATCAGAACCTCGATTCAATCTTTTCAAATGAGTGGTCCTTGTCAGGTCAAGGGAGAAGGAGCCATTATCACCTCGCAGCAAGGGTCACAGTTAGTTCATTTTTGGATTATCGGATGCAGACTGTGCTGAGATCTGCCACAATCGGGAAGTCATCTCAGATATCTATCAAACTATATGGCTTCTATTCCTGTAGACACACTTGCTGACGCCTTTGGAAACGTGAGGCACGTATGTCGAGCACGTGTTCGTGCCCGAGTGGTTATGGCTGCTTATTGACAGCAACGATGCACTGTGATGAAGTGATCACGCAGCAGGGGGCATGTCAGAATTTTCACACATTCACCTTTGAGGCTGATGATGCCCGGTCACATCAAAGTCAAATCAGAAAAACCAACTATATGTTTATAAAAGTGTGAAGAAAGGGATGTGTTATGCCAAAAAATATTTAAAATATTGGATGAGCAAAAAAAAAGAATACTTGTTCTGCTGGAGAAAAGGGCAGCAGGTGCCTGGATTGGAATTTGCAGTTGTGTGTACGCAGAGACAATCAAAGTGTGTGTGTTTGTGTGTGTGTGTGTGTGTGTGTGTGTGTGTGTGTGTCTCCTGTACAATGCAGTCTTCCTGCAGTCTCTGGCACAATAATTGAATTTGTCTTTTCCTTTAATGGAATTCTGTGGAGTGTGAAGAGGCTGTGATATCCTAGAACATCCAATCTTCACAAACAGGCATATGTTGCACACCATTGGACATGGATGCTGCGGGGCGGTGTTTGTGTGTGTGTGTGTGGGGGGGGGGTTGGGGGGGGGGGTTCAATAGGTTATAAGATGACACAAAATACATAGTTTGGCACACCCTTGGCATTGAATAACTTAAACTCCATGGACTCAACTGTTATTATCTCAATGTAATCACTTGCCCTCCAAAAAAACAAGTGATAAGACTAAGAGTGTCAGCAGTTATCCTCTGAAGTAAGATAGTGAAAAGTGATTAGATGGTAGAAAATGACATCACAATGGAATTTGAGTATTTGACAAAGGCCAACAGGCTGTTATGGCAAATAGGACTTGGACATGGGGTGATCACTGAGGGTCACTGTTGAGAGTAGGTTGGTGATAGAGGCATACAGCTTTCATCCACATTTGTCCTGTTTCAATCTGTACAGTGTTGATTGAATCATTAGGCCATAACTTCAATTATTAATTTCCTTTTCTTTGCTACTGTCATTAAGGGATTTAGAAGGAATCATTGCTGTCTCTCCCTATGTGTGAAACTGACGCTGACAATTTTTCTTCACTCCTTTTTGTTGAACCTTGTAGGCTGTGCAATATAAACCTCCATGAATCTTATTTAATTTGTGAATGTTGGTGAAATGCATGCTATGTAATTCCCAGCATAGCTCCATCCAACATTGAATTGATTATAGGTATACTTAATATTAACATAACAGGAGTAACTGTGCAAGTGTGCAGAGGTTTAAATTATTACAGACCAGTGATTTCTACATCCGACAAATAGCTAAACTGCGAAGCTGGTTTGCCACAACCAGGCTACATTCATATGCGAGAAAGGAGACATCAAAATATCATCATTCTTGCTTTGAGTAATGGAGTGATTTATTTAAAAATTTCAGCTGTCAAATTAGATACAGCAGCGACGGCTGTTTGTCTTTATTATTGCTACAAAGATAACTACACTTCGTGTTTGATATTTCATGTGAGTGAAAAGGAATAACTTCTGCCAAACACCTCAGCTAGATGTAATTGAAGATGAAGTCATGTTTCACTACTTGCAATCCCAGCTGGGTTCCTACTCGGATAGTTTGGCTGCGTAAACAACACCATAAACAGCAGTGTGCTATCCCCTGTCCTGACTGATATGCCTGCAGCATGGGGGGGGGGGGGGGGGGGGGGGGGCAGTAGGAAAATACCTTTGCAGACAGTTCAAGATAAACTAAATTAATTTGTTTATTTCTGGAGATTTTTTCGAGAATGTGACTTTTCCCAATAATGAGATTCCAGAGGATCAAAAACAAGCTACCAGACAAACAACTGAACTGAAGTTCACATTTGAGGAGAAAATGGTATAATGTCTGAGGTCAATGAGAAGGCAGGAAGGTTAGTATAGAGTGTGCTTCCTTTCCTCAGTTGCAGTAGGTGTCTCTACTTTAGATCATATCAGCAGGTCATGTATGGAGGCTGAGCATAGTGGGTTCCCTGTGAAAATTGTCAGCTGCATTATATCATGCACAACAACTAAAAGCAAAGGACAGAAGTATTTATCAATACCAGGGACTACTGAGAAAGTTTAATGCTGCATAACACAAACACACCAGATACAGAATTCATGCATAAAAATCAATAAGAATCTATTTATCTATGAGTTTCTTCATTCCAATAAATGGAGAGTTTGTTGAACTTTGGTAAAAGGATATAATAAAATGGAAATATTTACAACAGTAATCAGTGTTATCATTATTGTAAATGGAAAATCTCAATTTGCAACCAAGTCACGTTGTCCATATATGTGGATAAAAATTACATGGAAAATTAATTATTAAAATATTAAAACAACGTGACTGGAGATGGCGCTGAATCAAAGAGAAACGTTCAATGAAGACATAAAATAATCAGTTCCTTATCAATAGACAAGGATCCTGTTGATTATGTGGTAAGAACTACGACAGACTGAACGGCACATCCTGGAGCAGAAATCCACTGCAACTATCAGTCATATCCAGTCTGACAGAAAGCTTGAATTACTCTCAAGTAGGGTTAAAAGAACACAAGCTAATTATTTTCTTGGTCGACGTTTGAAAAAAACAAAATTAGGTTATTGGATGAGTTGGATTTGATTTCCACAGCATTTGGATTCTCCAAAGCCGAGGTTTTATGGAGGAGGAAGAATCCCTTCAGAACATGAGAGAAAACATTTTATTTTTCAAACTCTCCTCAAAGCGTCATTACAATGCGGCTGCAGAGAGGTCATTTTGATGTAATGGAAGTTTAATGGATGAACCTGAGTGTTAAAACCATGTTCATTGTCTAAGTTGAGTGAGTTTTAGGACAGTGACCTGATGATGGTGCTAGCAGAAAGGTTATGGGTTAACTTATAGTCCTGTGAGGGTCATAGTCAAAATTTGTTCATTTCAATAATCACAGTATGTTAAATTTGGCGGTATGGGACCTCCCTGGCCTTCCAAGTGAATACGGGGAAAGCATGAGGTGTAGGGAGAGCACACCTCCCTACCCTTCCATGAGCCTTCATAGAAAATTAGGCAAAGAGAGCAGCAACTTAAGACTCCAGCACAGAACAGAGCAGGCAACAGTGACAGCACATGACATTGACTAGGTCAGATGGAGCATCAAAAGGAGGTGCTGGGGCGGAGGCGACTTGTGAAGTGGCTCGCAGTGAAAACAGGAAGAGGAGGCATCAGCTGAGCCGTCAGCTGATATGGGCTGGCACAGAGAACTCATACTGTCAGCTGATGTAGTTGATCGTGTCTGAGCATGACTTTGTGGCCCGCCTGAACTAATGCTAAGCTCAATATGTGGCAATCTTTCCACATCTAGTTGTGGAGCTATTTCACTGACTACTACACATGTCAGCCTTGTGTTTAAAAAAGATAACCCTAACCCTCAATAGTTCCAATAGGATAAGTCTGGTATTATTAGGATTCATTCTTTATGAGAGTCAGAAAACCAGAAATATGGCGCACGCATGGTGCTGCTGTCAAAAACTGGAACCGGGCCACTGTGAACACTGTAAACCGTAAACACACATAACAACAACCAAGAATGCTGCTGAGCTCCAGATGTTTTAACAGGATATCCTGAACAACACAAAGCATTTTGCAATCATTCAACAATGATGCACTTAGAAGGGAAACATCATCCAGGCCTGCTGCTACATCATCATCATCCTCAGAGCATTTCTCTACACAGCACTGACCTCTAGTGGAGTTTATGAATAACACAAGTGACTGTCATACACTCCCCTGGTTTCATATAACAGATCCCAGAAATCCCAGTGGATGTGAACCTTGTGCAGCCCTGCCAGGTGTGTGCGCTGCCAAAAAGTGATCGTCTGCCACAAACTGATTTCTTGTGGTTTTTGGCAGGTGATATACTGTGTTTTATGGGTTGTATGACCCATTGAAAGTTAATTCAACAGGTGAAAATATGCATGGGTTATAATCTGAGACAGAGCAGGTGAAATAATGCAGTTATAAGGATAGTTGCAATAATGTCTTCATTTCATAACACAACCCATTCCCATATATCGTCATGTTAATCACAGCGCAGTCCTTTTAGACAAACCTTAAAAGCAATAGAGTCGTATTTACTGAGAGCAAACAGCATGCCCGATGACGTCACACGAAACATTCAAGTTTCACAAAGACATATCTCTGATATTACTGCGGACGTATACGTCATAACTTTAATATCTCTATAAAGTTATGTAATGAGAGTTTGATGCACATGAAATCAGTTTCTGGCAGACGATCACTTTTTGGCAACACACCGGCAGGTGAGCTGCAACAGAAAAAAATCTGTACCCTGCGGAGATTCCGCGTTCACCAACACCGCCCCGCCCCTCCCCGCCCCGCCCCGCCCGTCTCGACCGACCGGCGGCAGAGAAGGAAGCCTCACCTCAGGTAGCGTGGAGTGTGAAGGGGCTCTCTGATCGACGATGGGAGAGACGACGGAGCAGAAGAACTTCTCTGAAGCTGTTACTCAGATGTTACAAGCGGCGCCAGGAGCCAGGAAACACCTCGTCGATAACCACAGCAACCTCCTCCGAGTGGCAGACTACTGCGAGAACAATTACCTCCAGGTGAGAGAAACGAGTTCAAAAGAACACCAGACTTGCTTATAGAATAACTTGGTGATGATCTAGTTTTTTTAAAAGATTTTGAAGCATATATAACATGTCCTGATTTATATATATATAAATGTTGTTATATATTGTTATATTATTGGTGTGTGTGTGTATATAACAACATTTATATGTGTATATATATATATATATATATATATATATAAATGTTGTTATATATTGTTATATATATTGTTGTGTGTGTGTGTGTGTGTGTGTATATACACACACACAACAACAACACATATATATTATTGTATATATATATATATATATTGTTATATATTGTTATTCTGTAGGCAGATGATCCACACAAAGCTATTGAGGAAGCCAAGGCCTTGGCTACCCAGGCTCTGGCCAGTGTGAGCTACCAGGTCCACGGTCTGGCCAGCAGTGTGCTGAGGCTGCTGGACTCCCAGGCCACGCAGGTCAGAGCCATGGAGAGCTCGGTCAACCTGCTGTCACTGGTGAGCGAGCGAGCGGCTACTTTCACCTGCAGAGAACACCTGAGCTCTCTGCACGACACACCTACTCTGTCCGCACACCACTGCTGAAAGGAAAACAGCAAGTCCACAGGAGGTGGCACCATTGTTGTTTGGTTTGATGCGAATGACTCAATAATGAACTAACTAGTGATAAGAGTTCATTTAGAGGTGTGTTTGATTTTTTTAACAAGAAACAGTCCCATGCAATTGTGTGGTAGGTCAGTAATTAATTGTATGCAAATCAAAAGATAATTGCTAGAAATGTCCACCCGTCCATCCAGGGGTGGGGGGGTACACCCTGGACATGTCGCCAACCCACCATTCACTCTCACATTCACACCTATGGTCAATTAGAGAAAAAAAAGATTGTATATTTTCTTCACTTGTAGCTACTGCACACACCATCCCTTTTAATCTGTGGTCTTTTTTGTTTTTTTACTTTTTGCGCTGCAGTAACTTTATGAGAGCAAGTAGGTAAAGTTTTATTTATAAAGCACATTTCATTCCAGGTGGGAAGCACAATGTGCATGAGTGGCCATGGAAGTTGCAACCACAAAACTATGTGGAAAGTGAAAGGCTAAAACATTTGACACACACAGATTTAACCAAACATACAAATTAAAATGTATAAAAAAAAATCGGATTAAATTAAAGGCACCTTCCCCAGTTTTCATGGAGAACAACCGGATGGACTGTTCCAGTTGACCTGAGTGACCTAGCTGGCTCATGGCTCACAAGCAAGTAGGAGAGATGCTGAGGTGCCAGACCATGTACGGCATTAAAAACAAGCATTAACATTTCTAAATTAACACTAAAACTGACTAGAAGCCAGTGCAACGACGTCCGTACAGGTGTTACATGGTCATATTTCCTTTTTCTAGTCAAAACTCTGGCTGCAGCATTCTGGAGAAGCTGCAGACGGTGAATATGTTATGGGACATCCATGCGTGCAAGCGCATTACAGAAGTCTAGCTGACTGGAAATAAAAGAGCTGCACTTTGAAGGGAAAAGAGTGACGTGAAAAGTGAGTTCTCCTGTAGTGTACATTGAGGCTGTTCACTCTGTGTGCACCAGGCTGCGTCTATCCACCTTGAGAAGGTGGCAAGGAGAGAGATCGGCGTTTACACCACTGCCAAAGACAAGAGTCGCTCCAGGTTCGTGACCCTGCTGCCCTCAGGCAAGGAGCCGGAGAAGAGCTACTCAAGAGTGCCCATATCGTACTCCATCCTGGACTCCATTGGACACTGTTTTCAGGTAAATTGAATATTGAATTGCAAGAGAAAACTGAACGCGGCATTTGAGTCCACACATAATAATAACCATAATACATTTCATTTATAGAGCACTTTTCATTGCTAAAAGCAATCTCATTATGTTTATTGTGATGTGATATGTGCTATCCCCTCATTTTTTCACGTTCATTCATCTTCTCCCCTCAGGTCTGTGAGGAGCAGCCCAGGATGAGAGCAGACAGCATACAGAGCACTGCAGACACCATTGTGTACGTATACCCTTTTCCCAGTTGGCCCTTTTTATGGCAACACATTAATTATAATTACACTTTACAAGACAGGTACTAATCATTATCATATGGAGATAATATCTAACATTAGTCTCTAATTGATTCTGCAGAAATAGTTTGACATATCAGAAATACGTTCGTCCATTTTTCTAACGCTTAGATAAGAAGATTGATTCCTCCCACATTGTCTGTCTGTTGAACAAAAAGCTTAGCCTGGTCACAAACAGCTCTGCTTTCCCACCAGCATTTCTAAACAAAAAATCAAGATGTGAAACCTACATATTGTGGTTTTACAGGTGATGCTCGGAGCTCCGACACGAAACCTCCAGTAAAATGCCAAACTGTCATTTTTGTCACATTTGCTTTTGAAACAGATGAAACTAGTGAGATAGAACCTGTAGATTACTGAGGTTTAGAGGTCTGGCCAGAGCCGGACTCTCTGTTTCCCCTTGTTTCCAGTCTAAGACTGTTATATATTTACTGTACAGACATGACAGTGGTGTCAATCCTCCCATGCATCTTTTGGCAAGAAAGAGTGTCAAACTATTCCTTTAAGGGACAGTAGTTGTCACTCTCAGGATGATAGTATTGCCCACGGTAGCTGAAGGTCCATTTTTATTTGTGTCTCGTATGCAGAACTGGTCTCGGCATCGCTGTGGCTCCGCCGTCGGTCCCCACCTTGCAAGCTGTCACCAACCCCACCAGCGACAGCCTGCCTCCCCCTCCTCCCCCTGCTTCGGACGTGGACCCCAGTATGCCTTCTCCTCCACCACCACCTCCCCCTTTCTCCATGGACAATGGCCTCCCCCCTCCGCCCACCTTGACCTCACCCACAAGTCTACCCCCACCTCCCCCTCCACCATCAAATGGTTTCTACGTGCCTCCGCCTCCCCCCGTAGCAGGAGGTGCCCCAATTCCTCCTCCACCACCCCCACCTCAAACATTATTTGGAGCTGGTACTCTTCCCCCTCCGCCTCCTCCTCCACCAGTGTCAGGAGCCGCGCCGCCTCCTCCTCCTCCTCCTCCACCGCCCCTTCATACTGGCACATCAGGTACTGTGCCACCTCCCCCTCCCCTGTATTAAAAAACAGGACAGTTCAGGTTGATGGATGAGTTCACTTTGACAGAGTCAAGCAGTCAACACGTCTGAGCAGACGTGCTGGGTCCATGAGATGGATGTGTAAAACATTTTTTTCAGGCCCTGTTTTGAGATCAACATTTTGTGTAAATAAAAGCTTGGAGAAGTCTGTGTATTGGTTTAACCTTCAGCTGTTTCCTCTGTGTTGAATGGCACATTATGAGCCCCAAATTATATTTTTCTCTGGGACAGAAAATCCTCCTTCAAAGCAAAAAAAATTCTGCTGTGTTGAATGCTGCTCGCATGTTTCAACAGCCCCTTGACTGCATTCCTAAGAAACAAGCTGCAACAAGGATTCTTGCTTTTTATCTGTTATCCTCTATTTCACTCTGTAATGCAAATTTCCCTACCGTATGACATTGTTGTGTTATTACAATGTTTCTTAATCAGTAAGCGTCGCCTCAAAAGTGGCCTTTAGCCCGACACTCTCTTTTCACAGAGCCGCGATGATGATGATGATAAGTAGTTTTGCGTCACTGGCTGTAACGTTGGGCAGTTGTGCTACTTTAAACAGGTCAAGGAGGCTATAAAATGTCTGTTGCAAGTCAACACTCTGCTTAACCTGCACCAAATGGCTGATACTTGAAGGTAAGCTTTTCATTTTCAGCATGGAAAGTGTCAGATTAGTCAGGGACAACTTGTTCACACTTGTTAAGTCATTTGCTTTGCTGTACCGTGTTCCCTTCTGCTCAGTGAGGCCTGAAATAGCAGCAGCCTGATCAAACAAGGCCCATTATTTTGTATTCATTCAAAAAAGGAAAGGAAACCTTTCTCACCTTCTTTTAACTTTAACTGATCCCAATTTAAATTGTTATTTTTTATGCAATATGTAGCAACAGCCTTTAATGTTGTGCAGCTTTATCTTTGAACTGTCGTGTATACAGGCCTCCATACAGGGTACAGCACTGCTTGGTATTTGTTCACATCCATACATTTATTATATTGCTTGATGACATTACTCATATAGATATCTTGTCAGTTGCATGTGTTCTAGATCTAAAGATAAACTTAAAAATGGTTTGCAGGGTTGTCTTTCTTTCGTCAGCAGCAACCCAGCGGCGTTAACTCTCTGCACTGTGATTAAATGTCTCTTCTCTTTTTCCAGCTCAGACCCACATCCTACCCAGGCCCACCACCGCCATACACAGACCCTCCAGCTTACTCAGAGCAGCCTGATCCTCCTCCCATTCCACCCGCTGCACCTTAAAATGCTGTCTCTAGCCATGTCACAATTTACTTTTTTATTACCCAGTGGGTTTATTGGATCAAATAAGAGTTCAGGAGGGGTGTGAGATTGTGAAATAAAAGTTCAGAAGTAACTTCAAAACATTTGTCGGCATTGGTAAACCTGTCTGCATGAGAATGACATTTTTTTGGTGGTTATTATCAACAGTGATGTTACATGGAGCTCAAAGCAGAAAACAATGAAACAGAAAGTTATACCGACGTGACATGTATATGTAAAAATGTGCACAGGTCTTCTACAGTCAAAGTTACGAGTGAGTTTTTAATTCCAGCTTTACCTATTGTAAATGCTTTTAATGTGTCACATTTTGTCAATCCTACTCCTGTAACCTCAAAGTTCCCTTTTCACAAATTTTATTCACAGCAGGAAGCTCTGAAGCCACAGCCGCACCCTCAGACTTTGAAGGTCTTTCTGAACATTTCTAACATCAAAATCTTTTATTTGAGCCCATGTGGGCCACGTGGTTAAATATTTTTATTTGGGACATATGTGTATAGAACTTATCTACCTGGAAACAATCCACTATGTGGAAATGGGTGTCTTTATTTGATAAAATCATATGTACCGTATGTGCAGTATTTACCTGTGTGTTATGACAGAGATAGCAAATAAAATATCTATGTATAGAAATTAGTAGTTTACATGTTTAAATGATACTAAGGTGACTTAATAGTGTATGTCATTTACAAAATTAAGCAATTTGTGAATAAAGTTAATTTAAGGGAAAAAGGGAAAATACTTTTTTGGGGGGTCAGTCCACATTATGCTAAGAAGTTAGCCACCACTTTTCAGGTGGAATATGAAAATTGTTGGCTATCTTGACAAAGTTTGTATTAGAAACAGGGCGACAGACAGAGAAGCGTTTGTGACAGTACATGGTGAATGATTTTGTTCGACATAAGAAGTATGCAAGATGCAGAGCACACCTGTGGGTCCTGTGTCTTTAAACAAGACAATAATGCTGTAAAAGCTCCTCAGGTTGTGCACTTCCCTAAGTGACACATTATCCTTTGATTGCTACCCACAGGTCAGCACAGTTTTTGGATATTTTGATAAGGTAAGGTCTCACTGTATGATAAGAATCCAGTTATCATTTCATTCCGTTTCATCTGTGTTTATTTGTGAAATCAAATTCACACGTGAATTCACCGATTTTTAATTTACGTGGTCACGAGCGGCAGATTTATAGGATGAAGGTCCACCGTCAGTTGTTAAACTCAAACATTACGCCGGTGATTCATGCTCCTTTACATGCTGCTAACAAACTGATTCCACTTTTCCCGCTGTAACACTGCTGAGCGGTTTTTCTGTGTTTTTTTAAAATGGCATTGTTGTTCGTGAAACCCTGCAGGGTCACTATAGGTCACAACCCTGTCATTGGTTGGGTGGTATTTGATCTCTCATGTACTTGTTCCTGTTTGGCTTCTATAAACTGAGATGACACCTGACACACTGTGACTGAGCCACTGCTTACTTCTTCTTCTTTGTAGTATTCTATTGTATATTTGGTACAATCTGTACATAATGGAGATGTTTTTGCTGGCTTGTTTGAATTTAATCAAATTCAAACCTATCATTTGAAAGTCCATAATATGTCACATAATTGGTCTAATCTGCCACACTATATATCCCTGTTTTCCACAGTAATGTCATCATATTGATCTAATCCCAGCCATGACTGTGGCACTGAATATCTTTCAATACATGTAAGTAATCAAAGAAAAAGACAAATTAATCTCTCCAGGAAGGGGGATTACTGACTAGAGATGTAAAATAACCTTGAAATGATTGGCCCAGATTCCCAGCCTTGGTGATGTCCATAGCTGTGGTACTCCTCTGCTTCTATCTGCAAGCGAAAAAGAAAAGAGCAGCATACGACATCACCACAACAGCGACGCAGGGTGACAACGCTGCTTCAGCACACAATGCGGTTTCTCTGGAAGAAGATGCAGTAGAAGTGAACAGACATCACGACAGACTCCCTCCTCGCTACAGCACTGTGGAGCACCCGCCTCCATATTCACTGGTGCGTGAGCTCACTCCAGAGTCGGCCACCGTCACTGGAATCACAGCACACATACACAATTAATCCGCTGGCCTGTTCTTGAGGAATATCGCTGACACATACAGTAGGAGTATCTTTTACATCCGTTATGTTCGCTCTGTCATTCTGTTCTCTGCCTTGCTTAATTTCGCGTCACACAAAGATGAACATGGGTAATCTGACTGAGTTGAGAAACCATATTGTTTTGGAAAAGAGCGACAATCAGAAAAAAATCTTTTTCACTTTCTGGTCGAGACTTAAATCAGGAGATTGATATTAGTCTCAAGTTTAAGATACTGGGTAACAATTTTAAAATTCACTGTCACCAAAAGCTTCATACTTTGACTTTGAACTCTCATGCAGATTGACCCCAAGCTGACAACCGTGTGGCCAGTGGGCCTGCTGCCTGCCTACGAGATGTATCCCATAATGCTGCCTCTGGCAACTCATTACTGAATGACACGCGCAGGACCTCTGTATCCAACGCCATCACCCCCACCCACAGACTCAGAGGCTCCTGCAGGCACCCACCAACTGAAGTGTCAACGAACGCTGAGGACGCAGCATGTGCTGCTTCTGTGCATTTATTTAACATAATGTTGTTAAACACTTTCGGTTTAAATTTTCATGTGAACATCAAAACTACAGTGTGTGTACATAGTCGTCGGACTGCATCTACTCAACGGCAGAATCTTCAAAAAGCACCAAGTGTTTCTCTTTGTTATACTATATATTCTTTATTACAATACAGTACTTACAAGGTTTTAGGGAAGATAAAATAAATATCAAATCAGTTTCCAGTACGATTTATTTTTCTAAGAAGGAACATGTACAGTGACAGAAGTGAAATATTCCTTCATGAAAAATAGTGTTTCCTTGGCTTTCGAACCATTTTAAGGCAAAATTAACTAAGAAGAAGCCACTGATAAATATTTTTACTACTTAAAAAATAACCCCAAAAAATGTGGTAATCTCCATCAAGTTGTCTGAACTGTAGTATAAAGTAATATGTTTGTTTTCATCATACAATCAATACATACTGTAGGCTACTTGTTTTACTTCTTTTTTTTTTGTTGCTGTTTTTTTTTACTAGGGTTTAAGTGTTGTCATTGCTACAAATACGACTCAACAGAATCAAGCAGGAAGTAGTTTGACACTGTGATCCAGCTGCTGCCAAACAAACCAAAAACTTTAGACAGGAAATGTACAGTGCTAACCCACATTGAAAAGGAAACGGAGACTGCGAGATTAAATAAAAAAATTCCTCAACAAAGGCTCTGATCTCACTGTGTTTGTATATATATACATATACATATATATATATATATGTATATATATATATATATATATCATTCTAAGTAGATGTATTGCACGTATATGTTTTTGTTTATCTATTGCTGTTAATTTTTCAAATGGTTGGTGACTTACAAGATAAAGCACATTTCTGGACGCATACAATCGTACTTTATGACCAATGGTGAAATAAAGAGAATTTAGTACAAACATGACATTTGGTATCTTTCCTTACCAATTTGCCCTACTGATCCGATGTAAACGTTACACTACATGAAATAATTAAAATTCGGAAACTCCAACAGAGCACTGTCGCCTGCAAAACATACCTGTTACTCTAAGTCTATTTCCACGTTTATGATAAAACTCTCACACACACACACACACACACACACACACACACACACACACACACACACACACACACACACACACACACACACACACACACACACACACACACACACACACACACACACACACACACACACACACACACACACACACACACACACACACTATTGCAATAAACCTCTAAATCCTTCTCAGCAAATATCAATATATTTTTCCCCAATTCTGACAAATAAAATACAACTTGACATTAGAGCTCAACAGCGGAACACTAAGTTTGTACAAAAACGCTCCACATGAGGCTGGTCGTTCGCGCTCAGCCCTTCACAACAGACTTCCACCACCGACGACTGCTGCGACACTGCCCCTTCTGCACCTGCGGATTTCAAATAGCTGTACGACCTTTGACCTGCGGCTCTGGCACCTTGCTGGTGGGCTCTTGCGACTTTCAGAAGACCCAGCTGACGGGCACCCACTGCTGCTCCATTGACAGTTTCTCCAGTGCCAACCGTAGACTTCGGAAAGCCGCCTCGAGGCCGTCGTTTATGATGCAGAGGTCGAAATAATGTCCGTAGGCTCTCTTGATGCGCTCACTCTCGTCCACCGTCCTCTTTAGTTCAGAGTCCTGCAGGGAGAGAGTCAGTGGGAGGGGCAGCACAGTGAGATGGTTAGGTGGTAATAAATGTAATGAGCAGGCAATTACTTGACTGAAAGAGCAAGTAAACAGGAAAAAGTAGTTTGCATGTAACTAACTTTTTTCCTGTTAGCATGGCTCCAGACTGAGTAAATCACATTAGACCTTGCAGCTGGTATAGCTCAGGCGGTTACAACGCTGACTTTGGTAGCGAGGGTCGGGGTTTGATTTGCGGTCAGGGCATAATATCCAGTGTGGCCCCTTAATGCTTCTTGCCTATCTCTGATATGTGTCGAAAATTGATGATGGTAAGTTGCTTTGGACAAACGCATCAGCAAAATGAATGTATTGCAATGAATGAAGAACTTCAGTATTTAAGATACAATTAACTAACTCTTTCACTGTAAAAAAGAGGACCGTCAGCTTTTAAAGGAATAGTTCGACATTTTGGAAAATGTGCTTATTTGCTTTCTTGCTGAGAGTTACGTTGATTGATACCGCTCTCGTTTCTGTTCAGTACATATAACTGTAACTTTGAAGAGTCTCCTCCGGACATTTGGGAAATCTTCCAGGCCAAATAGTCCCGAATTTTTATATCTTGTATATCTTGTTTTCAAACAAACATGATATATTGTTTTAAATGGTGAGCCTTACAGATTCTGGCAGGTGGACTTTTCACCTTGGAACAGAGCCAGCCCAGCTGTCTCCCCTATGTTTCCAGTCTTGTGCTATGCTAAGCTAACCAACTGCTGCCTGTGTGTTTACGGTACACACAATGAGTGTGGAATCAGTGAATACATTATCTGAGTGTTGGACTATATTTTTTTCAAGAACTCACCGTTAACTGTTTTGTGATCACTCCTGTCTCAATTGCTGACCGATTCATGGCTTTGAGAACCTCAATGTCTGGGGCTTCAATGAATACAACATAAGGCAGGAACTCTGATGTCCGCAGGACTTTGATTGCCTTTGTTTGGGGAAAAAAACAGAACTGATATGTAGATGAGGAAGTTCAATCACTGCATTGCTGCACGCAAGCATTGAGAAAAGCAGAAACTGACACACAATTAAAAATCTTTGCCTGATTGTACCTCAGAGGCAATGAGCTGTGCATAATTGCTTTGAATAAGGAATTTTAATCTTCAGTCATTTACAGTGGAAAACCATAAAAGATAACCACAGAAGCAAGACATGAAGGCAGAGAGGAAGTGAGGGGAGATGAGAGTCAATCCTCTACCTGTGGGTTGACGTCCAGGATGCAGATCTTCGCTGTTTCTATCACCTCGTGTATGGAGTTGATCTTCGTCCCGTACAGGTTCCCGTCGTACTCGCCATGCTCCAAGAAACGGCCACTTTTAATGTCACACTCCATTTCACTGCGGCTCATGAAAGAGTACATCTGGCCATCCCGCTCATCCACCTTTGGTTTTCTGGACGTAACTGAGGAGAAAAGATAAACACAATGACTAAAGTGGAAGAAAATATCTGAATCGATTAAAAAATCAAACTTGAACAGTGAGACTGTAACTAAGAAGACAAAAACAAATGGCAGCACTCACAGGGCATGGTGGTGCCATACCGCTGGGGATCGGAAACCAGCAGCTTGTTCTTAAGACTGCGACGGCCGACCCCCTGTGCACCAATCAGAACCAGTGTCTTCCTCCTAAATGGCGGGACCTTGGCAACCTCTTCATAGATCCGCAGCTCATGCCGATCGAATTCTAGTGAGAAACCAGCAAAAAGGGCGATCAACGCTGTAAACTGCAATCATCCTGTCCAGCTCCGTTCAAGCGAGGGCAAAACAAGCTGTGTTGTTATAGATTTTTATACCTGCATTCTTTGTGGTCAAATACATCATCTTTTTTTTCTTCTTGCCGCCCATCCCAGCACACAGAGGACCTGAGACAGACAGCGACACACAAAACACAATTAAACCTCCAGCCCTGGTGCTGGTCTCTGCAATCCACTTCAACACAGCCCCTGATGAAATGATACAAAATATCCTATCAAGGTGAGAGCTCTGCTGGTGTCACACGTGTTATGGGGAGACAGCACCACTAGGTGGCAGTGTGCACTAATATTGATGCACCAGTGCAATGAGTCTGCTGCCAGAGGACACCTGTGACTAGGTCTGTCCAACATGGCAGCTTACTTGGCTGCTGGGTGAGATCTCTCATGTAAAAAGATGGACACATTAACAGTGATGAGCTCAATTGTTAATTTTTCTATGATAAAATTCAACGCATCAAGCTGGAGCCAGCTACAATTGTGACAGTGCAAACCTTTAAGCCAGTATTAATCCTAATATGTTTTTCCTCGAATTACGAATTGCATCAAATATTTTCTGACATCCCCTTCCACAAGTATCAAAATTCTTTAATTTAACCATACTTGTGGTCGGTATAGAATGTGGAACACGTGCCAGCAAACAGCTGTGCCCTTCCCAGCTCCAAGGGCAGAACAGTTGGGCTGTCATTTTCCTCCTGAAGTGAAGGGCATGCGGCTGGATGTGACTCACCACCTGTTTTGTTTCTGCTAAGGATTCTGTACCAGGGAGATAAATCTAAAGGAACAGAGGCTCCTTTCACTCCATGTCACATGAGAGATGATTATCGATCGGTTTTGTATTTATGGGGGTCTTATCATCTCCCCTCAACTGACACTCCTTCACAGGGAGGGCTGTTTGTGAATGTCAGACCCTGCAGCTTAATAACCGGCAGATTGGATCAGGCCGCCTGAGTCACGCTGCTGCTCATTACCAGTTCTCCAGTGCTCGCTGACGGAGTAACAGACTGGCGGAGAGGTGAGAGGAGGATGAGCGGCCGGCGCCAGATGAAAATGCTTGCATGATACGGAGAGGAACAGATGTTGCCTTTGTTGCTGGTGTGTTTGTGCAGCGAGGAGTGCGTGTCGAATCTGCATAGTGAGTAGTGCCTCAGCTCTGCCGCGTGCCTGCTGAGAGGTGTACCTGTGGTAGCGAGCTCCAGATCTTTCTTCACAAACGCTTTCCTCTTCTCCTCGAGGAGCTGGCTTGGAATTAGACCTGCACTGCCTCCCTCTATGTGACAGGCCTATGACGAAAACACACACAGACATATACACAGTGATCACATTAACAAGCCAGTGAATAAAAAAAGATTAACATCCACCCTGTTGACTCTGTAGATTGGTACAGTATTTCTACTGTACCAATCTACAGAGTCCCCCAGGCTGGCGGCTCAACTGACCTGCCACCAGTTGAGGTCCTCCTGGTTAAAGATCTGCAGAATGTCTCCACTGCTGAAGCTGAGCCCTGCCTCCTTACAGGGAATCAGGTTGTCATGAGATGGTTCGTAGTCAAAGTGACACTTAACGAAGGCCTAAAATGATGAAGACATTCGAAAGAGAAAACATGTCACACTCCTGAGCTCCTGAGTATATAAATACATAGTTTAATTAGAGAAACTAACTTTGTAATAGGCTACAATCTGATACTTCTGCTTCTGGTGTATGTGACCTGTGGTAGACGGATTGGGCGAGTAAGTGCTCATCGCTACGAAACAGCCTTGCCCACTGTAGGCCTACTCCATCTGTCAGCTCACTTTCCTGACATCTCAAGGCAACAGGATTCAGCTCGTAAACAATACTCAGCATCCCAACTCACACTGACAGGACTAGGAGAGACAGACGGAGAGAGAGAGGGAGAGAGACGGATAGAGGGAGAGACGCCGAAATAAAGAGAGAGAGACAGACAGATAGAGAGAGCGCCAAAACATGTAGCCATGGCAACCATCCCCTCCCCCTGTACTTGATGCCTGCTCTCGTACTGAACTGATGCATGCACACAAAAAAGCCCTTACTGTACTGAGTGTGTGTGTGTGTGTGTGTGTGTGTGTGTGTGTGTGTGTGTGTGTGTGTGTGTGTGTGTGTGTGTGTGTGTGTGTGTCATTCCTCTGTAACGTGGACGCACTTGGACATGCACACACAATCACAGTCTCCATCGTCCACAGGGAGCTGTCAGTTGAGTTTAGTCACCAAGCCACGGCCCGAGCTCCAGGCGTGAAACACAGACAGCTGATTACATTCAGATGGAACTTTCGGGAACAACTTTAATCATCAGCAAGTTCTCGCACAGTGTGACATCCACCTACACCACTCTTAACTATGTGAGCAATGAAAAGTCACTCTTTAACATCACTAACACACAGCCTCCATTAAGTGATGAGTACTTGTACACTATGGTTTCACAAAGTGAAAGTCTTCAGCAGTATTCTGTAGAAAGGTCTATGTGCAGACAGTCTGCAGCTTTTAAATTGTGTGTAGACGCGGTGAGGCTCTTTTCAGTGAATAACCCAAAGAAATGGAAGGGTGCCAAGTATTTATATGAGGGCAATTTTGTTTTTGCCTTTCTGCAAGACTGGCTGTCGCCCTCAGTTTCCACAGGTCTGACCAGCGCAGCAGAAGAACAATATCTGGACACATGAGGTTTACAACAGCTCCATTACTACTCTCTAACACAATCATCCCAGCTCCAGTTTTGGTAGTTTGCATTCTTTCATTTCATTTCATGGATTACACTGTTTCTCTAGAGGCTCAACCCTTGGGCTAATTTATAGCCAAAACAATAACATTACAACAGTGGCACTTGTGGCTCAGTGAGGCAGCACGTAGGCACAGCGGTGCCTTGAGCTACAGCGAATGCTAATGCCATTTTTTTTTTTATGGAAATATGTCCAACGGTCGTTGAGACATTTCACTCAAATGTCAACCTCGCTGGCGCTGGAGGAAAAGTCAGGGGATCATCAAAGTCAGTGGGACACATCCTCTGGGCACCGCAGATATCTGTACCACATTTCAAGGGAATCCATCCAACACAGGCTGAGATAAGTCAGTGTGGACAAAAGCGGTGGACTTTCATTGCTGCCGTGGCTGCAAAGGAATTCTTATCCAGGGAAAAATCACTTTTGAAGATGAAAGTTTATCATCCAGCAAAAAAGTTACTTCGAATACATGTAGAAACTAATCATTTGTTGCACACAAACCCAATCTAGCCACAACTTTTTTAGTTTTAACTGCTCCTCTTCTCTTTAGGCCAAACAGTAATAGAGCCTTGTGCCCAACACTTCTCTGGCTGTATATATTGCACCTTCTGTAAACTAGGTCACATTTTCTATGTGAGTAGCCTCCTCTGGCTCTTATACACCCAGTGATCATTCTAGAGCATACACCTAGAATACTGCAGCCGGAACTCCAAGTACCTTTTCAGCTGTTAAAACAACACTTCACTGAGTCATTTCCTAATATTTAATATTTGATAATGCAACAAACTGAACTTTATGGCCATGGGAGGAAAGGACAAAATCACAAATGATCATGTGAGACTAAAAATGGGGATAACTCTTTTCCCCTTGTTCGTTGACGGTTTTGAAGTTTTGATCCATTATGCATTAGCAGAAAATTACTCTTGCCAAATAGCCAATGTCATCTACAAAGTCCTGCTGTAGAATTAGATATACAAGTCTTGGCACAGCACACAAGGTTACAGTCTGCGGGAAGGATGCCAGAGTGAGCATCACAGTGAGCGGTGCTTATTGACTGATGAAAATGACAGTAACCTCTCAAACTAATCATGACCTTTCTTTCTTTTTTTTTTACAATATTAGGTTTTAATATATTCAGGATCGGTGTCAGAAAAAAAAGGATTTCGCTTTGAAAGAGTGTGAGATTTCGTGCAGAAAAATCACTAAGATAACGTACAAAAAGGGTGACGCAAAGCACATGAGCTATACATACATACATGTATCTGCATGTTTGCATGTACTGAATGCGTGCGTGGAGCAGCGAGCAATGGAGAACGAGAAGAAAGAAAGAGCGAGCATCCAATATACAATTAACTCTATTCTGAGTGAGGGAATATCAAACACCAGCTGCTTATCTGGACCGTAATTTGGAGAGACACAAGTATTAAAGTAAAGCCCTTGGACAAAGATAGAAGAGCGGACAGCTGCAGAGAGGAATTTATTTTCAGAGGCACGATTTATTTTCAGATGCATCTTTCAAAAGAGTGTCTTCACTTCACTTTTGCACCGTTTGTGATGTTGCTCGAATCGAAACAAATGGACTCGCTTTTGCGTCGATTCGTGACATAGTCACATTGACAGGTTGTGGCAAACTGTTTGTCCTTACAAAGGGTGAACGCATTTAGGAACCGATTAGCAGAACCAATATTTAAAAAAGTAATTTTGCAAGTACTTTTGGGATATGAACTGAGTTACAGTTCCCAACCCTGAATAAGTATAAGATTAAGCGCGAGAACGACAGGTGACAGGAGAGACGTTGGCAAAAGATACATTCAACAAAAATATTTGTATGAATAATATACAAAAATATAATAAATATAAATTGCTTACTTAAAAACTGCATTCTCTTACATTGTTTGATTTTCTTTTGCTGATTTGATAACTAAAATATTACATCCATTTGTCTTATTTATGCATACATTTCTTGTTATTTTATGTATTTTGTAAAAGGCTTTGTATCTTGTGAGTGTTACAAAAATTGTACTTCCTTTTTTTATCATTAATAATGTGAAGCACAGTATGTTGCAGTATGTGGCCTACCTGTCTTGTTGTGTGTGGCTCCTGGTAGCTGGGCAGGATCTTCAGCACCACGCTGCCACTTGCCTCCTTCAGCATCTCCTGGAGCACTTTGGGGTCATTGCCCACCTCTTTGCCGTTCACCTCCTTGATGATGTCACCAACGTGGAGCAGACCTTGCTGGTCAATCATGCCCCCATGGAGGATCCTGGCAATCACCAGCTCGCCACTCTCTACCCGAAATGTCACCCCCTGTACACACAGGCACAGTTCAAATACAATACTCATTTGTTAGTCACCAGACATTCGAACATTAGATACTGGCTGCAAAAATATCCAACTGTTCCATCAAGAAGATATTGAGGATTCAATGAAGTCACACACATGACTGTACAAAGAGGGGACAGAGAGTTTGAGGGTAGGAAACCAAAGGGCACCTGGTCTATGGTGTAAAATAACATGTCAACCTAGTGCAAATTCATCACTGCGATTTTGTGCTACTCATTTGTCTTTTAAAAAGGGGCTACAAAATGATCCAATTACACTGAGTGCATGTGCTTCTTCCAAGGCACAAATCATACCATTTATTGTTGAATTTACAATTAACACAAGGAGCTCTACGCTACTATTACCCTGAGCAGACTTACCAGGTGCTCGCCGGACACCTTACGAATCCCAACCATCCTCACTGCGTCCGGAGGCACAGGCTGGTTGTTGAGAGCCGCGTCCATGAAGGAGCAGGGGCTGGGAGGGGGAGTCTCGTAGTTTTTGGACGCCACCGAATCGTGGGTCTCCAGGAGGGACTGTGAGCACAGTTCACAAATGACATGGTCCGTGCAGAGCTATTGTCACATAGTGCACAGACTGTAACATAGACACTACTCTAGCTACAAATCAATTAAACCCATGCAAGAGCAGCATGCATCATTAAGCATGAACATCACTTTGGAAAAGTAATCAAAGGTTTATCACGAGTGCCTGTTAATTAAAGCTACAATTCTCAGTTAGATATAAGCCCCGCTATCCAAACCTGGAAATGCGGTTCCTTCAGGATGCGGGCCAGCTCGTCGGCCGCCTGGCTCCTCAGTGCGAGCGGGTTCAGTTCCTTGAGGATGTCCTGGACCAGCTCTACGTTGTTTTCCCTCACAGCCTCGAGCTTGGGTTCCTCAAATTGCTCATGGGCCTGGGATTTAAGGAAAAGAAAACAGATGTTACTTAGGTCCACATCCCCCATCATCAAAGCCAGGATCCACTGATAAACTGATCACTTGTCTCTGCTTTAAAAGGTTATAAATCCCATCGTATTTGGAAAGGAATTTATAACTTTTATTTCCATCAGTAAATCTTCTCAGTGAGCAGTCAGTGCACACTGGCTGACTAATGATTTCTAATGATGACTTCTGCAGGTTTGTTTGATTTGATTCGCTAACACAGTTAAGGTCACAAGAATACAAAAACAAAAACAGCTAAATGAAACCCAGACCCTGCTACCTGTACTCATAAATCATGACTGAATGACACCAAAAAAAAAAAACAGCAGCACAAACTTGAGTCAAATCGTTTTTTTTGTGTGTGTGTGTGCTGTGAAGCATTAATATTTCAGAGAACATTCATTTTTTACTTTCTCCTCCTCTGCTGCCAAGGACAGAGGAGTCGCTGTGTATTGGACACTGCTTCCACACCTCAAGGTTACAGATACAAAGGAATGACTACATCCTTTTTTGTCTGGTTTTGACTTATTTTGATCTGGAATTTGATTTCTGATATTTCTGTTCTATTTTTGTGACATTTTTTTACAATTTCGCAAAAAGAAAAAAAAAAGGATCTGTACTGCAGTATGATAACTTGATTTACTATACCACCTCACGGTTGAATGCCTCCGGCAACCAGCCAAGTAGAAATTAGGTCTCGATCTCCCCTCCTGTTCCCGAGTTTAGCGGGGTTATGGTGATCTTGAGGAATTCAGTTAAGCTGACCTTTGATATTTTGGGTATAAAATGTCGTCACTTAATTTAATCTTCTCGGATATCAGCATATTCCTTTGTAAACCTGTCAAAGCCCAGGGGACTTAATTACATATCAACCATTTTTCCGAACCATGAGCAAATTTATATCAAGTGATCTTGTATTTGAAGTCTGACATTAACAGGAGATCCCACCAAGGATTCATCTGGAGGGACTAATCTGGCAGCCATGATGTTTGTTTGTTGAGGAAGAGAGGAAGAATCCCTGCTGAGGCGCACGCACACACGTGCACAAGCACACACACACACAGCTCTTCAGCTCATTTGGTGTTTTTGGCAGAATTCTTTGTAACCTGGGGGAGCAATCTGTCAGTGTCTGTCCCTTGGACAACCTGCCATCATGCACACTGTGCTATACTGTATGACTACAGGGCGTAGAGAGCCATGAGCATGACCTAAAACATTTCTGAGGCATGTGTCTGTTTTGACATCCCTTTAAAATCTGTTGGTGACATTTGAAGAGATAAAATCAATATGTAAAAATGACAGATAAGCAGGTTGTGGAGAGTCCTGTTGGGCATTACTGTAGATAATGTATCTGCAGGCAGTTTCAAAGAATTATTCTGCCAAGTATTGATATTTCATTGCTCTCAAAACCTCCTATCCATTGCAATAACAATTTTCTATAAATCCCCGTATAAAGGCTAATGAGCACTGCTGTTCTCAAGGCAAAGGGGGATGACAAAACAGTATTATAATTGTATTTTGTTTCTCCATAGTCTGTTTCTGGTATAGTCTTCTAGACTTACATGTAGCTAACCTTCTCTTTACCACTGTGAAAATACAAAATAACTTCCCAGGTTTATTTCTGATCAGTGTCGCTCCAGTTGCACAAGAGGCAGATAAAGTTCTTTGTGGCTTTGGGACACGTCTCTGATTGTCCTTGAGTGGCTCATTCAAAGACCAGAGTCAAACCTTTCAAAACATCTGTGGAGAGACATGAAGATGGCCGTTCACAGTTGCCTCACATCAGGTCAGTCATGAGAAAATTATGTGCAGGGGGGATACAAACCACCACCAAACTTAGCTCTTATACCAACACACTCAGTTTCCATTAGCCTTGTCTCTAAAAACTGTTTCAAACAATTCTATCAAATACCTGGAAATGTCGGCAAAGACATTTTCCCGAAACTTTTCCTGCCAATACCGTAGTAAAGTTTCTGGAAAATGTGAGCCCCATGTGAGAATACAGCGAGTGTGTGTGCGCTCTACGCAGGCGCCACCCCTCACCTGAATATTCAGGAGATGTTGCTGTTGTTGTGAACGCTTCTGACTCAGTCAGTCCCCTGCTGCGTTCTTCAGCAATGCGGAATCTGCATTTTGACTTGGCAAGTTCACTGTGTTTTTAACGTCTGATTGGCCAAGTGTCACTTGAGTCATGCCACTCAAATTCCGGTTATTCATGGTTGGATAGCGCAACACAAATCCCCAAAATGGGCTACTGGAGTGATTATAAGCTGGAGTGAGCACGGCCATACTGTCTGCCTGAGAAATGTCCTGTATCCCGTCACCAGTTCTTCCTCTTTTGAGGTCCCAGAGCTGTCGGACGTCTTTTCTTGAATACCAGGATTTGCTGCCTGACTGCACCACAGACCTCCTCGCTGGCACCTTCCACCTCCGAGTGTCAGGTGCTCTCCCTGTCATTTCCAGAGATGCAGGCCATGGAAAAATACATTGACAACTCCATGGCAGCTTGCATCATCTGTCCTTCTTCACCCGCAGTAGGAATCGGCTTAATTAAAAAAAAAGATATTAAAAAAAGAAAAAAAGATATAGAACCAGTCACTGAGTCTCTGCTACAGTTATAACAGCCACTGCGGAAGATTCTTTTGCTGTCAATGCCTCCTCATTGTGGGCCTCGCGATCTTTCAGATTCATGAAACAAGTGCAGGTTTGCATCATTGTGTTGTTAGTGTGGTGCAATCAGCTGAAGTCACTTTGCACTCTGTGCCTGCATGTCCTTTGCTCTCTGGGCACATGAAAAAGCAGCTTGTTGAATGTCTGTAGATCCGCGGGGGGACAAGAAAAGCTATCGTCTAGCAAATGCTTTTCACCTCCTTCAGTGGAGCATCCTTACTAACAGCTTGCATAGGCACATTAATCTTTGATGAGAATGTCCATCAATACACCGGTACCACCATGAACTCCCTCAGACAAACGGTACAAAAACACCTGTGTCATGCTCTTGCACGCTAGCATGTACACTTGCATAACAGATTTCTATTAAAAAAAGAATAAAGGAACGGTAGTCAGTTAAAAGAGTCTCGACGTGAACAAATTAAGGCCAGCTCCCCAATACAGGTCAGAGAAAACACAAGGGTGGATGAACGCCGGGTGCATGTGACGTGCAGATCAGTTATGCATTATGTACATTTCTACTCTGATAATATAATGAATCCAAAAACATAATTATGTAATTTGAACACAATTGTTCTGGATAATAATCTAATCCAATTAACTAAGTATTATTGTGGTATTTCGGTTACTGTGGATATGTGTGTCAATCAATCTTTGCTTTGACTGACTGACTGTTGTTCCGAACGCTTGAAAAGTTTCACCATAATATCCCTGTTTTTAATTTGAAATGGTTACAGGAAGTGTTCAGTTTGTGTTAGCAGCTTAACGCAATCATTTTGACAAGACAAACTGGAGCAGATCAAAAACAAGCCTTCTTATTAACAAATGACTAACTACGCTCATCAACCTGAGTGAATAAGTAAAAAAAAGGCCTGCGTCTAATACAAGCCGACCTCAAGTAAAGGCCTGTTACCTTCTGCATTTGAGGTTTATACACATATAAAAATAGATATATATCTATATATCTATAAAAAATAAATAAAGGCCCCGGATACATCTTAAGGGAAAAACAGAGAGCACTTTTCTGCCTAGGAAAGATCCATCAGTCCTGTGTGAACAAGAAACCCAAAACAAAGAAGGAGAAAGGACAGGGAAAAAGAAATGAGAACTGAAAGGAGATGAAGAGGCTCTGTTTGGAGCAATATGGGAGGCTTTTGATGCAGTAATACTCCCAACTGCTCCCTCTGGACAGTCCATCTCCAAATTTCCTGAACAGAACTGCCTGTGAATTACTGAACCATCCTGCACAGCTCTTTACCTCTGGCTCTGTCTGAGTCGGAGAGGCAGCCCACAGACCGATGCATCTTCCTGGACAGAGGAGCCCTTATTGCCTCAAGCAGCTTCCACCTCGGTGCAACTTAACTAACACTGACGCACACGTTGAAAAGATAAATGTGGTTATCCATACTAATGACTGTTGTCAGCATAAAAAAAAGGAATAACTTTCAGTATATGAACTGCCTCTATATACTGTATGTTTTCCTTGCATTATTATGCAGTGAACAACAGTGTATTTCTCTTTCTGTTTCCCGTTTTTGAAAAAAAAAATCAACATTTTTTAATAAAGGCATTTGAAACTGCTACTTGCACGAAGTGAAGGGGGAAGACTTTGACAGGAGGGAAAGATAATGAGATCTAGTGGGATGAATCTCTGAAAGGACTTCAAGAAGCTGTACTATTAAACAACTAGGGACCTTATATGAGGTGAAGTTATCAATCTGCATCAATGCGTGGATTTGCGTATTGTTGTTTTTTACCTACAAGGTGCAGCTGGTTCTGCCATGTTGCCATAGATGTCAGCTTTGTAAAACTCCCAATGGACAGTTTCTTGGAGACTGTTGCCACGGAGGCATTTATGAGTGCTATATTACTTCATACGGCTGTACATACTGTTTTAGCTTGTGGTCTATCATCTGGCTTAAAATCTATGTTGATTACAATGAAGACCAACAATGATAGCCATTCTTTGTGGATAATGTATCAAAATATCTACTGAACACAAATTATTCCTGTGGCATAATGCACAGAGATCCCACTGGAAATGGAGAAGGTTCAGGAGAGTCGTTTTAAGATCAGCTTTCTCATAAACCAAAAATGTGTTCATGTAAAGCATTCGTTTTTGGAATAAATAAATAGTCTAAAGCCCAATGACCGAATCAATGAATCATTTCTTTATTCTCCACATAGCTGCTGATCCACCACAACCTAGTCGAGGAAAACTGTGACTCTGCTATTTTAATCTTTTGCCCACTTGTTAAAATGACTGACAGGTGGGCAATGGTGAAACTGTAAGCAGTGATCTGTATCGTCTCACTTAATATTTGTCATATTCCAAGCACGTGCTGAAAAACCTCTCCCTGAATGTTTGCATCATGACGATTGACCATATTTTAGCGAGATATTCAATAGGCCGCTGATAGATTTTATGGCAACACATCCAAACTGTGCCATCGTGGACACCCTGTGGGTTCACCAAGTTAGCCAGAATGAGTCGGAGGTGTGTAATATCTGTGTTAAAGTTTGTACAACGTGAGCAGCTCTCTGCTCTGCCATTTGCCCCTTTACATTTGGGTTTTCATCAGATTTTGGATGCCTCTGCAGCGTGACACTGTGAGTGAAAAATGAATTTGCATTATCAACTGGTGAGAAAACAATTAAGCAAAGCCATTAAAATGGTAATGCGATTGCACTTGATGAATTTAATCTGTCTTTTTTTGGGATACTTATTGCAAGTAGGAAATTTAATTTGTTTGTAATAATGGTGGTGAATTTTAAGTTTCCATTTTGCAGTATCGTTTTAATGGAGCCTCTCGTAATGCATGAAATTATTATGGTTTGTTCTGCATCACATGTCACTGTTAAACAAATGTTAAGGCATAAATGCAATATGCAAGACTGCACTGCCAATTTCCTAAACACCAAACTGTAAATTCCCATGCATCAAATACCCATAATTTTACAGCGGATATATCAATTAGTATCCAAATGAATCCGTTAGTCTGGACACAGAGTTCCATTGAAAAGATTTGAATGTCATACTTTGCATGACACACCCACACATTTCATCCTACATTTCAAAGTGTACCGCACAGAGTTGTTCTCACCACGGGGCTCTCCATGATGCCTTTGAGGAAGATGAGGTCCAGGTCATTGGCAGTTGTAGAGCTGGTGCTGTCACTCAGTGTGTCCAGGGCCTGATGCATGGCTACACACGGAGAAAGAACAGAGTTTATTTCCCTCCACGTACTGCAGTTCCCCCATGGGAAACTGAATCGATCACCTCAAAGAAAGAAAGAGGGAGAAGGAGGATATTACTGTAGTTCTCACTACATGGCTGAAGGAAAGGGGGGCGCAGGGGGGGAGGAGGGAGAGGGAATGGGAGCAGCCTTGCATCTTTTCCCAAGCAATTTAACCTCTGTCAGTCACCCTCCTCTTTTGTCCGACAGAATCCCACAACTCCCAACTTCCTCTCTCTCCCCCTCAAACGCACATGTTCATGCACGCACACACATTCCATCTGAACAACAGCAAAATCCCTGAAGTTTCTGGGAGAATAAACATTTTTGCCATTTTTGAGTTAATCAGTTTGGATGCCTGCACGTTCTTCGTCACAGCGGTGTGTGGCACTAAATGCTAACATCGCCATGACTACATGCTCACAATGATAACGCCAACGTGCTGATGTTCAGCATGTTTAACACCATAAGAGCTTAGTGTGTTAACATGCCTACATTTTCTAATTATCACAACAAAGTTTTCAGTGATATACAGATTATCAATAAATGCAAGAGTTTACATTTTTATTGTAAAAATATAGGGAACATGTTATTATTTGTCATAATGAATACGTCTTAGGGAAGCATGATTGTGTTCAGTGGTTACCTTGATGTGCAGCCTGAAGCTGTGCTACTGACAATACTAAAACAAATTACATTGTAGAATCAAACACTTACCTTAATTTAAAATAATTTTATGATGGAACTCAGTTTCAACTTGATATTCTATAGGCAGGGGCGAAGGCCGGGGTCAGTAGAGAAGCTGCTGTGTGTGTTTGATTCTGTCTTTGAACCATATGGAACGCCACAGTTCGCATACAACAAAAGGCGTGGCATCACTGTGTGCAGATCAGGTTTGTCAAGGACAAGGCAAATAATGTTTCTAATGCACAGCAGAGAGCTCTGCGAGTTCGCTTTTCTTTTTTTTGTCAAGGCTCTTGCAAAGAAATCATGACGTAATAGATATTTTGAGAACAGGAGGACTATTTCTGGTTCTGTAGCATTTCCACATGTACACCGTCTGTACAGCCATGTGCAAACAGCCATAAAGACAAAGCACTCACCTCACCATGGCTTTCACACAGCAGAAATATTGACGGAGGATTGACAGCTATGAAGGCAAACACAGATGAATAATTACACAATTCCGCTGTGAGGTCTAGTTTTTTGTTCTATTTTCCCTCCAACACCGGCTCTGCTCCATCAGAGGAGTTACTTAGATTTGTGCCTGGCAGAGACTACAAGACGAGCAGGCTCGGCTCACAGGTCCTGTGTAATTCTGTTAAATCATTACAAGTGCACGCCTGTGTGGTGGCCACGTTGGCCCCTCTCCAGGGGTCAGCTCGTCTCCTCTCTTACTTCTTCTTCTCATTGTTTGCCTTCTTTTCACTGCTGTTCTTTTTAGGACCCCTTAACTCCACCCCCACATTCCCATACTCTCTTAATATATGTACATTTCTCAAATAACTTCTCTCATTTCACTCCAGCCCCAGACGACCTAACAATCTCAAGAAAGTCAATAACTGTCAATTTCTTGACATAAGAAATTGACAGTTACTTCTCACGTCGAGGAGCTTGAACAAAACATCGTGAGGAAGATATGTGCTTGACTAGCATTTAGATCGTCGGTGATATTGCCATTCCTTGTGAGTCACAAAGGGAGGAGGAAAACGGTGTGAAAAGAACTGGAGAATAACACCCATTTTCACGGAGCTAAGTATGCCAGGGGTCGTTCTATTATTCATAGAGATTATTAAAAATCCAACTTGTGCTCTTTCTGGGGTCTTGCTGCCTTTTTGTTCTCTCTACGTATAAAGATAAATATGGTTTCTTCCCTTGTTTTCCTTGGCATGCATCAAATCAAAGACAACAGAGCACTGCCTATGCAGGTCAAAAGTTCACACAGGAAAACATCTGGATGACAGACTAAGATACTATCTTTATTCCATCCCTGTCAAACTGCAACTTTCTTGTGAAAACAACTTGCTCTTTAGAATTCAGTAGGGGTATTTCATCTTGTATACTGCCACTGTCAAAGCCATCCTCCCTTGCATAAGCCTGCATAAACTTCCAATAAACCGGCACAGCCAGAACCAAACAGCTTCTTTTTTTTTATCACTAGCAGTATTTATATTTCTCCTGCTCATGTCTCATATCAGCACTAAAGTCACATGTAGACATTTGGTGAGGGGTGAGAACTCAGGTGGAAGTCATTTTTCGCCTCAGTGAGTCTCAACTCCCCATATTATGCCCTGTAACCTGATAACATAAGAGAACTCCATTTAGCAGGCAAAGGCTTAAGAGCACAAAACGGGACTCGGGTGTGAAGACGCACAGAACCAGCGACATGTAGGTCAGGTACACCAAGGAACCTACTCTTCCAAGCAAGTGCTGCAAAAAGCTATTTTCATACTTGATCAGGTCTTGTTTTACAGCATTTCACTGCTTGTGTTCAATGGATTTGAGGAGCGGATCAATGATCGTGACATCACACCAAGGGAGTGGGAGAGCAACTTTTTGGAGAATATGTAATTCAGCTAAAATGTGCAATAGTAACACAGGGGTGGCCCTCTGCATCAGCTCACAACAGAGGCAGCTTCTTTTCCACGGTGTAAGTGGGGGACATGTAATCACAAGGAAGCCACATTAAAGGTGCTTTTGTTGGTCAGAGTCTCATCCGAGTGCCAGTTCACCTCCAAGGAGGGTTACAATTAAACTCAATGTCATGGGGGCAGCCAAACAATCAGGGCAGTTATTGTTTGTTGTTAGAGCACAGCAGGGGGAGCAACAACCTCTTAGCCAGCACTTAGTGAAGGTTGTCGGTTGCTATGGAGCGGCGGTTGGGGAGAGGATGGAGTGGGGAGCTGAGGGAGGGTGGAAAATGGAGGAAGCGATATGGGAGATGCAGTTGTGTTGGCCTTGCTCCATGCTGAATCCCCATGGGGTGTCACACACAGGGGAGTACAGTGTGCAGCTGACTCGGCCTGCAGTTTCTTTCTGGCTATCAAAACAGTCCGACTCGCTCATATTTAGTGACATAAACTACATGTCCTGAAACATGCAGAAACATTGAAAAAGGTTATGGACAGACCCTGTAGTAGTACTGTCAATGATGGTCGCGATTATTTGTTTCTACCTTCAGCTCAACCGCGTCATCTCAGAGATTGTTGAGTGTTGTGTATGCTGCCTATTGACACAACTATGGTATTTAGGGAACTCAGTTTTTTGCAGTTCTTTTTACCGTTAGAATAAAAAAATGCATGCAACAATGTCACTAAAGTAGTCCCTTATTATAATATAGACTTTACAGTACAGTGAGCACAGGAAGCAAATTAATTCCTCATTCACAATCATAAAACAACTGGACTTAAACTTTATGATTATATTAGTTTGACATAATTATGATGTTCAAACTGATTGCAAAGTGTGATGATAGAAAAATGATGCCATCCGTGCTTATATTGGTCCCTATAGGCTTCGCTTTCACCGTGTTATTGTCTTGACCACAGGGACGTAGACAAAAAGGAACTGCATCGCCCATTGCATGCAAAAACATGAAAGAGAATACCGTTCTCTATCCCCTGTGAGGGAAACGACAGGTGGAACAGCCGAGATTGACAAAAACAACTCAACCTTGCGAGGGGAAAAGAATCTGATGGAGGAAAAGGGGAAGAAGGAGAGTGACAGAAAAAGAGATAAAACAAGAGTGCACCGGGCATTCAGTCTGTGGAGAGAGCCAGCTGTGATAACTTGTGGTTGTGGCCTATCAGTGACAGGTCCACTCTCTTGATCACGCATGTGATGACGCCGAGTCCGATGCACAACTTCACTACAGCTGAGGCCCGCCTGTATAAGGCAAGATCGCCATGTCTACTGCATCTCTCGGCTAATCCAGAGAAACAATTGAGTCAAAAGTATCTTCTTCGTGTTATCTTGTTACAACTACAAAAAAATATTTCAATGTAAAACAAAAATGGACAAACTATACTTTGAATGGACACTGAAAGTTTGGCCCGGCCAAGACCTGGTGATGACTAATCCTGGCACTTTCGAGGGATAAGGTCAATGCTCAGCTCTTCAGTGTGCAGAGACTCCGCAGTAATAAAAACAGCTTTGTTCTGTGACGAACACTAGCAGATATCTGAGAAGCCTTCTGCTCAATTATATTTTTATTCTTCCCTTGAAGTTATTGTTGCCTCATTTCTCTGTAATTCTGTTAAAATGGTAGAAAAAACAACATGTTGAAGAGATCAGTGAAACGATTCCAAAGTGACCTCAATATAATAAATTACTCATGGGCCTCCACAGACATTATTAAATACTTAAAGGTATATCTTAGATTTGATTCTGCTCCCGGCTCTCCAGCAAATAGAATTACTATCAATCCCACAGGTAGTGAAAGATGAATGTCTAAGACTGCGGCGGTGAAGTATATTGGATTGCAAAATATCCCAGTGTGGTGTGTACCAGAACTGATTAATCATTTATGACTAATTAACTTGTTCTTATGCTGTGGGATCCTTGATTATTTCCATCTTCAGCCCCTTACAGAGAACATTAAGTTTCCAGTATTGTCTTTTAATATTCAGACGGCAACAACATCATCAACAAGTGTACATAACACAACTGTCACAGCTAAAGTGTGAATTCAGCTTTGGTCTACAAGCGCTCACGTCAGGACAATTACGTTAACATCTCCCTCGTGGAGCATCAGTGAAAAGCCAAGCAGGCTGGTGACAAGTTAAGGGAAAGGGTTAGGGCTGGGGTTAGGCATCTCGTTGTGATGGTCAAGGTTAGGGCAAGGGGCTTGGGTAATATCAATGTGTTCACACTAAAGCTTTTTTCAGACATGAACTCCTGAAAATGTCCAGAAAATTTTGCCGCTCACATAAACGTCTACACAGTCATCGATCACTGTGCACGGTGAGAGTGCAGGGCTAAGGACATCAGTATAGTTCACAAGTTTCAAGTGGGCGGGAATACAACGGACATTTTTCCCTGAAGACATGTAGACAAAACTGATGGATTTAATAATGGCTGAATTCCATTTCACTACGTCAAGGGCCACCATGAGCACTTGTGAACAGCACAGACACTTTGTTAATGTTATTGTGCTGTTCTTCTTATGTCATGTCCAAATGTCTGCTGCAAAAAAGGCCAACGCAGTCAGAAATCCTTCAAAACAAAAGTCTTAATTCATACAGTTAAATCAATATATATCAGTCTAGCAGGTAACAAACTTCTCTGAAATCATGCTTCCTATGATGAGAACACATAGAAATGCTACAGAAACTTTTGTTTGATAATCATAGTTCAGTTTCCTTAATAGAGATTTGATGCTTCAGGATGAATAACGCTGATTGTTTTCCACATTTTTACTACAAATTGTTCTCTGTCTCATCTTTAACTGATGGTCAGTGAGAGACTATTAACTGTACATACAACAGATACAACAAAAATACATACAGAGGAGCTGGCAGAATGCATTTATTTATGTATGTATTGTTATTTATTTATTATCTTGCTCTTCATAGAGCCTACGCTGAGCTTGACTGTCCCATGAGTGGCCACATTTCTGGGGGAACTGTAACCATTTAAGCCACCGCATTGCCATGGTGAAGCTTTCTCCAAGCTGGCATGGAATATGGCTGCAAGCTGGATCACCTTATTAGCTGTAGCTGAAGGTCTCCGCTGGAGACAACACTTGTGATATTTGTTGACATTTTGCAAGTGGACTGCAGCTCCCGTTACACCTCGCACCACGGCCGCAGAGAGAAGTTTTGAGAGAAATTACAAGTTTAGCGACTGAACTGACTTGACTTTAACTGTGTGTCTGTTTTTCCAGCCAGCAGTTAATGAGAGAGCAAACAGAGATCGTCAGGGTGTGATAGGGATGGAGTAATTGCCAGTGTCACAGCGTCATCGAATACCCTCAGCCAGAACAAAATTAAATTGTCCCATTCTGTTGAAACCCAGCGATTATCTTTGACAGCCTAATCCTACCAACACACTGTAGCCAATGATCCATCATCTGTGTTTGAACACTACTTCATTAGTCCAGCGTGGGCACACAAATATTCCTCTGGTAGCACGGGGGTGTGGGGGTGTGTGTGTGTGTGGGGGTGTGTGTGTGTGTGTGTGTGTGTGTGTGTGTGTGTTTGTGTGTGTGTGTGGAGAGGGGGGTGAAAGTGAGACAGCCTGAGAATAATTTGAAGGTTGTGAGTCTAACACTATCAAGCGTGCCGTCTCTGATCAGAACACTGTTGCATATGAATGATCCCATACTTACTCACCATGAATATACAATGCACTGGAGGTCTCGCTTTATCCTTCCAAGTCTCTCTGTGTGCACACGCATGCATGCACACGCACGCACGCACGCACGCACGCCACACACACACACACACACACACACACACACACACACACACACACACACACACACACACACACACACACACACACACACACACACACACACACACACACACACACACACACACACACACACACACAGAGGATGCAAATGCTTTGACAGAAACTGTGATTCATTATGGCTGTCACTGCTGTGTTGTCTGGCTCCATTACAGAGCGGAGGACATCAAGCAACATGGCATACTGTGTGTGCATGACATGCAATAGACATGTCAATGATGTTATGACCCTTCAAAACTTGACGGATTAAACACGACAACCGTCAAACAGTTGAATTCTTCTCATCTACAATCCCAAAGTATTCTTGCATGTGTGTTTAAGTGGGCGTGCGACCAATGGGTCAAAGCACTCATGTGGAAAGATGTAAGCGAATAAGCAAGCATATTAATAGACACGGACACAAACTCAGAACATATTGCTGGTATGCAACTCTATGCAATATTAATGAACTCCATCAATTATGAACTGGATGTATGGTGCTTTGCACTCATGCTGTGTGAGCAAACATTCCCTGTGCATTGTCACACTCTGGAGGTTTGAACCAGCACATCGGGTGCAGGTGCAATGCGAATACAAAACACCGGCTAGCCCTGCATCGCCAACATGTGCGTGAGCGTGTTGTCACCTGCTCTCTTGTATGTTAAGGGATTCAGCCTCTGTCCATTATATCTACTCCCTAATCTGTACAAAAAAACACATATACAGGAGACCTCATTTGTCTTTAAACTATCCTGCAGCCCTCTCACACCCAGCAGGCAGGGAACCTGTGTTCTTACCTTCTCCCCCCAGCTTGATTCCCAGGCCCTCCAGGGAGTTGGCTGAGTCCCCCTCCTCCAGGGAGAGCATTCCAAACAGGCTGCCAGCCATGGTAAACAGCACCCCACTACACTGCTCACAGTAACACACCCAATACAGTATCTGAGGCGGACGGAGAGATCTTGCTCTCTCTCCCTCCCTCTCTCTGTCTCTTCTCTCCACTTTCTGCCAAAAAACTGGCTACTCACCACCCCCCCTTCTCTCCACCTGCTCTTGACGTGAATGTGTATAAGCTATGCCTGGCTGAGCGTCTTCTCCTCTGCATGAATGAATGCAGATGAGAGAGAGCTGTGTGCACGAGCAAAGGAAGGTGTGTGTGTGTGTGTGTCCATGTGTGTGTCCATGTGTGTGAGGGAGGGGACATGTATTGTGCTTTTCTCAAGGAGGAGGGGGGGAGAAAAGGAGGCAGAAAGATTGTCCCTCCTGCTTTCCCTGTGGGGGTTAACGGGGGATAGAGCAGCAGAGGAAGGAGGAATGGTCAGACACATATGAGTGATGACCCTGTATATCCTCTATATCCTCTACTACATCAAAGACGCAGGTACAAGCACAGCCAGCCTTGCAGATTATTCACTGCAACTTCACTGACAGGAGTTGAAGAACATCGCTTTGCTTTAAATCAAAACTGACCCTTCTCTAACCTTTCTTCCAGCCTGCGCAAAAAAAATAATAATATACATATAGCCTCGTGGAAAATGCTTTTCAAATTCAAAACAGGGCATGAATTGGTTTGGAGAAACGATTTACTACATGTTACTAAATGTAACATGTAGGCTATGTGTATAAATCAAGACTGACTGACGGCCCATTACAAAAACAGAAACTTCACACACATTTTAACTCTCCATCCAACTGCTTTCCCCCTCTCTCCGGCAGCCGACGGCTGCGATTTATTACGGCCTTATAAAATATTATGAAGCTTTGAGTTCTAGATTTGGCCCTCTGTTCACCAATGTACTTATCATCTTAATTTTCCAGACATCTGGTCATTCCTTTTCAATCTTTCATGTGCCTGGATCGAGGGTCCGTTGGCACTGTATGAAGAGGAAATGCATGGAAGGATGGTTAGTTGCCAACTCTTGTCTCTTTTGGCACTAAAAAGAAAATATAATTCTACCGATGTAAAAATGTCCCCGTTTTAACTTTGATATCACCGCCAAGGTATACACGTGAACATTCCCTTTGATACCATGCCAAAAAGAGACCATCTCGTTGGGATCATCATGGCGACAATGTGATTTGACCTGGATTCCTGAAGATCTGTGGAAACTTTTGCACATGTTGTTGTTGTTTCCTTTTTAGAAAATTGTTATATTTTTTCATCCTGGAATCTGTTTCATCAACCACCTTAGTTAGTCTGGGATTTGTTGAGAGGTTGCCATGTTTGATGACTTGAAGTAATGCCAAACTGTCTCTCTTAACATGAGAAACCATTTGATAGAAAAAACAACCCTTCTTCAAATAAACATCAATATATATATTTAAAAAAAGATACTTTGGGTAGAAATTAGATCTTGTGACTGTAAATGTTCCAAAATTGTTTTGAATGTGTGTGTGTGTGTGTGTGTGTGTGTGTGTGTGTGTGTGTGTGTGTGTGTGTGTGTGTGTGTGTGTGTGTGTGTGTGTGCAGATGCACTTTTTTATTCCAGGCCACTACTGCAGATCTGAAGTGTGCATGAGTGGAGGACATGGAAGGATACAACGGCAAATCCTTTGAGGCATGACTGATCCAAGACTGAGGTTTTAGCGCTCTATTAGCCAGCTCATTAGGTCACATTAGAACTCGGGAGATGAGATACATGTCCTGAGTGCGGGAATAACCACAAACCGCTCAGCATCTCCTCCCTCTCTTCTCTCTTGATATCTCTCTCTCGCTAACACACACACACACACACACACACACAAACACACACACACACACACACACACACACACACACACACACACACACACACACACACACACACACACACACACACACACACACACACACACACACACCAGAGCGAGACCAAGCCACTTACCCGAGTCTGAGCTGGATGTTGCCACGGGCATTTCCAAAATTGGTTCCTCCCAGTATCGTCCACAAAAAAGTGTTGTATCAACTGCAATGAAAGAGATTGCACAAAGAGTGAGGGGAGCTGCATTGAAAACAATAATGAAGCATTGATTGTGAATTTGAAATTCAAAATCCCTCGGTTGTCAGACCGCTGGGGCCGAAATTAGGCTGAAACACAGGAAGGAAGATCGAGTTGTGTTGTTAGGTTGAGTTCAACACACAGGAAACACACAAAATCAAATTCCTCCCTGTGGTGAACCGGTGTACGCAGCTCATTCCTAATCCGTCTAATCGAGCTCCCACACATGTCAGCTGGCATCTAACTTTATTAATACCTAAAAATAGAATAACCAGTTGCTCTGGCAACACCCAAACACTTTTAGCCATCAAGTCCATCCGGCACATTATTAGCAACAGTTGGAAAGGCAGAATCAGTGGGTGAGTGAGTGGGCGGGCCAGCTATCATTAGCTCAGAGAGGATCTCTGTTGATTCTAATTGATCCATTTAACACGAGGCCGAGAGAAACAAGCAACAAGCAGCAACAAGCATCACGGACAAAGGAGCGGAAGACTAAGCATCTGCTGTCCTGAGATCAAAAACTGGCTTATGAGGTGAAGTGGGGTTGGTGAGACACACCCGGTGAATAACGCTCAGGAGCTAAGGAGGTTAACATAGACAGAACAAGGCAATCAATGGCGGCGTGGGTGGAGAGAGACAGAAAATATAAGAGGGGTGAGGAGATGACTGTCAGCAAGCCTGCAGCTGTGCAGAAACATAAGGCGTATGAGTTCCTCGCCAGAACAATGGCGAGGAAGAAAAGGGTGCAGCTGATGAGGGAGGCGGTGGTATCCAAGGATGCAAATTCTTGGTTGCTATGACGATATAGCTTTCCGTGATGGGAGCAGTGCCGTGGTGGCCAAAGACCCGCCAATGTCACCACAGGGTCTCCGTGCGTGAACGTGTGCATGTGTGTCAACATGTAAAACTGTTTCCACATCGTCGGCACTGCTCAGATTTGTTGTGATGAAAGAGCTTCACAAAAAGCCCCCAGGAGTTACACTGAAGGGCCTAATGGGGGCACGAACAGGAATATTCACAACGACGGCTGCAGTTTAAATGCTTCCTGTCTGGTTTCCAATGCCATTTATCTCAAAAGCCTAAATGAATCACATTTCTCTTGAACTACAGAGCGGCTAATATTTCTTAACTGGCGGGCTGGGCGACATCGCTCACTAATGAGAAAGATTCTTTTATCCCTCACGTATTTATTTTCTAGCCGCTCAGTGGTCATTAATCATAAATCAAGGGGTCCTCAAGCCGTGTCATTTTAATAATTTCCGTCTCCACACAGAGATCCAAATACTCCCAAAATCCTCGTTGTTCAGATACTGGCGGGCTGCATTTTTGTGTCCAAGCATTTCATCAACGCGCCCTGGGGCACTAGTTAAATATTCGTTTCAGTTACAATCCAAAAATATTGATCCACCAAAGTCAGCGATGCCTGGAGATGCATCGGGACTTGAGTTCTGGAACTGCTAGTACTGTATTACTGCTTTTCAAACCTCCATCTCAAAATAAGGGTAGAATAATAACTTCATTACTCTAATGTCTGCTCAACTTTAGATTTATCCCTCTGTAAAGCTACTTTCCATTAATATTTGCAATAACCTGGTTTATTCTGCCATTTTTTGATTATGACCATATTTTGGGGCATTTCATATCCAACTCCCTTCTTTTGTCTTCAGTAATTAATCCATTTCACCTAACACATGGACAGGTCATATTTGGATCAGTGCACCCTGAACTCAGCGTAACAGCCTCAGATAAAAGCTGTCACATTTTTCAAGTACTTCTTTTCTGTCTATTCATTTTGTTTAAGAGTAGTTGACTTTATTATGTTTCTGAGATGAGAAAATATTCACTATCCACGACGGAACGACACGATAACTTCAGTTTCACAGCTGTAACTGTTGCTACCAGTGCGACATTGAAGCCAATTCTCTGAGATGCTGAAGGACCAAGCGCTTTTGCAAAACTGCGATCGGGTCCTCAACAGCACATACCAGTCTCTCCGGCTTATCCCTGTCATCCCGTGTTTGCACTGTGAAATGAGCTTGTTAAAACTATGCAGAGATCACACGGCAGCTAAGACGTCAAAGCCGATTGCGGAAGGACCCGACTGTGCTGGAGCTGGACTGACACACTCAGGATGAGGGGGCGGGATATTCTCTGCTTCTTTGCCCCTGCCACTGTCCCCGTCTCCTGTTTTATACTACTGAAAAGGTCAAATTAGGAAACATCTAATAATGGTGCAGTTGTCGCTGGTGGTGGAACGTTCTTGGTAATTGGTGACAAGTTGCCTAACAGGTATTGGAACCAGTAATCAAGCTGTACATTGAAGGATTAAATAAGTATTCTCATATGTGTGCGTGAGTGAGTGTGTGTGTGTGTGTGTGTGTGTGTGTGTGTGTGTGTGTGTGTGTGTGTGTGTGTGTGTGTGTGTGTGTTTTAGACATTTTTGATACCAAATAACCTAACCAGTGCAACAATAGGTAGGTTTGCATTCCTCCAACACCCTAATCTTACATAACCAGGAACAGGGGCAAAGGTCAACCCTTAGACATATTCCTTAAATTCAAGTGCTACATCCAACATTTTTTCTATTCAAACTGAACTTGGATGGTGTCTCTCTACAATCCACTTTGGTTTGTGGCTTATTTTTTTTGCTCTGGAAGAATTTTGTCTACAAGGACTACAAGCCTGCACTATCAAACCCCATGTACTGAGATGAATGACTTCATGTTTCATACTGTATTTCTCTATCAGTGATGATCCCTGTGGTGGAAAATCTCAATTTCCTTGAAAAGAAATTACTGCTACAAACTTGTTGGGTTTGTTCAGGGGTTTTTTTTTGGGGGGGGGGGGCACATTTTGGCCTTGAGCAATGACACAAGTGGAGGCACAAGTGTTTGTATGGCAAGTGTAAAACACAGGCTGCATTAAAGCCTGTAAAAACACACACACACACACACACACACACACACACACACACACACACACACACACACACACACACACACACACACACACACACACACACACACACACACACACACACACACACACACACACACACACACGACCAAGCAAGTCTTAATCCACACATGCAGCCTGGCGTCAGGCCTATAAATAACCCTGTGCTCCCACAGGTTCAGCTCTTCTCTTTACTTAACAAGGAAAAACTGTTGTATCCAAGACAACCATGAGCAACTCCTCGCTCCCCCCCCGGCCTTTTGCCATGGCAACAAGGGAAAATGCGTAAAATAATAATAAGTTGGTGCTAAAATTGGATCTTTTAAAGGTTTGAGCTCCACTTCAATACGAGGTTGCTCTATAGCCGAGGGAAATGATTTACTAGCAGCACAAATGGTTAAAAAAAGCAGACTATTATTCACACAACAGACCGGTTTGACAGGGATTTCAAACAGCTGATCCTGATCACTTTTTCTGCAGCTCTGAAAATCTCAACAAATTCACCAGAAGTGGGGAAAAAAAAGGACTGGTTCACAGATGCTTATTATGGAAAATGAACAGCTCCCCCGTGGCTTCCTGAGAAAGAGAAGCCAACGCTGTCACAATTTATACTATTCTGGCAAAAAATATTGAATGACATTTTGGGGAAACATAAGAGCATCTGTCCTCCAATATCTCAGAGAAAGCACCAGCATGTGTACATGTCCCTGTTGTCGGACTAAGTTCTAAACGCTCTCAAAAGACGGTATGGAGCAGTTCACTCAATCTCGCCATTTTTTCTGTATTCTACATTGCTAAAGAATTTGAAAACAGCCGGATGACACAAGATTGACCCCTATCCACCGATATCAGCAGAAAACAAGAAATCTAATAAAATCTGATCGTCTTAGCGTTCCTTCCTTCTCGCTCGGATCTACACAGATAGTAATTTGTGTAATTGGAATTAAATGTCATGTGCATACCACTGAGAGGCTAAGTACTCAGGCAAAGTGCTGAGGGCCAACCAGGGAAGCGTTTACAGTCACGACCCTGCCTGGATTTCATTAAAGGTCCCCAATCCTTTTTCTTTTCTTTTTTTGAGAAAGTTGCCACGATGGAACAAAATGAAATGATGCGGTTGTCACAATAACGGCGGAGTGTCTGTATATGGAGATCTGTGCCCCTGGGAGCGAGGTGGCAGGTGCGAGAGTAAATGAGCCGGTCATTTTTATGAATGACACCACCGAGGTTGGGGAAAAGATGCTGAGGCCTCACGAACGGCTGCCGATTAATCTCCCTGAAGAACGGAGTGTGAATGGGCCTCTGCTTCCAGAGACTTTCTCCCTGCAGTTGATTACGATTCCTGTTTGATGTAGTAATAACTCACTCAGTCCGTCAGAGCAGTAAAACCGAACAGTGTCATGGTCAAGCACCACTCAAGGTGCTCTTGTGAAGGACGCCAGGAAAACCGGGATGTGACTCTGACAATCTCCCGCTGCGATCGAGATCGCAGCAGGAGAGAGTTTGTGTCTGAAAACAGGAGATCTGGACGCGGATCAGGAGTCCCACGGGGGGAGCTCTTTAAATTGTCCTAAATGAGTGACCAACGTCGTATTCATTTAATGTCACGTATACATTACTGTGGGGCTCAGACATGCCATGGTCACATTGCCATGTTCCTAATTTTTGTGTTTCATACAAAATGTATTCAAAAGTGAAGAACACATTTTCCACAGTCTAAGGAGTCTGACTTCCAGCAGCAGTTCTTAAATCTTTAAAAAAAAGTATCGAGATAACTTAAACCAGACCTGCTGCTGAGCCTGTAGCCGATCTAAATCCAAAGCTGTCTGAAGCAGAGGAATTTATGGTAAACCTCCCTCTTCCAAAACAGAAACTGATTAAACGGTTTAGTTTTATTTAATCCCAGTCGAAAACCCTCAGAAAATGGGACCCGAGTGTGGTTTGATATGAAAATCTAACAGAGACACACTGCAAATCTAACAGATTTTCATATCTATCATATATATTTGTAAGAAGTAACTAGACATTATGCATATTCAAGGGAAACAGTAATAAATGCTTGAGGTTTGATTTCATTTTCATTATTGTTCGTGGCTGCACTTGAGTCTAGTGCACAATCTTTTTAAAAAAAGGATTTTTTTTTACTGAATTGACAACATTTTATCAACTATGCATAAAATTTTAAGATTGAGATAGCTACGGTCTAATGTTGTAAGCCATAAAATAGATTTATGTGTAAACTGAAGTTCCGTTCAAATAACGACCCTCACATCTCCCCGCCCCCGGGCACACTGCATCTCTTCCATCACTGAACACACAATAACATCTCTCTCGCTGGCAAAGGTCATTTCAATACTTTCTCCGCAGTGATAAAATGACCTCACAGTGTGACACTTTAACTCAAGACAGAAAAAAACCACCATGGACATTTGAGCATAACTGGTGAGCGCCAGTATTGTGCAACTTTACCAATGTCTACCATAGAAGATTATCAAATCAACATGAACATAAATCAAAAGTCTTTGATGTTTCTGTCATATCACAGACTGTATATAAAAAGAGACTCTGGAAAGTGAGGGCCAATGCTTAAGTGCCTGAAAGCTGTATTCTCTTGAAGGACCAGCAGAGGGCGACTCCCCTGGTTGCAGAAAAGAAGTCGGATTCTGTAGAAGTCTCGGTCACTAGTTTCAAGTCTTCTTCAACACAGCATGAGGTTCATTTAGTAAATGTTGGTCTTATTTAGGGTAAAATACGCTTAAGCTAAATATGGTTTTGTGCAGTCAGGATTATTGAATGGATAAATTGTAATAATTAACTGTATGTACATATTTTTGGTATATACATTTCCTAACAGTTATACACAGATTTCTTTGGAAATATTTTATACATATATAAACAAACATACACACACACACATATATATAAATATATTGTTGCTGTTATTATTATTTATGTGAAACCCATCTATTTATATTCCTTATGTCCATCCACCCTTCGTCTCAGACACCTGCACGCGTTCTCGGATGAGTGGGCATGCGCATTGGCGACGAACAGACGCATGACGTCCACATCCAATCTTTTTGTCATTATCATCAACATCATTCTTTGCGCGGATTTTTTTTTTTTTCTTTCTAATTCCCCAGAATTCGCCCTTTTACAGACTGTGGTGCGCGTGAGTTGTGCCGTCACGGACACGGCCGCTGCGTGTCACCTGTGGCCGCCGGACCCTGGCCAGGTGTCCCATTATAGCCCGCGGACCACGAAGAAGCCGCGGGACAAAACGACATGCGGCGACGGACAAGGGCCACGACACCGTGGTCGGTCGAGGCGGTCGCGTATAGCTCCCGTGCGCACAACTGTGCGTAACCTCAATACCAAATGCGCCCACGAGGTGGAGTGCGTCTCCCGGCGTCATTTCGAAGACTCTTACTCACTCACAAATGAAAATAATTGACTGACTACGAGTGGCCACCTGACGACCGCGTCTCTGAGAAGAACACAACCGGAACACCGCGTCCCCTCCGTGACCGGCGGAAGGTTGAGGCGCTCACCTGCGCGGCTGCCTCCGTCTCGGATGCAGTCAGAGGGGCTGAGGTGTCTCCAGCGGTCGGCTCGCAGCTTCTTCTTTTTAATCTATGCAGTCACTTTGACGACACCGCAGCCCGCACCCACACACACACACACACACGATCACACACGATCACACACACTGCTATCTTTAACCTAAAACGTCTCGCGTGCGCTCACGAATCGCTCCGTTGATTGACAGCCTGCGAGGTCTCTCCGCGCGCACTGATCCGGTTCCCCTTCGACAGACGCACACGCAGCGTTGGTGAGAGCGAACGCGTCTTGTCGGCGCGGTGCCCCCCGAGAGAAAGTTGAAATCCCGTCTCCTGCCGTCGACGTGAACCCGTGCACAGACCGGGAGCGAGATAAACCGACTGGCACCTGAACGCTTCCTAGTGATCCGGCGACATCTAGTGGCGAAAAGAGCAAGCACAGTTTGAAAAATATAAATAAAATAAAGACTATCAGAGGGTGTGGGTTTGATATTTTGATTCCATTTATTCCATTCAGTCTTTATTGTAAAGTCATTGATTTAATACAAATTATTTACATTTTTGCTCAACAAACATTTTGCATGCACATTAATGAGTAATTAAAAATGCAAGAGTCACAAAGTCCAGTGCAGGTTGTCTCGACATTTTTTTCTGATTGTAGGTAAATGGAATATTGGGAAGTCTTTCACCATTGGTCGCTGTAGTCCAAGCTGCGAGAGAAGAGAATATTTTTTTTATTTGCTTCATCATCACGTTTAACCGGTTCAACTGTCCAAGACAGGCGATTGTGACACTGTAGCGATGACATGGACAATAAGCTGTGGTTGGACCCACAGTGAGATAAGATGCTGATCAACACTCTGAGGGGTAAAGAATATTAACGAGGAGCTAAACAGAAGAAACGTGATCCTTCTTCTGCAGCACGGATCAGAGCAACAAAGCAGTATGACAACATGCTGCACCAACAGGACTTATATTTTGGGATGTACACACTGTCACGTGGCAGAGTGGAGCAAAAATAAAAAGTATTCATGGCAGTCATGATGTGTAATCTTAAACTGAAACTGTTTGCAAATAGAAAATGAAAATATTGGTACATTCTATGTGAGTGTTGTCTCATTAAATCGCGCGTTGCTAATAATGACAAACTGTTGACTGTCACATTTAAACCCATAATGTAGATTATGAGTTATACTATGTTATTATGAGTTATAAATCAAAAATGTAAGACAGAGTGATGCTGATTTGACTCCTTCCCCTGGTGATGGAGCTTTTCTTCAATACTGGCCAGTAATGCAGCTGCATATATGATGTTCTCATAGCTTGTGCATTGATTTTCTTAATTTCTTGATTTTTGTTGTTGTTAATAGATTCGTCTTTCAGAGGCCAACTGCATTGGAAGCATAGATGATTCAACCTCCACTGGGGGAAACTCCTAACCCACATAAAGTCTCTAGAAATATTAATGTTCCATCCTCTGAATATTATTTCAGGGGCTTTTCCAGCATGACCAAATGTTGTCTTTCATTTTAGGCTCTGAATTCTGTCAGTTGCCAGTTTCAGTATAAAATCTGAATTAACCAGAGATGTATTCTCATGTGCTTCTCTCACCGTGGTTCAGTGTCTTGGCTCGAATCAGCCCCGAACATCAGCCACGCCGCCACCGCCTGCTCGGGGGTTGACCTCTTCCCATACCTGCAGAAAACCAAAGGCACGCATGTAATGACTGCAGCTCGGCATTAATTGGAGACTCTCGTCCACGTGAAACCCCCTCTGTGCTCCACACCAGTCACCCGGTCAGCATTTCACTAGGTGCTCTGGCGTGACCCCACCTGGCTTGTTATGAATTTTTAGTGGACTTATCCAGCTGTGAACAAGATAAGTTAGCTGCATACACCCTGCTAAGTTTTTAATCAGTGTACTTCTCTGCAGTCCAATCCAAAAGTCAACTGTGCAATCGCCGGAGAAAAGAGGAGAATTTTTCGAGTTCACTGCCCCAGTGTCCAGCGAGGCAAACGACAAACAAGCTCCTCCGACTTCAATGCAAAAAATCAATGCCTGGCAATTGTAACCTTCCTTTGTTGGAGCCACGAGGGGCCAAAGGTGGCACGCAGCCCCTCGAGTCTAATGACAAACAAGCCTCTTTAATTACAGAGCAGGAGGGTTAATGATGGGGAGATACACCCAGCTTCCATCACAGGGAAAGTCACGACAGACAAGAAAACAATAAAAAGACATTTCTTTACGATGCATAAAAGAAATGTGTACAACCATGCAGGATTTGTATTGAATACTGTACATAATACAGTCTTGATTCACCTGCAAAGAATGAAATGGAATTCATTAATGTGTCTGCTGTTTCCTGGATGTTTTTTTGTTTTTTTTTACAAGATGTGGGGACTTAACAGAACAATTACAGGCTCCTCTCTGCTCTGAACAGAGGAAGACCAGGCTCCTGCTCTCGGCCTCCTTATTTCTTATAACATGAACAGCGGTGTGTTGTAATTTAAGCATAATAATGAGCCATTAAGAGTGCTATTTTGCTTGCAAAAGAAAGGACGAACTTATGACTTCAGCATATGAAAAGTTTTGATTCAGAGTGAAAAAAAAGCCTTTTATGAGCAAATTCATGCCACAAAGGGAGAGTTGGATCCTCCGGTGACGGTCCTTGTCTTCAGGGGAAGTGGACGACGTGTCTGACCAACCAGAGGATGAAAAGTACCAAAGTAAATTCATGTTTTCCAGCATTTATTAGTCTTTTTATTAGATGCTTTGTGTGTTGATTTTACAGTTAATCGTACTCACAGAGCCGCTGTGACTCGGATGATTTTCAAATGCACCCAGAGAATCACTGTAACTTCACTGAAGACCTCCCTGCGTTGACTTGTTTGTTTGTTTGATGAAAATAGATATATAAAAACATTTGAAATGTATAGACCATGCTGACTGACCTCTGCCTGGTGATGAGGTTCACATAATGCCGGATAGCTGCGTGGTACTTGGCCCACTCGGCCGGTGAGGCGTTGCTCCCCGGACTCTCCGGTTTGGGAGGGTAGGCGTCCGCCAAGCTGCTCCAACACACCAGCAGGCAAAGTACGAGCGCTGCGAACATCATCCACGACCTCAACGTGCTGGCCATCTGAGGAGGAGGAGGAGGAACACCGGGGCATCATTTCCCTTATTAATAATAATGATATTTAAAAAAAAAAGTTATCGAAAATAAACAAACTCTTGCATAAACTTTAAGTGAACGCCGAAATACTTTTGTGATGTTTGCGCTTCTGCGCCACTTTACGCAAATCCCTTCAGGCACAAAAAGCATTACTCAATAGCTGATGTGAATTTCATAAGAGGTTTCCACGGGGAAAAAAAACAACTAACTCCGGTTAAAGTAGAAGAAAGAGAAAAGTATGAAGACTCACTTTTTGACAGTTGTCTGTTGGTGGAGTCGCTCCGCTGTTGCCGCTCTCCTCTCGGTTGGCAGGATTATATATCGTGAGGGATGATGATGGTGATGATACCTGATGCGCACTGAGCCACACTTGACCACACCCCTCGCCTTTCTCCTCCAGCACCGTCGGTCCGGGGGGGGGGGGGGGGGGGGGAGGGGTCGGTCCGGAGGGGGGGGGGTGCTGGAGTACAAACTTGCCTGCGTAAATTTCAGTCTCCGGCGCGTGGAAAAGTTCATTCGTCGTGCGTAAAATAAGGCGAACGTGATTAATTTCTCATAATCTTACTTAAAATAAGTGTTCAAATCGTAGTTGCTGGCGCTTCTCGTGGTGCTACGTTGTTCCGACACCTAAACTGTGACGACTTGTCGATTGCAGCCTCTCATGAAGTGAATTACTGCAGGGTTTCCCCTCAGTCTGCCCGCTCAGCACCACGGACATTCAAACCATGACAGGTTGGTCTCAGTCCGAGGCTGCAGCCTCTGTCCACGTGTAACGAGTGAGCCAAGGAGTTGAACAGACTTTCTGTCCAAAAAAAAAATGCTTTTATTGAGCTTTCTTCTCCGATCTGACAAATATTAAAAGTATTCACACAACGGTGCCGACACGAACGAGACTTTCTGTTAATCCATCAGCTCGTGCAGTGCTCGGAGGGTTGTAATCAGAGGCAACCGGTGGAGTTTATTGACTCCATTACGCGGGTAGTTAATGAACAAACACATTCATCTTCTGGTGGATACACAGGATGAGCGATGGGTAAAGGCCCACATGTGTCTGGTCATTATCCGAGACACCTTTAGCCTTCCATGTGCTCATCACTCCTGCATGTGTTATTCAGATGAGGAGGAGGACGATGGCGCCTTCCACATGGCCTGGAAGCAGAGGTCATAGGCTGCAGTTCACACCCACCCACCCACCACCCACACACACACACACACACACACACACACACACACACAGCAAAGTAATTATCATTATCTCAGGATTCAATTAAATGAGGTGTTGGTGAATCAATGATCACTTTTTTTTTTCTTTTTTTTTTACTCGATACATCTTCAAATTCATGTCGCCACTGAGACTTCGAGGGAGGGTGCGGGCCGAGAACGCTGATGTGACACTGTGTCCACAAATACCTTTCAGGTCTCGAGAGCTGGGACTGAGTCTAATGTGACCGCTCGCATTTATGACCAGCGGCTCCCGTTTATCTCGGATCTTCACGGTCTACTGTTCAGTGCGTGGCGCCTGAAGTCATCCCTCCTCCTGCAGCCGGGCAGGTGCAGTCATCTTTGGGACTGTGTGCACACGTTGAGGGGTTTGTTGTCTGTTTGCACACAGGGAGAGAGACGTGGACAAAGATATTTAGTTGTTGAATGGAGTTAGTGTCTTCAACGTTTAAAGGCCGAATGCATTCCGGTTCCTCCTCCCACTGTGGTGGATAAGAGTTTGTCTCAGTTTTGAAATGATGCAGTCTACATGTTTCTTCAGAGGTCATATCCTTGTCTTATATGGACAAAACTGAATGACTCTTTTACCATTAAGGGAATATTTATTAATCATTTTGGGGAGACATGCTTATCTAAGGATGACTCAAATTGTTGTATAGCTTCTCACGTGTAACGGAAACATGTTCCTCGTCATTTACTGTGTGTGTGTGTGTTAGTGTAAATCCATCCCATATTTTGAGTTACACCCTGTGAACCCTCCATATGAGGCTGAGGCCTTATTAATTTAGTTGCAGAATTATTTTTCTTTTTTTTTTGCAGCTGATAAAGTTGCAACAAAGAACTGGTGCACACATTGCTTCATTTTTTCAAAAGCTCAGATGACTGAATGAGGAAAGTCACTGACAGTGGTTCTTTGATATTAAAGTCATGATTATCTGCTCTCCTGTCATTTCCTTTAGTGGTAGAATACTGCAACTGCCACGAGAGGAAGAAAGATGGGATATGCAACAATGGCCCCTTACCAAAAGGATTTTGAAGAGGATTCCAGCATATTCCAGTTAACTGTATGGTGAACATCTTAGCCAATGGGCTACATGGATACTTCAATGGTTTATTCTCAAGAGAATGCATTATTATTATTACCTTGGAGGCAAAGGGAAAGCGTCACATTGTACAACTAGGAAACACAGGGTAAAAAGGAAGACTTAATGATTATATTTCACAGGCTAATACAGGTAATACGTAAATCAAAGAGACTGTCATGTTGCAATACTGTGCATGTTGTCCTGCCCGGCTCCCCGGGGGAGGCCATGACAGCTCCTCTCATGTGTCGTTTATAGAGTCATAAAAAACACTGGGTTTTGCCTTCGTCTGTCCCTAAACCCTTGTCAGAAACATGATTTGGACATAAATCCAACTGACAGTCACAGTAGAGCTGCTGCTGCCGCTGCTGCCGCTGACAATAAACAAGCAGTTAAAGTGTATATGACCACGCCATAAAAGCAGTAAGTGGATTGTGGTATTACACCTCAATTGCACTGTCCATTTCTGAGCAATTATTGTACCATAATTCAAACTGATATTGAGGGACAATTAGTGCGCCGCTGCTTTTGGCACCCCGTGATGCTAAATGAAAAAGCACGACGCCAATTGGAAAATTCTGGCTTTTAACAAACAGCCACAATTTATAATGAATGAATGAATACATCATCTATTCTCTGTGCTCTGTGTTGTGATCGCCCATTTCCCCACAGCTGGCTATCCTGGACATTTAGTTGATTCCTGCTCCAGTAATCAAGCTCTTTGCGTTCACTTTGACCGGCCATAAAAGTCAACGGCAAGAAACAACAATGTGCACAAGACAAACTCATTAAGTCGCCCCAGCGTTTGTAGGTAAACACAGAGAAAGTAACAGCCCCCGGATAAAGGGAACGAGCCAGACAGTGGAAGTTTTCACAGTCCAATAAACCCCGGCTAATGCTCTGCAGAAGAGCCGTTTGGGGGTAAGTGCCATCAAGGCAGAGGTAATGGGAGCTGCAGGAGGCCGGATTTTCAAAACTTTTTCCTCTCATCTTCATCAGTTTAACCAAACTTTTCTGACGGATGCTGGTGCCTGATGTCTGGGACTTTGATACGTAAGACCACGTACCATCTTCTTTATCTCGGAGAGCGATAACTTTAACAACTATATTCACAGAATGCGTCCACCTATACACCTCAAATGTGGCCCTAAAAGCCTTCTTCCTCAACATCTCACATGCAGCCTAAAGGAAACACACACACACACACACACACACACACACACACACACACACACACACACACACACACACACACACACACACACACACACACACACACACACACACACACACACACACACACACACACACACACACACACACACACACACACACACACACACACACAGTGCTCAGAGGTCCACTCTGGTGTAAGAGCAATCTCCCAGGAGAATGTCTCACTCCTTCCTGTCATCACAGACAGAGGGGGAAATGAGTATGCGTTTTTATTTAGCCTTATCTCCAGAGTGGGGGATCCACTAATATGAACAGAGTGCTTTTTCAGGCAGCCGGGTCTGTTTGCACGGCTCAGGGGACAAAACGGGGGGTTGATGGCTGCCCACCACCACCACAGCACCATAAGTCACGAGCATAATTGGCCCTGAGAGGGGCCAGGAAGTGTCAGTCAGAATCACTACATGATAAGTGAGCAATAACATAATTCTTTTTATTTTCTTAATGTTAGACTTTTGTATTTTTCTCTATCGCGCACACACTCGGCTTCTTCATAACAGCAGGGCCATGTCAGTCCTGACTCCTGAACGACGGGTGCACGAGTCAGGGCTTCTCGTTTGCTCATTTGCTCTCCAGAACATCGATCGCCTTACGAGATTCTCTGACCCCTGAAGTGGACCATTTGTCTTTTCTGGAAAGCAGGACCCGACCAATTACACCAATATCCCTAGGAACTGATGTGTTTATGTGCGAGCCGGCTGAGGGCGGCTTCAGGTAACGCAGATGGATGACGAGGCGCGCCCGAGGAAAGGTTGATGACTTGATGCACAGTGAGTTCTCAAAGCCACAACAAGTCGGGGAAGTCTGTGATCTTCTACATGGCGAGATGAGGTCAGAATCTTACTCACGCGTCTTGCAGATGCAAAACTTGCAGCATTAACACTAGTGGACGAGATGAATCATCCGAGACGTGAATCAATGTGTTTTATGCGTCACAGTGACCTGGACAGAAGCTGGAAACAGCTGATACTGCCTGCAGGCTGTGGAGGCTTCGGGTCTCAGGGGGGGTGACTCAGGATCTCTTCCCAATGGACGCCAATTACAAAAACCATAAAATTTGCTATTTTTTTGACCCCTTGATCATCTCTAAATGAAGAAACAGGCTCAACGCTCGGAAAAACACAGAACACATCAGTTCCCAGTGCCAACCTGTATTATGTCCATACATATTTGAACTGGCTGTTCATCAATAACTAATAAAACCATCTCACGTGTGTTGATATGCATCTTTACAGACATTTTACAGTAGATTGCATTTGTTGATGAAGGGAAACTTAGACTGGGGTGGGGGGGGGGGGGGGGGGGGGGGACTTAGGGGGTAGCAGTTTGTTTTCTTATTTTTTTGGCCAGCAGCAAACACACCCCCAATTCAGCTATCAATCACTTTGACACACTGGCTTAAGGTGTGTGTGTTTGAGAGCCCATATATCAGGAGCAGCTTCTGAAAAACAAGGGGTGGTGATATCGGAGGGGGCCTGGGGTGTTGGTGAAAAGAAAATGGCTAATGCTCTCAAGTGATATGCCATCAATACCACAGAATCACACACGAGAAAAATCAGTGCGACAGAGAATCAAACTAAAATAACAAGACCAAGTGTACTGCCAGGCCATTCCGTCTGGATTATTGTAATGCAGATTTACATGTCTTTGTCACAAATATGATTGCTTACCTTCAGAGTGGTGCCAGACTTTTGGATGATCATATCTCCCCAATGTCAGCTTCTCTTCTTGCTGCAGGGCCCCAACTCGCTGGAACAGTTTACCAGAGGAACTTGGACTAGAAACGTCACGTCTGTTTATAAAACATCTCTCACACTGTACTTTTACATAATTAGCTTTTAGCTATTTCTTATGTTTCTTTTGGCATAGCATTTAACTGTTGAGTTTAAATGTCATTTTGTTGTCTTTCATGTATAGTGTTATATTATGTGCTGTTTTTAAATATTGTATTATTTCCTTTGTTTTAGAGTTATTATCATTAATAGTATTGCTAAAAATAAAAATTCAAGTGGTACCAGTTTAACTGCAATATTTGCTTTTCTGATTGATTCACAAACTGAAATTGGTCACTAATATTTTGGGCCAAAAGAAAAATGCTCCAAAAACACCATTGCTCAATTAATTTGGCGATACATTTTGTAGTGGTTACTTACATTTGCCATTATCATTATCAAACTATTGCGTCTTTGGATTGTGTACTAGATTTATCTTTGATTTCGTGGCCACAGCGACCATCCAGTAAAGTGAAACAGCATCAGAATTAACAACCCGTCTTCATCATCACACCCAGCTCCATCCTGCATATCCCCATCTAACCTGCTGGCCATCTGCATTTCCCTTTAAAAGGGAGATGAATGATGTTAATCATGGGAGCTCTATTCATCCCTCAGCTCCTGCTCATCCTGCTGTAATAAAGCCGTCTGCCTACCGGAGTAATTGCTCTCATCTGTCTCAGTCCTATGAGCGAACACCTGACCGGATAAAAGCTCCAACTCTGTAACTCCCCTTCTGGCAGCGGTCGACACAAATTGAACTGAAACATCGACGCCTTTCCTGCAACTCTTCTTTATGCAAAACAGACTTTTGCAGGAAATAAAAGTACATATACGGTCCTGACTAATCACAACCATTGTATCTAGGATGAGGCAAACTTTAACAAAGACTCTTTTATTTGTTTAAAGACATCAGACACCAAATGTGTGCCGCTGCAGTTACCCTTCGAAGCGTCATCTTTTAAATTCACCAGTGTAAACAGAAATTTACTAACACCGAGCCACACCACAAACACAAAAACAGGCTTATTGAGGAAATTTGATTTTGAAACAAACTCAAAATATAGTGGTATAATATATATACAGTATACATAAAAAGAAACTACCACTTGAAATTAGACAAATCCCATATTCACATTATTACAGTATAATAATCAGTGGCTGGTAACCGTAAGTAAATGCTTTTTTCGTGTCCCACTCTCGAAGGTTCATTCAACTAGCAGTAACGGCATGTTTGATCGAAAACAAAGAAAATAAAATGTTAAGTTTTAAGTGCAACCAAAAAAAATCTATACATTGCCTGTTTCTTTCTCAATCAGCGTCTCTACCATCTTAGGTAAAAATGCTTCCAGGAAATGAAAGAAGTCAGAAAAAACTGCAGCCCTGTCACTGGTTGGCTCCAATATGAGCACTGCCCGAGTGATCTCCGTCCCGCCCACCATCTGGGGCTGGACGGTGAACTCCAGCGGCTCCTTGAGCTTGGGCTCCTTGTCAATGATGCGAGCTGTGACCTGGGACTCCATCTCCACGCAGCTGCCCTCCGGTCTCGAGTCTGTATCTTTGATCAGCTCCCTTCTCACTTTCCTCCTGCCCGCCCACACCATGTGCTTTTGCACACAGATCCAGTGAGGGAAATCTCGCCGGGTTTTTATTGCCAGTCTAGGCTTTTTACCCTGAGGCGACACAGAAGCATCGCTGCTGGATGACAGCTGCCTCTTGCCACCAACCTTAGAGCTACCTTCATTTTTGGGTTCAACGCTGTCCCAGCTGTCGTTCAGTGATGTGTTGAGGGAGGTCGGGGTAGTTTCCATTTCCTCTACGGCATGGACAGCTGAATCCTCACCAAAGACGGCATCTGCATCTGAGTGAGCGAGGTGACACCTGAGAACACTTTTGAGGACCTCCTCAACGGCAGCACAAACCTTCTGAAACCACAGCAGCCGGAAGCCTTCTCCCGCCATGTGAAGCTGGTTACGCAGCACTTCAGGGAGCGACGCCGACTTGAAGGGAATGCTAATGGTTGGTGCCTCCGATTTGGCATGTGCGACCTGGCCTTGGGGGGTGAATAAGCGCACCAGCCCCCATGACTTCCCCTTGGTGGATTTGCGCTGGTACTGCAGGCTGCGGCAATACTTCTCAGCCTCCTGGCACTCCCTCTGGAAGCAGCGCTGGGAGCGTTCATTCAGGTTTCCGGCTACGTTGTGGGACAGTTCAAAGGGGTCCAAGAGATTTAGGGGGGCCAATTTAGGACCATGGTGAGGGGTCTTGGTGGACGGTTCCTCTTGCATGGCCTCCTCCTCTTTATTACGGCTGAGGAAAGCAGTGATCGGGAGAGCACGGCCCTCCCTGACCGATATGACGCTACTTGCAAAATCAAATTTGGCATAGAAGGAGAAGAAGCCAGACAGCAGGGAGCCTTGACCGAGAAAACACATGCAAGATGATGAATGAATTCAATGTATTTATGAAGGAGCTAGGTTCAACAACAAATCACGCCTTTTCTTTTGTAACTTTCACTTACAGAGGTCCTGTGTATTCTTGCTGCGGGGCACAGCAATGGGCTGACTGGGGAAGGTGCAGTTCCAGCCCTCGATCACACATTCTTCCTCTTCACCTGCAAGGATGTTCACGAATAAGAGTCAATGAGAGAGGTAAAGAAATATCTTGTTAACATGCCACAAAACAGACAAACTTACTGAAAACAGTATAATTGTGCAGGAGTCAAATTAAATCTTTCATGAAAGCTCTCTACAAAAGAATACATGGTCTCCATACACGTTGAACCCTCTACACATCGACAGCAAAGTTAAGACCGACAAAACACCTATCATTTCAGGGAAGCTACATTTTTTACAGTAACGTGGAGCGACGGGGGGCAGACCTCCACTGCAGTACTTACAGGCCATGTGCTTGAGTTGGTCGACGGTGGGGAGGACGGGCGGCTCGCAGTTTTGCAGGTAGAAGATGATCAACAGTGTCAGAGCGTAGTTGTTGAGAAGAGGACCGGCGCCACTGGGATTACCTACACGTCACAACAAAAAGGTTTTTTTGTGTGGCAGGATGATACCAAAATTAGTCAACTGTAGTATTGAGTAGACAACTGATGAAAGCGTTGACATTGATCAGTTTGTTTCTACCTAAAAGATAATGTCTGAGGATTAAGGATTCCATGATTTTGTAGGGTTATGTGATGTTAAATGTAAGCATCCTTTGTTTATTCTTGTCTTAATAGTTGTATTTGAACTGTTGGGTATCCTCTGTAATATGATGAGGTCTCGACCTCACTATGTAAAGTGCCTCGAGACGATGCATGTTGTGATTTGGCGCTATACAAATAAAATTGAACTGAATTTTGTGTAGCAGATGGATCTACTGCTCAGATGTCACATGTCAGACATGTCAATAAATCAATAATTCCAAGAGAAAAACTACTACGTCTGGACACGCTTGTTGTTGATGCGGATTTTGACTCACAGCGCTAACACTTAATTACTTTTGGACTCATTTTCCAACACCACTGATGGAAAGAGAACCTTAATAGCGCTGTGAGTCAAAAAAAAAAGTGTCCTCTGGAAACACTTCTGTTGTGTTGCGGTCTATTTGCACCGCTTTTTCTAAATGTGTTGTGTTGCGGTCTTTGCAGCACTTTTTTTTAATGTGTTGTGTTGCGGTCTTTGCAGTGCTTTTTTCTAAATGCTGCGTATGTGTTGTCAAATTGATGAAGATGTTTTCTTGATTTGGTTGTGTTTTGTCTTTTTGCATGTGTTTTCTTAAGTTGCAGTGTTGTGAGCTCTCAGGGCCACCGTAGTAATGTAATGAGTAAATGGTAGTTAATGAACTCTTTATTGAAGAACACTCTTATTAAGATTTGATTTTATATTAGGAGACACATCCTGTAACATTAAAACACAAAAAAGGCAGGGCACTGAAAAGTGTTGCAAATCAGTGTCCCAGCAGTCCCAACATGATCGTAAGCCAAAAGTGAAGTTCTAGTGACATCTGTTGATCGGAAAATGAAATGCCTACCTAAACACATCAAAACAAAAATCTCCTTAAGTGATGTTGCATGTGCGAAGGGCCAAGTAATTTCCTTTTACCAGCCAGCTGTTTCTGCTTCGCCCAGTAGCGGATGGTGTACACCAAAGGTCTCAGTCTGTCCTCTGTCCCCGAACACAGCTGAAGGAAGCGGGTGTTCCTTAAAGCCAGTCTGGTGATGGACACAGAAGGAAGGAAAAGAAGAGCACACAGTTATTCTGCTCAGTGTACATGATGAAACATTTCTTGCCACATCATCCACTCACCTGTTGTTAATGGTGATGTCTCCCTGCAGGTTGAGCTCGCGGTGATGGAACTTGACCACAGGGAGACGAGCGCTGCCGACCACATGGACTTTGTGCACACTGGGGACACAGCGCTTCAAGATCGCAGCCACCAGGTCCAGGACCTCTGCTGGAGAGGCTGTGGACAAGTCGATATCGGACAGGATGGAGTCCTCAGAGCGGCCATCTTCTGACGTGCCCTCCACTGCCTGAAGAAAGAGGGGAGGAGGCACTGATGTTATATTATCTAATATTTGGCTATAAATTGTCTGGGTCCAAAACCGTATTCAGGCGTCACAACTAAGGTAAGGGGGGAAAAAGATTTTATGGGCACAAATATCAGACCTGTTCTGCGGTGCATTTGGCATGGGCCTGGAACACCTTGGTGTTTTCCAGGTCCAGGAAGAGGTCCAGATCACAGGAGTGGATGCCAAAAGTGTTGACAGACGAACCAAATGGCAGAATCTGGCTGTCTGTAACGCGTCGGGGGAAAAAAGTGATACAACCAATCTACAACACTCTTTTGCAAAAAATAACATTCGGAAAGAAGATTTCAGAAACTGACTTATCACGTGTGTGTTTACAAAGGTTACCCGGAAAAAACTCCACGAAAACCTCTTGCAGGAGTTGAACCAGCAAACCTCGGGCCTTTTTCTCATTTTCTCCCAGCTGAGATCGCTCAACGACACACTGCATCTGCGCATCCACCTTGAGAAGAAAGGACATCATCGTATTACTTATGTTAAACAAGCCACCTTGATAAAATGCTGGTCTATTCACATTGACTAAAGCAGAGTTCAATATATACTAATCTACTGTAACAGGGGAGAGACAAACAACCATCACACTCACACCTATGGTCAATTTAGAGTCTCCAATTAACATTTTAGCCCAATCTGCATGTCTTTGGACTGTGGGAGGAAGCCGGAGAACCCAGAGAGAACCCACGCACACACAGGGAGAACATGCAAACTCCTCACAGAAAGGCTCTTGGTGAAACCTTCTTGCTGTGAGGCGACATTGCTAACCAATGCCGCCCATTTAGTTTGTGATACATAAATTACAATATATTATACTATAAAATGCATATTCATTTCACAATGAACTTCATAATCTAGACTGTATAAACAACAACTTCAAAAATCAATTAAATTGTTTCAACTTAAAGTTGACAGTTAAGACAATAGATAACCTTAATTTGAACAAACTTAGTTAATTTGTGCTACCGCTTAAAGTAATTTATTTTTAAAGTTGGAAAGTAGTTTTCTATTTTCAGTGTATGGCTAATATATACTCTATAGTATGGAAATGATTCAAGATTAAGAATCTAAAAAGCTCTGCTGTCAGCCCTTAGAGGTCAGGAACAGTCCTTGCAACCACGTGTAATCACCTGCTGACCCACACTCTCATTGTATATGTGACAACTTACAGACACCAACTGACACAGCTCAGGTTTGAGACGGTCGAGAAGCCGTTGGAGGTTCTGGTAGTCATTCCTCTTCTTGGGAATCAGCTTGAACTCCTTCTTCTCCCGGGGTTTGACGCGCACCTTGAGGCCCTTCACCTGATGCTCGACGAGGGAGAGGGCTGCCTGTAAACCCTCCGGCTCGCTGAACTGCACGATGGCAAACACGCCCTGTGGGGTGCAGAGTCACACATCACAGTCAGACCACACTGAGGATTCGTCGGTCGATTTCCACACGCTGCAGAGAAACAGACCGTCGGTCCCTCTTGGTACGGACACGCTGTAAAGAAGGGCAGCGGACTGACCTTGTCTTTGTCCACGATAACATCCGTGACCGGTCCAAACTGCTGGAAGTGCTCAGCTATGTCAGCCTGAGAGATGTGAGGCTTGATGCCACTGACGAACACACTGTGCTCCTCCTGAGTCTTCCTGGTGGAGCGCACGGTGCTCAGTGTCTGGTGTTTCCGCCCTTTGACATGCTGATCCAGACTTGGCACTGTTGGACAAGAAATAAAAACAATCGAGACTTAATCAAAAGGTCGAAATATACCACAGCGATTACTTGCTAGGACATCGGTTGGTGCCAAACATTTAAAACCTTCTACTACTATGAATCTAACATTTCTCACAGCACATGTCATACACACACTGCTGTAGTGTTAAACACGAGGACATACGGTTTGAATTTCGCCATTCATTACGGAAGTGGCGGGAACGTAGTATTTGTGTGCATGTTTGTGAGCCAAAGATTATCAAACACCTGCTCAGAACAAAAGTTCTCTCGATTGTTACTAAGTGACTCGCGTGTAGCTCAGTTAGCTTAAAGCGGACTTACTGTTCGGTAGGTTGACATTGCACAGAGCGCAGTGAAACCCCTTCGGCGTCGGTTTGATGTCACTGTTTGATTCCATGATGCCAATGAATATGAATTATAACGACAACAGAGATGGACTAAAGCACAACCGTCCTCGGCGGGGTTTGAGGCCGACCGTCCTCCACGCGCGTCTCAAATCTCCCTCCAACGACGCTCGAGTCCGGTCCGTCACCTAAATGGGTCCGGGTTGTTTTGCTCGATTCTACAGTTCCTTTGAATATTTTTGGTGGCCTAAAATTCCAGTCCACTGCTAAAACCATGTTGTTGACATAAATTAATAATAATTATTATATCCAAACATAAAATACACGGAGGACCAACTCTTGTGAGTCTGTTCCTGGTTAGTATGTAGAGGCAGAAGACTGCCTCTACATGGCTCAATTTTTGTTTAAAACCATTCACTCCATTTACCCAATCACCCTTAAATGTTTACCACCACCTACAAAGTACAAATATGTACCAGGGATAATATATTTTTCCCTGTAGCCTCTGCATGTATATTTAAAAAATCAACAATCAACACAGAGCAATTGTAATGTCTTCTCCCTTCTGTATTTTCACCTCTTGTAACTGGACAAAACGATGGTGTCCAGTCACAGGATCTTTACCTACAATATGCAACATATACGCTTCAGGTGTTGACATCTTTGTAATGCCTTTTTAAAGCCATTTGATAAAATATCTTCAAAGTAATTTTAATCATCACTGAATAACAAAATGTTCAAATATTAAGATAAATTCACAGTATATTCATTGTAAAAACAATTTAATTAACTTTTTTCCACCATAAAAAATTGTTGTAAAATCAGTCATGAATTACATACAACTTGACATTAAATGAACATTTGAGACAAATTTCCCTGCCGTCTTGGAGAGGAGAAAAAAATATCTAGTGCTCGATTTTCACTCAAAACTAGCTTCTAAAACACAGTAAGGTCTAAAATATGACAAACACAAAATGTTATGAGGGAAAAACTTCCTTTTGGTTAAGAATATATACATATGCTTTTATTTCTTCGCCGATCTTCCTCTTCGGGTTTTCGGCTGAGTCTCAGCTTCAGCACCTTTCTTGGGGTCCACTGTACTCAAGGACTCAGTTTCATCAGCGACCTTTGCCCCTCGCCTGGCTCTCTTGATGGGCTGAGCTTCAACAACTTCCTCTGAGAGATCCTTCTCTTCAGTTTTGTTGGTGTCATCTTGTTCAACAAGTTTTGACTTCCTGCCTCGAACAGCTTTTACGGGTGTTGCTTTTGGAATTTGGAAGACTTCCTTGTCTGCTTTCCACCTGACAGATCTCTTGGACACTTTGATGTCTTCAGCAGCAGCACTGCCTAAATCGTCGCAGGGATTTCCCTGGTCACCGATCACGGTTGGTTCTTCTGTTGTGGGCTTTGCTGCTGGCCGCCTTCCTCTTTTAGCTGGCTCCACCGAGGTTGGAACAGACGATGAAACCAGGACTGTGGACTCTGCACTGGTGTCGTCGAGGGAAGGAGCAGCCCCTCTCCGTGCCCTCTTGACTGGAACGACTTGTGGAACCTCATTTTTCACAGAAGTTTTCACCCCTCTTGCCCTGGTAGGTTTAATGACTGGAGCGTCTGGCTCAACACTTTTCTCCTCCTCAGCCTCCAGCTCAGGGTCCAATTTCTCCTCTGGAACTTCAGCAGTGACTTCAACCTCTTCAGCCACCTCTTTTCCTCTCCTACTTCGTTTGGGTTTGACAGCAGGCGCTTCTTGAACCTCCGTGGACACAACAGCGGTTTCATTCTCAGTGGATTGTTTGGCTTTACGTCCGCCTCTCCTGGGTTTTGTGGTCAGAGTTGCCGGCTCATTCATCTCCAGTGGTTCAGCAACTAGTAACGCTTCAGCCTCAACGGGTACAACCATTTCATCAGTGTGGATTTCTTCTTCTTCTTCGCTTGGTTTGACCTGTTCTTCCTCAGTTTTCCTGGTTCTCCTCAATTTTTTAACTGGCTCTTGGGCTTCAGGAGTCTCAGTTGAAATGGTCTCGCCATCGTTCTCTTGCTTTTCTTCTTCCTGTTTGGCATTTCTTCCCCTCTTGGCCCTGACTGGAAGCTGACACTGCTGCTGCTGCTGCTCAGTCTCCACAACAACAACTGCGTCTTCTGCAATCTCTATTTGTTCAGTGGTATCAAGTTTCGTCTTTCTCCCTCTTCTAGGTTTTCCAACAATGGTAATTGGCTCATCACTCACTTCATTTTTCTCTGGTTCTGGCTGATGTGGCTCAACAGGTGCTTGTTTGGTTCTTCTTCCCCGAATGGGCTTCACAACAGCTTCCTCTGCAGGGGACGCAGAATCATTTTCTTCTTGACTGATATTTATAAGAGGAGTCTCATCACTCACAGCTTTGGTGGAAATCTCAGTCTCGGGTCCGGTTTCCAGGGATTTCTCTGGGACAGTTTCTGGTTTGTCATCAGAGGCGCTCCCTTGAGCCTTTGCATTTCTGGTTCTTGTGGTTTGTCTGACAGCAGGTGTTGCAGTAGCCTCAGCTTTCTTCCCTCTTCTTCCTCTGACTGGGACAGGGGCCACAGGCTCTCCTGAAAGTTCCTTGGCCTCCTGTTTATCTTCTGTTGTTTTAGATTCCACCATTTTTCCTCTTCGGCCTCTAACGGTTTTCTTCACAACGATGGCTTCATCCGTGTCTGTGACTTTGCAAGTTTCTGCGTCCGCTTCAGGTAAACTCTCGATTACAGGTGCATGGGGAACACTCTCCATTGCGTCTACTGATTTACTTTCATCATTTCCACTGGGTACCATCTCCAGCTGGTCACTGCAGACTCCATTTGCATCTAAAAAAAAGAAATCATAGGAGAATGCAATGAACAAATGTTATAATTTAGAGTTAGAGTATTTACCAAATACCTCATCATTAAAAACAGTCAGGATTTTTGTTTCTTCTTATGAAAATCGATGGCAAGGCCCATACATGATTGATAACATACCTTTGTCCACATCAGCTTGAGAAACATGAGGCACATCTTGCTGCTCTGGCAACGATTGAGACTGGTCAGATTCTTGTTTAGTTTTTCTCCCTCGCTTGGGCTTTGACACAATTGTCTCCTGAGGTGCTGCACTGTCACTTGCTTTGTGGTCGACATCCACTGGGGGGATTGGTTTGCTCTCTTCTTCTGGTACCATTTCAGATTCAGTAGCAACCTCTTGCACCATGTCAGCCTGATCATCTGAAGCCTTTTTGGCATTTCTTCCTCTTTTAGGCTTAACGGCAACTTTAGAAGGCTGAGGGGCACTTTCTTCCACTGCAAGATCATCATCCCTGCGTTCAGTTGTCCTCGCATTTCTTGTTCTTGTCGTTTGTCCAACAGTGCATGGAACTGTGGTTTCAGTTTTCTTCCCTCTTCTTCCTCTGACTGGAGCCGGGGCGGCTGGTTCCTCAGAATGTTCTGTTTCCTCTTGTTCATCCTCAGCTGCCTCAGATTCCACCACTTTTGCCCTGCGACCTCGAACAGATTTCTTCTCATGGACGGGATCCACAGCAGTTGTGTCCATTTCTGTGACTTCGCCAGCTGTAGTGTCAATCATTCCCTGTTGTTCCTCAGATAAACCATCAACCACTGCTTCTACCTTGGGTTGTTCCTCAGGTATGCTCTCAACCACTGCTTCTACCTTGGGTTGTTCCTCAGGTATGCTCTCAACCACTGCTTCTACCTTGGGTTCTTCCTCAGGTATGCTCTCAACCACTGCTTCTACCTTGGGTTCTTCCTCAGGTATGCTCTCAACCACTGCTTCTTCCTTGGGTTGTTCCTCAGGTATGCTCTCAACCACTGCTTCTTCCTTGGGTTGTTCCTCAGGTATGCTCTCAGCGGCAGCTTCTACTTTGGGTTGTTCCTCGGGTATGCTCTTGTCAACAGTCGTCTGAGAGATCGTTTCCATGACATCTGAGGATTCGTCATTATTGTGTTCACTTGGCACCTCTTCTGTGTGGTTATTAACAACTTCATCCGCATCAGCTTCTAAAATAAGACACATACCAAAAGAAAAAACAAGTGGACTTAGTAGCTGCTGAAATACTCCAGCAGATTCCAAACATGTTTTGATAATACAATTATAAAGCTAGGATAATTAAAAAAAATGTCTAGTTGTTAAGTATTTTTTGTGACATTCAGTGTGGATAACCTGAATGTTTTTTAAGGTATACAAACATGCAGATTTGATTTCCATAACTTCGCTTCAGAAAATTAATCTCTCAAATCAAATCTTACAATTAAACGGGGACCAAAATAAATTATTTTAATTAAAAAAAAGATACATTTAATCACATGTACCTTTTGCAATGTCAACCCTGAGAACATCGATCACATCTGAAGGAGAATCTTCTCGTGGCTCCTCGTTGGCAAAGTCTAGTTCTACATAAGAAACAAAACAAAGCAATATAAAGAATTGTCTTATCAGTGTACTGTAGCTTAGATAACCACTTACATTACAACTCTATTATTCATCTTACATTATTCTTATTAAACTTAACCAACTAACCTTTTGCTGTGTCTAAATCACAAGCTGGAGGAGTTTGATCTTCAGTCTGTAAAAATAAATGAAAAAAACATTTTGAATGAGCAGTCACTGTAAAACAAAGCAGGCAAACCATGCAGAGAATATCAGATTAGGTTCAGTCAAATTTAATGTCAATCTGTAGCTACACAGGCAATACGAAGACAAAAGTAATTCATTAGTATTATATTAAATAATAAACTGCAAATACTGTTTTCTTAAATGTGAGAATCTGACGTTCATGTTTAAGCTCTAAAGAATGTTTTTATTCAAATGACTTCCTATAATACAAGTTACACTTCAACATATTTAGTTCATTGTTGCTGCTGAGATCTTTATTCTTAAAAAAAAATAATGAAAAGGTTGATTCAAGTGCTTCCACTGTTACCTCATCTGGTTCCAGTCGCCCTGAAGGATCAGTTGGAGGTTCCTCCACGAGCTCTGGAAGTTTACCAGGTTCAGCTTCCTGTTGTGGGGTCTGGAAAATTTTCTTCACTCCGGTGAGGCACTCTTGTTGTTCAAGCTTCTGTTTGGGAGTTACCAGAAGATTTCCTCTGATGTCCTCCACAGGTTCAGCTTTCTGTCTTGGAGTCTTCATGATCCTCTTGACTCCAGTGAGACACTCTGGTTGTTCTGGTTTCTGCTTGGGAGTTTTCACAGGGGTCGTCTTCACAGCGTTGCACTGCTGCTCACTCGATTCATCAGAGTGAACCTCTGAGGCAGGGATCTCACTGACAAAGCTACAGTCTTGATCTTCATTAAGGAGGCGTTGTACTGCTTCACTGTTGTAACTGCTGCCCATCAATGCAGATGCCACATTCAGTGGAGACACTATCATTTCCCCTGTAAAATACATCACATTTCATTAGTTTATGCTAGTTTAAAAATAAAACTGGTCTAGTTTGACTCCTCTGTTTTAGTAATAGCCAATGTATTGCCAATGTCGTGCAATGCCCTGCCCACATGGCAATGCAGTGATGTTTATAATGTTATATTCATTTTCATGTTGAAAATGTTTTTTTTGTCATCTGTCCAATGATTTCCCAAAAATCAACTCATGCTTTATTCCCCCCAGTATCAATATGATCTCACCTGGCCCCTCTGGTGTGTTTAGAACTGATGGTTCTGCCACAGATGTTCCCAAAACTCCCATTGGCGTCTCGGTGGCACTGTTACAGGCGACAGATCTCCTCTTCCTTTCATTTACGGGGGTTTTGAACATATCAGAAATTCCTGAAACCACAAAGCCACAAAATAATCAATTACGATAAAGAACAAAGTCCAAATGTCTCCATTTGTTACACCAGGAAGAGGATCAATACCAGTCAAGTCCTCGTCCATTTTCATGTTCTTTCTGAACAGTGCGGTATTGGTGACCACTCGTGGTGCAGCTCCGGTTGGTTGTAACGCCTTTTGTTTGTAAGCTCTGCCCACAACAATGGTGATGGGCGAATCAGCATGTCCAGTGCTGACGTGACAACAGGGGTTTCTTGCAGGTGTCTGAGGAATTGAGAATGAGAGTCTTTATGGTTTTCAAATACAAGTTGTTGTTTTTTATTTTTCTTAATAAATGAAGGGGAAACCAAGGCTACATTATTTTAACTCCCAACATCCAGTATGAATTAAAACAAAAGTAAATATGTTTAACTTAAGTGAAAAGGTCATCCATTAGGGAATTATTCTCTTTCTTACAGAAATATATATATATATATATATATATATTTTTTAGCAATGTTGCAATTGAACAATAATTTGATGGCACACTGACTTGTAACAAAGAGAATGGTGACCCATTTGTTTAAACCCGAAGACCCTAGTGCCTGATCATGGACCATGTTACTTTGGTGACGGCTTACACTCTCCTACGAGAAGTGCCCACCTGAATGATAGTCAAGGGCTAATGTTGAACTGTAGATGGGCTAAAAAAGACTTACAAGTCATTAAAATCTGACGTGCATCCCCAATATTCAGAGAAAAAAAAAATATATATCAGATTCCAATTGGTGCGTTTGTTACTAGGGCTGCAACAGTATGAGATCTTAATGTTACGATAACCATCTCAGAAAATGTGGCGGCCTGCACTCTGCATGTTGCACTGGGGCTCTGTTGTGGCTCAAGAGAGTAAGAGTCTCAGAGCCCAACAGAATGAAATAATTACTGGTGGCTACAGAAGCCGCTGTCGCTTTAAAAGAGGATAACCTATGAAAAAGTCATATGCAGCAAAATAACAAATATAGTAGAAATCCTTTGCTTATGATAAATTCAAAATGATCGGGTTGTTGAAAACCGGAAAAGAACCGCTGATGTGATTTCACCACATTACTGTTACAGTATCTTTACCTGTGGTTTGGACACGGCTTTCTTCACAGTGCTCTTCTTGCTGGCCGTTTTCTTAGCCGGAGCAGCCACTTGAACCTTAGTTTGACCAAATTTCACAACTTCTGCCCAGGAATTTTGGACTGAAAAGAGAAAAAAATGTATTGTGTTTTGTTCATCATCATTTCAATAATTATCAACAGCCCTGTTAGAAGAAATAAGTTAACCCATGTTATAAAAAAGTGAATGTATATATATAGTAGATGAATCGCTTACTCTGTTTCTATTCACATGTCAGTCTAATTAGCAGATTGAAAGGTTTCTATTGATGATGATGATCATAAGCCCATAAAAGACACATTTGAAATTTCAGGGACTAACATACCTTTCATTGAGGCCCGTGAAAAACCACTCCTACGCATTATTTTTGCAGCGCTCTTGGCCACACTTGGTGTCTTCCGTGAGGCGCTCTTCATGCTCTTCCTCCTCAGAGGAATTTTTGGGGTAACGGTGACCAAAGGCATCTGGTCAGGAACAACATCTTCTGCAATCGGAGATGGCGTGCTGATGCGAGACACAGAGAAGCGCCCTTGCACTGTGGGGGTTGAGGGAGACTTTGGCGATTTCTTTCCAGGAGATGCTGCCTTGGGAGAAGAGGACCTTGATTTGGGGGATTTCTTTCCAGGTGTAGGGGTCTTAGGAGAAGCATTCTTGGGGCTTGATGACTTTTTAGGGGATGGTGTCCCCTTTTTTGTAGGACTTTGCACATCTTGTTCAAATTCCTTTGAAAAGAAGAGGATTTTATCAAACAAGATTAACCGAGTCATAGCACTTTTGTATTGCCACGTCTTGATACTTGAGTCACCATCTGTTAAAACCTTACCTTTAGTAAGCCAATGACCGATGCTCTGCGAAGAAGTGACTGTTTGGGTCTATACAGACTCAAGCTTCTCCGCGGGGCAGCTCCCTTACGTAATGGAGAGTCGGGAGGCAGACGTTTGTCAAATAACTCTGGGCTCAGTTGAAGTCCAAAGGAAACGCGTTTCTTCTTCATTTTTTGCGTGGGCAGGTCAGCCGCAAGTTCTCCACTTTTGCGTTTTTTGGTCATCTCTTTCGCTAAAAAAAGACAACAAAATACGAATTCTTACTGATCATGATCTATCAAACATGACTGAATAATTATTGCAAATCAGTAAAAACTAATTTCAAATGAGGAAAGGTGTGTTCTTTACCCTTTTCAGCTTTCCCCGCGTTCCTTGGTGATGTCCTTCGAAGAGGCTCTGTGTTGACAGTGGCCACCGCTGGCTCCTGTTCCTTTGACACTGCAGGTTTGGCCGGTGTGTCCTCCTTGCTCCTTCTTCTCATTGGTGACTTTGGCCTTTGAGCGGAAGCCTCACACACAGTAAACCTCTGAGGGGTTGCACGGTTTCTCCTCTGAGGTGAAGTTGCTTCAGACTTGATTGTGTGATCAGGTTCTTCAGCTGCAGGTCCTGGGTTTTCAGAAGCTAACTGGACGGACTTCCTCTGCCTCTTAGCAGACTTTGGGGTCCCATTACCAGCACCCTCAACCTCTGCCTTGGTTTCATCAGCTTCGGGGAAGACTTCAGTTTCATCCTTCTTCGGAGTGCTTTTGTCTTCTGTGGAAATTGCAGCTTGTCCATCATTTTTCCTGACTGAAGCAGGTAATGGAGTACAAAACCTTGAGGTGGGTGTTTGAAGCAGACTGGCAGAAGATTTCCGAGGAGTCTTGACATCCAAAGACCTTTTGATCATTTGATACAGATCACTGAAGGGGGAGATGGTCTTTTCTTGCAGCAGGCTACCATCCTCCTTGGACTCCACCTCCACCGTTTTCTCCAGGGCTCGCTGGATGTTGTCATTATTAGTTCCATCTTTATATAATAATAAAAAAGGAAAAGAAAACCGTAAACACCAACAGCGAGAACACTTGACAGTCCAAATGAAAAAAAACACAGGTACTAAGATAAAGAAGGGCGTTAAAACCCTGCCATGTGCCATGGGGACAGGCTATAGTACAAAACATTAAAAGCTATTCCATTCAAAACGCTTTAAATGTTACTCAGCTTCAAATACAGCATTGTCAACTTGCTATTCAGAATAACCACTATCACAATCTCACCTGTGAACACCTCAGAGTTCCTCTTTTCACCTGTTTCAACAGTGACCGTGTCCACCACTTGCTGATCTTGACGAATCTAGACACAAGACGCACCCCTTAGCACATTTCTAACATTTATCATGAGTGTAGGCAAATTTGAGGCACTGATGTAGTGACAAACAGGCAATTGAAAGTTAATTACTTTGAGTGTGTCAGTTTTTCCTCCCACTGAAGACCTCTTCTTTGGTGTCGGCGCTGGAGGATACTCAAACCTGATTGGACAAAGATCGAAGTAGGTTAGATCTAACTTTAAACAGTTCAGGCCACAGGGATAGGACTTTGCCTTTTCCACTTCAATTGCACCAAGTGTTTAACATATGTACATTTAGATTTGAAAGATTAAGTACATTTCTATATGCCCCGGACAACAATTGTGAGTACGTGGAGAAAAGAAAACAAAACAAAAAACTTTGTAAAAACGGTAAAACTTTTACTTGCTGTATAGTAAGTGAGGAAAGTTGTCTCCTAGCACATCTTGAGACAGATGTTGAGCATGCATGGTTGTACATTTTATAGAGTTGATGGTCAAATGACTTAAAAGCAAACTCATTTAGTGACGAGTCTCAACAGTAACAAGAATGGTTAAATGTCTCTTCCCACGCACTTGACACACGAACCCCAAAACTTTGCAAGAAGACGCACCTGAAAGAACGGTCAATAATGGTTATCACATCTCCGTGCTTCAAACGCTCGGACTGCTGCAGAACCTCTCCGTTGACGCGGGTCTGATTCACCGAGCTCAAATTCGTCAAAACGACCTGGAGGAGACAATGAGACTTTTGTAACGTGGCCACTTCAAATCACAACTCCTTCATCATCTCAAGATATTTGTTTTAAGTTAAAAAAAAAAAACTGGTCATGCTCAGTATATAGGACCCGTTACCTCTTTGTTTTCATTCAGGTCAATTCTGCAGTGCTCCTTGGAGACTTGAGGAAGCTGAATGCGAATGTCACAGTCCGGCTTCCTGGATGATCACAGAGAATTGTGCACAAAAAAAAGGACATTTAGCAACATGTAATGTGAATGTCACCATGACTACGTGAGTGTGTGTATTTGATGGGTGTTCGTGAAATAGCTCGACTGTCTAACAGGAAGGTGAACATGTGAACCGGCGAGGACACGCGTGGGAGACTGACGTGTGCAGCACAGGCCCCGCCCCCCGACGCGTCTCACAGCAGTTACCTTCCCCCGTCATGACACTACACATGGCCAACGTGGACTCCGACACCCGACATCAAGTCGAAGATAGGAAATGAATTTAAAAACCACGTGTGCGATCCCTGAATCCTGAACGCGACTCGCGTGTGTTGAATCACAAAGTGTCACTTGGATGAACTCACCTCCCGAACAAGCATGTGGCGGTGAGCGGAAACTCGGTCCCGTCGCCTCCGCTCCGCTTGATCACGACTATCTTACCGTGAAGAGGCATTTTCGTTACGTTACCTGGGAACACCGGAAAACACACACACACACACACACACACACACACACACACACACACACACACACACACACACACACACACACACACACACACACACACACACACACACACACACACACACACACGTGTCAAACCTTCACAGAGATAAAACATCGTCAACGCCGGAGTCGACGGTAGTGGCGCAGCATTTTATTTTTTAAAGAGCGAAGACTTCGATGCAGCAGACGTGCGTGGCGACATTTCAAGCTCATATTTTCCTGGACAACATCATATTGGTGTTCTTGTGACTGGACGTTGGTTCGGCGTCTCGCCTCGGCAGATCGTTTAAAACACACCACACAACTCTCTGCGCCGTGCCACGTGCAGTGTCGCCCCGGTGGTCACGTTATAACACACGATCTTATCAGAAGCGGACGTTAACATGTATTTTTAAGTGATTATTAGCAACTACGCCATGCAACAAAAGAATCCCCGTTTGGCAGTGACACGCATTACTACAGGAGCTTTACATGACCACGATGGCGCGTAGGACTGAAACACGACCACCGCAGCCTTCTTACCTGTGAGTCTGTTCAGAGACGCGTTGACTTCTGACGATCCATACACGTCGACCGAGACGAGTCGAAGAGGAAATTTGACTATAATATCATATCAGACTAAAAGAAACACTGGTTTCCGACCGTGCGCTAAAAAGGAACATGGACGAGTGGCTAACGTAAGCTACCTTAAACAGCCGCCCCTCGCCTCCTCCAGAGAGCTTCTGTCGTATCAGTCCGCCAAAGTTACACATAATAATCCTTCTGGGATAATTGGATTAACTGGTGTTTTGAGATTATCAATATGTATCAATATGCTCTGATGTGTTTGTTAATCTTTATTTGTTTATCAGAAGCAATAACAACGTGCATTTAAATAAAAGGGACTATTTTGTTTTTGAATTCGGCGGAACAATATCTCTCCGGCGAAGGGACGGTCATTTGAAAATGTTTGAAATTCCGCGCGAAGGATTGTGATTGGTCGAAACGTCACCATTCGGCAAGAGGGCGGAGTATAGCACGGGCCAATCACTGGGCTTCTGTGTTAAAATCACTTGAGTGATCAGCGCATAAGGCTGAGGATCAGTCCGGAGGTTTCAAATCTAGTTATAAGAAGAAGAAGTTCCATTTCCCCACCAACTTCTGTAAGATTTCTTAAAAATATTTTTCAAAAACACTCCAGTTAAAAAGATCTTCAATAAAAAGCCACAGCTATAAACAGATTGATCGCGGGTTCATGGATGTTTAAATTGCACATAATCACAACGGACCCCTTTCACAGATCTTCACAGATGTTAATATTTCATTGCAAATTCCAAATTTGATTTCTTTATGCATAAAGTCAAGTACAAATGGAACAAATACTGTTCGATGTTAACTTGTAGCCTTGACACCACCTTGTGCAGTTAGCATTATATAGTTATTCTCGTTTTATATATTCTTATCTCTTTTTATATATTTTTAACGTGACTGACTCTTATATTTATTTAACTGTTTTGCAATTTTTTTCTGATGGGACTACATCCAATTTCGTTGTACATGTGCAATGACAATAAGACTTCATATTCAGAAAGTTATCAAGGTCCTGTGCACTATATTGGATGCAAATCCAAACGACAAACTGTATATCTACCCCGAGCCTGGTTCGGTTGATACAGAGCTCTGGTAAAGAGCTTCCTGCTCTCATGAGAGTCTACGCCAGTTTGGCTGAACAGGAGTCATGTAGTCACAAGTGACCGTTACAGAATAATGGCAAATGCTTAAACATGTTACAGTAACAGGAAAGTAGAAAAGTAAAACTACATCTCTCTGAGGTCCACCACACAGCCAAGTAAAGAATTTTTTTTAGAAATAGCAGTGTGGTTGTTGTTGAAAAAACCCCTGAGAATATCGTATTGTGCCTGGGTGTTGTACAGCTTAGGATCTCAGGATGTGTCATTTCATACTTAAAACTCACAACAGTTCACTTTGATCCAGCTTTATTGGCAATTTTGATTCAAGTCATTGCAGTGAAGATTCTTGGTCTGGTATTCATCTCATGGGCGATGGCAAATATGCAGTATCCAACACCAACCTGGGAGCCCTTGTTATCAGTCTAGTCAATGCTATACTATTGCTACACAAACAAAAGGGTTCGCAAGGCTTTTAGAAGTTAGTGACTGCCTTCTGATCTGATGCTCCACAAACTTCTTTTTTCTGTGGATATGAGGTGAGACCTCCGATTGAGGACATCGTTGGTGCGGAGAATGTAAAGAAATACACACACACATTTGATAATTATTAAATGTTCATTTTATTTTTTTCAAATCTTTTTTGTTGTTTTTTTTTTTTTCCAAAGTCGCTTGATAATCTTGACAAAAATTGCAACATATTCCATTCTTCTCAAACTGACGGGTGTGTCTGTTGCTATTCCAGATTAGCTGTGGAGGGAAAAGTTGTGCGCTGTTCTGGACGAGTTAAGTCCTAAATGATGAAAGCAGCTTTGACCGTACAAATCAAAAGAACACGAGCGACTCGGAGAGACTCCACACTGGCATCCTGTGTCGTAACGTTTGCGTGGTCAGTGTCTCTCTGCGCAAGTCCTGGTCTGCCAGGCCTAACGAAAAGTGAGTGATTGAAGTAAAATCCAGGGGCTCAGTAGCAGAAGTGTGTGTGTGTGTGTGTGTGTGTGTGTGTGTGTGTGTGTGTATGTGTATCTGTGATTGAAGGGTTACGGGGTGCAGCACAGAACATATACAAAGAACAGGCCAAGCACAAAAAAAATGATTCCTTCCTGAGACATTGGTGTGTGTGTGTACAGTAATGATGGTCTAGATGACGTGTGTTGACGGTGAAGGCGTTTTGGCGTAAAGTGAGTCACAGGGTGCGAGGTTGCTCTGGATCCGGCAAAAAGTCACATATTGGTTTCTACCACAGGGAGATTTGTGAGGACTTAGTTGACAAAAAACATCACATTTGGGACCTTCACTTGCCTGACCACTGACAGAGTAGAGGGATTACTACAGTCTAGTCTTTTCCCATCCACTACAGATTATTGATCCATTTAGAGACTATTGAGAATCACGTGTGTTTAATACAGTGTGTATGTACACCATTCTTCACATTTGAACTCTCACGTGAATCTGGCAGTTGAATCTGGCAGTTGAATCTGGCAGGCTACATGTGGCATCAAGCTCACCATCTTCAGAAACACCATCTCTTTCTGCTACATGGCCAAAAAAGCTATGCCCCGACTGGAGTGCTACTTTGTTCTCTACTGTACGTAAAAACATGTTTTAAAAGTGAAGGGGGGGCGGGCAAAGGGTTGAATCCGTTTGTGAGAGCCACATTCTGAACAGCCAGTGATTGGTTAAGGGTCTGTCCAGTATCTAGTAGGACACAAAACACGAAAGAACTTCCTTCAGTAAAATGTGCTCAAAATGTCTTTTCTTGAATCACAAACCTATAAACAAAACAAAAAAAACACATGAAAGGTATTCTTACAAAAAAAAGCAGGTGAAGCCTAAAACTCTTCATAGTTTTAAAGAAATGAATACAGCTTATATACACAAACTCAAAGGCTACTTAAAATACACCTTAATAATGAATCTTCATTAATTTGATTTCTTGAAAGGACCTGTGACCATATCATACAACCGAGTTCATACAATCATTTTTTTTCCATTCTTTTGTAAGCATAAAAAGAAAAAGAAAAAAGGAAAACAAATCCAACCTGGAATAGTAGGTGATATTCATTGCGACTTGTTTTCTGTGCACATTTGTGTGTGTGTGTGTGTGTGTGTTTGTACTATATGTAGTTTGCTTTTAGTTAATTAGAATGATGTACAAATGTGATAAAACTGGAACATATCTCTCAATACTCTTGCTGGGTATGAAAAGATTCAAACAGTGAAGCAGTACAACAATTTCTAATCTCAGAAAACATGTCCTTGTTTCAACCTGCCATTCTGATCTGGACATGTCAAACACAATAGTTCCTTAACTTTTCTATATATATTTATATATCTTTTGTATGAAATCTGTTTTTTTGAAGTTGGAAAAAGAGAAAAAAAAAAGAAGACCCAAAGTCTTTGAGGAGGATTGGAGGGTCTTTAGACAAGTCCCAAGCTTGCAGTCTGCCTCAAGAGTACAACAAAAAAAAGTGTCTGGTGTTTGTCAAATCAGTCTTTATGCATTGTTCTTGTCATATATTTATCCCATGATGCTCCACCCAGTCTCAGTTCCGTTCAAAACTGGTCTCCACTGCATCCAGGTCTGTTTCCATCAGTCTTTTGGAGAGAGGTGGAGAGGGGAGGAGCAGCAATGGAGAGGAGAGTGGAGGGAGGAGGAGGGGGAGTCATCAGCAGTGTTTACGGTGTGGTCTCTCAGAGGCGTCCTTTTGCCCCGGCCTGCCCCGGACTCACCTCCCCTCGAGTCAGGACAGTGCTCCAGAGTGAGGGAAAGCAGACCAGGAGGTGGGGATTTGTGGAACAGGAGAAGAGGAGGTTGGCTCTGCCAGTCTCCTGGATTCAGCAGTCAGACTCAAGCCCCCCCTCACCCCCCTCGCTCCTCCTCTTCAGAACATCGAAGGAGGAGACGGAGCATTGTGAGGAAAAACAAAAAAAAAGGTGGCCGCCACTATGGCGATTGTGTGGCTGGACTGCTTTGGGCAGAGCTGGGGGACAGACTGGGGCTGCAGCTGCCTGGGGGGGGCCCACTTGCCCGACTGCCCGCGGCTCCGCTTTCCAGGCCTTCCGAGTTCTCCAGCATCTCCTGAATGAGAGGGGGCATGGAGCCGGGGATCTCCATTTTCAGGGTGATGACCCGCTCGGCTCCTGTGGAAGGGGGTTGGAGAGAGACAAGAAGATATAAGCTCGGACAAGTTCTGTTAAGCACAATTCACAGATAAACAGGTAGTGATTAGTGTGGCCCACAGACCTTTAGCACTGATGCTTCTCAGATCAGTGATCTTCATCAGCATTTTGGGGAACATATGCGGTTTGTGGGGCCTCCTCTTCCTTACGTAAATTTTCAGCGCCTCCAGGAGGGGCTCCTGCAGGACGTCCACCTTCTCTGCCTGCTCCAAGTCCTGACGGTCTGCGGACAAACACCGAGATTCAATACCCCACCTACTGCCATGATCACAGTATACCACTAGGTGGTGCTCAATGAAAGAGCACAGCACAGCATAGGCCGGCCCAGGAGTGACAGGTCGTTCAAGATTCACATGCACCACATGGGGCATAGGTTGTTTTTTTTTAAGGGGGGTTGTCCTACCTCCGCACAGCAAACAGATGGCGCTGAGCAGCCCTGTCTCTGCGTCGTCCATCTCCAGAGGAAGGAGCTGGTTGGCAAAGGCAAACACCAGGTCGGTGAGCGGACCGAAGCCGGCGTTGTGCATCTGGGTTCGGTTTAGCGTGAGTCCATCTGAGAACGTCATGGTGTCCTGCTCTGGTGTGTAACGTGTACAGATCCGCAGTATCTGTGGACAGCAGAGACAGAAAATTCTTAATCCCTCTTCTATTCCTTTAAAAAAAATCTTTTGTAGTGTTTGAGGGAAATTTGGCAGTGGGGGGGAAGAAGCTGGGCTGCTCTTACCAGGATGTCCAGACAGGCGGCTTTGAGCAGAGTGATCTGGTCAGCGATGGTGAGCGTTGTGAAGCCGGGCAGCTGCTTCGCAAACTCCACCGTCTTTATGATGCACTTGGTGGAGAGTTCGCTGAACTTGTCCCACAGGTCTACGTCCAAGGACACACGTCGTTCTGAGCTGTTAGTCTGTTGGGAGGTGAGGAGGAGGAGGTGGTGACATTTTTTTCAATATTTGGAGATGTACAGGTCACAACGGTGAACACAGACTGCGAGTGTCATGATATACTGACCGTAGTGTATTTGCCCAGCTGGCAGAGAGAGGGGAAAGTTTCCTTATGCGCCTTGCGAACCCTGTCGATCATCTGCTCTGTGTCGGGACTCAGCACATAGCTCTCTGTGCACTCCTGCTTCTTCTCATCCTTTTTCTTTTTGTTCCGGTCATTCCTCACCGCTGTAGGAAGGCAAGGGGGAGAACAGGAAGGTTGGTGTGGTTCAGAGTAACGTCTGAGATTGTGTTTATTTACTTTTAAATAGAGCGGTTAAAAATGTATCTCAGCTAAAAGCAAGCAAACAAACAGTGTGCAATTTTTAGGTACAGATTGCTTGAAAGGCTGGCGCAACCACAACCTGGATACTTTATGTCCGACATTAGCATCACGTGACACCACCTCAAGGAAAACTGAGATCATGATCGAAGGCAGAGTCATCAGCAGAAAAAGGATGTTCTGTCTGTGGCAGAGAGCAGCGGCGACCGCCGCTTCCCTTCTCTTATCTACTGGTGTAAGATAAATGTTGTGAGACAGCTATGGTAATGGAGGGGGGAGGCGGGAACCCTTGAAATAATCCAGTGCCGTTTCCCTCTGGGCAATCGGGTTGAGAATAGTCTGCTCACCCCAAATGACAAAAACCACTAGACAGGGTGTTTAGCATTGGAATCCCATTACAGGCTCCATCCATTGCTCTCAGCTCATCCACACTGGGGTGCAGTTTAGCTATGACTTGGTTGTGTATGTATGTGTGTGTTGAGGGTGGGGGTGGGTGAGATGGGGTGCTACTTGATAAATAGTTGTGGGGGATGGAGCTATCCATAAGGCTGACAAATTGCAGCAGCTTTCATTAGGGGTCCCGGCTAATCTAATAACATAATATGACAAATATCCTTCCTCTAATGGTTTCAAAAGGGCTCGGCTGCTCAGCCCATGCCGGGGGGAAAAAAAACCCTTCCAGCTTTCTCTCTCTCTGTGTCACATATTTCTCCCTCTCTCTTGGTTACACAACGCTCTCGCGTTCCTTGCCGTAGTTTCATTTTGTTCCTTTCTCGCCAATGTACGCCATGTCTCATTTTTAAAACCCGTAATGCCTCAGCTTAAAATTATCCCCTCTTCATAAAATCATCTCTATCCTTTCTCTAATCTTTACCTCCCCTCAGGGTACCTGCCTTTCCCCCTCACTGCCGACCTGAGATCAGATTTTCCTTATTCCTAACCTCGGCCATTAAGGGCCAGAGATCTCAGGCTGAGGGGAGATCAGTGTCTGTGACAGGGGGGCCTGGCCTGGGGCCAGGCGGGGATGCACTACTTGGAGCCGCTGCTCGTTCATCAGCCCACAGACAGGCCTCCCTGCCTGGGAGAACATGTGGGGAGGGAGGAAGGCGGGGGCTGGAAGTCTGATGCTGCACTATGTTATTGCTAAGCACTGTTCGCCAAAACAAGAGACGAAGAAGACCCTGCTGCGCAGACAAGAGCATGGTAATGCATTAGTTTCCAGCACTTTATTTGTACTCATGTGGCGGGCGAGCGTAACCATAGCCACGAAAACACATGCAGCAGAAAACAGAGCAGTTAAATGTGACGAACGATACATCAAAAACAGCAGATTTTACACTAAGTAAGGACGTGACAGTTTTTATAAACAATTTCAGAGAGAAACAAGCCCATCAATCCACAGCGTTCTACTTCCACTGACTGTGATGATTAGATAATTACTACTAAGTGAGCGGATGAACAACATCTTAAACAACCGTCAGCTTCTGAGGCCTGTTGCATGAAACTGTAGTAAGCTGCTAAACGTATCTGAACCGGCCTCGCTTGTGGCGCTGATAGGGAATCTGTCCGCCATTGAGGGGAGGGTGCAAAACAATCGATGTCCAATTAATTCACAAATAAAAGTGGGGCATCCCTAGCGCCCAGACATTACCCGCGCTGACAAATTGGCAGCACAATCATAAGCCGCACAACACAATTTAATGAAGTCATTAAAGAACTATTAGGCAGGACTGCCGATCTGTCATGGCGAATTGCCACATGCAATAACTTGGAGGGGGGGGGGGGCTCAAATGAAAGAAATACTGCCAAGCTTTTTTATTGTGTGTGTGTGTGTGTGTGTGTGTGTGTGTGTGGACAAACGTGCATTTTCGTGTTTGTGTGGGTGTTAACTTCAAGCAATGCATCTTTCAAAATGCATTATGAGAATATGAATGCTAATGGGGGACTTGCATCCTGAATTGTTTGTGGTTACATGTTCATTGCATTGAAAATGATTTACAAGAGCCAGTGAGTAACGTGTACAGAATACTGTAACAGTGTACACACACACAAACAAACACGCAGACACACACACACACACACACACACACACACACACACACAAAGAGCCATCACTCCATCATTTGTTCTCACAGTGGATTTCAGCTGCAACGTGCAGTTAATAGACAATTTCTGTTAGTGCCTCAGTGTGTATGTATTTCTGTGTGTGTGTGTGTGTGTGTCTGTGTGTGTGTGTGTGTGTGTGTGTGTGTGTGTGTGTGTGTGTGTGTGTACAAGACAGAGAGGTGGGCAGAAAGGGATAATTCGTGTGAGGAAAATTAAAGCACTGGCAGCTCGTCCATCACACAGATTAAATTCAATGGAAAGATAAAAATGTCAATGTCCCCCCCTCCTCCTGCTCGCAGCGCAGAGCCACCGTCGACAGTGATGAAACTTTCTCCCTCCCTCTGTCCTCCAGTCTCTCTCATCCCTCCTCCCTCTGCTCTCTCTCTCTCTCTCTCTTAACTCGTGAGTTTCATTCTCAGCCGAACTGGGTTCAATACTCTTCCCTCTCACAGCCTTAATCTTGCTCCACTCTCCTGCCTTTCTGTGCTGATGTGAACCTCCCCCTGCGCTGTTCTCCATCATTCCTTGCTTCATCTTATTTTACATTTATTACTCTTTTTTTCTATCGCTGAATAAGACCGTCCTCCAGGAACATGAGAGCTCGAAAAAAAAGGCTGGAGGATTGTGCAACTGAACTATGTGATCATCCCTAAGGCACAAAAAAAAAATACAAATGGAGAAATGATAGCAGTAGGAATTAACTTTATGTAGCAGAAATGTGCTCTATAAATGTGGCTTTATATATGCAGAGTCTACTAAAACAGTGTTTCCTGAAGTTTGAGGCTTGTGACCTTTTGAAACAAAGCAAAGTCAACTTGCAACCTCTTGTCCACATATACATATTTCTATAAGCGTAGCATTTCAAGCAAAGAGTCATTTGTTTTCTCTCTCCCATGTTTGTTTAAAATTGTATTTGAATACTTTAGAGACTATCTGATTTTGCATGAGTAAAAAGCAAAGACAAGAGTAATGTCTGACTGTTTTATGTGGCAGAACTGTTTCTTTCTTCCTTACTTGTTACTCATCTCATGACAACGTACCGACCCCTGCAAACCACAGTACTGGCCTACGGCTAAGTGAATAGCCACACCTTTCAAACTTTATTTTATTTTTTAGATATCTAGATATCTAAATATGATTGGTAACCTTATTTTTTAGATGCAACTGTGTAGGATTTATTTATGGGTTGTTAATTGGACTTCTTTCCCCCCACACACACACGTCAGGTTTCCTTGTAGCCTTCCACTTCCTCTCTACCGCCTCCCTCACCTTCTCCCATGCCATCTAGCTTGGCATTGCCACCTGGCAGCAGGCCTGGCACCGTGGTCTGGAGCTGTCTGCCGGCAGACGCAAGGTCATCCAGACGACCCCCCCTCATGCCAGGGGGGTCCACCTTCTGTGTGAGTGTGTGTGTGTGTGTGTGTGTCTGACAGAGACTGTATGGTGTTTAAGTGGAGCTGTCTGAGCGTATTTGCTTTAAAGCTTTTTTTTTTTCAAACCAGTTAGTGTCAGTCACCTTGTATGTGCATGAAATTATGCACAAGCGGGCATCTTTGACTGTGCGTGCGTGTGTGTGTGTGTGTGTGTGTGTGTGTGTGTGTGAGAGAGAGAGAGCTAGAGAGGCAGAGACTCCCTGCTGGCCCCAGATGGTCAGCCTTCCCTTCCTCACCAGCCCAGACCAGTTTCACTAGTCAAAGTCACTGCTGAGGACACAAGATGTCAGAACAGTCTGCACACTGCACGAGAGGGCCACAATCGGGAAAAAAAGTCAAAACTATTTAACGAAAACCAGCAAAGAGCAAAGTTGTGACAATATCAATCCCAAAACAAAATTCTCCAGCCTGGTTAACCTTTCACAAAACCATTGTTTTTGTGTTTTCTATTATGCAGTACCATGTCTTTACCACTAGATGACTCTCCAACTCCAGTCTTTTTCTCGTGTGTGCGCGCGTGTGTGTAAAAGAGCCGGCTGCTGTGATCCTTCTAACCATGATTAATGCCCCCATTCAAAGGTAAGGAGCTTGGAGGATAACTTCTTTTACTGTAAACCACAGTGCTGTGGCATGGGGGAGCGCTGCCTGCTCTCGCTGTACCAGAAAGATGAGGTAAATAGCGCTGGGAAGACGGGAGGCGGCGAGAGATGAAGCGAGGGAGGCTGTATGCATGTGTCTTTAAACAGGCGTGAGCCTGTGAAAGGAAAAGAGAGGGGCTATACTGTCTGTCCATGTGCAGTATGTCTATTATTAATATACTGTATGTCCTACTAAGGAGTATTTATATGCAGAAAAGTATCCCATGCGAGTGTTTGTGTCTGTGTCATGTGATTCGGCTGACGTAAAAAACCCTGCTGGCCTCTTGAGTTCTCTGCGGTCACACCTCTACCAATTACTTTATCAAGTCTGACTGCTTGTGCGTATGTGTGTGTGTGCGTATGTGTGTGTGTGTGTGTGTATGTATGTTCACACAGCCCCCGGGGTGCAATGATGGAAGCAGACGCCTGCTCTTTCACTCTCGGCAGGTGAGAACATATTCATCACGGAGGCCTGCCAAGCCTGGCGACACCCTGACTGTTACTGACAGTCTGCATCACGGCTGCCCTTTGTCTCGCTTCTACAGCGGATATTCTCTGCAGACTACAGTCTGAAACCTCAAAACCAACAGAGTCGCCTAAGAGGGTGACAGCCAGCCGTCGATAGTAACAGCTTTGATTTTACCTTGACTTGTTATGATGAACACCGAAATTGAATTTTCTCACATACATGAAAAAATTATGGACAACAACAGAAATGAGACATAAGGTAAGTGATTGCATCGTAAAATCCTATGAAGTGCGTACACACGACAAACTGATGTGTGCATCACTAGAGGAAACTAAGTAGTAGTGTAGTAATAAGTAATGGAAAAAATATAAACAAATTCAGCAGTTTAAGATTTCCTACTAACCATAATGCCAACCAATCTGGGATTAAACAACTATGCTGCAATCTGTGCATGACCTTAAGAGCCCCCGTGAAAGCAGGGCATTCTGGGTAACTCGGTGTCTATACTCACACTCCTTGGACATCCCGACTTCCAGGCACTTCTGCAGCCGACAGTACTGGCAGCGGTTGCGGGTGACTTTGTTGATGATACAGTTCTTCTCCCGGTGACAAGTGTACACCATGTTCTTCTGGATGCTCCTCCGAAAGAAGCCCTGTGTGACAGGAAGACGGAGATGTGAGGCGACAGGGAGAGAGGATTGGGTTTTGGAGGAGGAGGAGGGACGGGTGGCACATGAAGAGCGGGGATATTTGCAAAGCAAATATAATTGTACTGTTTGCCCTTGTGAATCCGCCAGTCATATGTTATGTATCCTCATCACTGCTTTTATAATGGATTTTACTTGTCTGTCGAAAATATTTTTGCCCTTAGTGTCACAATTCATCCGGTTACCAACAGAACACACCTCAATGACGAGAAGTAATGTGAAAATGATGATCCAGAACAAAAAAGGAATTAAATTTTTTCCCCCCACATTCCCCTTTTCAATAAAACTGGATCAAAAACAAATCAGGGAATGCATTTAAAAGATTAAGTCACTCGATGGAAATGAAAGATCTTTGGGGATTGCAAAATGTGAGAAATAGAAACAGAGCTAAATATGCATCACACACAAAACACACACTCCTCAGTAATAATTTAAATTCTCCCCCATTTGAACTTTAAGAGCTGTAACTGCCAAAAAAACAACAAGCTAAGAACATTGGAACAAAAAACGAACCGATTAACTCATTGACGATGGAAGTCTGAAAAACGAATGGCTGGGATTTCTGACATCAAGGAGGGGAAAAAAAAATCACCATATCTTTACGACATAATCTGCGACGTTTATCAAAAAACATCTCTGATCATGGAATCTGTATATTGTAATAAAACAAGAAGTTTTGCATATAGACATCAATGACAAACCCGTTGGAAAGCCATACATCACAACTTATATTCGCCTCAATTTCATTCAATGCCAATACAATCAATGATGACCTCTGTGCCCTTATTGCTTAACATTCCTCGTGTGTCAAAAAGATAAAAAGAGGTTAATGCAAATCAGCCACAACCGAGTGAGTTCTCGGTAAGCACGGCTCAGCACAAATGCTATACAGGTCAATGTCAGAATTGATGTGACGCATTGGGACATGGGTTATGTTTTGTTGGGTGGGTGTGTCTTAGCTGCAGGGAGGGAGGTGGGTTAAATGCCACGGAGCCCCGTCCCAACACAGGGGGATTAGCTTTGCTAGCCGACAGATGGCCGGTGGACCTAAGCCCACAATTTGTCCTTCCCGGATCACCAGAATCTTCGCTCGTCTCCCGCCTGACTCCATCACGGAGTCCAAGTGATCCAGGCCTCTGGTGATCTCTGAAGAGGAAGTGTGTAGTCTCCGTTGTGTATCGCTCTGAGCGCGGCGCCACCAGCGCGTGTTGATAGCGCAGATTACACATAGAAGACTTTTGTTTTCCGACTGGAAGAGGAAGTGATTCCGTCCTCACAAGGTCACCTCGTCTAACCTCTGTCCTGACTTCATTAGAGTGGCACACATGACGTTGGGGAAAAAAAGCAGATACCCTCAAACAGTTTTGAGAAAAAACCCATGCTCTCCTGGAAAGAACAGACGTGTAGGTTGACATTACTTCCAGCTGCTGATGCTGAGGGGCAACTCAGTGGCCTTTGTGTGTGTTTGTGTGTGTGTGTATCATGTCCTCTTTGATCCAACGGTGACCTGACCCTGACCCCAATGTCACCAGGGGATTAACCTACTCCCTCCTGACACCATGAGGCTCAGGTGCCCTCTAGCAGCACCTCCCTATTGGCTATTGGGCCAGTTGATTGTTCCTGCCCCCCCCCCATACACCCCCAACCCACCCCTTCTTTTAAGAGTCATTGCTTCCTGCGGCCCTTAAGCCTCTTTTTGTATCACCGCTTAATCCACCCGGCGACAAGAGCCCTCAGCGGGTCTGTCAGCCACCCTGCGGTGTTCAGAGATGAGAGCGGCAACAAGAGGGCGCGAGGAGGGAGGGATGAAAAAGAACAGCAAGCAACGATAACGGCACACATACATGATTGCGTGTGCCATGTGCTCTTCAACTCAGGGCCGTCTACCTGGTGAATATAATGAGCCTCGAGCATTTATGAGCGTGCAAGTAAGCTGTAGTTTGGAAAACAAGGAAACACTACATTAATGTGGAAGCGAGCATGGTATGTGTGTGTGTGTGTGTGTGTGTGTGTGTGTGTGTGTGCGTGTGGGGCGGGGGGAAGCAGGGAAGCACAGGAATCCTCTCTTAACATGACTTTCACACTATACCCAGATTAGGGGGTGTTCCCAGCCTCCTACTGGGTATGTGTTTGCCTGTGCCCCGACAAGTATTACTAAGCAGCGATCACAACAGCTGATACATTAATAAAGACTAACGCTTGCTAACAGGGTCATCTGCCAGCGAATAGTAGACATTCATGCAAGAAGCAGCAGAGGGGGGATTTTGGAAATATGGCCGCTTCCCTCCCATAGCAGCTGATAACCAGGAGGAGAGGTCTCCCGCTGTGTGCTGCCATGCCTCCAAGACAAAAACATAAACATGACAGGGCGGGCATGCAAATTTAATGCTTTAGTGCCAATATCTGCAGGAGCAAAGAAATGCAATGCCGGTGAGCATGTGCAGGCGGCAGAACTTAAACAACAAACGAATGAGCCGTCTCCAAGCAGCAGAGCTCGAACATCCCCCTCCTGTTTCCTCTGTTCGCTGCAGCCCCGTGGAAATGCCTTTGTAGTTTGGCATGCTGCAGCAGAGCAGACGCTGCTAACCCTTGACTTACCCCAGTCTCAGATGAGGCAACCATATACGTTCACATGCCTATGGTGTTGAATTATTGAGTATTATATGCCCAGTCATCTCCTCTGAAGTCAGAGATACGGCAAAGGCATCCTGAATTTTTCAAATTTGTACTGCGGCTGTTGAGTGGGCAGGCAGACTCTGTGTCTAACTGTGGTTTATTTTCGTAGTTTGAGACAAAAATTTCTAATGTTTACTCCTGATGAGCTGTTAACTAACCAGCAGAACAGAGTCCAGCCGGACAAGACATGTGAACAGACGGTTTAAAATCCTCATTTTAAAAACCCCATCTAAATCATTTGAACATTGGTTCAACATTGCAATCATTTATCTTTCACCTAATACACTCATCCCCGCTGGCTGTTTAAAGGTCCCATTGCAAAGTGCAATCACCTCCACCTCTGCCTAAACTGTGTAGGTTTCCCCTCTGTAGTTAATCGGTATCCTGATTATTCATTCAGTCTATTATTGAAGTGAATATGTTTGACTTTGCTGCTGTGTACTCCATATATCTTCTGCAGGTGTCCTATCTCTGGTGAAAATAATCAACCTCAGCCATTATATATATCTCCACAAATAATCATAAGAAGCCGCAGGGGCATGCAGAGCTTGCTGCGGGGATTTTAATAAAATCAATACCAAAAGCTGATGGAGCTGAGAATTTTCCATCACACCTGAGATGCAGCATGTTCATGTTTCAAGGCGCAGAGAAGAGTGTCAACAACCGATGGCAAAACTTCTGTATTAAATCATTGTTTGTCGTCGTTCTGAAATAATCGGCGCCGCACTTTGTCTGCCCGCTGATAGATTGAAACATCAGCGACGTCCCCAATGAACAATTGCCTCAAAAAGCTAATTACACTGTCAAATTTGGCACAATTTGTGTGCCGTCAGAGGGAGCAACACGCGATCGCCAAGGAGAAACAACTAATTACTCAAGTTTACAGATCATCTATTGTCTGCCTTTCCCTCTGTGTTCCTCAGTGTTACAGTTTTCAACCACCACAAGCAACTCTCATACCTTTGTGCGTATAATATGGTAGAGATATTTATTTTGTCCTGGACAGATATATGTATTCGGTGCAGGGATTTTGCCTTGTTATTTCACTAATTACCCTTTTCTAATTAGAATTTAGATAACAGGGAGCAATGTTCAGTGGATGCAATAAAAGCCGATTAGCGACTGCGGAGTTGCCGCACACCTTGGCAGATCAAAGCCAATGCTTTTTACTACAACATACATAAAGTAGATAGCAGCTAGTTTAGCGGCTGTGCACGGTGCCAAAAAGTGAACATATTTGTTTGAATGGTTTCAGTTGGAAACTATGCGGAGTGTCTAAAACTGATACAGGCCTTGGGATGAAACTGTGGACCACAATTGCATAAAAATTGCAATTTGTACCAGTAACAGGAGCCTGAGCTTTGAGCAAAAAGGCGGGGAACATCCTGACAAACATGTTCAAAGTTACAATACTTCCCTTGACAAAATCTCCTACTTGTGCGAAACTGTTCCGAAACACTAAATTGGTTAAGTGTGTAGAAATGCAGGTTTAGAAGCACTGACAATTATGGAACTGGATTTTATTTTCAGAAACATTTTGATACATCACAAGTTTTTTTCTTGTAAGGAAAGGGAAACAAAGCTATTCAGTTAGTAGCAGTTTGGTTGCCCTTGTAAAACAGCACAGGGGTCAGCTCTTATTTACTCTGTTAAATGTTTATAAGTCACAATTGGGGGTCAGGTTAATTTCGTAGAGCACTCAGATGGTTTGTGTAAAAGGTTAATATCTTTGTTTGTATGTTTTTATGAAGGCGTGTGTGTGTGTGTGTGTGTGTGTGTGTGTGTGTGACCCGGAGCTTTGCTGTGCTCTCCTCCCTTTGTGCGTTCTTTACTCATTTCTCCCTCCCCCCTCTGTGTTCTGGGGCGCTGACCGTCTTTCTTTTGGTGTCAATGAGTTCAGATGTAACCCCGTCCGCCTAATCTGCTACCACTTCTTTCTCTTTCTGGCCTCCCGGAGCACAGTCTGCTCTCTCGCTCACTCGTCCCTCACTCCCTGCAGTCTCGCTGATCTTTCTATCATTTTGTCTGCATTTCTACATCCCCCCTGGGTTGTTTCCCTTCCTTACTCTTCCATTTTTATTTTTTTTTACTGCTACTGCCCCCCTACATGAGTCTTTTTCCATGAGTCCCCCTCCCCTTACCCCTCCTGTTCCTGCACATATGGAAACACAGACCACCAGTATTGGCTCTGCTGTCAATAAGTCAGAGGGTCTAGCAGGCACCTGTCACCATCTGCAACACCCTGCCTGTGTTCATCCAACCACTTCCTGCCTCCTCTTGCTATACAAAGAGCTGTAGGCTTTACATGCTCCTATGTTGGGTGATCCTTTCAACTGTGAAAAGACTGCATGACCACCAAGCAAAAAAAAAAAAGGTAGTTTCTGAAATGTTGACATTGCAGAGATATGGAAGGTTTGCACCTGGCAGTAACGTTACATTAGATTCCACAGATCTCATTCCTGTCCTCTTCGGAACTTACACAACGCCGACTCGAAGCCTTGGGAACAGCGAGATAAAGAGGCCTGTGAGCTCACGCGAACAGGAGAGCATGTATGCATTCACACAGCAACTATCGACTGATAACAGAGCAGATGGGGCGTCATGAGGCCTCTTCAGCACCTGTGTAATATGGCTGCATTGATAACAAGACGTCCATTGTGGACACGTCAGCAAAGATATGTGTAGCAACAACACTCAAAAAGAAATAAAGTATCACAAACCGTACATGATACAAGAGGGCCTATCACATACGTTATCTTTTTCTTTACAACATGTATAGGTGTAAGTGTTGTAAGACGCCTACCGTCTCGTTCAGGTCAAACTGATGATTAGGCAGCTCAATACAGCTGCCAATAACGTGAGTGAATGATTCTCCACATAGACATCAGATGGTTTTGACTTAATACATTCAACTGCAGCATTAAATACAAACATATTACAAATGACATGTATTATTTGTACAAAAACCACAATGGAGTTGCAAGATTGAGGGACATCTTGCTCTACTGGCGGATTGAGAGGAGGGCCGGGAGTCTCACCTTGCAGCCCTCGCAGGCGCTGACACCATAGTGGTACCCTGAGGACTTGTCCTGGCACACAAAGCAGGGTTTGTAGACGCGGGGCGGTGGGGGAGGTGAGGGTGGGCTTGGCACTATCTCCTCTGAGCTGGTACTCTGGGTCTCTATCGCTGTGGAGAGGAGAGAGCAAAAAAAAATAAAGAAAGGGTTAGAGCACAATATCAGATGCTAGTGCTGACGGTTTAGAGCATTAATCGATAGCAGTGGGAGAAACACACAACCTCATGTACACACAGTAAAAGAAACACACTGATCTTAAAACAGCCCAGTCCAGAGAGATACGCTGCTGACAACATGTTTGTACTAAAATCACCAGGCGAGGAAGTTACTCACTTTCTAACAATGCATGTACTTAAATACAAGAACAAACTTCTTGATCAGACGTTTTTAGATCCGCCACAGGATAGACTCCTCAAACATTTAACAACACACATTCATCAGGAGATCATCAAAGCCCCAGTGAAAGGAGCCTCTGCCGTTTTCTTGTTTACTGCTGAAAGTCGACCTTGTGTGTTTTGTGTATAACATAAATTAGCTGTTTTGCGCGCAGGGTTCAACGACAGGTTTTCTCCTCTGATAAAATGCCTGAAGTTGTTCTTTTTATTTATTTTCAAACGGTGCAGTGCTTGAAAAATATTGGGGAAAATAAAAGGACAAATCATCATCAAGTTGAGAGCAACAAATACCGCAGGGCCACAAGGCAAAGCATCATTTTCACCCAGCCAATCAGGCTGCTATACACGAGCTGGTTGAAAACAGCCCGTCTTCCTCCAATAACAGGTAATACAAGCAAACAAACCAGGCTCCCGTGATTCCTTTAGCTTATACATGATGAACAAAGGGGGCTGGGATTGTGGGGAGGTAAACTGCAGTTGCCTTTGTAATATGCTTTGGACTCTGACCTCAATATCCTGTGTGTTACAAAACAAGGCTCTTTAATTAAATACAAAAAACACAGGTCACAGCACAGAATGTGTGTTCTGTGCTTTGAACTGTGGCCTGTAGCTAAACAGAGTAAGTGTGTAATCCCTGTTTTTCAACTGGTGCCTTTATGAGCAGGAGACAGTGTTTTTTAATATAAGAGAATAAATGAAAGTATAATTTAAATCAGACATCTGATAAAAGAGTGTATATATAATCTTGCACTTGACCAGAAACTTGACACTACACAGATTTTTTAGCAGCACTCCAAAGTGTGTGCTTCTGTGATGCACATTTGTGCCGTTCAGTTCAGATGCACACAGGTGCACTACGTGCATGCAAGGATGAAGTCTCTGTCTCTCTCTAATACACGCGGTTTACGCTCCAATTATAGTGTTGGAGTGCGGGTGTCAGCTTGCCAATCCCCATGCACATGCAGCAGATGGTGTTGAGGGAAGATTACATTCAGAACAACCAAAATAAACCAACCTGATGGCCAGATATGTTCATGGCTTCCGGGAAAAAAACGAAAAAAGACACCAACCGATACAAGCGTAGAGCACAGAAACCTAGCCTCTCCGAACCTGCCTGTTATCTCCGCTGTCAGGAAAACATTCAGCATATCCACATGGGTTTCGGGTGACGGGGACAGTTAAGCTAAACAGCAATAAAGCTCACATTGCAACACCTAACAGCGACACCCAATCAGGCCTGGGATATTAAGACATTTCATTTATGAGGCCCAGATGTCCGATGTCACTTTCACGCCAGCAACAGCCTTTTAAGTTCTTGGTGTAAATGTGCTGATATGGGTTAGAAGACGTGAAAAGGGGGATTGAATGTTTGATTCTTAATAACTTTCAAAAAAAAAACATAAAACATGAAAGGAGACTCGTGACAATGTGGACTGCAGCCCGGAGCAAGACACGCTTACTATTTATTTCCAAAAGCTTATTTTTTCCTTGAACAGAAATGTTGTGTGAAGACTAGGGGGCATTTTTTATACAGTAATAGCAAAAAATAATTTTTTTAGAGGACAGAGGGTGGAGATGAAGCAGGAAAAAAAGATGCAGAAGAGAATGATGATGTGCTTGAGCAATGCGCAAAAACACAAAACAGATGATGTGACTTAACTGGCACACACAGGGAGTAAAAGCAAGGCCGCGTCATTTTTTTCATGTTCCTCTCCTGGGTTTTAGGAATAATTTATAATACACACACCCACACAGTCGTGTCTCCATAACTTCAGAGGACATTATACCGACTTACATTCATTTCCTGGAGACTTACTCTGACCTTAACCATCGCTACAACACACACACACACACACACACACACACACACACACACACACACACACACACACACACACACACACACACACACACACACACACACACACACACACACACACACACACACACACACACACACACACACACACACCTGTCAGGACCTGCAACTACAGAGTTTATTATTTTCAGATGAGAAAGGAGTCATTCAATTTGAGAGGATGTTTAGATAGCTCAGAATGCTCATAATTGACAAAAGAAATTTGTTTTAAATGTGGAAGAGACATGGAGAAAGGTTTTGTGCAAGATCAGACACTCACTCACACTCCCCGCCGCCTAACGACTCATCCACGCCTTCATCTTCTCCCGCTTAGATTATTGGAACTCACTCCTCTTTGGCATCAGCCCCGGCTCCATCGTTCTGGTCCAGAACGCAGTCGCCCGTCTCATCACCCACACCAAATCCTGGCACCACATCACCCCAGTCCTAAAACAACTCCACTGGCTCCCTGTCTCCCACCGAATTACCTTCAAGGTCCTGGTCCTCACCTTCAAAGCCCTCCACCATCTTACTCCCCAATACCTCATGGATCTCCTCTCCCCCTAACAACCCACACGGTCCCTCAGATCCACCTCTGCCGGTCTCCTTTCCACCCCCAAAACCAACCTCTGCAGCTTTGGGGATACAGCTTTCTCCAGGGCTGCTCCAAGGCTGTGAAACTCCCTCCACCAAGAGATCCGTGACTTCGACTCCCTCACCACCTTTCAGTCACATCTCAAAACCCACCTCTTCTCCTCTGCATACCCCTAGCCCCCACCCTCATCCATTACACTTACTTCTTTTCTGTTTGTTTTTTTTGTTTTGTCTTGTTTTGTATGATTGCTTTGGGTACTTGAAAGGCGCTTTATAAACCCAATATATTATTGTTATCATTATAATTAAAAGACATGAAGCATTTGGACACGACGCAGCAGCAGGGGGAGTGTGAGCGCGACAGATTGTGGAAAGTTTGCTTTCTCACTGCATCTTGTCTCATGCCACCGGGCCATGCCATCATCACAATCATGTCAAACAAATTAACGCTTCTCGTAAAAAAGAAGCAACCCTTACGTAACATGGCATATTCTCTCATTAGCACACAAAAAAAACATTGCCAATTTTCTGCCTCTCTTGATGTGGCCTGATTACAGCCCTGCGTTATTGGTGCGACCACGGAGCTATTCATCCACATTAAAGCTGCCTTCATTACAAACACATAGACAGACAGATGTGCCACCCACACATACACATATACTTAAAAAAACGGCATCTCTACTGACATTTACTTAGGCTAAGGGCTTTCCTAGAGCCATTAGAAAAGACTCATCGGACACACACACGCACGCACGCACGCACGCACGCACGCACGCACGCACGCACGCACGCACGCACGCACGCACGCACGCACGCACGCACGCACGCACGCACGCACGCACGCACGCACGCACGCACGCACGCACACACACACACACACACACACACACACACACACACACACACACACACACACACACACACACACACACACACACACACACACACACACACACACACACACACACACACACAGTCTTAATGAGAGCACCCATGGAAATCTGGGACACAAGGACAAGAGTCTGTGAGGGGGCTGGCTACTGTAATTAAATACAATGGCTGGCTTCTGGAGCCTTGTCAAGCTGAGGCATGGAGCAAAACAATGGCGGGCCTGTGGACAGAGAGGCAGAGGGGCTCAGTGGAGAGAACGGAGCTACTTAGCCCTTCAGCGGCCCTCACCCAGGCAGTATTCAGCACCAAACCTGCATCCAAACTCTGATCAACACCGAATCCATCATACAAGCCTGCCTATTGTGTGATCCGTGACATCACAATGCACAAACACTGGAAGAACTGACTCACTCTGGCCTGGAGAGCCTCCCTAGATGTGCTTGCAACATGTTAACACTGGAAACGGGCAAGGTTTCCAGGCCAGAGCACCATCCGGGGGCCTACAAAAATCACCACAGTAACCAACACATGAGCCTCAACGAGAATATCTTTCTTTTGGTCAACAGAGTGAGCATGAGCAGTGCTTCGTGATACAGGCGCAGGATGCCGCAACCCTGAAACCACAGCTGTTGTTAACCAGACACAAGGCTCGATTCAAGTACGCAGCCTGGTATGTTGTCGGACCAGTCCAATGCCCGGGTCATCAGGTGTAACCATCGAAAACAAACCTGACACTGTGCTGAAACAGCAGCAGGTTGTGTCTGTGTCACATCTGACCACGCACTGTGACTGAAAACAAGCCTTTCAGCAAACGCTGGCAAGTTTAAAGTGATACGTTATTATTATGCTTAATGTTGAATGTTCTTATGATAAATTGGTCTAAACAATGCACGAGTTGGCAGTGAATCAACAACAGATTTATCTCCTAAAAAAACAATTCTGACTGACCATCATGTCCATAATTTACTTTGATTTCACTTTTGACATTCACACACAAGTATTACAAAAATGTTGTGTGTGTGTGTGTGTAGCCCCCAGATATCTTAATAGCTTAATGTACCGCTGTGTGGTGTTCTCAAACTCTGAGCCAAAGCACCGGTGATTTAATTAAGCTCAAGTGTGAGTGGTCTGTAATGCCGCTCTTCAGATTCACTTTACATACATCATGAGCCACAAGTGCACTTAGAGCGAGGCTGCACCATCGCAGCCACATCCTCCATAAGCAATTACCGCATGACTGGACTTAAATGGACAAATATGCACACTACTGAAATTAAATCTATTCCGATGATAAACTTGCCTGAGCTGCAATACTGACATAATATGGCCTGGCTAACATCAGCACTTCAAAGGCATCGCGACCAAAAGACCACAGACGCACACACACACAACCCCACCGGCTATCATCAAGCCTCCAGACCCTCGGCTGTCTCGGCACAGTGCCGCTGAGTAGTTCTTGAGGTTCAGCTCTAGGTTAGTCCTCCGAGATTTGATTACCTCCATTCCCCACTGGTTACTGGGCCCAGCTGTGAAGCATATTAATGAGATTTCACCATCATTAGAGGGAAGCTAACTACATTAGCCGGCTGGCTGGTTTGTGGTTAAGAGAGCTGGAGAAAATGAAGGCGAAGAGGACGAGGGAGAAGAGGGACGGCTTTGACAGAGTCTTTCACTTTGTTGAATCCTACTCAATCACGGGGGCCATTGTGTTCCCCCCGACTTCTATTAGGTTATTTGGAAGCATTCACATGCACACGCACACACACACACACTTGCTATGTTTGAGATATATGGGAGAACATATAGAGGTCCACTTGTCTTTGTGTGTGCAGCAGAAGAGACACCAGACAGACCACCATGCCACAGACTGCTGCATTAAGGCTTTGAAGTGGCCAATTGAAGAGCTCAAGGGACAGAGACCGACCTGCAGAACCCTGGGAGCTGTAGGTCAATGTATCATGCATGTCCTTAAATAAAAATGACAGGGAGCAACTAGAGTGCCTTTATGTGAAGTGACTTTCGCTAAATATCCAGGCTGTAAGTCAGGAATAGTAAGCAGCAGGGAAAAAGGTGCACACACGGACACACATACACACAGGAATGCTTTGTCAGCACTCTTCAATTACTGAGGGGGGAAATGGGACTATTTCCTTACTTGCAGGGAAATCCTGCCATTCTCTAACAAAGCGTCATAACAGCTCTCTGCCGAAAAAATGGACGTGGCCCCGTTCGCGCTGCCTCTGCGCCGAGTACCGACGGCAACGCCACGCACGCCATCTGAAAGCGAGCCGGGGTGAAGGCGGGCATGCACGATCGCACACAGGCCGGGCACGCACCGACCGACAGCTGTAAGGAGAGCGATGGTGGGGTGTGTTTGTGTTCAAACACAGAGTGTGAACAGTTATTGGATGAGAGAGGGGGAGGAATCTGGCGGCAGGGCAGAGAGGCATAAGTGAAAACACACACACACACACATATGGGGAGGAGAGCCAGCGGAGGTTAACATGAGGCAGGAGAGCAGACAGTGAGCCTCATGCCTCCCGTATTCACTGTAACTAAAACCAGGCTTCCCTCCTCCAACTCTCACTTCCAGCCCTCATCTCCCCCTTATACCTACCTGTCCCCATTACCGAGTGTGACATTTTTCTTCTACTGCTCTCTAAAACATAAAGCCTATGGAAGGCGGAAAGGCACAGGAAGTCCTCTTTCACCTCTTCAATCCTTGAAGGGACAGTGAGTTTTCAGACACCCAACACTCAACAATGTAAACTATCAGCTTGCTAAATCGATTTTTGTTACTGCTTCTGTTCATATCATGTGTGATATGGAAGAGCACAAATGTGTGCGTCTGCTTCAGAGAGGGCGAGTTGGGAGGATTACAGAGGATTCCTCTGCCTGGTTGTGCTCCACCTAAGCTCCTGCATGTCGATGGTGCAGTCTACCTTCTTAAGGGTGTCTGTGTGGGGTGGTAAAGTCAACGCACTTGCAGTGTTGCACAATAACAACACTAACAACAATAAAATTGACAAGGGAGAAAAATTAAAAATCAATGTCTAGCATGACCTGCCGTTTCTAAGAGATTGACAGCATACATTTATGTCTGTCTTTTAATATCTGACACCATGACACTCCTAGTATAATGTAGTGATAGGCATAAAGCAAAACAGCATTTAATCTGATTCTAATGTAATTCTCTGCAGCAAATGACACATCACTTCCACTTAGGAGAGTATGCTGTGGTCTACATTTCAGAGAAATGACAGCACACTGTTTTGCAACCATTGCAGATATTCAAATTATGCGCAGGGAGCAGAAATGGATGTGACAGGCTGAGTTCTTTAAGGGCTGTGCGGCATGTTGGAAGGCTACGCTGATTCTGAAACAAAATTTTGATGGATAGCGCTCCGAATTGGGGCCAAATGACTCCCCTGTGTGGAGTGTTAAGGCAAGAAAAACACACATATACGTGAGTGATAGATGAGGGTCCGAGCAGAGGCCGAAGGGCACGGCGGTGCAGAGTGAGGAGTGGGTTATGACGATCCCTCCTCAACACCAGGAAATGGCGGTGTTTGTCTTGCGCCAGAGGTGGAGAAAACACCAGGCTGTGTTTAGTACGAGTGATTTATGTCATCTTCAAATCTGGAAAAGGTGAGGGGAGTTGGGCACAGTTGTTTGTATGGGTATATGAGGGCATATGACAGTCAATACATGCTTTTTTGTTTTGGTAGAGTGCTTCAAGACACAACTGACTGAAATGTAAACGCTTGTGTGCATTTGCCTGCTCATATAATTGAGTGCACGTCGTGTGATATCTGCTGTGTGTGTGCGCGATAGCATGTTCTTGTCGAGGCGAAGCCTGGTTTTTATCAGCCCGGCAGCCCCCACCATGTTCCCAAGCCCTTCTCCAGGGGCTGAAGATAACTTCCCTCTCCACGCTGCCAGGCCTCTGAAATAACAACACACCAGGTTTTCCTATCACCGGCAAATGGAGACGGAACTGAGAACATGTGTGGACAAACTAGAGTGTGGGGGTGGGGGGAGAGGGGGAGAGGGGGAGGGAAATAATCAAGCAGATGGCAAAGGTGAGATCTACAGGGGGCTAGACTTTGAGCGGCAAGCTGTTAACTGCAAGTATCCTTAAAATTTACAGAATGCAGAGGATGTCTAAACCTCAAATGCATTTCATTAATCTAAAGAGCACTCTAGTGTTTATGGATTTTATTTCAAAAAAATCATCTGAAGACAGGTTTATTGCAGGAAAGTTCCCCGGCAACAAAGGGCAGTGCTGTGCAACTTCCCCAAGCAGCTGTCTACGCCTGCTGACTGACGGTGGGGCTATGCGAGCTGGCACTTGCTCCGGGGTGACTGGAGATATTTGGCATGAGCTGATGGTGTGGGACACGGTGGTGGGCACAGGGAGGCAAAAGGCCACCCGTGTTGGCCAGAGGACGCCAGGATGTGGACAGTCACAGCTGTGTGTTTCACCAGCCTGTGGTACATGTTACACTTGCGGGTGGGCACGAATACAAAGGAACATGATATGTACGGTGAGAATGTGTGTGTTTGTGTGTGTGTGTGTGTGTGTGTGTGTGAGAGAGAGAGTGGGCCAATTAGAGCCTATCAAGTGGATTTTGTTTATTTCTTGTGCATGAATAAATGTTTCAAATGACAAAAGATTTGTCATTCCAAAAGATCTAGACATGAGTTTAACTCAATCAGAGATTTAAGCCAGCGACAAGCAAGTGTTTTTTTCATGGCTAATGTAGACAATGAATATAGGCAGTGTTTGCCAACAGTGGACCTGCCATAAAACGTGAATTATGTTTTTTACAAGCTGGTCACACTCAGCTGCTGAGTGACATTACATTTAGGCTACTGCCACACCTAAAACCTTAGCTACATCTACACCGGCCGTCCACACTTTGGAAAACGCTGCTGTTTTAATTTGAAACATTGAAGCGCCTACACTCACTTCCCGATTGACTGTCATTAGACAAGTCTCGACTACCAGCAGTGAACGCAAACCGTTGCTAACAGTTTCACCTCCCGTCGGTCCAAGAAAATAAATCCCTGCTCGTACTTTTCACCATTGCTGTTCCTCATTTGTAGTTTCTGCAACTACGCAACTGACTGCCACTACAACTGCACACCCATGACCAGTGTAGCTGAATAGTCGTGGGATATGCATTTACAGGTGTGTTAGAATAGATGAAGCTAACGTCGGATTAGGAGCTAAAACACTCATCTGGACAGAGATTGTTTTAGTTGTGAAATTTTTTCAAATTTTAATTCATTAGCTTGGATTCCGCCAAAGAGACGGAAGGAGGGGAAGAGAGAGAAGAGCAAGAAGAGACACGTCGCAAGAGAAGCAGGAGGATATAAGGAGACTGGGGAGGAGGGAGCATCAGAGGAGAAAGAGGAACTGAGCGACAGGACTGGGGGAGGACTGTGACAGGCAAGACAAACAACTCAAAAGCAGGCCCCAAATAAAGGCTGTGCATGCAGCCATGTTTGCTTCTCGACAGTGTTCAGAGTGAGGAGTGGAGACACAGCAACCACAGTATAACGTCCCTCTGTCAACTCTCTGAGGGTGAATTACCACGCCCTTCCTGGAGTGACTTACAGCTGTGATACCTCATGACACGCTTCAAGATCAGGGTTGGTAGATCGAGTCATTGGATCATAACACGAACACACGTGAAGCTGCCACTGCTCTGACTGTGAAAATGGCTCCATGAAACATTAAGCCCCTTGTGTTTAATATAGAGTTGTGCGTGAGTGAATGACTGTGCCTGCATTTACCTCCTGCGATAAACTATACTCAGGCACACATGATGTCAGGAAGGTGCCAAAGAAATACTTAAACTGGAACTACACTAAGCAGAAACTCATGGTGTGGTCTTACAATATCATTCAAGATTTACTCTCTCTCTCTCTATCCCAAAGCCACTTAGAGTGGAGTGCAACAGGCAAAATCCCAATATTCCTGTAAAGTCCAAGGTCAACGACATAACAAGCAACCAGTAATAAGGAGTCCCGTGAATTAGAGGACTGGAAATGATCCTGTGATATTACAACAATCATGAAAAGAGGAGCGCTGGACAAGATATATCAATGTTTTAAGAACAAAGGCTGCAAAGTTTGTCTATCAAGAACATTTGGTACAGATGATCTACATTAGTGGAGAAATCACACATTTCTGCCCTCAGCATTTTAAAAACAATCGCAGGTGAAGAAGTACTGGACAGTGCATTTAATGCACCATGACTCAGTCCACTGGGACTGAATTTACACCCATATACACATTAACCAGACTGCATTCATCTTTAATGGGCTGAGTGCCGCACACAGTGCCTCGGTAGCCCCTTTCATACAGAGATGCTTTAAGCAGCCATTAAGAAGACCAATCGCTATGTTAACCTTTGCGTGTTTACAAAAACAACATGGCACATTGCCACGCCAGTGTATGATTAGATTTTTATATTTATAGAAAGCATTCTGCCGTTTAAAAGAGAATTAGTGTTTGCCCCCCCCCCCCACCACCAAATTTTAATGTTCTTACCTTTTATACACAGCAGCAAGGCAGAATAAATGCGCGACAGTCCCGCCTCGAACAGGTTGTGTAAATGGAGCTAATGTTTGTAAGCCAAAAGACCTTAATGAATGCTTGTGCTCGAGTGTTTGCTCTTTGCTCACTCTAACAGAGAGGTTATCTGCCCATTGATACCCGCTAATCCAATGTGACTGCCAGCATTCAAGGCCCTCCGTTCTTAAGCGCATATTCAACAGTGGAGGAAAAAGGTCATAAATATGGAGGGAGCAAAGAGCTATTTGCATTATAGGACTGAAATGGACTTGAAGAAGCCAGGAGGTGGTGCAGAAAAAAGGGGGTAACAAGGGATCAAGAGAAAAGGATAGAAAGAGAAGAGGCTCATGAGGATGTGGGGAAGAGAAGAGAGGATCGGATCACCGGGGATGGGCTTTGTCATGTTAAACTGCCCCTCTCGACCCGTGTTCGTTCCCCTCCTCTCTCCCTCTCTGTGGATAACACAATAGTCAATCACAGCCGAATAGATTACAAGGGTTTGATCTCCTCAACTTCAGAGCCGGAGCATGGCACTGGAAGTGGGGGAGAGGTCGCAAGTGTGGCGTGTGCGTGACTCGCACGTGTGTTCAATGATGCCAAATAATGTGCCTTCTCGCCCGGCTGTTTCTCTTAAAATCCAGAGCCCCATTTAGGTTGGCCACTCCATGTACTTGTCAAAATGAGTTAGAGCTAATAGTAAAACTCACTAGTAATTTACCTCCGCCGTCAAGCCTCGGCAGGCTGACGTGCATTCCTCTACTGTACATGAAACCCGTAATGACACCGGTTCCCTTCATAAATTAGCTGCGAGTGCCGATGCCAGGTTGAAACATATTATTGTGGATGTAAGTGGAGGTATTTGCAAAGGTGTGGACAAGAAGAAGGTGATTATCCTGTCACTAGTCTGTTTAAAAGCCCAGTGATGCCGAGATTCGAGGGGGTTACTAGGTCAGCAGAGGGGTTAAAATGGCCTAAAGACCCCTAGGAGACAGCTGACATATTTAGAAGAGCGAGAGACGTAGAAGAAAATAAGCTAGCTGCACAATGATGAGACTGACACTGACAGAACAACCGCTCTCCACTGGCCATCGCTCAAGCGCATATGGACGCTACTCTTCAGATCCATGGGCTGACACTGTGCTGTCCGATCAAAGTCCTCTGCATATTGCAAGGTGGCTGAATCCACCCAAAGATGATAGTGGTAGCTTTGCACGTCCTATCCTCAACCCTGCGACGCCAGCCACCGCTCTCCTGCTCATGCCTCCTAATGATGACTGATGACTCACATTTGATTCAGCTGTCTGATGCGTAGTGTCAGGGGGCTCCTTAGTAGAAGATTTGGGCAGGGCAGGGGGAGACCGGGTGGGCGGGCAGAGGCAGACTCATTTGTCTTTAGTGTCAGCGCAAATGCACAAAAAAAATGAAAAAAATAAAGAGTGAGGTGCTTGTCTATACCACCAGGAGGTAAAGTTAGCTCCGTGCTTAGGAAAAATGGCTGATGAAAGCAGGCAGAGTCATCAAGGGGACGCAGGGGGATGTTCGCAGAATTTAATGAAGGATATGTTTAGCTTCCTTGGCTGAGATTTGTGCTTTTCCCTTCTGTGTGTGTGTGTGTGTGTGTGTGTGTGTGTGTGTGTGTGTGTGTGTGTGTGTGTGTTGTCTGTGCCTCCACAGACACTAATTTCCTGCATAGATCCCTGACCTTTCACTGTAGCCTGGGGGGAGCCATTTGATCACAACACACACACACACACACACACACACACACACACACACACACACACACACACACACACACACACACACACACACACACACACACACACACACACACACACACACACACACACACACACACACACACACACACACACACACACACACACACACACACACACACACACACACACACACACCATTTCCTGTGATGTGGCTGCCCACCAGTCAGTGGACTGACTTTAGTGAGACAATGTTGATATTTCCCTACGGTGTTGGACAACCCCCTACCCCCCCAAAAAAGGTAGTCTCTCACATAGAATAACTATATTTCATATATTAAGTATACACACATTATTATTAAAGACTATATAATTGGTCAGTTTGTTCACAGAGGCAGCAGCAGACTGGTTGCCATTCATCACAACACTTTTTGGGGTTGCAAAATAATGATACATTTTCTCAATTTACATGATCTCAAAATTGTTATTACTTGAGTTTCATTTTATATCATGTACACAACAAGACACCTCAAATATGAGGTATATATATATATATATATATATATATATATATATATATGTTTTATTTGCAAACGTAAAAGTCTAATATAACTGCTAGAGCAGCTCATTATTTATAAGGAACATGAATCAAACACGTGTAAGATTTTAGCTCCACCAAGTGTAAGTGCATGTGTGTGAAGCATACTAGTGTAAAAAAGACAATGTGTATGTTTGCATGCATATACAGGACTAGGCTTGCTGCTTATGCACACACTGGTAAGCAAAAACAATGAGTGGAAGTAACCTGAGCTGAGCCCTCAGGTAAGCCTGGTGTTAATGCTCCCACTTCTCTCTCCTCTCCTCTTTCCCTCTGGGGTCCAGTTAACCCCGGCTGGCCTCTGCTGACTGCTCCGTCTCTTGGCCTCGTGACCGGGGCCTCATTATGACCCTCCGGGGTGACTGGGTCCCGTATATTGCGACCCAGTTCCACTGCAAGTAGGAACGCACGCTTCCCACAGTTAACTCTGTCCATTACGCTAAGTGGGGCTCGTCAATTATTCAGCCGCTTCCGATGTATAATTCAGGGGGTAAGGGGGACCGTCATGAATAGCGACACACGCAGGTGAGGAGAGAGTACACAGTAATTTCGATCCATTGTAATATTGCCGTTTGTAGGGCAACATGACACGTCGTAGTGTGATGAGAGGGAAGCTGGGATGGAACAACACTGATGTCAATCTATCATGAATAAGTGAATAGCTGGGTGTAAGAAAGTGGATGAACAATGGAGTTACAGGGGGTGATAAAAAGAATAATAAATAGAGAGTCATGCAGGACAACTGATAAAATGAAAAAAAGAAGAAAAAAACAAAGAGATGCAGATCAGATTGGGCTGATAAAAGACGGGGTGTTTATTTTCATACTCTAATGTATCTTGATTTAAAAATCACACCGATTTCCAAGACTGGGCTTCGAAGAGAGCAGGAGTGGAGAGAAAATTAGGGCAGAGTGTTAAAAGTGAGAGACGGCAGCTTCACAGCGCTGTACACCCCTCCTCCCATCGCTGCGTAGGTGTAGGTCCTAGGGGAGCCACCGACGTTAATACAGTTATTAAGCCTCTCCACTGAAGTCTGCTCCACCTCCTCAACCCTCAGCATCAAGGAGCTCTCTCTGCCTGCCAGGCAGCGGGGCACGCTCGCTCGCTTCCACAATGAGATCAAACAGTCCCAAGTAGGCCAGCTCAGGAGAAGCCGGTGATGAAGCTTCGTGCTGAGCAGCGAGGGCAGGTGGGGTTGGGTAAGTCAAGCCCAAGGAGCATCCCAGCAGGCTTTAGGGAATTTGGAAGGGGAGGGGGGGGGGGGGGGGGGGGGGGGGGGCTTCAACCTTACTGTGAGTCCTCCTGCCCTGCTTCCCTCCCTGCCTCTTTCACAGTCAGCTGACCAAGATTCCCATGCAACTCCTTCTGGCAATGGGGGATTACATTCATGAAAGGCTTTAAATGGAAGCATATGAGCGAGAGCAGATCTCTCCTCTTGGTAGCTTCAGGATGTATGCCGCTATGGAGGTTGATTAGACGTGAGCAGTGTGGGGGGAAGACCGAGCTAGGTGGCCAGGTTGGAGAGCAGCACTATGGGCTAGATTATCATGTGCAGCCAGGGAAACCCTCTCTCGGTGCAGGAGGGAACCTAGTGGGTCACCACGTAGGGAGAGGGACACGTGTGTGTGTGTGTGTGTGTGTGTGTGTGTGTGTGTGTGTGTGTGTGTGTGTGTGTGTGTGTGTGTGTGTGTGTGTGTGTGTGTGTGTGTGCGTGTGTCTAATTGCTGCATTACATCCATTCCATAATTCACACGGGATAGAAGACTAGTGTTCCCACTCTTGCCTGAAGCCAGGGAGAGAAAATTTAGGCAGCCATGCAGATTGCACGCAAGGTACGAGGTAAAAAGCACCGTGTGGCTTTGCTTAAGCTGCCATCCATCTGTCCTGAGCTGCTCTTCCAGGACAGTGAAGAAGAGGTTTCACCAAGGCAAATGGACAACACACATTAAGGTCAATTTAAAAAAAAAAGCTGGAAACCTGAGATGATACTTGGATCTTTGTCTCATCATGACACTTGATACAAAATAAAGAGACGGAGTCAGTGAAGAATGGCTAAAGAGAAGGGAAAGATAACGACAAATGTGCTAAATAGGACGGGGGTATATAGGTCATTCTGTACCAGACTCAATTTGCCAATGCTGGTCTGTTGGCAGCCTCTGGATGCAGGCCAAGTCTCCATCAGTCATACTAGAACACTAATAATATCAGTCACCCTGCCAAGCAAGCCCCCCTCCCGTGTCTGTCTGTTGTCTCCCTTCAAATATTTCCATGTTCTTTTCCTCCCCAACCGCTCTCCGTTGCCTTTTGTTCAAAGGAGAAAAGGGCAAAAATCCAGAGGCCAAAAATGACATTAAACTCCCTAAAAGGCTCCACAGAGATTATTGTTTTAAAATGCCAGCTCTCCTGGAGCCTTCCCCTCCTTTACTCTCCCTGTGCCTGAAACCTCCCCTCCCCTCTCTTGCCTCCCTCTCATTTTCTTTCAGCTGAGAGGTGCTGACAGCCCAGACACAATAATCCAGCTCCATTGTGGAACCGCTACAGAGGCAGCGGTGCTGTGCAAAGGTTTCCCACGTATGGCGCGAGGGCAAAGCAGGGTGTCACGTCGTGGTGGGGGCACAGAACAGCACCGCTACAGGCAAAGGGACCGATCCCAGTTACTACGGGGCGCCACGCTGTACCGCTTGACAATTGTGGTTCAAATCGTCTGCAACTTTTCCATTAGTCAGCTCTCCGACCGGAGAAGAGACGGAGAGGAGGAGAAAGCCTTGGCGTGAATGGGCTCCTGTAGCCTGATTTTATCTATACAAAGCACAGCAGAGGCTTCTGCTTTGATCACATAGTTGTCATCTGGGGGACCGATGAATGTGAATGTGTGCAGAAGGTAAAGCATCAGGACCATTGCGATTGTTCAGTCAAAACGCGGCAAACTGTGAAATAGTAACGTGCAACTAATTTAGACATTTGCTCACAAACTAGGCAACAAATGCCTTTGTTCATTTCCTCTTTTCCCGACTATAAAAGCTTTTATCAAGTTACTGCTAAAACAAATCTGGTGGAATAACAGAATGTGCCCTCTCCACTTGAATTGCTGCATGGTTGCATTTTTCCTTATCAGGCCACCCCCTTATCCAATCTGAAGCAACATGCGGGCCAGCAGGGCTTTTGAAAGAAAGAAAAAAAGATTACGAGGAATGAGAAATCGACTAAGACATTCATGTGTCTAGTTTCATCCAGAGAGGACGGCCCATGCTATCCTGAGGGCTTTATCTCTGCGTCTCTCCCAGTGCATTATCTCTGCATTTGAAACCTTCAAAAACAAACACCAGTAGGCCACCAACTTAACCCCACCAAGGCTTTTACCCAAGCCAAGGGGATGACCAATTTATTTTTCGCAGAACAATGAGTGTCAGCATTTGACATGAGCACTTAATTATTGTGATATCTACCCAGCAACTATCTCTCTCTCTCAGCCGAGGTACTTCACCCACAATGGCCCAGATAAGACACCGCAGGTCACAGCAGAGGTTAAACAATGCACCACTCTGAAATGAAGGGGCTTCCTGATATCAGAATACCTCCCTTTTAACACACAGCGGCTCTGTTCATAGGATCCAGTTGTTCCACTCTCTTCTCATTCACCTCTATGAACACGTGTTCAGGGCTGCTCGGCTACAGGGCAACGTTCAGTTCACACAATACTAATATCACAAACAGGGTGACAGGGAACAAGTGGCCTGTAACCCGAGCCCGTCTGCCTCCTTCAGTCTAACATGTTGTCCTATCCATCACCATCTAGCACTACACTCTTCCTTTCCACCTCCGCCTTACTGTTGGCAGTCTATCTCATCCCGGTCCCAGGTGGGCCTTTAAGAGTCAAATGTCACAGCCCAGGCTCAAGCCAGACACTTAATGAGTATGAAATGATTCAGAGGGGCTGTGGGAAAGAGGAGATAGCAGTGTCCAGACAGACTGAGCTCAGAGTCTCCAAATGGGACATGACTGAATCAGAATCAGAATTGTTGTTTATTGCCAATAGGTTGTCATATATGAGGAATTGGCTTAGGTGTTTGGTGCGTAACAAACACAGTAAATAGAAAAATAAGGGGAGGATGAAGCAAGTAAAAAACCAAGTACTGTAGGTACAAAGAGAAGAGCAGAAAAGAGGTCAGTGGGGTCAGTGTCAGTGGGGGTCTCTGCCCTTGTTGATTAGGCCGGCTGCAAAGGGGAAGAAACTGGAACTGGAACCAGACTGAGCGGGCCTGGGCAAGGATCAAAGAGGAGACGATACACAATATGGAAGTCTAAAGTTACTTTAGAAGGAAGCTTCCATAAATCAAGAGAAAAAAAACAGAAAGGTGTTTTTCTTGCTCCAAAACTTGCCCTGTTTGCACCCTGGAGGCCCGTTAAAGACACCAACACCAGGTATTATGAAAGCCAGGCAAATGAGGACTCCAGTTATGAACCGCAGTGAGATCATCTGAAACAGTGAGACATCTCTTCTATCGGAGGAGCTGGCCTGCTGCTAGCTTATTAAAAGCACAGTTGCAGCCTAAGGGGCTTTGTTTTTGTGTGTGCACAAATAAATTAGGTAGGTTTGGGTGATTCAGAGCTCCCCATTCCCCCTACCACATGAAACACAAACACGAGCTGGGGCAGAGAGTCCTCTCTTGCTCCTTAGTTAACAAAGCTGACCGAGACGGCAGCAACACTGCGCTATTTATTGCCCAGACAGCAGGAGAACTGCCAGGCTCTAGTATTTTTAGCATACTAACCTCTACCCTATTTTCTCGGTTATCCCGCTCTCTAAATAGACGGGCATTCCATTGTAGCGTGTGTGTGTGTGTGTGTGTGTGTGTGTGTGTGTGCGAATACTTGGTGTACACAGTTGTCATCCATGAGATGTTAACACAGTTCCCCAGAGGGGGACTGGGATGAGTGTGTTGGTGGAAGCAGCAGTTCGGTGCTTTGGCCTAGAGCAAGTGGCCTGACTGCAGAGGAGAGGCAGAGGCAGAGGCAGCCAGTGGTCCTCTGCTACTGATGAAACAAGGCAACATTCCATGTAATCACTCTATATATAGCATATGCTGGCAAAAGGGGGGTTGGAGGGCAGGAAATCTTGTAAAATATGACGAAAAATTAGGGCAGGCGAGCATTAAGGATTAATCGTGACACTGACTGCGCGGCGAGGGCCTTGCCATGTGGAGAATGCCACCATGGAGATGGGGAAACAGAGAAGGGAGATAGAGATAAAGTGGGGGAGAGAAAGGAGACACTTTGGGAATGAAAATGGCTCGCAGATGAATTCTAGGGTGATGAATGTCCCCGGTTCAATACCCAGATGAATTTATGTGTGTTCCATTATGAAGAGGTGGGGATGAAACATGGAGATGGGACTGCAAGATGGGAAGGTGGGGGGGAGAGAGAGAGAAACCCCCCTCTCAATGTGCTGCTGAGCTAGCCATGCAGAGCCCATAGCGAACAAGCCATCTGTAGAGATAAGTAAAGAAGTGATTACAACAGGCCCAGCTCAATTTCTGACAGTTGATGCTTGACTGCCCCCGTAGAGCCGAATTGATTTAAATGAAGAAGCTATGAATATTTTAAAGGGTGGAACCTCCCTTTAACCTGAAGTGTTTCGATCTCCCTCCCACACTCCTGTATACGTGTGTGTGTGTGTGTGTGTGTGTGTGTGTGTGTGTGTGTGTGTGTGTGTGTGTGTGTGTGTGTGCACATGTAACAGGACGAACATGGGGGAGCGTGTAATTATTGATAGTGAGATAACAGCCATATTGTGACAATGTCTGCAATCAGCTGCCTTCTTTAAGCCCTGATGAATCAATGACACTGCCTGGATCTTTCCTGCCGGCGCTGCTTTGTTCATCAAATTGGGCTTTGCAGTGTACACCAACCCTTGTTTGGGGATTTAGCGTCAAACCAAACTGGTGTACAGTAGTGTCTGACTGATGCCTCCGGCTAATTCTCTCTACAAACAAGCTGGGGCCCATCGGTGGGTCTGAGTGTGTGTTCATGTGCACAGGAACAAAAAAAAACAACTAGCCAGACAAAAAAATTGATAAATTTCTGACATTCCCAAAATGGAATGAGATTAGAGAAGTTGCCAGTCAGCTAATAGCATTGTTTTTTTGTGTCCAAAAGGCAGTTGCTCTGCCACTGTTCGAGGTGATGGACCACAAAATGCTTAAAAAATTTTGTTTTTTCTTTCAAAATGACAACGGTCACTGTCAAACAACAATATGGCTCTCTGTTGCCCCTGGTAACCTTGGCGTTGAACATCCAAGTCCGAGGGCATCTCTTTTTGGTGGATGACGAATTGCATTAAAAAGGGCAGCAGGCACTCAGAAGGGTGGTGGCACGCTGCCATTTTGGGAGCGAGTGATGGCAGGTTGTGAAATGCTGCCCCGCGGCCTTTCCCAGGAGAGTGGCGGCAGCAGCGCTGAACTCTCTTCACCCCTTGACATTACAAACATACCTTGATGACAAAATGTGTTATTGATGTTCACCTGAAGGTGAAAGCAGGCGTGTTTCTGTGGACACACAGCTCTCTTTCTCTCTCACACATACGCACACACACACATGCTGTGGCGTTCCAGGCGCTCCTGCTACTAAATCACTGTCGCCAATGGCTGAAAGGGGTGAGGCAGACGTGGTGCAATGCAAGCCAGCTTGAAGCTTCCCTTCCCTGTCCATCCATCCTGCCAGTTCCATCAAATTGGGATCAACAAATCCCCCAAGAGGAAAGGCCCATTCTCTCATCGGTCTGTTCATGAAAGCAATGAGGTGCATGGATGTTGAAGAACATGCAAACAATTTTTTTTTTATAAACATTAGGGACTTGACATAAAGGACAAACACTGCAGTGTATTGAGATGTGGGATTTGCATTGCTGCTTCAGGTCAACAAAGTCACAAGCTGTAATTTTGCTGAAGTTATAAGCAGCTTTGCCAAGAAAGCCTGAGTGGATTGATCAAGAAAATGAATTTGGTACTCTATGTTCTGTCTTAATGGATGACCCTGCTCTCCTGCTGTTTACGACAGCAACCCCCCCCCCTCCCCCTCCACTGCTAGAAACTGACAGTACTCCAGCCAAGTACGTTCCGGGACAGGACAGGCCTCTCTCTGTTTATTCTAGGTTGCTCGTGTTTTTCCCAATTCTCAGCACACACTTGCCAAATAAGATCTGCATGTATAAATAAAGAGGGGGGGCGGAAGCGATATTCTCAGTTGTTTCGCAAGGCAAACACCAATCTGCTGGCCTGCACAAAGTCCAAACGCATCACCCACGGTTTTCCATGTAGCTGCCTAACAGCATAAACACTTAGGGACGCTCTTGTAGAGTTGTCTGATGCTGCACCCTCTCAAAAGGCCAAAAGAGAAACCACATGGGTTTACGCTTCACTGGCAAAGCTGAAACTTTCTTGTTGTTTTTTTTTTCTTTGCACAAAAATCCACTCGTTGCCCAAAATTGCTTTTACAGTCCATTGCACCAAAAAACAATAAAATACCATCTGGTTTTTCTTGGGCCTCGTCTCCTGCTAGGCTAAAGGACTTATGCACTTAAATACCATGAGTCAGATTAAGCCGCCGGTCACTGGACCCTCAGACACAGTGTTCACGTCCAATAGCCCACTTGGCATGCCCTGTCTTCTGAAGACAAACTAGCTAAGCTAGCTCGCCCTTCTCTCTGCTTCGTTTACTCTCTATGGAGATCCCCGGTGACCGCTTCCTTTCGATCTGCGGAGAGCCTGGGAAAAAAAACAAAAGAGCAAGAAGCCTGTGCGCCCAGTGAGTATTTGAGCCCACCATGCAATCCCTCTTTCTTCCATACCCCCATTTTTTTAGTGTGTGACAGTCATGTGAACAAGGCCATGCACATTCTTTCATGCATGAGCCCATAATTGCTGTAAGCATTCTGACAGGCGCTCAGAGAAAAATCAAGTGTGTTTAATCTGCAAGGCCGGAGCCTTTTCACCATAAAGTTTCTGCATTGTTTCTCGGAATATAGCCAGATTAGAGGTGGTTTGCCGACGCTGCCGGTGACTGAGCAAACCTGCGCTGAAAACAGAAGAAAACGACTCGAGTTGCAGCATCTTTAAGAAGCCGCAAAAGTCAGGGATGAAGCGTCCATATGATCTGGACGAGTGCCCTGCCACTTAATGGGTTAAGGAGGCTGTTTTGGGCCAGATTGACTGAGGCGAAGATGTCATTGAGTGCACTCTCAGAGCCAGAGAGGTCGTCTGCAGAGCCTATAATGAATAGTTAGATCCAATGTGGAGAGGTTGAAAAAACAGGAGGACCAAAAAGGAAAAGCACTGAGGGGGTAAAAATAATGTTTAACTCCACCAGCAATCTGTTTCTAAACCCACGTGCAGAGGACAAGACACCATGAGACTACTGTCTGTGAAGTAAGTATTATTATTTAAAGACAAAAAGAAGCCAGAAAAAGATAAAGCCAGAAGATGTTTTTGGATTGCCTCGTGCTTGTGTGCCTGGCTGGTTTGGATTCCTGCTTAAGAACAGGAGGTGGAAAACGGAGAAAGAATAGAAAAAGAAAAAGAATAGAAAAAGAAAAAGAAATCTTGCTCCGTTTTGCCTGTTGTGTTGTTTTCTGGCCCTATGATCCAATAAGCCTCCGAGTCACATGATGACACGAACGGATGTGCCTCTCTACTCTACCCCTCTACCCCCCCCCCGCCACCACCACTCCCTGGTTGTGCACTAAATTTTTTATTACGTTCAAGCAGTGAGGCAAAGAGCAGACATGCTAGCACCATTTACCAACCCAACCTCCTACCCTACAGAACAATGTGGAGTCGAGCAAGGGATCAGAGGTCTTTCCCTGGGCCTAACCCCCCCCCCCCCCCCATGCACATGCACACGAACACACACGAACACACACGAACACACACACACGAACACACACGAACACACACGAACACACACACACACACACACACACACACACACACACACACACACACACACACACACACACACACACACACACACACACACACACACAAAAAAGCCTCTCTCTCAGAGCTCACATGGTTTGAATCAATGCTGCCACTAAAGCTTTTTAGTGGGCCAGTAAGATAAATACTATCAAGCTCGCTGGATATCTGCTTGGAAAAAAAACATATCTATGTGACTCGTCCCTTTTAGTCGAGAGGAATTTCTAATCTCATCTGACTTGGAAACACAAGCAGTGAAAAATAAAGGAGAGAGAGGGCAAAAGAGAAAGACAGCAGTGGAAACAAAAATAATTTTTGGCGCTACTGGCAAACATCAGAAATTCCTGTTTAAGTTTCCCTTTGTCGCGTGTTCCTATAGTCTGGAGACGAGGAGGAAATTGGCCCTTAAGAGCCTGTGGAGATTCCTGCCTTTTACACTCCTTCAGCTGTGAAAGACAACAGAGCTAACTCTTCCGTGACCTGCTCGAGCTTTGTGCCGTGCAGCTCCTTTGAGGTAAAGAATGGGGACGGCTTCTCGGAGACTTTGTTGTTGCAATAAAACTCTCTCCTATTGCAGCAGCGGATACAGTATCGGTGGGCTGAAAAACGTGGAAAAAAAAAGTCTCCACCAAAGAAGGACATGTGCAAACCAAATCACTTCTTAGTCTCACTAAGATTTATAAACCACCATCAGACACTAGCGTGCTATTTTTAGAGCCAGTCATCCTCCCTCCTGGGCATATCAGCCAACAAAAATTATATTCTGGACGATTTCATTTTGAGTTTAAATATTGATTCTAATATTCTATTGTGACACAGCAGAACATCAGAATATATCAAAAAAGCCAATCCCCTGATTTAAACATAACACAAACAGCATGCACTGTTATAATTGTGTCTCCAGCTTTAATTTATACAAATCACAAGGTCAAAAAATAAAGAAAGGCTTGATAATTCAGGGGCCTGTTTGGAACACTAGACAGTCCGGCTAAGGCCTCGCTGCTCAGGAACTGTGGGTGCAGCTATATCCAGATTACCAGAGGAGCCGAGGGATAAAACTGGCAGGAAAGTTTGATCTGATTAACGTTGGCATGGCTTGCGAAACCTTGTTTGTATTTAGTGCATACTTCGGAAACACAACAGCTTTGGATCACGTCGCCTGGATCAGAGCGCCGCAGTCACACTGACGTTTCTCCAACAACAACAAAAAAGATAAGAAATAAAAAATAAATAGACACCCCGCCAACCTGGGCGCGTAGTGAGGGGGGGGGGGGGGGGGGGGGACCGAAAGTGGGTCAAGTATATATTATGCAGATGTGAAGCTCAGTGATGGTGAGAACATGCAACCCTGTTTTGGGCCTGTTACGGGATTTAAATAATTTAAATAACACTGACTGGTGACAGGGAAATAAAAAGCCATATGAGAGCGATTTGGTCCCCTAAAAAGGGGGACAGAATGGAAACCACAATATATATCTGGCTGATAAACACACACACACACACGGGGCGAGGAGGTTTCGGAGGCAGGAGGGGGCACCTACAGTGATTGGAGCCGTTCCAGTGCTGGTTCCTGATGGACGTGCTGTAGGGATGGGGCGCTCCGGACACCAGTCCTTTCTCCGGGATCAAGCATCCTCTGCTCTGGTTGTAGTAATCCATCATTAAAAACGGGTTCGGGCTGGGATTCAGTCCCACGACGTCCACACTCTCATACATCATACGGGGCCGGGCGACAGCAGCGGGGGGATTAATGTCAGAACACGAAGTGGTGTCGTGGGCGCAGGGGACGCGGCGCGCTCGCGGCTTTCAGCTCTGTGCCAGCAGAGGCAGAAACTGGGGGGGGGCCTGCATTAAAATCGAATGTAAAGTGGTAAATCCAAACCCAGCGGGGACATCTTCTCTCTGAGCCGACCGAGGAGCGGGGTCGGTGTGTGGAGGACCCTCAATCGGCTGCGCTCAATTTGAAAACATAATTCAGAAGAGCAGTCTGCGGCATGGTGTCCGACGATGGGACACGGCGCGGGACGACTAGGGCGAACGAATCGGAGCGACCCGATTAACTTCTGCAGAATAGATATATATGTGTATGTATATATATACACATATATATAGAGAGAGAGAGCAGCGTCCGCGGCCGTATCCACGCCACAGCGAGAAGCCGAGCCGAATTAAATCCCGGGGAAGAGAAGACAAACCTCCAAGAGTCAACACGGAGGGGAAAATACCGGAGGCGCAAATAACATGGGATGAGGAAATTCCGTGTCGGTGCAGTGTGTCCTTCGGGCTGACGGTCGGTCGTCCCGTCGCGGCCGGACTCCTGTCAGTGCCGTGGGTGAACCGGTCTCCCTCCGTGCGTCAGGCTACAACAGGCGGCGGCTCCCTGGGTCACAGCCCGCTCCCCAGACATCCAGGTTCAGGCATGAAACACGCAGCGCCGCCTTGTTTGTGTTCGCAGAGAGAGAGACAGAGAGAGAGGGAGAGAGAGGGAGGGAGGGAGGGAGGGAGGGAGAGAGAGAGGGAGAGAGGGAGGGAGAGAGAGAGAGAGAGAGAGAGAGAGAGAGAGAGAGAGCAGGCTGAACCATTCCCGCACCGAACCGCGCGGCTATCGTGTTCTGCACAAATGTGACAAGGCACAGCAGCTGGGGGCTGTGGCCCCGCCCCCTCGCCTTCCCTCGGTCTCCTCTCATGCGTTGCTCCTCCCACGTTTAACCCCTTCAGGGACGTCACCGCGGATCTCCCTCTGTCGGACACGCGGGCCGCGCATGGGACGGCGGAGGGGGCGGGGCGCCGCCCGTCCTCACATTTCGGCGCGGGGGCCTTTAAATAGGAACGTACCCGGGGACACGGTCGAGTTATATAAGCTGCAGTAATGAGTCTCTCACATCTTTACGCGGGGGTTCGTGGGCATAATGGGAGCTGCAGCAGGCTGCGTCTCTCTCGCTCCCTTTTCCTGGAAGTTGCCCTCGTACGTTCACACTCATTATTTGGGCTCCTCCTTCCAACTGACTCGACCCTCTCCCCCATGCTCTCATCAGTCCCTACCCCGCGATCTTTTTCTCCCCCAGCCTGTCTCTCTAATTTGCCTAATGCTATGCGGCTGAACTTTTCCTGAACCCAGAGAAGTAGGCAGCCTCACCTCCTGGTGACCCACTGGCTGACTCGGATTCGCCTCTGTGGCTCGCTCTCATCACACATTATTCAAGATTTCCCACCTTGTACACTCAGTGTAACGCCATTACACTTTCCCCGAGTGCTGCCCAGAGAGGCGCCTCAGCTCAGCCCAGCATACATAAAGCAACAAAAGCAAAGTCACCCAGTCATGGCGAGTGACACTTAACTTTTCCCACAGTGCAGTCACAGCTGGGGGAAAGTCCAGGAAGTTGTTTTTCGCTTCGGAGAGCCGCATCGCCTCCCCGATAGAAGGTTACTCCACCTTTACTCTGCAACATTCCATGCACCATAGTTGCAGCTGTGTCATTCACAAGGCGCGAGGCCCCGTGCCAAAGCAATCACAGCACAATGACGTATGTGAAGTTCAAATATGCAAATGAGAATATAGTGGCAATTAAGTTCACGGTCCCAGAAGACATTTTAACTTCACTGACACACCACCTGTCTCACGCTGCAGCAGTGACAACATTGACCTGGGATTTTCATGGGATCTGGAGTACACATGCTCAATAGTAGAGATTAAGGACACACACACACACACGCACACACACAAACACACACACAGACACACACACGTAAGAATTGTTCTACCGTCATATCTCAGTGTGGTTTCTAGCCTTTTCAAACGTATCTGCATTCATGTGGACAGGACCAACAACCTGTGACACCTCTGCCTGAACAATACCTCTCCTCCCCAATTTGCCTACTATACCTGAGGCACAGGCCAAAGCTGGGTCCGACCAACACAGTTTTTGAGAGGGATTATCTGTATGGAGCCGGGGGGGGAGGCTGGCCTGCTCCGTCCCCACTGACTGTGACACTTATTTAATGCAGACCCCTGTGTGTTTACCCTGCCTGATAAGAGCCCAGTGTGCAGGCCGGGGCCGCGGCGACCCCTTGCCTGCGCTGATAGTGCAGCCACACATTCCTTGACAGGATAAGCCCTATGAGTAATGGCTGTCAGAAAATGCTAATTTTCCAGGCTCTGTTTTCTTCTCCAGGGGGAGAGCATTCATCGTCGGGTAATACCCTGTGATTGCATAAAACAAGCTTAGAGATAACGGATTGCTGATCACTGCTTATTACAGAGAAGGAGGGAAGAATACAAGATTAGACCTGGAAAAACCTCCCTTTCCCACAACTTTCTCACTTAACGAAACAAGTCACTCTGTCTTGCTTAATAAAACTGGATATATCAAGGCGCCTGAGATTAAATACATGTGGTATTTTTACCAGGACGAGAGAAAGGGTAACAGAGACCTTTGGGTTGACAGTGTGGAAATGAGGTGTACTCCATTACATCAGTGGAAAAACCAGCACTGGTCGAGGGCCAAGTGGTGTCCAGCCTGCACATGAGAGTGACTCGTCACAGACACAGACATAATAAGACGTACAGTACACTTGACGACTGGTGCCATGAATATAGGAGGAGTGAGCATAGTTAGTGGTCTCTCGAGAGTTGCGGTCCACATTAATGTGCCAGGCCAGGTGGCTGTTCTGGCTCGGGCATCAATAAGCACCACACTCCTGCGAACATGGAAAAGTACTCTGGCGCGGAGACCACTGAGAGTGAGATTGTGTCTCAATCCCTTGACTCGTCACAGCGCGGCGAGTCTTATATTTGTCGCTGAAGCCTCAAAGTTTTGTTGCATAAAGTCCAGACGAACAAGCGGAGGGGCCTGATTTGAGAACCATTCAGCTGCGGAGGCCTCGGTAGTAGGAGTGGGTGATGTCTCAAACAAAGTCAATGTATTGCAGCTTGTGCTTAGATGTGGGTTGTCGTAAATGATTATATCGCAAACATTTGAGCCATCATGAGACTTGCTTTGGTGTTTTTGCTCTCTGGCTCTGTCCTACGACTCTTTCCCTTTCACAGACACAAACTGAAAAGTAAAATACAGGTATGTCAGACACATCCGGATCAGTGTCCTGGGCGAGCGTGTAAGTATATAGAGCTGGAATCCTCCCGCATGCTCTACCCAGATGCCAAACAAAGGCCCTGTTAATACCTGGCATTAACATCCATGTTGAGTGATCCGATCACCAGTGGGCAGCTCTAAGTACGTCACTTCACACCTGACATTAGAATTTGTCTCCGGCGACTACTCCTAATCAGATATCACTTCCCTGCTCGACCATAGACGAAATTATGTTGTTTTTATCCAGTTTGACAATACAGGTCCGTTCTCAACGTGTTTGTGTGCTTGTCGGTGTGTATGTGTGTGTGAGTGTATGAGAGTGAGGCCAGAAGGGGGCTGAGCGAATCAGTGCACTGAACGCAGCTATACAATGAAGTGAGATTTTTCTCATTAGAGCACGTAAATAAAAACTGAGAATAATAAAATATATTTCATACATACATATTTCACGAAAATATTGCAACGTTATTTGTAAGACATATTGTCCTGCCTTGAATAGATGGTAAATGCAAATAACACAGCGAGCAGAAAACATAGCGTCCTTGATTTGGAGTAAAGCTGGACCTTAAAGGTTCGAGCAGAGTGATGGGGGAGGGAGAGAGGGGAGAGAGATGGGAGAAGGATTTTAGGACGGAATTCAAAGCGTTTTATGGGCAAGGGCGGAGAGGAGATTGCTGGCTGGACCTTGAGGGTGTCAAACTATTTTTACTGCACCACTCTCCTTCTTTCTTGGCCCAATCAGGGGTGTTAGGAAGTCGTAAAAAGGTGCTCCCCCTGCCATTCCTCCCCCCAAGGAGATGAGCTGACAGGTTAGAACAAACAATAGGTCTTTATGTCATTTGGATTATTGAGTGTGATAAAAAATAAAAAAAGATGAGGAAGAGTGCCTTCTCTGTAAACACACACACACCCTAGACAACGGTGTCAGAGCCGATCTTGGTTTGGCTAATGATTGAGAAAATTAGTTGAATGTTAATCAGATTCTGGAGATGTTCCACCAACATCTGCGATCGGCCCGTACTCTGGAGAGCAATCTTTGTTTCCTTCCATGGCTATGAATATTTCCTGTGCAGTGTGTTCTTTATCAGAGCGACTGGTCAAATCAAAACAGAATTAAATCACATTGTCCAAAAGTCAGTGGGAAAAGTCAACTGAGCAATGTTTGACCTGGAGACTCTAAGCAGGCTAAAAGGCAAAGGGAAAAACAGATCAGACCTGCCGTATCGCTCGGACAACACTTGGCCCAGGTAATAGCTATCTCCTGACAAGATAAGGCCAGACGTGTTCGAGTTAGAATGGCCCAGGCCTAATTTTAGAGTTCCTGTCTGCCTTAGCGACTGCTACACAAACACAGGCGCTCAAGCTACACCTCCCCCCAAGCTCTGCTGCACATGTGCCAGCAGATGGCTAATGCCCAGACGATAAAGAATTTGGAAACCCCGGCAAAGCTTTCTATCTTTCCTAAATCTTCCCGGCGACCTAATGAAGCAGCACAGCGGGGACGGACACAGAAGAGAAATTCAGAGGGGAAGTATTTAAGGAGTTGAAATGTGTTCTAATTTGAGAGGCAGCAAGGGATGATAACATAGTGATTGCATCTGTCCAGGTCACCGTCACGCTGTGGGACAAAACATACTGTTTGTAGCATTATCCCATGACTGTGATGATGAATACCATAATCCCCCGCCCCATCCCCGCCCTGTCCCTATCCCTAATGTCGCAGCAGCCACCTTCCTCAGGCCACTCTCCAACCAGGATCAGGATGTGCTTACGTGTCTGTGCCTGGGTGCACTGTTTGCTTTTAAGTCTACCTGAAAGGCTACCGACCTGTCTGTTGCCACCCCGCTCTGCCATTACAGTTTCTGTGTGTGTGTGTGTGTGTGTGTGTGTGTGTGTGTGTTTGTTTGCACAGCTGGTTTTGTGCAGCCTGTACCGGCAGCACCAGCCAAACCCAACAGCTGTGCTCCCCGAAAGCGAGCCAACGTGTAATGAGGGCCCGACCCTTCGATGTGAGAACAAGCTGCAGTTATCGATGAACACTGCACCACTTCCACCTCCTCTACGCTCAATCTACTGGACACACACGCACACGCGCGCACACACACACACGCGCGCACACACACACACACACGTACACACACAGCCTGACCCAAAGTTAAACTGTTCTATAGATCTCTTCATCAGTGCTTTGCTATCCTCAGTGTGTGTGTGTCTTTTAAAAAAAAAGACTCTCTTAGAGCCTGCAGGGCCCCCCGTCATTATGCCTTTAATGTCCCCTCCGACAGCAGATTCCAGCATTTATGGTACAGGTCTATATCTGCCCATAAAGCCTTTTATTGTTTAGCCCAGTTCTATGGTGGCCGTAACCTGGTTTTCCTATTTTTTATGGGGACCTTCGCTATATCACAGGGGGGAGGACAAAGCTGCCCACCATCGGTGTTTACCAAAGTATGGCCTACTCATAAATCCATCATGGCCGGCGGCATTCTGGAAATACCTAAGCAGAGGGAGAGAAAGGGAGAGAGGAGGAGGGGGGGGGGGGGCATAGCTTATTGTATAGCTTGTAATCATCCGCACTCTACGGCCTTGAGTTACAGAGCCGATCTCAGCAATGATCATTTGGTGTATGTTCCTTTGCACTGAGTCCATCGCTCAGCAAATCAAGGGAAAATTGCCCTGGATGTTACCCTGGAGGTAGGATATCCCTACATCAGTCATCCCGCACCAGCAATGGCCCCCATTATCTGTCAGGAACAGGGAGATGTGCACACGGATGGACACGCCACTAATTCTATTAAGAAAGACAAGAGGGGTGGAGAATGAACACGGAGTATAGTGTGATAGGGGCAGAGGTGAGAGATAACCTCCTGCAGGAGAGTGCAAAGGGAGAGAAAGAGAGAGAAAAATCCAAGAGCAGGAGGGAAGAGGAGAGCAGGAAGAGGACGGCCGAGGCTGTGAGAGCGAGGAGCGCTGCCAAAACTCACACAGAAATTGGCATCACTGATGCTATTACTACACCCTGTTTATCCATGTATGATACCATTCATCTCTCCATTTCCTGCATCCATGTTCTTGACCGCAGCCTTGCGCTCGTGGCTTTATAACAGAGTTCACAAAAAACTATAGAGTGAATCATCTCCCCCTGAGATCTTCGGCAGTGCTGAAGCGAGTCAACGTGTCTGAAAAGCAGCTCTGTATCACTCACTTGACCCCCGGCCCCCACCTCCAAACCCCCCGAAAACACTATTTTCCTCTCTCCCGCCCTCCCGCGAGCTGTTTCACTGTCCACATTTTGAAGTGCTGCAGAGGGCCTATTTCCCATTTTCCATTCAGAAGTGTGATGCTCCGGGTGGCCTGGAATGGATGTGAGGGGAGGTGGGGGGAGGGGCAGTTGGTGGTTCGCTTTAAGTGGATTGCCCTCAGTCTTGTTATGCCCAGCCCAAAGCATTATAACGCCTCGGCGAGTGACCTCCACTTGAGTGGTGCCCCCAACACCGGGGCACACTGATTGTTGTGCTTACTACAAAGACCGAATGTGTGCCACGAACCGCACAAAGATTGGATAACTGCAGGCTGAATGTGCAGGCAACACTCATCGTAACAGCAGCGTATGCGCGTGCATGTGTGCGGTACAGTTTCTTATCTTGCCCTTTCTCTTTCATAAAACTGCTCCCTCTTTCCTGGGCTCCTGTGCTTGTCGCCTGCCTCCTTTTTAATGTTTCAGCTGCGCATATGTCTGTGTTCGAGCACATTCCCCCGCCCAGCGATGTGAGATGTTCAAAAGTGCCGAGCTGGTTGAGATGTTAATGAAACATGTGAAATCCCCTGCTTAGCAAGTTGGGAGCTGGGGACAACAAAGGCGCCCGGGATAGCAACAGACTGCCGAGGCTCGGGGCATGACAAATGCCCCAGCCATCACCACCGCTGTGGCCCCTGTTGGCCGCCCTTTTATCTACAGAGATGGGGGTGGAGGATCTTCCTCATTCTAACCTGGGGAGGGGAGCAGGAGGAGGGTTAATGGAATGGATGACTCCGCCACATTAAAAGAGAAGGGAGCAGAGCGAGGAGGGTGACGGAGGAGGAGTCATCAGCATTTCAAAAGAGTGGGGCGCAGGGAATGTAGATGGAGAAAGCTCTCAAGCCTCTCCTACTGTCCACCACGCACCCACCAGCTCTCTCGCTGTGCGTGTGTGTGTGTGTGTGTGTTTATGAATATGAAAGAAAGGAGTTAATTGGATGAGAGGCAGCCCTTTATACCCGCAAATCCCAGAGGTCCTCATGGGTCAGCTTCATCTTAAAGCAGAGGACAACCCTGACAGTAAAAATTGCCCTATCAGAGCACAGATTTCCCCTGCGCTGCGGTTGTTTCCGCATTCATTCAGCTTGGCCACAGGCAGCAGGGGAAGACGTTCGTCCATTGTCGGTCTCAAACAACAAACCCAGAGAGGCGTTCAGAAAACTGATGGCAATATCAAACTTTTTGCCCTCAGGCCCTGGCTTGTCCTGCCCTTGATATTTAGGAAGTATTGCAAAAGCAAACACTGTGGGGGCGGGGAAGGGAAGTGCTGAAAACATGCATCTGCATCTCTGTTGCTTAACAGTGTTGCACATATCCTTGAAATCTCAGTGACATAACATTAGAGAACGTTTCACAAACAGGTCAGCAAGGGTAAGTAAGGCTACGTGCACATCACTACGTCTGGGGCTGTCCACACAACTCCAGATTTTCAGAGCGCCTAAAACAGAGAAATCTGGAAACGCTGCTCACCCCCATTTTAGTTTGAAAACTCCTGGGAGAGCGTTGTAGTCTGGCCCAGCAAAAACAGACACCAGCATTCGCTTCCTACTTGGTTCTTATCTGTCGCGACTCGACTATCTGCGTTGTAAACACTTTAAAGTACTAGTTTCACCTTGCTGTCGGTCCAAGAAAGGAAACGCCTGCTCTTACTTTTGACCATCGTTGCCAAGCAACCAACTGCGGAGTAGACAATCTGCTTCCTGTTTACACCGGTACACACATGCTCAGTGTATGTGAACAGTCACGCGATATGCGTTTTCAGGTGTGTTAATGATATGGAGCTCCTCTGGATGGAGATCGTAGTAGTGGTAGTATGGATGTAAACTAAAGCTGCGGAAAATATCAGTTTGTTTCAAACAGTTTCAGTTTCATAAAGAAAAAGTTAAAGAAAATTCTTTACGCTTCTTTGGACTACATCCAAAACCTAAAACAAAAACCCCAAAATCTAAATACGGCACTTTTGCAGTAAGGCCAAAAATCGTAGCCCTCCATCTGTGACAAAACTTTCTAAAGTAAAAATAAAAGGCACAGAAGGGCTTTGGGCTGATATAAACAAAGCTCGGCAGTCACTATGGCGACCCAAACCATCTGTGTTGTGGAGCCGTAGAGAGGAGACAGGCTCAATAGTAAGTAAATAGGATAATACAAAAAAAGTGAATGGCTCAGGAGGGCAGATCATTAGCTGTCCACATCTTACCATTCTCTGTGTGATACCAGGGGGTGGGGGAGTGGAGGGGGGTCGGCCGATACATGGAAAAAAAGAAGCCTGATAATATTTAACTAGTGGAAATCTATCATCAATCTGGCCTCGCCAACCCCCCTCCCCACCGCCACCACCATCATCATCATCAGTCCTCACCCCCACGCTCTGGCCTATTGTCATTCAAACCTCAGCTCCCCTTTCACTCCTTATTCAATATTTTTGAGCCATTGTTCCACGTTACATGCTCCCCCCTGAACTACATTAGTTTTCCCACTCAGTGGTGAAAGGAGATGGGCAACAGCCAGAAGAAAAAAGAAGAAAAAAAAGAGCCTAATATGTTATAGTGTCAGCAGTAACAAAAACGTCAGCAAGCCATTGCAAAACTCTGGGTTGGTCATGCATTCTCAAGCTCAAACGCTGTCAAGCTTTCTCCCCTCAAACACACACACACACACAAACTCTTAGGCCACATCCACACTAACATGTTTTAGTTTTTTAAAAAATTTAAATGTTTAGTTTTATCGCGTTTGCTGCGTTTACGTTTGGCATCCACACTCCTCCGTGACTCTTCACCATCGCTGTTCCAGTATTTTCTGCAACCAAGCAACTAACTGCAGCAGCTTACCGTTAACGTCGGCACACACACGCCCAGTGTTTGTGAATGGTTCAGGTGTTTGCTTCTTTTTTGATAAGGAACTGAAATATCCATCTGGACTGACATCATTTTTGTTTTTAAAACGTTCAAATGAAAAGCCATTATAAGCATATTTTTCTCTCATTCAGAAGAAGAAAGGCAACACACGCACGTACGTACACACGCACGCACGCACACACGCACACGCACACACACACACACACACACACACACACACCTCTTTATTCCCTGCTAATGCTAAAGATGCACCTTACTGGCAGCGTGGTGGAGATCTGTTCTTCCTGCCTTTTTAATTTTTTTTATTTTGCCAACAATCCTTGCAGAAAAGTGGCGGCTAAGCTTCAGTGACAATGCAAGAGAGTGGAAGTCTCTGTTCATACGTGCATCTGTCCGTCTGTAGAGTCTTGAGGTGTTTTGGCGTGGATCCCTGTGTATCAGTGTTTGCGTGTTTAATCAGAGAGAAAAAAAAAAGTGCCACAGTAAGTTCACAGACGGTCTCGCTCATGTGTAGAGGTGAGAACAGGAGTGCCAGGGGCTGCTGGGAATCCTGGCGTGTCAGAGCTTATCAGGAGTTAACAAAATCATTCTCCAGAGAACCCGTCATTATTCTGTTCGCTATCCTCTCCTTCCATTTCCTCCTGTCCTCTCTGTTTTGTTGCTCTGATAACGCAAACAGTAATGCAACAATAGTGCACATTTGCTGCAGCCAATACATAGCAGCCAACTGTAGTGTTGATTTTGTTGATCAATAAAATTCATCTCCCTCCAAGGTTATACATTTTTTGTTGTTGTCCACTCCTGTCTCCCCTTTCTACAGCAACTTCCTTCTCTCAGTTGTCAAAAGACAAAACGCCACATAAAATAATTTAAAAGTCCCTTCAAAGTGTTTCGCTAGCACGCCTTCAGTCGTTGATGTGTTTGTAGGGAGTGAACAAGGGACGATGCATATTTCAGTAAGCACACAGCTAAAGCGTCAGGGTGTCTAGACTGTGTTTGACCAGATGTGTGAATGCTCTCAGGTCTGTGTGTGTGTGTGTGTGTGTGTGTCTGAGGGAGTCTCCACACAACAAGCAGACATCAACAGCAAAAACCTCTAACCTCGTTGGCCACCAGCCCGTCTCTCTCTCTTTATCTCCATCTCTCCTTCTCCCTTTCCCTCCACACAGTATCGTGTTCACAACATTAGTCCCACAAATGCAGATAGCTGTTATTACAGATAAGGGTCATGACGAGATTTGATTCAAAACTCATTTTGTTACATAAAGTAAGAAAAAAAAATGATTGGAAAATAAAACAGTTAAAACCCGATATAGGGGAGATGGAGAGAAAAAAGGAAAATGAGTGAAGGTTTGCAGTTTCAAGGTCATAAAAAAGTTTGTGATTTTTACCTCAATTTTTTTTTTCTTTTAACAGAGTTTTCTGTGTTTTAAATGTAATGGATTTATGGACCCACAAGTAACTACTGCTGCATGAGCCATCTGGCTATCAGAAGAGCTGAGGTGAAAAAAAGGAATACGGGAGCTCTCTTAGTATTTAAACACTCAACTACATTTTATTTTACACTGCAAGAATCTGCTGACAATGGCACTTTACTTTTACATATATTGTTTAGGAGTAGGCAAATATTGTGCGCAATGTTTTTAAATCTACCAGGGGTAGCACTCTTACTTTTCGTTGTTTTTTTGTACAATACAATGACAATAAAGGCTTCATGTTCTATTCTATTGGTTGGTTGAGTAGAAGAGGTATATGGGTTTAATAGTTCTGAGATAAAAGAATAGCTACGTCTGGAGGTTTGTGCTGTGGATCCAATTCAACCCAACATCTGTGATGGGAGGTGCTGCCCCCTGCCCCCTGCCCCCTTCTCCCTTCCCCAACCTCATCACCCCCCTCTGCCTCTAACAGCTAAACTGGATTGCTGTATGACTGTTCGACTTATCTGAAACAGGGAGTGGACTCATCTGATCTTTACCGATAAAAGCATTTTGAAATATGTTTTGCAACTGGGCAATACTGGCGACTGTCCAGAGGCAATATACAGTAAGAAATGGGGGGGGGGGGGCAGTATCAGTGATGACTAAAGGTTTCAACACTTCCCTCATTTAACTGTAACTTCTCTTTATTTGCACGCAAATGCTGTGTGCGTTATTGTGTTGTTAGAGTTGTCTACTGGTTAACGTCAGCGGGTCAGCCACAGTGGCCTCTGTTCCCTCTTTCTTTAGCCGTTTTCAAATTCCACACAAAAGTACTTCCACTGCTGAGGAACTATCTGGGCGGCCACATTAAAGAGCTCCAAGTCACAGGAAAACACACAAATAACTGAGACGTGCAGGTTTATGGCCCATCAGATCGTCGATGTATGATGTGATAAATGTAATGCTTGGTTTGTTGACCCTGACAACGATGGTGTCACAATACAGGCAATACTGCAAATGTGCAATATGCAATCACACAGACATCCATAATACGTCATAATATGAATTACAACTACTTCCCTACTATTGGTATATAAAAAAGAAGTATATATGTCTACGGTGTGTGTTTTCTAATGGAAGGGATTGCAACAATGACACAAGTGAAGAAACTGTGGGTAAATAATTCATGAATTACAGAAATCATCACAGTAGTGAGTCGCAAGACAATGACAGGCTCTCTCTCTCTCTGTCTCAAATTTAACCAAAACAAAACAAACATAAGCATTTGAACACAAACAAGTGTCTTGCAGAAACACAAGCTCACACTCAAATGCATGATGCACATCTGCACCTCAATCACACGTACAGCATACAGGTAGATGGCCACACGGCCACCCGTCCACGCAGCCACCCGTCCACACACACACACACACACACACACACACACACGCTAGAATATTCCACATAACTGTTATTTTAATCCATACCTTTATGTTTAAATAAATTCTCCGCACTTCCTAGAAATTGGTAATAAATCATATAGTCTTAGATTGTAGTCATTTTTTTTAACTCTCTTTGGTGGTGGTGCGTTCAAAGAAGCTCGGATCAACTGGATTAAAGTAATGGCAGCCATCGAGCCACACAAGGTTCTTTGTTACAGATACGAAACAGTAAATCCCACCATCAGCAACATGCAGGTGCGATCATTCCAGCACGGAGACAACAATGGAAACCACCCTCTCTCTCCCCCTTTGTGTGTGAGCGTGTGTATGTGCGTGTGCGCCGACAACCCAGTCGTCTGGCAAAACAGCTGAGTGGGACACATCATCGAGGGTATGTCTGTTGTCCCAAATCAGAGCCACACAATATGGCTGACACACACACACACACACACACACACACACACAGCAACAATGGCATGGTCGCCTTTCACCCCATTTTTCATTCATCATTATCACAAAATGGAAATGTCATGATATTTTTCCATTCTGATTTGGTTGTCATAACAGAGATTGTGCAGATCAATTTTTTTTGTAAAACCGAGTTATTCCCGGACATCCCTAGATTCTGCAGATGTGCCCAAAGCATAAGGTCGACAACAGCACATTGTTTACTGGCCTACCTTGAAATGTTTTTTAGACGTAGGAAAAAAACTTTCTAATACTAAAAGACTAAGAGCCATTTCCTTGCCTCTAAAAGACCACTGTTGACATGGTAACAAAAGCACTTAGGGTACTTGAAGAAAAAAACAACAACATGGCAAAAGCATCCAGTTTTCAAGGATGTAAGCGTTTAATTCCAAAAATAGAACAGAGAAGAGATTTGGGGCATAATGGGGCATAACAACGGACCCAAAACATCAAAGTACAGCTCTTGATGAACCGTTAGTCAAAAAGATTAATCTTAATGTGAATTAGAACGGATGTGTAATTTTTCATCCACAATGAGCAGGATGTCTTTATCAGTGAACACTGCTTGTCAAAATATTTGTTGTATATTGAAAGCTTTAATTATAACCATGTGCTCCAGGACTCATGTCTCGTTGCCCAGTTTGCTGTGATGTCCTTCATCCTACATCTGAAGTCTTCTTTACAGAAATGTACTGACTTTTATGTTCACTGCTTTAAATGTTAGAAGATCTTTGATATCATTTTCCATCTTTTCCCTTCCTTATTTTCCTCTCGACCTAAACCATTTTCCCTGTCACTTGCATGTCATTTCCACAACCTTCCCTCTTCCTTGTCCGTGCACATCTTATACTAGATTGATTCCCCCCCCCCCCCCAATTGATCTCATCCTCCCTTAGCTCCCCGAGGAAATGTACAACTCTATATAATCAACTTAACTGCTTTGCCGTCTGCCACTATGCTGAGCTGCCATGAGGTTTACCGGTCACACGGCTGTAGTCCCGCAGCTTATCGTGCACGGTGCAGCAGCCAGAGGCAGCGAGAAAGGAGCCAGCTGCCGCTCACATCCCCATTTTGGTGGTCAACACTGACTGCGAAGCCGACAAAAGAATCTCCTACTTTTAATATACTTCTGTTTTATACTGGTGATGGGACAAACAAGCAATTTGAACATTGTTCATCACAAATTAAAACATTAGTATATATATATATATGTATATATGATGAAATTCTCAACTAGCAGTTAGTAGAATTTGTGCTCCAACTGGTAACTTTAGACCATGCTCTACAAAATAAGATCTTGACAATTCTGTTAAAAATGTGACATTCTTTGTGTGTGTGTTTGTGTGTGTGTGCGTGTGTTCGTTCAGCGAGATACATTCTCCGGAGAGTGGAAGCCCTGGTTATGCTCAGGTTTCCTCTCACTGTTAATGTAGCCAAGCTGCCTCCATTACATTACAACTCCACTGGCCATGCCCCCACTTTGGAGACAGCTGCTGTTGCGGAGAAGCATGTCGCGTCTACATTTACATTTCATTTTCATGTTTTCTGTCCACAATCTAAAATGTTGACCATGCCCTCCTTGTGTAACGGTGCATCAAAAATTAGACGAGACAACCCCCTTTGGACAGAAGGGAAGGATGCTGAGGGAAGAGCGGGAAAAGAAGACAGGTGCCATAGTTACGGTTGATTGTGCCAGGGAAGCACATGCATGGGGCTCTGACAGGAATAAGTAATTCCTGAAAGATTGTCTCAGCTACCCTTTTTCCACATCTTATCTTTTCTTCTCCTTCTCCTTCTCTCTGCACAGATCAAATCTTTGTGTGTGCCATTTCTTTCCACAGAATTTTCCTCAATTCATTTAACTTATATCAACTCCTCTCTGCCTAACTTCGTGCTCTTATTCTTCCTACACTCCTCTTCTTTCTGACCCACCCCATTCCTCTCTGAAGTTGTAGTAAATATCTCCGGTTTCCTCCCCCCCTTCTCTCTGTCTTTCTCTCCTGGGGGACGCTCAGTGCCAGTGTGGAGTTTTATTTGTGTAATTTACATCCTCTCTGACAGCCTTCAGTAACCCCCTACAACCCTTGGCTTTTACTGCGGCCAGACCCTCGTAAAGCAGCCGCTCTTTGTGATGAGAGAGAGATATGGGGAGGAGGCCTGTCTGAGCTGCAATCCAGAGAAAGCTGACAGTAAAAACAACACACGGTCACTTGGTGTCAGTTAGCTTCCTGGCTGTATGTGTGTGTGTGTGTGTGTGCCTGTCTTTGCACTCTATATGACCAAGGCCGTAGCAGGGTTAGTGTCTTGACCAAACAGGCTTTAGTACATCCAGGGATCAAGAATTAATCCGATGGCCGTCATGTGCTTGCTCTCTACTTAGCTGGCTAGCGATTGGGGGTCAAAGGTCAAACAGAAATCCTGTTAACAGGTGGTACGAACTTCCAACTCACCTGAACAGATGCAAGTCGGCTTGGGGTCAGGTAACGCTTAGTAACAGCAGAGGAGTATTATAGATACCAGGAACTGCTACTTACACTGTGCTAATTTAGCACCAGTGGAGATGCTGAAGACCAATATATGACTATTGGCAAGACTCACAAAAAGCTTTGAATTATTGAACTTGTGTCGAAAGAAAAAGAAAAACTGCAAAGGGAGTCATCACCAGTAAAATTGACAGAGAACGCTAACTGCCCAAAAAGAGAAGTAGAAGAACAAAAGAGGGAAACATGAAAGACTGAGGCAAAACAGGTAATGAGGGGAAGAGGTCGGGGATGTGCTGCATCTCAATGACAGAAAAGACACAGATGATGGAGAGTGATCTAAAGCAGGCATGCGAGGTGAAAAGGATAGAAATGAAGCACCCCTGTGAATAATAACAGTGAGGATGCTTATTTGCAATAATCAGAATGTGCTTTTTGGAAAACAAGGTGAAATATGAATAAATCACTGAAACAAAGTAGTGACCTCCCTCACCCTCACTTGTTGTAATGTATTAATAATAGGTGCTAATCTGTTTAGGGTGAAAAGTGTGAGCATGGTGAGCAGAGCAACATGGTGACTAACACCTGCATGGGCACACACACACGCGCCAGACGCACGCACGCACGCACGCACGCACGCACGCACACACACACACACACACACACGAACGACAACAGAGATGAGTCTGAGTCGGAGATGTGGGAAACAATGACCCCCAGTGGCTGCATTGATGTTTCAGAGAGGAGTGGAGCAGAGACGTGCGTGCGTCTCATTAGGAGTGTGTGGTCAGTCAGCCTCTCACAGTTCACAGCACCATAGAATGTAAACAAGTTCACTTGACACACACACACACACACACACACACACTGTAGCCTGCCTCTGCCTGTGTGAGACAGTATTTCTAAAGGGAATGTGCCTTTTTCAAGCTGTACACACACTCACACGTCTTCCCTCCTTCCATTGAATTCCGCTGTGCCCTTGAGTCCATCCTGGTTGTAAGTTTGCGGTAACACACACTGCTGAATGTACTGAACATCTATACAGCTGTCAGAGCGAGAGAATTAAAGAAGACAGTGCCAATGGCACAGCAAAGACATAATTAGCCAACATGAACTTGCATCATGCGTCACCAATGAATGCCATCTGCTTTAATTTAATACACAGCAAACTGAGGAACAACACACAGAGGCCGTGAGGGAGGAGGAGGGGGAGAAGAAGAAGAAGGGAGAGACATGACTCCCGTCGGAAGCTGAGCCCCAACAATATTTTGGTCATGATCGGTTTAACCGATTGGCAGTATTGGTTATTATGTATAATAAATATATGCCTGAATAAGGGATCATTTTTCAAAGGTGCAAAAATTAATATTGGCCAATATATTTGTATCAGATTATAAAAACTCCCATATTATCTGTATCAAACATCAAGTCATTTGTTAATGTTTTCTTTCACTGTTGATCATGCTGCACGGGGAAAACCACATGTATCCACATATGGTCTCACTCCCATACAATCTTAATCAAGGTTAATATGAAGAATAACTCTCCCCTCTGCTGTGGCTGCACCCACACCACCAGCAGCCTCTTCAACGAAGGAGATCTGATGTGTTATTTTAATCAACTTGCCCTGCCGCCATTAATTATTCACCAGGTTGGTGAGAAGGGACGCCCAGGGGGCAGAATACCAGAGGAACCGGGGTCCCTCTGATAAAGGGCTTTGGGGAGGAAGAAAAAAAAGAATGGAAAAAGAACATAAGAGAGAAGAGGAAGAAAGAGGAGTTGTGGAGGGAGATTAGCGCTAAACCTCCTGCCCTAGTTCTTGTTGGGTTTTTACTGTGCGAGCAAGTGGTGGTGGTGGTGTATGTGTGGGAATACACACACGGTGGGGAACTTGTAGGGAAACAGGCGAGTAGTAATGGCAGCAAGCATTGTGTATATGCAAACATGTGGATGTGCACGGCCACTGCGGAGCAGATCACCGTCTCTGCTGTCTGTTGCTTAGTTACAGAAAGGAAAAACAGCAATAAAGAACCAAAAGACGAGGGGTTTCTTTTCTTGGACCGACAGAGGTAAAGTGTTTACAACGTTTTCAAACCCATCAGGAAGCAAATGCGGGATGGCTGCTTCATCGTCTCCTTACGTCTCCGTTGTTTTTTTTTCAAATTAAAAACGAGGCCAGCAGCATTTCAAAACTTCTCTGTTTTCACCCAACAAAACTCTGGAGTGGTGCGGATGGCAGGCGTAACCGTAGCAGCAGAGATGTGTTTTAAAAATAAAATGTATAGTAGAAGTAGCAGAAGGAGAGTCCATATGTGTGTGTGTGTGTGTGTGTGTGTGTGTGTGTGTGTGTGTGTATCAGTGCTCAAATCCAATCACGAGACTGCATGATCTAATTCCTGATCATCAGACAGGGAGTCCCGCCACCCATGTAGAGGGGAAACATGGGGTACTTTTAAGTGATTGGCGGACGAACACACACACACACACACACACACACACACACACACACACTAGACCGGGTTGAGATGAGGCCTCGTCAAACCCAGCATGACAGTATCCTCGGACGCAGTATGTAGAAAAACTCTGCTCTAAAGCCAGCGGGGTTGACTGTATGCATGCCCGAGAGTGTGTATTTCCCTGCCCACAACACAAGCGCCCTGTGAGCGAGTGTGGTTCCCTAAGCAGCTTTGAGAGTGATTCTCACAGCAGAGACAGAAGGGGGAACAGAGCGCCCCTGCTGACACTCTCAGTGGGATGACACAGAAAGCTTGTTTGGAGGCATTAAATCTTAATACACGGGAACACAGGGGAGGTGATGGGGAAAACGAGAAAATGAGAAGAGGAAAATGAGAGCGCGAGCAAAAGGTGGGGGAAACATGATAAAAAAAGGTGGAGTTGTGCTAGATGAAGACGATGCTGAAAAAGTGAGCGAGGAGAGGCTGCACACAGGGGGGGAACTCCTCAGGGGCAGGAAGGAAGGAGGTTGTGAGGGAAAAGAAAATTCTTTCCTCTCCAATCCACATGAGGATATTCTAAGATGCCAGAAAAGCAGAACGCAGCACTAAATCAAACCAGTTAAATCATCATGTGTTAATGACTCAGTTAACCCACTTCTCCTCCTCCCTCCTCCTTTCCCCTTCACTAAAAGCCTGCACAGTGGCCTCATCATCCCTAATTCATCCTTTCAGCACACGGAGAAAGAGGATGGCGGGAGACAGTAGAGGGAGGTAGAAGATGAAGGGCTGTGAACTATCCCCCGAGACTCTTTCAGAAATAGTCTCAGCCAATAAGGTCTCCGCTGCTCTACAATGTCATTGTGCTTGAGTGCTGTGCGGCTGTGACGGACACATCGGTGTAATGTCTGCTTCTCTCAGCTGCTAGTTAGCATGTAGCAAAGCCTACAGAGGCGAGAGGTCCATGCATGTGCGCCAAGCTGTAATGTTTTGTTAGGTTTGCTGGCAAGTATGATTACATTACATAACATTACCTTCACGCTTTCATGCAAAGACCATCAAGAGCTTTAAGGGCTGGTAAATATTCCAGTTTGGAGTGATGTGGTTTGATGATGATACATCTTTCCACTATCGGGCAAAATATGAGCCAAAACATAAAAGAAGACAACGGACGTGTGCACGGTTCTGTTTACACTAAACTGTGCATAATCATATATGTCTGACATTCATGGTCCACAGGTAGAGAAGGTTCAGCACAAATTTATAACCATGGGAATGACAAATTTTCCCTAGTACTGCTGGATAAAGCCACAACAAATAACGGTTTGGTAGTAAAAAATCATTCAGATCATTGTTTTTAAATGAAAATATTAGCTCCTCTAATAATGTTGGGACACACTCTCAAATTTATCCAAAGTGAAGTTAATAAAAAGGTTTACTCTCAGCAAAAGAAAACATTAACTTACATACAGTAGGCAATCATCCAAAACCACAACCAACACACATTCAGATTTCAGCAAAAGCTTGCTAAGCAGTTAGCGCATATTCAATCTGAGAACCAGCTACTACTGGATCATTTGCAAAATCTTAGCTATAATTCAGATAGCTAACAATAAACATAATAAAGAAATAAAACTGGTGACTTAAGTCATACTTCTGGTGTCAGGGACAATGAAACAGCACCTAATGTGTCCCGCTAAAGTGTCCTGGATGTTCATGTCAGTCTGTTAGGTAACATTTGTTTAAACAAATTTATACTGTCACAGAGCACAGTTTTTTACAAAGATGATTTACTGCGGTTGAGACTTATGCGCCTGCACTAACCCTCCAAGCGGTTTGTGAGGACACCCAAGTGGAGATGTAAACACAAAGTGAAGAAAAGAGGACAGAAGTCCTTCACATACAATCATTACACCCAACAGATGCTAATTAGAAGCAAAGAAAACTAAAAACTTCATGGCCCCAGCCTGTATTAGCACCTCATCACCGCTAGTTATTGATGAATCAGAGCAACACAAACCTTGTTTGTTCCCCTGGCAAAAATGTGCAATTACGATCTCGAACAGTTGACATGATAAATTCAACACACATCTCCAGTGGCACTGGTTTGTACTGCGAATGTGTTCAAGATGTGTGATAGTAACAGTGTAATAATTTATTGATCCTGCTCCAGAGCTGCTTTCACTCAGCTCGAGCAGGACTTCATGCAAATAGCTGATACGAGTGCTCCGCTCCTCCACCCTGTTTTTTCTTCTCCCCTCGCCGACTCCCTCCTCACACCCCTTTTTACTCTGCCTCTCTCCACTGAGCGATAAACGCTGTCTGCTGGCCATAAATCCGGGAAGAGTCCTGACAGGCGTACCAATAAAGCGCTCTATTTTCACCCTGTTTGGTGGGTTTGTCGGGGGCCCAGAGGAAGTGAGATAACATTAGGAGGAGGAGAAGGAGGAGGAGGAGGAAGTCGTGGAGGAGGGGGACCCAATTTCATCAGTGGGGTGCACGCACACGAACCCGGGAACACACAGACACACTCCTGAGCCAACAGAGGGAATATCCACAAGGTGAAGTAGACTCAGTGCACAGACACACTCAAAATGAGTGATTCATGTGATGAGAGGCCAATACACTCAAACCGCAAGAAATTTGGTTAAAATTTTGGCCTATAATCCGTGAGAAACACTTTTTTTTCTCTCTTTTTTCCTCACACAAACACACAGACACACAGACACACAGACACACACACACACACACATAAAATAAATAAAGCAAAGACTACATCCACAAAAACACAAACCACAACTAACATGCAAGGAAAACACTAACGTCATGTTCAGTCTGCAGCAAAAACACATGAGCTTCCTCATTCAATGAGGCGCAGCATTCTGCCATAATACATGTTGTATGAGCAAGTGTGCGTAACGTAGTAGACTACATTATATATAAATCACATGGCTGCATAACCAAGCCTTGTGCAGTGACTCTCCTGTATCACACACTTCAACAAACTCATCTTGCTAGTTCAAATTCTTCTCGTCTACCTGTAACATCAGGCACACAACAACACACCTGTTTGTTTTGTTGCGGCGTTATTGGCCAATTGAAGAGCCACAGCACCCCATCTCTGTCAAACACACACACACGCACACACACACACGCACACGCACGCACGCACGCACGCACGCACGCACGCACACACACACACACACACACACACACACACACACACACACACACACACACACACACACACACACACACACACACACACACACACACACACACACACACACACACACAAACACACACACACACGAAGGAAAACATTGATACTTCTCATAAAATCCCGTCCTTCAGTGGAACTGTCTACTTCTCAGCCACATCAATGGGCGGACCAGTGGATGTGTGTATGTTCGAGGGGTTGTTGAAATTTATTGTCACAGGAAAGTCTTACAGCAGATGCGATTCCCAGGATTAGAGGGCCATTCAATCGAAAGCTTTACTTTACAACGTGTAAAGTTAAATATTAGACACAGTCATCAGAGAGGAAGGCGTGGTCACAAATTTCAACGTCATGAACGCCATTTTCTGGAGTTTGACATCCACATGTGATGAACAGGCGAGTTTACACCGACAGGAAAATGTTCAGAACACTCAGGCGAGGGGTGGAACCTGGGTTGGGCATTCAGATAATTCCAATGAGGAAACGATTTTTGTTTAAAGCCATCAACAGGGATATTCTTGCTGTATTTTCACATGAGCTCACTCTGACATTCTCCTGATATGTTACTAGGGGGGCTGGCAGGAAAGGTTCAGGAAAATGTCTGGACTTCAGTGCATGTCTGAAAGCATGTTGTCCTTGTGAGTGTCAAGTGACTAATTTTCTGCTTTTATTAGCATAGTTTCCTTTTACCATTCACTTAGGAAGGATTCCATTTAACATTGTGAGTCTATTATCATCTACCTTTTTCCTTTCTTTCTGTATCCCTGCTTCCATCAATCTCCAATCTCTTTCAAGTGCCTTCTTCTCCTTGAGAGGACACTCCACACCCGCCCACTCCCTTAATTCAGTCCCTCAAAACTTTTCACCTGTCTCACGACACACACTCCATCAAGTCCATCGCTCTCTCGCACGCTTGAATTTCACCGCCGCCCCATTCCTCTCAAACACACTCGCCACATCCCCTCTTTTATCCTCCATTGACTGATGGTCATGGGGGCCTGTTTGCAAGCACTGTCTGCAGGCAAACACTTGAACACCAGGGCTTAAAAACAAACTAGTTCATGTGTGTACATGAGCATCGCTTAATTTAGCCTTATTCATTAATGAGGGAATGACATCAAAAGGAAAATGGAGCCGGACAGAGAGAAAAGGGGACATGAGACAGAAAGGGACAAGCTTTCAAAGGAGCGGCTGGAAGAGAAGAGCCAGCAAGAAAGCTCTCCAGGCCAAGCCTCTCTGCTCTTAAGAGGATTCCCACCTGGTAGCAATTTAGTTTGTGCCTGGTAAAGCAGGCTCTGGGAAGGAAAAATAATGTCCATTGGGTTAGTGGTTTCATTTTTCAATCAAATAAATCATGACCTTACAGAAAATAATTTTTGTCTTTTAATGGCCTCCCCGACGTTTGAAGTTTCTCAAGGGACAGCAGCGCTTTGAAGTCTGCGAGGGGAGGAGCGAACTTCCCTCTGTGTGTGTGTGTGTGTGTGTGTGTGTGTGTGCGAGCATTCATTCCATTGCTGTCTCGAGGTCCTGAAACACAACACCTGAGGTGCTCCTGACCAAAGTGAGAGCCCTGTGAAGCCCTGTGAAGCCCTTTGCATGTGGCCACCGATAGAGGCAGTCAAATGATACAAACAAACTCACAATCAAAATCTTGCTAATGATTTGTGGAATGATTCAAAGTGTAATTCAACCTTTTTTTTTAAGGAAATATGCTTATTTGTTGTCTCGCCAAGAGTGAGTAGAAAAGACTGGTCCCATTCTCATGTCTGTGTGGTAAATAGGAAGCTACAGTCAGCAGCTGGTTAGAGACATAAGATGCTAACTGCTCAGGGTATAAGACAGTTTACATCTATACAACTACAGTATCCTCGTCCGGCAAATCACGTGAACATCCACATACACGGGGCATGTGCACGCCGGCGTACTAACTGTAACACATTGCTGAGTTTCAGAAAATACTATGAGCAAGGAACAGCAATGGTGAAAAGTGAGACGAGGGGTTTCTTTTCTTTCACCGACGACGAGGTGGAACTCTTTCTGACAGTAAGCGTGAGCGACGTTTTGTGTTCACTGCTGGAAGTCCAGTCATGACTGATAAGAACAACTCAGGTAGAAGATGCGGGTGACCACGTCATCATTTCTAACTGTCTCGCTGCATCACAAAACTGCTCTTGCTATCTATAGATTCTGCTAAAATTACTAGTGTCATTATTTAATTTTGGTCACAGAACTAATACACCCCAGCCCCTCCGAAGACCAGCCATTAACTTGAGTGGAAAAAAAGGGAGCGTGGGCTCAGAGCAGTAAGGGCTCTTGACCTCAGAGGGGACCACAACAGCCAGTATATGGAGAAAAAAAAAGGAAGAGACCAGAATGAATATCCAAGGACGCTCTGCCGAAAAAACGCTTTGTTCCAGGCCTGTTTGTATGGAGTCCATTCAGCTACAGCAATACAGCTCACTGTTGGGTGGGGTGGTTTTTAGTCCGCAGCCACACACAAAGCAAGACATGGACAGATGTGCATGCCTGCGCACAGACACTCGCACTAGCACAAAAAGAGAAAACTACGTCAGCTCCTGGGCATACAGTGCAGGCCGCCAAGGCAAACGTGTCGACAGACAGACGACTACCTTCATGATAAAGACTTAAAATATTCCCCTCAAAACGTTTTCCCCTGGAGCACTTCCACTACTTTCCATGAGCAACTGCAGTCCAAGTGATCTGGTTTTGACATAAAGGATATATTTTTATTTTTTTCAAAGGTCTGAAAGGCGCTGGCTTTGACGACACATCTGCCAGGACCGAGTGCTTTCTTTTTTCAGCGCTGGGTGGGGGGAGGAGTCGAGAGGCCATATAGTTGTCATCTCGGCAGAAAAAACACCTAATGCACTCCAGAAACATACACTCCCTGGGCTTTGCACTGCTCAAAGCTGTGGTTTATGCACACAAATATACAGCATACACTACTTGACAACAAACCTCAGGGACAAAAAAAACAACAACCAATGAACGCAAACAGAAAATTCATAAAGGTGTAAACTTTTCCTGGCCTTAATTAACCGCTAAAACACACATGTCCTGCACACACCCATGAGAACTTCAGCTAGTAAAATATTTGATGTAACATTACTCCCCAAGTCAAACCAGCTCCCTCTCACTGAGTGCACAGCTTATCATCCCTATTTGAATCTCAGCCACAGTGAATTCCTTGCTGGATAGGTGGGTGGGTGGGTGAATAGACGAATGTTTGCACACTGCTCTAAAAGGAAGAAAAATGATGAAGGGCTTACAGTGTGGGGGGAGGAATAGAAGTAGAGGAGGAGCAGGGGGCTGCTTCTTCAGAAAAATGATTTCGACAAACTACAGCACGTCGGGGAGGTAAAACACACTTTGAAAGGTTTACGACAGTGAAAGGGAAGAAGGCCAGGAAGACAACCTGTACGGGAGAAAGGGAGAGACAGAACAAAGGTAGATTGAGACCTGAGGTGCTGAGAGCAAGAGTTTTGCCAAGTGCTTACAGGAAATAGTTCTGTTTGATGAGTAAATATTGAATCAGCGAAATCCCATCTCTGGCACAGCCTGACCCTCTGCCTCCCTCTGTTTCTCTCTTCAGCAGTGTTAACTGTAAACAGAGACATTTAACGTAAATTCTGGGGCATAAACAAATTTAGCTGACATAATCCCCACAATTATATGCAGACCGACGTCTGAGGAACAGAAACGCTGTCGAATAAAGAACGCTGAAAGTTAAAAGCATACAGTGCAGGCCGCCCCCCCCCCCCCCCACCTCTGTTTTGCTGGAGGTATTTGACTAAGTCACTGGTCATTTGTGCGAAGTGTGAATCTGCTCCTGATTCTTTGGTGAAGGGTACGTCTGGGCCTGCTGTGATTTAAGATGCCTGCAGGGGCCATTTACTCCCCTCATTCGCGCTTGATCTTTCTCTCCCTCCTTCTAACCTCATCTTGAGTGCTGTCTCTTTCTTTCAAAGAATGAACGATTAGAGGGGTCTCGGGGTCTGTGAGCCAGGTCTTGAGTTTGACCTTAGGTATGCGGTGTCACTGTGTTACTTTCTCTGTGATCAGTCACCACTGCCTGCAACTTTTGAGATGTCCTGCCAAACCCGGGGTGTTTCACCATAGAGTCACGGAGAACTTGGGTGTAGAGTCAGAGCCTGAGTGTATGAGCTCAATGAATAAAACTTGGCCCTTTTTTTAATTGTAGTTTTACAGATTAGCCAGATTGCCAAAGCCACCTGAATGAGTAAACCATGTGCAATGAGTGTTAAATTGTTCACAAATGAGTTGTTCAAAAGAACAATTCCCATAAACTGAACTGAATCATATCCTGTAATGACTGACACAGTCAGGACTCGGCTACCAGCGGTGAGGGCGGTCAAAGAAAAGAAATACCACATCTTACTTTTCACTGTTATTGTTTCACCTAAATAGCATTATCTGTAACTCAGCAAACAACTGCAGTGTCGATAATCTGTTTTCAGTTGTGTTAGTGTGGATGGGTATTAGTACTAATTCGGAGTTAAAACACTGGGAGTCTAGGAAATAGTCCTTTATGTGCTACACATTATAACCATACCTTTATCCAACTAAGCTCACTGGTTTATTGTACTAGTTAGCATATTTCAGAACGGTGAGTGGAACTAGGCCGAACCTGTCGAGCACTGAACGATACGGTAAGCAAGTCCTGTTTCCATTGATTCAGTGCACTGAACAGCACAGATTATTTGTTGTAAACTATGATGAATGTTAATAACACACAGTTTGGATCACAACTTTACCGTTCATCTTTGTTTTCCTTACCAAATTAGTTTTGCTAACCCTAAATGTGTTTCTAATCGTTTAAAATTGGGACGATCTTTCCTGTTGTTTCAAGGAGAGGGTATTTCAGATGCTCCACAAACCTTCCAACAAGACACTTAATCTGAAGCATCTTGACACTTTAAAGCTGAAAATTTACCGCCAAAGAGCTGCGGCTGGTTTGGCCTCTCCTGACACGAAGAAGAGCACTTCTGAGGCCAAACCACAGCCTTCCTTGATTGCCTTGCCGTGGGAGATTTAGCCTGTTAAGGGTTTTTCTCCAGTGCACAGTGTACACAAAACAAGCGGCTGATCAAAAGGCTTGACTGTTATTGTCTACCTGTGTGGTGCTGGTGCTTTGTCAGTGCGCATTGTTGTTTCAACAACCAGGAGAGACAAGATACCTGAAACCACATGCTGTTTGTCTGCTACAATTTGGAAAATCTCCTATTGAGTATTCCTTGGGCATGCATGTTTGTCTGGGTTGGGACAAAGACATTGTTTGTTTCAATACAATCAAATGGCCATTTTGTGTTTGTGGGTGTGTGTGTCTGTGTGCATGCGTGTGTGTGTGTGTGCGTGCATGTGTGTGTGCGTGTGTGTGTGTGTGTGTGTTTGTGTGTGTCATTATCAGTGATCAATGACTGTCAATGACTGTGGCATTCCTCAGCAGCTCCACTGGATCGGATCAGTCTCACAATCATCAACAGTTTGTGTGTGAGGACGTACACTGGAAATCCCTCAGAGTCTAATCCATCTAACATAACAGTGAATTAAAGATGGAGAATAATCAAGACATAATCCATAGCAGGGAGGCTACCACTCCACCACTGAAGATGACTGGAAGCCCAATGGTGTCCGTTACACCACGGACACTTCCCCCTTTTAATATAAAAAAGAATCCAAGGACAAAAATGGCCACTGTGACGGCATGTTCCTGGCGCACACAGTTTTGAAGCTGCTGTGATTGTGAGAGCGTGTCCAGGAATTCCAGGAAAATAAAAAAAAAGTCTTCAGAGAGTCAAGAGTCATACAGAATTACCTGTGGATTTCATGTGGTTGCAAAAATTAGACTTCACATTTGTGATTCATGCAGCTGATTCTCACAGGACACACTATTCAGATCGAATTTATTCATGTAAGAGAAGTCTCAATGATTTTAAAATTGCATGTGCTGATTAGTGCTTTTGAAAACATCCGGAGAATGTGTAATTCACAGCAGGGATTGAACCACCGATTCTCTCTGGTTAGTGGACGACGCTCTCTACCTCCTGAAATGAATGAGATGCTGAGTCTCACATGTGTAATATTATAAGATGACCTCTACGTGTGCAAACAATGAAAGCAACCACATTATTACGTGTGTGTGTGTGTGTGCGTGTGTGTGTGTGTGTTTGTCTATGGAATACTAATGAGTACCTAAACACAGCACGATTCATGTTGCATTAGTTAGTTGGTACACTTAGCCCTGTAATGTGCTAATGCTGTCTCAAGTGCATTATCTTTGCACTCTAAGGTGGCTACTGTGCTAATGCTAGCAGACAGGCTTGAGGTTAAGTGTGGCCAGGGGCCCCTTAGAGAAGTGCCAAAAGAAAGCTGGTGGCCCCATAAGCCCTTGGATGAACAGAGCTCTCTTAGCCCCTTTGCGCAACACAGCTAGCCATTGTGCCGGGCTGAAAAAGCACATTAGCCGCTGAGAAAAGGGCTTTTCCTCTGAAGCCCCTTTGGACAACAGGCAAAGCTCTGCTTGATAATTCAATCACTCTCTGAGCTGTGCAGGGCAGAACTGCGCAACCTCTAAAATACTTTCCTCGGCTCTCTCCTTTCCTCCCTCCTTCATCTCCTTCCATTAGGTAACTGGCCTATATTTTACCGATGCTGTCATTCCTGCTGCTTATCAAAGGACAATAGAGGAATGATGCCTGTGAGAGAGCCATTGACATTTGAATGTATGCGGCAGTGTGAGTTATGGCTGTGCGCTACGGGTAATGCAAAAAGGGCATAAGAAGATAGATATATATGAATGTGTGTGTGTGTGTGTGTGCGTGTGTTTGGGGGGGAGGATAGTAGAGATAAAAGGAAGGAGAAGAGGGTCAGTGCGAGAGTGGGTTGAAGCAAAGGATAGGAAAGCCATAGAGAAAGAGTGAGGGGAAAAGGGGGGGGGTTCTTATCGTTTTACCCTTGTCTTGACTTCCTAGCGGGGACTTTGAAGAGAGCCGAAATAAAGATACGCTGGCACATCAGAGGGAGATTTAGATTATGCCAGTGTTTACCCAACTGAGTGCTGCATGGCTGCTGGCAACAGTCTGCTGGTTTTGAAGCTGTTATGGCCCAACTACAGCTTAAAGCGCTTGCTGCTCCAAACATAACACCCATGCGGCAGGGGAGGGTTTTCTCTGTGTGTGTGTGTGTGTGTGTATGTGTGTGTGTGTCTGCACGCATGTGTGCATGTATGTGCCAGTTGGTGTGAATGTTTATGCGAGATAGCGTGTGTCCTTTTATTCCAAATAGAGTGGTGCAATCTGCCTTTTTTCGTGTGTGTGTGTGTGTGTGTGTGAGTGTGTGTGTGTATGTGTAGCACTCTGAAAATGGAGCCATCCATCAGATTATGAGTAGACAGCTCTTTAAAAAAGGAGGGCCTGTATTTGCATAAGTAGTCATGGAAGGGAAAAACCTATAGGAAGAGAGAGCGAGAGGTAAAAGAAGGAGTGGGGGGGGTTGTAGTGGACCACACTTGCCAACCACTCAGCGATAAATCCTGTGGCTGGGATCTAGTATTCTAGGCAGGGATTTGGCCCTGGGTCTCCTCAAAGCAAATGGAAAATAACAGGCTACAAGTAAAAAGGTGACAGGGTAATGATAGCTCTGTCAAGACCTAAGGTGAAGAAAGGGAAGATAGGAAGAAAGGACGATAATAGTGAATGAGAGAGAGAGGGAGGTGGGGAGTAAGGCCTCAGTTACTGTATACTCCAGTGTAGACATGTGCATTGGCAGCTGCAGACATCACAGACACATGGTTGTTTGTATTTTACTGCACAGCGTTCCAAACATATCAATCAAATTCAAAATGGTCATCCATCCATTCTTGGCCAAAATCAGCCGAAACCCTTGTAGTGTAGTGGAGCTAATGCACTGTTGGTACCAGTGTCCGCACGGACCACAAATTGGTGGGTACACGGACAGCGGCAAGGAGTCTTGTGTACGTTCTCTGATTACGACATTTATGGTACAGGGAACTGAGAGGACACCCCAACCGTAACCAACGGATGTGAAAAGTGTAAAACTGGCTTAAGAAGTCTAAGGGCGGGTGGGCGGGGGTGGGGGGGTTACAGGTATGTATGAGTGTGGAAAAGAGATTGATGTGATGGGATAGGTGGAGGAGGCAAGATAGTATGATTAAAAATACCCAGAGAGACAAAGAGTAGTGATAGAGGGGGGGAAAGAAAGAGTGGATAATTACGGGGAGAGAACAAGAGATGTGCAGAAGCCAAAAGAGAAGGGGGAGAGGAGGGACAGATACAAGGGAAGACCAGAGGGCCGGGGGAAAGGGTGATTGGTTTTCTTGTGGGAGTCCCTTTTGGCTAAGCTTGCTGGTGTCTTGGCACATGATGCTGGCACAGGACTTGGTTGATGCCAAAGCTTGTGTGTGTGCGTGTGTGTGTGTGTGTGTGTGTGTGTGTGTGTGTGTGTGCGTGTATGTGTGTGTGCGTGTGTGTGCGCGTGCGTGCGTCCGGGGAGTGTGTTAGCCTGCCTCAGCTTTGTGTCCATGCATTTCCTACCTTCATATTAGAATGTAAATGCAGTAGCGTGGATGTAGCCTCAGACTGTTATGATGATCACAAAAGTTTGATGCAGCCATGAAGCCATGTGCGACAGAAAAAAAATAACTATACTACGGCCACTTGTCAGCGAATAAAGATAATGTAAATTATCCTAAATTCAAATAAAAGCAGAAGCTGCACTGATTAAGCAGTCCGTGAATACAAAATTTGAGTTACCACATCTGCAATAATTGTTGCCACAATAACAATATCTCTGATATGTACTTCTGTATAAATATCTCCAACTGAATTCCTCATCATGATTAACCATAGAGGTTTTAGATTAGAAAAAGCTCATGGCAAAAGGAAATAGTTTAATGTGCTGTAAGAGAAAGAGGAACACAATTACTTACGTGGTCAGTGGAGAAAGCTTTAGCCTATGTGTAGTTGCAGTTTGATTTGTTATAATTAAGACGCGCATAAAAGTTTTTGAAATTCACTTATTTGTTATCTGGTTCAGCACGAAGGATAACACTCTTCAACTTCTTGTGATGTGGTAATTATCTCAAAGTAGCAGAGACAATTACTTCTTTGAAAACTTAAGAATAGGACAGTCCTTGTGCTCATTTCTCATCCTCCCAGTGCTCTGCAGTTAATTAACCAGGTCATTAAGCTGGGGTGAACGAGCACTGCGCTGCATGCTGGATGTGTTTTACACACCATGTTTAATAAGCCGGCGTCCTCGCCATCAGAATATCGGCAACCCTCAAATGACTTTCCAATAATGACAAGCTGCTCCCTAGAGGTGCTGTTTCTGTGTGTGAGTGTGCTTGTCTGAAGTGGCTCAACGGCTGCTACCTGCTAGCCTGATAGAAAGAGTGCTCCAGTCGATAGGGTGGCATCCACGCGCACTCTGAATCGCTGCCAAACGGGCACGCATGGCAAGTGTTTCTCCTGTCATTATTCTTATCCCTACCACAGATGCCTTGTGTGCACATGTGTGTGTGTGTGTGTGTGTGTTTTCGCCACCCATGGAGTGCACTGACATGCTCCCTTGATTCCTGCAGACCACCAGGGCAGAGAGGAACCACCTGTCTGTCCAGAAACCAGCGCACACGTACTCACAAACACACACACTTTGCCCAACATTACCATAACCATATTTACTCATGGTCAGTGCATTCCACCACGGGCTGCTTAATGGGATATGGGATAGGTGTCACACACACACACACACACACACACACTTCATGAGGTCTGAAAATATCCTTTCATATTTCTCCTACTGGTCCAAAAGTACGTTCCTAAATGCCATTTTGCCTCCTAATAAGTCAAAGGAGATGTTGCTTGTGCGTGTTTGCCACACCAGCAAACGCTCCTCTACCAAGCAATTACTGAGGCTGCCGAAACAAGAGAGCTCTGTGGGGAAAAGCCAATTAGTCCAATGTGGCAGCAGGTAGCAAGCTGGCTCCTTTCATTACATCCCTCATAACACCATGCTAATGTAATAGCACAGTATCAGAGCTGGGGACAGACAGCAGAGGGCATTGATGACAATAACAGGAACAATAGTTGGGGTGTTACGGCCAGATAGTTTTGTATTCATACAGGCATGTGGCGTCAAGAATTTAATCAGAAACACTAATGAAATCTGTGCACATCTATGTGTTAGTGTGTCTGTAATGAGCACATGTTGTTGGAAGTGGGTGTGCGTTCAGTGCAGCAGCGTAGACGTTTGTGGATGTGAGTGAGTGTGCGCTCACTCCATGGTGATAATATTCAGTTTAACTAATAAAAGCTTCAGGGAATAGATGTAATATCGATATCTGAAAGTGATCTGCTCTGGTGCGTAACCAAGGTTGATGATTTTCAGATAATGCGATGTGAAGACGTGACCCCCGGAGAGACGCAGTGAGAGAGAGAAAAGTGTGTCGTAGGCCCGAGCTTTAAACCTGCCGCCCTGCGTGGTCCACATCTTTGGTCTAATGGGGTTTGCTGAAGGAAGCCGAGGTAGAGGAGCTGGACGACTCCGAGAACCGGGTGAAGAAAGAAGAGTGTGAACGAAGCAAAAAAAGGCCAAAAAAGAAAGGAAGAAAACAGAACTACAAGACTGTTTACATCATCCACTTCAGGAACTTTTGCATATGCCCTTTATACTTGCATCATATATGGTAAGACTGCACTCAAACACAGGTCCTCATATACCATAGACACATTGAGGATTTGATCAGGGTGTTCATGCAACACAATTACGAATGTTAACATCTAATGTTTAAAGTGTTTTTTTCATAAAAACACGTAAGGATTTATAATGAAAGTCCCAGATATGATTGTAATGAAAATCTGAATCATAACTGCACGGTACAACATGACTATAACCGGTCATAATAGTGTCAAAAAAACTATTATTCTGGACAATCGCAGGAAAAAAACAACCAAACAATCGTAAGGCCGAGCTCCATTATTCACTCAGCGCAAACACATATTCCACACTGGAAACTCTGCCACTTTGAAATCCATCAAGACAAATGGTTGACTTTTCATTCTGTAACCTCCAAACAAACCGACTCTCACCGCCCACTCCCTCCCTCCCTCCCTCAGCACTTGCTCTCCGGCTTTCTCTCTTTAGTCACTGCGCAGCATTGAATGGGGCTGATAATGGCTTGGCTTCGAGTGTGAGTGTGTGAAAATGTGAGCGAAAAGGGAAAAAAAAGAGGAGGTGTCTGAGCAAGAGGGAGGGAGAGAGAAATGATCTGCAACAGAAGTGGTTAGGAGGAAGAAGAGAAAGTGGTGAAGGTAGTGTGTCTGTGTGACAGTGTGTGTAAGTGACGGGAGGGGAGACACATGTGGTTCTGTTGCTCTGTGTGTGTGGTGTGTGAGAGAGAGTGTGTGTGTGTGTGTGTGTGTGTGTGTGTGTGTGTGTGTGTGTGTGTGTGTATGTGTGTATGCTTACAGTTATCTGGAAGCGAGGAGGAGCAGGAGAGAGAGAAAGTGAGCCAGCAAAAGTGTGAGTGTGTGCACTTGTGTATCATGAGTATGTACTCGCGCTCCTCAGGAAGCCGAAGCTGTGGTGTCCCTGGCTCTCCAATGTTTACAGACAGGAAATGTTTGTCCAGGCAAAAGGGAAGGAACCTTGCCGCCCTGCATGGCAAACACTGGGAGAGTGGACGCGCGCAAACACATTCTCACACACACATACTCTCACATACACAGACACAGAGATATACAGAAGCACACGCGCACACACGCACACACACACACACACACACACACACACACACACACACACACACACACACACACACACACACACACACACACACACACACACACACACACACACACACACACACACACACACACACACACACACACACACACACACACACACACACACACACATGTTTGCAGCAGTGTAAAAAGAGGAACCTGATGGGAATTCCAGTCTTTGTGAGTGAGGCGGGGTGTGTGGTTATGGGGAAGTGGGAGTGACTGGGCTGGGCACTAACTGTTCTTCACTTCCCTCCATGTTGGCTGCCAACACAAACTCCAGCAGATAGAAAGTCAATACGCTGACCCCCTCTGAACCTGTGAGAGCGAGGCAGCGGCCTGCCAGGCCCGTCCACACCAATACACACACGCCGATAGTACATCCGCACCGCCAACTGCATTCTTCCAGTTCATATTTCTGCTGCTGCCACTGCAGTTTAATTGATTATCTGTCCGTTTGCCGGTGTTACTCAGCGCGCAACGAGATGCAGGGTGAGAATACCAAGGGGCTTCTGATTTGTAGTCAGTGGTGGTGGTACTACATTAACATATAACAATGTATTCATTCATGTTTCCACCCCACAACATTTTAAATTGCAATATTTTAATGAGTACTCCACTACATATATCGTCTATCATTAAAAGTTTTATTTTCTGCAGAAAAGTCTGGCAGAACATGTTAGATCATTTTCAATATAAATGATAATGTTTCAAGAATTCAAATTCAGAGTGTTACAAAATGATGCGGCGCGATGTGGTTTGATGTGGGGAAAGCTGTCAGTATCAGTATAATTTGCGTCTGTCTGTCTTTCACCAAACAGAAATGAATCTCCAAAAATTCATGAAACTAGAAACTAGAAGAAGCCCTGGATGACCAAATAATTATTCAATAATTTTCTCACAGTGCAAAACAAACTACCAAACATGATGCACCATTTTAGGCTACATCCACACTTCTACACTTTCACAACTAATTAACTTGTATGTAAATAAAAAAACAGCTTCTCTTCTCCTTATGAAAAACACCCAAAACACTATTCTCGCAGTTTGACTCAAATAAGCAACTTTGCAAGTGAGATTTGGAGCTTTTGATTGACTGATTGTGTGAAGGAGTTGTACCGTGAAGGTTGCCTGCAAAGATAGAATTTGTTAGATGTATTTTTGGCAACACTTGCCAAATGTGTGTTCCCCAAATAAACAGTGCTCCTTTCTGGCTGTCCTGCCTCATTTGCGTGTGCTGTGTCCATGTGTATGTGTATGTTGATTTGTATGGGCGTGCAAATTAAGGACAGCGCTGGAGGCAGTGTGTGTGTGTGTGTATGTGTGTGCGTGTGTGTGTGCGTGTGTGTGTGTGTGTGTGTGTGTCACATGTTTAAATTAGGAATGGTCTAAACAGGATGAGATGAAAGTATCCTTTTACAAGCAGACCCACACACACTGTCAGGACAGTCACAAGGGAAATTAAATCTTCTACCCACCACCTTTCACTCAAAATCCAACGTACACAATAACGGCAGCATGGCACCGATACAGACCACTTGCATGAACGTGAACCAGCGATAAAAGGGTAAAGACAGAGTTGACTTACTGGCTGGTGAAGGGGTGCTGTACCCACTGAGGGGCAGTCCTGGCAGGGCTGGAGGCGACAGGCTCCCCAACATGTGGGGGAAGAAGTAGGAATAGGTGGGCATCGGGAAGCCGTTGAGGTGGGGCCCCTGCATCGGGTTGCCCTTCCCAGCCATGATGGCTCAGTCCACCCTCCAGACACAGACAGACCTCACTGAAAAACCACCTCAACTAGATCAAACAGCACCAAATGGGAGTCAGTGTGGAATCCGGCATTGATTTAATCCCCCCATAAATACATGGGATGAGTGGATATTCCAGGTCAGGTGGCGTTTGTAAAAATCCCTTTATGGTTCGGAAACCACTCCTTAAAATGGCTGTAGTTGTCAAAAATCCTGCCCTCTTATTAATGTGTGTATTGTGGCTTGTGTTACTAAGGGCACAAAGATAAAAAGAGACAGGGTAAAAGTATAAAAGGGGATTGTGGAGTGTTTTTGCCTTCCTTTCTCTGGTATTGTGAAAGGCCTTATTTGCGAGAGGCGTTGGGGAGGCTGGAGAGTAGCAGGGCCATTCCTTATCTTGAAGATGAATGGGCAGAAAGAGACAGAAGGCAAGTCGAGTCAAGAACAGGTGACTTTGATGACTGCAGTCAGGAGGGGTGATAGTGGTGATAGGGGTGCTAGTGGTTGCGATGCTTCCAGGGGAGCGTAGATTTACTCTTCCACTGCAGAGTGCTCCTGGGGAATGCACAGATCACATGATGCCAAAACAAAGCTCTTCTCTTTGGACGGGCCTCCTCTTCAGAGTCACACAGCCTCTGCCTGTGGAAAGAACAGAGAGAAAGAGAAAGAGAGTAAGAGGAAGAGAGAGACCACTTGGCACTGCAGTGACAAGGTAAAGAGATCATTTCCCTTTGTACTTAAGTGCATGAGCAAAACATTTCTATTCTTCTGATGCTAATTAATGGTAATGCCTCATCTGAAATGTTACAAAAACACCCCATCCGCCTTAATTAGCTAATGGAGTGTTAAAACTGTGAAGAGAGCAGCAGGCGTGTGATGTCTCCTCGCCGCTTTGTGTGCTCATACGTGCACTCATTAACAGTAACTGACTACAAATACAGGGGTAGACGAGCCAAAACATAAATGAAGAGACCAACGCAAAAGAAAACTTTGCTAATTGCACCAGTTGCAAGAGCCAGAGGTGAGACCCAAAGCGCCAGTCTGGGACCACTAGAGATTTCCGCTGCAGAGTTTACTTCCAAATTAAGACCAAGACGTGTACAAAAAGACCTGTAATCATCACAGAAAAGCGTGAGCTCACATGAGGGCACTGACAACTATACACCCTGAGAGCACAATTATCACAAAGGGCTACACTGGCACCGCAAGAGAGAAGTTATATCTTCAAAACAGCTTGTCATAACACGCGCTTAACTTATATTTTACTGTAATGACCCTTTTATGAGTCAGTGGATGCAACGAACAGCAGTGAACGTAAGACGCATTGCAACAAACACACGCGCACACACACACACACACACACACACACACACACAACTCTCTGAATAAGCAGGAGGAATGTGTCTTTGCATGAGCAGTATTGCTGCACAGGAATGTGGTACTCTTACATGATTCACACAGGACATCATGGATGAACTGCTGCAAAGAGCCAGGGGTCAAGTCAGATATGTTTGTGCCCGTTCCCGCTCGTACGACGCACATAAAGCATCGGGGTGTGACAGGTGAGCGAGGCGTGCTGGTGGCAGCGTTGTACAGATGGGTGAGAAATTACAGGAAAAACCAGCGTTGTCTCCACAAAGAGTTTTGCCATGGCAAGCAGGCAAATGAGCTTCATTAATCTCTGGCAAAGAGTCTCTGGAACTCTACCAGAGAGACGAACAGCATTCTTAAAAAACATATTGCCTCATTTGGTATTAGGCGCCTTATTTTTATTGATCGTTGCTCACCCTGTCACAGTGAGTTGGTGTGTGTGTTGTGTGGTGGGCAGGACTGAGGGCTGCAGGATGCGTTTGTATTAGTCCAAAAGCTTTACTAGCACTTTTAAAAGCCCATGGGAGTTGGATATAGGTTTTATTTGCTTTTAAAGCCTCCCCTTCCCTCTCGCTCTCCCGAATAACGCCCCCCCCATTAATTCAAAAGAGAGTTAAGAGTTAAAGACTCTACATAACAATATTATTTCTGGTTCTATAATAGTAGAGTAATACACAACCATTACTATTATGAACTAAGGCTCCATATTGTACGTCGTTGTGATCATTTAAATTGCCTTAGCACTGTCAAAAGTAAAAACTAAAGTGATGTAAAACCATATATACTGTAGTTTAATGCACCGCCCAGAGGTTTTTTTTCAAAGAGGAACTACCACTCACTGGAACGCTGGGACAACCGACCGGCTGGAAATGGGCCACTTCCTTCACAATTATCATTACAGCATCGAGTGTGGGCACCGTGAAAGGCTATTCGGAAATGATTCAGCTCCACACTTTGCAACGCACTTACACGAGCAGCCAACTTTGTTGCAGTGCATCCACATCTAATTCTTTTTGACTAATGTCAGAGTAGATAGAGAAGGATATTGTTGCTGCAGCACAGACTATAGTCGGGCTTTAAAGTCTCCTCTCACATTTTGATTTAAATTTAGAAACGGAAATACACCTATCAACTTGAGGTCCGGATATCAAAGTAATGTCTGTACTGGAGAGCCTCCAGCTGGTGTGATTAAATTAATCACGGACAATATCTAACTTTGCCCTCCTTCAATGCTAGAGTAGAGATTCAGTTGCAGGATGTTGTATTTATCTTAACATTAATTCTGTTTCATTATTAATCTAATCTGTGGTCCCATTTTTTTTTGCCTGGTACCATGAAAAGATGAACAGTTCATGATGCCTGATGCAAACAATGTCACACCATCCACACACACACGCCCACTCACACATGCACACATGCACACATGCACACACACACCACAACAGAGGCTGGACAGGGGCAAAATGTAACTGAGCATCTGTATAATCCCTTTACCAACAGTGAGGACTATGATGCCTGATGCAAACAATGTCACACCATCCGCACGCATGCACGCACGCGCACACACACACACACACACACACACACACACACACACACACACACACACACACACACACACACACACACACACACACACACACACACACACACACACACACACACTACTATACGATGAATCAAGGCACAACTGGGGGGGTCAGTATAATCTGCTGTGAAATCCTCACACGCGACACCAAAGCTGGGTAAAACTGCTGACATGCACTTCACATCCTCCTTCCCGTCGATGTACACAAACTAATCACAGCTCTCACAAACAGCTGTGTGTTCTGATCCCACCTCGGAGAGGGTAGGCGGGAATCCTCGCACACGACTGTAAACATGCAACGTGTCATATTACAGACACACACACACATACAGTTTGTACATAGACATAAAAAATGTATATAATAAACAGCATATGCTTTTACAAAGGCAAGAACAGACATCTCTAATTTTCTCTAAATATCTCCTCATGCACACATCTCTTTTTTTCTGTTGTCCTTCTCTCACACACACACAGACACACACTATGGTTATTGTTGCTATGGAAAAGAAGATACGGGAGCCGTTGTGTGTATAATGCTGTTGTGCAGTTGCTGCTCTTCCATGTATAGTATAGATGTTCCCAAGTACTGTCAAGGCAGACACGTGAACATGCATAAGCTCAAAAACCTGAAGACGATAAGACGTGAAGGGACAACAATGTAACAAACCAGAATGTGAACTTTCTGTACACTTGTTTTACGTGTACACCTAAAACATTTACTCACTCACTTGCTAAATGCACATACAGCTATATACTGAGGCTGCAACATGAACTATTGCAGACTAAAAGCTGACATGGATGGAGTACAGAAGTCTGACATGAGGAGGTGATGCTATAGTGGAGCCTATAGAAGAGAACAGGGACCCTGGGGCCTGGAATTGAGCCATTAATGTATATCGTTTCAAAGAGTTTCGAACAATTCCTCTGCAGCCTTTACTTTGATAGCTTTTTTGTCCCCTTTACCATTATACACCGAGCCCATACCTAAAAAATTCCACATACTCAAGAGCAAAGTGCTGTATAGATATTAGATCCTGAGGGAATGTGTGATCACTTACAGTCAGAGGAAAGATAAACAAACAATCTGGGTCACTTGGTCTTAACTCTGTGTTTGGCATGTAACAGGCAGAGAAAAGGAAGAGTCAGAGGTCATGGGGCACGAGAGACTGTAATTGATTGTGACAGCGAACGCTGAATTAATAATCGGTGGAAAGGAGCAAAAGGCAGCCACGGGGGAGGGCAAACGCAAAACAGGGCATACACAGACACTCTGGTGTGCACACATAAATGGAAAAGCGTGCATGTTTGAATGTGCACACAGTTGAACACACACCCACAGGTACACACACGTCCACACGTGACTGCACATGCTGTACAAGGTTCAAAGAGGTCAGTGACAGAAAGTTAAACAGGCAACAGTTGTTCTCAATAGTTTGAAGAAAAAAAACACAGTGACATGCTTCACATGAAAATATGAGCAATACACACACACACACTATGAAAAAATGCACACACCAATATCTATAATGTATATCTCTCATGATCACAGAGTCCGTTAGTTGCCAATAAGAATAGCTTCAATTCTCAAACAACACAGTCAGTGTTTGTTTTCAGGAAATGTTATTGCAATGTAACTGTGCTATACAATGTTAAGTGTAAACCCCTGCAGTACAGTGAAACAACTCTCTGTCCTCTATAGTCCAGCTTCTCTATAGTCCAGCTTCTAACAGCCCGAGGTGGCAAATATCAAAAAACAATAAACACAGTATCATATCAATTGCAAACATATTGTTATATGATATCTGCAACCATATGAATGTTGTTGCTCTCCTGAACATGTGATTTGAAGTGTAGTTTCAAATGACAGACAGTGTTTCAAAATCTCAGATGACTTGGGCTACATCCATACTACTACGTTTTTCATTTTGAAATGGCGTTTTGAAATAAAAAACATCTCCCTCTTTATCACTATTAATCTCCGTCCATATTGACACACCTGAAAACGCATATCACCTGACCATTCATGTGCACTGGGAATGAGCATACCAGTCCAAACAGGAAGCAGGTTGTCTACACTTCAGTCGGTTGCTTAGTGACAGAAAATACTATGAAGAAGAAACAACATCAATGAAAAGTAGGACAAGGGGTTTCTTTTCTTGGACCAACAGCGAGAAAAAACTGTTACGATGTTTTGCCTTTGCTGCTGGTAGTTGAGTCGTGACTGATAAGAACCAATCAGAAAGCGAATGTGGGCAACTGCGTCTTTGTTTCCAAACATCTCCATTTTTTCCCATCCATACTGCAATGCAGCTCTGGAGTTTCCAAACGAAAACGGGGGAGCAGCGTTTCCAAACCTCTCGGTTTAAAAAAGTCCGGACTGGTGTGGACGGCAGGCGTTAACGTAGCAGTGGTGATGCATTTTAGGACAAAAACATGTAGCCTCAGACTTTCACTGTAATGGCCTAAACAGAAAACCCAAATGGATTGGTGCAAAGACCTCTCCACAGGTAAGACCACAGGTTGCTTGCCCAGAGTGAATTGTCAGTCTTTAACAGCACTGAGTGAGGTCTGGCTCTGGCTCTGGCCAGATTTGCAGTGGTACACGTAATGGAAGTCGTTGAAGCACGATGCACTAAATTTTTTATGAGGGAAGCAGCATGGGTGGACATATACTGTACCTCAGAATTGTGACACGACATCGCAGGACTGACTGAGCATATGTGCACGCATGAGTGTGCATATACTGCACACTTGAGTGCAAGTGTGTATTTCTGTGAGTGTGTGTGTAGTTTTATGTGCCGTGATGTGCATGTGTGAGACACACAGGTTTGAAAACTATGTATCAACAAGTGTCAGAGCTATTGGGTGGTGTGTGCAGTCATGCACATAGCCTTTGTGTGTGCCTGAGTGTGTCCGTGTTTGTGTTTGTGTATGCAGTTGTGTGTGTCCAAGTCATATCCTGAACCACATGTGCATGTCATCTATGTGCCCTGAGGGAGTGGCTTACAGTACATTGTATTTACTGTAAGTTACAGGCTCAGACGGGATGGGTTTTGCAAAAAGAGTAAATCACATATACTGCTCAGTGTGTGTGTGTGTGTGTGTGTGTGTGTGTGTGTGTGTGTGTGTGTGTATGTGGCAGGTAGGGACACTGACAAGTCACTATCACTGGATTTGATATAGCAGATGTGAATTATTTAAGGCAGAAAGTGTTACGCAAGGGTGAGAAGCTTGGGATTTAGAGGGCGTGAATAGTGAGCACTACCTTAGCTTGAATTACCTTTTTACTAAATAATGGTGGCGATGCATTAACACAGACCATAAATTGAAGAATTACCCAAAATAGCTATCTAAAGTGAAAACCCTTCTAGAATAGGTTTCCCCACACTGAGGTGTATGTGGTTGAACTGGTGTGTAATTACAGGGCCTTGGGTTCAGCAGTTTAAAGGTCTGATTAAAAAGGCTCAAAATGTCACTTTATAAGTCACCCACTCAGGCACCAAGTAAAGAATGAGCCAAAATCACCTATTTCCAAACATCAATCTAATACAATTTTTTTTTTTTTAACTCTGTTAAATATTTCCAAATCCCGAAGTCTTTACTCCTCTTATTTTAATGAACAAAATTGTATGAATGATGTTCCTCCTGACTGACCTGACACGCCAGATGGTTTGTTACACAGAACTGTGAAGGAAGTCGTCCTTTTGAAACTGTTTGGTAAAGGGCAGGAGCTTTCGGAAAATACTAAGAAGGTGATCTGATGAACCATCTGTCCATCACTGATCTTTAACTTCAACCTATCAGATTCCTTCTCACTGTCGAGACTGCTGTGACATAAAACACACCTGGAGCTGCCACTAGTTCTGCTGGTCGGTTCATACCACTGTGGTCCGGCCACAAGCACATCGCTTGAAGCCTGGAGGGGTGGATTGTTGTGCCTCACAAGGGAAACCTCCCAGCTACCTGACCAATCAACACTTCCGCCTCAGTGCTCCTTCCGCCTGTGTTGCTCCGAGGTGGTCCGAGTCCGCGAGACATGAGGCATTATGGGCGAGAGAGCCAGAGGTGAGCGCTACCTTTGATGACAGCCAGACAGTGTGGTGCTAGAGGGCTAAAGGGTGCTAAGTGCACATCCCGGGAGGTGAGAATCCTCAGCCGTTTTGCCAAGGATCCCCATGGGCTGAGTCCACTTGTCTGCAAAGCAGGCTGGGTGACATTTCTGCCTCACCTCGGAAAGGTCAGCCTTTAATTATCTCAAATGCCAGCAAGCATTGCACCTGCAAAAAATAAACCCGGGGATGAGCTGTGTGTGTGTGTTTGTGTGTGTGTGTGTGTGTGTGTGTGTGTGTGTGTGTGTGTGTGTGTGTGTCAGGGAAATTTGGTAGCCTGCTCCCTTCAAGCAAAATGAGTGCTGCTGTGGCAGTCCGTGCAGAACTGGACCATCTGCCCACCTGCACGCATGCATATAGTCCCATTAACACACACAGACACACACTCACACACCAAACCCGTGACAGATGCACACCCACACTATAGCTATAACTGTGTCCACCAAAGGCAGTCGGCCAAACCACCGATTAAGTAAAGAGTATCAGATGAAGAGTGTTAAATCTCAGGAACACACTAGCAGCTTCTAGGAATGGCCCTGTAACCTGCTGCCGACAGCATAGGTAGACAGATTATAGACCTATAGATAGACGAGGACCACGAGCCAATGTTTCTGCTAAATACGGGTCAGCTATGGTATGTGAAGCAAAACTGAGATTACTTTCTATTTATCAGTAATGGGGGTATGGGGGCGTTCTTGCAAAATTCTGCATGAAGCAAGCCAGATTATTTCCGGTGAGAATGCCATTGGTGAAAAAAAAAACTGCAGGCATATCTGGCAGAGCATGACATGCAGCGTTTGCTTTAGAGCTACTCACTGTAGCTATTCAGCTTGGTCAATATTTGCAGGGGGCTATGGTAACAGATAAGCTCCCACACCCGCATACACACACTGCTCTGTGTGCTTAAAGCTCCGCCTCACACACACAAAAACCAACACTCTGCCCAGAAAGTCCCACTCGTGCTCAAAGGAGGTCGGAGAGACAAAGGGCCATAGATCACCGGTGTGGACGGCGTGTGGCGAGCTCCTCGTGTCCAGGTTATTCCGGCATTCTTTTCTCGCTCTGCGAAAACATGGAGGGTCGGTCCCTATTGTTTACACAGCTGGCTCCATGGAAAGGATTGCTTAATATGAAATATGAAGAGAGTGGAGAGGTGAGAGCAAGAGAGCTGGAAAGAAAAAAGGGAAGGCAGCCAAGATAGATGGGCGGGGTGGGAGGAGATAAAAGGCCAATGCAGAGAGGGAGTTAAAGGCTGAACATGCTCCGGATTGGGGGACATAGGAAGTGAGCAAGAGCCAGAGAAACGTGCTTGGAAAGGAGATGGTAAAAAGTCCACAGGAAACAACGCAGTGAGGAAAAAGACAATTATGGCAACACTAAATGTGGGAGGAAGCGAAGAGCGTACACAGAAGGTGCAGGGAAAACTAAATGAGAAGAAAAGTGACAGCAAACAGAACATGGAGCAGAAAGCCCTGAGGTTTCCTCGCGGTGAAGGAGTCATGCCTCCTGCGGTCTGGGGTCTGCAGTGCATGTTATTCTTTCCCCAACAGTCGCACACGGCTTCTACTCCCTCAGTCCTGCCTCACCAGCCCTCTGGTACACTCCTGGCGATCACTTGTTTCCTCAGGCCTTTCACTTACCCCTTTTAATAATTTATCGGACAAAACCTCAGGCTATACTGTTTCTTTGATGTGTTATTTGGATTTGTTCTAAAAAACCCAGCAGTGGGTTCATCTGGGTTTTTTTTCTCACAAAGGAACAGAGAGCCCAGGGATGACTATGTAGCCCACAGTATCACGATGAAAAGACCTGTGTTCTCTTTGAAGGGAAGGAGCCAGACATGCACCACAGAAGCATCACTGTATGTTTCCCAATGTTACTGTATAATGGCCTGTGTACGACCTGTGTGTGCTATTACTATTACCCAGCTACTTAAAAAATATATATTTGTTTATATCCTGCGGGGCTGCAACTAACAAATATTTTCATTGTCAATTTCATTTGCACATTATTTTCTTTATTAATCCTTGACCTAAAAAAAGTCCAATACAGTTTCGTGAAGCCCATATATATATATATATATATATATATATATATTCAGTTTCTAATCATAGGAGACCAAGAAAATCTGCAAATATCCATTCATGATAAAAAGAACTAGGGGGGGGGGCAAGATTTAGGAGGCAGGAGTTTAGTCACATTTCAGAGAAACAACAATCATTTTTGGTTCAAAACGGGAAACAAACAGCCGTCTCCGGAGTCTAGGTTCTGTGTCATGACCATCCATCCATCCACCCTAACCTCTTGCTCATGGATTCCATCTTTTGCTGCTATCATTCAGCTACTGGAGGCCACCTAACAATTAAACGTAACTATGGATACTACAGTATACACAGGACAGTCAATCAAATAGTTGAGGGCACGATCTCAACATGAGCTTCAGTAAGCAGCACTCCTACGAGAACGAAGGACAGTCTCAATTGGCAATAATGTTTGAGTATTTAAATTAATTAGATCCCTTTCAGAGTTAAAGAAAGTGGAGGGGCATATGGAAATGGAAAATTGAGTTTCTCATAACTGTACAATTACAGGCTCCACTTCATACAAGCTGGTAACAATAATACACGGCTTCGTACAAGAAATAGCTTAGTGTGCCAAAACAGTGTGTGTGTGTGTGTGTGTGTGTGTGTGTGTGTGTGTTTGTGCGTGTGTGTGTGTATGTGTGTGTTGGAGTGGCTCCCTCAGTCCACCCCTAACTCTGTTCCCGTTAGTGGGAGAGGCCCAGCACAAATGAAGTCCATATTTCTGAGCAAAACTCCAAAAGACTCAACAACCCCCATCAGCTCTCACACACACACACACACACGCACACACACACACACACACACACACACACACACACACACACACACACACACACACACAGTCAGAACACTTAAGCTGCCATATTCCATATTCGTAAACATAGCTTGGCGTGCACACCTTTACTAGGACATTTACATCACCCTCTATCCTCGTAAAGGAACAGGATGCGACTTGATCAAGAGGATTTTTCTTTTTTTTTCTCTGGCCGACACACACTAATCAACTATATATGTATACTTCGTGTGTGCGCCGTGCCTCTAAGGTCGTGTAACCTTTGTGTACCTACTCAGGATATCGGGCTAACATTGTTATGCGAAACACTTTGGCACATTTCAACACAGAAGATCCAGTGACACGAGAGCGAATGACGTACTGAAGTGCAGGGCCCCTTCCTGTTTATGCCGCCACTCGCTCCTCAGAGCGGGTGTGCCCACTTAAGGGCGACAGTCTGTGGTTCCTACTGACAATACTGAAGTCATACAAGGAAGATGTTATTCTTCAAAACCAAGAACTAAATGTTTTTTTTAATGGTAGATGGATTATTTAGCATTTGCATCTGTATGGATGGATGTTTTCTTCTGTCTATATGTGTTTATCTGTGGTTGCATGTGCACAACTGTTTGACAATGATTATGTACAGCAGTGTGGATATGTTTGTATTATGCATTGTGTGTGTGTGTGTGTGTGTGTGTGTGTGTGTGTGTGTGTGTGTGTGTGTGTGTTTTGACTCCCCGGCCTAAATGTCACTGTATTTCCAGAGGGCTCGTTAGCATGTTGTTGTTTTTTTAAAGGCTGAATTAAATTTCTTGAATGATCTACCATTGTGTGTTTGTACTCGCGAGTATATCTGCATATTCACAGAGCTTCATATGGCTTTTCACACTGACAGTGGCACAGTAATAAAAAAGTAGACAAGTGATTACACACCTAAGACTAAACCAGGGACTCATTTGTTCAAACATGACCTTCACAAAACTACTGTTATAGGCTCAGGGCTAGAATAGGTAAAATATGAATGGATATATGCAGTTATGAGAAGCAGTGACCCAGTAAAGAAGTGGACTCACCACTGGTCTACCTTCATCACAGACATTGTTAACTGTGAGGGTCACAGCTATAGTACCATTTGCAGATGTGCGTGACAAACGTCAGCTATCAAACAGACTTGTCTCAGCAGAGTGCAGTAACTCATCAGGCTCTGCTGTTAGTGCCCACATGTCAATATGGGCCAAAATTGCCATCACATGGCGCTGCTGCCCGCTGCGGCACTGGTCTTCATCTAACGCCCCTGAGCAAACTGCGCTTCTCTCTGCATGCCATTCGTCGCCCTCGAGGGGAAATGCATACTGTATCTTCATAGCTCGCCACTGGTGCCATCAGCAAGACAAGCACGCCAACAGGAGCAGTATGTGGGGCACAGTGAGATCACTCAGAGCGCTGCCTGATGCGTGTGTGTGTGTGTGTGTATGTGTGTGTGTGTGTGTGTGTGTGTGTGTGTGTGTGTGTGTGTGTGTGTGTGTGTGTGTGTGTGTGCTCATGTGAAACAGTGGAGTGGAGGCAGGAGTTTGTGGGTCAGGGCACACATAGACGAACGCTACAGACTGGTGGTCAACATGCTATGACCTCTCTAGGACACACGAATATGTCAAAATACAATGCGTGTGTGTGTGTGTGTGTGTGTGTGTGTGTGTGTGTGTGTGTGTGTGTGTGTGTGTGTGTGAGATTGCGATGCCTGGCCATTCCCAAAGGTCACTGTACACATCTAAAGCTGCCAGATTAAAAATACACATTAGCCAAATGCATATACTATATGCATACAGTACACGTAGGCACGCAAATCCATGTGACATCTGGAAGCATGCGAGACAATATAAGAATGTGAAAACAACAGCTGGATTCAGCTATATCCTGCTTAACATCAGGGTTCATGACCAGAATGACCTTATAGATATGTCCATATGTGTGTGTGTGTGTGTGTGTGTGTACTCTCATCAAGCATGCAAGAGAAACAGAGAATTTCAAATAAATAAAGTGAGAGAAAGTGGTAAAAATAAAACCGTGGAGAGAAAGGAAAACACCTCCCTCCCCTGAGAAAGAAAGAGAGAAAGCAAAAAAGAGCAAAACTGATACTCAACTTCTCTACCGCTTCTTCTGCTCACCATATTCTCTCTCTCACTCTTTTTCAGGCACACTCTCTCACATGCACACTCAAGGAACAAATATCAAGCATACTCCTCCCTCTCTTCCCTTGCCTGCTCTCCAGGAGTCATAAAACTCACATTTAAAAATGCATGGGCTCCATAAGCTGCCAGGCCTATCTATTAACTGTGTTATAGTGGAGCTGGATATAGCTGCTGACGGCAGCCAGGGAATGCTGCTTTCCATTAGGGGAGAGAGACCGAGGAGGAGGGGGAGGCAAGAGGGATGAGGGATGAGGAATGAGGGGGAAAGACAGAATTTACTCATTTTTCTCTTTTCCCATGGCACTGCAATCTGATGCCTGGGCGTTTGGGCAAGTGGGAGAGGGGGGGGAGGCAGTGACTTTAACATGTAAGCCTGCAAAAGTATAAATGTGTATGTGCGTCTGTGCGAGGTCCATGCACCTGTGTGTGTGCGTGTGTGTGTGTGAAAGAGAGCCTGTGGCTGTGGCGGAAAGTCATTGATTCGAGTGTTTCTGGGAGATTTTCCCCAGAGTCCTTAGGCGCTCACCAGATGACTATTGATTGGTTAATTGATTGATTGGCATCCTGCCGACAGTGAGTCAACAACATCATCACTCTTCATATGGGCTCAGGCGGACCCCTACTCCCACCCCCATCTCCCCATCTCCATCTCCCTGCCAGCCTTCTATATCATGATGCTTCACAAAATTCAAACTCATGGTATATTAAGAAACTTTAAGGTAAAATAAAAGAAGCTGCATTTCATATACAACCTCCTCAGTATCTCTAAATAAAAATATTCCATAAAGACTTTGAACATTTTTTATACATTAATTCTATGGTTTATAACGTTAAACCTCACCCTCTGCTACTACTGTATTTACTAATTGCAATCCAGTTATTATCTCCATCTTTCCCATCAAGGCTGCTGGCTCATTTGTACTAGTGAATCAACCATGGTCATTAGATAACATTAACATCATCTAGACTACAAAAGGCTTTATCTGACTGTTTTCATTTCACTTGGGGAACCCTCCTCACCTAAGCGTCCTTGAGCAAGACACTAAACATCAACCTGCACTTGATACGAGCATCTGCTTAATGTCTTTGAATTAAAATGTAAATGAGGTTTCGATGGTTTGGGTGAGACTTCAACATGCCAGTGTGCAATTCTTCCTGATGGTATTCCCCCCTCTCCTCAGCCCCGCAACTCTGTGCGAGTACGTGAAACACAAGACTATATAAATGAATGAGCAAAGCGCCAGTGACACTTAAGAACAAGGGCCCTGTCCCTTTAATGGACCACATAGACAATGTCTGAGGTATTTCAATTAACAGACAATGGGATGACATAATGAAATAATGACCGGAGGTAGTGGTGAGTGACACATAAGGGCGAGGCGATAACGGCACCGATCCTTTTATCCCACCATAGCAGACAATGGGAGTTAATAGGAAATGTAAAATTATGATGAAGGCGCTGTCTGAAGGGGTGAGTGACACCTGGGAGTGAGGCTGTTACATCTTAATGCACCGCTGCCACCGGGATGAATCAGCTCCGCACATGGGGGGTGTGGGGGTGGGTAGAGCCATCTGAAGGCTGCTAATAGCAGCCGCTGTCAGTCTCACATTAACCTTGAGAACAGCCAGGGGACTGTGCTAGCCCTGCTGACCTCTCTTTTTAACACCCACCCACCCACCCAACCACACACACACACACACACACACACACACACACACACACACAAAACCCCTGTTAAGTCCACATTTATGACTGAAGGACCGTGACCGTGTGTATGTGTGTGTGCGCGCGTGTGTGTGTGTGTGTGTGTGTGTGTGTGTGTGTGTGTGTGTGTGTGTGTGTGTGTGTGCGTGTGTGTGTGTATGTCTATCCCTCTTCCTGTGTCTTATAAGCACCATCAGTGGGATTAAATCAGTCCATCACAAGCTGCTGTAACACCATATAGGCTGCCTGGGCAGGAGTGAAATCACCTAAACCTTTCCAGTTGCCCCCGGGGTTAGTGTCCATGTAGACCAATAATAACACTCCCTAAGCTAATTGTGTGTACACAGATGATGTGGATACGCGTGTACATATGTCTTCTTTTCTCTCAGGGTGGAACAGAAGGCGCAAAACAAGCAAAAACAAAAACACAAGTTCAAATCTCAGTGTTTTCCATCAAAATTTAAAAAAAAAATTAAATGAAAAACATTTATACAACCTTCTTATCCATTCAGTTTAGAATAATTTATATACGTATGTATGTGAGTAAGTATGTATGTAAACCAACCAACCAAATTCCATACTACTCATATCTACGGGAACTTCATAAAACAAATTCATTCCTTGTAGTACAAACTGCCAAACAAACCTTGGCATTTGGGAAAATCTGTTTGGCCTGACTGACAACCAGCGCTCGTGTGTTGAAGCATTGCTAGCCAGGCCCCTGCCCATGTGTTTTCAGTCAACGTTCCCTGGCAAAAGGAGAGACAGAACATGGAAAGTAAAGCGAAAGGGGCTTAGAGAAAGAGACAGAGAATGAGCAGGAAAAACAAAGAAGCAGTTTTAAAATAAAATTTGCTGGGCAGGGACAGCTCCCTGGGAATGAGTGAAAGCATGATCAAACACAGCCTTGACCTAATTTTCTGCCATCGCCGAGAAGCGGGGAGAAGAGATAGAGAGATCCAAGAAGCTCAACGTAAGAGAGAATGAGCTGAAATTGAGGGGGCCAGCATTTCACATTTCCACAAAGGCGGACAACAGCAGAAGTTTCCAACGGAGGTGGCGGAGGGTTGCTGGTATAGCAGCGAATCCAACCTTACGCCAAATAGTTTAGACCTGTCCCAATGACAATACTCCTTTATAGGGCCATAACCAAACTGGGCATATTTCTAACATCTGCTGTACATTAACAATATTAATATGAAGCCAAACCCAATGAAAATGACATAAATTTACCATCTAATAATCAACCGCCACATATGGGGAGTAAACTAATACTGTGACTATAGTTCTGCACCACGTGACAGGCAGTTTAATCATAGTGTGGACAGCCGGGTGCTGAAATACGGATCAACTAAACATAACCAACACATAACCAATAATAATGAGATTATATAATTTCTTGAACAGCATGTCTTTGGATGCAAAGAAGACAAAAATCCATCTGGTTCTGATGAGTCTTAAAATCTGTGGTTTCAAGTTTAGGCACAAACTAAACTTGGTTAGGGAGAGATGGAGGTTTGAGTTAGAATGACTTCCTTCACAAAGGTAATCATCATGTTTACAATAATACCCCACTGATACTATGATTGGAAGTGGGACATTTTTTTGTTCTGGTTTGTTGTCCCACTCATCAACGCCAACTACCTCATAAGCTGAGACAAACTGAAAATTGGGTCCAGATATTCAGAGTTTGCCGTTCACATATGAAGAATCCTGCAGGAGATTGCCTCTTCCAGAGGTTTGCCTGCTGCAACCCTCACGTTGGTTCACTAGGACATTTTCTGGAAATGTAACGAGGGGGCTGGCAGGGAAATGTCTGCAGCAAAATTTTTTGCGGACATTTGCATTCTTGCACAGAGCCCCTCCAGTGCCGGACTTTAGGGTATGTCTGAAACAGCCGCAGACTAACTGGCGTTTCTTTCTTTTCCTGAGGGGTCATAATACCCACTGTTGCTAGAGGCCTTTGTCACATTAACTTAAACATACAGTATGTCGCTATGGGCTATTTGCTGAAATAACTGTTGCTGTTGTTTTTCATACAGGTGCACAGAGTCTAGCCTGCACCTCCAGTGCACCTGTATGACTTTGGACCTAATTGCCAACCCCTGTCTTCCACTTTCCCATTTGGCTGTCCTCCCACACTGGACTTCTGATGTTGCAAAAAGCTTTTAAAAGGGCTAACATTTGTGCTTGAGTGGCCAGAACATTGTGTGCAGCACTGCCTCTGCCCGTCGCTGTTTCCAGTCCACTCATAGTGCTGCTGTGGTTCTGCAATTTGACTGGAGGGATATTTATAGAAAGCCGTTGACAATATTATGTCCCCAAACGGGTGTAATCGTATTATGCTGGAGGTACTAAAAGCCTTGAGTTGGGAAAGCACATCACCGGAGGAAACAGACTGAGATGCACAAGCACCGTTTCCGCCGAGTCTTGAGTGCAAGAGGCTTGGAAGCCGAGTGGGAGGAGTAGATAAAGAATGACACGCATACAAACAGAGCATGTGAGGCAGAAAGAGGTAAGAGAGAGAGGTAAAAAAAACAAAAAAAAACAGAGAGAATCACAAGGAGGTGGGTGTCGGAAAAGTCAAGAGATGACAAGGAAGGATGAGATGCGAATGAAGGTGTTGGTTGAGAGCATGAGGTTTGCTGGTGGAGGGTGTGGTGGATGCGGCGACGGCTCAGATTTGAGGCCCGATCTTTTTGACAGCGCTTGGTATCGGCAGCTCTGAAGGTTCAAGCCGGCCGTGGCGATGATAGATGAAAGACTGAACTTTAATCAGAATGGCGCCAAGAGCATTTTCAGGGAGGTAAACAGGTTAATCAGTCAACCCCTCCTTCCATCCTCCCTCTCATTCTCCCCTACTCTTTCCTCGGCACATGACCACTTCTGACACTGGCACGCCATTTGTCTCTTTCCCATCAGCACCTCGCCCTGCTCCTTCCATCCTCCACCATACACCCCTCATTTTCCCCCTATTCTGCCTCACATCTCTGCAACCAGTGAGGGGAACAACAGACAACCCCCCTCCCCTGCAGCCTATACTATCAGATATATCCCACTATCATATGAAGGGGAACTTGAATATCAAAGCACTCTGTCAGCCCATGTAATATCTCACAGCAACATCCACCATATAACTATGCGGTGGGAGGAGAGCATTCAGCAAACAGAGGCTATTCATATGCTGGTTTCTTGCATTATTGCCCCTCCACTTGCGTGTATCATGGGAAGTAGATTATCCATGATCACTCCAATCTTTAAAAACCTTCAAACACACCATGCAGAAATCAAAATCCAGTGAGGCAAATGCGGGAGAGAAAATAGCAGAGGGAGCAGCCAAGCATTATCCATTGTTCCTGCTGCCCCATGGGTTTATTTATTAAATGGCCCGTCTTACTGCCGAGGCATAGTGGCCTGCAGAAAGACTTGTGCAACATAGTGAACAGAGCCAAATTACTGCATGCCTCACCACCGGACATTTTGAACAAGTTACAACTGTAAGACGGAAACCAGGGAATAAAAATTCCCACGAGTTTATGGTCCAAACCACATTCCACGTTTCCGTCATCCATCTCATACATACAAACCTCTCTCTGTCTGTCTCTCTCTCCCCCACAGAAAAATAAACAATCAACTCTGACAAACCACTTTGGCCAGTCAAGTGTGAACCTTACAAAGCTTTAACAGCTCCTGAGGAAATAGGCCACATCCAATCTAAAATTACCCACAGCAGCTCCGAGACCAAACTACATTGAGATAGTTGTTGAGACTCCGGAGGCACGATTATATTGCGTTGTCTGGGATTTCAACCACAGACTTTGGTGAGCAATCAACAAGGGCCGCCTCTCGCCAAGATAAACTTCACAGGCGGTTGCCACTCATTTGCAGCCTCGGCTGCTGAACTTTGCCGCAATGTCTGCTGCTGAGCATCAAACTGGTTGGAGCGCAGGTTGTGTTATCGAAAAAAAAACACAGGTTGCGCAATATGAGCTAGGAAACACACTTGAAGGGGAACAGAGGAGGGAACGCTTATTTGGGGACCATGCACACACTGAATGCTGGGAACGTATTGGCGTTATTACCTCCTCCTACCCAGCTCCGCTTTAGTTATATACAAAAAATTCAGGTTGTTCGCTTGTTAAAAATGTGAACATCCGTGCAGTTGTTTGAACTATATACGCCCGCACCTCACAGGGAGGAAAATGTTAATGAAGCTATTAATGATAGATCAGTGCATAACTCAAGGTGGCAGCAAGGGAGGAGGAGGACAAGTTGGCAACATCGTCTTTAAAAAAAAAAGAAAAAAAGAAAACAACACACCAGAGTAGAGAGCTGTGTGGGAGTTAAGACATTCACTCTGTTGTTGGGGAATCAGAGCTGGATAGCAGGCGAATACACATACACACCCAAACAATTGTGCAAACTGGGAAATGTGAGACTACACAAATGAGCCAAAATGCACGTCCACACACACACACACACACACACACAAAAACGTTATACAGTACATGCATACACACAATTAGTTGAACTCCTGGAGTGCCAGAAATCTCATGTGAGTTCACACCATCAAATCCATTCTCAGGGGATTTTATAACAGTCGGAATATCAAATGCTACATACAGTACAGCACTGTAATCTTCTATTACCACTGGATTAACACAGCCAACCCCTAGGGCTGGGTAGCCACATTTTTTATTGCACCAACAAAATTGCTTGGATACTATCGATTATCAAAAAATGTCTTTCTGTTCCAAATTTCTATATATAAGGAGTACATCTGAACGTCACCCAAATAAGAGGCGTGCAGGTAAAACTATATGTTACGCCAAGAGATGGGGCTCACCTGTGTGAGTGTGTTGGTTGTTGTATTTTGATCTTGGTTTGACTAACTAACAATTATGTTTGTAAAGTGTGCGTTTCTGTAGGTGGCACTCTTTGCTCCGATGCCATGGAAGCTGTCGCTGTTCTCCTTCGCTGTTGTTACTGTGTGGCGATTGGCGAATGAATGCATGGATTCAAGTCTAGTGGTGGGACAGGGTGCTGAACATCAACGTGCATTTGCCATATCCTGGAAAAGTGTCCTGAAAATCTCCACAACCTAATAACCCATGGCAGGCGGAGCTTGTCAGAGTGGCAAAACTGCTGAAAATGATTTGGTGAGATGAAGAGAAAAAGCAGGGAAGACTCAGAGAGAGAGGGAGAGAGAGGGGGGGGGGGGAACTGAGATGATGAGAGGAATACGAGGAAAGAGAGATGGAGGTGAAAGAAGACAGCCATCAGCACAGTCCTCCTATTTCTCTGTAGATCGAGATGAATTTGTCCTGACATCACAGACGTGACTCAGAAAACACCTCCTGAGCCATCTGCACACACACACAGAGACACACACACACACACACACACACACACACACACGGCCAGGAAAGAGGGGGCAAAATAATGAGTGAGTAGAGGTAAATAACCTACTCCATTGATTCAAAAAAGGACAGAACCTGACTCAGAATCGCCTCAGAAAAACTAGAGAAGAGATGTAGAGGCAAGAGTGCATGAACAAGGAAGGAGAAAATTAGGAACAGTTAAAGGGGAGGACAGAAGGAGAACATGACAGACGGAGACGGAGAGTAAGACACACCTTGTCAAAAAGATGTAGAGAGCAGAGGAGAAAATGAACGGGAAGACAGAAACAGAGAGAGCAATACAGAGAATGAATGAAGATAGAGAGCGTGAGGGAAGATGAGAGGTTGCCTTATTTTCCTCCGTCTCAATTTGCACAAAACTTTCATTACCACCAATTTGGGCCAGAAGCCGTAGGCTGGACCATTAGGCAAGCCCGGCATCAATCAGCCTAATCTCCCTCCCAGGCCGCTAAATTACAGCGCCCAGTTGCTTATTAAAATTTGTCGCCCATCTCCCAACACCCGGCACTGCTGGAGATTAGACAGGGCCCCCCAGACAAATCTGTTCCAGAGAAGAAGAAGAGGGGGAGAGGAGAGAGGGGGAAGGAAGGAAGTACAGGGACAGTAGGAGGGGGGACGACGACGACACAGAATGCGCTTGCTGAGACAGAGCGGATCAGAGTCGGGGACAATCATCTGGTTTGATTTATACACTCCTGTAGATCTGGCCTGCCTGCCTGCCTGCCTGCCTGCCTGCCTGCCTGCACGCGCGCACACACACACACACACACACACACACACACACACACACACACACACTCTTTCTCTCTATATATTTCAGCCTCTCTTCACACACTCATACATCCCAATACATCTCACATACACTCACCGCTACATGCCCACACACCCCCTCCCCACGATGCAGTTTTCCATTCCCGGTAGCACCCCCAACGCACAAGCACACGCTTGCTCTGGGAATGTGGGGATTGCGACGCCTCTCGTTGCATACTCAATCAAACCAGCCGCCAGATAAGACGCATGATGAATGGCGTAATTGAAGGCGGCGGCAATGTAATGCTGCATCGCTCTGGGTTTGAGGGGGGAAAGAGAAGAAGAGTGGCGAATGGGTGATTAGCCTGTAGGATTTATTGTTATTGCCTGTCTTATTAAAAAATACTAAGACTGTCTGCCACGCCTACTGTAGCACACCTCCGGTGGCAGAGCATATAGGACCCCACACATCTGGGTACATGGATATGGATATGGATTTGGATTTGGATGGGGGTGGGACTCCGACTCAACCAAAACAGGAAGGTTGCAGGGAGAAAAATCTAGCTGCAGAAATACTATACATGGAAAAAAGAAGCACTATTTCAAAACAGGGAGATCTCAGCCCCCTATCATTTGCCTCCTTGAGGGGGGTGGCACCTCTCTTTTCTCACTTTAAGCATCAAAAGCAGTTCAGAGAGAGACATAGAGTATTTAGACTGATGGGTGTGAGTGTTTGCCTGTAGGTCAGTGGATAAGAAGGGGAACAAGGCGATTCTACTTCAGGCTGCTGTGCACTCAGCAGTTCAAACACTCGCCTTTCACATATCAAAAGCTACAGTTCTTGACAGCAGAGAGCTTGACAGTGTACTTAACCACCACACTGGAGTCACTCGCTCCCTGACAACACATCTCCGCCGTCCTTCTGCTGAGGGAGAATGTGCGGAGGGATTTCTCATCTGACGGGCCATGCCATCCGATGACCCTAATTTGCCGCAGTTCGCCGTTCGCTGCGGCATTATCGTCCTTAACGGATCCTGAGAGGGAAGATCAGTGGTAATCATATTTAAGATCCCCTTCTGACAAAACAAAATGTTGAATGTTGAATAATGGTCATGATTAAACTGAAGGTTGTTGAAACATGTATATAAAAATGAACGTAGCAATCTGGCCCAGAAAGTGAAGCAGAGTAGGAAGTGCCTGACGGCAGTATTGCTCTCAAATGACTCACAGAAGGCAACTCCACTGGCTGCAAAAAGAAGTTTGTTTCTACAAGGAAGTCTACAAGGAAATTACTCTACTTCTAACTTGAGACATGAGGAGTCTCATGGTCTCAAGCACGATGTTCATTTTCTTTTTTCATTATGGTCCCATTTTGAGAAAAATATGTGATGAAGAGCAGTATGAATTGGAGCGTGGTGCATGGTTTCAGGTATAGGTAGACGTCCAGTGGACGAGCTCTGTCTGGCCCATTCCCTGTTCCACCAAATATAGTTACTTCCGGTTTAAAAAAACCAAGATGGCGCTGGCCAAAATGCTTAACTCCAGTGTTAAACCAGACAAAACTAATCAGTACACAGCATTTTTAAACACTGTAGTAGTTTTATGGACAGATTGGTGTAGCTGGGCATACTGTTATGACTAGCAAAGACACACAAAGCAAAGAAACCCAACAAAAATCCTTGATTTCAGTCCCTGCTGACGAGTACACAACATTCTTCGTCTGCTGCGAATAACACACTTCAGCCACACCAGTGAAAGTGCAGCAACTGCAGGCGGTGTGGTTGTACAGAGCGTGACCACCGTCGACACATGCTGACACGGTAAGCAGCGCAGGGAAACCACACATGTACTCACTGTGGTCTCAGACAAAGCCCATTCAGCCGCTGTAAACAGAGGAGAAACCCGGCAGTTGCTTTGTCTGGAAGTTTAATTAGCACAGCACCTAGAGTATTTAAAGATAGAAGTGTTGGCAGTGGCAGGGAGACGTGAGCCAAAAATGTTCCAGTCTGTCAGTTTTAAAGACGAGTTAGAGTCTTTGATATGTCGCTGTTGACTAAGTCGTTGTTTTTGCATCAGTTTTACTGCTGTTGCAGGGTGATGTGTGCATTGTTTAGTTCAGTTCAGGATCCACTGCTATGCTGTATATGCAGAGTGTGTCTACAGTACCTCTGTTGGTCGCCAGCAGCCCCGGGCGTTGATGTTCAGAGTGATTGAGTGGTGTGCTGTTCAGCCGACTGGGCTTTCAGCTGGTGGACCGCCCACATGGATTGCTCGGACAAGCCCCTCTTCTCGAGCACAGACAGAAATATGAAAGCGAGATCGAGGGAGGAAGAGGGAGGAAATTACTGGTGTAAAAATAGAGAAAGGTAAAAGAGGAGAGCGAAAGAGAGGGGGGGGGGGGGGGGGGGGGGGGGGGGGCGGAGGGGAGAGAAAACAGAAAAACATTAGCTTAAATGAAAGTTTATTAGCTTTATCAGTCAGTCAGTCAGATAGGGCTGGGGGGTTTAGCTCCAGGCCCTCCATCCGTCCGCTCTATCTACCCCCCCCTTCACCCCCTCCTTCTGCTTGTGTGTGTGTGTTTGTGAGGGGAGGTGTTGGGGGGCAGGCATGACGGGAAAACATTAGGCTGTTGGCAAGTCGCCTGTACACCAGTCAGTAATTGGCTTGGGTAATGGTCAGGTCCAGACAAATGGTGTAGGCCCTAACTGTGTTATGAGCAACCAACTGCTCCTCCTGTATTCACAGTGTAAGAGCCAGCGATGCTCGAATACCAAATGGCTGCAGCATGCAAACGTAAAAAATACGTAATTTACTGGGCCGCCGAAATCCCCCCCCCCCCCCGCAAATAAACTAAAGACTGATGTGTTCTGCATGGCCTATTTGTGTGATTCATGATTTGCTTGTGTGCTGTGTGGGACACTATGTTGGGATAAAGAGGGAAAAGATGGCAGCACAAGACTGGCTCACCTCGAGGGACAAACCAACATCTGCCACTGTCCTCCCAACAAGTGACAGAGTGGAGATGGAGGATGGAAGGAGGGAATGGTAGGAAGGGTAGGAAGGAAGTAGGCAACAAATAAAGAAACAAACAAACAAGGGGGGGGGGGGGGGGGGGGGGGGGGTAAGACGATAAGTTCCATTTTTCATCTGTCCCTCCCTCTGCTCTGCATCACTTCGCCTTCTGTCTGACGGCAAGCTGAGCCACTAATGTCCATTGTGTTTGGATGGGCTGCAAGCATGTTCATGTGTGTGTAGTTGTTGTGGTGGTTGCCTGCTAATGTAATATGAGTGAAAATGAGAAGTATATACACCTACAGCAATATGCAAGCGAAATAACATGCATATTGAGTGTGCGTGTGTGTGCGTGTGTGTGTGTGTGTGTGTGTGTGTGTGTGTGTGTTGTGGCAGCCCTTCAGCCATCCGGCTATCATCTCCCGCCAGACAGGCCTCACCAAGCGACCCAGCTGGATAATGAGATCCATTATGATTTACGTGCCAAGAGGACAGCCAGACAGAACAAAGACATGTCACACACATACACACACACACCCACACACACACACACTGATGGGAGTACATGCACGTGTGCTCTCTCTATCTCTTACTGTAGGTGCTGATGTGTGCTGTCACTATTTCATATTTCTGTTTTTTCCATCAGTTTTTTCAGTGTGTGTGTGTGTGTGTGTGTGTGTGTGTGCATGAGAATGCTACATGAATTGCCTGTAGGGCATCCTGCAGTGGATCCTTTTTCTGTTTGCAACTCGAGAACTCAGACCATTTCTCTCTCTCCACCTTTCTCTCACTTCCTCACTCACTTCATTTCCTTGTCTCCCTCTCCAAAACTCATTGAAAGATTGAGAGTCCCAAGTACAGCAACGTCACTCTCTCTCTCTCTCTCTCTCACACACACACACACACACACACACACAAACTGTCTTGCAGGCAGAGAGCAAACATTGAACATAGGGCTGCTAACTGTACTAACTGTGTGCTGCATCAAAAATGGAGACCATACCACAAACTCACCCTGATGCAACCTGCAGGACTAAGAACTAGCCAGGGGTTTGTTTCAAAGTGTGTGTGTGTGTGTGTGTGTGTGTGTGTGTGTGTGTGCGTGTGCGTGCGTGCGTGCGTGCGTGGATTTGTTAGTGGACAGCTGAAGTAGCTGTCAAACGCATTTTGGAGAAGGAGCAGGCTATTGCTTCATTCCATTTTTTGGAAACAGGGGTGGGCCCGGTGTGCGTCAGCTGAGAGGAAGAACAGCCAATATTTTTACAGTGAAGGCTTGTAAATTCAGGAGCTACTTTCTCACAAATGATGCTATACAGACATATAAGTTATCATCTGAAGCAGGAGAGTGGTATTACATCCCAGTGTGAGTTGTAACAAATGAATTTGATTGATGTTGAAGGACTGCAGGTACTGATTTTCTGTTTATTTTTAAAATTTCACATATTCTCTGCGTTTGCTCAGTCATCATGGCTACCACTGCACCACTCTTTTCTACCACTCTTCCAAAGAAAGATCTTCTAATAGACTGTGTCAGAGAGAGAGTTGAGAGTTTCACATCAGAAACTCACAAAGAAGCGTAAAATCTGACATATGTTGCAACTAACATTATTTGTTTCTCGTAATTGATTGATTGTTTAGGTCAGAAAATGTCAGACAAAAGCAAGATGGTCCGAAACAATTCCTCCTTCAAATGTCTTTTTTCGACTAATCGTCTACAGTTCGACAGAAAAGCAGCAAATGCTCACATCTATAGAGGGTTAGATACTTTTCTCTAATAAACTACTTAAACAACTCTATAAAGAAAGCGTTTAATTTGTTATATTATTATTATTATATTATTACGTTATATTTGACAATATTCTGAAAAGACAATTATCTTTTGATAAATGCTGTTGTGTGTATTTTGTCCACTGCAAACGTAAAGGAAAAGGAAAGTACAAAACTGCCATTGTGGAATGGACGCACACACGCAAAACACTAATAAATTCTATGAAATCCATCTTCATAAAACAGTATTTTGAATGATATTACTTCAAAAACATATTTTCTATTTCCCTCTCTCTAAAACTATTTCTCTCTCACACACACAGACACACAAGCACACACATAGGGCAGCCCTGCCCACTCTCTCTGAGTGCAGGCCACAGAAAACAATGATGGGATTCTCTGCTGTTCCTGCTTTTGAAGTATTCAAGTGATGCCAGCTCAATTAGAGGCCTAAATGCCAAGATACAGAGATGAACAGAGATTAAAAGAGGCACAAACAGAGAGGGGGACAATGAGGACACAGAGCAGGGGCTGATAGGAGGAGAGAGGAGAGCAGGGGACGAGTAGGCCATAATGAAGGAATTAGGAATAGACAATACGCAAAACTCATAAAGGAAACAGGAGAATATGGGAAAGATGCAAAATCAATGAGAGAAAAAAGAGATAAAGGATTTGAAGGTACAAGCGGTACAAGAGCGGTAGATTCAGCAGAGAAAAGAGTCAAACATGTCGAGCCTGAATGCCATCCAGAGATCCAACCAGAGCTGCCATGACCTCCTTGATCTGCCTGCCATCGCGCTGCCTTTGTAGACACACATGTACACACATACTCAAACACATAAACATGTGCACAATCCCCTGTGGTATGCGTTTCCATCATCAAATGTGATCAGCGCCACTATCCGCGAGCCAACTCAACTCAACTGTCATAAACCCCCCGTGTTACACCCACACACACACACGAGTGTGACCAGGTAGCAGAGGGGGATCTGACATGCCTGGTTAAATTAGAAGGTCAAATAAATTACAAAAACATCAAAGTGAACGGTGCAGCGGCTCAGAGGCTGTGCTCTAGGGGGTTGTCTCTAAGAAAATGAGGGGCACTAGAATAATTTATTACATAATTTGAAGGATAATTCCAGTTTATTACAACTTGGGTCTTATTTTTATGGTTTTGGCTGCCACCTCTATGGGTAATAACCAAACTGTACTCACCGAGTTAATTGTTGAGCTCTGGGAACCCGGCCACATCACTAAAAAGAACTCAGACTGAAGCAGTCAGATGATTATCTGGCTTTAAAACAAAAACCTCTAGGGTGACCAAATTTATTTGGACGATAAAACGCAGGCAAAGAGTAAAATTATTACCCCAACTGTCCTTTTACAAACACCCACTATGGTTTCCACTTCTTTACAACCGTCATCTCACTTTGTTGTTCTTTCATCTGCACAACTAGCAGCACAAAAGACAAGAACAAAACTAAACAAGTTACAAAACAAATGAGAAATTATCCTTTTTAAGTGGGAATAGACAACTTTTTTGGCTTAACTTGACATTATGATGTTAAAACTGATCGCACAGTGTTAGGGTGATAGAAAATTAATCCGTGGTCTCCTATAAGTCCTACTTTCACCATGTTATTCTCTCGGCCACTCGGACCCGAAAAATGACGACTTGATTTACAGCACAAAAGAACTTCATCAGCCATTGTGTCACCAAAACAAGAGAACAGCGTTCTCCCGTTATCTATCCTCAGTGATGGAAATGGCAGACGGACATGAATAAAAGACCCGGGATAACCTAACCAAGCAAAGCTAACATATAAACACAAATCATTTCATTATGAGTATATGAAATTGCTGGTGGATGGATGGATGGATGTTACACAGACATACTGGAATAAAGAAGAGTGAATACCATTTGATCCAGTGAAGAGTCTGTTTTTTGTGTGCTTGGGGCCTGCTGCTCCTCAAAGTTTCACCATGCAGATATTATCACCATCCTTTGTGCATTTACAGACACATTTTTGTGGTTGCAATAAAATTCCCATCACAGTACACACAAAGTGTTCGTCCTCCCCACGGTAAGCCACTCTCTGAACTGTTTTGAGTCCTCAGTTGGTATGTGTGTGTGTGTAGTCTGTGTGGGAGGTGAACCCACAACCCCAGTGTTGTGGCATGGCCCCACGCTCCAACCAAGTCGCCAATCAGCACCAGTGTCGGCACCCAAAACACACACTGGAACCAAAATAATTCCCTCTAATTGAGCACCAACAAAACAACACTGTGCCTCAGATCTCGCTCTGACAAAAACCTAACGTCAATATTTCTCCAACAAACCAAACTCGGGTGAGCGCCCCCGCCCCCCCACCTCTCTCAATCCTCCTTAACAAAACAGCGCTTCGCTCGCTGTGGTGCCAACCCTAATCACTTCCCTCAGCACCAGGTGGTTCTCATTGACTGGGGCCCAGCTCCTCCACTCAGCAGGATGCTCTGCCAGAGGAAATTGGCTCCTCCACACGCATTTATTGCTCGCGAGCTCTATCGAAAAGAGTCGTGTGGGCCCTCCAATGGCGACGTTTGGCCTTTGTTCAGGCTCCTCGAGCGGCTGGGTTTTTCACTGTACGGAAGCAGCTGCTGCAGCGGCGCACGGCACCGTCCAAAGAAACAATTAGGAACACCCTTTTCCTATTACTCCCCACCATTAACCACCATTGTATGGAATAAGTGGATTCTAATTCATGCCCTCCTTTCATGGGCAGCGGCTGCGGCAGTGGCTTTCCTCTGCTAATGAAGAGGATGAAAGAGAAGTGTTAATCAAACTGAGCATCTCATCGGTGGTAATAAGGAGCAGAGGAGAGGACTTGGAGTGGCTCCCTAGTGGTGTTTGCGTGTGTGTGTGTGTGTAAGGCAAAGTCACTTGTATGTATCTGTTGTGCGCTTCTCTTCTGCTGCTAAATTTAGGGCTCCATACACTGACTGTCAGTAAACAAAATATAAATGAAATAGAAACGCAGCAAGTCGTGTGTGTGTGTGTGTGTGTGTGTGTGTTTGACTGGGCCTGGTTTTTTAATTGCTCAGCCTCAGCCCGTAGGGATGAATGCTCCACCACGGGCCAATCCCTCTCATACGTCCCTGGCTCCCTCGTCTTGGACCACAGTGCTAAGCAGCAGGGTCTGATTAGATTTAAATGTCGAGAGAGATAGGACAATACAGTTATCTTCCAAATTATGGCCCATTAAAGGGGCTAAGCAGTGAGCTTCCCTCCTCAACTAACTAATCACCACCCAGATTCATCATCTCACCGACTGAGGCATAATTCTCAGTCTCCCTTTTTCTGTGTGCGCGTGCACGTGCAAGGGCATCCGGGAGTGTCTGTAACGTATGATCGGTGTGTGTGCATGATGTGTGTGCATGCTGTGTGTGTGTGTGTGTGTGTGTGTGTGTGTGTGTGTGTGTGTGTGTGTGTGTCTCGCTCCGGTGGGAGCTGTTTCAGCGCCCCAGGCCAGTGCCCCATTAAAGAGGAAGGGAGAGAGTGTGTGAGAAAGAGGGATGGGAGAGTGTCTCCTCATTTAGACGGCAGGAGTGGCAGGCTTTGTTCCACCTGCCACCAAAAGACAGACAGTGGGACAGACGGTGGGACCCCCCCCCGACTCACCCAGCCTCCTCCTAATTCACCTGCTGTCCCCGGGTGTCATAGGGAGCCACTCCTGCTTCTGTTCCATATTTAATGTTTATTTTTTTTACTTCTTTCTATCCTCTGTTCATTCTTTGTTCCTGAATTCAGTCTTCCCTCCTCACTTCACACCCCATTCCTCCATAGTGAACCCTATCGGTGATCTAGCATGCGTTCCAGTTTTCATCCCATCATCATAGAGATGGTGAAGGTAGAGGTGTCTTATGGAGGAAGGAGGAAACAGGAAATATAGGACTCATATCTCAAGGTTGTTTCCTTCATATCCTTGCCTCTCTTGGCCGCTTCGACTTTTTCCCGCATCTCCATTTCCTGCCCTGCCCACCTTTCAGTATTCATCATCTTCACTTCTTCTCCATGTTGGATCTTCTGCCCCATTTTCATCCTTTTTCCTTAATCTCTCCTTCTACTACATCTGTCCTTTCTCCCCCGCCCCCACACCCCCATCATGGAGCCACTTATATTCAGCTCTGTAGTCAAACCTCTGCTGGCAATTTATGTACAGGAGCCCGGACGAAGAGCATTAGGGCCCCTGCTGCACGGTAACGCTTTATGGATCGCACTATATATAGCTGTACTGCGTCCTGTAAAAGCTTTTCATTACATAGAGATATCGTTCGATCAATATGAGCACACTAAATCTAATTACCAAAACGAACTGGGCTAAAATAAATATCTGTGTATTAGGATGGCTAAGGAAGCACAGGCCATAGTGTTTGGACCAAAGAGGTTTCAAGAGGATGCTTACCAAAATAAATGGCCCATTTTAAGTACAAGGCACATGAGGTAATTAGGATGTGGGGAGCATGAAATAGGAAAAATAGAGGACTGAATGAGGAGGAGTGGTTCATGGATAATAGGGAAATGAACATATCCAAGGTTTAAACACTTGGGTTAAAATGCATACTCAGAAGTATACTGTCCTTCTCTTAGCAACTTCATACACAACACACATTATGTTCCTGCTGGGCCCCAGCTGAAGCTCCATTGGAGCCACTGGTCTGAGGCAGGCACAGAGCAGACGTTGATATGAGCTGCTCCTGCAGGAGGACTGGAGGGAGAAGCCAGAAAGAAAGGAGGAGTGAAAAGGACAGAGAAAGAGAGAGAGAACAGGAGGAGCCCAGGGTGCCATTTCTCTCTCTGTCAGCTCCCTACCTCCCCCCCATCACCCCCTGAGATGTGGATGCTTCGTGGGGACAATTACCGACTGATACTTCATCATGGGCTGCGCGACAGGCGCTGACGGCCCTCGTTCAAACAAATGATGCCGGGGTCGAGGTTGCGGGCCTGCCTTGAGTCAGCCTGCCTGTAGCCGCGCTGCACGGCCCTGCAGTAGCATGCCACGCACACACACACATACACACACATACACACACACACACACACACACACACACACACACACACACACACACACACACACACACACACACACACACACACACACACACACACACACACACACACACACACACACACACACACGCACACACATTTAAAGAGACTCCTCTCAACCAGCCACCTCTTTCCTTTAAGAAAAACACATTTATCAGCAGTGGGGGATGGTGGGTGAGGCGGTGGGGTGGGGTCTTTGTTAGAAGGATGGAGGTTGGCAAGGGGCGCTACAGTATTGTCAAACCCCATTCTCTAAAGTAAAGAGAGAGAGAGCTCTTCATTTTTGCAAGACAAGAACACACACATACACAAAAAAACGCAACTGTCCACACGCAACTAATCAGATAATAGAGTTAAACAGAAGATGAAAAAATGCCAGCGTTGCAAAAAAAACGAGCAATCGGCACAGTGACACCAGCATGCATCTTTGAGTGCAGATAACACTCTGACACCCTCACCACCCCCCGTTTGCAAGCAAAACTCCATTGCCTTAGGTTGAGAGAAGCTATGTTTAGATTCAGAAAGTAGGTCAATTGCCAATCAGTCATAAAAAAGTGGGGAAAGCGTATAGTTTTAAACACAAAAAAACAGGGCCTGCTGGTAGCTGCCCCTCAGCTGTGAGTCTGAACCTGCAGATTAATAAATGTTGCTTGTGATCTCAGCCAAGGTAGGCAGACGAACAACAATTGAGACAGACATCAAACGGTTGACGAACACTGAAACAACACTTAGCAGAAAAGCACGCCAGTCGCCTGAACAGACTCACCAAGTGTTGCACGTAGGATGGAGAAAGACAGACGGAGAAGAAAGAGAGACAGAGACTGCGTAAACAATGAAACATTTATCAAAGCCAGGGGTACGGCATCTTCTACGTTGCGTGGGCAGACTCCTAATGCAGGTGGCATTGTTGCTGTGGTATTCGGCGCTGCCACTGCTTCAAAGCGATGAGCCGCAGAGCTTCAGGTTTGTGAAAACTTACAAACAACCTGTTCCCTCTGGGCACTGTACTGTGCGGATGCCCTCTGCTAATCCCCAAGGAGCTCATTGTTGTGCGATTTTCTCCGTAATGCATTATGCATTTATTATCACATTCTTTTCATTTATACATCTGATGTTTCCCCTATTGGCAGGCCCCCTTGATAAATGTGTTTATGGCATCCCTCATGTCTACAAGTGCCTGCATAAGCCGCTGTCTAAAATAAATAAAAGGAGGGCTGAAAGTGTGTGTGTGTGTGTGTGGGGGGGGGTGGGGGGGGGGGGGTAAAGGTGGGTAAAATTGAAGGACAGGGGAGAAAAATACAGAGCAAGAGCCATACGTCATGTTGGAAAGGCCCTTGAGAACGCTTTCAATCTTTCCGTCAATATTCGGCACGCAGGCCTGTATATGCCATCATTAAAAAGGGGACGCTTCGCTGTTTATTTATCATACGGACACATGGCTGACAGCTTCCTGTAAACAAGTCCTGTGCTTCTATATGTGCATGTGTACTTGTGTGTGTGTGTGTGTGTGTGTGTGTGTATGTACATTCACTGTAGCCCTTTACAACAGCTTTCACAACACACACATACACACCCAAACGCGGGGTCTCTTCTGTCCTCTATCAATGAAAATGGAATGGCCTGGTAATGTGGCGACCAAGTAATGGAGTTGGCCAGCATTCTCTCTGATAACAGCAGCTCATCGTTGTTTACAGAGAGTGAGGTTGTTAAACACCGGAGGAAATATGCTTTACCTGTGAAGAGGACTTAATGCATGAGGTGGCTGGGAAAAATGAGGCAACATTTGGTCATTCAAGATGTTTTCCAAGTTTAATCACATCCTCGATAAAAAAATCCTTGAGTAATGAATGCATCGCTCTCACGATGTGACCTGTACCACAAAGCTCAGTAAACAAAGACCATGAAGAGCTTGTAAGATATGAAAGGTCTGCTTTTACTATGATGCTTTTTTTGTACAGTTTTCAGGAGTCTAATGTAGTTGCCAACTGCTTTTAAGCAACATTTCCATGCTTTACTGCTTTCTCTGTCCATCGGCTGACTCTATGGCCTTCACCAGCACCAAAGGTAAGTCCGTCTTGCTCACAGATAAGCTAAAGCTAAACAACTGTTGGCCGACAGCTGGGTCCAGTCAGGCTGTCACTCAGCCCGTAGCACACATAAACTTGTTAGGAAAAAAATACTCCCTGGTATTTATGAGGAGTCCAGACAAAAGAAAGATCCCCTGTCGCTACTCATTTTATCTAAACAGACGTTTCCATCGTGTGGAGGAAGGTTAGTCAAGTGAGAGAAGGTGAGTGTGTTTGCATGCGTACGTGTGTGTGTGTATCAAGGCCGACTGACCCACAGAGGGAAGACAAATGGCTATAGCAAGGGTGCCCGGCTTGACATTTAGGTTTTATGTGGTAATGGACGATGACCTGTCGGGGTCAGGCCTGCCAGCGAGGCAGCAGAGGAGCTCATTCCTGCGCATGGCCCCATACCTGTAACTAGACACTATTGCAAAACAGTGGTGGACACACACACACACACACACACACACACACACATATAATCACTCACTGACTCAGAGGAAGACAGAGGGGCATCGGCCATCCCACAGGTTTGACCACATAGGTGGGGTGTCACTATAGAGAAGAGACAGATGTTTCTGGTATGTGATTTTTGACTGTCAGTGTGGGTCAGAGTGTGTGTGCTGACAAAATCCTAGCCGGGTCTAGTGTGCGCATGTAATCCTGATATCTATCCTTACATTTTTCATAACTGTGTACACGCACGTTGTTTTTTTGCAGCCATGGCAGCAGCTTCGCCATAGGACAGGCTAGGCAGAGCAGTGGTTGCTATATTGTTGTTACGAGAGTGCCCTGCGTGTTCACCCAAACTCAGCAACAGGAGGCTACTTTATATACTGTTTGTGACAGCTTTGTGGTAATAATGGAGCCTGGGCCACTGCTAGTGCAAGTGGCATGCTCAGTCAAGTGAGACTTTGCCTAAGAGAACACACACACACACACACACACACACACACACACACACACACACACACACACACACACACACACACACACACACACACACACACACACACACACACACACACACACACACACACACGGCAACCTCCTTCACGCCTAATGAGACCACTGGGAGAGTGGAGAGCAGGAGGCAGCGAGAGGGAGATGAGTGGAGAAAGGATGGGAAAGGATGGGATATAAAGGAATGGCAAGGGAAAAAGAGGGGAATGACGGTAGAAAAGTGAGAATATAAGATAAATATAAAGAGAGAGTGAGAGAAGCAAGGAGACCATTCTTTCAAGGTTTCGGGATTGGAGAAAGGGGAGGGAGGATGAAGGGGGGAGGAAAGAGGGGGTATGACCTGGATTGCTGCCAAAAAAGAAAGAGCAAGATGGGAGGGGTGTCAGTGAAAAAAAGAGGAATGAGAGTGTGTAAGAGTGAAAAAGAGAAAGAGAGGGGGAGCTGAGGTTTAGCAGCGGGTGGTTATGCAATGTACACAACACAAGACTGTGGGGGGGGTGGTGGTAGGGGGGATCAAAGACATGGGGTGCATACATAACTAAATCTGACATCGTAGTGCAACAAGAGACAATGAGCAAGGAGAGAGGGGGCAAAGAAATATAAGGAGAACAGACACTCCCTCGGGATGGAGGGAGAGAGGAAGAGTACATTGGGCACTGGGTACACATCATCTTTGAGAAACAATACTGAAGGAGAGAGGTAATGACAGAGAAAAAAACAAGCTCCCAAAAAGAACAGATAAAAATATATACAGTATATTTGTCAAAACTGCTCTACCTTCACCTCTGGCACCATATCATCATGTGCTCATCCAGGCAGGTGCACATCGCAGGCTGGGGGTGCTGAGTAAATAGCTTGCAGTCCGAAATGGGAAAAGACTTAAATGTCTGGTGACAAGGAACATGGACAGACAGGCCGAGCTGAGCCTGTATGGTTTTGTTTCCAGGTAAAGTGGGGCATGAATTATTAACAGATGCTCAGTCTAATAAAGGGAAGAGGAGCCACTTGGCGATGATCAGAGCAGACAATCATGGCCCCACAGCAGGTGACTGTGTCAACAACATGTGTCATGTCACCTACACCACTGCTCTGAACATCTCTATGGTCATCTAGTAAAAATGAATTGGATCCGTTCTCTCCTGTCCAAACCATGAACCATGCAGAAGGAAACTTGAGGAAGAACTATGATACAGTCCACCCTGCATGAGCAGAGTTGGAAAAGAACTTGTGTGTGAACACTGTGTAGAGGCCTGCCAGAGATACAGCCCCCTTTCTCTTAGGAGAAGAACCCAACCGACTCGGGCTACATCCATGTTACTACGCATCTCTATTGAAACTTACATCCTGCTCTGCCTTCATTGATGTCCTAGCTTGAGCTGCGAGTGCCTCGTATTTCACAAAGTCTTCTGGTACTACAGAGCAACACTTATGTTTAGGTATAGGCTTTACACAGGGGCCATCCAACAATCTAACATCCTCCATCAATACAGCAGCAGTAGTGGAAGTGTCTGGGTCACCAAGTTAACCAGCACTTCTCTCCAGACCAGGAGACGGAGGATACAACGTAGCTCCAGGCCTACAGTCACTGCTTGGCTGCTCTCTGCCTGCCTCCTCTTCTGGTTGTCCACATGCCACCGCTAATCCTTCATAGACCCAGAGGAAGGCTTCGGGATCATCCCATGTGTGCGCTGGAAAAGACAGAAGCTGGCAGGCACATATTGTCCGGATGAGAGGCAGTGGGATGACTGCAAGAAGACTTGTCAGAAGAGCTCCATCCTTCCTCTGTGTGTACGCAGTTTGGCAAAAGTGCCAGTGCTGTTGGATGGTGTGACCTTGCTGACCAGCTAGACGCCTCCCGGATCTCACCGCCTCAAACCCAACACTCAGTACCTGCTTACTTTGGCCCACATACTGCAGGTTGGGTGGTGGCACCGGTCTTCTGACATAAAGCATGGTCAACTGACAAAACAAATGAGATTAGCCAGCTAGTGGCCATTCTGTAATACTTTTAATGTTTGTTCTTGACTTACCAGCAATCAATACAAGTGTTACGGTGCATTAGACACAGATGCCTCAGAATGTCATATTTAATACAGTTTTCAACCATAATTATGAGCAGCCAAGTGGGCGAAAAACAATTCACAAAAGCATTTGAGTTATTTTTAAGTCAGAGGTTTCCGGAATTTCTGACACAAATCATATTTTGCACTGCAGACATGTCAACTAACTGTTCGCAGGAAGGCTGCTTATGCTCTGTCATTGGTAGATACATCAAAATGAAATCTATTTACACTATTACAATGAATTTTAGCTTGTGTTACAGTAGCTACTTAGATCTGATGTTACTTCATAACAAACTGCTACAAATACAGTACATAACACAGCAAAAGTAGCTTAAGGTTAGTACTAAGGCTAACACCTAGGAACAATGTGTAAACAGAACTTGTTTTTCCCAATGAGTTCAACATCAAACATCATGTCTATATGGTCTGATAGCTTCATGAAGAGCTGACAGAAGGAGTGTGCAGCAGGTTAATACCATAAAGTATAAATGAACACATAATTGTTATTAGCCTATATTACTTCTTGGTAATAATTCCTGAGATGACATGTTTACCTTAGGCAGCAAGCAGAGCCAATTAGAGCATGTCAGCACTGCATCCAAACATAAATACACCCACACACACAAATACGGGACTGTACAGCGATAGAGTATGACATGAATGTCAAGCCCGGCCATTATGAAGACAACTAACAATAAAGCTCTCAATTCAGTCAGAGGAATATTATGCTCCCTTATAACTCAATAAGCCACTTCACTTCTAGGAGCCTGCGGGCTAGCAACAATACTGAGGTGCTGAAATGTCTCTTTGCTACATTAAAATCAGTAAATATGTGCAATTTCACACCATGAGAGGTGAAACTGAGCCTGAGCCCAAGGATAGCTTTACACTTTAATGAACACATAGAGGCTAGAATGGCGCAACTAAATCTTAGTTATCCACAGATGCGGTAAAAGGCCACACCCTGAGCATATTATACACATCATCCATCCTCTCTTTCCTCTTGCTGCACATTTTCCAGTGCAGGGAGGAGCCTACAGTATATCCGTGTATATAATACATCAGTGACTACTGTCGTTAATTTCTCCTCTCTTTCCCATTCTCTCGCTCCCTCCTCGGGGGGGTTCCCTGTGGCTGTCCAGAGCACATGTGTTTTGGTTTACCTAGAGTGGAGCTCTATTTGAGCCTGGGCTGAGAGCAGACTGTGGGCTTTGTCTGTGCATCATTAATCAACTGTCCTTTAACAAAAACAGGCAACCAGATGAGAGACAAAGGGAAGAGACGTGGGGGGTGGGCCCTTTTTAAGGTACAAAAAAAAAGGGCAAAGAGGGTAAAACAGAAGGAAGAGAGGAGTGGAGAGAGAGAGAGAGAGAGAGAGAGAGACAGAAAGAGAGAGAGAGAAGGGGGATGCTTGACCCAGATCGAGGCCTTTAATAAATCAAGCACCAACAATAACAAGCAAAGTTTTCATGTGGCTTGACTGATTAATCAGGCTTTCTTTTGACATGGGAAGCGATCCTTTTTCTGTCTTGTCAGTCTTCTGGGAGACTGCAGAGTGGCTGAGCAAGTCTTTTAATGTTCGTCGTTTATTAGTCTTTAAGCTGCGACATTTTAGATGCAGAGGGCCGCATCCTTTACGGTTTAACGAGAGTAAGGCCTTTGTTTTATGGTGCAAAAGGACATTTCCACTGAAGGTCTCCAGCCACATTAATGGGGTACGGGAAGGTTGTCGGAGAGGTATGGAAACACACACACACACACACACACACACACACACACACACACGCACACACATAAGAAAATACGTATACAGACGTATGAAGGCACAAGCATGGAGAAACAGGTCTCTTTTCTAAAATATAGCACTGTTTTACTCAGATGCACACCGCACACCACACACACACACACACACACTACACAGCGAGCCACAGAATATGAATCAGCCCTGTGAGACTCTTTGTGAGGTGCCGATCGATGTGTATTGAGTGTGGACAAGGAGGCCTCAGGATCGATAAGGGGCCATTACAGAGATGTGTCCTGTGGGACCTGGGAGAGGAGGTGTAGGTGGGGTGAAGATACATCTGGGCCCTTGATGCCGTCTTCTTTACCCCATCGGTGGGAGGGTGAGTGCTAGGACACACATTCACACACACACACATACACACACACAGCGGAACACGGGCGCGTACATGCATTAGGAAGAACCTTATACACTGAGTTAAATAGAGAAGGTTACGCACTGTGCACGCGTTTGCTCGCTCACTCTCTCACTCACACACATACACACACACACACCAGCTAATGGCATCCCAGGAGACCTGCTGCCACGCCACCGGTGCTCACCTTCAACTCCTTCTCCCATTTTCACTGTCCTCGTCTGCAGTTTTCCTATGGGGGAAGCTTCTTTCTCTCTTTACTCCTCTCTCCTCCTCTCTCTCTAACTGACTTTTTGGTGCCATCTTCTCCTCTATTTTCTCCCCAGCCTTCCTCCCTCCTGTGCACGGCAGTGTCACCAGAGCTGCCTGTGCTGTGCTCTGTCAGTGGAACAGCTTCCTACTAAGACTTTCTGTCAGCCCTTTCTCCTCTTCCACCTCTGTGCTGCTCACAGAGGGAGCGCTGACTGTTCTATTCTATCTCTACACACACACACACACACACACACACACACAAAGAGAGAGAGATAGAGAGAGAGAGAGAGAGAGAGAGAGAGAGAGAGAGAGAGATAGAGAGAGAGAGAGAGTTGGGGGAACGGCAGCATTGTTACTTCCACAAAATGTAAGGCAGTGACATAATCCCCCACTACTTCCTCTTTAACATATTCTGAAGTCATAGGCGAGGATTTTTGCATAAAGGTTTACTCATGGTCCAATGCAATTTCATGGCTGAAATGGCATGTGCGACAGGGCTCATTTGATGTAGGTGTAATGTATTTAGCTTGCCTGGGTGATACAAATGTGTTAAGTTTTAAGGATCTATGTACTGTGTGTAAGTGCTATATCTATGATGTCCGTTGCCAAATATCCATTCTCAATTATGTAAACAGAGAAGTTCACACAGATGAGCCAGTCAAGCAAGCGACTGAAACCAATGAGGCAGACCGCTGTGAGCTGGCTCTTGCTTCCACGCACTATGGGGGAAAAAAGTGAAAAAGAGATTCTATATTCACATTTAATCCTTCTTGTAAGAATTGGAGAAGGAGGTGGGGTCTCTTCCTCCTACTTGCCATCGCCCTCAGTTCTGCGGCCCATCTCCACCAGCAGCACAATTTAAGGGTGGTTGAAAATAGTGCATAGTGGATGATGTTGTGGAGACGAAGGACTATTAAAAGTCAAGCAAATGCCTTTACCAGTGCTCATGAAATTGCACCGAGGTGCCATGTCGGCTCCTGCAAGTGCTCTCCAAAAAAAACCTTCTGTGGCTGATCAAAAAAGAAAGTGCATGAATGCGCACAAGCACACACACACACACACACATAGAGTTTCTGGGCTCAGTTAGCAGTCCCCATTGGTTTGGAAGGCCATAACAGGCTATAACAACTACAGCCTGGCCGGCCTGTTAGTAGTGGGCCCTCTGTTTCAGCAATCTGGGTTCTCTTTGCCTTTGGACAGGGACCAGGTCAGGCTGCACAATACACCACTGTGTTTGGAGAGGGAGAGAGAAAGAGGTAGAGAGAAAGAGAAAAACTGCAAGCATGTGAGTCCGTCTACACACAAGTCTAAATATGTATGTGTGCAAGCGTGTATGTTTTGGTCCTATATTGCACATGTATGTGAGCATGTTGCATGTATGTGTGTTATGACTATTGGGCCCACCACAGCCTCCACCTCTACTACATTGGATTGCGAGGCCTCCCTCGAGTCTCCCCAATCTCCATCGTTGCATCATTTGCGACAGCTTTTTTGCTACCTCAGCACAAACAACCATTTTGGGACCCCTGGCTGCAGTTTCCCTCCTCTCGGCTGCAATTGAATGGTGTTGTTGGAAACCTCAGAGAAGTGCGTGCACCGGGAGTAACACACATCACTGTCAGTCTGAAACAATACAGTGGAAAGCAAACATGTCGACCTATGCAAGCGTGACGACTACAGGGAAAACAGACTGCAGATACAGAGCGGGACCGTGCCCCCTTAAAAAGTGGAGGCGGCAACTGTCCCTTTAAGATCTATTTCTCACAGCCTGTGGCTGCTGAGCCGAGCGGGCTAGTCTGAGCCGGGCCGCCCTGCGCTGTGCATGTATGGTAGCGGGGGGAACCGCGCCGCCCAGCTTGCCAGCCCACCACAGGGAATTTGTTTATGTTTCCTTGCTGCCAAGTTCCTGTCAGGAGGCGCCCCAAAGAGGAACTGCAGACTACTCAGTACTGTTAGCTACGCCCTCTCGCCTAGAGTGGCTGGGGTTTTCTGTATGCAGTATCGGGTGGTGCTTTGTAGCAACACTCAAATCCAGGGAGGTCTCTTCATCAATTTCAGCACGCACTCACTCACACACACACACACACGCACACACAAACACAGCTTTGGGAGCACTAAGCTTTATAAAACAAGTTCTAACAGAAAGCTTAATTTATGACCTAAAACAGATTAACACCAATTTACTCAAAACACAGTACATAAAAAGGCACAAAGGCATAGTTTCATACTTTACGAGTGGCACTTTGTTGCTGTGGATTATGGGTATTGTAAAAACTGAGCACCACCACATAAAAACACACTAAACAGGATTGGTAAACTCGTGGGCATCAAGTCAACCATTTGTGGGAAAAATAGCTAAAATCTAAATTGCTCCCCCACTGATTCAAAAAGATTTCTCACTTCCAATAACACACACAAACACTTCTTTGAATCATGACAAAAATACGACGTGTTGCTGCCAGAGAAACAATGACTGCATAACATTTGCACAATGATACAATGCTTCAGCCTGGCATACACAGTGCATGCCATTTCCTGAGTCATCCGCCGCACATGAGCAGCTTTTCTGTCAACCAAGGTCAGCAAGTGCATTAGTATCTAAGGAAAGACTCCTCAGATGCAGCTGTGTCAAGGACATGGAGCAGTTGTCTTCATACCATGCATGCGTCAGTGTGTTTGTAGGAAACAGAAAGATGTACATGTGTGTGTGTAAGTGAGTGAGTGAGTGAGCGGAGGAAGGAAAGGTCAGACAAGGCCAAACTAAGGGGCGTGGGACCCAGGATGGCGAGACGGAGGAAGACATGGAGAGAAGAAGGGGGAAAGAACAAAAGATGGAAGCATGGATGGAAAGATGTTGGCTGGGGTTGGGGGGTACTGGGAGAAAGCAAAAACAGGAAGCAATTTATGTCAACTTGGATGGACAGTCCCCCCGCCCACGTGCTGGCACATTTCACTGCTCCTCCACTGTGGAGACAGAAACTCACCCACTTACACACACACACAATGAAAGGTACACCGGTGGCTGAGTGGATGGATGCACAGGGGAAATGCACTGGATGCATTTGTTTGAATAAGATTCATGTTGTCATGTGAGATTTCCACATTTTTTCACCATGGGTGGAGAGCCACACAACTGAAAACTGAAATAAATTGAGCATCAGTACCACACTTCTTCTATTTTGCTGAGGATGAGGAAGTGAGATGCCACACAATATTCAGAAGCCTGACAGTGAATGAGCTCAGCAGCACATATACCAGCTCATACCAATTGAGCTTTAAGTAGTTTATTCAACCGTTAACTCTTCAGATTTGGAAGTCCGTGTAAATCGTGCAAATCAAATTGGTTATATACAATGTGAGTGTTGGACACATTTATCACAATGAAATAACAGAAATGCCTAAGGAGACATTGGCGTTTCAAGGAAATTGGCACGGCCACACTAGGAAGGCCATTTTTAATCTAATATGGGGAAATCGACAAAAACAGAAAGAAAGCTGCTGCAGCAAAGGTGTTGAATGCTGATTATTCAACTCTGCCCAGCTTCAACAGAGAGTAAGAAGCGCAATTACACTGGAACAACTGCACATAAACAACACAGTTGAACTTCCCTGAAGTTTCCATGTGTGGAGTGGAGTTTTACAAAAAAAATTCTAGACAGAGGGAGAAGCTGCGGGCTCGGCAGCCACCACCGACCTACCGCACACAGAGTGTGAATCATTAAAGGCATGTGTTCCACATCAACTGCCGGGTCCGCTTCCCAACCCACTTATGAGACTGGTTCTAAATTATGACGGGGAGGGGGGGGGGGTTAAAAACCGCTTTACTTGGAGATGAGACCCCAAACCTGCTAACTCAGAGACAGAGAGAAATTGGAAAAGGACTGTATAAGAGTACTGCATGGACCCTCACAAGATAAAACAGCAATGATTAAATCAGGACGCTAATGGAATAATTGCATGATTTCCCCAAAAAAGCATTATGTTTCATCATAGAGAGATGTAGTAAAGAAAAGAAAATTAGCAAAACTAAATTATAACTGCCCTACTTTTATTCCTATACAGCTTTCTGGCTGCCGTTGCCAGTTTCTAACCTCACAAAAGCTAAGACAACACAGCGTTATGAGGAAAGACAATAGAGGAGACAGGAAATCAAAGTTGTGTGCTTATATGACCAGAGTGTCGGCCTTCATCCATCAGGCCAGTCGTATGCCAAAGCGGTTGCTAACAGCGGAGTTTCTGCCAGACCACTTGTCGTCCCTAGTAACGGCATTAACGCGAATACGTGTTTGTGCAAAAATCCAAAGAGGGAGGCGATTTGTGAGTCTGCACACTTCTGGTTATCTGCTGTGGTCCTGGCACACACAACATCCTATTTGCTTTTGATTGAAGGCTGGTACAGGAGGGTTGTTCCCCTCTGGGGTAAGAGATCGAGATGGAAAGGACAGGACAGGATGGGACAGGTCAAGACATGAAATGACAGGAAAGGACAAACGCAAGTTTGTACAGGCAGGAGACGGTCAAACAGGACGGGACAGGACAAACTCTGCCTCAGTCCTGGGGACATGGTGCTAGGATTGACCGAGAGGAACTGACCGACCGTTCCAGCTCCTTTCTGTCATTCACTGTTGTGTCAACATTCTAACCAAATCAGCATGAAATGAAATAACGGGAAATAGCGGAATAAAATCAATAGTGCTATTATTTCTGCTGTCATAATGTCTTGCAGCTGATAAAAGTAAGATGAGCAGAACCAATAAATAAGTCTATACTCCGAGTGATGATCCAAGCTCCTCAAGCCAGTTCCTAATGATGAACGGCTGTCTTTGTTTGTCTTTGTCACTTTAACATGACCGAGCAAATCTCCTAACTGCCAGCTCCAACTCTGATGCAACAGACCCGGGATTAGACTTGATCCTACAGCTGGCAGCATGCACAGGCCACAGGATTCAGTCAGTTAGTGCAGCGTGTATAACCCATGTACGTGTGTTTAAAAATTATTCCACAGGTTGGCAAAGACATTAAGCTGAACACAAACTCTGCCCTTTGCAAAGGCAGTGAAAAAGCAGAAGATATGACACGACAGACAAAACAGTCAGTCATGAGCCACACATCGTGCGAACGCGACCACAAACTCAACATGGCAGTCACATGATGAGGAAACAATGCTACTGTACACAGCGCAAGATGGTGTTTGATGCCCACAGACACGAGTGTGGAGAGGCCCAATTACCCAGAGATGACAGGAGCGACAAATTCGGGCTTACCCCAGAAACGTCAATCTCCCCGTCCTTGTCCGAGGAAAACTCCCCTTGAATCGATTGCAGCTCCTAAGCTCTGAGGAGAGAGGAAGAAAGAGAGAAGAAGATATTTGAAACCAAGAGCTTTGTGGTCCTTATCCACGTGCTGCAGACTCAGTGACTCCCTCGCCTCTCTGGCACAGAACTGTTTCACTACACAAAAACTCTTACACTCTTTTTCCTTCCTTCGCCCTCATTCTGCCTGTAATCTCCCCGCCCTTTTCCAGTAGATTGGACTTTCTCACTCTCTACGTTTGTGCCCCAGACATCATGTGAAAACTGGAGTAAAACAGTGCTTTTGTGGTGTGAGAATTACCTAGGGCCCAGGCAGGCACAGTAGTGCTTATGGCGACAACTCAATTACAGCAATGTGAATCAGGTGGCTGTCTAGAAATCCCCTCAGCCTGATGCACAAATAGGGACACAGAGGCGCCTTCATTGCCAAGATGGAGACAAATCTAAAGTGGCGTGTCATCTCTTCATAGGGGGACAGCGAGGCTGGTGCTGCACAGATGAATGGCTGCCGCAGACGAGGACCTAGCGACACTGGTTTGGAGTTTGGGTGTATCTGAACAATGCCATTTTGTTTATGCATGCTGCTAAAAAAAATCTGACGTATTTACCAACATGTCCGCTTGCAGCTCTAAATTGAAAGGGTCACATGGCACTTAAGACAACTGATAAACGCCACATTTGTGCTGCAGAGAGCGTGGAAAATGCTTTATGGGATTGTTTTTAACTAAAAACAACTGGATGAAAATAACAGGATAGCGGTTTGCACATGTAAAAACCCACTTTGTTGGATGTCATGCATTCGGCCTAAATGCCAAGCTACACAATCATGGCCAATAATGTTTGAATAGAAAATTGGTTTGTGTCAAAAGCATTCAAAAGTGGTGAGTTTATCCAGTCTCTCTCTTCACGGAGAAAACAGACAAACACTCTTTTTACCATATCCTGGCTACAGGATCCCTCCAGCTCCCATTAACTGTAGAACTGTGGACCGGGCCAGGTTTTTCCAAAAGCATGTTCAAAAGAAACAAATAACATTTGAAACTATGGTCTATTTGAGTTGACTTTACTTCACCGGGCACTTGTCACAGTAAGCAGAACATTTCTGTGCTTCGGTTTAAAAAAAGAAAGCTGCAAGTTATATCAGGACAGAGCTTTCCTGACAGCCATGGTAATGGTTGCTCTTTAGATGTGTCATGATACCACCGCAGAAAAAAATCCCCTCCCTCCAGGTCAGAGTGGCCTTGGTGCCATTTTACAAGGAGCAAATGAATTTCACACTAATTTGCTATCACAAGCTCCCGAGGACAGTCAAACTCCAGAGATATAAGAATAGCATTTCCCCCCCAAAAAATATTGCATTCATTTTTTGCAATAAAGATGGGTCTTTAATTCCATGTGACACAACTCCAAGCTGTTGGACAAACCCTGATTCAATATTAAGGCCTTTGGTTAAATCCCATTTCAAGATTCCAACAACATTTTTGCCAGATAAATGAAACAAGCTTTGTGAGTAAGGTATGAACAAATATGCCATGCTCAATGCAATCAAATGCAAACATCCTGCAACCTTAAGTACAACCTCATATTTAATGTGTCTCCCTGCCCACATTGCAATAATAATATAATAACACCGCAATCTGCATCTTCAAAAAAGAATCTCAAATCAACACCAGAAATTGAGCATTATAAGTTTTATGTGTGTTGTTTGCATCGGCATGTATGTGTGTGTTTATCTAGAGCAGTTACTCAACATCTCTTTAAAAAAACAAACTGACAAATGCTGCATCTAGCAGAAGGTGAACCAGTCTACTGTATGATCTTCGTAATGAGATGATGTTTGTTTTTCCAGCTCGCAGCACTTTAATGTGTAAGTCTCTGGCTCTCTGTTGCTCCCTCTGGTATCCATTCCAACGTGACAATCAGTTGGCCTGTGCCCTGAATGACTCTTCATCTCACTTCCTGTCTTCTTACACGCCCTCATTTCCTGTTGTGGTTCTGAGTGGTGTTCGACTGGTGTGGTTTTGATAGTCCACTGAACCAAGAACAGTCTAATATAGAGACATAGCAGGTAGGATGAAATGAGGACAAAGTATATCCAGGTGCGTGCGTGCGTGCGTGCGTGCGTGCGTGCGTGCGTGTGTGCGTGCGTGTGTGCGTGCGTGCATGCCTGGAGCCTACACTGATGAGTTTGGACAGGAGTAGCCTGGGGTAATTGCGTCTTTATCTTTGCTGATGGGTAAAAGCAACTCACTGCAGATGCTCACCTTTAAGAGAGAAAGAGAAAGAGGGGGCCCACAGTGCTGGAGCCCTGCCAGACAAGTCCATCTGCTTTTCAAATGGAACCCAATTTACTGCACCTAGAACCTTAACGGATAATAGGGCAGGGTCACCCGATCTTCAATGTACGGCCTCGCGTCGGCAACTGGGGACTGGGATTCAGGTTGCTCAAATGTTGATGGTTTAAAGGGTTTGATGGGAAGGCGGTCCAACTCTCAAGTGAAATCATTCATCGGCCCAGGGACATTCACTTACTCGTTGTGACAGCAGAACCCTTCCACTGCCGCTCGGTACAAATGTGTGAAAAACTGATTGAGGCTACGAACAGCAGTCTCCAAGTGTGTGGTTACTTGGGAATGGCTGCCCTGTGGCGAGAGTCATGAGCTCACATTAAAACAGACACAATGTGTTGTTTTAGCTCACTTGGTTGTATAAAATTCCAGGGACCGTATGCACACAAACACACACACACACACACACACACACACACACACACACACACACACACTGACACAATATAAATCCCTCTCTTTGAGGCTCTGACTCTCAGCGGTGGAAACCCCCTTCAGTCGAACATAGATCACATAACCTTTCTTGACATCAGAGGACAGCACTCCCAATGGAAAGATGCAGATTCACACACGCTGAGTGCCGGCCAAGGCTCCAGACTGCCATTGTCCTTCGGAGTCATACAAACAAAACAATGAAGAGGGTCACGAAAGGCCCCGTGTGGAATGGTAAATAACCAGAGAGAGTGAGGGGAAGAGACGAGAGGAGGGAGATTCAGAGGGACAGAAACAGAGAGGAAGTGAGTCGGAGATTGAGATAAACGAATCTACCTCGACAGTGTCACAAACCAAAATATGACCAACTGGGAGCAGGTGAATTCCACTCTATTGTTCAATCATTCAAGAAGAATCTGACACTATGTTAATTGATAATACATCAGCTGCAGGATGTACAGAGCAAAAAAAACAATGTGGAGTGTAAATGATCTCACCTCTAGGAATAAGGAATTATAGTAAGCAAAACAAAAAGCATCCATTCAACTTCTGAGTTTTGTAACAATATTTTATGCTCGGTAGTTAAAAAACGGTTTGCATTTCATAAGACACGAACTTCGGAAAATGTCCAGAAAATTGGGTCCGGACATTTTCTGGATTTTGCCATTCACATTCGAAGAACTCAGCAGGAGTTTGGACAGAAGCTTTCACAATAGCAGCAAAATTCTAAGAATATTCAGGTGACAGGTGGCACTTGTGTAGAGTGCCCACTCCGGAGATTTTCATGCTGTATTCTCACATGGGCTCACTCTAACATTTTCCAGTCCGGATCAACATTTGCGTTGGAGTGTCTGGAGTGTGCATGTCTGAAAGCAGCTACACAGCTCAGGAGATAAGCGTTCTTCTCACAGTACAGTTATTTTTCTCAAAGCCATGCACAGGCAGAAAAAGGGGTTAAACCCCAACAATATCAAAGGCTTAGATTGTGGGGATGTTAATCATTCATTAGTGCTGAGTGACCCTTATTATAAAACCATCTTTGTTGTCATTATTCATCTGCCATAAAATGCTAGCCTGTTAATTCAGACTCAGGATGTTGACAATAGGCGGTCCACAAAGGGCTTGGAAGGCACAGTCCCCCTTCTGATTGGTCTTTCATATGCTAATGGGGGAACTGTTTTGGGTTTACTGGCCTGGTTGGAAATGATTTAGAGCGACACCGGTGCTCTGAACCTTTATGTTTCGGCTGGCCGCGGGGGCTCATATATCACTCTGATCATTAATCAATTAGCGTCTCCTAGCCACCTGTCGGACATTGCGCACAAAACATTCCTGCCCTTGGGCAGTTGCTAGACGATGATCATCAGTAGCAGCGCTATTACCTTCCAACCCCTCGACACCCCGCCCCCCCCTCCCCTTTATGGTAATACCCTGATAGATTACATAATCACACCCAAACACTGCTCGCAATGACAAAGGCTCCTCTCCCAGTGAAGAGAATATGAGTGGAAACTGCCACTGTATTTTTTTTTTTCAAGGGTCTTCCCCTTCACAATCAATTGAGCAGCAAGTTTTTGTTTTTTTTGACGTGCATTTGCCCTCCGCTGTCACACACAGAAAAACGGGACAGAGAGGAATTGATGCCGACCTTGAAGGAGAATCAATATACTGACGGCTATTCAAAAGTGCTGAATGCACACCAACGCTGTGTCCTCCATTGTTTTAAATGCAATTGCCTCCAGTGAGGTATTGATGGCTGTTTTGTATCGATGATGTGTCCCAGTAGCCAAATGCATGTGAGATGGAAAGGTCTAAACTATCAAGGCCAAAGCGACATTAAAACATCTCTAGAACAAAATGATCATGTTTAATCTAGATATACTTAGTCAAGACCTGTAGTGAGTAGACCGCTGCAACGAACACACAAAGGACTCTCTGACTAACTGTTCATTCGTCACACTTCTACTTCAATAACAAACACTTAGTATGTAAGTTTCTGTTATGGCAAACTGAACAAGAGAGGGAGGGTGGGAGAGAGAGAGGTGGAAAAAAGTTGTGTTAAATTTTTCACAGCCTGCGTTGTTTGAAAAGCCCATCAGGCTTTGTGATCTCATGAAGCCACTCGAGGCACTGCACGTTCAGACTGATGGCTACTGTAAAAATTCTTCAAACATTTCTGTTTATAACTGCCTTCTGCCTAACCACTACAAACAGGTCTTTTTCTGGAGATTTGTATGCAAATGTGAACTCTCAGGCACAGGCCCTCGCTACCACTAGACAATCTCTTTTTCACAGCCTCGCTTCCCTGACAATACCCAACTCCCACCACTCTCTATCCAATGCCCCCCCGCAAACTCTTCCTATTTTCACACTTTTTTGTTATTTGTAACTAATTCTTAAAACCAGCTGAAAAGATAAGTGGCACTAAAATTAGAGCCAAATCCGCCAGCTCTCCATGTGGGGACATGGAGAAAGTAGATTTGTCAAGCCTTGATTTAGCAGTATTCTTTCATTAGAAAAGTAGCACTCTTCACGCAGCTTAGCAATATACGAAATGGCTCAATCAGTCTCATGTGGAACATTAAAGTCAGAACGTGGAGGGGGGAGGATGGAGTGAGGGCCTAGCCGTGAACCCAGAAAACTTAGCACCATGTTGATGCCATTATTGTGTTGCCTGTTATTCTTACCTGTGCTGCACTCTTCAACTCGGAATGTGCCATCTATTTCCAAAGGCTCCAAACAGAAGAATGGCTCCACAAGGGGATAGTAGAAAATCTGTTGTGTGTGTAAAATGTGCAACGCTGGGCTGGGCGCTAAGAGTTTTTTTCTTCTTTCTATTTCATCTTTTAAATCCAACCAGCTCAGGCAAAGGGCCAGTGAACAACATTATCAGGTGGATTTTCAAAAGGACGAAAGCTCCTCTCGGATTCTTTACACTGCTTGTGGAAAAAAAGCGGAACAGAAAGCCAATCCAGCACACAGACTCGTCGGCATGCACACATACACATTCATAGCTCCCTGCCCTTGGTATTTCAAGCAAATTCATTTCTTTCAGGAGATTATTTTGCTGATAATCTCAGGCTCCTTCTTTTTACTTATCTCTTCACTGAGGTCCTAAAAACTGGCTGTGATATTAGAAGTGCAAAGGTCACAACTAAAGCTGAGAACACAGAGAGAAAAAGCAAATCGGTACTGGCTAGCTGTATCTAATTCCATTCACAACATAACAAGCCAAACATAAAAGATATATTGGGAGAGATAAATCTAGAAGTGGAGAAATTCTCACATTTGACTGCAAACAGGTATCTGCTGATGGACAAGCAGCGTTAAGAGAGGAAACTATTGCCTGAGCAAGATAAAGGCTCTCCACATTGTACAGGGGCAGGAAGAAGACAGCAGGAAGAAGGAGGGTGATGGGCAACAGGGCAAAGGCTTGACCTTTCTGGGTCAATAGGTGATTGGTAACATTTATCATACCTATGCAAGCTGCTAAATGAGAAGCCAGGAAGCTTCTCCCTACAGGGCTCGGACACATTTTGATGTCAAAGTCCAAATGAAGGCTGGGCCCACTACAGGCTACCAGATGCCATGTGTTTATGACAGAGACAAATACTGGAATCCCTAAGTGGAAGAACATGCCATGCTGGCACACAGAAGCGGCAGCGAAATGTTACATCATTTTGACGATTTAATGAGCACAGCCTGGATTACATCAGGAGTTTCAAAAGCTGCCAATGCCAATATAAAAGCTTGTGTTTCATGCTTCACGAGAGAGGCTAAAATGTGAGTCTCACTCGATAGGAAAACAATGGTTGGAGGATGAAGGGGCTGCGGTTGTGGTTGAAGGCAAGCAGCGCTGTCAAAATCCTGGTTGAAGCCATGCAAGGTATCTAAACGTAGGGAATCCACAGAGCCGCAGCTCAGCCACACTGACATTCACATGGTGGCAATGACAAAGAAGCAATTGAATGTGGGGTCCGAATTTGGCACAGACTTATCAGAAAACACCCCACCCCCAGGGGACAGTCCCACAGGACAGTGGCTCTTTGAAGAAACACGGCAGCGCAGCATTGTTTTGCTGCTCTGGACAAGTGGACTGGAGTTTGAGTGGGTATCCTGGGCCAGAGGCCAGACGAAAATGAAAACACGCTCTTGTGTGGAAGGATAATTAGGACACACACTCATGCAACAGACCATCCATCAAGGTGAAGATGACAGTTAATTTCATAAACAAAACAAACATAGCCTCCTTGTTAGCCATCTAATAACTTGTGCATGGGCAGAAAATCGGCAATGATGCCACCCGACGTGAAATGCACAAACAAAACACAAATTAGAGATGGCATTCCATCTTTTAATATCCCACACGCACTGAGAAGATTAACAGTTTTCAGTTGCAAACACACGCTTCCAAGTCCCTCAGGCAAATCACTCAAGGCAGCATTTGCATGGTCCAAAAGCAGCGACAAGTTATTTTCAGGCATCCACACAGTAGGTGCAGAGCTGAACTCAAATGAATAATGTAAAGCTACAGCCTCAGAGAATGCTGCTACCTTCACACTAGAGACCAATGAGGACAGAGGAAGGACGAGTAAACCACAGAGAAGCATGAAAAGGCGGTACCATAAAAATCGAAAAAAGGATGCTTGTTTTTGTTGTTTCATATTTAAATTCAGGTATGAGCACACATGAAGGCACATAACTTGATAGATTTAAATGTAAAACTATTTTACTCCTATAACACTGCAAGCTGAAATGAGACAACATGATATCATCACCACTGTAATTCTGTTGTTGTAAAATTTGGCAGCTACTCCGGGGGAGCGTTATAGCAGTGGACGGTCAGAAGTCAGATACGCTTGAAAACAACGAAACAGTCACCTGCATTCACTTCCTGATTGGCTCTTATCAGTCACGTAAGCGCTTTTTGTCTTGAACAGTTCCATCTCATTGTCGCTCACGGGAAAATAAATCAAAATCACTGTTTGTCATTATTAGTATTTTCTGTAACCACGCAGAGTAGAAAGACGGTTTCCTGTTTACATTTTTTTCCTGATTTAAGTTTTCAGTTGCCTAGGTATGGACGGAGAGTTCTCCTGGTATGGAACTAAAACGCTCATCTGGACGGAGATCACTTTAGTTTTTAAAACGCCATTTGTTCTAAAACTAAAGTGTAATAGTATGGATGTAGACTAGAACACATTTGATAGCAGTACACTGACATCAACATGAGGATTTGACACCTCATGCAGCCCAGTTACACGACTCATACACTGGGGGCAATATCAGTTTTTATGCAGCCTGTTCATATATCCCATGCGAATGATCACTGCTGCTTTACACTTCGTTACTGTGGTGTGACGGAAGTGTTGATGTAAATCCACCATGCTTGTTAAGGCCATATAGGAATTAATCTGTTTGTGCCTTCCAAATCTCTCTGATCTGCTTGGATAGTGAAATCTTTGCATCACTCAGAGTCCTTGAATGTGGCAAAGATCCCTCTCTTGACAAAGAAGGCCCCTGTCTGCTGCAGGGACGTGACATGTAGCAGATACAGTGCAAACCGCTCAAGATGAGCTTTCAATCTTTAATCCTGTTGATTGTGTATTAAAAGTCACATCCTGATGTCCTCAGCAAACTCAAACTAGGTGTATCCCTGAGTGATACCGCAGGGATTGAAGCCATCGAGTCTCTTTTCAATGGGCTTAAACTCAATCTCCTTCCAATCTTTCTTTTTTTTGTCACAATCTATTGCACTTTAAACGCTCAAATCTGTTCTTCAATGAAAAGCACTGTATCGCAAATGAGTGAACTGCGAGGCAGTCATGAAAAACACAACAGTCATGAATTTCAATTCATGTTTTCCAAAGAGACAGAAAGCATTAGCAAGGTGTTTGCAGGTGGAAACACTTCTCAAGTGCTGAATTTGAACTTTACTGTCTGTAGAATATCAAGAGTAGGCTGCGTTTTCTTAAGCAGATACCTACAATTTTGGACAAAAAAAAAAACACCGGCCACATAGTGAATTTGCAACGGGCACAAAGATGAGCAGGCAGTGACTGAGAAAACTAGGGATGGTACAAATGAGAGATTCTGCAGAGATTACCCTGAAACACAGAGCAGAGATGTGCAGGGAAAGCCTCATGGAACACAGTCAACACATCTCACATGCGCAGAGCCTGGAAACAACACGCTTGGGGCTTCTACCTTCATTTAGATGAAAATGGACCTCCTCAAGAAGAAATAAAGCCATTTTTAACCCCCCCAACCCCACCCCACCCCTCGCTACGAGCCGGCCTCCTGTAATGTGCCCAGTCAATGGACTGTGGGTCTATTCAACTGCAGGCAGCCCACAGCACAGCCATAAATAATGTAGGGCAGCTCACATGAAACCCTAATCACCATTGTGCTGTCACCCAACATAGAAGATTGCTTGTTTAATTTACAGCACTGCATCTGTCTCAGTTCTGGCCAATTTAGTTTCATGATTTCAATAGGCATTCCAGGTATTAATCAATATGCCTTTCAGCGAATGCTGTGAATCAATTATGTGAATGCAATGGTCATGTGTCCAAGTCTGTGTTTGTATGCGTTTGCGTGCTCACACATGTTTTGGGTGACGGTGTGTGTGTGTGTGTGTGTGTGTGTGTGCCATGAAGAACAAACAAGAAACGGCTGCAGCTTGTGAAACAACAAAGGCTGGGAAGAAGCCATCAACACTCAATAACCAGAGCTCATTATTGGCCATATACAACGTGCTTCATTACATTACAATTCCATTAGCATGCATCACATTTGCATATTCCAGTCACCTCCTTACAGAGGCTGTTGATCATAAATGGCAGCCATATGCTGCCTGGTGCGCCACATTACAGAATTATTACTGCGACACAGAGAGCCAAGAAAAATGAAAATTACGTTGACACGGAATGAAGCACAAAACCAATCAAAGTATCAGCCATTATTGATAGTGTCTCACAGTCTCACTGACTGAAAAGAGTGTCATTTACATCCACGGTTATGCTTTCTCGCTTGCAAACATCGGCAGGCTTAGGCCTAGTTTGCTGTGTGCATATCTGAGATGCTTCCCTCACAAATAAATATATAGATATATTTTCTGTATGTGTAAACTACAAAAAATAGTTTTTAACACACAATTAACACAATTAATTATTTATGCAGGGTTTTTTTTGGAAACAAGAAAGGGGAGATTAATTAGTGTTTGTTTGTAATTTTAGCTTGATGTCCACTTGTCCAGCTGCAAACACACTCATCTAGCAGTCTACAGTATGTACTGCAACATTTCAGCATGACAGTGATTTGGTGCGACTTGGCTTGCAGAAGCCGAGGCGGCAGAGCAGTACGATAACGACGCTAAGAGTGGAGCCTCTTAGCAACAGCAAGCTGTTGGAGCTAACAGCAGCAATAGCTGAATCATCCTTGCTCAGGAACATTATCTCTACACCGTGGTGTTCACTTCACTTTTGATTAAATATGGCCTAGCGACTCAAGCTAATGTGCAGGCAGCTGCAACCACAGCAGCTGCGTAATGCACTGTCAACTGCCACATACGCCCACAAAGGAGGCACAATGGAGAGGATTTGTTTCACTGAAATCAGCGTTAAGATGCTTTCGTTTGTGCAGCCACTGGCCACTGCACAGGAGACTCACGTGTAATGTTTTCCCACAGTCGACTGGGAATGACACAGAAAACTGTCTTAATTAGGAAGCTACGATTGGCATGATGAAGAGCAGTAAGTAACCACAACAGGAGGGGTGGGCAGGGAACCGCCTGCCTCACAGAACAATTTGATCTGTCCTGTGAGACAATTCATAAATACAGGGGGGGGGAAGATTCCTTCTGAATTATTTTATTCTGCAATAAAGGAAAATGGCAGAATATGGTACACTAAGATGTCCTTCATTGTGTTCACTTCTGGCTGTACACCTGTCGGGACACAGTCAGGGTGAAGGAAAAACACATGAAGCTATTGCATGTCATCGCTGACAATCATTGCAAAATGTCAAGAAAAAGACACACTTAATATTGCACTTTCCCAAAAGAAGGCCAAATATGTATATTGTTTGTATGACTGGTTTCCGGGGACAGACTCGCAGTGATGAAATAGTTCAGACTCAAGCATCATTACAGCTGGACACACACAGCTAAACTGGATGAGTTGTATTTGTTTTAATTTTCCATTTTTTTCTCTCTGGCCTGCGATAAAACAACAATTATACCAAATATAGCCTGACAAAACATTTTTGTGCGAGGGATTACTGCCAAAAATTATACAAAGGTAGAATTACTGTCTTTGCAAACCGTGGGTGGCAAAGGTGAGGATTTGTTTGAACAAGATATTTTGGCTAAAACCAACTGTGAGTAACGTCATCACCACCACCATCAGACATCAGACGCCAAAGAGGAGCAGTTCCTGCCATCGCATTACAGAGGTTTGTGTAATATATGTGTTCAATAATTTAGTATGGCCCTCCAAGGATGTTATAAAAATTGAAATGGCCCTTGATAGAAAAAAGGTTCTCCACCCCTGCACTGCAGTGTTGTAATGTGGAGTGGATTTGTTTGATAAGCGTTCATTCGTTCAAGTCATTTTTCTTCTCACAAAACCGCAAACCATTCTCAGGTTTCTTTTTCCAATGTGCGTATTATATGCTTTCCTCTTTTATTTTTATCACTGTAAACTGAACATCTTTGTGATCAGTGGGAGGGACAAACCGACGCATTTGATGACGTCAACTTCGGACTCTTTATTGGGAAAATAATCAGCAGATTAATCGATAATGAAATGCAGACATAACCTGAAACTATCCAGTGTCACAAGTCTAATCTTTTTTTGTGTACTTGGACATTCTCTATCTGGCACCTGAGCAGTCTTTTTTTTTTAATATTTATTCTATTGTCAAAGATTCATTTATTTAAACAAGAGAGAAATCTAAAGTTTTACCAATGTCAACATATCAGATGGAAGGTTTTGAACAAAAATCACTACATAAATTTAGAAGCGCTTAAGGACAGATTGGCTCGTCAGACATCTGTGTAAGTGACACCGACTATCTGGCTAGCTGTCTGATTCATGGCAGCAGAGGGTTAACTTGGCAGCTCAGCTGTACAGCATGGCTCTAAAAAGAATATTAGCAGTGTGTCCTCCAGCCCTGACTGAGAGAGAGAGAGCAACAGCAAAATAAAGGAGGAGAGAGAGGAAAAAGAGAGATGGAGAAAAGGCAAGGAGCAAAAAGGGGGTGGCTGTGCAAATCCAATTTCCAGTGACAGTGTGCTCCGGATCACTGTTTGAGTCAAAGAACGTATCATCTGTCAAAGTTAACGGCAGTGTCCTGGGGAAAATGAAGGAAAATTAAATGGAGCCCATTCACTAAGAAGGTGTGTGTGTGTGTGGGGGGGGGGGGGGGGGGGGGGGGGGGGGTCTCCCCGGGAAAATAAATACATACATAAAGCCATTATTTCTACCTTTATGAGGTGGCAGGGCGGTCATGATCAAGGGCTGGTTCTCATGCTACAGAGATAATATTAGAGCAAATGCCTGAAGAGGAATCTGTGGGCTTGAGCACAGAGCTATCTGTGGAAATGAAGATGTCGGCAAGCCCGGCTAGCCTGTCTCTCACTCAGAGCTGTGGATGTACTCAGTGGAAGCAATTGATACCATTGTTTTATGGAGAGGGGGATTAAGAACCAACAATAGGGCTCTTTCACTGGAAATGTCAGCCGTCAAGCCGGGGGACTGTCCGACCGGGCAGAGAAACTTTCAAAGCCAAGGTACAAAATGAGTGTGGAAAATAGTATGAAGCACTGTGACGAGGGCAATGAAATGCTGTGACATGAGCCAGAACGTTCACATGCCAAATGGTAGAAATGCGATCTCAAACCTGGGACAGCAGGCACTGGGAAACGTTACAACACAGATCACAGCGAAACAGAACCGACAAACAAAAATACAGGGCGTTCAATTTATCATTGTTCAGTGTGATCTGGAGGATATGTCTGTCGGGGAAAAATCTGCAAATGGATGTAAATAACCTCAAGGTCTACCAAAACAATCTGAAGCTTATATTACATCTAAAATCAATCAACAAGATTATAGGTTATATTGGTCTTTAGCTCAACCTCATTAGAAAAAGGAGACAAACGTGGCCTGATTCTTCAGGCAAATTATCATAGTGAGAAACCTAAAATATCACAACCGATAATCCATTCTGGGGCATTTTATTACAAGACTATAAACGGAGAGATATAAAGTTCTCTCCCTCTGAGTGCTTTGATAACCCCACTGGCCGTGGACCTCTTTGAAAATCTCACTCTGAGGGGCTGAGGTGAATATAAAGCACAAGTTGAAGGGAGGTACCCTGCCACTTTAAGGCTGGGATCAAACCAAGTTATTCTACCACTCTGACCTAATTGCTCTCTCGACATGAACACTGGGAGCCGTGCACTCTGACATGTAAAGATTATTTAATACCATCAAAGCCATAAAAAGAGGAATAAAAGGAAGTAGTGTGAAGGGGGGGGGGGGGGGGTAGTGTTAACTCTTTTGTGCCTGGCAAGGCCGAGGGCAGCGGAACGAGAATCAGCATGCAGAAGCTGGTCTGTTTAACTGCCGCTGGCCGATGTGAGCGGAGCTCCCACATCCCAACATCACAGCGGCCCCACTCCCCTCCCCCCCAAAAAAAATCCCACTCCGATTCAGCTACACTCTCCTGGTATCGGCTCCCACCCTTCTCTCCTCCTTTTCCCACACTCGCCCTAGTCCCTAAGGCAACGACTACGTCATCGGGTACCACTGCCAAACCACTGTAATATCCCAATTTATTTCTACTTATTCTGACAGACTCGGGGCCTGTTTCATTTAGGTCAAAGGCTGTTTTTATTAGTGCAAAGCCACGCTGCTTGGCTTCACCGGACTCATTTGTAGAAGTAACTGTTTCTCTGGTAGGCCAGAGATGTTATTTGCTGACAAACTAAATGGATTTCATTTGCAACATGAGTGAATCGGTAAACCAAAACATGTGCACACCAAAAAGAGATTCAGAAAACGGACCCCTTTGTGTTCTTCCTCAAAGCCCACGCAACTCTTATTCTGCAAGGTGGTTTTCACTGAAACGCTTCTTACCCCTGCTACCACTAGTGTGTGTGGGACTGGGTAGAGGTGGTTACTGTTGGGAAAGAGCGGGGTGACATGACATCTCCAGGGTGCCCTGCCATTTTGGGGGGCATGTCTCATCTGTCAGTGCCTGATGAGTTTGTGCTGCGCAGCCACAGCCGCGTGAGTCAGCCTGTCTCTTCGACAACAGGGGAGCGGGTTGCGGTGGCGAGGCCAACTCTACCACGACTGGCTGAACCAAACAAATCCTCCAGACAGACTACAGGCTTTTCTGGAGGTTCCAAGGCCAAATAAATGTGATTCAATAGGGTGACCATGTAATATGATAATATAATATAATAAGTGACTCAAAACTACCGAATTCAACACACAAAGTAAAAGAAAATATAATCTGAATGCCATTTCTAATTTCCTGCGCAAAACTGTCCCTAAATGTGAGTAATCATACCTTTAATAAATCACTGTTTTCCTCCTAGTCAAAGTGATTTCTTCCACATGTAGAGCAAAAAAAACTTCAAATCAAATGTGACAAATAAAGCTGACAACGCTGGGAGCTACTGACTCACTACTACTGTGTTTTTATAGAACAAAGAAGGCAAAAAAATACATATTTCCTTTCCAGCGTCATTTGCACTTGACTTTACAATCTGCATAGGAAGGAGCGGGACGTGGTGAGGGGGTGGGGGATGTGAGGGGGGTAGAGTTAAGTGTGCCACTGCTTCGCCGAAACCAAGGCGTGCAAGGCTTTCCACTGGCACGGTTCACACGAGGAGAGAACCAATTTCCCGTTGACGCTTGACAGAAAAGGTTTTGACAGTATCACGGAGAACAACTCTCGCCTTTTTGCTCTATAGCAGAAGAGCGCAGCATTTTCATAAACAACACTGAGCAGTGGAACATCTTGAAAAAACACACCCGTAATTTCCAAGTTCTTCAGTTTTTAAGATATTGTTGCAAAAATCTATTTTAAATTTTCCTTGATGACCCATGAGGAGGCAGCGTGGAAGAACATGTGACTAGAGCGGCTGTCGGCAAAATATTGAGGACATCATGTCTTGGTTAGATCTAAAATTTATGTCAGTGTCGTACATTTCAGATAACCATTTTCCAAACCATTGAGAAAGGAACTGTATTTTTTTCAAATTCTGTGATTACCATGACATGGGGATTGAGACAATACAACTTACATCTAAAGGTTATCATCCAACTTATTATCTAATGTGACTAATGTTAACCCGGGCCCTCCCAGCTGCAGCGATGGCACAACCTTTTAAATCAAGGTGAATCATACCGAAAGATGAGTTGACAGCGAAGGAAAACCCTGAGAAACACCAAAGCTCCCACTGAGTGACTCGCCCTCTAATGCGTCCTGCTCTGAATGTCACAGGTTTTCACAGGAAAGAGCATCTTGTTTTTCCTCCCTCCATCCCCACACCACAACAATGACAACAACAAAAAGATCTGCCTTTCCAAGTCTGCAGCCAAGATCAGAAAATGGGAATGAATCAGTGTCATCCTGAAATATCAATAGGACAAATCATGCAGTGCGCCGACTTAACGGATTACACAAAAGGCAGCTTCTGCAAAGTGCTTGTTGCAGCCCTGAACTGGGGGTAATGAGCACTGTGATCTGGGGCTTTTAACAAGACAACATTTTACAAGCTCACACTGCAGGTCTGTGGCGCTGCGGGGCACATTATGAAAATGAAATGTTTTAACACAGCCCTGACATTTAATTCCAGACACCTCCGCTTGGCACATTATCTTGACAGGGGTTAATCACAGGTGTTAACAAATTGGTTGAGATGTCTGTCAAGTTTGCGGTGGCAGTACTTGAAAGGCTTCTTGTCCTTCAGAGGAATGCGTCTGTGCGAGTGTCGGATCATCCAGTTTGCAGATTTTCATTGGAGCACATGAGAAGAATGGAAGGCTGTGGTTGTCGCCCCCCCCCGTGAGCTCTGCCTGTTCACCCACTCACAGCAGCGCCGAGGGGAGGAAGCGGGCTCCTGATGTGACCGGTACCAACAGCCAAAGTTCACCTCCAGACTAAAATAGCCCACAACGGGGCAATCCTGACCGAAATCTACGAATGCACTAAGTGTGATGGGGGGGGGGGGGGGGTACATTATCCACATTCCGTAGTCCAGACGCTGCGAAAACAAAGCGGTGCTCAGACACACGGCTTATGTCTTAACCTCCACACACACGTGCACTTTTTCCCGAAGCAGCAGGCCGCGCGGTCGACAGCTCGCTTCGGCTAATTGACTCGAGGGAAGTCTTTGAAAGCAACACCGAGGAGCGGGGACGCGTTAGCCTCGCATGCTAGCCTGAACCGAACGCGGGAACATCAATTCGCTCTACTATGGAGTTTATTTTTTTTTTTGATCATTTATTTATTTATTTATTTCTAACAATGCAACCGGTTGCTTAAGTGGCCGTGAGTTCATCGAACTTGACGGGACTCTCGAAGCCGTGTCTGTTCGTGAGCGACGCGGGACCTGTTACACGCTCGTGCGCGTCGTGACCAAAGCGTGACGCATTAAAAACGCTCCAGGTGGGAGAGGGAGGGGGAGGGAGAGAGAGGGGGGAGAGAGAGAGGGGGGAGAGTGAGAGAGAGAGAGAGGGGGGGGAGAGAGAGGGGGGGGAGAGAGAGAGAGAGAGGGGGGAGAGAGAGAGAGGGGGGGAGAGAGAGAGAGGGGGGGAGAGTGGGGGGGAGAGAGAGAGAGAGGGAGGGAGAGAGAGAGAGGGGGGGGGAGAGAGAGAGAGGGAGGGAGAGAGAGAGAGAGAGAGGGGGGAGAGAGAGGGGGGGGGAGAGGGGGGGGGAGAGAGAGAGAGAGAGGGAGGGAGAGAGAGAGAGAGGGGGGGGGGGGAGAGAGAGAGAGAGGGGGGGGGGGGGGAGAGAGAGGACCGCGGCTTCACGCGCTGCACGACAGAGGCTGACAGCTGGAGACGCGCTGTCAAGTGTCGACAGGGCTGTCAATGACCAGTGGATGGTAGTACCTGGGACCTGTTGACTCCTCCTCTTCCTCCCGGTGCCCTCGGACTGCTGCCGCCGCGGAAACTTCTTCTTCTTCTTCTTCTTCTTCTCCCTCTTCTTCGTCTTCTTCTCCCTCTCCCTCTTCTTCTTCTTCTCCCTCTTCTTCTTCTTCTTCTTCTCCTCCCTCTTCTTCTTCTTCTTCTTCTTCTCCCTCTCCCTCTTCTTCTTCTTCTGCTTCAGCCGCGCAGCTGTATTAATTTCTCCTCGGAGGTACTGTGCGCAAAGTTTTCTCTCGACTCTCAAATCTCCTCACGGTGGCTCTCACGAGTGCTGGGTGAAGTTGAGCCGCCCCCCTTCTCTCTCTCTCTCTCTCTCTCTCTCTCTCTCTCTCTCTCCACTCGCCAACCCGTAGGTAAAGAGGCGGGGAGTCTCTCTCAGGGAGCAGGCGAGTTTGGCACGGCGCTCTCAGAGGCAACCATTGCACTCACGTTCTCTGGCTGTGAAATCCAACACCGGCCCTGACCCCGCCCCCTCTCCTTTTATGGGGGGAAAAAAAAGTGGATGTCCTGTTCTGTCCAGATGTGCTCTCTGCTCCGCGGAGATGATGTGGGGCGACAGGAGGAAGAGAGTACAACATGCGTTCAACTGCGCTGTAATTGTGTATCTCCTCCTCTCAGCTCTTCTCGCAGCTCCACTAAAAAATGCACAAAAACTCAATCTGCGCTCTGGAAAAGGACTTGATTGATACTAAACCTTTAAATAAATTCAATTCAATGGCGTCTTCTATGGCGACAAATGAGTCTCAGAATGGTCACAAGTGTGTAGCACTTGGTCTACAAGTGAAAAATGAGAGTTACAAATGTAGAGCTGCAACAGTTAATCGATTACTAATAAATTACTAAATGAATCTCCAACTATTTAGATAATCGATTAATCAGTTCAAGTAGCTTTTATGAAGAATAAAAGTCAAACTTTTCTGATATCAGCTTCTTAAATGTGAATATTTTCTGGTTTCTTTGCTCCTCTATGACAGTTAACCAACTGTCAACTTTGTTTCGTGGACAAAACAAAACATCATCTTGAGGTTTTGGGAAACACGATCGACATTTTTCACCATTTTATGACATTTTTGAACCAAACAACTAATCGATTAATCGAGGGAAATTATCGACAGATTAATCGATTTTGAAAATAATCGTTAGTTGCAGCCCTATACAAATGTGTACAATGATTTGCGCGTAATTTTGGGTACACACGTGCATGTTCAAATGCGCACAGGAAGCAGTTTGTGCACACGTAAAACAGTTTTTACAATGGCACCAATCACCAACTAAATAAATGTAAATACCTTACATACAGATTTTATAACTTCAGCGTCACAGGTGCAATAATGTTCACTTTCAATAAGTGTCCTGTGTGAACAAAGGTCTAAAGATATTTGTGACATTCTTTGTAATTATTTACAGATTGTTAAATGCGTGTGCACGGATCGCCTGATGTGCATGGATCAGCTTACACGTGCATGTGGACGATATCATTTATTTTATTTCATATTGTATGTGTTCTAATTGAGGGGTGACGAGCTATTCTGTCTATTTAGAAAAAAACGTCTTTCCCTCGTTGAAATGACACAAATTCACCGAAAGCCCGGATGTCCCAGTTCTCACCAGCAGTTAAACGCACCGTACATTTGTGAATCTTTGTGGAGTGGACTGTAAAAAGAGTCCACATGCACATGTAAGCTGATCAATGCATTTCAGGCGATCCATGCACATGCATTTAACAATCTGTAGATAAATACGGAGACTGTCACAAACATTTTTTAGACATTTGTACACTATAGGAAGCTTTTTGAAAGCTTATTACATCTGTGAAGTTGAAGTAAAAATCTGTAGGTCAAATATTAATAATTATTCCATTTGTGATGTGTGCATTTATAAAACAGCTTAACATGGGTACAAATTGGTTGTATCTGTGTGTGGATTTGAACACACACTCCAGTGAATGTTTCATTCTTTTTAACTGAGATATTTTAAAGGCGATGCAACCAAACACACGTTTGCAGAGGAGTGTGGCAACTAGCCAAAGACAGACAGACAATTTAGTACAGATTTTACACGATGTGAGGGGATGCTACATCTGAAATCTGAGAATATCAAAAATCATGCATTCCTTATTCATATAATCATACAATGCAAAATGCCTCCCCAACATCTGTCTCAAAATGTTCCTCTCTAGAATTTTTAGATATGCACACATGTATCTTTTGTATGAAAATTTAAACAATATGGCCCCTCCTCCATCGCGTGACTGTGCCTCCATGTCCTGCTGAGAGCACCATTAAAGCCTCTAAAATATCTTCCATGGCAGACTGACGTGTCCCCTTTTGTCACACTGCATTTGGGAAGTCAGCCTCCTCTGTGTAAGCCGCCACTGCTAGGCCTCGGATCCATCAGCAGCTCTATAGCCAAATTATACACATCTGAGAGCAACCTAACTGTGTGTTCACTGATGCTGCTTTTAAGTTTTGTATTAAAACAAAAAAAAACGTTTTTTATTATATCACATTCAGTCTGGTTTGTAGGTTTTTCTGTAGTCTAGAACTGCAATATGTTCAATGTAAACTTCTGCTGATTTTGCATTTGTGATGGATGTTATGACTGTGCGCATGATTTTACTGTAATTGTGCCAAAAGGGACTGCATGTGAAAATTAGCTCTCGGCTTGTTGCTGAAACTGCAGATTCAATTTAAAGAATATGTACATGGTTCATTAAAACGAAAAAGTAAAATATACAATAAAAGCTCAGAAAACCAAATTCTGTCTGCAATACATAATAAATAATTTAAGACAAAACTAGTAATAAGGGTCAGTTTATTTCATGCATACATATGGACCATTTACTAGTCAATCAACTGTAAGTCACTTGGTGGCAAATTTATTTATTTATAATTTAGATTTAAAACCCTTTTCGATATTTCACCACTGACTAATTTAGGTTGATTTGAGACAATTGAACCTCCTTTTCATTTGTGATTGTCCTTGAAAATCATGAGTTAATCAAAGACATGAACAACAAATGAATCATGTGTGTGTGTGTGTGTGTGTGTGTGTGTGTGTGTGTGTGTGTGTGTGTGTGTGTGTGTTTGTGTGTGCGTGTGCATGCAGTAGTCGGTGCAAAGAAGTTCATGCACCTGTGAGTGTGTTTGCGTGCAAGGGACTTGTGTGCCAGGGGAACGCTCAGGTTCTCTTCGCTCTCTCAGATGTAAAAGCTACATTCAATAGCTTTCCGCCCCAGAAAGCAAAGTTTTGTGACAGGTGGTAGATGTGAGACCCTTAGTCCCATATGATTGGCCAAAAGCCAACAAGACAGCTACCGACATGCTTTGCCTCCATGTCACCCTCTCAGTTGCTGTTCAACTTTCCCTGGGAGCAATGACACTGCCGATAGAGAGAGTGCAAGCGACAGTATCCTCCTTGTTTCCCCCGTTGCCTTCAAGGCTTTCTTATACAAAAGCTCTGACTGGCACTGAGCTGTGTCTGTTGTCACACATCAACACACAAGTGAGGAATGCAGTTCTGGTGTGTATGTGTGTGTGTGTGTGTGGGGGGGGGTGGGGGGGGGTGCATGAGACACACAAGCATGCACGTAACCATGGACTGAGGGGGAGTCATCAAATGCTCAAAGCATGTACTGGTGGAAATAGTTGCTGTCCTAACGGACCGGTTGAAGACATGAGGGCTGTCTTATTTCACTGACGTCTGACAGGTGGAAGTGGGGCCCGGCATACGTGTGTATAGCATGTGTTCATGTACACTGGGTAGGCTCGCCCTGGTTTACTATACTTCAGTGTGGGGATTTGTATTGTGTGGCGTTGGGTTTCCTCTACATATCTCTAGGTCGGATAGTAAGGCCTCTGGGGTCTCCTCAGCCCAGCTGCATCCTCCACTTGTAGCCAGGTTTGCACTGGAAGTTACTGGAGCTGAATCTTAATGGCTTTGCAGTCTAGTGTAGCTCCCCTCTACTCTCAGATACAGATACAGCATTTCAGCACGTACTGTACGGCCACGAGCACATGCCAAGCATCCTGAAAAGTCTTGGGATGCATGTTCAGTTCAATGCTTTACATGCCCTCCATGTATACAAGCAAACCTTCAGAATGTCGGACTCGACTCTGCGGCTTGTAACAAGTGCGTTGGCTTTGTGTGTGACTACTGTACGGATTGAAAAGGACCAACGCGTCTAATGTTCACAACCCTGCTTTTTAAGGCTTTCAAGAAGTGACAATTGCAACAAGGATGGCATTTACAATTGAAGAGAAATGTTTCTCCTTTGAACTGATACGCCAGTGCTTCCCTCTCCGAGGGTCAGGATCCCTTGAGAGGTCAACACAAAAATTGAAAGGGGTCCTGAGATCAACAGGATAGAGAGTTGAACACAAATATTCCTTCTGCGCAAAATTATGTTTATACTACTCTAATTTCTTTATGCCACTGCTAGCAACTGATTAGTTCAGCTTAGCATTGTGATTGGAGACAGGTGGGAAATAGCTGCTCTGGCGCTATCCCATGGAAAGAAAATTTGTCTACCAGCACTGCTAAAGCTCACTAATTGATCAACTAATTGTGCTGGACTATATCTTGGCTGGAGTTTCAGCGGATGATGCTTGCAGATTTCGTTACCATTTAGACAGAGCCAGGCCATCGTTTCTACCCTGATTCATGTATTTATGTTAAGCTAAACTAACGGGCTGCTGGCTGTAGCTCAATACTGTAAAAGATATTTAACTATGCAAGACAGTGAATGAGGCCATTTCCAATAATGTTCCTTAAAGATGTCACCAGCCAAGAAGGTTGACAACCAGTACATTACTTAATACAGACACACTCCTGAGATGCTTTTAGAGCCCAGTGGCCTCACAGGGCTCTAATGTGATTCCCTCCAATGAAACCAATAACATACTGTTCAATAGTCCCAGTTTATAGTTATTGTTACAGGACTGTAGTGGAGAGTCTCTCTCACGTTTCATTTTACAAAGCACATGCTTAGGTCCTAAACAGGTGCTCATTTTCCGCCTCTAAACATCGGGTGCCTATTTACTGTCCAGTGCAAAAATACAGTGCTATTTCTAAAGTCTGGTAACATTAGCCAGCCCGATGAATGCTTTCACCCCCAGCATGGGGCCACATACCACATGTCACGGCCTGGTTCAGAGAGAATAAGAGGGGTGGCAGAGACGGGGGAGGGGGGGTTGCTCCTCTGCATAGGGTGTCACACACCCAAGAGAAACATTTCAAGTTCCCCAAATGTCAGTGGACAATTACAGTGGGGCGTCTAATGCGCCGGTGCAACATGAGAGCCATGGGGCCTGACGTCAGACAGGCCAGCAGTGGAGCAGCCTTTCTTGGGTATACAGTTGGAGGCGATCTGAGACCCAGTGTAAGAGAGAGAACCGTGAAGGTGCCAAGGCTTGGTGGTCGGTGACCATCCACAGAGTCCCTTGACACTCGTCCAGCCTGCCGCTGCCCTTAAAGCCACATATTTATTTGGAACTCCCTGCAACCAACTATTCATCAAGCAGTTTGCAACTCCCCTTTAATAGTATGTCATTCATAGTAGAGAGCATAATGGTTAAATCAAAACGCTGCCACCATGGAAAGCACTTCAATGCAAGACTGAAAGCTATATGATTGGATTTAGGAAATAGAATTATATCACGCAATGCAGCTACCCTGGGAGAACATGAATGTGCCACCCGTGTATATGAGCGTGTCTGGACAAGGGTGCTGAAAGGATACATGGCTTTCACGTTGGTTCGCTTTATGGTGCGAGGTTGTGAAGAATAAAGTTGAAATGAGTGAGGGGAAGAAAGCGAGAGTCGATGAGATTGTATCAGCCGAATGGAAACATTTAGCCAAGCCCCAAAGCCTCCTTTGAACTGCAACTGGCTATTAAGAAACAGCTTTCACACAGAACACATATACGAATAACATGCCACCGACATGCAGGACAACGGGGAAACACAGACACACAGCGCCACCCCCAACGATGCCGCCACACACAGGGGACAGCCCTGCTAACGCACCCATATCCCTGCCTAATCTCACCTGCAAGAGAGAAAACCCATTATACAGTTTCATTTTCTTTCTCATTTTTTCCCTTCCTGGCGAAAAAAAAAGAGATGATTTTTCAAACCTCTGACAGCCGAGCCTTTCGCAGGACTTAGTCCATCTGAAAACATGTGGTAAGCCTTGTGGAATGTTTCAAATGATTCCCAGATGTGGGCCGCAGACAGGTTTAACCCATTCTTTTCCCGCTCAGTGGCAGGGAGGAGGTATAAAAGAGGCCTTGCCGGGAGAAAGTCTGAGCAGTATCAAAAAACTTTCATCCCTCTCCGTCGATTTTTGTTACTTTCAAAGCATTAGGGCTCACTGAACTGTGGCTTAATGTAATTTGCCTTAAGGCTAAAAATGGAAGTCCTCTTATGCTGCATTACCCAAGAATAAAGAATGTGAGAGCACTGCTTTTTCCAGATGACTCAGCAATCGCAGGAACTCGACAAAGTTAAGGAAAACACCTTTACGAGGGACAAAATATATTACCGACATGGTTAACATCTCTGCATCTTAGCGTTTTTTCCTCCCCTGCAAAGCGACCTGTATCAAAGCATTTAATAACGTCTGCTGCGCTTTGCCAATGCCATGTAAAAAAAGAAATACAAGGCTTCAGCTTACTTAATGCTTCACTTGAACTTCACCATCGCCGTTTACATGGCATGATTAAGCCGGGATTCAAAGCGGGGTTGCCGGATCGTTTTATGAAGGACATTGTTGTTGTAGTAAAACTCCCAAAGATGGCGTTTCTGATGAGATAGGGAGGGAGGTAGCGGAACAGCCAAGCTACCAAACGGGGTGGAGGGAGTGAGCTGCTTGATATCCTATGAGCAACAAACTCAAGTGACCCCATTCCTTGTTCTCCCTCTCTATCTCCCGCTCTGTCGTTCCCTCCCTCTGCCTTTCAGTCTCTCTCTTTCTCCCTCTCTCCTTCCCTCTATACTCCCCCCCCCCCCTCACCAGCCTAGCCAACTGTGAAGCAGTTGTCTGACACACCCATCAGCCTGCCAGCCAGCATTTTGGACCAGGTCTCATTATACACAATCATAACAGACAGAGAGGGTGCATGCAGACAACTGATAGAACTGCGCTAAAATTGAGGGCAGAGGAGAGTGGCAGGCAGTCACTCTGGCAGCAAGTTTGTGAGCAATGCAACGAAAGCAAGAGGAGCAGTCAGAGAACCAGAGATAGACAGGGAATAGTCTTGTGCTGTGAGGCTCATAGCAGGATACCATAGGCCATATGAGGCCAGAGCCGGCTGGGAAAGATTGTTAGTGCTTTGAGCTTCCACATGTGAATGCACCGCAACCCCCCCCCCCCCCCCCCCCCCCCCCTCCCACAAACCTCCCTAAGGAAAGACCAGTGTTTTAAAAGAAGCACAAAACAATTGCCAACTCCAAATTCTGCTTTATATTTCTGAAAGGGAATCAAGCGTACTTTTGCTTCCTTAGCTGCGCAGTGTTGCGAGCGTTCTGCTCCTCTGTTACTCAGGTCCCCACCATCAAGGCAGTGCAGACAGTTTTTTTAAAAGGCCTGGGTCCGGAGGGGGAAGAGGCTAAATGTGGGATAGGGTCATATTTGTGTATCTTTCATTTCCACGTCTTCCCATCAAATTTCCGTCGTTCCTCTTATCTAGTAGAGAAAACAGAATATGCAGGAGAAAACATTCGACACCAAGTGCTGGATTTCCGCAAAATAAGATTACAATTACATGTGACTTAAGGGTCAGGAGTTATCTTCAAGACATTGACTATTTGGGAATTTACTTGATCCAATGTTGCGAGCATGAAACGATCCAAACCACTGTCAAGTCTGTGAGTTTAATATGTGGGTAGAGCCGAGCTTAGCATAGAGACTGGAAACAGAGGGAAACAACAAGCCTGGCTCACACAATACACCTTCAACTTGTTGATTAATTCTGCCTGTAGTTTAATATTTATTGTACGTGAGGGTGGTATTGATTCTCTCATCCAACTCTTGGCAAGATAATCAACATATTTCTCAAAAATGGTGTACTTTCCGTGTCTGTACGCGCTGTTAAAGCAAACCCAAAAATGATTCGCGTGTCTTCGCTTCTCCATCCATCATCTACGCCGAACAAACGATAATGGCATGTCCTGCAACATGAATGAGATTCCCTCCCCAGACTAACCACCTGGCTCCCTTCATCTGCACAACGCCTCCCTACCCACACACAAGGTTACGTTACACCCTCTGCCTCCCACTGCGTCTTCCATTTTGGATCATCGGGGTGCCAGTCGCCATCATATTTCCCTTCCCAGCATCTCATCAGAGGAAACCCAGAGAGTATGTCCCTTTAATTAGACCGCCCGTGAAAATAATGGTGCATTAATGACATTTCTATGGGGGCCAATGAGCTGGAACAACAGAGGAAAGACTAAATCACAAATCAATTCCAACAAATGTAATTAAGGCTTAATTAGCCTCCAGGGTGTCACTGGAATGCCATGGAGGGGATGATGTGGAGGAAAAGAGAAAGAGAGCGGGGAAGAGAAAGAGAAATCGGGAGAGTCAGATCGTCTTGGGTCATTGCGATGTCGGCTCTTTTTGTGAGGATCACCGGCTCCATAACCTACTGCATGTATAACGGTCATAAACGACAAACTACATTTATTGTGCATCACGTTTTGCTACCATAACATCATTTAATGGTCTCCGTGCTTTGATGGAAGTCACAAGAAATGCTAGCCCCGTGCATGCTAAATGTGCGGCTCTTGGCACGTGCCGGTGCGGTTTTTAAAGGGGAGGGCTGATTTAAAGACAACACTTCCAGTGTGGAGCCACACAGCCAGCGCTGGGTAGAGAAGTGCTAATTCTCTATAAAAACAGCAGCATGTACGGTTAAGCCCAGCAACATTCTGGTGTTAAAAAGAAAGGAAGGAGGGGGAGAAGAAAAACAACAGAGGGGGGAAGAAATGCAAAACCACAGGGAGGCTTGGAGAGGACTGGCCTGCCTCGCTAGATGCCAGATCACACAAACACAGACTCTTGTGCCAATAAATGAGCTTCATAAACTGCAATTAAAACCCTGGGCACTAATTTAGTGGAAATGGCAGCCTGTAAAATGTGAATAGTGTTAGAGAAAGGAGGAGAGGAGGGAGAGAGGCAGCAAAGGGGAGAAGTGAAAGTTTTTCTGGACTTGGCCAGAAATGAATTTTTTTCTTTCTTTTGTTTTTTTTTTGTCTCATCCCCTGCATTAATGCAAAGCATACCACGCTCATACTTTTCCCTGGCTTGTACCACACGCCTGCTCACAGTGAGGCAGGAATCTACACACACACACACACACACACACACACACACACACACACACACATGTGCCATGAATTTTAACCGCATAAAACATTACCAATCTTTACAAGGAAACTCAAAATGTCCCATGCAGATAGTTCCCTTTCTGCTGCTGCATTCTTTCTACTCCTATCAACACACACATTCACTTTACTCACATATCTTTCTCTGAAGATTCTCCCGACTGCCAGCCAGGAGGGCAGACATGCAGTTTTGTCATATCAGAGGTTTTGGGTTTGGACTGAACCAGGCTGATGGATGGCTATCTACCAGGGTCAAAAGAATACAGATTGAGGTCACTCCCACATACGCACAAAGCCACTCATGGTGCAGTTAACACATCTTGTTCCCACCATACTTGATATACTCCTCAGGTCTGTGTTCATGGCTGCGATGGGAGATGAGTGGTTATGACACGCGACGCAGTGCAACGCTGTTAGAAAATGTTGTAAAGGACTTTGGTTGCTGTGGTGCAGAGTGTCAGTGGCTGAAAAAAAACAAAAAAAAAACGGTGGCTGGTGCAGGCGCTGTGTGTGAACTCCTTGTAAACCAGCAGCAGCTATTCCTTCGCACAGGATGGGTGGTTTCAACACCTCTTCCTGGTTAAGATTACCGCCTGAGGATCGCCCGACCTTGAGCCGGCTCGTCTTCCCCTCCTTTAAGACTGATCATAAGCCGCAGCTTTCAATGTTATTCAAAGAAGCTGCACAGTCAACTCCTTCAAATGGCAGGTAAATGGCAAACAGCATGGCAGTGCCGATAGAAACACGTGTCGTGCGTGTGACCACGGCAACAAAAGCTAAATGCAGTGCGGTGAGCTTTCATAAGTGTAATCTTTGAGCTGTATTTTTGTCTTTTCATGGTTGCTGTGCTTCAGACGACGTGACTATAGTGCCCCTGACACACACTGCAGCGTGTCCCCGAGAGGGCTGAACATACACTGCAAATAGGCTAAGCAGTGTAATCCCTGTGCCATGTTGCCTTTTTTAATTGCCTATTGATTACTATGTCATGCTGTGACAAAAACAGGGGAAACAACTCAGGAAAACCTGCGAGTGAAGAGAATCGAGGGGGGCAATGCATGGCTGAGCCGGAGACTGTCTCAGAGGGCGGCAGATGTAAAGTAAACTCTGCTGGAGAGTAAATAAAGCAGAATCTCCCCCCCCCCCCCCTTTTTTTTTATGCCCTGCGCTGGCTGTCAGAAGGCGTCCAGTTTTAAAGCAAGCCTCTTTTTCTTTTTCTTTGTTCTATATGGGTTTCTAAATAGAAACTGAAGAGCGCTACTGAGAAAAGAGGACGTTTCCTCAGCTGCCAATCTGGGCATCAAGTGTGTCGTCCTTTGTGTGAGAGAGAAAAACTGTTTGAACTTGGGGACGGAAGTTTGAGGTTCAAGTATTTATCACCACCCGTATCTTCCTCTCTCTCTCTCTCTCTCTCTTCGGGTTTCCTGAGTGTCACAGAATGTGCCCTTGATGATTCACATTTTGAAGCAGTAGCACACAGCTTCACACAGGTCAGAGTGAGTTACCCAGAATAATCTGATAAACTAACACGTACAAACTAACGCATATTAAATGAGCAGAGTTCTCACTGTGATGAGCAAAAACTAATAACTTCTTTCATCTATTGCGAGGACATTGTAAGTTGGTGTTTTCAAGATCAATGGAATTTAAGAGTAGATTTCATCCCATTGTGTACTTTCGATGGTCTCACTTCAGAAAATGCACGAGTGTAGACAGTCAGTCTCTTTTCTCAGTGTCTCTGCCTCACTGTCACTGCGACTCATCACATGCGGACACAAATGGTAAATGATACATGCACGTAATGATCAGTCAGGAGTCAGGATCAGATGTAGCTCATCTGTGGCCCCTGCTGTGTTTCCCAAGGCTACGAATAAAAGAGTGGTCACATGGAGACAGACAGAGACGGGCAGCGAGGAGTGATCCTCAAATGAACCTGCTGCTGATCTGATACAAATGAGACACAGAGGGAAAACTCTTGCCCCTAATCTCTCTCTCTCTCTCTCTCTCTCTCTCTCTGCAATGAGAAAACAAATAAGTAAAGTTATACTAAACACAACACAAGGGCAGCAAATGAAATGCAAGAGAATGCATAGTTTGCATTATTACATAAAGTATCATCATGTTTTGTTTTTGCAGACTTACCACTGTGAAGCACCCCAAACAGACAGGGTACCGTGCAGACGGTTCATTTTCCAAGGCTGGTCAGGCACTTTGAGATTTTTATTGATCTTGTAAGATGTGCGTTCTCACACTTCACATTTCAATCGGCGACTTCTCTGCTCACACTGGACAGGTCAAGCGATCGGCCACAATGAGAGCAAACTCCGAATTGTAAGAACAAAGCTCAAAGTCAGTTTTGTCCGGTGGCAATTCCAGTGAAGTTTATTGAAACAAGATGGCTGCATTGTCAGTGTTGAGATAACTAAGGAGAAAAAGAGAGGGGCAGCATTACTTTGTCAACAACAAGAAGATGAAAAAAATTATATGGCGCAGACAATTAAAAAAACATTTTTTGTCACAAAATACTACTTCAACAATGTTAAAACAAATTCAATACGATTATGTATTCAGAACCGCAGCTATGTGGCAACTATGACCATGGAATTGGTCACACAAGAGAGTTTGTCCAAATTTTTCGACATTGCCAGAGCATGCCACCGGATCTGGGGCAACAGATCCATGACTTAAATCGGACCAAATCCTTGCAGCGTCAGTCTGGCATTACAGTTTGATAGCCAAGGTAACAATACTTCAGAGTGGACAACTCACTGGCCTTAATGACATTGACATTTCCAACGATGGAAAATGTGTTCTACATTAGCAGGAAAATAAACCAGAGATGCTGTTTACAAAGTCTTGTGCAAATGGTATATTTCAAATTTTGCAGCGAATCGGACTCTGCAAACACCTTTGTGACGACCACAGTATCTCCAAGAAGAGTGAAAAAGAGCAGCAAGATTTGTGGAAAAGAACTTGACAAATGGATGAATAGATTGTGCATAAATGCCCTGATGGAGTGACAGAGGAATGGATCGGCAAATGGTGAGAGTATCATCCGGTTGGAACAGTGCCGTGTGTCCATGTTAATCCACAACAAGTCTGAGCCACTCATTATGTCAGATCTGATTAGGAAGTGGAGTTTAATAAGGGCTAACCTATAGTGATGTTGCAAGGAGGCTACAAAAACAGTCAGGGATTATGACGCCCACCACAGGGCACACGGGAGCAGCAGGCCTGACTGTTGTTTCCAGAGATAGCCAGATGCGTTGGGTCACAGTCACAGGCACACAGATTAAGGTCGCACTGTCCTGGCTGGATTAGCGCCAGGCACAACATGATGCTAATGGGCTGGCAGTGCCAGGCAGAGCGGAGACATAGGTAGGCTGGCAGATGTCAACACAGGGCTTTTATGTCCGAGCCCGGGCCCTCCCTTCACACGGCTCCCCCTTCCCCTCTGCAAGCCAACTTTACTCTACCCAAACAGATGAGCGATGATATAAGAGGTTTGGTAGCAGCAGCTGGGCCTATGAAAAAGGCCACACCAGCCAAGGGTCTCGACCTTTTGCGCTAAATGTGGATTGAGAGACGGCCTTCGCTCACCGTACGCTCTACAGCTCTGTCACAGTTCTTATGTTTTTTAATGCGGAAATAGGCACATTTTTGTCTTGGACTGGTCATTATGATGTTGAAACTGATTGCGTGAGTGAAATGATAATTGTCAAACGGGACCATCCGTATTTGTACCTGTGCCCCTATAAGCTTTGTTCTCACCATGTTATTCTCTTGGGCACCGGAAAAAACGGTTTTCGAGGAAAAAAAATTAAGACTCGATTTACGGCACAAAGGAACAGCGTCACACGTTGCAAAACCAAACCATGTTATCAACTGTCTCAGTTAACCCTGGGTTTTTATATCCAGCTAGGAGTGCGTTCATGTGGAAGAGGCGGAGTCTTTAATTTCAAGCCACATTGAAAGGAACCATGAAGGAATTTCGTAGTAATATATGACAAGAAACGATAAAACAATTTGATCCCACTCATCTATAGATATCTACTTCTTTTTTAAAATTCTTTTTTCACTTGTCCTGTCAGGATACTGCATGATAACAGTTCTTTACAGTGATCTGATTGGTCAGTGGTTGGGCGGTTGGTATGTTGATCAATATGATCTGTCATCTTGTCATTCTGCGGAATATTATACAACAGAAAAGCAGGACAGTGAAGGCAGCACAGCAGACTGAGAACTGGCCGAGCAGGCAGTCAGGCAGACGACAGGCAGGCTAGCTCCTCCGGGACACGGTTGGAAATGGGAACATGAGTCCAAATTTCTAGACAGTGACTGGCCTAGTTTCAGGAATACAGTCCATGCTCTCTCTCTCTCTCTCTCTCTCTCTCTCTCTCTCTTTCTATTCTGTGTCTCTCTCTTAGCCACCACATTGCTGCAGCCAAACAAATCATGCAAAGTTAACATCAAAGTTTGCTCTGAAAGGTCACCGGATCTCTCATAGAATAGTCGACCTCTGTGCGACTGGAGGGAGGAGGTGAGCCGATGACGGCAGCGGGTTTGGAGGCTGAATGTCAGCACTTTTTTAAAATAATAAATAAATATATATTTGATCCTCTCCTCCCTCATTCCCTGACCCACCACCCCTCCATCTACTCATCTCATTATTTTTTGATATCCCCCTCCTTTCCCATCCCTCTATATCCCTCCATCTCCCTCTCTCCCTCCCTCTCTCTCTCTCTCTCCCTTTCAGCCACTCGCTTCCTCATTTGTCCCCTGTTTTGAGGACATGAGCTTATCGAGGTGGAAAGCCGGTCTGTCACTTGATATTATGACCATTATAGAACAAGTGGAACGATACAAGGTGTGCAGAGCCAAAATGGCTACATTAGCTCTCTTTCTCTGTCTCTTTCTTCTCTGTCCATCCCAACCTCATCCCTCAGGTCACGAACAAACACAGAGATGCTTAGAGCAAGAGAGAGAGAGAGAGAGAGAGAGAGAGAGAGAGAGAGAGAGAGAGAGAGAGGGGCAGCATGACAGAGTGATTCTGAGGGACAGAGGGATGAGAAGCACGACCAGTAATAGAGAGAGGAAGTACAGGACATGAGAGAAGGAGAAGAGAGTCTTTGGAGCGAACAGTAATCCAATAACAGGTCTTGTGAAAAGACACGCTGACCATAAAAACTCCAGAGAGGTTATGTGGGGACCCAGCCGGATATGTAGAGCATGTCCTGTTGTCAGGAGAGGATGATGGGACAGAGAGAGAGAGAGAGAGAGAGAGAGAGAGAGAGAGAGCGGAGGAGAGGACAACAGGTTTGTTCATTTGTTAATCCCCTAAAGCCCCACTACCTCAGATCTGTTCATCCCAATCTTTCGCTCCAGTAGAAAGTCACTTCCCCCCACTACATCGTGATAAGATTTCCCCAGAGAGAGTCAGATGGTGCCACTCCACCCCCACCTCCCTTTACCTCGTTTCCTCTCCTTTATCTGTTTTAACCCTCCTCTCCGTCACTCCCTGAGTCCCCCCCACCTCTCTCTCTTCTCATCGTCTCTTGCCATCATATCACTCATCCCACCCGGCACTAGTGTGTGAAGAGCACTGGGGGAGAAACCTCCACCGAGGGGCCTCTTAAGTATTCAAGGTCACTGCTTGACAAAGCGTACGCTGCAGCGCATGAAGTGTTTCACAAGACATGTGATGTTTTGTAATATTTTGTGTGCTTCCCTGCAAATCTGATGTGCCCACGCACGTGTGTGTGTTTGTGTTTGTGTGTGTGTGTGTGTGTGTGTGTGTGTGTGTGTGTGTGTGTGTGTGTGTGTGTGTGTGTGTGTGTGTGTCTGTGTGTGTGTGTGTGTGTGTGTGTGTGTGTGTTTCTGTGTGTGTGTGTGTGTGTGTATGTATGTGTGTTTGAGTGAGTGAGTGAGCAGTTTGCGAAACAGGATGACCCATGGTCAGGGTGTGTCTCACCAATGAAAGTGTTTACACACTTTTAGATTTTCATCACTCTTTCTTAAGACTGAATTGACTAATAGTAGATCACGTTCACTTTGACCCGTTTTCGCATTTATCGCATCTCCGAAATGACGACTTTACAATAAGGGAAACTGTCTTGATAGCTCCATAGCATTAAGTGTTTCATAATCTCAAGATTCAAGAGTGTTTCTCAACTTTGGAGGATATAGTGATCCTTTATGGAGCCATAATTTCAGGTGTCCTGATACTACATACTGTCACTGCAAAACATCAGGTTAGAATTCCAGCTTGGGACGTTTGTTGCATGTCGTACCCTGCAGTCGCTCACCTCGTTTCCTCCTCTGTCTCCCTTTTTATTGCCTGCTATCAAATGAAGGTGAAAACACCCAATCAAATAATCTTTCAACAAAGAAACAACCTAAAAACCTCTCAAATAAGTTTTCACCTGACTGTAATAGTATAAATTGCTCTGGTTTTGGCTTAACTTGAATCTCAGCAACAACATTTACAGAACAAAAACTGAAGCCAGATATCATATGATACAATCCCCCCCAAAAACCCAACAACAACAACAAAAACATCTATCTATCACAAGTGATGGAAGTAATAGAAGACTCACCCACACCTACTTCGACACACATTGTGAATGACAGTGATGTACAGTCTGCGGCCATCAGCCAAGCTAACATTGATCAGGACTGGCTGCCAGCGCACCACCAAATCAATCATGTCCATTGATCCAACGCCAGGGGAAGAATGTGTGTGTATATTGGGGAATGCTTGTTGTTGCAGGCTATAAAGAATATGATATTACTGTAAGGTTAAAATTAGAGTAAAATCAATACTGATTTACAAGGCTGCAAGGCTCAAGGAGCTCAAGCAAAGAAAAAAAAAAGCCAGCGTGTTATCCGCTTACTCAATAAAATAGCATGGGCTACACAAGGTCTTCACAGTGAAAGATGCCTTTTTAGCACGTGAACACACCGAGGCAGAGCCAAGGTCTCTATACAGTGTATATTATGCACTCCAGTTTTGTACAATTGCAGTCCTGTACGTTATTAAAAATAATAATGCAAGTAGCATAATGTCTGTGAGCCCTGTACATGAGGTCAATCACTCTACAAAGATTGCATTTGACTGCCAAATGTAAAATTTATTCTATTGACAATGTAATCGAGTATAACCAAGGTTAACTGTTCTCAAACTAGACCAAATACACATTTGCATTCATCATTATTCATCCATCTTCAGTTTGTTCATGGTCAGGGGTCAAATGCAAGTTTACCTCAATCCAATGACTGAAGGTCAGGAGGTCAGGAGGGGATTAGTGTAAAACCAATGGCTCCTCCAAATCATTTTCAGATCTGCTGGATCTCAGAAGAGGGTATGAATGAGGGAGGATGAATTGAACATCTCAACATGCAAAATGACAAACGCTGGAAAAGTAACGAGAAGATTTTTTTTCGAATAACTATCTTTCTCTTTCAGATATCAGCGTAGATAAAGAGGAAGGAGAGAGGAAAAACGAGTGGGAGAGACATGGCCTCAAGACCTGTGTTATTTTGTTTTTTTTTAGACTGTCCCTCAATACTTCTCTCCATTTCAGTCGGCCCCAGTGGAGCTGCAGATGTTTGACACAGATACGACGCTAAAAGACAGGCGAATAAATAGAAATGAATGTTACAGTGGGTGGGATGAGAGAGAGAGAGAGAGAGGGATGGAGTGAGTGTGTGACCCTTCTTATCTATCTAGGAGACAAAGGAGACACAGTATCACACTGGGACCAAAACATAAAAATGTGAGGGAGGCAAAAGAAGAAGAAGAAGAAGAAAAAAAATTGGACAGGCCTGCTTTATATGGTTTAAGAACAATGTCCTGCATTTCTTTCTGTTAACCGCAAAACTGCAAGGCACTTATCCTCCTGTGTACACACACACACACACACACACACACACACACCTCTTCCACAACACATAAATGCAGGCTTCCTCACACATGCACATAGTTGCACAGACTCAGACCTAAAAAAGGCACTTTACACATGAAAGGATGTGGGGGGGTGGGGGGTGTTCCGGTGTGTAGTGTGTGTGTGTGGGGAGGGGGGGGGGGGGCAGCGCAGGCGGCTGTTCAGAGTGTGTCTTTTTATCAGGTGAAGGAGAAGCAGGGAAGGGGCGGGGGGGCGTATAAGATTTATCTGCTGCCGTCGGAAAACTTTGACCTCAGAGTTGTAAATCTGTCAGAGGAGTCTAGCCAGCTCAACAGGAAACACGAAGAGGAAAAGAGGGGTGGGGGGTGGGGGGCGGGAGTGGTTGTGCAGGGTGGGATGGTTTGGGGTGGGGGGCACACCCATAGGCTCAACCATTTCAAAAGAGGCACTTTTCAGAGGGTTTTTTTTTGGGGGGGGGGGGTGGCAGCCATGTTTACAGTTCTGAAACTGATCCCCGACAGCCGGCAAATCTCCCTCCAGCTTTACCCCCCACCCCATCACTCCCCAGAAGGAGAAAAAAAACAGTTAAACTCATACATGCACAGAAACTATGCAGGAAATTACTCTTTTGATATATGAATGTTTCAAATGTCTAGTTGTACTTGTAGCATATATCATTTGAGATGCACTTCCAGCGATCATGGTGAGCTGGTTCCCATTCTTAGTGAAACACTGGTGGAACTTCCGTGGAAGCTCCAGCGTTATTAGGACCGTGTCGGCACAAATGTGCACGAATGAACAAAAACATGTCTCCTCTTCTTGTGCTTCTTTCTGTTTGATTTCCACTTGCCATAAAAGAAGCATTTCAGAGAAGAGAGCGCACAACTGAAACAAGCCGTGGAAGTGCAAAACAAGCAGTTTGGGAACGTTGACGCATCGATTTAAATTACGGAAAATAAAAAAAAGTTTTTTGGGTTTAAGGCTCTGAGTGCAGGTCCAAATAACAATGATGACTCGAGATTAAATTACACTTTACAGTAATGCTGATGAATGTATGTTAACCAAAAACAAAGTAAGTTAATTTCTAGTGTCAGTAAAACCCTGACTCTTGGAAATTACATAAATATATTTCATACCTTTACTTATCCTGTAGCAGCCACAACCAACGTCGCAATGTAGAACTGATAAAGATCATGTGGCACTGAGCTCCTCAACTCGAGTGCATTTAATTATGTGTCTTTGTCTCCTTTCACACAGTGTAACCACACTCAGCATGCACAGATACCAGTTGAATCCACATCTCCTACACTATCTAAAGGCTCACTTGACCCAACATCTTTCCTGCTGGGATTAGTGTGGCCACTCTGTCCTTTGCTTGTCCTGTACTGTGTGCCTGCTCCGTGCCAGCGGGGCAGGGCAATTGGACACACTTTACGGGGACTAAAAGCGTCTATTACTGAGCCCTGGGAAACCCCAACACCTTGGCACAGGGTGGCACGCTGTCACAGGATGCCCTGGGAACGGCTCAATTAGCCACCTGGCCACTGTCTCCCCATCGCAAGACGGAGCTTCTCAGCCCGTGGGCGGCGGTGCAGTGGATCGAATGAACAGAATGCCATGTTCTGTTTGGCAGCCAGACGCACACACAGGCTTGAGGGAACACCTTCCTTGCTGTTGGATCTTATTTTATTCATTTCCTAATCATCCCCCCCAAAATAGTGCCTCGACGACAGGCGCGCTGGTATAGAGGGAATGAGATCATCGAAAAAACTATTGTTCTCCTCCAGCAGCCCACACCTTCGCATTGCATTGGTTTGACTGAAATCCCGAGAGAAAAACATAGAGGGACAATGAGAAGGATGAGCTATTGTGTCAATGAGTTCATTCACAAATCAACATGAGCTATGAGGATACAGTGCGAACGCGCAGGAGCATACTTTGACTGCATGAAAGCAAAGTTGTGGAGAAGTCGCAGACGATGTCACCCCACGAGCATGTGAGATGTGTTTTGTTGTGGATTGGAGTGACTGGCTATGTGCTTACAGACGCTGTGTGTGAGAGGGCACGTGTGAGCGTATGTCTGTTCCTGCATGTGCGACAGTTGTGTAGGTGACAAAGACAGAGGCCAAACCAAGGGTACTGTTAGTCAAGACAGACAGTGAATATATGCACACACACACACACACACACACACACACACATGCTGCCACACACGCACATACACGCACACTTCTCACATTACTGGGGGTGAGGGATTTTTTCATGCTTTCGTTGAGTGAAAGAGAGAAAGAGAGGTGTGAAGCCCCAGTCACGCAATGCCACTCTGTTTGGCTCACTCTGTGTGTGTGTGTGCGTGTATGTGTGTGTGTGTGTGTGTGTGCGCGTGTGTGTGTGTGTGTGTGTTGTGGAGGCTATGGTGCCCATAGTGTGCCAAATTAGGTATGTGCATTGTGGTTAGCTGGAGTGAGTGCTTCTCTGCACATAAAGGTGACAATAACGTTGAGCGACCTGCACACAGGAAGTCATAGTTCGTGACACCGCCCTTAAAATGTTCAAAAACAAATTTGCACCTTTAAAAAGGTGAATCTCTACAAAACGTCTTACACTACTCGCAGGTCTGGCAATATCATCAGCTTACAACAGCGGACTCAAGACAGAGCCTCGCTCACACACTCGCCCACTGGACCGCCTCATCTGGAGCCCGGTGGCAGACGTTTCAGCTGCGAGTCCGCCTGCAGGCACACGTGCACATGTGCTGGCATGGGGGAGGTGCAGAGGGCACTGGAGGCCACATTTGGGGAACTTGTTGTGGTAACAGATACAGGTGTGATTTCATAGAAGGGGAAGTGAAAGCTGAGGGCTGCAGCTGTTCATGTCTAGAAGGCCTCATCCAATGCTAACAATATGAGAAAGGAAGTGAGGAGCAGAAACTTGCCCCCTGTGCCACATTGATTGTAACGCAAAGAGCATTGCAATCTGTTGTGCATACGAGTCTAACTGTGTGTGTTATTGTTGCCTGGGCCGGCAAGACACCGCAGTCACACTCAGCCCTTTTCCTCTTCCTTGGTTACCGCTGGTGAGATAAACACAATAAACACAAGGTGGGAAGTAGAAAATCATGTGTGGCCGTTAATTGTTAATGCAGCTTACTAAAACTGAAGTGACTCATTCTGGTTTTGGTAATGCTGACAAAGATATCTGCTTCCACGAGAAAAGGTCAAAGTTACACCGCAGACAAACTGGCACACTGAAACCTCCCCCTCACCCTCCATCGGGCCACCAGTCATGTGTACCCACAAAGGTCTTGGATCACATAAGGTCATTATGAGTAGAGGGTAGTCTCGGTTCATGGATCAAAACTGAAGCGTGGTTTTCACAGGAAATCGATGAGTGGAAAAAAAAAATATCTGAATCATTTTGTTCTTAAAATAACAATTAATGAATACGTATTTTAACACATTACTAAATGAGTTTAACTGTACGGTGTCTATATGGCCAATGTAACTGGACAATAAATTAAAAAATCTTACCTGCATCTACCCCCCCCCCCCCCCCCCCCCCCCCCCCCCCAATAGACTAAAGGGATGGAATCTGGGATGAGAAAGAAAAATTGAATAAGAGGACAACCCTGCTGACCAATGAATGAACAGCACTCTCCTCTCCCTAAATCTTGAGCAACATACCCAGGGGAGCATGTCTTTAAACACCTGGGATGAGAATAATTCAAGAAGAGGACGGACTTGCTGACCAGCACAATCTCCACAGGGAGAGAACAACTGCAGACTTCAGTTGCGCCGTGGCCTCTCCCAGGTGTCGAGGTGTGTGTGATTGTGGAGCGAGTAAGACAGCACCCTCGGCTCGCTCGCTTCCATGTTTCAAATCAGCACTGGGTAGTTGAGAGAGAGGTGGAGGTGAGGGTTGTTTTTGGCCTGAACCCAAATACCACCACACTTCTACTCCCCGCGTTCCCCCTTACCCATCTCACAGACTCCCACTCTAAGCCCTGAGCTCTAGTATGAAATCAACATTGGGCCTGCAGGAAATGAGAGATCTCCACAGGAGATAGAGGAGGGAGGGAAGCAGGGGGAGGAGACAAAAGAAAAACAGCGGAAAGAACCATAGATTTAACTTTTGGCATCCCAATGTCCACTCTCCATGTTATGGTCCCGCTCCCATTTCCTCTATCTCCTCCTTTCCTTGTCTCTCTCTGTCTTTCTGTCTCCGTCTCCGTGAACATCTGCTTGCTGTGTGTGTCCGTGCATGCAGCTGTGCCTGCGTCTATATAATGAGCTCCAAGGGCTCGCCTTATGAAAGGCTCCGGGCTTGTTGTTCTTTCCTGGCACAGTAATGCGCCGGCTAGGCCAAGAAAGTGGACAAGCAGCGAGCTATTTCAGCGGGGCCTTGTTTTTGTTGTTCCACGCTCAAAGACAACATGACCTCACGTGACCCCGTCCCAGCCACTCACTGCTGGAACAGTGTCCAAGGTGTGGGTGGCAGATCTCGGCACCACCGAGCAGCCCCGCCGAACGCAGAGGAGCGCGCGCTCTGCCCCCCCCAAAAAAAGGGCCACTTCAGGAGACGCGGTCTCACCGGGCCCAGAGAGGTATTTTGACTTTCAACGTGTACGCACAAGTGTGCATACAAATGTGTCTCGGTGCGGAGCCGCAGATAAGCAGGACAGACACACACACACACACACACACACACACACACACACACACACACACACACTCGTGCACACAAAAGGGGTGGGGTAGCATTGAGGGGCTCGCTTAATGGCTTTTAAATTTCCACTGAGCGAGTGACTTACAACTGTGGAGGAGCACAGCTGTTCCTGATTTGGGGAACAAAGAGGGGGTAACGGCAGCGATCTGAGAGTCCGGACCGGGCTGCTCTCATTTAATGGGCTAAAATCTCCCAGGAATGACACAAATGTGTGTGCGTGTGTGCGTGTGTGTGTGTCCGCGCTTGCCTCAAAGTATCCGAGGTCATTCCCTCCATATACTTACTCTGTTGTGTGGATTCCCTTTTGTGCACATACTGTATGTGCCTGTTGGTGCAAGTGTGTACTTGTGCGTAGGAGGCCGGGGAGGCAACGAGATCCGTCTGCGTCTACAGCCATAGATTATGGCCACGGAGCGAGCGAGAGCAGAGTTACGGCCCTACAGAGCTGAGCGATAGTGAAGGTCAATTCATTTGGGAATAAACTAGAAGTGGGGGGGGGGGGGGGGGGCTCAGATGCGTGAGATTCAATGCGGAAGGAGGGAGCAGGAGAAAGGAGGGGAGACAACTAGAGCGAGAAAAGGAGAGAGGAGATTAAGGCCAGAGCTCATCTAAGCATGTCAGCCAGGTGGAAAAAAAATCCAACTCGCTCTGATCAAAGTCTTTCTATCTGAGGCAGACAACAACGCAGCACGTTTGAACATGGCCTCACTTGAATACGCCGTGCTTCTCGATGTCAAACTTTTATAGCGGAGTTCCATCCCTTGAAATACTGCTTCCTGACCCACCCCGCCTCCCCCCTTGCCGCGCACACACACACACACACACACACACACACACACACACACACACATACACTCCCCCCCGAGTTGTGCTTTGTTTCCTGCCGCTGGTGAACGCAGCCCTTTTCCTCGGAGGCCCCCGCGCTGCACTGCAGCCTTGTAAAACATAGCAGGTCAGCGTCACATGACTGAGGTCTAGGACACTGAGGGCCGGGGCCGGCCCCTCTGCCTGGCCGAGCAGGAGTTGGGTGTCAAAGTACACATGGGTGGGGCAGCGCAGGGGGAGAAGGGAAAGGGGGACTGACAGACGGAGAAAGAATAATCGAGAAAAGGAAAAGAGGACGGAGAGATAAAGAACGTGAGGGAGGGAGGAAAGTATGTTAGCAGTGAAGCAGTGACTCTCCCCACAAGCTGAAAGCACTAAAAGAATATTATTTCCATCCATCCCTCCCTCCCCAAAGAACACCTTTCTGCACTCTCATCTATCACCTCCTCCCAAAAACAGAGTAACTTTTTTTTTTCTTCCTCACCTCAGGTCTGAGATGCTCAGTCAACCGTAGACTGATGTAGACGTGAACGCCCCCCCCCCCCCCCCCCCCGTTTCACTGAGTGATTGGAGCTGACATACATATGGAGCACACTCATCCTGGTAGCACTCAGAAATGAGGGGGGGGGGGGGGGTGCACACTCAAACACATAGATCAAACACATAGATGCACACCCCGTCTCCATATACATGCATTTACACACTCTCTACATTAGTAAAATCACTTTTCTGTCCAGGCCGTGCATGATGTCGTGGATTCCTTCACCGGGTTCAGTTACATGCAACATATTAGATAATAGAACTATTCTCCTTCTGTTTTACTTCCTTTAATTTTAGTCCCCCCCCCCCGTCTTGTGTTTGCACTAAGCACTTGGACTGTGTCCCCCGAGGTCCCCAGCTTTGCAGGAAGCCTGTCACACTAATAGATTTCACCTTCTCTCATTTTCCCTCTCTCTCTCCCTCTCTCCGTCACTCCCCCTCTCACCCTCCGTCTCATCTGCTGCCCATTACAGAGACAAGTGTCTGCTCACCACCAGCTACTGTTGCCCAAATGTAATGACAGAATTGGATATCTGGCGTGGAGTGGCAAACATTTCTTTCAAAATCAAGCTAGATTTTCTATCAAGCTGCTGCTTCCTGGTACAAAAAGAATGGGTGCGAGTGCATTACACGCCATTTCTCATCCGGCATTGCTGTACATGCGGGGACTTTAACAAGCTGATGAAAGCTGTTAAAACAGCAACCGCACATTCTGTCATGGTCAGTTAATGTGCCATTACAACAGGAGTCTACATGCAGGCTACAGCAGCTTGGTGAGTTCCACACAGCTTTGAACTACATGCCCACGGTGAATTCTAAGTTCCCATTCTTAAAAAAAACCCACCAACATATAGTTCCTGCTTCGTGCCTAAAAGCAAAAACCAGCAAATTTCAATTCCACACAAGGTCGTCCAACAAGTTGAAGAGCCTGCCAGGATTCAATTGTCTCATAATACAAAAATACAAAAATAATGTTTCACAATTTTTTATCTTATCAGTTGTTGTTTTCTACATTCCATGTGGCGTCCTGTCAACATAAAAGCTTATATCTCCTTATTTACATCTCCCTTTATCCAGGATCTCTCTTCCACTAAAAGTATGCAGGAGTTTGTCAGAATTCACCTCGTTGGTGTCTCTGCTCGACAGCACCGGTGTGTGCATTTCTCAGACTTGTGTCCTCTGGAATCCACCTGCAATAACCTCACCCCCCCCCCCCCCCCCCCCCCCCCCCCCCCTCCTCGGGGCCCCTCGCTCCGTCTTGCTCATCCCACATGTCACATCACATTTCCCTGGCAGCCCCAGGAAAAGGGCAGAGGCCTTATTGAATTGATGTGGCTCTCTTACAGGAGCAGGGCCGGGGACAAGGACAGGCGCGCACAGGCACATACATAAAGGCGGACGACGAGGACGAGGGGGTGGAGTGACACTGTGTGCACACACTGTCCTTCACCTGTCACCTGCTTCCATTTGCAGTGTGGTCGTGGACTTGTTGAACTTAGTGTCTGCATACAGAACATATGTTAATGCATGAACTTGTAAAATCTACACACACACACACACACACACACACACACACACACACACAGAAAGACGTCTTTGTCTCTGTCACACTCACTCTGACAGGGCTATGGCAACAACGCAGCGTTACACCATGTCATGCCCCAGTAGTTTTGAAAAGGGAGTTCTCTCTCTCCCTCTCTCTGGCAGCCCCGGTCGCCTCGGCGACAAGCTGGGCAATGACGACACCTATTGGTGCTCGCGAGACATCGTTCTGCAATGGGAGATGTTGCAGAGAATAAATGAGATGAATAACCAGCGATATTGAGTACATTCATCATCCACTGACAGTAAATACACGGGAGAAAATTGACACAAGCTCATAAACATCTATCACAGACGTGTGTTTTCGTCAACACACATTTGAGTGTGGAATGTGCGACCGATGAATCAGATGCAGCGAGCACAGGGGGGGGCTAGGCTGTGATGCTCTCTGTGTTTTCACACACACTTTCCTCTTTGTCCCTTCCCTCCGTCATCTACTTTCCCATGGTGCTTCTTCGTGACTCCCGTTACTCCTGATTTATTCCTGTTCCCCGCAGCCTGCACGCAGTCTTTTACATGTCCAGTTAAGCAATTCTCTCCTCTAATTGGTTAATGGAGGGCAGAGGGGTTTGGTGTTAAGGGAAATCCCAGGAGCCTCTGAGGGCCTGCTTCATGCCCACTGGACTGGAAGGGAGCCAAAATGTATTCGCCACCAGCCCCCTCCCCCTCCCAACACCTCTACTGGGCTGGACGAGATCCAAGATGGATGCCTCCAGGGCTGTGCTGCTGTGAAACTTACACCAATGTAGAGGAAATCTGGAGGAGACCGGCTTTTGCATCACCAGTGCTCAGTATTTATACAGCAAGCGATGACTCTTCAAGCAAATCCACGTCACATGATATTATGACCCAAAACTGCCTCCTTTAAACTACTTGAAACCCTAAATATGACTTAATAATCTGTGACTAGGACATGGAAATCATATTATATCAATAATGCATCAAAGGCTAGATCTATCTCTGTGACACAAACACCAGCGCACGGAGCAAATTCAAGACGGGAATTGCAGCATCATATCAAGCCACCAGTCCTGCTCAGCGCTTTGGAAAAATGCTTTGTGGAAGAAAAAAAAAAAACGGAGCAATTTTCAGAGACGGTGTCTTGAAGCTCAGTGATCCACAATGCTTCTGCATGCAGCTGTCTCCCTGAGGATAGAGAAAAAACACAGAGTGTGGGGGGGGGGAGGAGCGGGAGAAAGTACACGTCAGTCCACAGAGAGGAGAGGTGAGGTGAGAGGGAGAGTGACGCAGAGAGAAAAATACAAACAGGGCGTTGGGTCTTAATATAGATTCGTCTGTATCAAAGGTCAAAGTGGAACCAGGAGGGAGCAGTGCTGTCACAACTGTGGATTTAATCTGCACTCCTTCCCTTTCCCACCTTCATCCCATCGTCACTGTCAACAGTGCTGGAAGCAGCACTCACATCTTTACTTAACCCTGGTGTTTGTGTTCAGTTCAAAAGAATGAGACAAGGACACCTTTTTTTTTCAAGATGAAACTCCACGGCACGAGATTATTTTGCGTGCAGAGCATGTGGGGGGGGAAATGTACACACTGGGACACAGACAGGCGGCAGCTGTGGGAGGACTTTCTTCCGGATGCATGCTCTGAGTTGACATTATTTTTTTTTGATTCACTTTCATACCCACAATTTATTCCTACATTACCCTCACCACACTCGTATCATTGCCTGTGTTTGACTTGGTCATAATAAGACAAAGGTCAAAAATAAACGTCAAACGAAAACATTGCTTCATTCCATATTTCCCTAGATAAGTATGACACATGCCATCATGTCATTGAGATTAATTGTCACTTTGGAGATTCATTGCAAAGAAAAATCATCTGTGTTATCTTTATTTTTTGGGGCAATATATGTCAAGGATTGTTTTATGAAATTATAATGTCAGTAATGTCTATGTGTGTGTGTGTGTGTGTGTACCTATAGCCTACTGTAAGTACCGCATTGCAGTTCTTATCTTGTACACGAACAAGCAAAATGGGAGCTATTTTGAGTTTTATCTATTTTTTTAACTACTTTTTTCCCCCAGTGTTCTATGTTGCTTGTCAATAAGTTTTAGAAGAAAAGAGCAGCTTGCTCTTGCTCTACTCAACAACGGAAACAGAAATATCCTTGAGCAAGGCACCGAGAACTTAAATGCTTCAGTGGAGCTGCTTAGTCGCCAGAGACTGGGCTTTTATCCAGCGGCACCCAGGCGTGAAAATATGTAATGGAATAAATATGAAGCAAGGTGTTGAATGACGAGGTCAACTTCCACCGGATACCGCGGTTGAGGGTTGTTCTCTGACGTCCGGACGTTAGGATGAGAAGATAGTGTGGCATTTGAATTTCTCCTTGTCCTATCAGCTTGAACTCACCAGCTGCAAAGGAGCAGGGGTCAGGGTTCAAACTGTGACAATCGCAAATGTCAAATGACTCGTCCCCTACTGTGACTGTCACCTTGCCTCATCGTTTAGGAAGCAAACAAACCAGCGGGAAGACATTGAAAGAAAGACTGAGCAAGCAGAGTAAGTCGTCTCAAGGGGCTGGGCGGATGAGCATATGAAAATGTGGCGTTACATAATGGCACATTGCATAATATGTCCCATTTGATACCGCGTCACTCACTGATGCACACTAGGACCCCACGTAAGCAGGCGGATGGGGGGGAAGGTTTATCTGGGTGAGTTGAGATGGGGGGGGGGGACGACACAGACATGGAGAGCTTATGGTTCTGTCTCTGAGCAGAAGACGTGGAGTGACGGAAGCAGGCAGCCAATGGGGAGGGGGCGTGGAGTGGGGGATGGGGAAGTGGGTAGGGGGGTGATGGTGAGTGTGTCGGGTGGAGATGGTGTGTGTGACAGTGGGTGGGCGAGAGCGCGGTTGGTCCTGGTATTTCTACCCTGTCACATCGTGTTAGTGTGCAGCCGAGCACGACTGCTGAGCACACCACTCTGGACAGCTCTGCACACACGGGGTGAACCACACACACACGCACGCACACACGCACGCACACACACACAATTCACAAGGACACAGTACCTACACTTGAGGACTTGAGTGCAAACACAAAATCTGTAATATCCCATGAGGACCACAAGGACATCCAAAACAAGTGAGCACTGATGGAGGTTTGACAGAAACCAGAGGAGAGTGCTCAACCTCCCAACTTTACTTCCATCCATCCATTCACGCATCCATCATTACAGCACTCCATCCATCTCATCAGCCATTTGTGGGTACAGTCATCGCAGAGGAATAATCGTTTCCTTTTTGTTTCTCCGAAAAATGTGCACACTCGCTGGAAACAACGAATGGAAAAGGATTAATCAGAGCCAGATGAAGGCCGTCTGTCCCCCACACAGTGCACATTCATGTTTGGAGAATATTGCGACCTGATGTTCCTGGCCCAAACGCTTCAGCGACACAGACAATGTCTTGTTTTGGAAAGAAGCCCTCCAAACCCAGATGTGCCGACTTCACAAAGTTCCAAATGAACCAAAACTATTTACTTTACCGCCATCAAACACGTCGCCACACTTGGCGAAGGGATGAAACCAAGAAGCATCGTCCTCATCAGACGACGTAATCGTGTCAGCAGGGACAGAGCAGTCTTCCCATCCAGCCTCTGTGGTCGCGTATGCATCGTGGCTCTGTGGCAATGAGCCCTCAAGGCTTTTTACAAAACATTTTCCTTGAGAACATGAGAGAAAGGGGGATGGAGGGGGGTCCGGATGACGGTGCACCATTCACATTGCAGCCCCCCCTCAGGCAGGGAAAAGAGGAGGAAGTGAAGAAGGCAGATGGAGGCGGGTGATGAGTGAAAGGAATGGAGGAACAGTAGGGGCAGCAAGAGTATTTCACTGTAAATGCTGCATTAAAATGGCGCACCCTGTGGCAACGGAGAGCTGGGTGGTGGTGGGGGGGGGGGGGGGGGGGGGGGTTGGGTGGTACAGATGGAGGCATAAGGAGGGAAAACGAGATGGAGTGGCGAGGCGTGATGTGCGGTGACCCGAGCTCTTCAGTGACGCCATAAGCTTGCCGGCACGCTTCAGCGAGCGGCTTTGAGGGAAGACAGAGCTGTGAGCTGTCCTTGGCCACCGGCTCTGTGGCTGCATGTGTGGCAGGCCAGAGGTCAGAAGAGTACACACAGAAATGCATATGTCAGCATCAGCGGGGCAGATGAGTCATGAAGGAAGATCCTCCGCAGCGGCACCATTCTGGTTCATATTCTTGTGATGAAATCATTAGATTTCACACCCGGGGTTTTCAGAGAGGAGTCACTACTTTAGGTATAGACTGAGATATCTCCACGACTCTTTTTATTTATTGCCATGAAATTATGTACAGATATTCATGGTCCCCAGAGGATAAATCCCACAGACGTTTGTGCTCCCCTGATGTTTTTCCTCTAATGCCACTATCTTCACATAGCCACGACAATATCGCAGCGTGTATGACATAAATACTGTATGAACTTTTCCCCCCTGTGTCACCATGACGTCAACAGTTGTCTTGATCATCTATTGGATGCATTGCCATGGAAATTAGAACTCAAAGGCATTCACAGTGTTGCACTCAGATACAAAGACTGACCCATCGAGAGTGTGCTAGGAACCAAGGGTAAATTGGGGTTCACCCCTGATCTTTAACCTCCCCCATGGCTTGATGTGGCCCTGACCATAAGAAGATGAACCATCACATCAAGGCATAAGGCCAGAGGTAGCAGTTTGAAGATACAAGGAAGTACGTGTTGACATCAGATGATGTTTCCTGCAACTTTCATAGGACGGTTTCTAAAAAAGACAATGTAATGTGGAACTAATTACAGGGAGTACGGGGGGGGGAAAAAGTGTTCAGTTGGTTTTCACTGACAGCATAAGCTTCCTGTGCCAAAATGAGTGTAACATTGAGTCGTAGCACTCCGTTGAATCACATCAGGCCAGCAGACACATAAATGTAAAATGTGCCTTGTGTTATTGAGCCAGTTTTTCTATAGGCAGAAAGATAGCAAGCTTCATCTGCCACCAAGAACAACTCTTACGAACAAACAAACAGAAATATACATACAGTACGTACACAACATTCAAGCCATGAGAAACACGATTATCAGCCGTGGATCTAAAAGTGTTCATTGAAAAATCTGTTGGAACAATAAGACCTTCTGAGTCGCTCAGTAGAACGCGGAGGCATCACAAGTGGCTCATTAAAAGAAAAAAAGAAGGTCCTCTGACTAAACACAGTGTACAGAACTGTGTTTAGTTTGGTCCTTGCTCTCTTGCCCCCCCCAGCAGAGCACAGCATACAAAAGAAGACCGGCCAAGATTCCCTGATGAAAGACGCAGACGGGCTTCGTGCTAATGTCAGAGGATCTAAGTTTCCTCAGGCAGGACCTCATGTCTGGGCCTTTTTGGACACAGCCTCAGTGTTTAATTCCCTGTCCGAATGGACACGGAGACACTTGTGAGACTCTTGGATCTGCCGACCCTCAATTGTAACCGGGGAGCCCTCCGCCATTCTTCCTTCTGAAATCAATATTTAACCCTTTGCTCTTCCCAACATTCAATTCAAAAAGGTTTGCATCACACAGGCTGACAAAAGGATTCAACCTCTCTCCTGCAGGCCAGGCCACCGCCTTCGATTAGGTCGACCCACTTCACCAGTGTCATCCGAACATGTTTTGGATTTGACCGGACACCTGACTGTGCCTTTAGGCAGCCGTATGAATAGAACTGTGCCCTGCGATGATCCTGTTATAGTTCAAATAGTGTCCGACAGACAAACTGAGGTCGAGGCAAAAGATCCTCTTAAACCAATGCAAATGTTGTGTTGTGCACATTTGAATATTTTACTTTAAACTTCTTTTAAGCAAATGCATCTGGAAACAGCAACAACAACTCTGAACTGTATTTTATAATTTGTTGTTTTTTATTATAACTCAAGTAAACGAGTGGGCTCTCTCACAGAACTGTTTATCTTTTACTCTCATTTTGTTTTCCCCTCCACTGTCAAATTAAATATCCAGGAAGCCTCTTTGCAAATAATTGCAGTTATTAGTGTTTTCATTTTTCCCCTGTTCCTGAAATATACCATGTTTATCCTTAGCTTCGGGAGACTGGAGTCAACGTGATTGGGTCACAAGTTCCCGGAGCTCAGGCCAGTAAACAAGCGGCATGATTTGCTTAGAACTGGGCTCTGTGCCGTGAATGAAACCAAATCAGTTTGGAGCAGAAGAAAAGGGCAGGAATAATGTTTCTCGAAAAAAAGCATCTTCTGAAGTACTGTCCCTGCATGACTTGGCAGAACGTGAGGTGCTCAGATATATACGCCGCATGCGGGGCTGTCAGTCAGCGAGGTGTGTATTGACAGAGGCCCCATGGAGCGGACCAGGGCCTCAGATACAGAGCACATGCAGGTACGGCCCCAGAAATGTCTCACTCAAGGTGAGAGGAGGAGGGACAAAGAAGTGGAGGGAGCGAGAGAGAGAGAGAAAGAGAGGGGAGGGGTGCAGCGAAAGATGTTATCACTTTCCATCTCCTCCTCTGTGCCTGGTGTGAAGGGAGTCGCTGAAAACAGATGACCTACATCTTCATTGAGACAGACTCCAGCAGCGAGGCCTCCCCGGATTCAGAAAAGACAGAGTGAAGAATGGAGAGGCACAGAAGAAGAGGAAGAAGAAGAAGAAGAAGAAAAACAGAGAGAGAACGTCTGGGGAGGAGATGTACACTGAGAGAAGGGGAAACAGGCAGACTTCCAGTTTGACAAGGCAGACATGAGGAGGTAGAGACGCAGGCACACAAAAGGAAACGGGCAAAGTTTCGATGGTAATCCTCTTCGACTTCTCTTCCCTTCCCTCTGGAGCGGTTACATAAATCACATCTAGAATTCTGTTCTATGCACATCAAAGAGCCTGCGCCGCTATGCAATCTGCATATATGATGTGTCCAGGGAACAGCAGGAGGGGTGTGTGTGTGTGTGGGGGGGGGGCTGTGTTTCTGGGGGGAATGTTTGAGTCAAACATAAGCCTGTTTGGAGAGACGACTCTGTGTTCAGATGAGTCACTTGGATCTGTGACTGCTGAGGTCGTCAAATGATAATCGCATTTTTTCTTATCCGCGATCGTAAATGTGGAGAAAATCATTAACTTTACATGGAGCGGTTCTGTTTTTCAAGGTGGAATGGCCGAATGAGACATTAGATTGTGTCAGGATTCATGAGTTAGGAGCCTCGGTGTCATGCAGAGGTCTCAAGAAAAGAAAAAAAAAAACCATCCGCCCTTGTAATGTGGACGGCGTCAAAGGGGAATATGAATATGGCTGCAAATGGAGTCATCTCACTGAGGATGAGAGCTTCATATTTTCACGTGAGCAGCATTTCCTGCTCCTCTGCTGCCACCCACTGTTCACAAAACGCGCCTCCGCGTTATTTGCCTGACGCAACTGTTTGGTTTATATTTTCACATGCTCTTGTTCTGTATATGGTGCGGGTGTTATGATGGCCTGTCAGACCTTTTCATTTGCTTTTGGAAAAATAAACTTATGACAGTGACGGAGAGAAATATCTAGCTTTTGTGAAATATAACAACAGGATCACGGTAACCTACATATGTACGTTTTGACAGTCATTGCTCTACAGGGTTAAAGTGTAACATCTAAATACAGTCTATTAGTGAAAGTGTCAAACATATCCCCTCCAGACACGTTTCAAGAATAGAATAGATTCTTTATTGTCATTGTACATGTACAACGACATTGTGTGCAGTCCTGTCAATGCAAAGATCAGGGAAAAAAAGTGCATGAAGACATATAAAAACACTCTGCTTTGATTATTCATTAGGATCTGATGTGGTCGACAACAACAAGTACAACATGACCTCGTTGAAAAATGAACATGCACATTTATGATGATAGTTGAAGAGCTGGACACAATATGCATGTGCAGCGCAGGCTTCAGATTTTCACAGTCAGACTCGTAAAATCTGCATCCAACATGCTGTTATGCACAATATGTGCTGTGCGTGTATGTGCATCTTCATGTTAGACAAAACAGAAAAAACGTCCCCCTCTTCAACAGTTGAACGTGAAAACGGCAGTTAACTAATCGTGTGTATATATATACACAAATATTTATATATACACACATATTACACACACATTATAGATTATGTTTAGTCGACAAATCCTGTCTTGTTTAATCACTTGGATTTGATCATTGAATGTTAAAAATCTGATGACATTGAAAATAGGTCTGAGTTTGAAATAAGCTCAATGTGCAAATGTCTAGAGATTTACATTTAATTTCCTACTTCCAGGCTTCACACTGAGCGTATCGGACTTTTGGCAGGAGAGCGAAAAACGCACTTTTCCTAAAAAGTCGAACAATTTCCACAAAGGAGGCGGTTTCCAGCTTACCGGTACAGTTCCGGCCACTTATAGATTCTGACGTCACTGTTCAACTCCACTAGAATGACACAATGTTCCCGGAATGCTGTTTTTGTTTTTTTCCCCTGTTACGTTACACAAGGACGTTCAATCAGTGCTCTGTTGAAACAAAGAAGAAATCAGCGCTGCGCTGTGACAAGTGTAATCCAGAGAGGTTTCCTTCCTCAACTCTGTATGGTCTAAAGCATTTCCTTATGATGTCTCCTCCATTTTTTTTGCCACGCAATCATATACAGGAATTGGAAACATAAATAATAATAATAATATGTACATGAATTTAAAAGGAAAAAAGACAGTGATGTGGTTCCGGCAGGTTTGACTCGAGGCCCTCTCACACCATTATCCTGCTGCTCACATACTTGCCGCCCCGGGGCTTGTGGCCGATGCTGGAGACCCTGCGACCGCCGCTGCTCCTCAACGATCTTCCCTTCAGCATCACACTGTTGGCCACCCTCGTCTTCTCCTCGGCCTCTGCCTCCTCCCGCTTGAAGTTGTGGAGGTTCTGGCAGACACAGAGGCTGTCCGGGGGGCCGGGCTCGCAGCTCCGGCAGAACCACTTGATGGAGCCGTAGAGAATCTCTGCACAACTGACGATCGCCGAGATCACCCCCACGACGAAGTAGAAGCAGAGGAAGACCGTTTTCTCGGCCGGGCGGGAGGTGAAGCAGTCCACTGTGTAGGGGCAAGGAAAGCGGCTGCAGGGGAACTGGGCCTCCACCTTGAAGCCGTACAGCGTCCACTGGCCCACGAGGAAGCCAACTTCTGCCACCATGCGGAAGGCCACGTTGATCATGTACAACCACCTCAAGCGTTGGTCTTCTCTGCGCTGCTGGCCGCTCGTTGGGCTGAATTTGGGGGAGACGCTCCTCTTGTTGTGGTGGTGCACGGCGTACATGAGGAAAACCAGGGAAGGCGTTGCGATGAGGACAATGTGAAACACCCAGAATCTGTACTGGGAGATGGGGAAGGCCATGTCGTAGCACACCTGCTTGCAGCCCGGCTGGAGGGTGTTGCAGGCGAACTCCTCCTGCTCATCATCGAACAAGTCACTGGCAACCGTCCCCAGGATCAGGATCCTGAACACAAGCATGAGCAGGAGCCAGAAACGGCCGAGCATCGGCGAGTGGCCCTGGAGGGTATCGAAGAGTCCGCCGAGGTAGCCCCACTCCCCCATGGTGGCAGCACTGTCTCTGGGTTTGGCTTCTCGGAAGTCTGGAGATCTATCCACTTGTCCTTCTCAGAGCAAATGAAAAGGAGATGACCGAGCGTCTTAGTATCTCACATTCACGACTCAAAGTTAGACTGACCGGCAGGTCCAAGGTCACCTGTCTGAATCATTGACAGCCGTTCAGATCCAAATGATCTGGAACCAAAAGTGAAACAAGATTATACTCCCCTCCAATAACAGCAATTCAGGACAAAACAGTTCAAAGGGCCTCGAGGATTATCAAAGTCATTCTCAGTCACTCACAAGCTGCTACCTGTGGCTGGTTGAGCCAATCCCATTTCAGGCTCTTCTGGTTTTATCTCCTGCCACACAGGAGGACTTGAACATATGAAAATGATATCCAATCCAGGCGTTAACGCTCCACACTGACTTGTACTCCTCTCACTGAACCCGAATGGCCTGTGATTGAGGTTCACCATGACTTATAATTGCGAGGGCGGCACCGGTAAAGGAAGTTCCTCACCCTCTGTGGAGTCCCAGACAGGAGAGATGTTTACCCAAAAGAGGCTAAATCTTGATGGGCATTTCAAAGAGCTTCCTAAATGGCAGGAAGGATCTGTTCTGAGCTGTGCCGCCAGTTCCCCCGGTCACAAGGGCCAACATGATTGCAATGAAAAATTTCATTCCACCTAATCCAACCTCTTATGGGTGTTGAAACTATTTTTGCATAATCTTCACTGCGCAAACCAAACGGAATGTCTTCACCCCCCTACACACAGCTGACAGCATGTTCACTTCTACTTACAATCACAAGACACCAGATAGCACACCTCCGAACCTGAAACACACCTCACGTCGGCTGGTAGGAGAGAAAGATCTTACTTCATACGTCAGATAGTCATAAGAGGTTAGATAAAGGTCAGGCAAGGTTACATGAAATCTTTCATGACGAGAAAACGAAAAACATGACGATAGAGCACCCTCAAATTAACGTGTCATGCAGTGCGATTTCATTCCGTTTTTCAATCACTGGCATCAAAAAATTTTTTTCACTAAATTGAGCTCAGTGGTTTTAGTATTTGCTCAGTGATAAAAAATCTAGTGTCTCCAATTTCTGATGTGGAAATAAAATGTTACTCACCCACTCAAATTTCCTCAATGACCTTTTCCCCGGTGTGACTGGTGCTCCTCCCCCTCTAACATACCACCTGAATACTCCTGAGAAATTGACTTGTACAGACACAAAAAAACATCTGTGACAAAATCAACTAGACGTCAGTCGTCGAGCAAGATTTTCATGCAAATCACAATTGGTAGTAACACATCAGCTTTATTTTTCAACATATAAAATGAACTGCCATTGAAATATTTACAAAGACAAAACACAAGTGGATTACAAAAGAGGAAACTTTCAAGAGACATGTGACAGAGAAATGTGCTTGACCTGCACGAAGGTAGAACCATGTCCAAGCAGAACAGATGCAAATTTTCTTATTTCAGTTTTTCTTTTGCTGTGCAATAAATCTGATTTTTTTATAGCTTATACAGACCACAGGACTGAGATCCATTTAAGCCACGAGTGTACAGCCAACCATACTTCAAGTGATAAAAGTGGCACAAGATATATGTATAACTTACTAAAGAACCTGTCTTTAATACAAAAGCCTAAAAATCAACCAAGTTCAAATGGACACTGACACAGAGGCTAAATCTAGTCTTCATCAGAGTCCGAGTCCAGGTTGTAGGTCACAGGTTTGCGGGTGCGAGAGGGCTTGTCCCGCGGTGCCGCAGCCTTGGGAGCTGCTGCCTCCTCGTCTGACACCTGGAAGCTGTCATCCTCTTCCCATTTCTTAGGTTTCTACACCATAGTAAAATATTAAGGCACAACAAGGTGTTAATAGTGACTTTCCACTCGCTAAATATGTGTATAAGAAGAAGTGCACGACCTCGCGGTCCATCAGAATTCAGCGTGAAGACTGACCTTGCTGCCGGCGGTCGTCTTGGCCTTGAGGCGAGACATGAGGTCGCCAGAGCTACTGTCGGAGTCGTCGCTGACGACCTGTTTGCGCTTGAGAACGGGCTTCGCTTTTTTAACTGCAGGTTTGGCTTCACCTTCTGAGTCACTGGATCCAAACGAAGGGACCGTCTTGGCAGCAGTGCGGGATGAAGGTTTGGGCTTAGACAGAGCTTCCAGGATGGACGGCTGCTTCACATCTTAGAGAAAAGAACGTAGGGAAGGATTCTTTATGTATAATCTACATGTGTACAACAAATATGTGACAGCATATTACTATTTAGGTTTTGTAATTGTCACAACTGCTGTTACAGTTCGATATGAGAAAAAAATACATCTATATGACACTAAACTGATTTGTCCAAATACCTGCAGCCTTTTTCTTGGCTGCAGCTGGTTTCCTGGCAGCAGCAGCTTTCTTGGGGACAGCCTCTTTGGTTTTACGTTGAACTGGAGCCTTGGGTGCAGGCACCTGATCGTCTGATTGAGCTGCACAGATCCACAAAGAGCAAATGATTTGAATCTCTGAATCAGGCTCACAATCAATGCTGGGAAAGTACGGTACTTACAGCTCGACTTGGTTTCAGCTTTTTTCAACGTTTTGCTCTTTGTCACTTTATTCCTGCAGAGAAATGAAGAAATTCGAGGTAAATGAACTGATGCAGAAGAAGCTTCACTCGTCAAGGCTGTTGATCGATACTCACGCAGGTTCTGGGGCTTTTGGAGGTGGCGCTGGAGAGTCCACATCGCTGTCCGCCATGGTGCTGGGCTCCGGGGCGAAGCTGGTGTCATCGTCACTGATGACAGCTTTGTGTTTTGGAGCATCCTTCTTCCCCCAGTCACCAAACTCATCCTCGCTGTCGGACAAACTGTACTTCACGGCAGCTTTGAAAAATTAGGCAAACAAATTGGGTTGATTTTGAAATTCTCATAATAGACAAGTCATCAAACCGCTGTGGCAGAGATCAAGTAAATTGAGATAAGAGCTAATTAGCCTGAGGAAATGAGTTCAATCAGCGTTTGAATACACAACTTTAAAACATCTGTGGAATGTTTACATCTGGTCTCAGGATCTGGGTAAGGGACCAAGTATTCAGTGTATAGACTGACCGCTGAAGTTTGGGCTGTTTGACAGATGAAAAATGTCACAATGATTAAACCAGTCAAGTTATTGTTGATGAGGGTGATGGGGGGTCTCAGTTTCACCTTTAGTTTTACGTTCAACGCGCTCCCTGGGGGCAACAACGTCCTCCGCCGCCTCCATCTCGCTGCTGGACTGTTTGTCTTCGGACTCGTCGTCTGACCACGGGCTCTTCTTGGGCTTCTTCGTAGCAGTCTTGAACTGAAGAGTGGTCTGCTTGCCTGTCTTTGATACTGCTTAGAAGAATTAGGTTTCTTAGTCATCGTTGATATAAATGCAATGAGGCCTCTTTACAGTATGAGTAGATGTGATTCAGCAAACGTGCAGTACAAGCCTTCCCTGGTTTTATGTGGCCATAAATAAAGTGTAATCTTATCTCATCCTCTTATCAGTTTTTAAATGTGTTACACTATATTTACTGATATGGACAACAACAGAGGTGGCACAAACACAAAGTTCACTTCTGTACTAAAGACTGAACTCAAACTATTTGCCAGCAGTGGAACAGTTGTTAGATTTGTCTTCCTCACCTTTTTCCTTCGGCTGAGCTTTAGTTTTCTTGCTCAGTCGTGCAGCCAAGCCAAGCTCCTCACTCGGCTCTGCGTTCTCTGCGTCCTCTGCATCTTCTCCAAACTCCATCTTCATCACCAAGTTTTCACTCTGCAATTATAAAAAATAATGTCAAACAAAACCGTACCTTCTTTATGTTGTACCAGAAAGTGCTAAGATGCAGATATGAGATTTACAAAAACAAAAAAAAAAAGTGTAGTTTCTGACAGTTGGGTTGATTGAAACTATTTTGAAAAGAAATACCTTGATTTTCCTGCCCCTCTTGCCTTCTCCTTTTTTAATGTCAGCCTTCCTGTTGGCTTCAGCTTTCATGGTACTGGTAACGCGGGGGATGACGCGGCGTCCCTGGGGCGTGGGCATAGTCTCCTGTTTCACCTTCACTGCTTTGCCTTTTCCGGTCCCCTTAACACGGGGCATGATGGCATTCTCCTTATCCTTTGCCTCAACTCTCTGAGAATAAGGAAACAGCAAGATCAGACGATGATTGAGGAGAGAATAGATTGATAGTGACGACACTGAATGAAACCAGATTTCCAGGAGACTGAATATGGATGCATGGTCCTGTGAGATTGGCAATGACTTCTGGCAATGACAGGCAGAAGAAACAAAAGAAGTACAGAAAAATAAAGGGTCAATACCTCCAGTTCCTCGGAGAAAGCAGCAAGATCTTCCTTCCACAAGTCTTCTGGATTCCTCTTCTTCAGGGTGTCCAGCTCTGTCAACTATGGAGCAGCAGTTCAGTCAGAAAATGGACGTTGTTTAGATGAAACAGAATATTTTATAATTGTACATCTTGACCATTGGTAAGCTTGTGGTATTGCTGAGCCTCACACCTTAGCATCCCTCTGTTTGCACAGCTCCTCTTTCTTCTCTTTGCTCAAGTACCACATGGGCATGCTCAGCAGGTAGTTGTAGTCCGGCCCACTGGAGTCCTCCTTCTCCGTTCCCTCCTCCTCTTCATCATCAATCTCCTCCTCATTCTAAAAGCATGAACACCAATATATATATAATTCTTGTTTGCTTAAGTGGAGGCTGAGTGTTTAGCTCCCCTTGTGGATGAGGCTGAACATCTTTTGAAAGGGTCTCACCTTCTCTTGAGCCTGTTTCCAAGCCTTGACTGGGTCAGAGTCGTAGCCCATCTGCTGAAGCATGCGGATCAGTTCCTTCTTTGGCTTGTTTTCTAAAAGTAGATGAAAATTATGAATACTTTTTGACCAGGGCAAATCAAAACACGGTCTAGGTCTAATCAACTATGGCTTAAAAAGGTTGTCTCAATTTCCATTATATTGTTACAATTTCAGAGGATGTGTTTAATTTTACACAAAACCTTACACTACAACTGTTTTTTATTGTGTAGATGTGTACAAATAGAAACAATTGATGTTTCTTGTTTGAACATCTTTCAAATTTTATCGTAGCAGCGTGTACTTTAAGCAAAATACTGTAACATGCTACTAACCAATGACCAAGGTGCCCTGGATTTTCTCCAGGATGAATCGGGCCTGGTTGGTGAGCTTGGCGCTCTCTGCTCCCAGCATGCCAACCAACCAGTCCTTTCTCAGCACATAGTATTTCTTCCTCAACTCAAAGAAGTCCTTGAGGATGTCCTGCACAGACTCGTACTTCTTCAAGCTGCCAACATGGTCAAACAGAACCTTAAAAAAACACACACAAAGTTTCTGGATGGTTGGGAAGCAAGGGGAAGCTTTTCAGAAATGCATGAGATTTTACAGCAAGGTCCAGCTAGATGTGGCAGTCATTACCATAGAATTGCATGTGAGAGGACTCTGCAGTTTAAAGACTTTATGGAGGCCAGCAGCTTCCACCTCCCTCAGCTTGTCTTCCGTCATCTTGACCACAAAGCGCACAGTGGCGTCGGTGTGGTACTCCTTATAGTCTGTGATCAGAGGAGGGACCTTCTCAGTGCCATTCAACATCGGCTCCAGCACGTTCTCCTTGTAGGCCTGAACCACAGAGACATAAATGACACAGGTGATTAAAATAGACTCACATGTGATTAAAATAGACTCACATTTATTATAATTAATGATGTGTACATGATGGAACGTGCCTAAGTGGACAGACAAAGTTTTCGCTAACCTGCGTCCAAGATTTGACGGGCAATTCAGAGATCTCAATGGTAGTGGAGTCAATGATGGCGACCTCTCCGCTGTTCATGTACTGGTTGTCCATCACCTGCTCAATTGTACCTCTGAAGCCTTTGTAGTTTGGAAGCTATGGGAGGGGAAAAGTCCCCCTTGTCATTTTTTTTGTACATCGGAAAACAAGAGTGTCAGACAGCAACGACAATCACTTCCTGTCCTCACCATGGGCAGAGGCTCGTCGCCATTGAGCATACGGTTGATGTTGTTGATGATCTCTCGTATGTCATAGTTTGGGATCTTGCTGGCCCAGCCTGTGCCGATACCCTCAGCACCGTTCACCAGCACAGTGGGGATGATGGGCATGTACCACTCTGGCTCTACACGCTGGTTGTCGTCGTAGTTGTACTTGAGCAGGTTGTCGTCCACGGGTGGGAAAACAAGTCGCGCCAGAGGGCTGGAAGGACAAAAGGTGCCAAGAAATTAACTCCCCCACATTCTGAAACCACTTACACTGGTGCAGGAGGCCCGTGGCTTCAGACTGGTCAGTGGGTTGTGAGGAGGCTGCTGACCTGAGCATGGTGAAGATGTATCGAGGGCTGGCAGAGTCCTTGCCCCCGTGCAGCCGGGTTCCAAACTGACCCAGAGGCTGCAGCAGGTTCATGTTGTTGCTTCCCACAAAGTTCTGGGCCAAACCAACAATGGTCATCATCAGAGAGATCTGGAAATGAGAAGATTACAGCATTAGTATTAACAACACGAAAAATATAGTCAGATGCTTCAACCATGAACAGTCAACACAATACAAATGTGATATTAGATGCTGTTTTACATAACATATTAAAACTATTTATTCAACCAGATCAAATCAGTGTAAAAGAAAGAGTTTTGCAAAGTAGCCAAACTAACTAAAAAGGAAGGACAAACTAAAGTTTCTTAACACACACAAAAGAATTCATCAGTTAAATTAATTGAGGCTACATCCACATGACTACATTTTGGTTCTAAAATACATAACTGCTGCTACGTTCAAACCTGGCGTCCACACTACAGAGACATTTGGAAAAGCTGCTCGTCATGTTTTAGTTTGAAAACCCTGGGGGCTGTGTTGGAGCATGGACAGGCAGAAACTTTTACATTTTTACTTTAAATACTAGTTCCAACTCGTGAAAATATATCCCTGAACTTACATTTCACCATTGTTGTTTCTTGCGCATCGTATTTTCCGTAACTAGGCAACCAACTGCAGAGAGGACAATCTGCTTCCTGTTTACACCGTTACACACAGGCTCAGTGTACGTGTAAACCTTTTCCGGTGTGTTTGTATGGACGGAGATTAATACTGGTACGCAGCTAAAGGAAAACATAGTATGGCTGTAGCCTGATGGAACCAGCCATCTCACCTCTCCATGGTGGTAGGCCGACATCTCAGCCACTGAGCCAGCCAACTGGGCCACCTTGACTTCGCGCTTGTCATTTCTTTTGAAGCAACAGAACAACACCTTCCTCTGGCCAGGCTTTAGACCTACGCACACGCACACGCACACGCACACGCACACACATTAGACCACTCTCTCAGCATTTCTTATGAGTTACAGTTCTTTGTTCTGTGTGAACATAAACATAATTTCACGCACCATCCACGAGGCAGGGAATTGACCTCTCGTTATCAGAGTTGGAGAAGAGAACCAGCTCCTTGTTGACAAAGTCATTGTAGGAGAGGGACTTTGTGGACTGACCGTACAGGTACTCCTGTGAAGACACAGAAAAACATTAAGTAAAACTCAACTGAAATCAGTAATAAATAACACGACGTTCACCAGTAGTTGGGACGTTACCTCAGGCAGGTTGTGCTCCCTGCGCTGGCGCCTGTTGGTCATGAAATTTGTCAGCCACTCTTTTCGCTCATCCACTTTCTTCTTGCTAAAGGCCTAGCAAAAAAATAGAAGATGAAAGATTATTCATATTCATTAGTCACTAATCAAATCCTGGCAAGAAATGTGATAAATTATTTAGTATTGTGTAATGGGTGTACAGGATAATTACGAGATCCAAAAAAAGTAAATTCAATTTGATGTGCTCCTCCCCAGAATGTAAATCAGATGTGTAACATCTTACAAGGGTGATAGCTTCATCGTCTTCAGGCCCGGCGTACTTGAATGGGATACGGTGTCTCTGCATATCAGAGAAGTACTCCTTTGCCTCCTGCGATGTGCTGGTTCCCAAACCTGCGTTGACAAAGTCCACAAAGGAAGAGAGTCTATAAGATGATGAATAATAATAGCACACCAATCTCTAACCAGGACACTTATCAGGTACGGAGGACTGCTTACTTCGTCTGCTTTACTACCACACAGGGGTTTGTAACAAACCTTTGTAGTATTTGATTCTCCAAGATTTGTGGTTGGACTGGCTATCCTTCCATGCATTGAATTCAGGTATACTGTAGAAAGACAGCTGGTTTTTCTTGTAAGTTGCCTAAAGAGAGGGGGGAAAAGAAGTCTTGAGGAATGTTCCAGTCTTTTGTCACTAGATGGCAGTGTTGTTTCAAATTCAAGCAGGCAACATTTTGGATTGCCATCAGAGCTGGAAGTAAATTTCCTTTCACACTTATTTACTACATTTCAACATTATTTGTTGCCTTTGTAAGGCAAGCAAAATAATTAGAGCATAATGAGGCCTGCGAGCAAGAGCGAATCCCTGTGAGTTTACGTACCTTGATGATGGGGGTGATGAACTCTTCCAGGAAGTTATGGCGCAGCAATGACGGCCAGTTATGGTGAATGAAGTTGATCAGCAAGCCCTTGATATGGGAGCCATCTTGATCCTGTCACAATCACAGGAATACAGAAGAGTCCCGTCATATTGATGTTATTAATATCAGCATGAGTTCAGGTAATAAACAAGCGGTAAAACAATACCACTTGAACTTAAGAGCTGGCCACAACCTCAACACTAGAAAACTGTATGAGTTTGTCGCAGCTTTACAAATGAGTAATAAAATAAATTTTCAATGATGTACAAAATTTGGACACAGTAAGAAGCAAAGTAAAACAGACATCAGTACACACTGAAAGCACACCTGATCTGTCATGATCATGATCTTGCCATAACGCAGACTCTTGAGGGATTCCGGGTCGCTGTAGTTCTTCTTGTACTGAAGACCAAGGATCTTAATGATGTTGTTGATCTCAGCGTTCTCCATGATCTGAGAAGGCAGACCCAAACAACTTTCACTTTCAGCAACTTACAGAAATACATAAAAAAAAACACAGTAATAAAACAGGAATTTAAAAAGACAAATTCCTGCAATCGTTTTTCATTTGATTGAACCTATTATGTTGGTTTGACAACGCCATTTATGAGCTGCCATCTAATAACCAACCTGCTTGTGTGACGCCTCCCGGACGTTGAGCATTTTTCCTCTCAGCGGAAAGACGCCATAGCGGTCCCTGCCGACAACTCCCAGCCCAGACACGGCCAGCGTCTTGGCCGAGTCTCCCTCAGTAAGGATCAGTGTGCAGCTGATGGAGTTCCTCCCACCTGCCAGAAAACATGGTTATCACTGGATAAATTGGCGAGTCCTTTTCTTTTGATATGGCCAGGCTGTATATAATAAGGAGCGAACGAGCTTGGTATTCAGTACCTGCATCATTGGCATCATCTAGTTTAGGCACCCCTTTGATTTTTGTGTGTTTGACAGCTGAGCATTTCTTGTTGAGTTGGGATTGAGCTTTGAACTTCACCCAGTTCATTATGCTTTCCACAATCCCACAGGATGTGGCCTTTGGAGAACAGAAAATGAAGAGGAATTGGTGAAATCAGAATGAATACACTTTCTGAGGTTAAGAATGAAATGAAGTGTGTTTTTTTTTATTAGTACCTGTTTGATAAACTTGTCACCGAGCTGACAGGTGGACCCAAAGTTCTTCTGCTGCAGTGTCATGTTCTCTTTGGTCTGAGAGTCGAACGTGGGATTCACAATCAGACAGTTGACAAACAGCCACATGTGGTTCTTCACCTGGAGGAAGAGAGAGGGAAGCAGACACGGTTTTATCTTTTGTTAACAGAACATATGGAAGATTTTCCATTTAGCTACTCAATATTGGTCCAACAATTATGATAACAATAATCACTCAATTCCATCTTCATTCAAATTATATATATATATATATATATATATATATATATATATATATATATATATATATATATATATATATATATATATATATATATATATGATGACTGTACCTGGAAAGGCTTGACGGCGACCCCAGCTTTGTTCTTCTTCTTCACCACTTCAATAAGCTTTCCAACCACCTGGTCAGCCACATAGTCAACGTGCCTCCCTCCCTGGGGCCCAAAGGACAACCATAAGATCCCTTTTACAGAATTAATGTCATGAATCTTAATCATAGTGACACTGAGTGGCTGGGAGAGTAGCCAAATTTGTACTTAGCTGCCAAAGAAACCTGGTCTACTAGTTCAGTCTGACTTGAAATGGTTCATAGCTGCTTTAAGATTTGAATTGAATAGAGGATGATAAAATACGTTAAAATTAAAATTGACACTCAGTACTCCAAAGGACTACTTAAAAAAATAAAAATAAATAATAAATTTGGCATGGAGGTCACGACCCCAAACTCATTCATCGACCTCTCAGCTTCACAGTGACACACAATAAACACACTACAGAGAATATAATACAATGAGACATTACCTTGGTCGTGGCAATACTGTTGACAAAGCTGACTTGCTGGAAACCTTTCTCGCTCATGGTGAGGCACACCTCCCAGCGCTCGTTGACGGTCTCGTGGACCACAGTGAGGGCGTCGCCAAGCTCATCCACCTTGTCCTTCACATACATGTCCACATAGCTACGGAAACCCGTAACCTGGAGAAAGAGAGTGACTGTCTTAGTCTTAATCACATACAGGCGCATGTGATCAACAGCAAAATCCAAAGATCTTGAACTCAACGGGTAGGCTGTTAGAAATGCCCGAGGTGTGGTTATTGTCTTTTGTATCATTTAAAATCCCTCCTCCATCAAAGCTATTCAAAAGTTGAAGATGTTACAAAAGGGGCTCTAAGAAAAAGATTAATATAAAAAGACATTCTCAGAGGAAACAGCGTGGTAACTTACTGGTAGCCTCTTGCCATTGAGGAACACACGGACACCCTTGCTGGCTCCAGCAATGTCGTAGGCCCTCCTGGTCAACAGAGCCAGTGTGTCTTTGTCCAAGGTGCTCATCTTGAACTTAGGAAGATCTGGCCTGAAGGTGATACAGGTGTATTCCTCTCCGTCAAAGGATTTGATGTTCGGATCTGCTGTCCGGCCCATGTTGTCATACCAAGTCTGTAGAAAACATGGACTCACTTTAAAATGACATTTTTCATGTACAGGTGAAGGTGAACTAAAAACGGCAAACGTAGTTTGGTCTCCTTCTTACCTGCTTGAACACCTTCTTTGACTCTTTACAGGCAGTCTCCACAGTGAACTTTGTGCTAAAGATGTTGCAAAGCTTAGCACCATATCCGTTACGTCCACCTGAAGAAAAAGACGTAGGTTGAGACGCTAGAAAAGGTTCCACTGTAGCAAGTTTATACAAAACTGTTCATACATTTCAAAGCCTTCTGTTAAGATGATATGCTTTTCTTTCATATTAAGCCCATATAATTCATAACTTCATCCAGACATCTGGGGGAAACTGCTGTAATCTTCACTCACAATATGTGATTTTTGCTAAAACTATGATTTGTTTAAACATGTCTGATAATTAAATTGTATATGTTGCTCTCACTGTTGGACTTTATTGCAAAGTTGTTTCTAGCATTTTCATCACAGGCCAAGATATCATGAATGTCATTCGTGAGATTTAAGTTATGACAACCAAGAGTCAAGGTGGACAAAACGAGAGAAATAAAATCCAGGGTGTCCAAACACAACATTTTCATTTGAATACCTCAATCAATATGTTGTATGTGAACTGTAAACAAAACAATATTGTCGTCATTATTTCACAATGATTCTCACCAGTGACTTTCTTCTCCTCGTCATCATAGTTGCTGGAGGTGAGGAGCTGTCCGAAGATGAGAGCAGGCACATAGACCTTCTCCACCTTGTGCTCCACCACCGGAATACCCTTCCCATTATTCCATACACTGATGGTGTTGTTTTCACTAAGAGGAAAAAACAAACAAACACATATTACACTATGTTCTTCTGTGATACTGAGGAGAGCTGTGGATTTATTTTACAACTTACAAGCCACTGTGGTAGGAATATAGGCTATTCTGAGATCTTATCTGGGTACTGTACAGTATTATATATTACTCACACATCAATATTAATTTTGATGCAGGACATGCTCTTGTCCCTCTGCTTATTGTCAGCTGCATTTACTGTAGGGAGAATATGAAATTGAATTATTTCATTACATCAGGCCAACTATGGGATGGGGAAAATATTGCCTATTTAGATTGTACACCATCTAAAACTATGAGACGCGTTTACTCACCAAGGATCTCATCAAAAATCTTGTAGAGCCCGGGCACAAACGTGACGTCACGACAGTTCAGTCCAGCCTCCTCGTCATACACCCACATTTGCTGAGGGAAAAAAATAGTCAAGTAGTAACTATAAAGATGCATGAATTCATATAATATGAACCATTAACGCTTTATTCTCCCTAATCAACATCCTGCAACCTTGCAGTGACAGCACCACTCAACCAAAAAAAGAACTCACATTTGCTCCTGTGGGATTTACTGGAGGTCTCAAAAATCATAACAGTCAGTTAGAGACGCGATCATTTCTTATAATAACACAGACATTGCCTGTGTGACTTCTTACTTGGGTGACAGGCTCCACGGAGCCTATGTAGGAGTCCGGTCGAAGCAAGATGTGCTCCAGCTGCGTCTTCTTCTGATAGATCCTCTCCACTGACAGACGCTTAGGGTCTTTCTTCGTCTTCTCCACCGGCTTGTTTTCAAAGAAGGTCTGCTGCAGGTGACAAAGGATGATCTCTTGTGTTAACGTTCTTGCGGTGCAGTCAAGGGACAGCAACAGGGGCGTCCATTTGTGTTACAGGCAACTTCCATACGATGACAAACATCTGCAATGCCAGACAACTCTCAGGCGGCGTGCAAATCATTGCATTGCTATTTGAATGTTGCGGTTTCAATGTGCACGAGGAGGGAAACCTCGGGCCAGCATGAACACAAATAACGTTACCTCGTCTACTGAAAATGAGAAAGAAAAAAACTCAACAATCAGAGCAACAAACTCTTGAGGTTTCTTAGACTCGATTTATTGTGATGCTCTTCAGGGGGAATATCTCAGCTGGGGCTAACAGACTGCGTATTCATCTCGATTATAACTGTAAGAATCAACCATTACCCAGTCGCCAGTTTAAAAATGACAACACTGGTGATCGAAGACGCTGCTTGCACACCATCACAAGGGAACATGGCTGTGGTGTTAGCGAACCACCAAGCTAATGTTGCGGCTCACACGTTGGCCTACGTCGCGTGTGGAGAGTCACTACCTTTCGGACCTGACACGCCAAGAACTGTCGTTTTTTTTGGACCAGTGCATTTTGTCATGTCCTATATGTGCGTTTCTTAAAAGTCGTAGACGACAGTTAAGTTGATGTGCGACACGGGGTCGGCTAGCTCACGTTTGACCGTTAGCGAGCCGCGACTCGCGAGCTTCACAGCGGGTTAGCAGCGTTTAGAATTATGGAAATGACCGTAAAGTTACCTTCAGTGGGTCGGCCATTATTCCTGTATTTACCGCCAAACTCTAGCGCTTGCAATAACTAAAAAAAACAAAACACGTCTGTGACTAGCTAACTCCGGACAACAACTGCTGCCTGGCTGCGCCGAAATGTGGAAAAGTGGAGATTCGAGAGGACCGCCGTTAGAAAATTCAAAACTTCGAGCAAGCCTCTCGCGCCAGATGAACGGACCAATCAGGCGAAGGGCGTTCAGACGTTTCTCTGCACACTAGGAAGGTACGAACCGTCCCCTCTTTTACCCCAACAACCAATCGCTGACGGCAGAAGAGGCACGAGCCCGCCCATGTTGTGTATCGCGACCAATCAGCTTCGAAAGAGATATATTTACTGTTGAATGCACATTAAAGCTGTCCATTAATTTATGATTTGGCAACAAAAATACTACTACTACTACTACTAATAATAATAATAATAATAATGCAAAAACTCATTTTTTTTATCAGATGATTCATTGAGTGACTAATTGTTATTTGTCATTGTTAATAGAGGTATAACTCTTATATAGTTTTTGGCACACTGTACATGCACAATTTACAAAAAAAATACACCAACTATGACAAAGGTGAGCAGAAAGAAATATGTTTTATTGGTCAACCAATAGGAAATATTAAAAAAAAAAAATCAAGATTAATCTTTTCTAAAATGATAGCCACCATTAAAGGTCTATATTGGCCTACATGCAGAGCTATTATAGACTACGGTAGTATAATATAGCAATGGATTTTTATTGTTTTGACACTACTGCAGCACCCTGCAAACAAAGACTGTCTTTGAGCTGTAAGAGAGTTTGGCCATGATTATTGGACGAGCAGTGTCATATTCATAGTCTGTTTACTCTGGGGGGTGTTACAGTGGATATTGATTTGAACACCATTAAGCCTGAAAGTCTGCACTATAACTTCATGCACACTGTTACATTTGCTGCACTGTCTGTTCTTCACATGCAGTACAAGCTGCATGTACAGTATAGTACATTGTTGATTATTATTAATACATTCTTTATCTGATCGTTTGACAATTAATGTATTAATTATTAAGACAGATCTTAATTGGGCAAAAAGAATGATACAAAAAGATTCAAATAGAACACAAACTTTGGGCTTTGACTAAAATATCACTAATCTATTGTCTGGTCTCAGGTCTGACACTATAATTCTATTCTGTTTCATAAGAAAAAAATGTCTTATTCAGTTTGTATCTTGGTTTTGTATCACACAAGCTACTGCCTGGCAGTTTTTAAAGCGTTCCCATATTATTTGAAGCTCTAATATGACAGTATAATCCTTCAGGATTTACAGAGATCAGAGAAACTGTGATATTCATGGCTACATAATGCATTCAGGACTCCAGAGCTGAGAGAAGCTGCAATATTGTTTAAACCTTGTCTTGAAGCTGCTCTTGTAAATCAAATGATGCAGCACTTCTGAAAAGTCCAGTGTTCATCTTGATGACAACCAATGTATTTGTATCAGTTAAAGTACAGCAGGTGGCAACTGCTGCTCACACACAGGGGAAACTACTTTGAGCACCGGGATACACATTCTTTTCAAAAATATAATGAAATAAGAAGGAAAAAAAGGCTCCAAATGCATACCTCCTGATTCACAAAAATGTTTAGTATCCATTGATGCAGTTCAAAAAAATATTTCCATCATTCGAGTCAGAACTAATGGTACATTTTAAAATCTATGGACTGGGTCGCCCAGAAGGGTCAAAATAAGTTTAACCTCTGCTGAGATCCAGGCTCAGCTGGATGAGAAAATTGTGCTATTGGTATATGTCGTCTCTTTTCCGCTTCAACCCTCCTCAGCTGGAGAGAAGAACAAGGAGAATGTGCCTAGTCCCTTCAAACTGAAAGTAAAAAGAGAAAGAAATACGTTATAAGTACTGATGTACAAATGTATGGGGAAAAAAAGGTTCACAAGAAAGTGTTCTGTAATTTTTTTTCTGAGAGTGCAATGTTCATTTTCTATTTTGTGTCATTTATCAGTACCCACCCCCCATTCCCCTCTCCCTCTCTCCCTCGTTTCCTTCAACCTCTCAGTCACACATGCATACACATTGTACATGATAGCTGCCTAAAAGCTATTTCGTGGCTAATGGGGTTTATCTCCCCAGTCGTGTGTTGCTGTACTTCATGACAGCCCTCTGCTGATGTGTTCTTGCAGCTTTGTATCATCAAGCAGATCTTTCCTGAGTTCAGCCCACGTAAAGAGATTCAGAATTGCACAGTGTAAGAAAGCACTACAGAGGAACGACAAGAGGATTTTATTAAACGCCAAGCAAAAAGAATTTGGCCTTCAAAATCCTGGTTCGGTGACTATCACCAACTGCAGTACTCAATGGAAATGCTCTAATCTAATTCATCTAACCATTCTGTCATTCTTATCTGTCTTCCTCTGCTATGTTTCCCACTCATCTGACCTTGGCGTGATAATAATAGGGCTTGAAGAGCCCAGGAAGTGGTGCAGTGTGCAGCATATACACACAAACACACCCGCAACTGCACACATGAATGACGGTGATTTTTGAATCCGCAAAGAATGACTTAATCTCTGTTAATGATACAAAAGAATGTTCCAGCTGCCCTTGTCCTTTTTTTCATACACACCACAAAAGGAATGTGGATGTTCAATCTTCAAAATAGAATGTGTTTTCATTATTCTGTACCTGACTATAAGGTAAAATAGATCACTTAAAAAAGGAGATATTTCCCAAAAGGCCAAATTATTCCTTCAATGTTAATATGGAGCATACAATAATACAGTTGTGTTTGGATCTGTGCCATGACTACTCTAACCATGTCACACACTCACACGCAGACTTTCTCTTATGTAGTACTAGTGGGCTGTTTGAAACAGGGAATAGTCAGTTCTTGGCATCCAAAAATAGTCATTTATCGGAAGTTGTTGAGAAACGTCAGCAGTAGATGGACACCAGCTTGCTCAGTGCCACATACTTTCCTGTTTATTTATTGATGGCACTGTGTTTTCTTGGGCCTGGTGCAGCTTGACTGTTGGAGGGGGGGGGGGGGACCTGACGTGTCATAGATCTGTTGATGGCTGTCTAAAGGAGCTGTTTGACGGTGCAGCCTGATGCCCGGCGTGTCATGCAAGGACAGTGCTGCGTTACAGATTTACAGACATTAAGGTGACAGGTTAACAGCTGCTGCTTCTAACTGAGCACATGACAAATATGTCAGAGCTTGTTCCAGGACTGGAGCTTGGGTTGTTTACATATCATCTTTCCTCCAACTGAAGAACACCAAAGATCAGCCAAACTCAAGATGTTATTACCTCCAATCTGAGTATCTGTAGTTTGATAATCTCATATATGTGTGTGTGTGTGTGTGTGTGTGTGTATATCTCAAGCTACCTTGTAAAAAGTACCACATGACTACTACGAAAAATATGATTATCAGGTTAAGGATACTCAGATTTACTTTATATATATTTACTCTATATGTGTGTGTGTGTGTGTATGTGTGTGTGTGTGTGTGTATGTATATATATGTATATACTAGGCTAAGTAATCTTAGCCTGGTATCTATGTTTATACTAGGTTAAGATAACTGGCTGTAGCTTCATATGTACCATACAGACATGAGAATGGTATATTTTTAATACCTCTGCTCCCATTTGGTGGGTCAAATATTACATTATAGCCATCACTAACAATATGTAAAAATTGTCCGTCTGGTGGTTTGCTTAAGTGAGTTTGCTTGGTTGCACCTCAGAGTTTCTCTTGGTTTTCACCGCAGTGTTTCTGAGTAATTATTTCCCGGCAAAGGCGCTAAAAAGCGCTGGTAATATTCTTCAAGATGTGACTGGTAAATATTTATACATTTCATGCAATAACCTTTGCAGAAATTCCAGCAGTGATCAGGGAAGTAAACATCCCCAGTGAACCTCTGATATCTGCAGCAGTGACAGACTCACTTTTCTTTTCGGGTCATAGTTTGACCATCACATCTCCAACAGTGTCCTTGGAGGCCCAAAACATGACCTTTGAGGTGATCGCCCCTCCCTGGCTGTCATTGTGCATACGTCTCAGAGACACAATGAAGGACTAAGAATTATTAATTACTTTAAAAGGGCAGTGGGAAGCCAATTCAACCCCTTCTATCCTGTGTTGGCAGGAAGTGCAGGCGACTACAACAACTTAACATTTAAGATGCTGTACTTTGCAATCTGCGCCGCTACTTTGCTGATTGTTCATACTTGTTTTAAGAAATTTAACCGTTTAAAACATAACAGCTATAAATTTACTGCAGCGGAACAAATATCCACATTATACTCCGTTTCTGGATTCAGAAAAAAGAAGAAGAAAAAAAGGCAGTAGACTGGATTGTATTTCACTCCACCAGCAGAGTGGTAGTGTGAAATATGGTTCCATGGCCAGAATAGTATTGACTGAGATAATCAATAGAAGCCAATGGATGCATAAACGGTTCCTGTGCTTGTTTCAGTCAGGTTGAGACATCAATGGGTTGCCTGTGGGTCTGACGATCCAAGCACCAGCTCAACTCGATGCATCAAAACCTAAAGTTAGCAGCCTTTTCTGCTTTCGACCCCTGGATATGAAGCAGTATGTTCCCCTGAGCCGTCCTCGTCGTCTTTAAGTTGTGAACACTTCTCCAGAGCAGTTCTCTGTGCAGTTCTCTGTGCAGTTCTCTGTGCAGTGCTCTGCTACAAGGATCAATGAATATCACACTTTCATATTGCTTGCACATTGTCTCCTTAATGTCAGGGATATCAGACTTCAAAGACGAGGCTCCTCACAGGGAAGATGAGGTGAGGTGACCTCGCCTATTACTGGCAGTAGCAGGAAAATCATTTTCCTACACCTTTCTCACAGCATTTGATTAAAAGGTTCCAGACAGGCCAGGAAATAAATAAATAAAGCCGTGTATTCACAAAGACAAGGCGGGACTTTGATCTGGCTCGGTCGGCGAGGAGAACGCTGGGAGCCTGATACGGGGAACGTGTGTTTGTGCGTGCTCAAGTTTAGACGTGTGCATATGTGTGTGTTTTTGTATGAGCCGGCAAAGACAAACAGGATTTAAAAATGCCAACAAAAGGGAGAGGTCTCATGAACACAGGTCCTTTTGTTTCACCGCAGCTCAGAGCACAGGTGATGAGAAAACATTCCCGCCCTGTTGATGTGACATTGTAGAAAGAATTTTCCGAGCAAAAATTCCCATTCAGCACTCTGGCTTCATGTATGTACTGTAAGTAACAGAGAGGCCACCTGAGGCTGGTTTGCGAAACTCGACAGACTGGAGAGACATTAAAGTCAGAAGGAAAGAAACTTTGAATCACTTGAAAGTGTAATGTAGCAGGACTAATGCTGGGTTGATAATGCATACAGCACCCCGGAAGCTGCCAACCACAGCGGGGCGTTTGAAGTAATCTGATAAAAAAAAGCTTGCGAGACCGACTGCCAGTGCACTCTCCCCCTTCGACGAGGAAGGTAATCCCATTTTCTGCTGTTCCACTGTCATATGCTCCTCCACCTATCTGATCTTCCTCTAATTGACAAGAGCAGCCTCACAACCCCGAGGCCATAAAAGGAGTGAGCACAGAGCAGGCACAATGAACACCATGTGCTACGGGTTCCTCGTGGGGACTGAGATGCACCATTGTATAATGTTGGTTTTATCTTTTAATTTATCAACACTGGCTAAGGATACAGAGGCAAACATTAAAAGATGGTGGTTTTTATGAGCAGCACCTTATTGCTATTGTTCTAGCGAATTCACAATATTAGGTGACATGGTATGTAAGTACAAGCCTGTGTTCAAGCAAACTAAACTTAATTAGAAATGCAATTATTTATTTATCGTTTAAATAAATATAAAACCTTGCAGACCAATAACCCAGATACGACTGCCCGTTGCACTGTTTAACTACACGTCCTGCAGGTTAATCTGGAGGTTTAGCACAACTGACATCCTTAGTGGCACACGATCTTTGATCAACCTTTTGGAAAAACTGTCCAAAACGTAAGACAGGTATTAGGACAGGGACATGGAAAGGAAATGTGAGGGGAAAGTAACATTGAGCTCTAGCTATATAAACAGTCTATGATGCCACCACAGAGCACTGAAGAATACTCCCCACGTTGTACTAAAAGATGTCAAGGATGTTTTTTTTATTTTCCTATTTCCCCTTTCCGTCATCACCACATCCCACTGATCCAACATGCTCATGAGGTCCAGGCAAAAACTATATGAACTGTATACTCTCTCTCTTATACACACACACACACACACACACACACACACACACACCATAAAACAAACACTATTCCTATGCCGACAATCACCCTTTGAGAACATATAATTTTAACTGATATATTAGAGATTTTACCACTAGGACTGACAAAAGGGCCCTAGGTAATATATATATATATATATATATTTTTTTTATTATTATTATTATTTTTTTACCAGAGGCCCTTTATAATGAATGGTCTTTTAGTAGTATGACATAATGCAAAAGTAATTGGGATCTTTTGACCCCTGAGGAAATGGGAGCCCAAGGCAGTTACCTGCTCACTGGCCAATTGAAAGAAAGAGAGAAAGAAAGAAAGACAGCTGCAGTGAAGCGTATCCCACTTTATTGATTTTAATTCCATTAATACCTCCTGACTGGCCGCTTGGCAGATTCCCCCGGGCCAGTGCCCATGCACGTCTGTTTTCATAGTGGAATTTGACTGGACTTCCTTATCGGCTGGCAGCAGGCAGGAAAAGGACCGGGAGACGGCCAACGATCCCCCGCCCTGGCAGCCAGGCAGACCCCACGACTGAAACAACAAGCTTCATTTCAACCACGATGAATGTAGGCTCTTCCAACTCAACCGCGACATGCACCGACATTGCACTGCGTATGAGATCATTTCTGTGTGTGTGTGTGTGTGTGTGTGTGAGAGAGAGAGAGAGAGAGAGGGAGGGGCACTCCTCACTTAGGCACCTGCTGCATGCTCATTAAAATCCACTCCATTCACATCAATCAACAGATGCTTATGGATGAATTATAACCAGTCTTTCCATTGCATATTTGCATCCATCCTTTTTTTTTCTCCAACACTCCGATCCCTGCAGCAGCCAGGGACCGACCATATCCAGACACCGACGCCTCCCCACTGTGCGTAAATGCATGTCTGCCATTTTAAACTTTTTTCTGTGTGTGTGTGTGTGTGCGTGTGTCAGATCCAGGATCGCAGTGAGTGAGATACCCACCGCCTTGCGTCCTCACCAGTTCGCGCAGGCTCCGCCGATGTGATGCCTGGTTCCCCCCCCCTGGTTGCGTGGGAACTGAGCGGCTGCGCGGAGCGAGCCCCGGTCCTCGGGGGCATTTCCCAGCGGCGCGTCGTGGCTGACGGAGCGGCTCTCGGCACAAGTTGAGGCGGCTACGCGGAGGACCCGATGGACGCGGACCAACGTGCTGAGCGAACCGGGCAGAGCGCTGGTCCGCCGGACCTTCTTCACCGTGCGCACTCGCGGATCAACGCATCATGAAGAGGAGAGGGAAAGCGGCGAAGACGTGAGTGTGTGTGTGTGTGTGTCACTGACCCAAACGCACCTTTTCTTTGTAATATTGCACGCACCTACTCGTTTTTTTTTTTTTAAATATAAAAGTCTCTTGTCTTTCTGGTATTCAAGGGGGGGGGGGCTTTCTAAACGGGGACTGCTGATGAAAACAACTTCTGCATGTTGCTGACTGAAACAGCACGAGAGATGGAGTCAACAGGGGCTGTAGAGAGGCTTCGTCTTTCTTCTCCTGAGTTCATTCTCCACCAGACGCTTGTTGCTCACAGAGAGGAAGCCGATACTTGACCCTCTGTTGGGCATTCATTTTGCACCTTAAACGTGCTCATCTTGTGTTAGGATTAATACAATTTCAATTTGAAGTTATGACTGGAGTTTTTACGTTGAGGGTATTAATGTTCAAATTCATCTTGGGGAGACATTTGCTCTGCTGATGACAATGACAAGATCGAAGAGCTGACAGCTGTTCTCTTACAGTATGCTTGCACATTGCTCTCTCTCTCTCTCTCTCTCTCTGTGTGTGTGTGTGTGTGTGTGTGAGAGAGAGAGAGATGGGGGGTGTCAGAGTACAATGGAAATCTGCCAAGCACGGGGTTTTGCTCTAAGGAACAAAAAAGAGCATCTCTAGTAATCGAGATTGACATGGAGTAAGGGATCAGGAGGGGGGGAGGGAGCTAAAAGCACTGAAATATGATTACTGATGCATCAAAAGCCCTTGTTTCAGGTTAAAGAGGGTCAGAGATGCTGTATTTTCCGCCGTTTCCCTTTCTGTCATCCACACCTCCCATTGATAATTAGAAACCAGCAGCTTATCCACCATTCATGCGCCGCTTTCATTCTGTGTGATGTGATGCCATTTAAAAAAAAAAAAAAAAAGGTCAGATTCACACATGGAAAAAACACCATATCGCAAAAAAACATGTTTACATAGTAAAGTGGTGTTGCATTTTGAATGCCTCCGCTGTTTGGGTTTGAGTCCAAAATGACTGCCCCCTTACATAATTGGTTCCATGGGACCTGTCAGTGTAGCACCGAACGCAGGGGGATTTATGAAGTGAGAGAGTGACCTTTTGTTGCCCGAGTGCAGTATTTATTGTGTAAATTAAACGCTGGAGTTATTTATCACACAAGCAGGCAATGACTTTAGGATTTAAAGGCCATTGATTTATTGTATTTACACTATAAGGCTGTGAGAAGGGCCATATTTGTTAGAAGGGTATAGACCATTACTAAAATGAATATTTTGGGTAGAAAACCGTTTCTGAAATTCTAATAGTGAATTATACCGGTGCCCCACCCATTCTGCTCACTTGGTTTTCGCCCTCTCTTATCTCTACTCTTTCCCCGCCAGCTGTCTTCATCAGCTCTCCCCGTGACTTGCTAACATTTGCCCCCTCTCCTGGATATCTCATTAGTGCCACACACACACACACGGTTCTCCGTGTTGTAATTGTAATGTTAGCCCTCTCCCTCTTGAATCCTCTCAATATCATTCCTTCTCTCGCAGCCCTGCGATCGTGTGTCCAATTTCCCTTCTTGCCCGCATGCGTCCCCCTCCGTCCTTCGTCCCCAGCCCCCCACTGCTGCTGCTCCCCCATTATCTCTCACCAAAATACCAGGCTGGCATGCTAGTTGACAGGAAAAGTGCAGCCTTTTACAGGAGCATTACGTTACCCGTTCAGTCGAAACCAGATCTTTTATTTCCTTGTGTGTTAGGCCGCATCTGTCATGCTGTGTAACGTTCTCATACACCCTGCTGACACAGAGGGAAAACCTTTGGAAGTGGCTTTAGTCTGGCCTTGATGAAGGTGTGTGGACTAACATCCCATATCTGAGGGAGGCAAACCACCGCAGTCTGAGGTTCATCTGTGCTCTTATACGTCAGCCTATCAACCACGCCCTAATGGCTTGTTATTGGGGTTGTCTGGCAGGCATCTCTTCAACCGGCGTAACACAATGAGTGTTATTAGCTGTATCTTGTAGACAAATCATCCACCCCCCTCGCACGTATATACACACCACTATTGCATCTTTACACTGTCCTCTACCCCCTCACCCCCAATGCCATGTGATACTTAGAGGTAGTTAGAGATCGATTTCATTTTTTTAAGCTTGGTAAGCGGATCTTGCCCAGTCTCCAGCCATTTTCAAGAAATTAAGAGGTCTGCCCCTGGTTCTTTTTTGTCTCAAAGTAGACATGGCATCACTACTGTTGGCCTGTTCAGAGCATTAGCATTCACCCCAACAAAAAAGGATTGGGTGGCCAACACTGATGCTACACTCACTTGAGGAGTTTTTCCTTAAGAGGATTAGTAATGGGATAGGAGGTAGCCCTGATCACCTATTAATGAAGTGTGTCAGGGTGGGTAGACTTGACATTTTCAGAGGCTGACATACAAAAAATAAAGTTTAATTTACAGAACACACAAGCTTATACCTTTGTGTTACTCAAACTTTTGAGTAAATCACCTTATGAACTAGTGGCCGCAAAACTTGATGAGCTAGGAAAATGATAATAGTCTCTTTTATAGAAAAATTGTTGCATCAGAATGGCTGATACAATTTTGGAAGGAACTGGAAACTCGCTACATAAACACGACTATTAATAATATTGTTGATTTTTTATTTTTTGTTGACTACATTTTGTTCCTTGTGGTGTCACATACTGTATGTTAATGTCAGCCTCTGTGTACTGAAATAGCCCTGCACTGCAGGGATGTCAATTATAAAGGAGGCACAGTGACACCAAAGGATTTTCCCTGCTCGTTTATTGTGCTGGTATGAATGCAATGTTTGATCTTTAGACTTTCTTGGAAATACAACAGTGGTGCCGTTGTTTCTGGCCACCGACGTGCTGTAATGAGCATGCAGCATTCTCCTCACAGCAAATAGACAAGCTACTCTGGCCTATGAAGAACATAGTTAATTACCTATGTTTTCTTAGGCAAAAAGTGTTTCTCCGTCATTTCTTAAAGGGAAGTCTTCCCACCACTGCTAATGTGACATTGTGTTGTTTTTATTTCATAGACTCAACAGCTACTGGGGAGGTTGATGTGGACTTCACCCTGTGCACCCAGGTGGTCTCTCCTGGAGCATGTTTGTGTCCCACAATGTCCCTACTTGCAGACTGGCTACTGCGCCACTCGGTGGTCATGTGTTTGCTGCTGCACAGCCTGGTGCTAATGACCTTCTGCTTCCACCATGCTGCGACCAGTTGCTCCAAGAGCTGCTACTGCTCTGAGAGTGAGAGCAGTGGCAAGACGGTGCGCTGCAGCAATCTGCAGCTCACAGAGATCCCCCAGGATATCCCCAATGACACACGACGCATCTTCTTGGACTTCAACCTCTTCACCACAATCCCGACAAATGCTTTTGAAGGTTTGCCTCATCTGGTCGAACTGGATCTATCACACAATGAATTAAGCCAGCTAGAAGTGGGGGCGTTCCGAGGCCTGGGCCCCTCACTACAGTTCCTGGACCTTTCCTCCAACAAGTTAGTACACTTTAACCCTGATGCCTATGAGGGGCTGCGGGCTCGCGCCAATCTAACAAACAATCCATGGCACTGTGACTGCAATCTGCAGATGGCCATGCCTCACGTACACCTGGAGCCTGCATCACTGACTGGCATTGTGTGCCAGACTTCAGACCCTGAGGAAATAGGAGTTCAAGGACTTGCCTTCCTGTTGGCACCTGACATAGACCTATGTGTGGTGATGAAGAGGACTACAGATGTGGCCATGCTGGTCGTCATGTTCGGCTGGTTCAGCATGGTCATCTCCTACCTGGTCTACTATGTCAGGGCGAACCAGGAGGACGCCCGCAGACATCTTGAGTATCTCAAGTCTTTGCCCAGCAGACCGGACAAGTCAGAGGAGTCTTCCACTATTAGTACTGTGGTATAGGATGGATGGAGCTGCAACCTTCATCAACACAGTCTTCATCGGTCTCAGACAGATTTGCCCAGCTGTTGTCAGGGAGTCAAGGGGGCCAAGGAGACATATGCCTGCACAAGAAGAACAAGGCCGATGCAACCTAGCCCAGATGAATAATTCATCTTTCAGCGGCCCATTAGGAGTTTTTGTTGGTTGAGTTGATGGTCCAGTCCTCTAAGGGAGAAGAAGCAGCTGCGTGTTGTTTGGTGAACTCTAAATATGGGATACAAATGGGATTTATCCAGTGGTGCATGCACCTTGATGCACCTCTTTCGCAGACAGACAATTCCAGAGGTGACGTCAAATAGCAAGGGGGTAACGGCCAAGCTAGAACGAGGAACTTTGTGCGCTGTATTCCATTAAAGTCCTTCCAGTATTCACCAGTATGCAACAAGTAAAATGACGTTTTCCTTTTGAAGTGTTGTTTTGTTTTTCCTCTGTGAACTCACTCAAATATATCACAAAAAAAGAAGGAATACATACAGAATTAATCGTTTGAATCGCTCCACTTTCTGCATATTCAGCTCACTGAATTACATCGCGGCATGACGAAGGACTTACCAGTCATTCTGGGATGTTTTGCTAGAAGCCACTGTACCAGAGCTCCATACTGATGAACAGAGCTCACTCTGTACGTTAAGAATCGGTCACGGGAAAACCTCTGCTAGCTCACTCCCATAACCTGTAGGAGCCTTCAATGATTCATTCAAATCAAATGCAGAGACATCCAACGCTGTAGGCGAATAGAGGATCTGAAGGGTACTTTACAAAAGGCATTGCGTTTAATGTTTACTGTAAAAAAGGTTGATTTGACACTGAGATGAGAGGTTACTGTAGATCAACTGTCGTGAAATGAGAGAGAGAGAGACTTCTTAACAAAACAAGTTTTTCATATCCTGGTCGTAAAAGCCCTTCTGCTCTCACCTCTTCACCCGGTGTAATTAAGGGAACACAGATGAATCCCTCATGATCGTACCTGTTTATTTAGAGAGACCCTCTGTGCTGGTCTTTAATAAGCACATGGTGTCTCTGGGAGCCATCTCGTCTGATACAGTCCCATAGGTTTTCCAAACAACATTTATTGACCATTTAAAAGAGCTGCCAGAGATGTGAATCTCCCATTTCACCCGACCCTGGCAAAGAGGAAGATGAATGTGTGTCTCTTCAGATGAAATCATCAATACAAACCGAGGCTACAAAAACGGAGATGTATTTGTCTGGAGACCTAATTTAATCTAGACCCGAATGTGCTCTAAGATGTGCTCTTTGTCCGTCTTTTTTCCACAGAGCAAGGTAAGGATAGCCCAGTGCTGTCTTAAATAATGAAATCGGAATGCTTAAGATGTGGGAAATGGTTTGTCAGCAAGGGTTTCCCCTCTGTCAGACACACAAATGCCTCTGGAGCAGAGCAAGACCAATACATGATTTATGATGGCCATAAAAACACTTGAGCAGAATGTCTGGGAAGGCTCCCATCAACTTGTGTGACCCACTTCTTGAGGAGAGATTAAGGGAGAACACCACAGGGGATCAGCTGCCCTCCTCTCGGCTGCCTGGCTTCCCCGTGCTCGGGCGAAGTGTTTTCCAAATGACCTGCGGCTGCTCACTGAGAGTCCTGAGGAATCACAGCGGCGACAGTTCCACCTCATCTTCGGACTACCTCTTACCCAAAGGCAGCACTTAGTCTTTAAAGGGGCCGTTTTCTGGGAAATACGCCTCTCCGCATGCTTGCAGAGAGTTAAATGTGAAGATGAATGACACTCTCAAGTCTATATGGTAAATATGTCGCTGGAGGAAGCAGACAGTTGGCTTCATTTATTGTGTTAGTCATGCATGCTGAACAGTTTCCATGCGTCATGAGTTTGTTTCACAGAAATTATATTTTCCTTGACAGAGATAATCTTAAGAAAGCCCTGGTACAGCCTCTCGCGACGAGCAGGATGTTTAATAGTCCTGAAAAACAGATGGTGAGCCTCTTTCTCCAACTGACATTTCCTGACACACACACACACAACACACCAGCTCCCTAATAACAGAGTCTCACGGTGGCTTTGAAACCAGCCACTGTCAAGGAAGCTCAGAGTAGATAAACATAGCGCTTTTAACTGACATGTGTGTGTCTCTGTATTTCTTAAAGCGAATGTATGTAAGTGAGCACATTCTTTTGTTCACCTGTATGTACGACAGGCGTGTGCACATGCCGGGAGTGAGGGCGCTGGTAATGAAACACCTCTGTGCCCCAGCACACATAAACGTCGCTGAGGTTAATTTAAATTTCAGGCCGGCTCAGCTTGCCCCGCCTGCTACCTTGGACACGTTACACTGGTGTGAGCATTACAACTGCTGGGTAATGGGACACAAAGTGGGGGATAAGGTGACGCATCCAATCCCACAGAGCACGGCCCTGTTTGGGATTGGGTTGCAGGTGAAAAATGTTTCCAAGCTCCGAGATCACATGGGGCCTCCCAGCAAGGGTCCGTGTGGGCGCCTGTCAGTTTCCTCTTTTCGTTCAAAAAGGTATGTGACACCTTATATGCAGCATCGGAGGAGGGTGACGAGGACATCCTCTGTGTGACTGTCAATATTCTGAGATGGTCTTCTGTGTGTGTGTGTGTGTGTGTGTGTGTGTGTCCTCCGGGGCAGGGGGTTATCCAGAGAGGAAAGACAGACGATTATTGCTGGCCTAAGAGAAAACAGTGTGTCAAGGTCCCAGACTCACATTGTGTTACACAGCTCCCCCTGTCGTGGTAAGTAAGCAAGTGTGAGGAAAACAACAATTCCTCACAATACACTGTAACAAAATGACACCAGCAACAGCCTTATCTTATAATTTACTACACACTAGAGGCATACAGAACCAGAAACACAGAGTGGTCACTGCACACAGTTGTGCTTTTTAATAAGATGCAGAAACCTTTACCATGACCAAGGGGCCGTACTATTTCAGTTTTGGTGATACAACCAGATGACCACACCAATGACCTGAGGCCTTATGGGGCAGCATTCTTTTTTGAACATGCTAATCTACATAACAGAATAACCATTGAGTCAGAAGAAAGAGCAGAGGAGCGGGGTTTAGCACATTGGTACAGTAACATTAAACAGTAGGTATAAAATATAATATAAAATGTCAAACATCAATGTACAAGTAGTTACTCAAACAAGTATTAAACAGTAAATGGGTATTACAATAATACAGGTGTGCAGGAGGTGAATAGTCACACAATTGATATGAGTATTGACACATTCAATGACAATCATGTACAAGACGGCACATGAATGTATAATGTGATAAGTTCAAAATTGCCATGTGGATACAATCATCCTGTGACTGGTTAAACTGTGTCTTTTGCGATAAGATTTGCAAAAGATTTTGTTTTGCAATTCTACGTGTTTTTTAATTCTACATCAGGAGATGTAACCTACTAACTACTATGACGAAAATCAAATGAATACATTTTCTGTATCTACTCAGAGGTGTACATATTTTTTGGTGATATCTCAAAATGGCAAACTGGCAACATAAAGTTTACAAGGATGGTTTCCCATAAAATCTCTAAACTGATATTTGTTGTGAAATCATGTATAATGACTAAACTTCCTTCCTCTGAGGAAGAGCAGCATCCTCGGGTCATTTCACACAGTTGTAACACAGATACGTCAGACTGGGCCGGATAGATTCCAGCTAAAACACTTTTCCCCCCCAAAATTGCTGGCTCCATCATTTTCTGAGAAACAAAACAGCCCAGCATTACTCTTACACATCATGTGATGTCCCAGGACACAATCAGTCATTAGAACCTAGAAAACCTGGATGTTCCTTGTTTTTTGGATCTGACCCAAAAACCTTCATGATATTGCAAATGTGAGAAAAAAAATATCTAACAAATCTTTTCTGATATACGATCGGGTGGAAATCAGTCAGTGATTGATGGATTGATTTTCCTCATTAAAAAACCAATGCTAAGGTGAATCAATTCCAGTTCATCTGGGCGAAATCCTTCTCATACCCATTTTTTATTTTAAAGAAGCATTCATTTGCTAAAATCATTTTCAGATGAACAATATTTATCTGAGAAACAGCTCTTTGATATAACATATAAATGTGTTCATCCCTGTAGAACCTTATTTTAAAAAACAGTTTAACACCATAAGGCTTTCGCAGACTTCACATTTATTAAATGAAATCCAATGGCAGTCATGCCCAACATATTTTTTCACTGCTGCAGCCGGGGCATTGTGGCAAGCAGATACAAAGGTGACACTGTGATACACGGTACATCAAATAAACCGTGTGGTTGGCTTCCAAATGGGTCATTGACAGGGCCATAGAGCGAGGCCCCAGCAGTGAATAATGCCCTCCTTTCATGTGCAGGATTGACTGGAGATCAGACCAGTGTGGATTTCAGGGATCAGATTTGACGGCTTCACTTCACAGTCAACGAGCATGGCCAGATGTAACAGGGACTGATCAAGGGGCCTGGTGTCGGAGCACGAGGCAGACCAATCTGCGACAGTGGAGGAACACGAGTGACCTATGAGGTGAATGCCGATGATGGTGTGTGTTTGGAACCTTTTGAAACGAGGATCTGTTGGATCCTTCGAGGAGGTAAAATAATTCGTAGTTTGAAAGTGTGGGAAATACACTTTCTCACTTTCTTGCCAAGAATTAGAAGATTAATACCACACTTACATCTGTACGATAAATATATACTGTAGCTGGAGCCAGCAGCCGGTTATCTTAGCTCAGCATAAAGACTAGAAACTTGATGAAGCAAGCATGATATTCTCCTTATAAGATTGCTGTGGTGTTTTTTTTCTTGGTCTCAGCCCCAGCTGGTTTGTTGGGCAACTTCAAAGTTTCAACTTGAACACATGAAATATGGAGTCTTATAGTGCGGGCACCAGATTTTGGCAAGCTAATGGTTTCAGTCCTTATGTTAGACGACGCTAACTGGCTGCTGGCTGTGGCTTCATATCAACCACACAGAGATATGAGTGATATCAATCCTTTCATCAAAGTGTTGGCAAGGAGGTGAATGGGCGAATTCCCCATGTCTCCAAGGCACGGATTGACAGAAGAGCCTATTTGAAAATGTACTCTATAAAATAAATAAAATGTCGTGTATCTAAAAAAATCTTTTTCTCTTTCTGTCAACTTGTGTTTTTCTTTTGCACTTTTCAACTTTGACATTTTCTGCTGATGAAATCCAAGCGTCACGCTTTTATATGGCACTCTCCACCAGATGGCGCTCTCCCTTCACTGCCCAGCACAATGTACCTGTAGCACAGGAAGTCTGGTGAACTCACTGCCCCTGAATCAGTGGGCACTGTGGTCCAATGTGGGCTCCGGTTCAGATGAAGGTCACTTGGATCTATCTAATTCAAGAGTCATTCCTAATATCATAATAATGAGTTTGGAGTTGTTGATGTTTTATTTGACTGGTGTGTGTTTAAGAACAGCTTCTTTACAGCCAGGCCAATACAGTTGTGTATACTTCTGCAAATGCATCTCTAGTGTCGTGCACCTCCATTTGGCAATTATCACAGATATTTCAGGCCTGTACATGTGTAAGACAATGACTGCAAGTCATTCGCCAGAGAGGAATCGCAATGGCCTCAAAAACACTCGGGATGAGCACAGTGATCATGAGAACAAGTCATTTCAAAAAGTATTTTAGCATTTTCAATTTCAATTGCCCTCGATGTGCTGTCAGAGGAAATGCCCGTTTCCTCCAGGTCTCTTTATATATGACTCTGAGATATTTTTGTGCAACTGCTCAGAGCAATTGCATTAGACAAGTACTAAGAGAGGGAAAAATACAGTAATGAAGGAATTCCAGAGTTACTGTACACTCGAAGCTTACACTGAAAATGTTTTAACTAGAGTTATATACACATGAAAACTGCTCGTACCCTTTAATTTCTTTGAACAAAATTTAAATAATGATGATAGAAGTAGTAGTAATAGTAGTAATGATATTAATTTGTTGTAGTTGTAAATTGTACTTTGCTCTTTACTCTGACTTGCTGCTACTTCCAACATCTCTGTCAGTTGAGATGGTATTGCACTAACAGTCCTGTATTCATATTCCACTTCAGTCTTTTCTTATTCAAACCTTTTCTCATTCTATGTTTTTCAGTCTTCCCAAAGTGGATCAATAAAGTATTTTATATATTATATTTTTCTTATTTCAATTTTTATAAATGGTCCTCTTTGCTTTACTAACTATTTATTATTATGTCGAGACACAAAGTGTTGAATTATTGAAAACTGTTCCGGGGCTGAAGGAGACAATTCATCTTCAACACTTTCACAGTCAAAGTAATATGGGCTTCCTAAAAATAAGAAAAAATGACGAGCCTCGTCGAAGCAGAACGTGTGAATTTCTTGGAAATGTCCCAATTCTCATAATCACACTCATTTGGATGAACAAATGATGGGAATCCCTCAACGTGGACCTGCTCTCTATATATATGTATAGGAGTATGTATTAATCATGGAAAGTGTTCAGTCGAGGTCAATACTTAAAGACATTCCCCGACAGAGGCCATGAACATTCTGATTGGTGAGTAGTGAGGCAACGCTCGTAGACTTCCTCTGCTGATCATCTCCAGAGACCCCGAGGAGCTGGCGAGGGGGGCAGAGAACTGGGGTGTCGCTGGGGGTGTGAGGAATAGATAGTCGGTTCTTAATGCGCGTTGAATCCGCTCAAACTGTCCTAGTTGCCATGTTTGACTGCTGGAAGTTACTTCTGTTTAAGGTTTCACATTACAGTGAATCTTCTGAACTCATGCAGCTCGGGGGGGGGGTTGGGGGGGGGGGGGGGGCATGTCCAGTGCTGCAGCGCAGAGGAGCAGCCGAGCAGAGCCGCGCTTTGTTCCGCCTGTGGTGCCGCTCTGCCACACACACACACACACACACACACACACACATTGTGCCAGAAACATAAAGAGAGCTTGTTCTGGCGCCAGGGCGCTAATCTTTTCCTCTGATTGTCCTCCTCCTGCAGTTTTCGCCCTCCCCTGCTACATGGCCAGCCTCGGCCGCGGCGCGCCTCTGCCGGGGCGCAGCGCACTTGTTGAGGAGCCGCGGTTTCAGGAGCTGGTGCAGAAGAGCCGCAGCTTGACGGAGAAGATCCTGGGGTCCGTTCCCGCCGCGCACGAGTCCTGCGTCCGCACAGAGGTGAGCACATTTGCTATGAACCCGCCGGTGGCGCATGTTGTTGTTTTTTCCGCGCGGATCGAACGCGCGCCAGGCTGCGCGCCGGGTCGTTGCGTAGATGGTAACCGTTAGCCCGCAACAAGCCCGCGTCACTGCCCCGAGAGGCTGCACAGCGAGTCAGGGACTGAAATGTGTCCGTTTGCTACCGAGGTGGATATTTGGACATTTAGAAATCACCCGTAGTCGCCTCTGTGGGACCAGTATTCACTATCCACTGAAGGCTGCGATGAAACCAGTGAACTGTTCCAAAGGGCGCAGCAGCAGCGTAGATCTCTGAAGTCCGATCTACCAATCGTCACACGCAGTTGACTATATTTACTCTTTACCCACTTACACCAGGTACAAGTACAATTTTCAGATACTTGTTCTCTAGAGGATGCCAATTTTATGCCACATCACTCTTGTACTACTGTACAGGCCCATTCACTTAGCATTCATAGTTACTTTACAAACTACACCGACAAAGCCCATGATGGTCAAATATGATGCATCGTGATAAAAGTACCATTCTCTGTTATGGTGGGTATTGAGCTGATAATACTTAAAAGGAATAATGATCTTTTTTTCTTTACTAGGTTGTATTACTACATGTGATTTAGGAAAGCCACCAAGATTCCTCATGCGTGATTTGGCATTTTTGCCCCAAAATAACTTTGTTTGTTAGCTGCATGCCAGGCTGCAATCTATCCATGACATCACGATGTTGTCTCTCCTCTGCAGAGTTTCAAACTCAATTCCTCAGAAAATGCACACCTGGCGATAATGGCAGCCAACATTGGAATCCTTCCCGCTCCTGTGCTCAGAGCTGTGTCAGAAAACGTCATTTCGGTAAGCGACCTCCAAGGAGGAAAAATTCTTTAAGTGTAATGAGAGGGGGGGAGGGACACCATGACTGATTTGTTGTTTTTCTTTCCTATAAGAAGACCATTTTGACACGCATATCCGAGGGTCTTCAGCTGCACCGGGCCTTACTGAGCACCATCTCTGGGCGGCTGCAAAACAAAGACCAGGTGACAGAGCTGATGGCCGACATCAGGGACCTCGACATTCAGATCAACAAGGTGGGAGATTGCCTCCAAATCAAATATATAGACAAATCTGTTTTGCATTTAAAGCACCTACATGAGATTCCCCCTTTCACATGCCTCGCAGATGCTGAAGATGGTCCAAGAGGAGGCTGTGGTGCTGCCCACCCAACCCACGGTGACTCTACGTCTACCTGGGGAATACGAGGTCCAGCTGGCGGCACACCTGACTCTGGAGCAGCTCCTGTCATTTGGGCAGGACACAGTCCGCTACCTCAGGAGTCTGGACAAGAGCAACGAAGAGGAGACGGAGAGCTGGCCAACTGGTGTCACACTCTAAATGCTTTTGGCTTTTATCCCCCCTCATTGTTATGGCATTTATTTATTTGTTAAGATATATTTATTTTTCTAAATCTATTTTCTATTTATGTATTTATTTATGAATATGAAATATTTATTTGGGGAATTTGTTTTGGTAAAAAAGCTTTGCAATCCTCCATTATGTTCTAACCCAGGTCTGCTGCCTTCCACTATGCTCACATTACATTAGCATCACTGAAAATTAAATCATTCTCAACCCTCAGATATAAACAAACACTATATGTATACATTATTCAATAGTGCAAAAACTATGCTTACAATTTCTCTTCATAACAGAGTTTATTAACAATTATGTAAAAAACAGCAAGAGTAAGAGTTATTTAACTTTATCAAGTATAAACACTCATTTTAGGGGAATGGGGCACATCATGGATATGTTCTGTAAATATTCATAGATTAAACTAATTATTTTTGGGTGAAACTTATTTCAAAACTGCAAGTTCTGATCGTTTCAATAAAAAAAAGTTGCCTAAAAAGGGACTTGTTTCTTGTTGTCAATGACTATCTGTAATGACACATCAGAGACAAGTACTGACATGTTGACGCATCGTCTCAAAGAAATTGTATCTAAAATTCCGGTCAACTCAATACTGTAACAGAGAAGTGCAACTAAAAGTGAAATAGACACTTAAGTGTCATTTCTTCCACACAGCCAGACTGATTTCCTGGGGGAAGTGTTGCAAGTGTTGGATGGGTGCCCTGATGACCACAAGCTTTTGTCGGTCAGATGATAGTCCGCAGTCCCTCGTACGTAGCCTCATGTGGTAGCCTCGCAAGCATGTGACCAATCAACTGACTTTAAACCTCCAAATGTGTCATCATGATGCATTCTGATAAAAAAACCACACAATGAATGAAACTTACTATGAATAAGGAAATACTGACAAGCAGAAACAGAAGATCTTCAGTACGGGTTTAGTCTAAATCTTATTTACACGTTTCTTCACATGTGAGAAGGAACATTGGGAGAAAAAAAAACTGTATTAAAAAAAAGACAGATGACTACAGACGCGTAGATCCCTTAAAATGGACGATCCTGCCAGGTGCAGAACAAGTCATATCAAGTTGTCATAGTTATATAACTGATATCACTGGCACAGTCCTGGGCCAACAGGACGCTCATTTGGTTCTGATGTCAATTTAAACCCCACTGTTCACAAGGCAGATATGGCTTTGGCAGCTACTCTCCTGCCCAGCGGCAGAGTCAGGTCAGTGATGGCCAGGACAACTCTAGGTTTGGCCAGAGCAGGCAGCTTCACCAGCTCAGAAACCTGGATGTACGAAGAGACAAAGAACCATTACGTTTTCAGCTTAAGAGTGTCATAACAAAAGAAACAAGAATACATTCAAACACACATTTTTCACTAATAGAAACAGATGCAGATGGTAACCCTAAACCAATTCATTTTTGGTTGTTTTAGTTATTTGTGCTTGGCAGTTTCTTCTACTCTAAATTGTGCTTGTTTGTCCTTATCAAAACGACTTCATATTCCTCACAGCAAATCTATTAGTTTTAAAATAAGATGAAGTGAATCATAACAACACACACGTTCATCTGACGAATGTACAGATTCCCGATGAACGCAGCGCACATCGACTCTCGGATTCTCTCTCACTCTTAGATTTATCGCTCTTCACCAAATCACTGCTGAGGAATGTTTTTCGTAAGCAGGCGACTCACTTGAAGGAGTAGGTTCCCAACCTCCCCGATCTTCTCCCTCCCTGTTTCCAACCATCTGGCCTCCCTTCCCAGTTTCTCGTCCAGCTCATAACTCACCATCGTGAAAGGCATGAACTGCAGGATGCTCCCCCGACTTCCCTGCTCCAGACACTCGACGCACTCCTCCATAAAACTCTGTACAAACTGGGTGTGAGGTCCAGCCATCTTGGAGCCCACGATGGAGGATATGAGGAGGAAAAGGTTGGCTGGGGAGAAGAGGACAGGTGTCAGGTGGTATACACTGTAGTGGTATAAGTCATTACACACATTTGTGTTCAATAGGATATAAATTTACTATGCTCCAAAGAGGGTTTTTAAAAAAAAATTGAATAAGTGTTACCCACCCCTCTTTTTGTTGCGAAAGTTTTCAAGAAATGCCAACTCATTGAACTGTTAGATAATTTCAAGCAATAATAATAAATGCTCAGCAGTAATTTCACCATTTATTGATTTTAGCCTTTTAGCTAATAACCTTCTAGATTACCTCCATTTAAAAAAACCAAAACCCATCGCTTTCATTTTAATTCAATAGAATTAACTTTCATTACAAAAATATTTTCTCAATTAAAAAAGTGCAGTTGTACATTTTCTGTTATATTATTGTATCTTATATTGATGGTGTCTCATAGATTTGCAAAATTATTTGAATAAATTAAGAGGTTTTTTTTCTTACATATTGTACACCTACAATAATAAAAAAAAAGAATATGCAAGTTCTGCAGCAGTCACATTTTGCAACAGAGTAAGAATTACTTTTAAAACATGCACATGAATCTTTTTGCTGTAGAGCAACTTTAACTTTATCACACGATAAAGAAATGAATCCCTCTGAAAAATAAGATATTTTCTTATGAACATAAAATCAATCTTGCTTTACTTGGCGGTGTCTTCTTAAAGGCGTTGAGCCACCACAAGGCCCTTGCACACAGTAAGTGCTCTTTGGCCTAGATTGTAAAAGCCGCTCAAACTCTGCTGGAGGCATTTCTACTGAAGTTTTGATTTGACTGTGACCAAGAAGTTCCACAAACTGTCATACTGCAGGCTGGATTTGAGATGTAGTGATTTTGAAGGCCATAGCATATGATCATCATAATTTTCACGGCTGCATTCATCATATTTCCTCATTCTTTTATTCAAGAATTTCCTTTAATTTGTCACCTTTATTTAATAGTCTCACTGCTCTTTGCAGGATGCACACAAAAGGACATTGAGTGGACATATAAGTCATAGTTCTCACCCAGGACTCGGTTCAGAGGATCCCTCATGTTAACGGTGTGGAGCTGGGAGGCAGAGAGGGAACTGCTCATAGATCTGTCACCTATGACACAACACGTGGCATGAGAAACAATACCATTTTCATTTTCATTCTATGTGGTCATTTGAGAAAAAAAAATCCACACACAAAACTGGTGGATTAATAATCGTAATCTTGACTACAGGTTGTGAAAGTCTGAAAGGCTTCCTTTTATTGCCATCTTACACAACCTTTCCACTGTTCCTAAAATAACCTTGTTGGATACATTTCAACATTTCTTTTAAAGATGTCGGGCAGGTTTTTCCTATTTATACAGTCAAAACAAAAGGTGAAATTCTTATAACACAAGAAATAAGACTGATTTCCTTCATTTTATGATCATGTTAAACAACTAATAATCAAATGAAGATTAATGACAGTTTCTAAATGACTGGTCTTTTTCAATGGAGTCGATGGAGTTAACTATTTTTCGTAAGTCTATGAGCTCACCTAGCTTAAGTAGAGGATACATTTTTACCAAGTCGTGCAACACTATGATTCATAATGCCCTCTGTGGGGATCTCACAATGTAGGTGTATCTAAAACTGAAAGAATCAAACATTCCCAAAGGTGATACACTCAATGTTCTTCAGGAGAAAAAGAATAGTTGGGAAACACAAAACAATACCTCTATTGTTGTCTATATTAATCCTGTCGCTTAGTATTTGAATGTTACAAGCAAAAACCCCATATTAGCCCATAGCCCTCAAGTAAGAACTTGCTGAGGGACAAGATGCTCAACAATAATTAATGGTGAGACCTGTTTACTTATGCTTTTGGTTTTAAGTGCTTACAAGCAAATTGCTGGTAACAGGATCTTAGAAAGTTCAAACTATGCTTCTGAAAACCATCTGGTACTTGCATAATCCCCAGCTCAGACTGACACACTAATGACGAAACGGTCACAGAGGTTTCATAATACTGTGTATTAAAAAACCCAGACATTAATAGACTGACCTGGACTGGAAAGGGCTACAGGTTCATCCTCGTTGGAGCTGAGCAGACGCATGAGTTTAGACGGTTGAGTGTCATCCAAGGGAAAAAGGCTGTTGTAGTCCTGCGGTCAACGATATAGTATTTTAGACTTCAATGGAGTGGAGGTCAGTGAAATTCATAGCTCCTGCTTTCTCACGCTGAAAATAGTATTCTCAAGAGTAACACATTAAGCTGCTCTTTAAGACCGCTTTTACCTCAATATCTTCTCGCTGCCTTTTGCGTTGACGAGCCGAGAACGAGCCTCTGTGGTGAGAGGAGTAAGAGCTGAGTGCGCACCACACCGACAACCTGGGGAGTCATCGGGAGAGGACAGTCGGCACCAGATGCCACAAAACTAAAGCCACAGCTTCCATCGACAACCAAAGTGATAAGCTTGTCTTACTTGGCCAGTGCTTTCCCTGGTGGGTCTGCCAGGCTGTGCCAGTGGGCGGAGTCTGTGAGCAGGTCTGGCAGTATGGTACCCAGCAGGGTGAGGGTGATCTGCTGAGTGTCCAGACAGAAGATGCTGTAGAGCAACTCCACCACCCGAGTGGCCCACTCCTGTCGCGTCTCCTTCAGCAGTTCCTGACATAGGATGCAGTGCTCCAATTACACACCAAAATCCATCTCTTTGGTTATACTCTACTCTTGGTAATACTCTCTGGAGTCACCTTTCATATCATAAAATCAAGTTTTCCTCATAGTACCACTAGTGGTGTGATCGAGCACCCATATATGATTCACAAAATGTTGCTGCAAATTGTAAATATAATCGAGGGAAACACATCAGTTGATGAAATGATTAGCACAGAGATTAAGTGGCAAGAAATCAACTAATTGTTGGAGCAAAATTTCATGTAAATAGTGTCTTAGTAACTGAATATCTTATGGTTTTTGATTGTTGATCACACAAAACAAGAAATTTCAAGATGTGTCCTGCAGCTGAAGTAAATTAGGATGGCTGTTTTTTTTATATTGTTAAACCGAAGTGATTAATCATTAAAATAACTGGCAGATGTATCGATAATGAAAATAATTTGGTAGCTGCTGCCTTTAAATATAGTAGTTGATATTGATCTTGAGGCTTAATCTATCAGCACCTTGACTTCGCCCTTCTACTGTACCTTGACCAAATTGTTGGTGAACCAGAAAACCCCGCCCATGTTGAGGAGACTCTCAAACAGATGCAGGGCCCGGCTGTCCGCCCAGCCTTTGCGCAGCACTGCCTGGAACTGCTTGCTGAGGGCCGCGTGGATGGGCTCTTTGGCCGGCAGCAGGTTGCGATAGGGAATCGGCTCCAGGCCCTCCATTGGGGGGCGCAGAGCTGCGGCCGTTTGTTGGAAGACGTCAGCACACATGTGCTCCATGATGGAACTCATAATGATCACTCTGGTGAGAGCACGGGAAAGGAAGCTCATTGTTAATCCGTATAATAATGGACTGTGAACGAGACTGGTTAAATACACAGTCATCTGTGAAGTATTAAAAGAGCACTCGCATGTACACGTTGGATGGCTTCAATGGACACACTGCCAATTCACTCTGAATTGCTGAACTGAATTGTTGCTTCGCTTTGCTTGTGGCAGATGTTGATAAAAGCTCAACTTTTTAAGTGTCAGCACATTCACCAGCCAGTAAAATTGTGTTAAAACAAATACTCAAGTACTCAGGTCCCGTCTGACATCAAATGTCAAAATGAGCCTGGAGAGAGGATGTAGAGGCAGGTGGTGAACCTGATATGTGCTCATCTGGTCGTGTAGTTTATTTCTATATTGTGTGTCCCAAGCAGGAAACTGTGACTGGCTATTCTGACGATCCCGCCAGTGTCAAGCATTTGAGCAACGCATACATGTGAGTGCCCAGTTAGAGTTTTTTTTTTTTTTAATTTTGTACCGTTCATTGTAAAACTGCAGCGTGTTCTCCCCATACAGGGGAGTCACGAGTTGTCGTATCATAGTCTGGGGTTTCTCCCTCTCGTCTCTCCCCAGCATCCTGACGTGGGCCACCAGCCAGGCCACGGCACAGATGGCCATGCTGCACACCTTCCCCTTGATGTTGTCTGTAATCTTCTTCACTCAGAAAGAGGTGGCAGCAGAAAGAAAAGAGGAAGGAAGGAGAAGAGATTCTGACTAAAACGCGAATGGAATATGGAAGAAATGAGGAATCGGCTACATCTATCAGACTGTGGGACGTCAGTGCTGTTGCAATGCTCCTCAGTTTCCACAGAACGCATCACGCTCACTTAAGTAATGAGTCAATATACAAAAGTGGGAAAAATGATAATTCTAATTCTAGATGGTATGTGTAATGGGTAGGGAGGAGACGGATACTAGATAAGCAACCACCAGTCCGAAAAATCTCACGAAAAATATTTCCCAGTTATAAGCAGACGAAAAAAAAAGCTGGACATACCTGTACTGCCTCTACAGACAGCACACCGTTCTCCCATGCATTCAGAACTTCCAAGATGGCCGCCGGGGTGCTGAGGCAAATTTCGTGCCATTTCACCTGACTGTCACAACAGATAGATGTCAGAGGAAATTCCATATTTAGAGCAAGACTTGTCATCCTTGAGAAATTTCCATTGCATAAATAAACTGAAACCAAAATAGAAATAATAAAAGGAAAAACTAAAGAAGTGCAAGTCATTTCTGTCTGATTCCCGTTTTAAAACAGAACAGTGAAAAAAGCTTTGCCCATAATTGTTTTTGACAAATATAGTAAACATTTATATGTGCTTACAAGTATATTATAATGTTGAAAACTATTTAAATACATGTTAATATATTAACATAAACAAAGCAGCTTAAAGTTAATTGCTGCAGTTTTAAGGATGTGAAAATGTATTTTCACCGTTGACTAAAATGAATAGAAATCGGGTGTTTGGAAGGGATTTAAGATAATTATTTTTATTTTAAGAATGATCAATTGGGGATGAAATAACTTTGAATTTTAGCCTGAAACTCACACTAGTTTCATCTCTGAGGAGTTGTTGAGCAGGGTTACCAGGCTCTCCACTTTGCCAGGCTCGGGCCTGAAGCAAGGGTGGTCTGGGTTCAGAGTCTTGCCCTCTTCAGGCATACACGTCTGCAGCCATGTTTCAAAGAAAGGTGTCTCTCCTGAAGGGCTGGGGTCTGACAGGATCACCTGGAGGTGGGAAACATGGAGCAGCCATGCACAGTTGAAAAATCAACCAAAATGGAGAGAAGACACAGACCCGATCAATCTACAATATTTTATTCAGCAAGCTGCAGATATTGGTAGGGTTGTAGTGCACAACCTTCTCTCGACATCTTGTGGTCTTACACTGAAAGAGCAGGATGATTTGCTGCATATAAAGCGTTGAACTAACCTCTGAACCATATGTCTGCACCACGTGGCAGAGCATGAGGAAGGAGATGTCGAAGAGCAGGGCCCGCACTGACGCAGACTTGGCTGAGAGAGGAGGGAAAATCCTCAGGGTTAATATTTCGTTCATGACATGGTGTGTCAGTGAAGAAAGAAATTCCAACATTGGAAATTGTCACTCTTGTTTTTGAACTTACATCCTTCGCCGCTGATGTGCTTGGGAAACTCATTAAGCCTTTAACAGAAAAAAAAGAAGAAAAAAATCATTATATGTCATGAAACATCCTCTTAAAAATCCATTCCTTAGGCCAATGGTGCAAAGACTGCGGCATTAACAATGTGCCAACCTTTTAAGTATGGTTGTAACTTGGCGTACAACTCATTATGTGAATTGTGATTCTGGCGACTGAAGGGGGGCGATTTATCTTAACTTCCGACCGTTTTGCATTTACTTACTTAATGAACTTTCGGGCAAAGGATTTGAGTTTCCCAGTGGCCGCTGCCGCTGCCAGGAGGAGATCAAGGCTTTTCCCAGACAACATGTGTCCCAGGACGCCTAGAAGGCCCTCAGGTGACTTGGAGTGGTCTGCATCTACTGTCTAATGAACAAGGAGGAAAGAGTTCGGCTCACTATTTATTTTTACACAGGTGTAACATCTAAAGTGCTGTGATCTTTGAGAACTAACTTAAATTGTCACATTTGTCATAAAATGTTTGTTTCTATTCTCTGAACACTCAGACACTACTTACAATTACATCAACATTGTAATTCACCAAGATTTCCCTGTACAATTTAAGATCAGGTGGTGGTGCTGTACCTTGAGAATATTGGTGACAGTAGGCTCAGCTCTCAAGATTAGACCTGGGTTAGGCTGGATGTTAGCATTTTCTGCGGTCTTTAGCCTCGGGGCGAACTCCCTGTCCTCGGTCCTGAATCAAATTTGCAAGGGAAGAGGGAAAGGAAGAGAGAGAGAGACAAAGACAGAGACAGAGAGGGGGTTGGGGGATATGGTGTGTGGGATATTGTGTGAATATGGTGTATAAACCGTCATCCATGTTCAAAAGCAAAGAAAAACAAAAAGGGAAAGAAAAAAGTGTTTTTGGTTCATTTCATTCAAATTCCTTTTGAGATGGAAACCCATACCGTTTTGAGGTGAGGCTGGTTGTATTCGAATCTGACAGCAGACCAAGCTTGTTACACTCCTGTAGGAGCATGCCAAGACAGTCGCAACTATGTGAAGAAGCACAGATAATTATAAGTGTCACGGTGCTGGCTTGTTTAGATGGCTCTATAATCTAAAATACCTTACAATAAGGCTACAGACACCAAATATGATTGTATCAAGGTTTTGAAGCACTAACTTGCATCTCTGATCTGCTTTGTCCAGCAGTGGAGTGAGCTTGAGAAGGTACTGGAAGGCAATATTTACATCGTCCATGAAATCCTGGGGGCAAAAACAAAACATTTGCAATTTTTTAGAAGTGGTGGCAAAGGCTTACATATCTGCTCAGCAGTGACGACCCATGACAGTATCAGTTTGTTAATTAGTTAGAAAGACATCTGTGGCTCAATTGCTTTACCTGTCCTTTGTCACCTTGAGGATATTTCTTCAGTCGGAGCAAAACTTGTGGGATCTAGGATGAAGAAGAAAGAAATGGACTTCCTTATGTGTGGTTGAGTATTTTGGTGGTGACAATGTCATTCAGAGAGTCGCACCTATATCTCAGAGGCGATTCTTTGAATAGATCAGTTATTGGATGTTGATCATTTGACCGTATTAATTTACACACTTAATTGATTTCATTTGAAAAACAGTTACGTAAAAAACACATAACAGAACTCAGTTCAGACTATTTAATGGAAACAATATATTGATAATACAAACAGGAATAAGAAAGTGGATATAATAATGAAGAAAAATCTCCTCTCAACAATTCAGTACTGACACCTAAACAACAAAAGCCAGAGAAATGTAGATAAAAAGCAGAGGATCTTTAAAATATATCTTACCTTGAGGAATGTGAAGGCAGTCCATTTTAACTCCTCGGTTCCCTCTGGTGACTCAATGAGGCCAGTGAAGCAAGCCTTCCAGATCTCCAGTACAAAGAGAGGAGCAGGAATTTGCTATGGAGGATAAACATTTGAAGGTGATTTGAAGGTGTAAAATATATGGCTGCGCTCTTTCATCTGGCCAGTGTAAAGCAGATATTTAAGTATAAACCACCTATTGAAAATTTAGCCGAAGGGGTTTCAGTGAAATGCAGTCAAAAAGAAGTGAACATGGTAGAACATGTTCCATTTTCGACCGAATTTATGTCAAAATTTCAGGTGCACTAGGCAACATTTTACACTAAAATTACAGCAGTGTAAACAGATTAATCACATGGCTTTGTACTTCGAAAGCTGCACACTTCCATTAGGTCTTTTAATATTTTTCGAACAGCTTTTTAATTTTCAGTATGACACTGGCAACTCTGATTAAATTGACCCCACTTCAAGCTTAATTAATTCTTTAATAATTTAATAAGTATTAAAAGCACTTTTCAAACTCTATACATTCCCACTTTGATCTCTGCCAACTTGAAAAGATGACGGGTTTAAAATCATATTTATCTGAATCTTAATTTTCACCTGCATTCTCTTGATCATCATCAACTGCTCTACAAGTGGCTGCGTCTCCCCAGTCAAATTCATTGTCCCTTCTAGCATTATGAAAGCATGGACTGATGGAAAGGACGGATGGAGCTGAGGTTCAGACTGCACTGACAGCATCAGGGGAATACTGAGGAAAGAGTGAAGAGTTGGCATGAGGAAGACTGATTGCAATGGTGTTTAACCATACCAAAGTTAAGCAGTTCAGTATATTCACTAATAAGGAATGAGATGAAAATCTTCACCCTTTTACTAGTGACAAGCTTTCCTCTAGCTTAGACCGCATTGTCTGGTTAGGTACGCAGCCGAGGCCATCTGTCACTTTCAGCATAGCTTGCTCTACATTGCTCCAGGATCCTGAGGAGAAAAAGCAACAGCATTTTACCGGGTGCTTTCATATCGTTGTGGCATGGTAACAATCAGAATCATGGTCACACACAATCCTGTCACCTTGTTCCTCCAGCCGGGCAATGTGGACCAGGGCTCTGTTCTTGGTGTTGTTCAGCAGACTGTGAAGCCTCTCCTGGCAGGCTCTCAGACTGGCTTCTGTACTGGCTGATGGGCCCAGTTCTCTCAGTGACTCGCAGTACCAGGCACAGCCCTGCAGCAGCCACACCACCACTCCCAGCAGAGCCCGACACAGTCCGATGCATTCCTCTGCTTTCCCGTGACAGCTTCAAAGTCAGAAAATGAGAGGCAGTCAGTTACTATATATAAAAATAAGAATGAGGAGAAACTTAAAGCTCTTCATAGACAGTACTTGCCGATAGACCATTATGGATGATAAGATGATACAAAAACTGCCATGGAAAATTTCCCTTACCTGAGACGATGGCAGAACATGTCCATTATCTCCAACAGTGATTTGACACACAGCTCCCGGGAAAAATCTTCAAACTAACAGAAAAATAAGACGTGAAATAAAACTCTCTTTTTTCTTATTGTATAGTAGTTGTTATTTTCATCACTTATACATTACCTTGCTGATGGCATTGAGGACACTGGAATAAGACACCATCTAAGGAGAGAGTGGGTCATGTTCACAAGTGGTAAAATAACACAACTACTTTTTAACACACTGCTCAGCCACACAATGTTTTGTCTCACCTGTGAACTTATAGCATATTTGAGGTACGACAAAATAAGGGGGTTAGGGGAGGGACCAATCATCGCCTGCTCCATCAGGGCCTCTGGAAAACAAACAGCGTTTAGTGTCCCCAGAGAGATGATAGTGATGTAACTGACGTGATGTCACTTAGTAATAAGTCAAACACTTCGCACTTACCTGCAAGGTTGAGGTAGTCCCATGTTGCTCCCTTTGGAAAGTTCTTCTTGATGTTGATAGCCCACTGGTAGTCACTCCATCGCTCCTTCCATGCCTGCAGAATGGCTTGCTTCAGATTGACCACCTTCATCCTACTAAGAACGACAATCGATTTGTCCCAAAAAATTATAAATTGGTATGTAAATTTCTGTAATGCACTAATCAAAACTATGTCGTGGTAACATTTATACACCACTCAGTCTAGCGTCCTTTAGGTTACTCATTAGCACCTTAGCCTGCTGACGTTAGCCGTTAGCTGCCGATGCTATTCACCAAAAGATTAAAATAAAATAAGTCTTGCTGATTGCAAAAAAACATCCAAATGCCATAATAAATGAGACAATGTTAGTGTCGCTTACTTCGCTTACTACAAAATCTGATGCGTACCTATCTTTCACCTTTTTTCATAGAAGGTGTTTGTTTGAATCGCTCACTTCACAATGCAATGTAGCTCATTGTTGTTTTAAAAGACGTAAGCGTCCATTGGCTAATGTCGTGACGCATCAGTATCCCTCCCGCTGATTGGTTAGAGAGGAGACCAACCACTGAACGCTCAGCGGTCGGGTGACGATGACGCACTGGTGTCACAAGATGTCGCACTTTACAAACCTTTTAAATCAGAGCGCGACCGCTCAAGAAAAGTCGAGGAGCAAGGTGAGATACAATTTATTCTGCATTGATCCCAGTGTTTTAAATCTTAACATGAAACATTAGCTGGAGAAATGCGTAAAAGATATTTGCTGTCAAGTCTGGAACTTGCCGAGCTCAGCTGACATTTAGCATCAATTAACGCTGGCTCACCCACTGTAAACAACAATGTTCTAAAGTAGAGGATTGTCTTGAAAGTTATTTATTTATTTGTCGTTTTAGTGGCAACAGTGATATTCTGTGTTGTCTTATGTAACTATCCCATTCAATTGTGTGATTCACTGCCTCGCTGCAGTTTATTGTGCGTGTGTCAGTTCTGACTGTTATTCAACAGACTCTGTTTTGTCAATCATGTTGCACCTTCGAGGTTGAAAATAAATGACATAATAGTGTTTATGGTATACCAATCAATCAATTAGAAACAGATTATAATGTCAGTGTAAGTCCAATGCAGAGTTTTTGGGTTAATTCCTTTACTGGGAGTTTAAAATGTTAAATCTAATCCTTTATTAGACCCTCAATTGGGGAAATTTGCCATGTTACAGCAGAGATTAGATATTAGAAATAGAAGAAACAGCATTGCATCGAAAATAAAGTCATACATAAGCATTGTATTATAAACACAATAAATGTAAAATAAAAAAGCACATAATCCTGTTGTAAAAACAGTAGTATAAGTATAAAAACTAAGTCATTCACAACAGAAGCCCCCACACACCTCAGTCAGTTTAAAGCAGTACTGACAGTGTTTATGATTTAAAAACATCAACTCCAAAGCATGGTCCGCAGATTTGTTCCTAACTTTCTCATTTCCACTTTTGCACTCAGTGCTTCAACATGTTGAAAGGGATACAATATCAAAACCACCCGACTACCCTCGTGAGCTCGGCCCTGTATTGAACAAAGACCCTCTTTCTGCCTGACACTGGAGACGTTGAGACGAGAGGTCTGTGTCCTGGGACAGAGCGATGCCAGCCAGCCAGAGATGATCCACGCACCCTGGCATATAGGTAGGTTGGGTTTGGAAAGCCTGCGTGTGCGTGCGTGCGTGTGTGTGTGCGTGTGTGTGCGTGTGCGTGCGTGCGTGTGTGTGCGTGTGTGTGTGTGTGTGTGTGTGTGTGTGTGTGTGTGTGGAGGGGTAATTGGACAGAAGGATCCTTTCCCTGTTGCTTTCCACTGAGAGCTGTATTACATAAGGGTGCTGACAGATTTGAGTCTGGGGATACCAGAGAGACTGTTGTCGCAGCTCTGTGTCTGTTCTCAGGACTTCACTGCTGCTGGGACAGACGCGGTTCTGCTGACTCTCATTTTTCTTGTGTGCGACTGTTTGATTTGCTTGAATTTGACGCTTTTGACTTGTCCCAGTACAATGGAGCTCACCATCATTCGGTTTCTGTTACTTCAAGTCCTCTAAAATTACCTCAGTGTGAATGCTTTAATTGAAACTTACTTTTTTTTAATACACACAAGTTTAACACAGTCTACCTTTGTCCAGAAGGAAGACACTGTTCATAACATCTTCTGACGATATCATGGTTATTAGTATGAAGGAAATGTTTATCTTTTTCTCCGTTGTAATTTAATAGGCATTTAGGCTCTGTAAAATACCCCTGAGCTCCATTGTACCAGGGTGAAAACCGCTGTTATCTTCAAACCTTAGCAAATAACACTGGAACAATGTGGATTGTATAGATTGTATTTTTGTGTAAACCATGCATCAAATCCATCTGGGGAAATTGGTAACTAATATATGAAATACACCATATCATTTACACAGAGGCAGAAGAGGATACTCAAAATCTCTGAACTAATATAATGGAACAAATATTTTATAGATCGTGCCTCAGATCTGTTGTAGAACTGTGTAGATGTTACAGCAGCACAACTTCGATTTCTCCTCTTTCTTTCTCTCTTCTTGTAAAACACACTGAGGCCGTTGGGCACACACAGGTTATTACCAAGGGTTGAGAGCCACGAAACAAGTGGCCCTTCTCATGTCCCCTCAGGTTTTCCATTCATGTTACTTCATGAATCAGGATAGACAAAATGCATCCACTACAACTGAGGAGATAAGATGCTTATCATGTCATCATGTTTAATGCTGCACACCTCCACTATCACAGGTTAGAATTCCAGTCTTGCAGACTTGATCCACAGTGGAGCTGCTGATTATTAAATTCATAGAGATGAACAAACAATATTTTAACAATCACTTATTGGATGGTACTAGCTGTCAATCACACTGTGTCCATCCCTTAATGGGATGGGGAAACATCAGTGGGCTCTTGGCTTATTACACAAGACGAAGCGTATGGATAGTAGGACAGGGCTATCAGGTCTCGACAAAACATGAGTCAGTCATTGGATGATTTCCCATCACTCTTTGAGGACCACAGAAGGATCATTTTGTAATTTTCTGTCAGATCAGCTTTAGTTTTTTAGTTTTTCTAATTCAAGCCTATGATGGTGAACATTCGTTTGTGAAGATTCTCTTTAAAAACACATAGTCAGTATCCATTTATAGAATACCTTTATGCGTTTATTTTTTCATGTGCCTTTATTACCCATTTCATTGATGCCAAATATATATTCTATACCTATCACTGATCTAATACAGTACTATATATTGTTCACTGTTTATTTCACTGTTAAATCTGGATTCTGTCAGGAAAATTTAATTACAATTGAAATTGTTATACATATCTAGATCTGGTGATCTATAAATATATTTCACTTTTCATATAGCTAGCTAGATAAATAGATAGACAGGATTTTTTTTTTTAAATTTCATTTAAATCGAATTTGACTCAAGTTCCCACAATATTGTCCATTTGTAACACAATAGCTAATATATGCATGTGTGTAAAATACTTTGTAGTGGATATTCTCAAGGCAGAAAAGGCGTAGTGAATAATAACACGGACCTCATATCTCCAGTAAGTGTCTTTGATTGAGCGATACGATCACAGGAACTAACACTGAGTACTTTTACTGGTGAACGTGTCACAGAGCCACATGTGGCTTGACACTGAGGAGCTTAATATAGCCCCCTTCAACATGATTTCCCCTCACTTCATTGTTATCACAAGTCCAGGCTACAGGGAGTTTCTTCCAGCATTAATTAGAACTCGTCTATATGGGCTGGCTGGCAGAAAGCCCGTCAGAGGCCACTTCCATGCATCCTTTCGCATCTTTTACAGCCTGCATAAGTAGACACATGTAGGTGTAACAATTTTCGTTTTATATCATGTGAGCAAACATTTGAATCCAGGCCCCAGCTGGCTTAATCAAATGTTCCCTGGGAATCACACAAGGGGCATTCCCATGGGATCCTGGGTGTCAACTTAACTGTGGTGTAATTTCAACAAAATATGAAGACACAGGGAAAAGTCATCGCTATCTGTCTCGGCCAGTCTCTTTGTCTCTGCCTGTCTGTCTGTAATCAAATTATAGTATCCATAATTACCATTGGTGGTTGAGGTTGTGTCTGGTTTGTTCCCCAGCTGCACTCGCTCTCTTTTTTTTTGACCAGCGGGTTACATGGCAACAGCCTCCATATGGCAATTAATAGGTTTATTTGCAGGAGCTGCGAATGTGAAGAGAGAAGCTGTGCACCAGTGGCGTTCATAGCTCTATAGATACAAACAACTGGTAACAAACCATTATTGAAATGTACCATTTTCTGGTTTTTAATAGTTAACAAGAGAATATCATGGGAATGTACATGCTGAGAACTATTTAAGGAAGTAAGTCAGTCAAACCATCCCAATAGACCGTATATTCATCCCCTCTGTATGGCATGTGTTTAGGATTACAGCAACCCTCTATCTTGTTGGGCAGTTTATCATGACATGCCCTCAATTATCCAGCGCCTCTGGGCGTCTAATCTTACTATCACAGTACACCAATTTGACATCACAGTTATCAGAAGATGGCTCATTTACAGAGTCAAGTCAAATTCTGAGTTCCACAACCCCTGTTACACTGATGCAAAATCTATAATGCTTTCATGCATTAGGCACTCATTAACACTGTCTGCCACTAATTCTGAAAGCCTCACTTCTACTCTGTGTGTACGGTACCAAGCCACACAAAGCCAGACAAGCTTCCCCGGCCATATTACATAATCAAACTTGGCAAAAGCTTCCAGCATAGCCTCTATGATCCCGGTGTTGGTTCGTACTGAGACCCAACGCCTGAGCTCAGCACAGGCAGTGGCCAGCATGTTAATCCTCAATCTGTCACTTACTGTGAGTGACTTAAATCACCCCAACCTGAATTATTTAGAAACAGCTGATGACCACAGATCCTGTGCAAAGTGTGGCGATTATTCATCACCGGTCCAAAAGTTTGTTCAGTGGTGCTGATGGCTGCGTCGCAAGCTCCGGTACTCGCATAACTCTTATAGCTCTTTACTCATTGATGGCATCATATTGTTTTCAAATATACACGTTTACATCCAGTGTTGGTTGGGCTCTGCTGATCAGTGCAATACCTTAAACCTAAAAGAGGACACAGTGTGCAGTTCCTAGCTATAGGCTTTCACATTTGACAAATAATAATAATAATAATAATAATAATAATACTACATCAAATTTATATAGAGCTTTTCTAAATGCTCAAAGACGCTTATTTCAAATACAGATTGCTAATACAGATTACCAATAACCTTACCAATTAATAACAGAAACCTAAAACTGGAGCAGATCAGTGCAATTCAGATAATGAATTATCTTATTATGTGTTTACTTACACCTGATCTGTTATTACAGTGACATTTCAAGAAGACATTTGATGTTTGGAAAAAGGCCCACAGTGAAATCTAACACTTAAAAACATGAACATTTCCTCAATTCTGAAGTAGTAGAGTAATAATGATCGCTCATGTGTTGTTACTCCATTGATCTGATTAAGTCAGCTGCAGGCCTCTTGCTTAGTTCAGCAGGGCCAAAAGGCCTGTGGCCCTGCTGGTTGTTTGTGTGTCACAGTGATTAATTGATGAGCCTTCTTGAATAATTGGCCAAAGACCAGGGAGTCATCTGTGTGACGCAAATCCTGATCTCTCATCTCGAACCAACCTTCATGGTGATGTATGTACCTCAGCTACCACTTCACCCATTGATTAGTCAAGCTTGAGGATGTCTGTGGTTTGTATTGGATCTAACATGTTCAACACAGCCCAGACTTGTGGACAAAGCACAAAAAGAGAGCAAACAAAAGAGATAAAACCCTTTTTCTCCCCCACAATTAGTGTTTAATTGAATAATTTAAATGATGATGAATTAAACTCAAAAGCCCAGTACACATTTCGCTGGACATAGGAAGACTTCTACAGAGGTCAAAGGTTTTTCCAATCATCCCTTTAAGAGAAATACCTGTTAAATCATGTGCTGAAGGAAAAAAAAGAAATAAAAACTTCAAAAACTAGGACAAAAATCAAATGATGCCTCAATTGTAATTTCATTGTATTACTCTAATAAAAACAGATAAATATTGATTTCTATATTCTATCAAAAAGAACTTTGTATAAAAATAAGCAGGTTTGTTCAGCCTGGCTGCTCCCCATCTTAATTTTTTATAATGTAGCTGCGCTTTTTACACTATAAACCTATTCATCCAATGTTTCTATGTTCTTTCATGTGGGCAACATAAAATCTAAAACCATCTCTGAAAAAAATGTATTCAGTAGAAATTTTTTGAACTATGCAATTCAGTGATGCAGCATAGAAGCTGTTTACGCTTCACTTTTTTATAACACTGTAATTTTGTGAGCAGGCGCAGAGGCTTCACACGTCAGTGTATATAACCTTCCCAGAAGGCAATGAGCATAATAAATGTATAGGTTTGGGTAAAGAACGCTTTACTTATTAGCCATAAAATGCTTTTTATATTTTACCACATCCTACTATTTTCTAAAAACATATTAGCGAGAAATATCATAGAGTCAAGCATACCACTAAAGTTAAATTACTTTATTGAAAATATTAGTCATTGTGACCAACATAACAACCACTTCATGATTCTCCTCTTTGTTTTCATATCGTTGTTTTTCAACATATCCTGCTGGTTACTATGTTTACACATATGTAATCTTTTATGTGTGAAAGTTAACTAAAATTGTTTCAGCGGGACTGCCATGTTTTAGTGAAGTAAAACTGGACTTAAGATAAATAGTATCTTGTGACACAACATAAACATGTTTAGGTTTGAATGATACATTTTCACTAGGCATCATGAATAGAGGATCACTGTAAAATGTGGATGTTCGTGCCAAAGGAAAAAAGTTGTCATGCGTCATAATTTTGTCTCTTAAACTACTGTATACAGTGAGAGCAAATAATATGAAATCTGCAACTAAATGTGAATTCTTTTGTTGCTAAGTTTAGATTTTTGCTTTAATTAATTCATTTCATTATGTAAATCGATAAAAGATAATTTGCCAACTGGAGAAGACCTTTGTAGAATATGATTACGCATTCTTCAAGATCAGTCCGAACAGTTTTAGAAGGTTTGGGACATAAACATTCAGAACATTAGTCTCAGCTGCGCTCCATTACTTTGGTATCAAATCTGAGTTGAACATCTGCACACAAAAAAAATCATGCGAACAGGTACAATAAAAACAAGAAACATAGTGTCATTCTCATTACATCATTCTTTTCACTTGTTATCTGTGAATTAAAATTCTAAATACGCATGTTCAGTGTATTAAGTGAATAATTAACAACATGTTCTTTGAAATTATTCTGAAAGGTGTGCTCCAGTGTTTATTGCTTCCATTCAGACCTTGGTCCAGTGTTTCAAGTCACCGTATTAGCATATTGCTAAAATGCATTTAGCTGTCTACAGTTTGTGATATTTGTAAATGCCAGAGGAATCGATGTTACTAAGTAAAAAGGGGGATGCTAATTTTTATTTGTTGTGGTTTTGCTCATGTATATGTTTGCACAGCAATAACAGCTTTTTTGCCAAACTTAATCTTTCACATTCATTTTACCCATTAAAGGTAACCTTTGTTATATAATGATTGAATAATATTTTGTCCTGTCAAGCCTAAAAAGACATTGTCTCTGTTGGTATCAATACCTCCAACTGTAAGTGGCAAATATGTTTGGACAATTTTTGCCTTATAACCATAATACAAAGTGTGGTAGACACAGTTGCCCTAATGATACTCACATACTTGAGGTAATGCAATTTTTTTTTAATCTATTTTTGTTGACATTTCGCATTGACTAAAGCAGGGGTGGGGGACCTTCGGCGTCCTTGATGTATACGGCCCATTAGACAAACATTTGTAGACTAACATGTCCTTTTTGGTGGTCCCTTCTGGTTGTATGCCTGTCAGGTTGCAGTCACGATGGCTGAAACACACACACCCCTACTATGTATCATTGTGGCGACTGTATGTTGCATTTTCCAAAATATATGAATAAAAAAAATTGTTTATTTACAGGGACTTGCTTACAGTGATATAAAGGGCCAGTCCCAGGTGCCATTACAGCTGGAAACATGTAGCTAAACTGGGAGAGTTGCAAGTTTAAACATGCTTGAGTAATGTTAACGATTTTCAATGGAGTTTGGGTGGCCAACAAGCAAAATTTCACAAGACCACATTCTGACAGAGACTATGTTACACAGTCAAGTTTTGCTATGACCTTATAGCTAAAAAGCTGAAACCTCATTCAGGAGGGGAATTTGATGAAGGAGCCTTGTTGCTGCTGCAGAGCTGCTCGCACAAGACAAAGCACAATTATGCATTGTGTACAAACACTGTTCATTTTCCCACTCTGCAAGAACAAAAGCCTGCTATGACATCTGAATATGCTGGTGAGTTTGCGAAACGCCAGTAGGCATTTGGTTTCACTACATGAAAAGTAAACAAACAGAAATGAACATATTTGTTAAGCTGTTTAATATGGAACCAGCCGATGTGCCTGACAACTTGCAACCCAATTATTTTGTGCATCAAAGCTCATGTTTGAAGGTCCTGAGTATTTTCTCATTCTTGGGAGACATGCACTGCAGTTTGCATCTCTGTTTCCGACAATCAACTACTGTGAGGAGTTCCTTTCCAAACTGATTTTTGAAAAGTCCCCCCATGAAGACTGACTGACCCAAACCTGGAAAACCAGCTCATAGCATCATCATCGTCACTACCATCTGCCATCAGATGCCTCGCCAAAGTGAAGCAGTTAATGCTATTGTATTTAAGAGATTAGTGTTATTTAGGTGTTTCAATATTTTTAGTAAGTATCTTATGGCCCTAGAATGATGTTAAAAAGATTTAAGTGGTCCTTGACTGGAAAAAGGTTTCCAACCCCTGGACTAAAGCAATGTCATTAAATGATTTCCTCTCACAAAGAACTCAATAGGATTTCTCTTCCCTGATACAGTTAACAAAATGCATAGTCTCATTTTTAAATAGAGCAAAAACACACACAAGTGTGATCAATGTAGGCCAGTTTGTTACAGTCTGAATTTCCATATGGCATGGAAGAAAACTTGTTAATGACTGCCAACATATGGGTTTTAGTTAAAGTTTGTTTGTTAATTTGCAAGTTGTAAAAGTAAAGGTAAACTTTAAAGTGCATTTCTTAGAAGGGTTACAAAATACAAATCGCAATTATTCATTTATTATTCAATTGATCAGTTCAGACCTGAATATTGGAACTGGAATCTTGCAAAAAATAAAATTTTGTGAACATATAAAATGTTCATTATAGTTGCTTTTCCACTGTTTGTACTTTAGTGTGGTCTACCTGACTTCTTGCAATGTTTGTAGTTCCGTGCAACAAAATCATGATGTTGGTGGCTTGTTATATTTTGATAGAAGATTAAAATATGAGGCATTTAGAGATTATATAAATAATTATTCTCTTTAGAGGTGTATTTCTGTTCAATATATTCCTTTATGTTCTTCTTCATAGTGCTATTTTCCCTAAGTAGTTAGATTTTGTGATCAGACCAATGTCAAAATAAAGGTGTTGAATTATGTTGTTTTCAGTGGCTCACTGTCAGATGTTTTATCATGGCTCATTGCATCTGAATGCTGCAGTGCATCATTTTCAATGTGTCACTGAACGCAGGTCCAGTAATTACAGCAATGCAAGGAACTCTAAAGAGAAGCCTTGCAACACTGTTATAAGTTGAAATAGCGACTACCTTTTTAAGAGATGTTTCTGGAAACTGATACAGCACACAAAACATAACTTACCTAAGCAACGTATTTACACCTAAAATTTGATTACAAGGTTCTGTCATAATAGTTCTTGTTACCTCACATTGAACACTCTTAACGCAAAATGACCATGTGAAAAAAGATTCAAGATTCCATAAAGGAAGGTCTTTCTCTGGCCTTTTCCTTTATAGACATTCCTTAACACAAATTCTTAGCTGTGTACTCTAGTTTTCCCCCATTCCTTCCAGTTAAGTCCCTTTTATTGTTGTCCTATGTCTTTTCCAATCTTTCACAGTAGTCACTTCGTATGGCACTTTGCATTGTTCGGCATTACTACCCTTGGATAAAGTTATTGAAAGTTGACCCTGGGTCAGTGGGTAGAGGTCATATTTCTGACTCTCTACGATATGACCTTTGATCCAGCGCCCTGGGGGGCTGTAAGCGTTCAAACTCATGTCGACTGTTCCGGTCTGGACTGAGGTTCGCCAGTGCCCTGCTCCCACCACCTACATCCTCCTCTTCATCATCACGGTTTAGGAAGGCCAGCTCATTTTCATAGCAGAAGGAGTTTGAGCTGGGGACAAGGAACTTGTTCTCCACCATGTCCTTGGCACTGCAGCGGGGGGTGGACGGTACCTCGTATGTTTTGTGAAAGTGAGAGTAATCCACCTTGTACACGTTCTTCTCCTCAAACAAGACTGGCTCGAACCGGTGACCCCAAAGGACCTCTGAGGCCAAGTAGGAGCTGCGAGCCTGCGTGGTCATGGCGGTTGCTTCAACCATGCCCTCCAAGATGACAACGATCTCAAAGTCTGCTGTCTCCAAGTCCTGTTTACTGATCCCAAAAAGGGGGCTCTCTTCATCTATCTCATGGAGAATAGTGATGGGTGAAACCAAGAAAATCCTGTCCAAGCCTTTATCAAAGCCCACATCAATGTCTATCTGGTCTAGAGGAATATATTCCCCCTCATCTGTGATCCTAGGTTTGATGAGCTGTGCCCTGACGTGGGCCTCCACAATGTGACTCTTACGAAGATTCCCTACCCTCCACATTAGACACAGCTTTCCGTCCCGCATGGCAATGATAGCATTGTGGCTAAACAACAAAGTTTGTGCTCGCTTCTTAGGTCTCGCCATCTTAGCCATGATGGCGCCAATCATGAAGCAGTCAATGATGCAGCCCACTATGGACTGGAAGACCACCATGAAGACAGCAACTGGGCACTCCTCAGTCACACAGCGGTAGCCATAACCTATAGTAGACTGTGTTTCAATGGAGAATAGAAAGGCAGCCACAAATCCATTGACTTGTAGGACACATGGAGTAAAGTTGTCATCTCCAGCTGGATTATCCAGATCACCATGCAACAAAGCAATGACCCAAAAGGCTAAGCCGAAGGCCAGCCAAGAGACTACAAACACAAGAGTGAAGACTACCAACATCCATCGCCAGCGAATATCAACACATGTAGTGAAGATATCAGCCATGTAGCGTTGTGACTTTTCGTCCATATTGGAAAACTGCACATTGCACTGGCCATTCTTTTTGACGAAGCGGTTGCGGCACTTGCGGCGTGTGTGGATCTTGCCATTGCCAAAGCCGTTCATGCCATGCATGGTAGTGAGGCGAAGGCCCTCTTCCTCAGATGACACGATGCTGTAGCGGTTGATCCTGCCCACACTCATTCTCCCTGCTGCACATCCAGCTGCAGGGTGAGGCCAGAAGGGCAGGCCAGGAGTCCCAGTTTGTGATTGTGGCCCGTCACCGCTTGATCACTGGCTGAACTGCATTTTAGTGAGTCATAGACAGGGAGCTGGTTGGGAGCCTTGAGCTTTTATCCAATCCCTGTAGAGTGTGTCAGGAGAAGAGAACAAAGAGAGCATCGTTATGTGACGTTATGGTCAATCACATACCTATTTATAAAACGTACATATTAAAAACCTACCATAATCACTTATGGAGACTGAATGGCAAAATACTGTTTGGTAATTAGCACTTAGTAGCACTCAAACAGTATTTTGACCAATTCAATTCACCAATTCCCCACCAGCATCAACAGTATTTTTAAAAAGAATTATATATATATCTCATATGTTGGATATATGAGATAAACAGGCACCAGATTAACTTGATTTAGATTTTTGATATGTACTGACATTTACTCTAAGCTATTTCTTTCCAGATCTTTTAAAATAAAAAATCTGTTTATTTCTATAATAATGTGACCTTTGTTTATTATAAGATCTACCATTAGCTAATGTCTACATGACTGTGTCCAGCTTCTGTTATGTTAATCCTTCCACAAATCTAATAATCTAATAAAGATAATTGGAAAACAATTAAAATTTAAGGTAACAATTGAGTATGTCATAATTATCAGTGTTTCCCATTCATTTGTTGCGCCACAGTTTCATTATGAACTGAAAAATAGACATCATTTTTTCTCTCTCTCTCTCTCTTTCTCTCTCTCAAATCATAATCAGTCATATTCATAACATGTTAACCATCCTCAGCAGGCAGGTAACACTCGGCATAAAAAACATTTTTTGCTTTAGCTGTCCACGTTCCCCCCATGAGCATGAAGTTCTTAGCAGGCCCTCTCTGCGTACCTGTCATTTGGGGTGCACATGAGAGCTTGCTGCGTAGCCCACCCCCAACAACCGCTCCAGCTGCTACTACAGATATGGTCTAATTCTGTGGGAAATGTGAATGACGTTAACAATAAGATACTACAGTATGTCTAGAATATTTTGGATTGTATTTATTCCATGTGCCACTTCACAGTACAAGGTTTACATCACACTACCTCCCTCCACCATCTTGCCCTCTTTAAACATCACGACTCAAAATCAAAACTGGCCCTCACTGAAGGGTCCTCAAGTCGTTTGATGTCGGCTGGGTAAGTGAAGAGCCGGCCTCACTGCAGATCCACTTCTGTCACATGGCATTTCCTGTGTTTTTCTCTTTCAAATCATAAAGAAGGTTGGAAGTGGAGACAAATGAAGTCATCACCTACCAGATGTTTATTTTTATGTAAGGGAAACAAATTGACCAGTGTGAGAGTCACAGATTGTGTCTGGTTAGAGGTTTTGTAAAATGGAAAACCTGTCACATTAATTGTCAGCATGTCTTGGTTGTATTTATAGTTTTTCAGCAGCATGCCATACAGCCATCAATCACACACCCAGCAGACATTCTGTGCTCCTCTATCTGTTCTTTTGTGGCCTAAGTTTGCCATAGTTGTGCCAGTGTGTGTGCGTGTATGTGTGTGTCTAAACTCGAAAGTGAAATGAATTTGCCCTGCAGATTTCATAGACTGTTGTATACAGGTATACATATTTGACCCCATTCTTGCAGTATTATTAATCATGCCATGAGGGTGCTGCAGCACCTTCCAATGGTGCTCCATAAAAGTAGATTGTAGATTTCTCTCCTGTGAAAACTGTGCACGACTTATACTTTGTATATGTGTATATATAAATTAAGTTTATTATTAAGATTAGACAACACTTATGTCGAAATGGTATCTGCATTATGTCACATTGCACATCACATTGTTTTGTCTCTCGTGATTTTCTTCATCAGGCAGCAGATAACCTGGCCACTGCACTGGACGACGAGCCACAGGGTCAAGGAGCTTTACCCATGGGAGATGGCCTGAGGCTCCTCTGGGTGCAGACAGCTTTTATAGCTCAGCCACATTCGTTCTGTGTCTGTCTGCCTGTCTGCCTGATTTGGGCCTTGAAGACTTGACAGTTCACTCATGTGCGCTCCCAAATCCCAGGCGTCCTGCCGTCTGCCACACACTCACACCAATTCCCTCCCCACTCACACTCTTTCAGGTGGAAGTTCTCCTGATCCGGAGCCTGATTACCACGTGCACGGTCTTAAATTTGTCCCTTAGTGGTCAAACACACTCTATCAGGAAAATATACTGTCGCTATATGTTATATTCTATTTGTAAACTTTCAAATGCTCATATTGCCTTCGAAAATATCACACTACATTCCCAAAAGAGCACAGCTGTTATTGCTAAAACTGTTCCGACCACTCCTTTTAGATATGTAAATCTATAGAGAGAGAGGTTAGAGAGTTTAATTAAGCAGCATTGTGTTCATTGATTCATCCATACAGTGGCCATTTGACAAGGTTAGCAAACTGACTGTTTTAGCATTTCACATTATACATTTTGTCTCCACACTACACACCTGAGCAAGGTGCCGTGTTTCCGTATCACACTGTAGTCATGCAGTGGCAGGTGTCGAGTGAATTGGTCCATTGAAAGTAAAAACCCTCCTGGTTCCTCTGTGTCATTTGATAAGTGCCTCAGAGTTTCAACAGAAATAATCTATTCAAATCAGATTTTGCCTATGATAGGTTGTACATGTAAGGTTTGAGTAGACTTGGTGCTTCGAGATGATTGTTTGTCAGCAGCTCTTTGACACAGATCTCACAGTTGTCTTTACCCAGTTTTTTAGCCATAGTGATTACAGGTATAGTATATTCACTTGTAATGGAAAAAGCTGGTCATATAGAGAAACACATATGCTTTTTCTTTGTCAATATGCACCTGCTTGAGTGGCTATTGAACATGTTTTTTTAATTTTAACAAAAGGGTAGCAACATGCCCAAAGTTAAAAACACAGGATTGGAATCAGTTATTACCCACAAATTATTTTTTATTTTTCAAACTCAGGAATGGACAAAAGACGACAAATTGATATGAGTTTACTACAGCTGTTAAAGATGTGTAGGTATAGTTGTATGTTTTAAGAGACGTGTCAATCACGCTGGGGATAGAAGTGATAGAATCTTCCAGTTCTGTGTTTTGAATTAGGTCGACTGGGTTGTACTGGGATCATATATTGCGCCTTAAGTACCTGTTATTAATTCCTAGTGCACTGCAGCATTACATGTAAATCCTGTACTTGAGTTGAGAGGCACAGCTAGGGGAGATGATAACCTTGCAGCTGATGAGGATGAATAGAACAAATAATTAGATGTACAAAATAATGGAAGGGAGTGCAGAGAGGGTACTTCATCTCAAGACAAGCGTGCACGAAACTGAGCTCGGCCACTATGATCCCAACCCACCTCCCAAGGCCATTGTGAAGGAAGAGTTGAGGCTCAGGTGTCATTGTATTTTCCTGTAGCTCACCATGCAGAACTCTTCTCATCTCAAGTGACCTACAGGTATTTTCCTATAGAAAGCAACACCACCATGCAGGGATGCTTTTCTGATTGTCGGTATGTTACATAAATTAGTTCACAGCTGTTTTTGTTGTTGTTTTCTAATGTAGGGCAATATATTTCCCCCCCCAAAATACTGCTAGACAAAGAGACAAAGGCAGTAAGTTAGAACCAGACTTTAACCTACCCTGGAGGATATTGGACTCGCTATGTAGGCCATCTCCTGTGCTGAGATTACATCTCAGGTAGCAGAAAGAAGTGTCCATAAAGAATTGAGTCACCTTCTCACACTGTTACAACAGCTGGTTTATATGCCAGTAAAACAAAATATGTAGTTGTTTCTTTTGTTTTTGCCTGCTGTACCTGTAGCATTTCCACTGTTCAAACACCTGGTTCTTATTGATTGATCATTCCCACATGTGAGTCCTCTCACTGGGCTGTTTTGATCTCCACATGTGTAGATTTTTAATTACTTGTACTCATTCACAAAGGCTGTCGCATTAAAGCTGAACTCTGTTATGTCCGATTTCGAGTGACACCTGTAGCTCAAAGCAAGCTTAGATACATTACTTTTAGTACAGTGGTGCTAGGTGTTATGCATTAAGTCATAAAAGATGATACTGTATGCACAGTATTTTTGTAACTGTGTGATATTTTGTGTTTTGACTCAGTCCTGCTACATGCTATACATTCCTTCTGGATAATTAAAGTCCATCAGACTGAACTAAGCTGAGATGTAAAGCAGGATGTGAACTGTCAGGCAACACTGCGTGATATTTGTTCTCTTCGTCCTCTGTCTCTTTTGCACCCTCACATCAGTGATTTCTTTACACACTGATAGAAATGTTCAGTATCCGAAGCAATACTTTATCGAGCAACCCATGCCAATATTTGTCCTCCAGTATTATTATGCTGAATTAGATGCTACTGTTAGTTATCTAATGTAACACTTGCATGAATCTAGGTGCCTGAAAAGGGCTCAGGTGTTGCAGTGGATTTATTACCACGGTTGTATTTTGAAGATCAACCGGTAAGATGGAGTTTGTCTGTTTACACCGACTGGATTTTTGTTTCTGCTGGTTACTGTAATGTCAAGGTCCAAAGATAATTTCTAATTAATCTATCACATGTAAAAAAAATAAATTTAAAAACGAGAACAAATTCCCATTACAATTTACTATACTTGAAAGATTTGTCTTAAAATTTGCTTATACATTAATTTTAAAATGATAAGAAACCTATAGAAAGGCAGCACCTCTCCACATTTTATAAGCTGTGACCAGAAAATGTTTTGGTATTTTGATTTTAGAAAATAACTTTAATCATTGCTTTACTAATAATCTATACTGAATGCCAATTTGTTGTTTATTTATTATTGTTCAATTTATAACTGAACAATTTACAGACAATCAGATAATATCAGCAGTACAATTGTCACACAAAATAATGTGCTATATCCTCTCACTCCGCGTCCTATTGAACAGGCCGTGATATAGATCGAGATGATGTAGAGAATGAATGCCACGTTATTGTAGACTCAAACTTCATTGACTTTAGGATTTAAATCTTGTTTAAAAAGATTACTTTCAATTGTTGTCTTTGTCTGCCATCTAGCTGCATTTCAGTATTTTTGTTATAACATTTGTGACCTGGGAACTTGTCGACATCATGCTGTGGTCCGAAATTATAAAGCTTAGCTAAAGCAATTTGATCAAACCTGCATGAGAGCCGTCCAACTTTAACTTTTTCTACATAAAAGCTTTTCTGCTCAAAAAATAGCAGTGATCTTTTAATTATTTCATCCATTAATTTTTTCAGCTCTGTACTCCAATTACAATTAGGTTAAAGTCAAGACTTAAATTAACGGTGTTTACCTTTACATCATAAGAAGAGTCGAGTAATTGTAGTATTTTTATGTTTTCTTGTAGTTGTAGGGGACGTGTGCTTTGACAAAAAGAGAAGTCATATTTAATTTGAATCAATAACTAATTTAGTCTAATTTAAAATGATATTTAGGTTCAAATTGTTGAAGGTACGAACAAATGTTTTGAAAATTTGTTGTCTAATGGAAGTCCAGGAGGAAGGAGAGTAGACATTGCCAACCAATAACGCATTTACATCGCTACACTGACATTTGACCAATGACATTTGACAAATATTTATTTGACAATCCGGCTGCAGGTTTGAGGTGAAGTTTTCTGTCCTTGTCTTACCTTTTTTTCTACCTGTACTTCACCAGGCTGCTGAAGTAAAAGGTGGTTTCTTCTCTCCCAGTGTCCCTGTTATCCAAACTAAGGCATTCTCTGCATCTGCCGCCGCAGCTGCTCCTCCTTTGTGTGTTACTCTAATAGTGGGGAAAACCACTCCATCATCCTCAGCACGAGGCACAGACCCCCTTTGAATTTCTTCATCCTTGCTCGGTCTCTGTGCTCTGGTCTGTTTTTCGGGCAGCTGTTGCGAGTGCAGATGAAATGCAGTTGTGACCAGGCTGGATCCCAGCAGAACCCTGGGGCCGAGCCGCCGCCGCTCAGTCAGTGCTGGGCGTGCAAAACAGGTGTGAAACGTTTCATGAAGACGATCCTCGTGAAAACTCATTTTTTTGTATCTCCATCTTCTGAGGCAGTTTCTTCAGCTGGTCTTCTGGTCATCCCTGATCTTTGCTAACATGAAGTCTGTCCCTCACATTCAACTGTACAGTACTCGCTCACTGCGTATTTACTGAACAGCTCTCTCTATCAATCTTTTGCAATCTGATCTAGTTAAACTGCTGTTGTCTCTCTCTCTTTCTCACTAACACGCTCTCTCCCTCCTGACTGTTTCTTGCTCGCTCTCTCCTCTCTGTCCCTCCCTCCCTCCTGCGGTGTCACAGAAGCTGCCATTTGCAGTCTCTCTCCTTCCCTCTCTCTCTTCTCCTCCCCTTCTCTCTCTCTCTCGCTCTCTCTCTCTTGTTGTCTTTCTCCCTGCCTCCCACATCATGGCACTACCAGTTGACAGCAACTTGATGCACAGACGTATCATTGAGAAAACACACGCAGACAATCCACCATTGTGTTTGATCGCTTGTTAATCAAAAGTAAATGGAGGCGACATTATGAGGAAGAAAGGCTTTGACAATGACTTCCCAAATTAGATGAACTGCTTGACAGTTTGCTGCCTTTTTGAGCCCATCTGCTCTGCTCGTTATCCAACCATTTAGCCGATTCATTAAAATGTCTCTATTAGAGTAGTGGAAATTCACCTGGCCTTTGCAATGTCAGGTGAGAATATTGATTGTAGCGTGGCTTCAACCTGACCGGGGCCTGTGTCTTTTTGACCTGCAGGTGTTGTAATAAAAGACTGTGTTGTGTAGTGCAGAGTGCGTATCAATATATCACGTTTGCTGGGTGCTGTGTCTCAATGCAGAGTGATGCCTTTCACACTTGTCACCAACAGCTAATCAACAGCGATTGACCTGAGGATGTGTGTATGTGTGCGGGTGTGCATGTGTGTTTGACAATATGACACAACAGGCCTCTTTTGTCAGACGAATTGAAGTTGAAGTGTGCCAATCGCTATTAGTCAACTCTCTTGTTTCATCAGTTTCACTTACACTGTTCCGCACAGAAAGTTTTCTAGGAAAACACAGGACTATTGTCTTGATGTGTCACTATGCCCGAATCTCTGAAAAATCCTTGTGCATTCAGTTGTTTTTCCTGAAGCAAGCTATATCTTTTTTTCCCCCGTCACAACTGTCAAGGACATTACCGTTACCCTTGACAGATTCAAAGTTTGACATTATCCTCAGAGCTGAGTGCATACTCCCCTTTTCTCACATGCTCGGAGAGCAAGTCGTCAGTCAAATGCTAAAAGAGATGACAATTAGTGAGGGAGGGGGCAGAGAGAGTGAGAAGTTTCTAAAAACAGCCGTACTGGCTCAGCCCCAGCTTTATCACTAATGATTCATCAGTGCAAGAACTCTCTCAATTTTTTTGTATTTCTCTCTGTGCTCCTGTTCTTTCACCCTCGCCGCCTCTGATTTCAGACTTCTAAGGGCAATTTGCAATAGCCTGTGTGTGATCATCACCAGGCTATTGTGTTTGGCTGAGGACGTCAACTAATAGAGCTCAAAGCATCCTTTTAAAGCATCTCTCGGTCTGTGTCGGCAACAGGTACTGTACCGGTTCCTGCATAATGTAAGACTTCAACGCCATGGCGCTGCAAGCCTGGAGAACAGTAGATCACAAGGTTCACACATCCAGACTCTGAACCTGGTTATGTAATTGCGCCATAATCACAGGTGGCAGCTCACATATTCTTTGCATGTCTGTGTCTAATTGAAAGGGTTTTGCCTCCCAGGGAGATGGCTAAGTGGGATTCACTGCCGCTTCTATGGCTATAGGTATAGCACAATTTCCCTTTTTCCAGACCAATATACGAACTGGTAGAAATGAAACAGGAGAGACACAGAGAGAGGGAGAAGAAGGGGTGGGGGGTTGTTGGTCCATACCAAGATTTGGCTCTGCTTAGGCCATTGTCAACGTGACTCACCGCAGTGTTTTGGAAAAATTCAAAATTGAGTTTGTAAGCAATTATATAGGAATTGAATGTTGAACCTTGAAATTTTGTATCTTGCTTAAGTGAGTACATTTTAAAATAATGCATGTTTATAAATGTGTTGTATAGTAACCCAGCCAATACGCCATATCTGGAGCTGGGTTTGACTGGGTCCAGTCACTGAACATTCACAAATATCCCCTGGGTCTACCTATTGCCTCCATGCAGTGAAGCATTGTGACTCTTTTGTCCTTTAGGACAAAAATGATACATCTCAATAAGTCAAAAAAAAGAAATGGATTAAAACAAACATAGTCAGAGTGTAACTGAAATCAGACTAATGTGGGAGCTTTGACTTTAAAGCCTGCAAGTGAGAATAGATGCAGGAAATGATGCTCAGGTATTAAAACTGCAGCTGAGCAGATAATGTGAAGCAAAGGGAGAGTAGGAGAAGCCTCTTGTCTCTTGCCAGCTTCAGGAAGGTGTAATTTGCATTAATCAGAAGGCCCCTAAGAATAAACTTTTCACAATCTTTCTGGTGATAGTGATCGTGGCATTTCATCTTTTACTGTGACACTGGCCTCAGGCACACTGTGCACAGGATCTCCATTGACTTATTGCTGCTGACAGCTCAATCTCTCTCCATCATAATCAAGAAATATCATCTACAGGGTTCACAACACACAAAGTGAGATGCATATGATGTGTGTGTTGCTTTACTAATGCATGATAATTTAGGGCCCTTTAATAGTGAGAGATTAGCCATAAAAGACTGAGTGTGACTTTACAAAATATACAGAGCTCTCACTTTATGTCACAATCATTCAATACACTTCGATAAAGATGATTAAAATGAAATCTACCTGTCATCGTAACAAATCTGTTACGATGATGTAATAATACATTTGTGTGAAAGCCCTGAACTTTCCCTCCCTCCCTGCTCTGAGCATCACTTAAGACTCAATTACATTATTCTCCAAGACTCCTGTCTGGTGCAGCTATATCAGGCTCTGGATCCATTCCTGTTCGTTTCATTTCTGCAACTTCATTTCTTGTCAGCAGGGATTAGGAATGTGATATCATTGTGATATTATTGTACTCACAGTGAGTGAAATAATTGGGCCCAGCTGGGGAGTTGATTTGTTGAATTATTAAATATAGTTTCCTTGGTGTTAGATATTTAAATAATTACAAAATAATGATTGACAAGATAAATATCTTTAGATGGTTCATTCTCTGGTTTTGGCCTCTTTGTTCTTCACCCCATCTTCTTTAGTTACACATGCTCATGTATGTTAAACACATACACTCACTACCTACCAATGACACTCTATCATCTGAGAAAAAAATAGATCCATTTTCATGTTCAGCGAGACCCTTAGTTCATTTTAAGCCAGATTTGTTACTGTCAAATCCATAGGAAAGGATATGTCAAAGAAAACAACATCATAGTAAGACATCACACAATAACTATTTCTCTATTACAGTCACAGGAGGCATGACTGCATGTGAGGACAGAGACCATAAATTCCTTTACATACTGTAATGACTCCTACAGCTGCACTAAGCGTCCCTCTGTCTCTCTGTGCTTCACTGTGGGAGGCTCGTGCTCATTTGAGTCCGGCAAACGGACAATGATAGAGGTTCGAGTTTCGATCTGACGGACGTTCTAACTGCCCTTTATAATGTTACCATTATGTTACACTTCCATCTACTATCCATGGTCTGCACTTATGCAATGTTTCCTCTAATCTGCTATGGCTTATTCCAAGTACCCAAGAAATAAAAGTTTCAAGATTAAACATTTCTGATTGGCTGGCAGGTTCGTTAAAGTTCAAAATGAGGAATCTTCAAACATACAAGGGTCAGTAGTTTAACTAATGTTCTAAGTTAGTAATCTTAGAACTTTTTTAGTTTTTCCCTTTCCTCTAGTGTGTTATATAGGTTCTTCGTGTACATAAAAGGTCTGCAAGGTCCCTGACAGAAAACACTGCTCCTGAAGCTCCTGAAACGGCCCGCCAGTATTCCAGTCGATACATCACCACATTATGGACATTCATAAAGCGCGAGGTAGAGAACTTCCTGACCAACACACACAATTTGGGCAGCATCAAACCGGTGATCAGTAAGTATGGGGGTGTTTTTAGGGGGGATATCAGTTACATAAGCTTTTTAAGCCTCATTATTCTATACATTTGTTGTTTAGAAACTGGTTTATTAGGATGGATCTAAGCTTTCGTGCACCCGTGATGGTGTGGTGTGGGGTGACACCAAAGTGTGTGTGTCATCAACATATCTCCTGTTGTACACAAATCTCAAACCTCTGTTTGACTGCGACTGGTGAATTTGACTTTGAGAGTCAGTCTAAGACGTTGTCTTCATTTTCTGATGGTAGAATCATTCTGAGGAATGTCAAGGAGAAAATTGTTTCCATAGACGGTTTCCTGAAACTCTTTCCTTGCCCAAAACTTGCATCCTAGCTTTTAACGGGACATCATTACCTAATGTGCTGTGCGGTGCGATGCTGGGGGTGGCAGTCAGGTGTGCATAGTTCAACTTGTCCTCACCTTGACAGCATGCTGAGAAAAGCTCCCGTCTGCCTTTCCATCGATACCCTGCGGGTGAGAAAATTAATCGGCTCAGGATCCAGTGTCCTCACAGCCACCTCTCCTTCTGCTGACCCCGGCATCTGCCAATGCCCAAAGGACAGACCATCCCTGTAGTGATCAAAGGCCCCCCCCCCCCATTGGGGAAAGTACATATATATATATATATATATATGATATATTTCATACTATACCTTAGTACAGTTTTGAGAATTTCCTTTCAAGAAGGCATTCTGCTTTTCTGCCATTACATTTACAATAACAATGTTTTTTAAAAAAAAATACTGTCTATGTCTAGACATAATGCTATGTCTAATGTCTATGGGGGAAATCACACTGAGCTCAAACTTAATGTTTCTAATAAATTAAGTCATGATGTCTAACAAATTGACGACCACCAACCTGATGCTGCAGCTGTGCCTCCTCTCCCCCATGTGTCAGTTTGTCTTGGTAAGTTCCTTATGACAGATGTTGTCCCTCATGACACGTATTCAACCTCATTGTGGAACTGATTAAATGTTCACGTGCTGTCGGACGCTGTTTCTATAGCAGATACTTTGAGGGCTGTTTTCGCACAGCAAAAACACTCAACTCGTTTATTTTCTGGAGGACTGCTTGTCACTCTTGTCGATGATTGTGTTATCATTGTGAGCGAAGCCTTGGCCAACAATTAAAATAGGAGAATGGACATAGAAACAGGACATACAGGCCTCATTAAACTGTTTCATATCCCTCAAAGTCGTTAAATTCCCCCTGCTTTTCTTGCAAAGTAGCTCACTTTAAATGGCAGAACAAGGACAGGCAGAGTCAGCTGCCACAACATGACTTAATCAGAGCTACTGTATGTGCTCCCTCCTTTATGCGTTCTATAACCTTGATGGTTCAGCTGCAATGGGATTGGACAGTTCCTGCGGATCCCGCACAGTTAGTCCCAAGACGGGGACTGGTCACATCATTGTGCTCATATAGGATGTTGGACGAAACCAAATGAAACCAGGTCAAGAATCAGATCACGTCTGGTCATGTATCACAGAGAGGTGAGAATAAGCAATGTGTCTCATTGTCCAACCTATATGTGCTGAAAAGCTTCAGTGTAGAATATGTCATGTGCTTGTTAACAGTGCATTTGTCTTTGTGGGTGTGCGTGCATCTGTCTTAGTCTTATTCTGATCTTTTTTCATGTTGGTATGTATTTGTGCACAGGAGTGTGTGTGCTCACAGCTATTTGTAGCAGGTCTGGCTCCCTGGGAACCCATCCTCCATCTGTCGATTCCTCACAGCCGAGTCCAGCGAAGCCCTCATTTTACCCTAAATTTACCAGCAGCTGACCCTTTTTTCTAAGTGGTATCTTAGACCCTGTTATTTCCAAGCATCACTCTTTAATACTGTCTCACTAACTGTCTGCTTTACTCTCTCCCTCTTTCTCTTTCTTTCTGACAAACACACTCACAATGACCCACTTTGTCCTCTTCATATGCTCTTGCACACTCAATCACTGTCACACCTACACACGTTCATCATTGTAATGTTGTTAGAATAGACACAAGACAGAAAATATAGATTTGAACAACATGGGAAAGAGCTTTTGGACATTGGAAAAATTGAATCACATGATTTGCAAAGGTTCAAAAGTGTGTTGTGATATGACTAGTATGTTGAGATGCTGAAAAAAAAGCCTTGTGGCCATGGAAAAATGAATTAACCAATGGGGCATATGGTGTTTTTGTGCAGGCATATGGTGGGATGCCACTTGCCCCTTTAGTTTGGGGCCTTTTTGGAGAGAGCTATAAGATGCCATTCATAAGACTATCCCTCATACATGAGAGCTGGAGTAAAGGGGACTGGCCAGGAACATGTACTGTATTTATTTAAAGGTGGTGTCGCATCTTTGAAACCATTAAATTAAAAACGATATTGGCATTATACAACCAGCACTGCTATAAGTAGAACACACACACACACACACACACAAATTATTTCACATAAATGGCATTTTGCAATGCTTTATTGTCAGTAAAACCTTTGGAAAACGAATGTCTGTGCACAGCGTCTAGATTAAGATTAACCTCTGCATTTCTGTCCATTTCTGCATGTCAATATAAAATGATATCCCACAGCGTTGGCATAGTGATATTTATTGTTCATACCACTGGAGTTTCAAGGTTGGGGCCAGTGTTTTACGTGGCAGGAGCTGATAGCATGGCCATAGCAGTGCCGATGCATCAGCTCTATTCTCCGCTGAGGCTTTACACTAATTCAGTGCATCCGATGCCGCAGCAAGGCGCTCAATGGCCCCGCTCACCGGCTCAAAAGGCCAAATATTTCTCCCATTGTTCACTAGAGAGAGGCCGGATTTATAGGTTTGGCTGAGGGAGAGCTTCAGCATTTTTAAAAAAAATATTATTTCAAGCTGCTAGCGTTTACATGGATGAACTTTGCCAAAACTTTCTATCAATTGCTAGTGAAAATTCAGATAGTAAAGTGCATGTATGTGTGTGTATGTATTTGTGTGTGTATGTGTGTGTGTGTGTGTGTGTGTGTGTGTGTTTGGGTGTCACTGACCCAAGATAACCCAGTGAGATTCACTTTGACCCTGTTTGAAATTAAGCGTTTTGAGTTGCTGTCCCTCTTTAACACCTCTCACTGTGGGCGTGTGGACGAGGAGTGAGAAATAGACTGAGGCTGTGTGAAATAATTAAAAGTCAGCCCTCATTTCAGTCGTGGGAATTACATGTATGTGTTGGGAGAGAGAATACAAACCACATGGATTCATATCAATCATCTTTGAACTACTGAACTGTGTAAAAATCCCACATGAATCAGTACAGTAGTGGACAAATCGGAGTAGTTCCTGCTAATTATAATATTTTTGTGTCTCATGTTGATCTGCAATGATTCTCAGTTTGATTGGTCATTTTCTGTCTTTCATGTCTTTTTTAATTCAGTTTTCCTCTTCGGTGATGTCCTGATTATGGATAATTTTAATAGGGAAACACTTGGCTAATGACATTAGCCCTTTTGAATTAAGCCCGCAAAAAAACATCTTCAAGATAACTGCTACACTACACTGATAACTGTCTGGCTATGCCATGCTAATCTTCAGTTGCAGCCCAAATATAAACAGCCATGAATATGTGAAACATATACATATTCACTTGAATATATATATATATTATTACATAGTGCTGTAAAAAAAAAGTAAAAGCAAATGTAATACATAAAGAAAGACATTCACCTTAGATTAGCACTTTAGACAGCTATAATTGTATATGGTTTATGCCTGGCTAAAATTTTTTTCTTTAAATTCAAATGATAAAATGCAACTATTGGTGTCAAAATATGACCTTAACTTGTCGTACCTTTGTAAACTTTTGTTGGACGGAGGACTTGTTCTTGTTCAAGGGAAGATAGTGTCATTATAGCGGAGACTTTGGAGGACCTAAACTTATGTAACATTTAGCTTTAGTGCATCTTATCCTCTGGCATTAAAGCTCATAACATTATCCAACTTAGGAGACACTGGGACGCGGGGCTCTCATTACAGCAATGAGCCTCCTGGGTGAGCCCTCATGTCACCATTAGGTTCAGAGCTGCGGCAGCATGAAAGAAGAGGTGCAAACTGTCAGTCGCCCATCTTCTCTATTACACTGATGGGGACGAGCTCTTATTAACCTAACAATGCCCACGTCAGAAAGACTAGGGACAGAGAACACCCTCTGAGGTTTTGTCTCACCTGTAACTCCATCTCACCCCTTCTAAACTCTGTCTTCCTCTCTGACGAGTTCAAGTGTTTTTTTTCTTTTCAATTTAATCCTTAACTATCACTTTTTATGAATTACTGGGCCTTGATCGGTTGTTAAGTCATGCACTGGAAATTCAAAGTCTTCACCAGTAAAACAAAAACAAAGGCAACAAACTTCACCTCATTAAAACACGAGTGAAGACAGCAAGAAGTGCACTTGTGTCATAGATATTGATCCAAATTAAATCTCATTTAAATCAGCCATGTTTGATGGTGACCATAATATCCCACACCATATGTAACCATATATTAAGAAACCTTATTAACCTTGAAGTGACTATTATCTGTTAATTATACAGTACTGGTACCCCCAGGAGTCAAACATTTGCCAAACTTTTGTTGTGATGTTATGACAATTAAACCCTATAATGTTATTAGACATTAGTGAGGTCAATGAGCTCCACAAGTCGTCATTGTTTATGATGACTGACTGTACTAAATGAATGCATGACTGTCATAATTATAATGAGCTTTCAGATGTGAATTGCACCATCTCAGAAATGATTACAAAATCCAGACCCACAGGCAAATTTTCCTCATACCTAAACTTTTCCAAACGAATATCGATTCGCTGCCTTTCAGTTTGTGAATTTCATTTTTGCTCTAACCATGGTGCAGGTACACCTACTGTAACACTGCAGGATTATTCATTGCGTTGCAGGAGAGCTTCACCAAGCATTAACGGTGGAGGACAGGAGGATCCCAAGTGGTGATGCTTCATGCTCTCATTTTGGAGGACTGGTTTTATTTTTGGCTCATTTGCCATGCACAAGAGCTAAAGTGGCTGTGCCAACAGCACTGTACAGTAACCTCAGTGGCCTGGTCATTAATGCATGACAGATTGCTCCACCATCAACTGTGTGTCATTGTAGTTCACACTGCTATCACTGATGTTGTCTTGGTATATGTAAAGAAACAGACATTAAACTAATGATCTTTCACATATTGAGTTCATTTTCTGTTACGTTAACACAATGGGGATTCAGCGTACAGGTAGTTCATTAAAGCATTTGCCTCGATTCACATGGAGTGACGCATTTTGCCTGTCCAAAAATCTTTGTTCTACATCGACAAAAAAAAAAGCTGAGAGCCACATGCAATTTCATGTCATGTAAATATGATATTGACATGCTTCATATGTTTTGGGATTCTCACAGCCTTTGTTCCACAACAATCGCTTATACTGAAACATGTCCAGCTATCTAAGCAGCCGGGGGAATTGAGCGTTTAATCTTTCACCAACTGGAAACGATCCTCTAATTATTGTAATTGGCTGATGTGGAAGCAGGAGTGGTGGCGTGGAGGAGCCACGGTGGCAGTCCGATCACCGGCCTCTGAGCGTCTATCACCTCCGACCACTCTATCCTCCTGGATTGTGTTTCCCCGGTCTGCTCTTCACCTCCACCCCCACTGGCAACCTCACAGGGAGGATTTCTGTGTTTCTGGATGGGCAGAAGACCCACAGTTTTATTCTAAAGCTTTTTTTTCTTGGAAGCATTGGTATTATAGTAATGTGGAATTATAAAATATTTAGCATAATACTTTTAAGGACAATCTTTATCATTAACTGCAATGCTGTACCCATTAAAGATGGGCTAACATTTTACCTTTAGGCTGAGTTCCCAAATTATTTTGAAGCTTGAATTAAAGAATGGCTTAATCCTCCTGATGATTGATTTTGTCTGTGTGCTGTGGGATTTGAAATGGAAACTAACTTTAATCCAAGGCATTAATCAATAACGAAATCAATACCAAACAAATACTCAGCTGTCTTCCCTTGCAGTCTTATGATACCATTGTAATGCATTCAGATCAATACAGAAAAGGTGTTTATGGAAGAGGTAAATGGTCAAATCAGTTTTGTAGGACAACTTGTACTCTGTTGGAGCTGTTTCTACATTACGTATTAACTCTAAGTAGTTACCTCCACCAAGGAGGATCGGTTTTCACCCACGTCCGTTTGTTGGTTTATTTGATAGCAGGACTGAGCAAAAACTACTGAACTGATTTCCATCCAACTTGGTGAAGGGAAGAACCCATTCAATATTTGTGTTGATGTGAATTAAGGGGGTGGATCCAGGAACAATATTTCACTTTCTTTAACTATTTTTGATGACAAATGAATAATTTAGGCTATCAGACCCTGTCCTTTAGAACTAGACAATCATGTGTAGGAGTATTTGGCCTTGGTGGAGGTGTTGTTTCTTGATTTTGATATTCTGGTGCATTGTGTACCTGGACCAACTCTTTCCGCGAAGGGATAATGCAAAACTCCAGATTAACAGTGTCAATCGAATTACCTTTGCACAAAAGAGATTTCTTTTAACGGGGCAGCTTTGGAAGTATCTGATGTAGGAGGAGTGCCAACAACAGTGTATGGTGCTGTCGGCTCCGCTCAGCGTCTGGGTCTGTTCTGGCTGTGCTGAACTGGTGTCACAGTGTGTCTCCCAGACAGGGCACCCACAGAGCGGTGACACTCCTAGGACACGTGGCCTTTTCCCAACAGTCACCCCAGACTGCTTTCTCCACTGGACGCCTCTGGCGTAGTCTTCTACATTTCACTGACCCCAGCTTCAAACTGTTTATAAAGCAGTCTAGCATATTTTCTTGCAGTTGTTAGGTTTCAACAAAATTAGCCATCGCTGTATATATTCATGATGATAATTTTTGCTGTCATTTCTATATTTAATGTGGCCACGTTTTCTCAACCTTGAGTCCTTTGTCTCCAGTTCCGGTTATCCCACATCTCCCAGAGTGTCTCTCAGAAACCTCTTGGGACTGGGTGTGAACTTGCTGCATTCGGCTGAGACTTATACACAGTATGTTCGGCAGGCTCAGTGCACAATTAATTGTACTTGAGTGAGAGATTCTGTCGAGAGAAGCTGAGAGTTGCACCGCTTACTGAGCAGAACATTTCGTTTAGTTACATTGCGTCGTGGTCTCTCGAGGCCTCTGTCTGTAGATGGTATGGTAGCCTTAACACATCTGTGATGGATTTCCCTCTGTATGGGTGTGAACTTTGCTGAAACACAACGGCTACTCTTTCTTATTCCTTCTTAGGAACTGACCTCTGTGGTAAATGTTTGAATGGATGCAATAATGTCTCCTAACTAACACGTATTGTTATTTGTTCAGCCCGTAACAGAGATATGAACGATATCTATTGTATTAGCCACATAGTAGTAGTGTTGCTGTAGGGATGACAATGACAGTTCACTACCTTGGTCCAGACTGACTTTGGTGAGTGACTTTTTCAGCTAGCGCCACCACAAGCTTGACCCTTGTGGTTGAAATGTCCCCACAGCTACTGGATGAGCTGCCATGGACATTGATTTTCCCCTCAGGATGTACTGAGGTTGTAATAAGGACTTTTTTTGTTTAAGGGCCATCATTATATCAGAATTTAATTTCGTCCAGTATATTGGTTAATGATTAAAAACCCTTAAAACTGATGACATTCCAATAAGCTGCAACTGTGAATTGGAATTTAGCACTATTTAGTAAATGTTTGCATGTCGACACACAAAATAAGATGCTGAACATGGTCAACATTCTACCTCCTAAGCATCAGCAGGTTAGCCTCATCACTGTGAACTTACTGTATGCCTCTATTAGCATTTAGCTCAAAGTTCTACCTTGGCGAAGTACAAAAATACATATGGTTACTAATAGTGTATAAATTTTTTATAAGCAGTATATGTTGACTGGCACCTTTAAAAACCTTTCACTCAGTACTGTACATCTATTTGCTCTCGTAAAAATCGGAGGCCTATTTAGTTTTGTAGTTCTTTTGTCTCTCTGGGTCCTCTTGTATTCCTCCAGACCGTTTCTACAGGGAACATCTAATCATCTCCTGTGTAATTGGAGCTGTGTTAAGATGATCTGCAGGAGTGGGACGTCGGCTCTAATCACACGCGCACACTGCAGCTGAACTCTAGCGCTCGGGCAAGAACAATTATTATTTCAACACTGGTACCTTTGGTTACAATATAAAATGGCATGTCCACCGGGAGTTTGGAACTCTAATAAGACCCAGCACACTTTCTCTTTTTCTCCACCTTACAACCTTTTAGAGAATGCATAATTATCCAGACTTTGTGGTCTTTTCGTCTGTACGACATTAAAGGTTTATCAATGCTCACAGTGGAGCTTTGCGCTCTGTCCTGTCACACCTGGCTCTGCATAATTTATACATTGATTTGGGAAGAGGGAAAGATTTACAGTGTTGTATATCTGACAATACTATGCAAATATCTTTTCATTTTGTGTCCTATATATTCTCCCCCAATAGCATAAATACGTATGAATTAAGTACAAAGCAAACTGTTTATAATACGTACGATTTTGCAACTTATTTCTAAAGAAAAAAACACAGTATTATCCTTCAGATTACCTGCCTTAAGCTTTTTTTGGTTTCTCTGCCAATATTTTGGTGAGAAAAAAACTACAACCTGTGGAAAACACTGAAAACAGCTTCTCATCTTCCACTGGTTGAATGACGTCTTTGAGGAGCTCCTGGATTTGTTTTGCAGCGATACGCTATCTCCAGGCTTTGTGTCATGCTGGTCAATCGACCGATTTCCCTTTACTGTGTCAGACAGACGTCGTTTCAGCCCAGTTTCCTTCCCTTTTAAAAATCTAAAATGCGGTGTCACTTTGTGTTTGTTCTCGTGTCCCCCATGGGTAATGATAAAGTGCTCTGTGCTTTTATAAACCTCAGTACTGCTGAGCATGCGACAGTCCAGCATAGTCACTACTGCACTGTCAAAGAATTGAGAGTTCTTAAGTACAACATTACGTTCAGTGTTCTGCATCACAAGGCAAGCCAAGTTTATTTATAGAGTATTCAGATGCAAGACGAATGCTTCACGATGGATAGAATATTTTAAAAAGATAAAGCAAAACAACTCAATTTTTTAAAAGAAGATACATCTGATTAATTGCAAAGGAGCATCAATCAACAATCCAGTTTAAAGCCCTGATTCAATTGAGCTGACAGTTGAAGCGGAGCTCAGATACTCAGGAAGCTTGTTCCACTGGTGGGGAGGGGAGCATAGATGAACTGAGGTGTTTGGATAGTTTTTAGTGTACACGTAAATCAGAAATGGATTCATGCCTGAGACTATTTATTGTTTTATAAATGAGTAAATGGATTCTAAAAACACTCATAATGGGTTTCTGTCTGCCAGTTCTGAAAAGGGCACAATGGCTTTGTGCTACATCTGCTTTGTACTTGTGGCTCGTATTTGAAATACTTTCTTTTTTTCCAATGTTATGCCAATTTTTTATTTTTGCTGAATAGGTCAAAACTCCATCAATGCTGCGTATTGGGTCTGCGGTTAAACGCCCAGCTGCTGAACAAGATAATTCCTCTTCTACTTCAGCTCCTGTCCATTTCTCTCCAATCAAGCAATCTAATCTTATTACTTCACTCATTAACTGCAGACGGTATATTTTTAGAATCTAGGTCAGCCTGGTGTCCCTGTGACCTGTGTGGACTTGCTCGGTTTGTGAAGCAATACAATAACTAATATATTTTGACATTATGATATAAATCAATGTCTGATTTGCTGCAGTTAATAAAAGCCTTTTTCAACTGGCACACAGGAAGTGATGTCTTTGACCACACTGATTCACAAGCAGTGGTGGACAGTAACAAAGTACATTTACATAAGTACTGTACTTAAGTGCAGTTTTCGAATATTTGTACTTTACTTGAGTATTGTTTTTTTGGAAACTTTTCACTTTGACTCCACACATTTGAGAGTCAAATATTGTACTTTTGACTCCATTTCTATGAAAGCCCTCGTTACTCGTTACATTTTCATTGAAGTCAGCGGATGAGTTTTTTTCCTTCACAAAATGCCAAACTCCATAAACGTATTACTTTTTGGCTGTAAGCAAGGGATTTCCATGCTCCTTATTTTGTATGTGCCTTTGCATATGCAGCATAACCCATTACATTGGTGCTAATTCTCTCCACGACAGCTGAAAGTCTTCTTAAAGACACGTGGCCTGAATACATGGTGCTTTTTCACACTGAATATGAGTAAATCTATAATGAGTGCTATATTTATGTCTATAATAAATCTTACACTGCCCTTTAGCACTGTGTGGGAAGCCCTATTTTTGATCCGTATGTTTTTGGCACGTTGAAAACCTGACCTTGTTTTCACACCACAAGCAATACGATTAACAAGTCACTGGTTGAATTCTTTTAAATAATGACCTCAGCAATATGTAATCATGTTGAAAACAGACTGATACAGAGTATCTGAATTATATTATTTTTCTGCTCAGAACGCTCTTCTACACAATACAATACAGGCGCGATATAGATGATCTGATTCTGATTTAAAAGGCGAGCTGTGAATTGTCACTCTACCTACGTTTTCTCAACCACGCTCTCTTTGTCTGCTCTCTCGGTGCCGTGCAATCACACTCAAAATGAATCATCTGCCACTCTGAGTGCATTGTTTCTGACCAGGTTACCTGCTGCACCGGCACCGGTTCTGTACCAGCCTGAACCCCGGTCGAACCTCATCTCTGCCACAGTCATTGTCTGAGTTTGCACTCGCTGTCCCCCTCTCTGTTTGTAATGGATGAATCCACAGACAGATGAGACTCTCCTTTCTTTCCGAAGAGACACAAAAACACAGCAATGACAGAATGAAAGGCTTTTTGTATATGTAACACCCAGACATGTAACGCTGTCCGCTCCGTTGAGTGACTACTGAACATGTAATGCTTCCTCCACACTTGGATGCAATTGAATGTATGGTATCCTCCCCGTTAACTATTTCTTTATTACTCCCCATTCCCCTAAAATGTACTTTCTAGCCACAAATGAGTTATCATTTAACACCTAGCCACCCTCCGAAATCTCCCTTATGCATCGGCTACGTGGAAACGCTAATGTGACAGATGATTTACCAGCAGCTATTTAGATACTTTCTAAAATTAGGCGAGCACATCCTTGCCTTGTCCCTCGTAACAAGGCATATGTAAGGGATGTGCAGAAGATCACACCTTGAGACCTGTGATTATTCATTTTCACTTCCAGATGCTCCCAGACACCTTTGAGGAGGAAGCATGGCGATTCAGGAGCTGCTATACTGAGCAAACAGTACATTAACTAACATTGGATTAGTGTGTGAGTGCATGCAGGGGACACACTGATCTTGTGCATTCATGTACCTGTTTTCATGCCTGATTGTGTAACCGTCTTTTCCATCTGCATATGCATTGCCGTGTGCCTGTCATTCGCCGTTCTGGACGCGGTATATATCGGACCAATCATGATGGAGCATGTACTCTTTATTCTCTTTAGGAGATTCCAGCTCTGGTTACCAAACGGACCATGCAACACTGGTCACCTGAAACCCAGCACCTACAGCCACCTACAACCAGTCGGCCTCATTTGTCACTTTCACCGCATGGCTGTGCACGTACTTTCAAGGTACAGTCTACTACATATATATCCTCAGCCTGGAGGTAACAGTTTGAAGCCTTAGTGAATTGACTTGTCAATGACGTCTTATCAATGTCTGTTGCAACGTGTGTTCATTATTTCTCAGTCATTGTGAAAAACTTTCCATTGTTACAATCAGAGCAAAGGGGAAAATGCAGCTCACATACAGTGGAATTAGACGACATAAGGTAGGATGTGACATTCAGGAATCAAATTGTGCATTCAACCTGCACAGTCAGGCGGCCTATAACTTCCCACCCGCTTTTGTTTTGTTGTCGGGAGTTTCCTGTAATGGCTGCCGGTGGTCATGGTTGCCTTGCATCCCTGAAGCCTACTGTCTGACTGGCTAACCTTGTTCCATTTTTGCCTGATGAGGCTGATGCTGGTTGGGCCTTTGAGTGAAGCCGTCTCCTCCCTTTCACTGAGACACGCTGGCTCACTGCCCCGCCTCCTCCTCCTCCTCCTCCTCCTCGTCCTCCTCGCTGCCTTGCTTCATCTCTGACTACCCCACCTTCCCCACATCCACACACTCCCCCCCCCCCCCCCCCAGGAGCCACAACACCACTCCATGCAGCGAAGATGTAAACTAAGCTAGCACAACACCAACACACCCTCCTCCATTATTCATCTGCCCCCTTTAATGAGTTTTCCATCCACCTTCATGCATCTACTACAATTAAAAGAAACAATTATTTAGTTTGATCACTTTAATTTCATTTCACTGAAGTATTGCTTCATACGAATGCATCTTTCACTGCATTAACCTCTCCCCTGCGTTTGAAGTAGCAAGAGTGAGTGGAGAGAAAGTAAACGATAGATCAGAAAATGCAAAGTTTCTGTATATGTATCAGCAGATTGGGTGCCCTCAAAGACAACGGCAGCTACATGCAGAACACAAGGTGCAGCATTTAAACAGATTTTTCTTTCATTTTTTCACCTTTCTCTCAAAACCTATTTTAATTAGTCACCAGTTTCCTTTCTTTACAAAGTGTTCTTCAACGTGTGCCTGTACTACCACTAGTCCGATCAAATCTTGAGGAAATGGATTTGCTGATTTATCCTCCTCTGTGACCCTCTTTTCGTTTTACACTGAAGAGCTGTCTAAGCTTTCACCGTGGTGCCAGGGCCAAAAGATTGCATGTCCATCACACAGATAATGTTTGTTTACATACCATGATCATGAAAAGGAGGCCGGCTAAATATTTGATGGCTTCTTCGAGTTACCCAGGAACAGTCACCCTGTGACCCAACACTAGGCTTGGATCTCAGCACATCCAGTCGTCATTAAACACCTCTACAGAGCGCTGGCTCACATTTGTGGGCACATGACTCTGGTTGGCAAATAATATAAAGCAACATCACGCTTTATGCTCTCTCTGCTCACTGTGTTGGCCACAAATCAGGACTCTCAGCAACTACTGGTCCTCAGTGTACCAAGTTTAAACTCACTCAGTTACACATGTTCTGCTACAGTGCATAGGGTGTTTATAAAAGACAGTGTAAGAACCCAGAGGACAAAGGTGTGACAGCTTTCCACAGACTCCTCTTTAAAAATGTAGGTTTCGGTTGATGTTTTCGGTGCTCAGTCTCGATCATCATGAGCTAATCGACAGGCCCAGCGCCCGTGACCTAACCCTGACTCACTGACACACTTGCATACACTCCACACACTTTGAGTGTAGCATCCCAATGGGCAGAGCTTAACCATGCATGCATCAGCACTTGTTTGCACTGTCCACACGCCAGGCATTCAGCCATAGTCACTGCACTGCTCGAGTCAACTCAACACACACACCTCAGGCCTCCTCCTCTAATCTCAGAGTGGCTGCTCTGCGAGCTTTGACAAACATGTAGCCCCAACAAAAGCCAAGAGAAAGAGAGGGAAGAGAGTTGGAGATGAGAAATGTCTGAGCGATGCAACACAAAAGGACAATTTACTGCTAAGTCACGATATCAAATATTGTGTTAGTCCAGATATAAACACTTTTAATGAAGATATCAAATCATTGTCTGATATAATTTGTTGTTTTGACACCTCTTATCAATTATTGTTCTCTATAAAAAAAGCTGTTTTCTTTGGAGAATGTACCCACAATGAACATCTAATGACAAATTATTTATGTACTAAAAACACTATATCATTTTAAGATGCACTAATGGACCAAAAATGGAAAAACTGAGGTCAGTGTGCACTTAATTGTCTTCATTAGTAATGTTTTGAGTGGAAGCTAATGGAGATTGCATGTGGAGGAAAAACAATCCATAATGTGTTTTGACATGTGAAGTGAAACTTGTGTTGACAGCACCATACATGTAGTGGTGTATTTAGGATATGTTATAATAGAAATCATTCAGTCGTTGAAACACTCCCACAAGCCTGCTGCTTGATTGCCTTTTAGATTAATATATACCATGAATCTGATGAGGCTGCGTGCCCCCTACTGAATCACTGGAGCACCAGTCTAATCAAGAACTAACAATTATTTAAATCAAATGTGCAACAAAGAGCTACAGTTATGCATTTTACATTAGAAGGCATTAAATCACACAGATCGTAGCAGGCAGTGCTACAATGTGATGGCTTTGACATTGTTGAAAATAATTTTCTGCACTAGACTAGACTCAAAATCATTAAAATGACATCCTATCGCACTAGCATTATCATTTGCTTTATCTTTGTCTGTTTTGACTGCATTGCAAAGTGAAAACAAGCTCGATATTTATTTAATGATGGTTCAAGTGTTGTCAGGACAGCTAATAATGTGATCAGCGCATTCAGGCAACTTGACCAGGTAAGACGAGGAGATGGATTTCCCCATAAGCATCTAATTACCTGTATCGTAGCTCCTTAAGTACAACGTTACATGTCCAACTCCTGCATTATTCTTCATCCTTTTCTTTTTTCTTTGTTTCCTGCTCACACTGGTTTTTCCACCATATTCCCCCAGGGTCGCTGCGAAACCCCTAAATAATGCACATAGAGTGAGGGGGCTCTATGATGGATCGCTCTCCTCTTTCTGGAGCCTTTGTTTTGTTCTTGCACTAAAGCTTATTTATCATTTCCATAATGACACTGCTCTCAGGTGAATCTCCAAATATCTATATTTACACCAGACAACCTTTAAAAAGGACCTGTTTTTTTTTCTCTTCCATGATCGAGTTTTTTAGAACGTGTCATCGTGGCCAAAATAGGTCACATCCCTGCTTTGAGACAAACAGGTGGTCTGTAACAGGTTATCATACAAACCAGAGACAATTTTAAAAAACACCAAAATAACCAACCTCACTAAAATGTTCATTTTTTCCAAAAGGACAGGATAGATGCCATGAGACTTCACGTCCCCAGGGGGATCTCTTATGGTGGTTACCGTACCCAGAGATAGAGAGAAACATGGACAGTAAGAGTAGATCTGCTGGAGATCAACTGGATGGTGTTGCAGCTTCTGGCTTATTCATGTACTTTTACACACGTATTTTTCTTAAAGCAGCTTTAATTTCCCCTTATCTTAGCATGCTAGCATTTGTTAATTCATGGTAAAAAGACAAACTTTACGGTCTTCTTCGTATTTATTGAGGGTGCTCAAATGTGCTTTTCTTTCTTGTCTAAATAAGTGTAAGTGAAACATTGTCTGCTACTCCTATTATGTAGTTTACTCCGAGATGTACGGTAATGTGTTCAGACATTCTTTGTGCAACTGAGGAAAATGAGGTGTTTAAATGAATGTGATGTCATCCCAGCGAGAAATGACTGAATGAAAGAGAGGGGTCATTGTTAAACGCGCGTGCTACACAGTATGAATGCATGGAGCGAGTCACGATTCAGCATTAATGTTAAGACCGTCAGCGGCTGCTGCTGCTTCTCTCCCATCAGTGGTCAATTACACTGAGGAGGACAGTCATTTATCACTGGGGTAATGTGGTCTCCAGAGAGAGAACAGCAGCAACCCCATACAGCGTTAATGAATGTGACCTACTCCTCAGAAAACCAAACATTATCATTTATAATTGAAGCAAGATTTAGGTTAAAAGTTGCAATAATTATTAGGGCCCGAGCACGAGGTGCGCGGACCTGGGGCATTGCATGCACCAGGGCCGCATGCACCGAGGTGCAAGGCCCTATTGTTTCCGTAAGGATTATTATTAGGGCCCGAGCACGAGGTGCGCGGACCTGGGGCATTGCATGCACCAGGGCCGCATGCACCGAGGTGCAAGGCCCTATTGTTTCCGTAAGGATTATTAGGGCCCGAGCACGAGTGCGCACCTGGGGCATTGCATGCACCAGGGCCGCATGCACCGAGGTGCAAGCCCTATTGTTTCCGTAAGATTATTAGGGCCCGAGCACGAGGTCGCGGACCGGGCCATTGCATGCACCAGGGCCGCATGCACCGAGTGCAAGGCCCTATTGTTTCCGTAAGGATTATTATTAGGGCCCGAGCACGAGGTGCGCGGACCTGGGGCATTGCATGCACCAGGCCGCATGCACCGAGGTGCAAGGCCCTATTGTTTTCCGTAAGGATTATTAGAGCACGAGGTGCGCGGACCTGGGGCATTGCATGCACCAGGGCCGCATGCACCGAGGTGCAAGGCCCTATTGTTTCCGTAAGGATTATTAGGGCCCGAGCACCGAGGTGCGCGGACCTGGGGCATTGCATGCACCAGGGCCGCATGCACCAGAGGTGCAAGGCCCTATTGTTTCCGTAAGGATTATTATTATTATTCTTGTTCAGCATCGTTCACTCATTTATACGGCACTTCCCATATACGAAAACTCTTGAAAATTGGCACACACGTCAGAAACTGCTCCCGCTACTCAGGCCCAGAGGCCCGGCACTGGGTGTGGCCCAGGGGCTCCACAGCGCCCCCTGGAAAAATCATCAGGTATAGGAAAAAAAATTTCGGCATATCCTACAAAAATGAAATTTGGGAGGCTGATACATGTTGTCGGGACTGACAAAAAACCTCTTGGCAAAATTTCCTGTGACCAACAGGAAGTCGGCCATTTTGTGTCAAAATCCATGTTTCACGTGCTATATTTTAATGAACTACTCCTACAAATTTCACATGAGCAACTTCAAATTTGTCGTGTGTCATCTAAAGACCCATGGGATGAAACGATATCAAAAGCTTGAGTGTACGTCAGAGGCCCATGCTGTGACGGCGTGGCGAATATGTGGCGAATTTCGATCCCTCGCCATGAAAATGGAAGTCGCTCGTAATCGAAGGTACATGCTCCGATCGGAACCAAACTTCTCAGGCATGATAACAATCTTGCCCTGAACAGATTGCCAGGTCAATATTGGACATAGGTCATAGCGCCACCTACTGGCAAAAGGAAGTAACAAGTGTCTACACTTTTACGCCCTCTGTCTTATAGGTTAATCACATCATCGTCAAATTTGGTCAGCTAAGTTGTAAGAAGTTGCTAACGTGGTACTATGAAATTTGTGACCATATGTGAAACGCTGTCGCCATGGTGACGCTTTGTTCGCCATCAAATACGAATACATATTTGAGGCACTTATGATGCTTTGTTTCTCACGAAACTTGGCAGACATGTTCAGAGTGGCAAGACAATATGTCCGATATGTGTCTTTTGTCCAATTGTGTCAAAATGGCTCCATAGCGCCCCCTACAACACTTAAAAGTCAATTATCCCACCTTTAAATTTGAGGTAGAAGAACCAAATTCGGTGGGCTCATGTACCTCCTGACGACCTACGAAAAAGCCTCTTGGAGCAATTAGCTCCGCCCAACCGGAAGTCCGCCATTTTGATTTTACCTTGGCGTAAGGGGCGAACGGAAGGCGTCGTACTTTCGCGAACTCCTCCTAGGCGATTCATCGGATCCCCCTCAAACTTGGGCAACGCGTAGAGGAGGCCTTCCAGATCAAACGATATCAAAAGATTTTATCTAAATCGAAAGGCGTGGCCGCGGTGAAGCGTGATTCGCCATGAACAGGAAGTTGCTCCAAATCAAAGGTACATGGTCTAATCTGATCCAAACTTCTCAGGCATGATAACAGTCCCGCCCTGAACACATCTTCATGTCAATATTGGACATAAGTCATAGCGCCACCTAATGGTGATAGGAAGTTTAAAATTGTACTTTTACGTCCTCTGCCTCGCAGGTTCACTGGAGCAACCTCAAATTTGGTCAGCTTAGTTGTGAGACATGGCTGATATGATACTGTGAAAATTTTGACCATATGTCAAATGCTGTTGCCATGGTGACGCCCTGTTCGCCATCAAATACGTAACATATTTGAGGCACTTATGATGCTTAGTTTCTCACGAAACTTGGCAGACATGTTCAGAGTGGCAAGTTGATATGTCCGATATGTGTCTTTTGTCCAATTGTGTCAAAATGGCTCCATAGCGCCCCCTACAACATTTCAAAGTCATGGCCCCGGCCTTTAAATTTGACGTAGATGAACGAAATTCGGTCGGCTAATGTATCTTCCTCCGACCTACAAAAAAGCCTCTTGGAGCCATTAGCTCCGCCCAACCGGAAGTCAGCCATTTTGGATTTTACCTTGGCGTAAGCAGTGAATGGAAGGCGACGCACTTTTACCACTTCCTCCTTGGCGGTTAATCGAATCCACCTCAAACTTGGGCGACGCGTAGATGAGATCTTCCCGATCAAACGGCATATAGGGTTTTATAGTCTACGACGAAAGGTGCGGGCGCAGCGGAGCGCGATTCGCCACGAAACGTGAGGTGTTTTTTCACTGTGTCGGGGATGCTTCTACAGGCACGAAACACAGCACACATATTACAAACGAGGACAGGTTCGATCGGACATGAGTTTTGAGTTCGGCTGTTGCAAAGCAGCTCCGTAGCGTCCATTACAATACAAAAAAACCAAGCCACCCGCGCGCATGAAATATCACCGGCGAACGTATCTACAGGCCGAAGTCTGTCAGTGCCACGAACCAAACCCGCCGGGAAACGGCATTTTCAAAGTGAGGACACGGGGAAGAGAAATCGGCGCGTCCCGACCGGCCGTCGCGAGACTCGGCGGACGCGTGGGGAGCGGCTGCCGGCGCGTCCCTGACGGCAAGAGTGCGAGGGCCCGATCATCGCTGCTTGCAGCTTTAATTATTATTATTCTTATTCAGCATCGTTCACTCATTTTACACCCTGTTCCCATATGCGAAAACGGATGAAAATTGGCACACACGTCAGAAACTGCTCCCGCTACTCAGGCCTAGAGGCCCGGCACTGGGTGTGGCCCAGGGGCTTCACAGCGCCCCCTGGAAAAATCAGCAGGTATAGGAAAAAAATTTTTGGAGTATCCTACATAAATGAAATTTGGGAGGCAGATACATCTTGTCGGACCTGACAAAAAACCTCTTGGCAAAATTTCCTATGACCAACAGGAAGTCGGCCATTTTGTGTCAAAATCCATATTTCACGTGCCATATTTTAATGAACTACTACTACAAATTTCACATGAGCTACTTCAAATTTGTCGTGTGTCATCTAAAGACCCATGGGATGAAACGATATCAAAAGCTTGAGTGTACGTCAGAGGCCCATGCTGTGACGGCGTGGCGAAAATGTGGCGAATTTCGATCCCTCGCCATGAAAATGGAAGTCGCTCGTAATCGAAGGTACATGCTCCGATCGGACCCAAACTTCTCAGGCATGATAACAGTCTCGCCCTGAACAGATTACCATGTCAATATTGGACATAGGTCATAGCGCCACCTACTGGCAACAGGAAGTAACATGTGTCTACACTTTTACGCCCTCTGTCTTATAGGTTGACCACATCATCGTCAAATTTGGTCAGCTAAGTTGTTAGAAGTTGCTAACGTGGTACTATGAAATTTGTGACCATATGTCAAACGCTGTCGCCATGGTGACGCCTTGTTCGCCATAAAATACGAATACATATTTGAGGCACTTATGATGCTTTGTGTCTCACGAAACTTGGCAGACATGTTCAGAGTGGCAAGACAATATGTCCGATATGTGTCTTTTGTCCAATTGTGTCAAAATGGCTCCATAGCGCCCCCTACAAAACTTAAAAGTCAATTATCCCACCTTTAAATTTGACGTAGAAGAACCAAATTCGGTGGGCTCATGTACCTCCCGACGACCTACGAAAAAGCCTCTTGGAGCAATTAGCTCCGCCCAACCGGAAGTCCGCCATTTTGATTTTACCTTGGCGTAAGGGGCGAACGGAAGGCCTCGTACTTTCGCGAACTCCTCCTAGGCGGTTCATGGGATCCGCCTCAAACTTGGGCAACGCGTAGAGGAGGCCTTCCAGATCAAACGATATCAAAAGATTTTGTCTAAATCGAAAGGCGTGGCCGCGGTGAAGCGTGATTCGCCATGAACAGGAAGTTGCTCCAAATCAAAGGTACATGGTCTAATCTGATCCAAACTTCTCAGGCATGATAACAGTCCCGCCCTGAAAACATCTTCATGTCAATATTGGACATAAGTCATAGCGCCACCTAATGGTGATAGGAAGTTTGAAATTCTTCTTTTATGTCCTCTGCCTCGCAGGTTCACTGGAGCAACCTCAAATTTGGTCAGCTTAGTTGTGAGACATGGCTGATATGATACTTTGAAAATTTTGACCATGTGTCAAACGCTGTTGCCATGGTGACGCCCTGTTCGCCATCAAATACGTTACATATTTGAGGCACTTATGATAATTTGTTTGTCACGAAACTTGGCAGACATGTTCAGAGTGGCAAGACAATATGTCCGATATGTGTCTTTTGTCCAATTGTGTCAAAATGGCTCCATAGCGCCCCCTACAAAACTTAAAAGTCAATTATCGCACCTTTAAATTTGACGTAGAAGAACTAAATTCGGTCGGCTCATGTACCTCTCGACGACCTACCAAAAAGCCTCTTGGAGCAATTAGCTCCGCCCAACCGGAAGTCAGCCATTTCGGATTTTACCTTGGTGTAAGCAGTGAACGGAAGGTGACGTACTTTGACGAACTCCTCCTAGGCGGTTATTCGGATCCGCCTCAAACTTTAGCAACGCGTAGAGGAGGCCTTCCGCATCAAACGATATCAAAAGATTTACTCCACATCGAAAGGCGTGGCCGCGGTGAGGCGTGATTCACCATGAACAGGAAGTTGCTCCAAATCAAAGCTACATGGTCTAATCTGATCCAAACTTCTCAGGCGTGATAACAGTCCCACCCTAAACACATCTACATGTCAATATTGGACATAAGTCATAGCGCCACCTAATGGTGATAGGAAGTTTGAAATTCTTCTTTTACGTCCTCTGCCTCGCAGGTTCACTGGAGAAACCTCAAATTTGGTCAGCTTAGTTGTGAGACATGGCTGATATTGTACTGTGAAATTTTTGACCATATGTCAAACGCTGTTGCCATGGTGACGCCCTGTTCGCCATCAAATACGTTACATATTTGAGGCACTCATGATGCTTTGTTTCTCATGAAACTTGGCAGACATGTTCAGAGTGGCAAGACAATATGTCTGATATGTGTCTTTTGTCCAATTGTGTCAAAATGGCTCCATAGCGCCCCCTACAACATTTCAAAGTCAATTCTAACGCCTTTAAATTTGACTTAGAAGAACCAAATTCGGTCGGCTCATGTACCTCCCAACGACCTACCAAAAAGCCTCTTGGAGCAATTAGCTCCGCCCAACCGGAAGTCAGCCATTTTGGATTTTACCTTGGGGTAAGCAGTGAACGAAAGGCGACGCACTTTGACGAACTCCTCCTAGGCGGTTATTCGGATCTGCCTCAAACTTTAGCAACGCGTAGAGGAGGCATCCCTGATCAAACGATATCAAAAGATTTAGTCTACATGGAAAGGCGTGGCCGTGGTGAAGCGTGATTCGCCATGAACAGGAAGTTGCTCCAAATCAAAGGTACATGGTCTGATCTGATCCAAACTTCTCAGGCATGATAACAGTCCCACCCTCAACACATCTACAATATCATAATTGAACACAAGTCATAGCGCCACCTAATGGTAACAGGTCATTAGAAATTTGAATTTTTACTTCCTCTGCCTGGCATGTTCACTGGAGAAACCTCAAATTTGGTCGGCTTAGTTGTGAGACAAGGCCGATATTGTACTGTGAAAGTTTTGACCGTGTGTCAACCGGAGGTCGACCTTTTTGATTTTTAGACCTGAAGTCTGTCGGTGCCACGAACTGAACCCGCAGGGAAACGGAATTTTCAAAGTGAGGACACGGGTAAGGGAATTTTCCACTTCGTGGCTGAGAATGAATGGGCATTTTCCTGCCATTGGTCAAAGGTCGTCACAATGGACTTGCGTCCCTGTTAGGGTGTCATATGGCTGTGACTAAGATCACGAATTGGACGCAAAGTGTGCCGAAGCCACTACGCCTGTCGGTGGCGCTATCACTCCTTTCTGGGCTGGGGGGGGGGGGCCCCGGGTATTGCCGTTGGACACAGGGGCCCCTACCACTTCCCTAACTCGTACACCTGTCCAACTGATGGACCTTTTTGTCCACTTCATTCACTTTGTAAATTTTTGGGTGTCCGCTTCGTGGTACATTTGTCGACATCGCAGAACTTGTCATGGAAGTACAGTACGGTACAGTAAATATGTCCAATCGGAGGAATATTTGTCCACTCTGGGTAAATGGCCCCCTTTTGCCCAAAACTCGCTTGCCGACTCTGGGGCGGGGTACCAGGGGCCCCCGGGGCCCCCGGGGGCCAAAAGTCCAATTAGCCCAGAACTTACTTGCCGACATCGGGGGGGAGAGGCCTGAGGGGGGCCCGGGAGTACCAGGGGCCCCCGGGGGCCAAAAGTCCAATTAGCCCAGAACTCACTTGCCGACATCGGGGGGGAGAGGCCTGAGGGGGGCCCGGGAGTACCAGGGGCCCCCGGGGGCCAAAAGTCCAATTAGCCCAGAACTCACTTGCCGACATCGGGGGGAGAGGCCTGAGGGGGGCCCGGGAGTACCAGGGGCCCCCGGGGGCCAAAAGTCCAATTAGCCCAGAACTCACTTGCCGACACCGGGGGCTTGGGCACAAGGGGCCCCCGGGGGCATGTTCCCCACTGAGGAGGACTGTGCTGGCCGGGTGGAAAAGACCACCTTGCCTTTGTCCAGTTGGAATACCCTGACCTCAGCTCTAAGGTATTTTGAAGTGTACGTACACTTCGCCGCCTATTTTTAGGACACCCGGGGAGCCGGGCAAGGGGGGGTTGGGGACGTCCACTCAGCGACATGGGCCGTTTCTTGCCACTGGACGGTTTCCGGAGCCCGCTTCCCTAGGGTGGGGAAGAGAAATCGTCGCGTCCCGACCGGCCGTCGCGAGACCCGGCGGACGCGTGGAGAGCGGCTGCCGGCGCGTCCCCGACGGCAAGAGTGCGAGGGCCCGATCATCGCTGCTCGCAGCTTTAATTATTATTATTATTCTTATTTTTCAGCATCGTTCGCTCAGTTTTCAGACTGTTCCCATACACGAAAACGAAGGAAAATTGGCACACACGTCAGAAATTCTTCCCGCTACTCAGACCCAGAGGCCTGGCACTGGGTGTGGCCAAGGGGCTCCATAGCGCCCCCTTATGTAAGGGAGTCTTTTCGGAGGCATATAGTGACAGCTCTGAATCAAAGGTGCTTGGTCCGATCTGAACGAAACTTTTTAAGTATGATAAGACGACCGCCCTTAACACATATCCATCTTAATATTGGCCATAAGTCATAGCGCCACCTACTGGCAATTTCACGTTACAAATCCTACTTTTATTTCCCCTGCCTCGCAGATTCGCCCGATCAACCTCAAACTTGCTCAGTACACTTATACATATTGGACAATGTCATATAAAAAAATCGGTGACGTTTCGTCGGAAGCCGTCCGCGCGGCTATTGAAAAACTACGAGCTAACGGCTAACAAAATTGGAATCATCATAACTCAACCATATTTGGACAAATCTTTACCAGATTCCTCCTGAATGATTACTGTCCCACCCTGAACAGATTGCCATGTCAATATTGGACTTAAGTCATAGCGCCACCTACTGGTAACATGAAGTATGAAATTCTTCTTTTACATCCTGTGCCTTTCAGGATCATTGGATCCACTTCATATTTGGTCAGCTTAGTTGTGACACATGGCTGATGTTATACTGTGAAAATTTTTTAAACGACTCAAACGCTGTTGCCATGGTGACGCGTTGTTCGCCATAAAATCCGTTACATATTTGAGGCACTTATGATGCTTTGTTTGTCACGAAACTTGGGAGACATGTTCAGAGTGGCAAGGCGATATGTCCGATATGTGTCTTTTGTCCAATTGTGTCAAAATGGCTCCATAGCGCCCCCTAGAACACTTAAAAGTCAATTTTAACACCTTTAAATTTGACGTAGAAGAACCAAATTCGGTCGGCTCATGTACCTTCCGACGACCTACCAAAAAGCCTCTTGGAGCAATTAGCTCCGCCCAACCGGAAGTCAGCCATTTTGGATTTTACCTTGGCGTAGGTGGCGAACGGAAGGCGACGTACTTTGACGAACTCCTCCTAGGCGGTTATTCGGATCCGCCTCAAACTTTAGCAACGCGTAAAGGAGGCCTTCCGGATCAAACGATATCAAAAGATTTAGTCTACATGGAAAGGCGTGGCCGCGGTGAAGCGTGATTCGCCATGAACAGGAAGTTGCTCCAAATCAAAGGTACATGGTCTAATCTGATCCAAACTTCTCAGGCATGATAACAGTCCCGCCCTAAACACATCTACATGTCAATATCGGACATAAGTCATAGCGCCACCTAATGGTAACAGGAAGTTTGAAATTGTACTTTTACGTCCTCTGCCTCGCAGGTTAACCGGAGCAACCTCAAATTTGGTCAGCTTAGTTGTGAGACATGGCTGATATTGTACTGTGAAAGTTTTGACCATATGTCAAACGCTGTTGCCATGGTGACGCCCTGTTCGCCATCAAATACGAATACATGTTTGAGGCACTTGGGATGATTTGTGTCTCACGAAACTTGGCAGGCATGTTCAGAGTGGCAAGACAATATGTCCAATATGTGTCTTTTGTCCAGTTGTGTCAAAATGGCTCCATAGCGCCCCCTACAACATTTAAAATTCAATTATCCCACCTTTAAATTTGACGTAGAAGAACCAAATTTGGTCGGCTCATGTACCTCCCGACGACCTACCAAAAAGCCTCTTGGAGCGATTAGCTCCGCCCAACCGGAAGTCAGCCATTTTGGATTTTACCTTACCCCTATTGGATTTTATTTTATCCCTAAGCAGTGAACGGAAGGTGACGCACTTTGACAAACTCCTCTTAGGCGTTTATTCGGATCTGTGTCAAACTTTAGCAACACGTAGAGGAGGCCTCCCTGATCAAACGATATCAAAATATTTAGTCTACATCGAAAGGCGTGGCCGTGGTGGAGCGCGATTCGCCATGAACAGGAAGTTGCTCCAAATCAAAGGTACATGGTCTGATCTCATCCAAACTTCTCAGGCATGATAACAGTCCCACCCTCAATACATTTACATGTCATAATTGAACAAAAGTAATAGCGCCACCTAATGGTAACAGGTAGTTAGAAATTTGACTTTTACTTCCTCTGCCTGGCAGGTTCACTGGAGAAAACTCAAATTCGGTCGGCTTAGTTGTGAGACAATGCTGATACTGTACTGTGAAAGTTTTAACCGTGTGTCAACCGGAAGTCGACCGTTTTTATTTTTCAACCTGAAGTCTGTCGGTGACACGAACTGAACCCGTCGGGAAGACGGCATTTTCAAAGTGAGGACACGGGGAAGAGAAATCGGCGCGTCCCGACCGGCCGTCGCGAGACCCGGCGGACGCGTTGAGAGCGGCTGCCGGCGCGTCCCCGACGGCGAGAGTGCGAGGGCCCGATCATCGCTGCTTGCAGCTTTAATTAGGGCCCGAGCACGAGGTGCGCGGACCTGGGGCATTGCATGCACCAGGGCCGCATGCACCGAGGTGCAAGGCCCTATTGTTTCCGTAAGGATTATTAGGGCCCGAGCACGAGGTGCGCGGACCTGGGGCATTGCATGCACCAGGGCCGCATGCACCGAGGTGCAAGGCCCTATTGTTTCCGTAAGGATTATTATTATTAGGGCCCGAGCACGAGGTGCGCGGACCTGGGGCATTGCATGCCCCAGGGCCGCATGCACCGAGGTGCAAGGCCCTATTGTTTCCGTAAGGATTATTATTATTATTCTTATTCAGCATCGTTCACTCATTTTACACCCTGTTCCCATATGCGAAAACGGATGAAAATTGGCACACACGTCAGAAACTGCTCCCGCTACTCAGGCCTAGAGGCCCGGCACTGGGTGTGGCCCAGGGGCTTCACAGCGCCCCCTGGAAAAATCAGCAGGTATAGGAAAAAAAAATTTGGAGTATCCTACATAAATGAAATTTGGGAGGCAGATACATCTTGTCGGACCTGACAAAAAACCTCTTGGCAAAATTTCCTATGACCAACAGGAAGTCGGCCATTTTGTGTCAAAATCCATATTTCACGTGCCATATTTTAATGAACTACTACTACAAATTTCACATGAGCTACTTCAAATTTGTCGTGTGTCATCTAAAGACCCATGGGATGAAACGATATCAAAAGCTTGAGTGTACGTCAGAGGCCCATGCTGTGACGGCGTGGCGAAAATGTGGCGAATTTCGATCCCTCGCCATGAAAATGGAAGTCGCTCGTAATCGAAGGTACATGCTCCGATCGGACCCAAACTTCTCAGGCATGATAACAGTCTCGCCCTGAACAGATTACCATGTCAATATTGGACATAGGTCATAGCGCCACCTACTGGCAACAGGAAGTAACATGTGTCTACACTTTTACGCCCTCTGTCTTATAGGTTGACCACATCATCGTCAAATTTGGTCAGCTAAGTTGTAAGAAGTTGCTAACGTGGTACTATGAAATTTGTGACCATATGTCAAACGCTGTCGCCATGGTGACGCCTTGTTCGCCATAAAATACGAATACATATTTGAGGCACTTATGATGCTTTGTGTCTCACGAAACTTGGCAGACATGTTCAGAGTGGCAAGACAATATGTCCGATATGTGTCTTTTGTCCAATTGTGTCAAAATGGCTCCATAGCGCCCCCTACAAAACTTAAAAGTCAATTATCCCACCTTTAAATTTGACGTAGAAGAACCAAATTAAGTGGGCTCATGTACCTCCCGACGACCTACGAAAAAGCCTCTTGGAGCAATTAGCTCCGCCCAACCGGAAGTCCGCCATTTTGATTTTACCTTGGCGTAAGGGGCGAACGGAAGGCGTCGTACTTTCGCGAACTCCTCCTAGGCGATTCATCGTATCCGCCTCAAACTTGGGCAACGCGTAGTGGAGGCCTTCCAGATCAAACGATATCAAAAGATTTTGTCTAAATCGAAAGGCGTGGCCGCGGTGAAGCGTGATTCGCCATGAACAGGAAGTTGCTCCAAATCAAAGGTACATGGTCTAATCTGATCCAAACTTCTCAGGCATGATAACAGTCCCGCCCTGAAAACATCTTCATGTCAATATTGGACATAAGTCATAGCGCCACCTAATGGTGATAGGAAGTTTGAAATTCTTCTTTTATGTCCTCTGCCTCGCAGGTTCACTGGAGCAACCTCAAATTTGGTCAGCTTAGTTGTGAGACATGGCTGATATGATACTTTGAAAATTTTGACCATGTGTCAAACGCTGTTGCCATGGTGACGCCCTGTTCGCCATCAAATACGTTACATATTTGAGGCACTTATGATAATCTGTTTGTCACGAAACTTGGCAGACATGTTCAGAGTGGCAAGACAATATGTCCGATATGTGTCTTTTGTCCAATTGTGTCAAAATGGCTCCATAGCGCCCCCTACAAAACTTAAAAGTCAATTATCGCACCTTTAAATTTGACGTAGAAGAACTAAATTCGGTCGGCTCATGTACCTCTCGACGACCTACCAAAAAGCCTCTTGGAGCAATTAGCTCCGCCCAACCGGAAGTCAGCCATTTCGGATTTTACCTTGGTGTAAGCAGTGAACGGAAGGTGACGTACTTTGACGAACTCCTCCTAGGCGGTTCATGGGATCCGCCTCAAACTTTAGCAACGCGTAGAGGAGGCCTTCCGGATCAAACGATATCAAAAGATTTACTCCACATCGAAAGGCGTGGCCGCGGTGAGGCGTGATTCACCATGAACAGGAAGTTGCTCCAAATCAAAGCTACATGGTCTAATCTGATCCAAACTTCTCAGGCATGATAACAGTCCCACCCTAAACACATCTACATGTCAATATTGGACATAAGTCATAGCGCCACCTAATGGTGATAGGAAGTTTGAAATTCTTCTTTTACGTCCTCTGCCTCGCAGGTTCACTGGAGAAACCTCAAATTTGGTCAGCTTAGTTGTGAGACATGGCTGATATTGTACTGTGAAATTTTTGACCATATGTCAAACGCTGTTGCCATGGTGACGCCCTGTTCGCCATCAAATACGTTACATATTTGAGGCACTTATGATGCTTTGTTTCTCATGAAACTTGGCAGACATGTTCAGAGTGGCAAGACAATATGTCTGATATGTGTCTTTTGTCCAATTGTGTCAAAATGGCTCCATAGCGCCCCCTACAACATTTCAAAGTCAATTCTAACGCCTTTAAATTTGACTTAGAAGAACCAAATTCGGTCGGCTCATGTACCTCCCGACGACCTACCAAAAAGCCTCTCGGAGCAATTAGCTCCGCCCAACCGGAAGTCAGCCATTTTGGATTTTACCTTGGGGTAAGCAGTGAACGAAAGGCGACGCACTTTGACGAACTCCTCCTACGGGACACGGGTAAGGGAATTTTCCACTTCGTGGCTGAGAATGAATGGGCATTTTCCTGCCATTGGTCAAAGGTCGTCACAATGGACTTGCGTCCCTGTTAGGGTGTCATATGGCTGTGACTAAGATCACGAATTGGACGCAAAGTGTGCTGAAGCCACTGCGCCTGTCGGTGGCGCTATCACTCCTTTCTGGGCTGGGGGGGGGGGCCCCGGGTATTGCCGTTGGACACAGGGGCCCCTACCACTTCCCTAACTCGTACACCTGTCCAACTGATGGACCTTTTTGTCCACTTCATTCACTTTGTAAATTTTTGGGTGTCCGCTTCGTGGTACATTTGTCGACATCGCAGAACTTGTCATGGTAGTACAGTACGGTACAGTAAATATGTCCAATCGGAGGAATATTTGTCCACTCTGGGTAAATGGCCCCCTTTTGCCCAAAACTCGCCTGCCGACTCTGGGGAGGGGTACCAGGGGCCCCCAGGGCCCCCGGGGGCCAAAAGTCCAATTAGCCCAGAACTCACTTGCCGACATCGGGGGGGAGAGGCCTGAGGGGGGCCCGGGAGTACCAGGGGCCCCCGGGGGCCAAAAGTCCAATTAGCCCAGAACTCACTTGCCGACATCGGGGGGAGAGGCCTGAGGGGGGCCCCGGAGTACCAGGGGCCCCCGGGGGCCAAAAGTCCAATTAGCCCAGAACTCACTTGCCGACATCGGGGGGAGAGGCCTGAGGGGGGCCCGGGAGTACCAGGGGCCCCCGGGGGCCAAAAGTCCAATTAGCCCAGAACTCACTTGCCGACACCGGGGGCTTGGGCACAAGGGGCCCCCGGGGGCCAAGAGTCCAATCGGCCCAAAACTCACTTGCCGACTTTGGGAGGAGGGCCCGAGGGGTGCCGGGGGGTACCCCAGGGGTACCAGGGGCCCCCAGGGGGTACCTGGGGGCCCCTGGGGTAGGTTGCACTTCCACCGAGTGGACATGTTCCCCCCACTGAGGAGGACTGTGCTGGCCGGGTGGAAAAGACCACCTTGCCTTTGTCCAGTTGGAATACCCTGACCTCAGCTCTAAGGTATTTTGAAGTGTACGTACACTTCGCCGCCTATTTTTAGGACCCCCGGGGAGCCGGGCAAGGGGGGGTTGGGGACGTCCACTCCGCGACATGGGCCGCTTCTTGCCACTGGACGGTTTCCGGAGCCCGCTTCCCTAGGGTGGGGAAGAGAAATCGTCGCGTCCCGACCGGCCGTCGCGAGACCCGGCGGACGCGTGGAGAGCGGCTGCCGGCGCGTCCCCGACGGCAAGAGTGCGAGGGCCCGATCATCGCTGCTCGCAGCTTTAATTATTATTATTATTCTTATTTTTCAGCATCGTTCGCTCAATTTGCACCCTGTTCCCATATGGCGAAACGAAGGAAAATTGGCACACACGTCAGAAATTGCTCCCGCTACTCAGGCCCAGAGGCCCGGCACCAGTTGAGCCCCAGGGGCTCCATAGCGCCACCTTCTGTCACTTTGTCTTTTCGGGTGCATATAGCATCTGCTATAAATCAAAGGCGCATGGTCCAATCTGTGCGAGACTTCTCAGGCATGGTACCAGTCCCGCCCTCAACACATCGCCATGTTTGCATTGACCATAAGTCATAGCGCCACCTACTGACAACATAACGTCACAAATCCTACTTTTATTTCCCCTGCATTGCAGATTCATCTGATCCACCTCAAACTTACTCACAACAGTTATACCAATGGGCCGATGTCATATAAAAAATTCTGCGACGTTCCGTGCGACGCCCCCCCCCGGGGGGTGTCCGACAAAACGTGCTAACGGCTAGCAAAATTGTGAACGTCATAACTCAACCATATTTGATCATATCTCTACCAAACTTCTCAGGCATGATAGCAGTCCCACCCTGAACAGATTCCCATGTCAATATTGGACATAGGTCATAGCGCCACCTAATGGTAGGAGGACGTTAAAAAATGTTACTTTTACGTCCTGCGCCTCGCAGGTTTACTGGAGCAACCTCAAATTTGGTCAGCTTAGTTGTGAGACAAGGCTGATGTGATACCATGAAAATTTTGACCATGTGTCAAACACTGTTGCCATGGTGACGCTTTGTTCGCCATCAAATACGAATACATATTTGAGGCACTTATGATGCTTTGTTTCTCACGAAACTTGGCAGACATGTTCAGAGTGGCAAGTCGATATGTCCAATATGTGTCTTTTGTCCAATTGTGTCAAAATGGCTCCATAGCGCCCCCTACAACACTTAAAATTCAATTATCTCACCTTTAAATTTGACGTAGAAGAACCAAATTCGTTGGGCTCATGTACCTCCAGACGAACTACCAAAAAGCCTCTTGGAGCAATTAGCTCCGCCCAACCGGAAGTCCGCCATTTTGATTTTACCTTGGCGTAAGCAGCGAACGGAAGGCGTCGTACTTTCGCGAACTCCTCCTAGGCGGTTCATCGTATCCGTCTCAAACTTGTGCAACGCGTAGAGGAGGCCTTCTGGATCAAACGATATCAAAAGATTTAGTCCACATCGAAAGGAGTGGCCGCGGTGAAGTGTGATTCGCCATGAACAGGAAGTTGCTCCAAATCAAAGGTACATGGTCTAATCTGATCCAAACTTCTCAGGCATGATAACAGTCCCGCCCTAAACACATCTACATGTCAATATTAGACATAAGTCATAGCGCCACCTAATGGTGATAGGAAGTTTGAAATTGTACTTTTATGTCCTCTGCCTCGCAGGTTCACTGGAGCAACCTCAAATTTGGTCAGCTTAGTTGTGAGACATGGCTGATATTGCACTGTGAAATTTTTGACCATGTGTCAAACGCTGTTGCCATGGTGACGCCCTGTTCGCCATCAGATACGGACACATGTTTGAGGCACTTGGGATGATTTGTATGTCACCAAACTTGGCAGACATGTTCAGAGTGGCAAGTCGATATGTCCGATATGTGTATTTTGTCCAATTGTGTCAAAATGGCTCCATAGCGCCCCCTACAACATTTCAAAGTCATGGCCCCCGCCTTTAAATTTGACGTAGATGAACGAAATTCGGTCGGCTAATGTATCTTCCTCCGACCTACAAAAAAGCCTCTTGGAGCCATTAGCTCCGCCCAACCGGAAGTCAGCCATTTTAGATTTTATATGACTAAACATGGAAAATCAAAGGTGTCATACTTTTACCACCTCCTCCTTGGCCGTTAATCGAAACCACCTCAAACTTGGGCGAAGCGTAGATGAGATCTTCCCGATCAAACGACCTATTGGGTTTTATAGTCTACGACGAAAGGTGCGGGCGCAGCGGAGCGCGATTCGCCACGAAACGTGAGCTGTTTTTTCACTGTGTCGGGGATGCTTCTACAGGCACGAAACACAGCACACATATTACAAACATGGACAGGTTCGATCGGATATGAGTTTTGAGTTCGGCCGTTGCAAAGCAGCTCCGTAGCGCTCCTTACAACACAAAAAAACCAAGCCACCCGAGCGTATGAAATGTCACCAGCGAACGTATCTACAGGCCGAAGTCTGTCAGTGCCACGAACTGAACCCACCAGGAAGACAGCATCCCGACCGGCCGTCGCGAGACTCGGCGGACGCGTCGAGAGCGGCGACCCGCTCGTCCCCGACGGCGAGAGTGCGAGGGCCCGATCATCGCTGCTTGCAGCTTTAATTATTATTATTATTATTATTCTTATTTTTCAGCATCGTTCGCTCAATTTGCACCCTGTTCCCATATGGCGAAACGAAGGAAAATTGGCACACACGTCAGAAATTGCTCCCGCTACTCAGGCCCAGAGGCCCGGCACAAGTTGAGCCCCAGGGGCTCCATAGCGCCACCTTCTGTCACTTTGTCTTTTCGGGTGCATATAGCATCTGCTATAAATCAAAGGCGCATGGTCCAATCTCTGCGAGACTTCTCAGGCATGGTACCAGTCCCGCCCTTAAGACATCGCCATGTTCGCATTGACCATAAGTCATAGCGCCACCTACTGACAACATAACATCACAAATCCTACTTTAATTTCCCCTGCATTGCAGATTCATCTGATCCACCTCAAACTTACTCACAACAGTTATACCAATGGGCCGATGTCATATAAAAAATTCTGCGACGTTCCGTGCGACGCCCCCCCCGGGGGGTGTCCGACAAAACGTGCTAACGGCTAGCAAAATTGTGAACGTCATAACTCAACCATATTTGGTCATATCTCTACCAAACTTCTCAGGCATGATAGCAGTCCCGCCCTGAACAGATTCCCATGTCAATATTGGACATAGGTCATAGCGCCACCTAATGGTAGGAGGACGTTAAAAAATGTTACTTTTACGTCCTGCGCCTCGCAGGTTTACTGGAGCAACCTCAAATTTGGTCAGCTTAGTTGTGAGACAAGGCTGATATGATACCATGAAAATTTTGACCATGTGTCAAACACTGTTGCCATGGTGACGCTTTGTTCGCCATCAAATACGAATACATATTTGAGGCACTTATGATGCTTTGTTTCTCACGAAACTTGGCAGACATGTTCAGAGTGGCAAGTCGATATGTCCAATATGTGTCTTTTGTCCAATTGTGTCAAAATGGCTCCATAGCGCCCCCTACAACACTTAAAAGTCAATTATCCCACCTTTAAATTTGACGTAGAAGAACCAAATTCGGTGGGCTCATGTACCTTTCGATGACCTACCAAAAAGCCTCTTGGAGCAATTAGCTCCGCCCAACCGGAAGTCCGCCATTTTGATTTTACCTTGGCGTGGGCGGCGAACGGAAGGCGTCGTACTTTCGCGAACTCCTCCTAGGCGATTCATCGTATCAGTCTCAAACTTGTGCAACGCGTAGAGGAGGCCTTCTGGATCAAACGATATCAAAAGATTTAGTCCACATCGAAAGGAGTGGCCGCGGTGAAGTGTGATTCGCCATGAACAGGAAGTTGCTCCAAATCAAAGGTACATGGTCTAATCTGATCCAAACTTCTCAGGCATGATAACAGTCCCGCCCTAAACACATCTACATGTCAATATTAGACATAAGTCATAGCGCCACCTAATGGTGATAGGAAGTTTGAAATTGTACTTTTACGTCCTCTGCCTCGCAGGTTCACTGGAGCAACCTCAAATTTGGTCAGCTCAGTTGTGAGACATGGCTGATATTGTACTGTGAAATTTTTGACCATGTGTCAAACGCTGTTGCCATGGTGACGCCCTGTTCGCCATCAGATACGGACACATGTTTGAGGAACTTGGGATAATTTGTATGTCACCAAACTTGGCAGACATGTTCAGAGTGGCAAGTCAATATGTCCGATATGTGTCTTTTGTCCAATTGTGTCAAAATGGCTCCATAGCGCCCCCTACAACATTTCAAAGTCATGGCCCCCGCCTTTAAATTTGACGTAGAGGAACGAAATTCGGTCGGCTAATGTATCTTCCTCCGACCTACAAAAAAGCCTCTTGGAGCCATTAGCTCCGCCCAACCGGAAGTCAGCCATTTTAGATTTTATATGACTAAACATGGAAAATCAAAGGTGTCGTACTTTTACCACCTCCTCCTTGGCCGTTAATCGAAACCACCTCAAACTTGGGGGAAGCGTAGATGAGATCTTCCCGATCAAACGACCTTTAGGGTTTTATAGTCTACGACGAAAGGTGCGGGCGCAGTGGAGCGCGATTCGCCACGAAACGTGAGCTGTTTTTTCACTGTGTCGGGGATGCTTCTAAAGGCACGAAACACAGCACACACATTACAATCGAGGACAGGTTCGATCGGACATGAGTTTTGAGTTCGGCCGTTGCAAAGCAGCTCCTTAGCGCTCCTTACAATACAAAAAACCAAGCCACCCGAGCGTATGAAATGTCACCAGCGAACGTATCTACAGGCCGAAGTCTGTCGGTGCCACGAACTGAACCCACCAGGAAGACAGCATTTTCAAAGTGAGGACACGGGGAAGAGAAATCCGCGCGTCCCGACCGGCCGTCGCGAGACTCGGCGGACGCGTCGAGAGCGGCGACCCGCTCGTCCCCGACGGCGAGAGTGCGAGGGCCCGATCATCGCTGCTTGCAGCTTTAATTATTATTAGGGCCCGAGCACCGAGGTGCGCGGACCTGGGGCATTGCATGCACCAGGGCCGCATGCACCGAGGTGCAAGGCCCTATTGTTTCCGTAAGGATTATTATTAGGGCCCGAGCACGGAGGTGCGCGGACCTGGGGCATTGCATGCACCAGGGCCGCATGCACTGAAGTGCAAGGCCCTATTGTTTCCGTAAGGATTATTATTATTAGGGCCCGAGCACGAGGTGCGCGGACCTGGGGCATTGCATGCACCAGGGCCGCATGCACCGAGGTGCAAGGCCCTATTGTTTCCGTAAGGATTATTATTATTATTCTTATTCAGCATCGTTCACTCATTTTACACCCTGTTCCCATATGCGAAAACGGATGAAAATTGGCACACACGTCAGAAACTGCTCCCGCTACTCAGGCCTAGAGGCCCGGCACTGGGTGTGGCCCAGGGGCTTCACAGCGCCCCCTGGAAAAATCAGCAGGTATAGGAAAAAAATTTTTGGAGTATCCTACATAAATGAAATTTGGGAGGCAGATACATCTTGTCGGACCTGACAAAAAACCTCTTGGCAAAATTTCCTATGACCAACAGGAAGTCGGCCATTTTGTGTCAAAATCCATATTTCACGTGCCATATTTTAATGAACTACTACTACAAATTTCACATGAGCTACTTCAAATTTGTCGTGTGTCATCTAAAGACCCATGGGATGAAACGATATCAAAAGCTTGAGTGTACGTCAGAGGCCCATGCTGTGACGGCGTGGCGAAAATGTGGCGAATTTCGATCCCTCGCCATGAAAATGGAAGTCGCTCGTAATCGAAGGTACATGCTCCGATCGGACCCAAACTTCTCAGGCATGATAACAGTCTCGCCCTGAACAGATTACCATGTCAATATTGGACATAGGTCATAGCGCCACCTACTGGCAACAGGAAGTAACATGTGTCTACACTTTTACGCCCTCTGTCTTATAGGTTGACCACATCATCGTCAAATTTGGTCAGCTAAGTTGTTAGAAGTTGCTAACGTGGTACTATGAAATTTGTGACCATATGTCAAACGCTGTCGCCATGGTGACGCCTTGTTCGCCATAAAATACGAATACATATTTGAGGCACTTATGATGCTTTGTGTCTCACGAAACTTGGCAGACATGTTCAGAGTGGCAAGACAATATGTCCGATATGTGTCTTTTGTCCAATTGTGTCAAAATGGCTCCATAGCGCCCCCTACAAAACTTAAAAGTCAATTATCCCACCTTTAAATTTGACGTAGAAGAACCAAATTCGGTGGGCTCATGTACCTCCCGACGACCTACGAAAAAGCCTCTTGGAGCAATTAGCTCCGCCCAACCGGAAGTCCGCCATTTTGATTTTACCTTGGCGTAAGGGGCGAACGGAAGGCCTCGTACTTTCGCGAACTCCTCCTAGGCGGTTCATGGGATCCGCCTCAAACTTGGGCAACGCGTAGAGGAGGCCTTCCAGATCAAACGATATCAAAAGATTTTGTCTAAATCGAAAGGCGTGGCCGCGGTGAAGCGTGATTCGCCATGAACAGGAAGTTGCTCCAAATCAAAGGTACATGGTCTAATCTGATCCAAACTTCTCAGGCATGATAACAGTCCCGCCCTGAAAACATCTTCATGTCAATATTGGACATAAGTCATAGCGCCACCTAATGGTGATAGGAAGTTTGAAATTCTTCTTTTATGTCCTCTGCCTCGCAGGTTCACTGGAGCAACCTCAAATTTGGTCAGCTTAGTTGTGAGACATGGCTGATATGATACTTTGAAAATTTTGACCATGTGTCAAACGCTGTTGCCATGGTGACGCCCTGTTCGCCATCAAATACGTTACATATTTGAGGCACTTATGATAATTTGTTTGTCACGAAACTTGGCAGACATGTTCAGAGTGGCAAGACAATATGTCCGATATGTGTCTTTTGTCCAATTGTGTCAAAATGGCTCCATAGCGCCCCCTACAAAACTTAAAAGTCAATTATCGCACCTTTAAATTTGACGTAGAAGAACTAAATTCGGTCGGCTCATGTACCTCTCGACGACCTACCAAAAAGCCTCTTGGAGCAATTAGCTCCGCCCAACCGGAAGTCAGCCATTTCGGATTTTACCTTGGTGTAAGCAGTGAACGGAAGGTGACGTACTTTGACGAACTCCTCCTAGGCGGTTATTCGGATCCGCCTCAAACTTTAGCAACGCGTAGAGGAGGCCTTCCGCATCAAACGATATCAAAAGATTTACTCCACATCGAAAGGCGTGGCCGCGGTGAGGCGTGATTCACCATGAACAGGAAGTTGCTCCAAATCAAAGCTACATGGTCTAATCTGATCCAAACTTCTCAGGCGTGATAACAGTCCCACCCTAAACACATCTACATGTCAATATTGGACATAAGTCATAGCGCCACCTAATGGTGATAGGAAGTTTGAAATTCTTCTTTTACGTCCTCTGCCTCGCAGGTTCACTGGAGAAACCTCAAATTTGGTCAGCTTAGTTGTGAGACATGGCTGATATTGTACTGTGAAATTTTTGACCATATGTCAAACGCTGTTGCCATGGTGACGCCCTGTTCGCCATCAAATACGTTACATATTTGAGGCACTCATGATGCTTTGTTTCTCATGAAACTTGGCAGACATGTTCAGAGTGGCAAGACAATATGTCTGATATGTGTCTTTTGTCCAATTGTGTCAAAATGGCTCCATAGCGCCCCCTACAACATTTCAAAGTCAATTCTAACGCCTTTAAATTTGACTTAGAAGAACCAAATTCGGTCGGCTCATGTACCTCCCAACGACCTACCAAAAAGCCTCTTGGAGCAATTAGCTCCGCCCAACCGGAAGTCAGCCATTTTGGATTTTACCTTGGGGTAAGCAGTGAACGAAAGGCGACGCACTTTGACGAACTCCTCCTAGGCGGTTATTCGGATCTGCCTCAAACTTTAGCAACGCGTAGAGGAGGCATCCCTGATCAAACGATATCAAAAGATTTAGTCTACATGGAAAGGCGTGGCCGTGGTGAAGCGTGATTCGCCATGAACAGGAAGTTGCTCCAAATCAAAGGTACATGGTCTGATCTGATCCAAACTTCTCAGGCATGATAACAGTCCCACCCTCAACACATCTACAATATCATAATTGAACACAAGTCATAGCGCCACCTAATGGTAACAGGTCATTAGAAATTTGAATTTTTACTTCCTCTGCCTGGCATGTTCACTGGAGAAACCTCAAATTTGGTCGGCTTAGTTGTGAGACAAGGCCGATATTGTACTGTGAAAGTTTTGACCGTGTGTCAACCGGAGGTCGACCTTTTTGATTTTTAGACCTGAAGTCTGTCGGTGCCACGAACTGAACCCGCAGGGAAACGGAATTTTCAAAGTGAGGACACGGGTAAGGGAATTTTCCACTTCGTGGCTGAGAATGAATGGGCATTTTCCTGCCATTGGTCAAAGGTCGTCACAATGGACTTGCGTCCCTGTTAGGGTGTCATATGGCTGTGACTAAGATCACGAATTGGACGCAAAGTGTGCCGAAGCCACTACGCCTGTCGGTGGCGCTATCACTCCTTTCTGGGCTGGGGGGGGGGGGCCCCGGGTATTGCCGTTGGACACAGGGGCCCCTACCACTTCCCTAACTCGTACACCTGTCCAACTGATGGACCTTTTTGTCCACTTCATTCACTTTGTAAATTTTTGGGTGTCCGCTTCGTGGTACATTTGTCGACATCGCAGAACTTGTCATGGAAGTACAGTACGGTACAGTAAATATGTCCAATCGGAGGAATATTTGTCCACTCTGGGTAAATGGCCCCCTTTTGCCCAAAACTCGCTTGCCGACTCTGGGGCGGGGTACCAGGGGCCCCCGGGGCCCCCGGGGGCCAAAAGTCCAATTAGCCCAGAACTTACTTGCCGACATCGGGGGGGAGAGGCCTGAGGGGGGCCCGGGAGTACCAGGGGCCCCCGGGGGCCAAAAGTCCAATTAGCCCAGAACTCACTTGCCGACATCGGGGGGGAGAGGCCTGAGGGGGGCCCGGGAGTACCAGGGGCCCCCGGGGGCCAAAAGTCCAATTAGCCCAGAACTCACTTGCCGACATCGGGGGGAGAGGCCTGAGGGGGGCCCGGGAGTACCAGGGGCCCCCGGGGGCCAAAAGTCCAATTAGCCCAGAACTCACTTGCCGACACCGGGGGCTTGGGCACAAGGGGCCCCCGGGGGCATGTTCCCCACTGAGGAGGACTGTGCTGGCCGGGTGGAAAAGACCACCTTGCCTTTGTCCAGTTGGAATACCCTGACCTCAGCTCTAAGGTATTTTGAAGTGTACGTACACTTCGCCGCCTATTTTTAGGACACCCGGGGAGCCGGGCAAGGGGGGGTTGGGGACGTCCACTCAGCGACATGGGCCGTTTCTTGCCACTGGACGGTTTCCGGAGCCCGCTTCCCTAGGGTGGGGAAGAGAAATCGTCGCGTCCCGACCGGCCGTCGCGAGACCCGGCGGACGCGTGGAGAGCGGCTGCCGGCGCGTCCCCGACGGCAAGAGTGCGAGGGCCCGATCATCGCTGCTCGCAGCTTTAATTATTATTATTCTTGTTCAGCATCGTTCACTCATTTTACACCCTGTTCCCATATGCGAAAACGGACGAAAATTGGCACACACGTCAGAAACTGCTCCCGCTACTCAGGCCCAGAGGCCCGGCACTGGGTGTGGCCCAGGGGCTCCACAGCGCCCCCTGGAAAAATCATCAGGTATAGGGAAAAAAATTTCGGCATATCCTACATAAATGAAATTTGGGAGGCAGATACATCTTGTCGGGACTGACAAAAAACCTCTTGGCAAAATTTCCTATGACCAACAGGAAGTCGGCCATTTTGTGTCAAAATCCATATTTCACGTGCCATAATTTAATGAACTACTCCTACAAATTTCACATGAGCAACTTCAAATTTGTCGTGTGTCATCTAAAGACCCATGGGATTAAACGATATTAAAAGCTTGAGTGTACGTCAGAGGCCCATGCTGTGACGGCGTGGCGAAAATTTGGCGAATTTTGATCCCTCGCCATGAAAACGGAAGTCGCTCGTAATCGAAGGTACAAGCTCCGATCGGACCCAAACTTCTCAGGCATGATAACAATCTTGCCCTGAACAGATTGCCATGTCAATATTGGACATAGGTCATAGCGCCACCTACTGGCAACAGGAAGTATAATGTTTTTACACTTTTACGTCCTCTGTCTTATGGGTTGACCACATCAACGTCAAATTTGGTCAGCTAAGTTGTAAGAAGTTGCTGACGTGGTGCTATGAAATTTGTGACCATGTGTCAAACGCTGTTGCCATGGTGACGCCTTGTTCGCCATAAAATACGAATACATATTTGAGGCACTTATGATGCTTTGTGTCTCACGAAACTTGGCACACATGTTCAGAGTGGTACGTGGATATGTCCGATATGTGTCTTTTGTCCAATTGTGTCAAAATGGCTCCATAGCGCCCCCTACGACACTTAAAAGTCAATTATCCCACCTTTAAATTTGACGTAGAAGAACCAAATTCGGTGGGCTCATGTACCTCCCGAAGACCTACCAAAAAGCCTCTTGGAGCAATTAGCTCCGCCCAACCGGAAGTCCGCCATTTTGATTTTACCTTGGCGTAAGGGGCGAACGGAAGGCGTCGTACTTTCGCGAACTCCTCCTAGGCGGTTCATCGGATCCACCTCAGACTTGGGCAACGCGTAGAGGAGGCCTTCCAGATCAAACGATATCAAAAGATTTTGTCTAAATTGAAAGGCGTGGCCGCGGTGAAGTGTGATTCGCCATGAACAGGAAGTTGCTCCAAATCAAAGGTACATGGTCTAATCTGATCCAAACTTCTCAGGCATGATAACAGTCCCGCCCTGAACACATCTTCATGTCAATATTGGACATAAGTCATAGCGCCACCTAATGGTGATAGGAAGTTTAAAATTGTACTTTTACGTCCTCTGCCTCGCAGGTTCAATGGAGCAACCTCAAATTTGGTCAGCTTAGTTGTGAGACATGGCTGATATGATACTGTGAAAATTTTGACCATGTGTCAAATGCTGTTGCCATGGTGACGCCCTGTTCGCCATCAAATACGTTACATATTTGAGGCACTTATGATGCTTTGTATGTCACCAAACTTGGCAGACATGTTCAGAGTGGCAAGTCGATATGTCCGATATGTGTCTTTTGTCCAATTGTGTCAAAATGGCTCCATAGCGCCCCCTACAACATTTCAAAGTCATGGCCCCCGCCTTTAAATTTGACGTAGATGAACGAAATTCGGTCGGCTAATGTATCTTCCTCCGACCTACAAAAAAGCCTCTTGGAGCCATTAGCTCCGCCCAACCGGAAGTCAGCCATTTTAGATTTTATATGACTTAACATGGAAAATCAAAGGTGTCGTACTTTTACCACCTCCTCCTTGGCCGTTAATCGAAACCACCTCAAACTTAGGCGAAGCGTAGATGAGATCTTCCCGATCAAACGACCTATAGGGTTTTATAGTCTACGACGAAAGGTGCGGGCGCAGCGGAGCGCGATTCGCCATGAAACGTGAGCTTTTTTTTCACTGTGTCGGGGATGCTTCTACAGGCACGAAACACAGCACACATATTACAAACATGGACAGGTTCGATCGGACATGAGTTTTGAGTTCGGCCGTTGCAAAGCAGCTCCTTAGCGCTCCTTACAATACAAAAAACCAAGCCACCCGCGCGTACGAAATATCACCAGCGAACGTATCTACAGGCCGAAGTCTGTCGGTGCCACGAACTGAACCCGCCGGGAAGACAGCATTTTCAAAGTGAGGACACGGGGAAGAGAAATCCGCGCGTCCCGACCGGCTGTCGCGAGACTCGGCGGACGCGTCGAGAGCGGCGACCCGCTCGTCCCCGACGGCGAGAGTGCGAGGGCCCGATCATCGCTGCTCGCAGCTTTAATTATTAGGGCCCGAGCACCGAGGTGCGCGGACCTGGGGCATTGCATGCACCAGGGCCGCATGCACCAGAGGTGCAAGGCCCTATTGTTTCCGTAAGGATTATTATTATTATTATTCTTGTTCAGCATCGTTCACTCATTTTACACCCTGTTCCCATATGCGAAAACGAACGAAAATTGGCACGAACGTCAGAAACTGCTCCCGCTACTCAGGCCCAGAGGCCCGGCACTGGGTGTGGCCCAGGGGCTCCACAGCGCCCCCTGGAAAAATCATCAGGTATAGGGAAAAAAATTTCGGCATATCCTACATAAATGAAATTTGGGAGGCAGATACATCTTGTCGAGACTGACAAAAAACCTCTTGGCAAAATTTCCTATGACCAACAGGAAGTCGGCCATTTTGTGTCAAAATCCATATTTCACGTGCCATAATTTAATGAACTACTCCTACAAATTTCACATGAGCAACTTCAAATTTGTCGTGTGTCATCTAAAGACCCATGGGATGAAACGATATTAAAAGCTTGAGTGTACGTCAGAGCCCCCCGCTGTGACGGCGTGGCGAAAATGTGGCGAATTTCGATCCCTCGCCATGAAAACGGAAGTCGCTCGTAATCGAAGGTACATGGTCCGAACGGACCCAAACTTCTCAGGCATGATAACAATCTTGCCCTGAACAGATTGCCATGTCAATATTGGACATAGGTCATAGCGCCACCTACTGGCAACAGGAAGTATAATGTTTTTACACTTTTACGTCCTCTGTCTTATAGGTTGACCACATCAACGTCAAATTTGGTCAGCTAAGTTGTAAGAAGTTGCTGACGTGGTATTATGAAATTTGTGACCATGTGTCAAACGCTGTTGCCATGGTGACGCCTTGTTCGCCATAAAATACGAATACATATTTGAGGCACTTATGATGATTTGCATCCCACAAAACTTGGCACACATGTTCAGAGTGGCAAATTGTGATGTCCGATATGTGTGTTTTGTCCAATTGTGTCAAAATGGCTCCATAGCGCCCCCTACAAAACTTAAAAGTCAATTATCCCACCTTTAAATTTGACGTAGAAGAACCAAATTCGGTGGGCTCATGTACCTCCCGACGACCTGCGAAAAAGCCTCTTGGAGCAATTAGCTCCGCCCAACCGGAAGTCCGCCATTTTGATTTTACCTTGGCGTAAGGGGCGAACGGAAGGCGTCGTACTTTCGCGAACTCCTCCTAGACGGTTCATCGTATCCGCCTCAAACTTGGGCAACGCGTAGAGGAGGCCTTCTGGATCAAACGATATCAAAAGATTTAGTCCACATCGAAGGGAGTGGCCGCGGTGAAGTGTGATTCGCCATGAACAGGAAGTTGCTCCAAATCAAAGGTACATGGTCTAATCTGATCCAAACTTCTCAGGCATGATAACAGTTCCGCCCTAAACACATCTACATGTCAATATTAGACATAAGTCATAGCGCCACCTAATGGTGATAGGAAGTTTGAAATTTTACTTTTACGTCCTCTGGCTCGCAGGTTCACTGGAGCAACCTCAAATTTGGTCAGCTTAGTTGTTAGACATGGCTGATATTGTACTGTGAAATTTTTGACCATGTGTCAAACGCTGTTGCCATGGTGACGCCCTGTTCGCCATCAGATACGGACACATGTTTGAGGCACTTGGGATGATTTGTATGTCACCAAACTTGGCAGACATGTTCAGAGTGGCAAGTCGATATGTCCGATATGTGTCTTTTGTCCAATTGTGTCAAAATGGCTCCATAGCGCCCCCTACAACATTTCAAAGTCATGGCCCCCGCCTTTAAATTTGACGTAGATGAACGAAATTCGGTCGGCTAATGTATCTTCCTCCGACCTACAAAAAAGCCTCTTGGAGCCATTAGCTCCGCCCAACCGGAAGTCAGCCATTTTAGATTTTATATGACTAAACATGGAAAATCAAAGGTGTCGTACTTTTACCACCTTCTCCTTGGCCGTTAATCGAAACCACCTCAAACTTGGGCGAAGCGAAGATGAGATCTTCCCGATCGAACGACCTATAGGGTTTTATAGTCTACGACGAAAGGTGCGGGCGCAGCGGAGCGCGATTCGCCACGAAACGTGAGGTGTTTTTTCACTGTGTCGGGGATGCTTCTACAGGCACGAAACACAGCACACATATTACAAACATGGACAGGTTCGATCGGACATGAGTTTTGAGTTCGGCCGTTGCAAAACAGCTCCTTAGCGCTCCTTACAATACAAAAAAACCAAGCCACCCGCGCGTACGAAATATCACCGGCGAACGTATCTACAGGCCGAAGTCTGTCAGTGCCACGAACTGAACCCACCAGGAAGACAGCATTTTCAAAGTGAGGACGCGGGGAAGAGAAATCCGCGCGTCCCGACCGGCCGTCGCGAGACTCGGCGGACGCGTCGAGAGCGGCGACCCGCTCGTCCCCGACGGCGAGAGTGCGAGGGCCCGATCATCGCTGCTCGCAGCTTTAATTAGGGCCCGAGCACGAGGTGCGCGGACCTGGGGCATTGCATGCACCAGGGCCGCATGCACCGAGGTGCAAGGCCCTATTGTTTCCGTAAGGATTATTATTAGGGCCCGAGCACGAGGTGCGCGGACCTGGGGCATTGCATGCACCAGGGCCGCATGCACCGAGGTGCAAGGCCCTATTGTTTCCGTAAGGATTATTATTAGGGCCCGAGCACGAGGTGCGCGGACCTGGGGCATTGCATGCACCAGGGCCGCATGCACCGAGGTGCAAGGCCCTATTGTTTCCGTAAGGATTATTATTATTATTATTATTATTATTCTTGTTCAGACGCGGTCGCTCATTTTGCACCCTGTTCCCATATGCGAAAACGAAGGAAAATTGGCACACACGTTAAGAACTGCTCCCGCTACTCAGGCCCAGAGGCCCGGCACTGGGTGTGGCCCAGGGGCTCCACAGCGCCCCCTGGAAAAATCATCAGGTATAGGGAAAAAAATTTCGGCATATCCTACATAAATGAAATTTGGGAGGCAGATACATCTTGTCGGGACTGACAAAAAACCTCTTGGCAAAATTTCCTATGACCAACAGGAAGTCGGCCATTTTGTGTCAAAATCCATATTTCACGTGCCATATTTTAATGAACTACTCCTACAAATTTCACATGAGCAACTTCAAATTTGTTGTGTGTCATCTAAAGACCCATGGGATGAAACGATATCAAAAGTTTGAGTGTACGTCAGAGCCCCCCGCTGTGACGGCGTGGCGAAAATGTGGCGAATTTCGATCCCTCGCCATGAAAACGGAAGTCGCTCGTAATAGAAGGAACATGCTCCGAACGGACCCAAACTTCTCAGGCATGATAACAATCTTGCCCTGAACAGATTGCCATGTCAATATTGGACATAGGTCATAGCGCCACCTACTGGCAACAGGAAGTAACATGTGTGTACACTTTTACGCCCTCTGTCTTATAGGTTGACCACATCATCATCAAATTTGGTCAGCTAAGTTGTAAGAAGTTGCTAACGTGGTACTATGAAATTGGTGACCACATGTCAAACGCTGTCGCCATGGTGACGCCTTGTTCGCCATAAAATACGAATACAAATTTGAGGCACTTATGATGCTTTGTGTCTCACGAAACTTGGCAGACATGTTCAGAGTGGTAAGTGGATATGTCCGATATGTGTCTTTTGTCCAATTGTGTCAAAATGGCTCCATAGCGCCCCCTACAACACTTAAAAGTCAATTATCCCACCTTTAAATTTGACGTAGAAGAACCAAATTCGGTGGGCTCATGTACCTCCCGACGAACTACCAAAAAGCCTCTTGGAGCAATTAGCTCCGCCCAACCGGAAGTCAGCCATTTTGATTTTACCTTGGCGTAAGGGGCGAACGGAAGGCGTCGTACTTTCGCGAACTCCTCCTAGGCGATTCATCATATCCGTCTCAAACTTGGGTGACGCGTAGAGGAGGCCTTCCGGATCAAACGATATCAAAAGATTTAGTCCACATCGAAAGGCGTGGCCGCAGTGAAGCGTGATTCGCCATGAACAGGAAGTTGTTCCAAATCAAAGGTACATGGTCTAATCTGATCCAAACTTCTCAGGCATGATAACAGTGCCACCCTAAACACATCTACATGTCAATATTGGACATAAGTCATAGCGCCACCTAATGGTGATAGGAAGTTTAAAATTCTTCTTTTACGTCCTGTGCCTCGCAGGTTCAATGGAGAAACCTCAAATTTGGTCAGCGTAGTTGTGAGACGTGGCTGATATTGTACTGTGAAATTTTTGACCATGTGTCAAACGCTGTTGCCATGGTGACGCCCTGTTCGCCATCAAATATCGATACATGTTTGAGGCACTTATGATAATTTTTTTCTCACGAAACATGGCAGACATGTTCAGAGTGGCAAGTCGATATGTCCGATATGTGTCTTTTGTCAAATTATGTCAAAATGGCTCCATAGCGCCCCCTACAACATTTCAAAGTCATGGCCCCCGCCTTTAAATTTGACGTAGATGAACGTAATTCGGTCGGCTAATGTATCTTCCTCCGACCTACAAAAAAGCCTCTTGGAGCCATTAGCTCCGCCCAACCGGAAGTCAGCCATTTTGGATTTTACCTTGGCGTAAGCAGTGAACGGAAGGTGACGCACATAGATGAACTCCTCTTAGGCGGTTATTCGGATCTGCCTCAAACTTTAGCAACGCGTAGAGGAGGCGTCCCTGATCAAACGATATCAAAAGATTTAGTCTACATCAAAAGGCGTGGCCGTGGTGAAGCGTGATTCGCAATGCACAGGAAGTTGCTCCAAATCAAAGGTACATGGTCTTATCTGATCCAAACTTCTCAGGCATGATAACAGTCCCACCCTCAACACATCTAAAATGTCATAATCTAACACAAGTCATAGCGCCACCTAATGGTAACAGGTCGTTAGAAATTTGACTTTTACTTCCTCTGCCTGGCAGGTTCACTGGAGAAAATTCAAATTTGGTCGACTTAGTTGTGAGACAAGGCTGATATTGTACTGTGAATGTTTTGACCGTGTGTCAACCGTGAGTCGACCTTTTTGATGTTTCGACCTGTAGTCTGTCGGTGCCACGAACTGAACCTGCCGGGAAGACAGCATTTTCAAAATGAGGACGCGGGGAAGAGAAATCGGCGCGTCCCGACCGCTTGTCGCGAGACTCGGCGGACGCGTCGAGAGCGGCTGCCGGCGCGTCCCCGACGGCGAGAATGCGAGGGCCCGATCATCGCTGCTCGCAGCTTTAATTATTATTATTATTATTATTATTATTCTTATTTTTCAGCATCGTTCGCTCACTTTTCAGGCACTTCCCATATGCGAAAACGAAGGAAATTTGGCACACACGTCAGAAATTGCTCCCGCTACTCAGACCCAGAGGCCTGGCACTGGGTGTGGCCATGGGGCTCCATAGCGCCCCCTTATGTAAGGGAGTCTTTTCGGGTGCAAATAGTGACAGCTCTGAATCGAAGGTGCTTGGTCTGATCTGTACGAAACTTTTTGGGTATGATAAGACGACCGCCCTCAACACATCTCCATCTTAATATTGGCCATAAGTCATAGCGCCACCTACTGGCAATTTAACGTGACAAATCCTACTTTTATTTCCTCTGCCTCGCAGATTCACCCGATCAACCTCAAACTTGCTCAGTACACTTATACATATTTGACAATGTCATATAAAAAAATCGGTGACGTTTCGTCGGAAGCCGTCCGCGCGGCTATTGAAAAACTACGAGCTAACGGCTAACAAAATTGGAATCATCATAACTCAACCATATTTGGACAAATCTTTACCAGATTCCTCATGAATGATAACTGTCCCACCCTGAACAGATTCCCATGTCAATATTGGACATAAGTCATAGCGCCACCTACTGGTAACAGGAAGTATGAAATTCTTCTTTTACATCCTGTGCCTTTCAGGATCATTGGATCCACTTCATATTTGGTCAGCTTAGTTGTGACACATGGCTGATGTTATACTGTGAAAATTTTTGAAACGACTCAAACGCTGTTGCCATGGTGACGCGTTGTTCGCCATAAAATCCGTTACATATTTGAGGCACTTATGATGCTTTGTTTCTCACGAAACTTGGCAGACATGTTCAGAGTGGCAAGGCGATATGTCCGATATGTGTCTTTTGTCCAATTGTGTCAAAATGGCTCCATAGCGCCCCCTACAACATTTAAAAGTCAATTTTAACACCTTTAAATTTGACGTAGAAGAACCAAATTCGGTGGGCTCATGTACCTCCCGACGACCTACCAAAAAGCCTCTTGGAGCAATTAGCTCCGCCCAACCGGAAGTCAGCCATTTTGGATTTTACCTTGGCGTAGGTGGCGAACGGAAGGTGACGTACTTTGACGAACTCCTCCTAGGCGGTTATTCGGATCCGCCTCAAACTTTAGCAACGCGTAGAGGAGGCCTTCCGGATCAAACGATATCAAAAGATTTTGTCTAAATCGAAAGGCGTGGCCGCGGTGAAGCGTGATTCGCCATGAACAGGATGTTGCTCCAAATCAAAGGTACATCGTCTAATCTGATCCAAACTTCTCAGGCATGATAACAGTCCCACCCTCAACACATCTACATGTCAATATTGGACATAAGTCATAGCGCCACCTAATGGTGATAGGAAGTTTGAAATTCTTCTTTTAGGTCCTCTGCCTGGCAGGTTCAATGGAGAAACCTCAAATTTGGTCAGCGTAGTTGTGAGACGTGGCTGATATTGTACTGTGAAATTTTTGACCATGTGTCAAACGCTGTTGCCATGGTGACGCCCTGTTCGCCATCAAATACCGATACATGTTTGAGGCACTTATGATGCTTTGTTTCTCACGAAACATGGCAGACATGTTCAGAGTGGCAAGTCGATATGTCCGATATGTGTCTTTTGTCCAATTGTGTCAAAATGGCTCCATAGCGCCCCCTACAACATTTAAAATTCAATTGTCCCACCTTTAAATTTGACGTAGAAGAACTAAATTCGGTCGGCTCATGTACCTCTCGACGACCTACCAAAAAGCCTCTTGGAGCAATTAGCTCCGCCCAACCGGAAGTCAGCCATTTCGGATTTTACCTTGGTGTAAGCAGTGGACGGAAGGTGACGTACTTTGACGAACTCCTCCTAGGCGGTTGTTCGGATCCGCCTCAAACTTTAGCAACGCGTAGAGGAGGCCTTCCGCATCAAACGATATCAAAAGATTTACTCCACATCGAAAGGCGTGGCCGCGGTGAGGCGTGATTCACCATGAACAGGAAGTTGCTCAAAATCAAAGCTACATGGTCTAATCTGATCCAAACTTCTCAGGCGTGATAACAGTCCCACCCTAAACACATCTATATGTCAATATTGGACATAAGTCATAGCGCCACCTAATGGTGATAGGAAGTTTGAAATTCTTCTTTTACGTCCTCTGCCTCGCAGGTTCACTGGAGAAACCTCAAATTTGGTCAGCTTAGTTGTGAGACATGGCTGATATTGTACTGTGAAATTTTTGACCATATGTCAAACGCTGTTGCCATGGTGACGCCCTGTTCGCCATCAAATACGTTACATATTTGAGGCACTTATGATGCTTTGTTTCTCATGAAACTTGGCAGACATGTTCAGAGTGGCAAGACAATATGTCTGATATGTGTCTTTTGTCCAATTGTGTCAAAATGGCTCCATAGCGCCCCCTACAACATTTCAAAGTCAATTCTAACGCCTTTAAATTTGACTTAGAAGAACCAAATTCGGTCGGCTCATGTACCTCCCGACGACCTACCAAAAAGCCTCTTGGAGCAATTAGCTCCGCCCAACCGGAAGTCAGCCATTTTGGATTTTACCTTGGGGTAAGCAGTGAACGAAAGGCGACGCACATTGACGAACTCCTCCTACGGGACACGGGTATGGGAATTTTCCACTTCGTGGCTGAGAATGAATGGGCATTTTCCTGCCATTGGTCAAAGGTCGTCACAATGGACTTGCGTCCCTGTTAGGGTGTCATATGGCTGTGACTAAGATCACGAATTGGACGCAAAGTGTGCTGAAGCCACTGCGCCTGTCGGTGGCGCTATCACTCCTTTCTGGGCTGGGGGGGGGGGCCCCGGGTATTGCCGTTGGACACAGGGGCCCCTACCACTTCCCTAACTCGTACACCTGTCCAACTGATGGACCTTTTTGTCCACTTCATTCACTTTGTAAATTTTTGGGTGTCCGCTTCGTGGTACATTTGTCGACATTGCAGAACTTGTCATGGTAGTACAGTACGGTACAGTAAATATGTCCAATCGGAGGAATATTTGTCCACTCTGGGTAAATGGCCCCCTTTTGCCCAAAACTCGCTTGCCGACTCTGGGGCGGGGTACCAGGGGCCCCCGGGGCCCCCGGGGGCCAAAAGTCCAATTAGCCCAGAACTCACTTGCCGACATCGGGGGGGAGAGGCCTGAGGGGGGCCCGGGAGTACCAGGGGCCCCCGGGGGCCAAAAGTCCAATTAGCCCAGAACTCACTTGCCGACATCGGGGGGAGAGGCCTGAGGGGGGCCCGGGAGTACCAGGGGCCCCCGGGGGCCAAAAGTCCAATTAGCCCAGGACTCACTTGCCGACATTGGGGGGAGAGGCCTGAGGGGGGCCCGGGAGTACCAGGGGCCCCCGGGGGCCAAAAGTCCAATTATCCCAGAACTCACTTGCCGACACCGGGGGCTTTGGCACAAGGGGCCCCCGGGGGCCCCCGGGGTAGGTTGCACTTCCACCGAGTGGACATGTTCCCCCCACTGAGGAGGACTGTGCTGGCCGGGTGGAAGAGACCACCTTGCCTTTGTCCAGTTGGAATACCCTGACCTCAGCTCTAAGGTATTTTGAAGTGTACGTACACTTCGCCGCCTATTTTTAGGACCCCCGGGGAGCCGGGCAAGGGGGGGTTGGGGACGTCCACTCCGCGACATGGGCCGCTTCTTGCCACTGGACGGTTTCCGGAGCCCACTTCCCTAGGGTGGGGAAGAGAAATCGTCGCGTCCCGACCGGCCGTCGCGAGACCCGGCGGACGCGTGGAGAGCGGCTGCCGGCGCGTCCCCGACGGCGAGAGTGCGAGGGCCCGATCATCGCTGCTCGCAGCTTTAATTATTATTATTCTTATTCAGCATCGTTCACTCATTTTACACCCTGTTCCCATATGCGAAAACGGATGAAAATTGGCACACACGTCAGAAACTGCTCCCGCTACTCAGGCCTAGAGGCCCGGCACTGGGTGTGGCCCAGGGGCTTCACAGCGCCCCCTGGAAAAATCAGCAGGTATAGGAAAAAAAAATTTGGAGTATCCTACATAAATGAAATTTGGGAGGCAGATACATCTTGTCGGACCTGACAAAAAACCTCTTGGCAAAATTTCCTATGACCAACAGGAAGTCGGCCATTTTGTGTCAAAATCCATATTTCACGTGCCATATTTTAATGAACTACTACTACAAATTTCACATGAGCTACTTCAAATTTGTCGTGTGTCATCTAAAGACCCATGGGATGAAACGATATCAAAAGCTTGAGTGTACGTCAGAGGCCCATGCTGTGACGGCGTGGCGAAAATGTGGCGAATTTCGATCCCTCGCCATGAAAATGGAAGTCGCTCGTAATCGAAGGTACATGCTCCGATCGGACCCAAACTTCTCAGGCATGATAACAGTCTCGCCCTGAACAGATTACCATGTCAATATTGGACATAGGTCATAGCACCACCTACTGGCAACAGGAAGTAACATGTGTCTATACTTTTACGCCCTCTGTCTTATAGGTTGACCACATCATCGTCAAATTTGGTCAGCTAAGTTGTAAGAAGTTGCTAACGTGGTACTATGAAATTTGTGACCATATGTCAAACGCTGTCGCCATGGTGACGCCTTGTTCGCCATAAAATACGAATACATATTTGAGGCACTTATGATGCTTTGTGTCTCACGAAACTTGGCAGACATGTTCAGAGTGGCAAGACAATATGTCCGATATGTGTCTTTTGTCCAATTGTGTCAAAATGGCTCCATAGCGCCCCCTACAAAACTTAAAAGTCAATTATCCCACCTTTAAATTTGACGTAGAAGAACCAAATTCGGTGGGCTCATGTACCTCCCGACGACCTACGAAAAAGCCTCTTGGAGCAATTAGCTCCGCCCAACCGGAAGTCCGCCATTTTGATTTTACCTTGGCGTAAGGGGCGAACGGAAGGCCTCGTACTTTCGCGAACTCCTCCTAGGCGGTTCATGGGATCCGCCTCAAACTTGGGCAACGCGTAGAGGAGGCCTTCCAGATCAAACGATATCAAAAGATTTTGTCTAAATCGAAAGGCGTGGCCGCGGTGAAGCGTGATTCGCCATGAACAGGAAGTTGCTCCAAATCAAAGGTACATGGTCTAATCTGATCCAAACTTCTCAGGCATGATAACAGTCCCGCCCTGAAAACATCTTCATGTCAATATTGGACATAAGTCATAGCGCCACCTAATGGTGATAGGAAGTTTGAAATTCTTCTTTTATGTCCTCTGCCTCGCAGGTTCACTGAGGCAACCTCAAATTTGGTCAGCTTAGTTGTGAGACATGGCTGATATGATACTTTGAAAATTTTGACCATGTGTCAAACGCTGTTGCCATGGTGACGCCCTGTTCGCCATCAAATACGTTACATATTTGAGGCACTTATGATAATTTGTTTGTCACGAAACTTGGCAGACATGTTCAGAGTGGCAAGACAATATGTCCGATATGTGTCTTTTGTCCAATTGTGTCAAAATGGCTCCATAGCGCCCCCTACAAAACTTAAAAGTCAATTATCGCACCTTTAAATTTGACGTAGAAGAACTAAATTCGGTCGGCTCATGTACCTCTCGACGACCTACCAAAAAGCCTCTTGGAGCAATTAGCTCCGCCCAACCGGAAGTCAGCCATTTCGGATTTTACCTTGGTGTAAGCAGTGAACGGAAGGTGACGTACTTTGACGAACTCCTCCTAGGCGGTTATTCGGATCCGCCTCAAACTTTAGCAACGCGTAGAGGAGGCCTTCCGGATCAAACGATATCAAAAGATTTACTCCACATCGAAAGGCGTGGCCGCGGTGAGGCGTGATTCACCATGAACAGGAAGTTGCTCCAAATCAAAGCTACATGGTCTAATCTGATCCAAACTTCTCAGGCGTGATAACAGTCCCACCCTAAACACATCTACATGTCAATATTGGACATAAGTCATAGCGCCACCTAATGGTGATAGGAAGTTTGAAATTCTTCTTTTACGTCCTCTGCCTCGCAGGTTCACTGGAGAAACCTCAAATTTGGTCAGCTTAGTTGTGAGACATGGCTGATATTGTACTGTGAAATTTTTGACCATATGTCAAACGCTGTTGCCATGGTGACGCCCTGTTCGCCATCAAATACGTTACATATTTGAGGCACTTATGATGCTTTGTTTCTCATGAAACTTGGCAGACATGTTCAGAGTGGCAAGACAATATGTCTGATATGTGTCTTTTGTCCAATTGTGTCAAAATGGCTCCATAGCGCCCCCTACAACATTTCAAAGTCAATTCTAACGCCTTTAAATTTGACTTAGAAGAACCAAATTCGGTCGGCTCATGTACCTCCCGACGACCTACCAAAAAGCCTCTTGGAGCAATTAGCTCCGCCCAACCGGAAGTCAGCCATTTTGGATTTTACCTTGGGGTAAGCAGTGAACGAAAGGCGACGCACTTTGACGAACTCCTCCTACGGGACACGGGTAAGGGAATTTTCCGATTCGTGGCTGAGAATGAATGGGCATTTTCCTGCCATTGGTCAAAGGTCGTCACAATGGACTTGCGTCCCTGTTAGGGTGTCATATGGCTGTGACTAAGATCACGAATTGGACGCAAAGTGTGCTGAAGCCACTGCGCCTGTCGGTGGCGCTATCACTCCTTTCTGGGCTGGGGGGGGGGGCCCCGGGTATTGCCGTTGGACACAGGGGCCCCTACCACTTCCCTAACTCGTACACCTGTCCAACTGATGGACCTTTTTGTCCACTTCATTCACTTTGTAAATTTTTGGGTGTCCGCTTCGTGGTACATTTGTCGACATCGCAGAACTTGTCATGGTAGTACAGTACGGTACAGTAAATATGTCCAATCGGAGGAATATTTGTCCACTCTGGGTAAATGGCCCCCTTTTGCCCAAAACTCGCTTGCCGACTCTGGGGCGGGGTACCAGGGGCCCCTGGGGCCCCCGGGGGCCAAAAGTCCAATTAGCCCAGAACTCACTTGCCGACATCGGGGGGGAGAGGCCTGAGGGGGGCCCGGGAGTACCAGGGGCCCCCGGGGGCCAAAAGGGGTGCCGGGGGGGTAACCCAGGGGTACCAAGGGCCCCGGGGGCCCCTGGGGTAGGTTGCACTTCCCCCGAGTGGACATGTTCCCCCCACTGAGGAGGACTGTGCTGGCCGGGTGGAAGAGACCACCTTGCCTTTGTCCAGTTGGAATACCCTGACCTCAGCTCTAAGGTATTTTGAAGTGTACGTACACTTCGCCGCCTATTTTTAGGACCCCCGGGGAGCCGGGCAAGGGGGGGTTGGGGACGTCCACTCCGCGACATGGGCCGCTTCTTGCCACTGGACGGTTTCCGGAGCCCGCTTCCCTAGGGTGGTGAAGAGAAATCGTCGCGTCCCGACCGGCCGTCGCGAGACCCGGCGGACGCGTGGAGAGCGGCTGCCGGCGCGTCCCCGACGGCAAGAGTGCGAGGGCCCGATCATCGCTGCTCGCAGCTTTAATTAGGGCCCGAGCACGGAGGTGCGCGGACCTGGGGCATTGCATGCACCAGGGCCGCATGCACTGAAGTGCAAGGCCCTATTGTTTCCGTAAGGATTATTATTATTATTCTTATTCAGCATCGTTCACTCATTTTACACCCTGTTCCCATATGCGAAAACGGATGAAAATTGGCACACACGTCAGAAACTGCTCCCGCTACTCAGGCCTAGAGGCCCGGCACTGGGTGTGGCCCAGGGGCTTCACAGCGCCCCCTGGAAAAATCAGCAGGTATAGGAAAAAAAATTTTGGAGTATCCTACATAAATGAAATTTGGGTGGCAGATACATCTTGTCGGACCTGACAAAAAACCTCTTGGCAAAATTTCCTATGACCAACAGGAAGTCGGCCATTTTGTGTCAAAATCCATATTTCACGTGCCATATTTTAATGAACTACTACTACAAATTTCACATGAGCAACTTCAAATTTGTCGTGTGTCATCTGAAGACCCATGGGATGAAACGATATCAAAAGCTTGAGTGTACGTCAGAGGCCCATGCTGTGACGGCGTGGCGAAAATGTGGCGAATTTCGATCCCTCGCCATGAAAATGGAAGTCGCTCGTAATCGAAGGTACATGCTCCGATCGGACCCAAACTTCTCAGGCATGATAACAGTCTCGCCCTGAACAGATTACCATGTCAATATTGGACATAGGTCATAGCGCCACCTACTGGCAACAGGAAGTAACATGTGTCTACACTTTTACGCCCTCTGTCTTATAGGTTGACCACATCATCGTCAAATTTGGTCAGCTAAGTTGTAAGAAGTTGCTAACGTGGTACTATGAAATTTGTGACCATATGTCAAACGCTGTCGCCATGGTGACGCCTTGTTCGCCATAAAATACGAATACATATTTGAGGCACTTATGATGCTTTGTGTCTCACGAAACTTGGCAGACATGTTCAGAGTGGCAAGACAATATGTCCGATATGTGTCTTTTGTCCAATTGTGTCAAAATGGCTCCATAGCGCCCCCTACAAAACTTAAAAGTCAATTATCCCACCTTTAAATTTGACGTAGAAGAACCAAATTCGGTGGGCTCATGTACCTCCCGACGACCTACGAAAAAGCCTCTTGGAGCAATTAGCTCCGCCCAACCGGAAGTCCGCCATTTTGATTTTACCTTGGCGTAAGGGGCGAACGGAAGGCCTCGTACTTTCGCGAACTCCTCCTAGGCGGTTCATGGGATCCGCCTCAAACTTGGGCAACGCGTAGAGGAGGCCTTCCAGATCAAACGATATCAAAAGATTTTGTCTAAATCGAAAGGCGTGGCCGCGGTGAAGCGTGATTCGCCATGAACAGGAAGTTGCTCCAAATCAAAGGTACATGGTCTAATCTGATCCAAACTTCTCAGGCATGATAACAGTCCCGCCCTGAAAACATCTTCATGTCAATATTGGACATAAGTCATAGCGCCACCTAATGGTGATAGGAAGTTTGAAATTCTTCTTTTATGTCCTCTGCCTCGCAGGTTCACTGGAGCAACCTCAAATTTGGTCAGCTTAGTTGTGAGACATGGCTGATATGATACTTTGAAAATTTTGACCATGTGTCAAACGCTGTTGCCATGGTGACGCCCTGTTCGCCATCAAATACGTTACATATTTGAGGCACTTATGATAATCTGTTTGTCACGAAACTTGGCAGACATGTTCAGAGTGGCAAGACAATATGTCCGATATGTGTCTTTTGTCCAATTGTGTCAAAATGGCTCCATAGCGCCCCCTACAAAACTTAAAAGTCAATTATCGCACCTTTAAATTTGACGTAGAAGAACTAAATTCGGTCGGCTCATGTACCTCTCGACGACCTACCAAAAAGCCTCTTGGAGCAATTAGCTCCGCCCAACCGGAAGTCAGCCATTTCGGATTTTACCTTGGTGTAAGCAGTGAACGGAAGGTGACGTACTTTGACGAACTCCTCCTAGGCGGTTATTCGGATCCGCCTCAAACTTTAGCAACGCGTAGAGGAGGCCTTCCGGATCAAACGATATCAAAAGATTTACTCCACATCGAAAGGCGTGGCCGCGGTGAGGCGTGATTCACCATGAACAGGAAGTTGCTCCAAATCAAAGCTACATGGTCTAATCTGATCCAAACTTCTCAGGCGTGATAACAGTCCCACCCTAAACACATCTACATGTCAATATTGGACATAAGTCATAGCGCCACCTAATGGTGATAGGAAGTTTGAAATTCTTCTTTTACGTCCTCTGCCTCGCAGGTTCACTGGAGAAACCTCAAATTTGGTCAGCTTAGTTGTGAGACATGGCTGATATTGTACTGTGAAATTTTTGACCATATGTCAAACGCTGTTGCCATGGTGACGCCCTGTTCGCCATCAAATACGTTACATATTTGAGGCACTTATGATGCTTTGTTTCTCATGAAACTTGGCAGACATGTTCAGAGTGGCAAGACAATATGTCTGATATGTGTCTTTTGTCCAATTGTGTCAAAATGGCTCCATAGCGCCTACAACATTTCAAAGTCAATTCTAACGCCTTTAAATTTGACTTAGAAGAACCAAATTCGGTCGGCTCATGTACCTCCCGACGACCTACCAAAAAGCCTCTTGGAGCAATTAGCTCCGCCCAACCGGAAGTCAGCCATTTTCCTGCCATTGGTCAAAGGTCGTCACAATGGACTTGCGTCCCTGTTAGGGTGTCATATGGCTGTGACTAAGATCACGAATTGGACGCAAAGTGTGCCGAGCCACTGAGCCTGTCGGTGGCGCTATCACTCCTTTCTGGGCTGGGGGGGGGGGGCCCCGGGTATTGCCGTTGGACACAGGGGCCCCTACCACTTCCCTAACTCGTACACCTGTCCAACTGATGGACCTTTTTGTCCACTTCATTCACATTGTAAATTTTTGGGTGTCCGCTTCGTGGTACATTTGTCGACATCGCAGAACTTGTCATGGTAGTACAGTACGGTACAGTAAATATGTCCAATCGGAGGAATATTTGTCCACTCTGGGTAAATGGCCCCCTTTTGCCCAAAACTCGCTTGCCGACTCTGGGGCGGGGTACCAGGGGCCCCCGGGGCCCCCGGGGGCCAAAAGTCCAATTAGCCCAGAAGTCACTTGCCGACATCGGGGGGGAGAGGCCTGAGGGGGGCCCGGGAGTACCAGGGGCCCCCGGGGGCCAAAAGTCCAATTAGCCCAGAACTCACTTGCCGACATCGGGGGGAGAGGCCTGAGGGGGGCCCGGTAGTACCAGGGGCCCCCGGGGGCCAAAAGTCCAATTAGCCCAGAACTCACTTGCCGACATCGGGGGGAGAGGCCTGAGGGGGGCCCGGGAGTACCAGGGGCCCCCGGGGGCCAAAAGTCCAATTAGCCCAGAACTCACTTGCCGACACCGGGGGCCTTGGCACAAGGGGCCCCCGGGGGCCCCCGGGGGCCAAGAGTCCAATCGGCCCAAAACTCACTTGCCGACTTTGGGAGGAGGGCCCGAGGGGTGCCGGGGGGTACCCCAGGGGTACCAGGGGCCCCGGGGGCCCCAGAGGTACCAGGGGCCCCCAGGGGGTACCTGGGGGCCCCTGGGGTAGGTTGCACTTCCACCGAGTGGACATGTTCCCCCCACTGAGGAGGACTGTGCTGGCCGGGTGGAAGAGACCACCTTGCCTTTGTCCAATTGGAATACCCTGACCTCAGCTCTAAGGTATTTTGAAGTGTACGTACACTTCGCCGCCTATTTTTAGGACCCCCGGGGAGCCGGGCAAGGGGGGGTTGGGGACGTCCACTCCGCGACATGGGCCGCTTCTTGCCACTGGACGGTTTCCGGAGCCCGCTTCCCTAGGGTGGGGAAGAGAAATCGTCGCGTCCCGACCGGCCGTCGCGAGACCCGGCGGACGCGTGGAGAGCGGCTGCCGGCGCGTCCCCGACGGCGAGAGTGCGAGGGCCCGATCATCGCTGCTCGCAGCTTTAATTAGGGCCCGAGCACGAGGTGCGCGGACCTGGGGCATTGCATGCACCAGGGCCGCATGCACCGAGGTGCAAGGCCCTATTGTTTCCGTAAGGATTATTATTATTATTCTTATTATTCTTATTATTCTTATTCAGCATCGTTCACTCACTTTTCAGGCCTTTCCCATATACGAAAACGACTGAAACTTGGCACACACGTTAAGAAGTGCTCCCGCTACTCAGGCCCAGAGGCCCGGCACTGGGTGTGGCCCAGGGGCTCCACAGCGCCCCCTGGAAAAATCAGCAGGTATAGGAAAAAAAAATTTGGCATATCCTACATAATTGAAATTTGGGAGGCAGATACATCTTGTCGGACCTGACAAAAAACCTCTTGGCAAAATTTCCTATGACCAACAGGAAGTCGGCCATTTTGTTTCAAAATCCATATTTCACATGCCATATTTTAATGAACTACTCCTACAAATTTCACATGAGCAACTTCAAATTTGTTGTGTGTCATCTAAAGACCCATGGGATGAAACAATATCAAAAGCTTGAGTGTACGTCAGAGGCCCATGCTGTGACGGCTTGGCGAAAATTTGGCGAATTTCGATCCCTCGCCATGAAAACGGAAGTCGCTCGTAATCGAAGGTACATGCTCCGAACGAACCCAAACTTCTCAGGCATGATAACAATCTCGCCCTGAACAGATTGCCATGTCAATATTGGACATAGGTCATAGCGCCACCTACTGGCAACAGGAAGTAACATGTGTGTACACTTTTACGCCCTCTGTCTTATAGGTTGACCACATCATCATCAAATTTGGTCAGCTAAGTTGTAAGAAGTTGCTAACGTGGTACTATGAAATTGGTGACCACATGTCAAACGCTGTCACCATGGTGACGCCTTGTTCGCCATAAAATACGAATACATATTTGAGGCACTTATGATAATTTGTTTGTCACGAAACTTGGCAGACATGTTCAGAGTGGCAAAGCGATATGTCCGATATGTGTCTTTTGTCCAATTGTGTCAAAATGGCTCCATAGCGCCCCCTAGAACACTTAAAAGTCAATTTTAACACCTTCAAATTTGACATAGAAGAACCAAATTCGGTCAGCTCATGTACCTTCCGACGACCTACCAAAAAGCCTCTTGGAGCAATTAGCTCCGCCCAACCGGAAGTCAGCCATTTTGGATTTTACCTTGGCGTAGGTGGCGAATGGAAGGCGAAGTACTTTGACGAACTCCTCCTAGGCGGTTATTCGGATCCGCCTCAAACTTTAGCAACGCGTAAAGGAGGCCTTCCGGATCAAACGATATCAAAAGATTTACTCCACATCGAAAGGCGTGGCCGCGGTGAAGCGTGATTCGCCATGAACAGGAAGTTGCTCCAAATCAAAGGTACATGGTCTGATCTGATCCAAACTTCTCAGGCATGATAACAGTCCCACCCTCAACACATCTACATGTCAATATTGGACATAAGTCATAGCGCCACCTAATGGTAACAGGAAGTTTGAAATTGTACTTTTACGTCCTCTGCCTTGCAGGTTCACCGGAGCAACCTCAAATTTGGTCAGCTTAGTTGTGTGACATGGCTGATATTGTACTGTGAAAGTTTTGACCATGTGTCAAACGCTGTTGCCATGGTGACGCCCTGTTCGCCATCAAATACGAATACATGTTTGAGGCACTTGGGATGATTTGTGTCTCACGAAACTTGGCAGGCATGTTTAGAGTGGCAAGACAATATGTCCAATATGTGTCTTTTGTCCAGTTGTGTCAAAATGGCTCCATAGCGCCCCCTACAACATTTAAAATTCAATTATCCCACCTTTAAATTTGACGTAGAAGAACCAAATTCGGTCGGCTCATGTACCTCCCGACGACCTACCAAAAAGCCTCTTGGAGCGATTAGCTCCGCCCAACCGGAAGTCAGCCATTTTGGATTTTACCTTACCCCTATTGGATTTTATTTTATCCCTAAGCAGTGAACGGAAGGCGACGCACTTTGACAAACTCCTCTTAGGCGTTTATTCGGATCTGTCTCAAACTTTAGCAACATGTAGAGGAGGCCTCCCTGATCAAAAGATATCAAAAGATTTAGTCTACATCGAAAGGCGTGGCTGTGGTGAAGCGCGATACGCCATGAGCAGGAAGTTGCTCCAAATCAAAGGTACATGGTCTGATCTGATCCAAACTTCTCAGGCATGATAACAGTCCCACCCTCAACACATCTACATGTCATAATTGAACAAAAGTAATAGCGCCACCTAATGGTAACAGGTCGTTAGAAATTTGACTTTTACTTCCTCTGCCTGGCAGGTTCACTGGAGAAAACTCAAATTCGGTCGACTTAGCTGTGAGACAAGGCTGATATTGTATTGTGAAAGTTTTGACCGTGTGTCAACCGTAAGTCAACCTTTTTGATGTTTCGACCTGAAGTCTGTCGGTGCCACGAACTGAACCCGCTAGGAAGACAGCATTTTCAAAGTGAGGACACGGGGAAGAGAAATCGGCGCGTCCCGACCGGCCGTCGCGAGACCCGGCGGACGCGTGGAGAGCGGCTGCCGGCGCGTCCCCGACGGCGAGAGTGCGAGGGCCCGATCATCGCTGCTCGCAGCTTTAATTATTATTCTTATTCAGCATCGTTCACTCATTTTACACCCTGTTCCCATATGCGAAAACGGATGAAAATTGGCACACACGTCAGAAACTGCTCCCGCTACTCAGGCCTAGAGGCCCGGCACTGGGTGTGGCCCAGGGGCTTCACAGCGCCCCCTGGAAAAATCAGCAGGTATAGGAAAAAAAAATTTGGAGTATCCTACATAAATGAAATTTGGGTGGCAGATACATGTTGTCGGACCTGACAAAAAACCTCTTGGCAAAATTTCCTATGACCAACAGGAAGTCGGCCATTTTGTGTCAAAATCCATATTTCACGTGCCATATTTTAATGAACTACTACTACAAATTTCACATGAGCTACTTCAAATTTGTCGTGTGTCATCTAAAGACCCATGGGATGAAACGATATCAAAAGCTTGAGTGTACGTCAGAGGCCCATGCTGTGACGGCGTGGCGAAAATGTGGCGAATTTCGATCCCTCGCCATGAAAATGGAAGTCGCTCGTAATCGAAGGTACATGCTCCGATCGGACCCAAACTTCTCAGGCATGATAACAGTCTCGCCCTGAACAGATTACCATGTCAATATTGGACATAGGTCATAGCGCCACCTACTGGCAACAGGAAGTAACATGTGTCTACACTTTTACGCCCTCTGTCTTATAGGTTGACCACATCATCGTCAAATTTGGTCAGCTAAGTTGTAAGAAGTTGCTAACGTGGTACTATGAAATTTGTGACCATATGTCAAACGCTGTCGCCATGGTGACGCCTTGTTCGCCATAAAATACGAATACATATTTGAGGCACTTATGATGCTTTGTGTCTCACGAAACTTGGCAGACATGTTCAGAGTGGCAAGACAATATGTCCGATATGTGTCTTTTGTCCAATTGTGTCAAAATGGCTCCATAGCGCCCCCTACAAAACTTAAAAGTCAATTATCCCACCTTTAAATTTGACGTAGAAGAACCAAATTCGGTGGGCTCATGTACCTCCCGACGACCTACGAAAAAGCCTCTTGGAGCAATTAGCTCCGCCCAACCGGAAGTCCGCCATTTTGATTTTACCTTGGCGTAAGGGGCGAACGGAAGGCCTCGTACTTTCGCGAACTCCTCCTAGGCGGTTCATGGGATCCGCCTCAAACTTGGGCAACGCGTAGAGGAGGCCTTCCAGATCAAACGATATCAAAAGATTTTGTCTAAATCGAAAGGCGTGGCCGCGGTGAAGCGTGATTCGCCATGAACAGGAAGTTGCTCCAAATCAAAGGTACATGGTCTAATCTGATCCAAACTTCTCAGGCATGATAACAGTCCCGCCCTGAAAACATCTTCATGTCAATATTGGACATAAGTCATAGCGCCACCTAATGGTGATAGGAAGTTTGAAATTCTTCTTTTATGTCCTCTGCCTCGCAGGTTCACTGGAGCAACCTCAAATTTGGTCAGCTTAGTTGTGAGAAGTTGCTAACGTGGTACTATGAAATTTGTGACCATGTGTCAAACGCTGTTGCCATGGTGACGCCCTGTTCGCCATCAAATACGTTACATATTTGAGGCACTTATGATAATTTGTTTGTCACGAAACTTGGCAGACATGTTCAGAGTGGCAAGACAATATGTCCGATATGTGTCTTTTGTCCAATTGTGTCAAAATGGCTCCATAGCGCCCCCTACAAAACTTAAAAGTCAATTATCGCACCTTTAAATTTGACGTAGAAGAACTAAATTCGGTCGGCTCATGTACCTCTCGACGACCTACCAAAAAGCCTCTTGGAGCAATTAGCTCCGCCCAACCGGAAGTCAGCCATTTCGGATTTTACCTTGGTGTAAGCAGTGAACGGAAGGTGACGTACTTTGACGAACTCCTCCTAGGCGGTTATTCGGATCCGCCTCAAACTTGGGCAACGCGTAGAGGAGGCCTTCCGGATCAAACGATATCAAAAGATTTACTCCACATCGAAAGGCGTGGCCGCGGTGAGGCGTGATTCACCATGAACAGGAAGTTGCTCCAAATCAAAGCTACATGGTCTAATCTGATCCAAACTTCTCAGGCGTGATAACAGTCCCACCCTAAACACATCTACATGTCAATATTGGACATAAGTCATAGCGCCACCTAATGGTGATAGGAAGTTTGAAATTCTTCTTTTACGTCCTCTGCCTCGCAGGTTCACTGGAGAAACCTCAAATTTGGTCAGCTTAGTTGTGAGACATGGCTGATATTGTACTGTGAAATTTTTGACCATATGTCAAACGCTGTTGCCATGGTGATGCCCTGTTCGCCATCAAATACGTTACATATTTGAGGCACTTATGATGCTTTGTTTCTCATGAAACTTGGCAGACATGTTCAGAGTGGCAAGACAATATGTCTGATATGTGTCTTTTGTCCAACTGTGTCAAAATGGCTCCATAGCGCCCCCTACAACATTTCAAAGTCAATTCTAACGCCTTTAAATTTGACTTAGAAGAACCAAATTCGGTCGGCTCATGTACCTCCCGACGACCTACCAAAAAGCCTCTTGGAGCAATTAGCTCCGCCCAACCGGAAGTCAGCCATTTTGGATTTTACCTTGGGGTAGGCAGTGAACGAAAGGCGACGCACTTTGACGAACTCCTCCTACGGGACACGGGTAAGGGAATTTTCCACTTCGTGGCTGAGAATGAATGGGCATTTTCCTGCCATTGGTCAAAGGTCGTCACAATGGACTTGCGTCCCTGTTAGGGTGTCATATGGCTGTGACTAAGATCACGAATTGGACGCAAAGTGTGCTGTAGCCACTGCGCCTGTCGGTGGCGCTATCACTCCTTTCTGGGCTGGGGGGGGGGGCCCCGGGTATTGCCGTTGGACACAGGGGCCCCTACCACTTCCCTAACTCGTACACCTGTCCAACTGATGGACCTTTTTGTCCACTTCATTCACTTTGTAAATTTTTGGGTGTCCGCTTCGTGGTACATTTGTCGACATTGCAGAACTTGTCATGGTAGTACAGTACGGTACAGTAAATATGTCCAATCGGTGGAATATTTGTCCACTCTGGGTAAATGGCCCCCTTTTGCCCAAAACTCGCTTGCCGACTCTGGGGCGGGGTACCAGGGGCCCCCGGGGCCCCCGGGGGCCAAAAGTCCAATTAGCCCAGAACTCACTTGCCGACATCGGGGGGGAGAGGCCTGAGGGGGGCCCGGGAGTACCAGGGGCCCCCGGGGGCCAAAAGTCCAATTAGCCCAGAACTCACTTGCCGACATCGGGGGGAGAGGCCTGAGGGGGGCCCGGGAGTACCAGGGGCCCCCGGGGGCCAAAAGTCCAATTAGCCCAGGACTCACTTGCCGACATCGGGGGGAGAGGCCTGAGGGGGGCCCGGGAGTACCAGGGGCCCCCGGGGGCCAAAAGTCCAATTATCCCAGAACTCACTTGCCGACACCGGGGGCTTTGGCACAAGGGGCCCCCGGGGCCCCCGGGGTAGGTTGCACTTCCACCGAGTGGACATGTTCCCCCCACTGAGGAGGACTGTGCTGGCCGGGTGGAAGAGACCACCTTGCCTTTGTCCAGTTGGAATACCCTGACCTCAGCTCTAAGGTATTTTGAAGTGTACGTACACTTCGCCGCCTATTTTTAGGACCCCCGGGGAGCCGGGCAAGGGGGGGTTGGGGACGTCCACTCCGCGACATGGGCCGCTTCTTGCCACTGGACGGTTTCCGGAGCCCGCTTCCCTATGGTGGGGAAGAGAAATCGTCGCGTCCCGACCGGCCGTCGCGAGACCCGGCGGACGCGTGGAGAGCGGCTGCCGGCGCGTCCCCGACGGCAAGAGTGCGAGGGCCCGATCATCGCTGCTCGCAGCTTTAATTATTATTATTATTATTCTTATTTTTCAGCATCGTTCGCTCAATTTGCACCCTGTTCCCATATGGCGAAACGAAGGAAAATTGGCACACACGTCAGAAATTGCTCCCGCTACTCAGGCCCAGAGGCCCGGCACAAGTTGAGCCCCAGGGGCTCCATAGCGCCACCTTCTGTCACTTTGTCTTTTCGGGTGCATATAGCATCTGCTATAAATCAAAGGCGCATGGTCCAATCTGTGCGAGACTTCTCAGGCATGGTACCAGTCCCGCCCTCAACACATCGCCATGTTTGCATTGACCATAAGTCATAGCGCCACCTACTGACAACATAACGTCACAAATCCTACTTTTATTTCCCCTGCATTGCAGATTCATCTGATCCACCTCAAACTTACTCACAACAGTTATACCAATGGGCCGATGTCATATAAAAAATTCTGCGACGTTCCGTGCGACGCCCCCCCCGGGGGGTGTCCGACAAAACGTGCTAACGGCTAGCAAAATTGTGAACGTCATAACTCAACCATATTTGGTCATATCTCTACCAAACTTCTCAGGCATGATAGCAGTCCCGCCCTGAACAGATTCCCATGTCAATATTGGACATAGGTCATAGCGCCACCTAATGGTAGGAGGACGTTAAAAAATGATACTTTTACGTCCTGCGCCTCGCAGGTTCACTCGAACAACCTCAAATTTGGTCAGCTTAGTTGTGAGACAAGGCTGATATGATACCATGAAAATTTTGACCATGTGTCAAACACTGTTGCCATGGTGACGCTTTGTTCGCCATCAAATACGAATACATATTTGAGGCACTTATGATGCTTTGTTTCTCACGAAACTTGGCAGACATGTTCAGAGTGGCAAGTCGATACGTCCAATATGTGTCTTTTGTCCAATTGTGTCAAAATGGCTCCATAGCGCCCCCTACAACACTTAAAAGTCAATTATCCCACCTTTAAATTTGACGTAGAAGAACCAAATTCGGTGGGCTCATGTACCTTCCGACGACCTACCAAAAAGCCTCTTGGAGCAATTAGCTCCGCCCAACCGGAAGTCAGCCATTTTGGATTTTACCTTGGCGTAGGTGGCGAACGGAAGGTGACGTACTTTGACGAACTCCTCCTAGGCGGTTATTCGGATCCACCTCAAACTTGGGCAACGCGTAGAGGAGGCCTTCCGGATCAAACGATATCAAAAGATTTTGTCTAAATCGAAAGGCGTGGCCGCGGTGGAGCGTGATTCGCCATGAACAGGAAGTTGCTCCAAATCAAAGGTACATGGTCTGATCTGATCCAAACTTCTCAGGCACGATAACAGTTCCGCCCTAAACACATCTACATGTCAATATTGGACATAAGTCATAGCGCCACCTAATGGTGATAGGAAGTTTGAAATTTTACTTTTACGTCCTCTGCCTCGCAGGTTCACTGGAGCAACCTCAAATTTGGTCAGCTTAGTTGTGAGACATGGCTGATATTGTACTGTGAAATTTTTGACCATGTGTCAAACGCTGTTGCCATGGTGACGCCCTGTTCGCCATCAGATACGGACACATGTTTGAGGCACTTGGGATGATTTGTATGTCACCAAACTTGGCAGACATGTTCAGAGTGGCAAGTCGATATGTCCGATATGTGTCTTTTGTCCAATTGTGTCAAAATGGCTCCATAGCGCCCCCTACAACATTTCAAAGTCATGGCCCCCGCCTTTAAATTTGACGTAGATGAACGAAATTCGGTCGGCTAGTGTATCTTCCTCCGACCTACAAAAAAGCCTCTTGGAGCCATTAGCTCCGCCCAACCGGAAGTCAGCCATTTTGGATTTTATATGACTAAACATGGAAAATCAAAGGTGACGTACTTTTACCACCTCCTCCTTGGCCGTTAATCGAAACCACCTCAAACTTGGGCGACGCGTAGATGAGATCTTCCCGATCAAACGACCTATTGGGTTTTATAGTCTACGACGAAAGGTGCGGGCGCAGCGGAGCGCGATTCGCCATGAAACGTGAGCTATTTTTTCACTGTGTCGGGGATGCTTCTACAGGCACGAAACACAGCACACATATTACAAACATGGACAGGTTCGATCGGACATGAGTTTTGAGTTCGGCCGTTGCAAAGCAGCTCCTTAGCGCTCCTTACAATACAAAAAAACCAAGCCACCCGAGCGTATGAAATGTCACCAGCGAACGTATCTACAGGCCAAAGTCTGTCAGTGCCACGAACTGAACCCACCAGGAAGACAGCATTTTCAAAGTGAGGACACGGGGAAGAGAAATCGGCGCGTCCCGACCGGCCGTCGCGAGACTCGGCGGACGCGTCGAGAGCGGCTGCCGGCGCGTCCCCGACGGCGAGAGTGCGAGGGCCCGATCATCGCTGCTTGCAGCTTTAATTATTCTTATTTTTCAGACACGTTCGCTCACTTTTCAGGCTGTTCCCATATACGAAAAAGAAGGAAAATTGGCACACACGTCAGAAATTGCTCCCGCTACTCAGGCCCAGAGGCCTGGCACTGGGTGTGGCCATGGAGCTCCATAGCGCCCCCTTATGTAATTTTGGGCGTTAGGGTGCATATTGTGATGGCTATGAATCGAAGGTGCTTGGTCTGATCTGTATGAAACTTCTCATGTATGATAAGATGCTTGCCCTCAACACATCTCCATGTTAATATTGACCATAGGTCATAGCGCCACCTACTGGGAACATATCATGAAAAATTGAACTTTTATTCCCCCTGCCTCGCAGATTCACCCGATCAACCTCAAACTTGCTCAGTAGACTTATATATACTGGCTGATGTCATATAAAAAATTCTGTGACGTTTCGTCGGAAGCCGTCCGCGCGGCTATTGAAAAACTACGAGCTAACGGCTAACAAAATTGGAATCATCATAACTCAACCATATTTGGACAAATCTTTACCAGATTCCTGATGAATGATAACTGTCCCACCCTGAACAGATTCCCATGTCAATATTGGACATAAGTCATAGCGCCACCTACTGGTAACAGGAAGTATGAAATTCTTCTTTTACGTCCTGTGCCTTTCAGGATGATTGGATCCACTTCATATTTGGTCAGCTTAGTTGTGACACATGGCTGATGTTATACTGTGAAAATTTTTGAAACGACTCAAACGCTGTTGCCATGGTGACGCGTTGTTCGCCATAAAATCCGTTACATATTTGAGGCACTTATGATGCTTTGTTTCTCACGAAACTTGGCAGACATGTTCAGAGTGGCAAGGCGATATGTCCGATATGTGTCTTTTGTCCAATTGTGTCAAAATGGCTCCATAGCGCCCCCTAGAACACTTAAAAGTCAATTTTAACAGCTTTAAATTTGACTTAGAAGAACCAAATTCGGTGGGCTCATGTACCTCCCGACGACCTATGAAAAAGTCTCTTGGAGCAATTAGCTCCGCCCAACCGGAAGTCCGCCATTTTGATTTTACCTTGGCGTAAGGGGCGAACAGAAGGCATCGTACTTTCGCGAACTCCTCCTAGGCGGTTCATCGTATCCATCTCAAACTTGGGTAATGCATAGAGGACGCCTTCCGGATCAAACGATATCAAAAGATTTAGTCCACATCGAAAGGCGTGGCCGCGGTGAAGCGTGATTCGCCATGAACAGGAAGTTGCTCCAAATCAAAGGTACATGGTCTAATCTGATCCAAACTTCTCATGCATGATAACAGTCCCGCCATAAACACATCTACATGTCAATTTTGGACATAAGTCATAGCGCCCCCTAATGGTAATAGGAAGTTTGAAATTATTCTTTTACGTCCTGTGCCTCGCAGGTTCAATGGAGAAACCTCAAATTTGGTCAGCGTAGTTGTGAGACGTGGCTGATATTGTACTGTGAAATTTTTGACCCTGTGTCAAACGCTGTTGCCATGGTGACGCCTTGTTCGCCATAAAATACGAATACATGTTTGAGGCACTTGGGATGATTTGTATGTCACCAAACTTGGCAGACATGTTCAGAGTGGCAAGTCGATATGTCCGATATGTGTCTCTTGTCAAATTGTGTCAAAATGGCTCCATAGCGCCCCCTACAACATTTCAAAGTCATGGCCCCCACCTTTAAATTTGACGTAGATGAACGAAATTCGGTCGGCTAGTGTATCTTCCTCCGACCTACAAGAAAGCCTCTTGGAGCCACTAGCTCCGCCCAACCGGAAGTCAGCCATTTTGGATTTTATATGACTAAACATGGAAAATCAAAGGTGTTGTACTTTTACCACCTCCTCCTTGGCCGTTAATCGAATCCACCTCAAAATTGGGCGACGCGTAGATGAGATCTTCCTGATCAAACGACCTATAGGGTTTTATAGTCTACAACGAAAGGTGCGGGCGCAGCGGAGCGCGATTCGCCATGAAACGTGAGCTATTTTTTCACTGTGTCAGGGATGCTTCTACAGGCACGAAGCACAGCACACATATTACAAACATGGACAGGTTAGATCGGATATGAGTTTTGAGTTCGGCCGTTGCAAAGCAGCTCCTTAGCGCTCCTTACAATACAAAAAAACCAAGCCACCCGAGCGTATGAAATGTCACCAGCGAACGTATCTACAGGCCGAAGTCTGTCGGTGCCACGAACTGAACCCACCAGGAAGACGGCATTTTCAAAGTGAGGACACAGGGAATAGAAATCCGCACGTCCCGACCGGCCGTCGCGAGACTCGGCGGACGCGTGGAGAGCGGCGACCCGCTCGTCCCCGACGGCGAGAGTGCGAGGGCCCGATCATCGCTGCTTGCAGCTTTAATTATTCTTATTATTCTTATTATTCTTATTCAGCATCGTTCACTCACTTTTCAGGCCTTTCCCATATACGAAAACGACTGAAACTTGGCACACACGTTAAGAAGTGCTCCCGCTACTCAGGCCCAGAGGCCCGGCACTGGGTGTGGCCCAGGGGCTCCACAGCGCCCCCTGGAAAAATCAGCAGGTATAGGAAAAAAAAATTTGGCATATCCTACATAATTGAAATTTGGGAGGCAGATACATCTTGTCGGACCTGACAAAAAACCTCTTGGCAAAATTTCCTATGACCAACAGGAAGTCGGCCATTTTGTTTCAAAATCCATATTTCACATGCCATATTTTAATGAACTACTCCTACAAATTTCACATGAGCAACTTCAAATTTGTTGTGTGTCATCTAAAGACCCATGGGATGAAACAATATCAAAAGCTTGAGTGTACGTCAGAGGCCCATGCTGTGACGGCTTGGCGAAAATTTGGCGAATTTCGATCCCTCGCCATGAAAACGGAAGTCGCTCGTAATCGAAGGTACATGCTCCGAACGAACCCAAACTTCTCAAGCATGATAACAATCTCGCCCTGAACAGATTGCCATGTCAATATTGGACATAGGTCATAGCGCCACCTACTGGCAACAGGAAGTAACATGTGTGTACACTTTTACGCCCTCTGTCTTATAGGTTGACCACATCATCATCAAATTTGGTCAGCTAAGTTGTAAGAAGTTGCTGACGTGGTACTATGAAATTTGTGACCATGTGTCAAACGCTGTCGCCATGGTGACGCCTTGTTCGCCATAAAATACGAATACATATTTGAGGCACTTATGATGCTTTGTTTTTCACGAAACTTGGCAGACATGTTCAGAGTGGCAAGGCGATATGTCCGATATGTGTCTTTTGTCCAATTGTGTCAAAATGGCTCCATAGCGCCCCCTAGAACACTTAAAAGTCAATTTTAACACCTTTCAATTTGACGTAGAAGAACCAAATTCGGTCGGCTCATGTACCTTCCGACGACCTACCAAAAAGCCTCTTGGAGCAATTAGCTCCGCCCAACCGGAAGTCAGCCATTTTGGATTTTACCTTGGCGTAGGTGGCGAACGGAAGGCGACGTACTTTGACGAACTCCTCCTAGGCGGTTATTCGGATCCACCTCAAACTTTAGCAACGCGTAAAGGAGGCCTTCCGGATCAAACGATATCAAAAGATTTACTCCACATCGAAAGGCGTGGCCGCGGTGAAGCGTGATTCGCCATGAACAGGAAGTTGCTCCAAATCAAAGGTACATGGTCTAATCTGATCCAAACTTCTCAGGCATGATAACAGTCCCGCCCTAAACACATCTACATGTCAATATTGGACATAAGTCATAGCGCCACCTAATGGTAACAGGAAGTTTGAAATTGTACTTTTACGTCCTCTGCCTCGCAGGTTCACCGGAGCAACCTCAAATTTGGTCAGCTTAGTTGTGAGACATGGCTGATATTGTACTGTGAAAGTTTTGACCATGTGTCAAACGCTGTTGCCATGGTGACGCCCTGTTCGCCATCAAATACGAAAACATGTTTGAGGCACTTGGGATGATTTTTGTCTCACGAAACTTTGCAGGCATGTTCAGAGTGGCAAGACAATATGTCCAATATGTGTCTTTTGTCCAGTTGTGTCAAAATGGCTCCATAGCGCCCCCTACAACATTTAAAATTCAATTATCCCACCTTTAAATTTGACGTAGAAGAACCAAATTTGGTCGGCTCATGTACCTCCCGACGACCTACCAAAAAGCCTCTTGGAGCGATTAGCTCCGCCCAACCGGAAGTCAGCCATTTTGGATTTTACCTTACCCCTATTGGATTTTATTTTATCCCTAAGCAGTGAACGGAAGGCGACGCACTTTGACAAACTCCTCTTAGGCGTTTATTCGGATCTGTCTCAAACTTTAGCAACACGTAGAGGAGGCCTCCCTGATCAAACAATATCAAAATATTTAGTCTACATCGAAAGGCGTGGCCGTGGTGAAGCGCGATTCGCCATGAACAGGAAGTTGCTCCAAATCAAAGGTACATGGTCTTATCTGATCCAAACTTCTCAGGCATGATAACAGTCCCACCCTCAACACATCTACATGTCATAATTGAACACAAGTCATGGCGCCACCTAATGGTAGCAGGTCGTTAGAAATTTGACTTTTACGTCCTCTGCCTCGCAGGTTCACTGGAGAAACCTCAAATTTGGTCGGCTTAGCTGTGAGACAAGGCTGATATTGTACTGTGAAAGTTTTGACCGTGTGTCAACCGTCAGTCGACCTTTTTAATGTTTCGACCTGTAGTCTGTCGGTACCACGAACTGAACCCGCCGGGAAGGCCGCATTTTCAAAATGAGGACGCGGGGAAGAGAAATCGGCGCGTCCCGACCGGCCGTCGCGAGACTCGGCGGACGCGTGGAGAGCGGCTGCCGGCGCGTCCCCGACGGCGAGAATGCGAGGGCCCGATCATCGCTGCTCGCAGCTTTAATTATTATTATTATTATTCTTGTTCAGACGCGGTCGCTCATTTTGCACCCTGTTCCCATATGCGAAAACGGACGAAAATTGGCACACACGTTAAGAACTGCTCCCGCTACTCAGGCCCAGAGGCCCGGCACTGGGTGTGGCCCAGGGGCTCCACAGCGCCCCCTGGAAAAATCATCAGGTATAGGGAAAAAAATTTCGGTGTATCCTACATAAATGAAATTTGGGAGGCAGATACATCTTGTCGGGACTGACAAAAAACCTCTTGGCAAAATTTCCTATGACCAACAGGAAGTCGGCCATTTTGTGTCAAAATCCATATTTCACGTGCCATAATTTAATGAGCTACTCCTACAAATTTCACATGAGCAACTTGAAATTTGTCGTGTGTCATCTAAAGACCCATGGGATGAAACGATATCAAAAGTTTGAGTGTACGTCAGAGCCCCCCGCTGTGACGGCGTGGCGAAAATGTGGCGAATTTCGATCCCTCGCCATGAAAACGGAAGTCGCTCGTAATCGAAGGTACAAGCTCCGATCGGACCCAAACTTCTCAGGCATGATAACAATCTTGCCCTGAACAGATTGCCATGTCAATATTGGACATAGGTCATAGCGCCACCTACTGGCAACAGGAAGTATAATGTTTTTACACTTTTACGTCCTCTGTCTTATGGGTTGACCACATCAACGTCAAATTTGGTCAGCTAAGTTGTAAGAAGTTGCTGACGTGGTACTATGAAATTTGTGACCATATGTCAAACGCTGTCGCCATGGTGACGCCTTGTTCGCCATAAAATACGAATACATATTTGAGGCACTTATGATGCTTTGTGTCTCACGAAACTTGGCAGACATGTTCAGAGTGGTAAGTCAATATGTCCGATATGTGTCTTTTGTCCAATTGTGTCAAAATGGCTCCATAGCGCCCCCTACAACACTTAAAAGTCAATTATCCCACCTTTAAATTTGACGTAGAAGAACCAAATTCGGTGGGCTCATGTACCTCCCGACGAACTACCAAAAAGCCTCTTGGAGCAATTAGCTCCGCCCAACCGGAAGTCAGCCATTTTGATTTTACCTTGGCGTAAGGGGCGAACGGAAGGCGTCGTACTTTCGCGAACTCCTCCTAGGCGATTCATCATATCCGTCTCAAACTTGGGTGACGCGTAGAGGAGGCCTTCCGGATCAAACGATATCAAAAGATTTAGTCCACATCGAAAGGCGTGGCCGCGGTGAAGTGTGATTCGCCATGAACAGGAAGTTGCTCCAAATCAAAGGTACATGGTCTAATCTGATCCAAACTTCTCAGGCATGATAACAGTCCCGCCCTAAACACATCTACATGTCAATATTGGACATAAGTCATAGCGCCACCTAATGGTGATAGGAAGTTTGAAATTATTCTTTTACGTCCTCTGCCTCGCAGGTTCACTGGAGCAACCTCAAATTTGGTCAGCTTAGTTGCGAGACGTGGTTGATATTGTACTGTGAAATTTTTGACCATGTGTCAAACGCTGTTGCCATGGTGACGCCCTGTTCGCCATCAAATACGGATACATGTTTGAGGCACTTGAGTTGATTTGTGTCTCACGAAACTTGGCAGGCATGTTCAGAGTGGCAAGTCAATATGTCCAATATGTGTCTTTTGTCCGATTGTGTAAAAATGGCTCCATAGCGCCCCCTACAACATTTCAAAGTCACGGCCCCCGCCTTTAAATTTGACGTAGATGAACGAAATTCGGTCGTCTAGTGTATCATCCACCGACCTACAAAAAAGCCTCTTGGAGCCATTAGCTCCGCCCAACCGGAAGTCAGCCATTTTGGATTTTATATGTCTAAACATGGAAAATCAAAGGTGTCGTACTTTTACCACCTCCTCCTTGGCCGTTAAACGAAACCACCTCAAACTTGGGCGACGCGTAGATGAGACCTTCCCGATCAAACTGCCCATAGGGTTTTATAGTCTACGACAAAAGGTGCGGGCACAGCGGAGCGCGATTCGCCACGAAACGTGAGGTGTTCTTTCACTGTGTCGGGGATGCTTCTACAGGCACGAAACACAGCACACGCATTACAAACACGGACAGGTTCGATCGGACATGAGTTTTGAGTTCGGCCGTTGCAAAGCAGCTCCTTAGCGCTCCTTACAATACAAAAAAACCAAGCCACCCGAGCGTATGAAATATCACCAGCGAACGTATCTACAGGCCGAAGTCTGTCGGTGCCACGAACTGAACCCGTCGGGAAGACGACATTTTCAAAGTAAGGACGCGGGGAAGAGAAATCGGCGCGTCCCGACCGGCCGTCGCGAGACTCGGCGGACGCGTCGAGAGCGGCTGCCGGCGCGTCCCCGACGGCGAGAGTGCGAGGGCCCGATCATCGCTGCTCGCAGCTTTAATTATTATTATTATTCTTATTTTTCAGCATCGTTCGCTCAGTTTTCAGACTGTTCCCATACACGAAAACGAAGGAAAATTGGCACACACGTCAGAAATTCTTCCCGCTACTCAGACCCAGAGGCCTGGCACTGGGTGTGGCCATGGGGCTCCATAGCGCCCCCTTATGTAAGGGAGTCTTTTCGGGGGCATATAGTGACAGCTCTGAATCGAAGGTGCTTGGTCTGATCTGAACGAAACTTTTTAGGTATGATAAGACGACCGCCCTTAACACATCTCCATCTGAATATTGGCCATAAGTCATAGCGCCACCTACTGACAATTTCACGTGACAAATCCTACTTTTATTTCCCCTGCCTCGCAGATTCGCCCGATCAACCTCAAACTTGCTCAGTACACTTATACATATTGGACAATGTCATATAAAAAAATCTGTGATGTTTCGTCGGAAGCCGTCCGCGCGGCTATTGAAAAACTACGAGCTAACGGCTAACAAAATTGGAATCATCATAACTCAACCATATTTGGACAAATCTTTACCAGATTCCTCATGAATGATAACTGTCGCACCCTGAACAGATTCCCATGTCAATATTGGACATAAGTCATAGCGCCACCTACTGGTAACATGAAGTATGAAATTCTTCTTTTACATCCTGTGCCTTTCAGGATCATTGGATCCACTTCATATTTGGTCAGCTTAGTTGTGACACATGGCTGATGTTATACTGTGAAAATTTTTGAAACGACTCAAACGCTGTTGCCATGGTGACGCGTTGTTCGCCATAAAATCCGTTACATATTTGAGGCACTTATGATGCTTTGTTTGTCACGAAACTTGGCAGACATGTTCAGAGTGGCAAGGCGATATGTCCGATATGTGTCTTTTGTCCAATTGTGTCAAAATGGCTCCATAGCGCCCCCTAGAACACTTAAAAGTCAATTTTAACACCTTTAAATTTGACGTAGAAGAACCAAATTCGGTCGGCTCATGTACCTTCCGACGACCTACCAAAAAGCCTCTTGGAGCAATTAGCTCCGCCCAACCGGAAGTCAGCCATTTTGGATTTTACCTTGGCGTAGGTGGCGAACGGAAGGCGACGTACTTTGACGAACTCCTCCTAGGCGGTTATTCGGATCCGCCTCAAACTTTAGCAACGCGTAGAGGAGGCCTTCCGGATCAAACGATATCAAAAGATTTACTCCACATCGAAAGGCGTGGCCGCGGTGAAGCGTGATTCGCCACGAACAGGAAGTTGCTCCAAATCAAAGGTACATGGTCTAATCTGATCCAAACTTCTCAGGCATGATAACAGTCCCGCCATAAACACATCTACATGTCAATTTTGGACATAAGTCATAGCGCCACCTAATGGTAATAGGAAGTTTGAAATTCTTCTTTTACGTCCTGTGCCTCGCAGGTTCAATGGAGAAACCTCAAATTTGGTCAGCGTAGTTGTGAGACGTGGCTGACATTGTACTGTGAAATTTTTGACCATGTGTCAAACGCTGTTGCCATGGTGACGCCCTGTTCGCCATCAAATACGGATACATGTTTGAGGTACTTGAGTTGATTTGTGTCTCACGAAACTTGGCAGGCATGTTCAGAGTGGCAAGTCAATATGTCCAATATGTGTCTTTTGTCCAATTGTGTCAAAATGGCTCCATAGCGCCCCCTACAACATTTCAAAGTCACGGCCCCCGCCTTTAAATTTGACGTAGATGAACGAAATTCGGTCGGCTAGTGTATCATCCACCGACCTACAAAAAAGCCTCTTGGAGCCATTAGCTCCGCCCAACCGGAAGTCAGCCATTTTGGATTTTATATGTCTAAACATGGAAAATCAAAGGTGTCGTACTTTTACCACCTCCTCCTTGGCCGTTAAACGAAACCACCTCAAACTTGGGCGACGCGTAGATGAGACCATCCCGATCAAACTGCCCATAGGGTTTTATAGTCTACGACAAAAGGTGCGGGCACAGCGGAGCGCGATTCGCCACGAAACGTGAGGTGTTCTTTCACTGTGTCGGGGATGCTTCTAAAGGCACGAAACACAGCACACACATTACAATCGAGGACAGGTTCGATCGGACATGAGTTTTGAGTTCGGCCGTTGCAAAGCAGCTCCTTAGCGCTCCTTACAATACAGAAAAAGAAAGCCACCCACGCTTACGAAATATCACCGGCGAACGTATCTCCAGGCCGAAGTCTGTCGGTGCCACGGACTGAACTCGCCAGGAAGACGGCATTTTGAAAGTGAGGACACGGGGAAGAGAAATCGGCGCGTCCCGACCGGCCGTCGCGAGACTCGGCGGACGCGTGGAGAGCGGCGACCCGCTCGTCCCCGACGGCGAGAGTGCGAGGGCCCGATCATCGCTGCTTGCAGCTTTAATTATTTATTGTATTTACTCCTTATTTTTATTTTTTTATTTAACCTTTATTTCTCCAGGAACGTTCCCATTGAGATCCAAAAATCTCATCATTTGCAAGGGAGTCCTGTACAAGATAGCAGCTTAAAAAAAATTATCAACCAGTGAAACAAAACAACAAGTTTTATAAAAAGGCATCTTTTTTAAACCTTGTGCCATTTTTAATGTCACCTCTAAAATAATCTCCACAGATATTTCAAATGCAGAGCAAAGCCTGCAGTCCACTCACACTGGTGCTGCTGAAGTATACTGTGACCCCTGGTGGATAAAGATTGTAGAAATAGTTTTTAAGATCTTAGCTGGCATAAACATTTGTTTGTCCACTGTCACTCAACACTTGACTGTTACAAGTAAATATGAATCCTACTATGTTTAAATCAAAGCCAATTTGGAAGACAAACACAGTCCAGACACCGGAGGCAGAAGCCTGGAGTATCAGCTGCCGGGCCGACCTCACTCAGCAAAACATGCACACTTATGTGTTCATTGTGCTCCATCGTGTGGCAACATGCAGGCCAATCAATGTCGCACTGGAGGACATAGAGAAGGGCGTCAAAAAGTCATAGAACAGAGGAGTCTTGTCAAGGTGAAATGAAAATGATTTGATAAAGTCAACATTCTGAGCTCTGCGGTGTAACAGCTCGGTGATATACAGGACTGTATCACTGGAGAACAATGGTGAACGGCAAATGTGTGCCCCACTGAGACTATCTAAAGTCACGTCTGCTGATCCACACTGCTGGGAAGTGGAGCAGAACATAAAATGTACTGTCCACACAGAATACAGAAGTTACAGGTCTTTCCAAGTACATTTGTGATGTAGACTTAAATCAACCATTTTAACTAAATAGGAGCCTATATGCAAATTTTTAACTGTTTGCATCTAAAAAAACAAATAAAATCACCTAACTAAATTATGAGTTCACTTTTACCATTTTAAAAGACTGGTTTATGGAATTAATTAATGTAAGAACATATTTATGCTGAAGTCTATGAGAAAATGACTATAATTCTCACATGATTTATAACATCAGTAAACCTTTTCCTGAGGAGTTCAATTTCTAGTATCAAGTCTTCAATACCGCATGATGTTCATTTTGTAAATTTTGGTCCCATTTAGAGCAAAACAGACGATAAAGCAGGATATGCACTAGAGTGTGGATACAGCCTGACTGACATCTAGTACTATCCAATGGGTGCAGCATGTAAACTTTGACCTAGATGTATGAAATTATACAGACTTATCTATTTGGCCAATACTTAAAAAAAACAACTTATGGGGCCATACCCTAAACCCAACAGGAAATCCATATTTTTTTTGGCCATTCCCAAACACTTCCTAGGGCATTAATCTGTTTTACCTGAAATTTTACCAGTTTAATCTTAAGATTTTGACAATGTGACACTGGGAAGGTTGTAAGTTTTTTCGTTGAACGACAGGTCGGTGGCATGGCACAACATTTCAGGAAAATAGGAATTACTATAACTGGCCTGTACATAGTCACATCATCTGTACCAAACTGCACATGGCTGATCTCATCTACATCACAGCGTTTAGTCTGTCGCAGCGCCACCTGGTGGCAGCAGTAAACGTGTGAGTGCTGGAGTATGGATAGAGTTTATGGATTGTAGCCCTCTTTGGCCCTGAGGCTTATTTAACACCAAGTTTTCGTATTCATTCTTAAATAGTCATTTATTTATTCCAATTCTGGCAGCCATTTGCAAGGTTTCATGAAGCAAGTTCATGTGTTTAAAGACAATTTAATTTATAGAATGTAGAATCCATGTCCACCACCTACATGAGCGTGATCCATTCACACGACAGATACAAAAAAATATAATATACAATGTATCTTATATAACAGGTCACACCCCACTGACAGCCTCCCTGACACTCATCAGCTACAATTAAAACTTGAGTTCATGCAGTTTACTGAATTAAAAAAATGTACAGTCAAAAATGCCTTTTTCCTGAGTGACGGCCGTTCTTTCATCAGTGATTGCTTGCATCGACTCAGCCCTTGACATCAGCTTGTGACCGCACTCTTATTTCTTGTCCTAGGTAACTTGAACTCTTGGCAAAGTTCTTCGAAATCGAGCATCAGGTGTCATCATGTGACTCTAAGTAAATTGGCTTGGCCTGCTTCCTCAGACGCTGCTGTGCTCGCAGCTTCCTGCCCTTCTGAGTTGCCAGTCCAAGTGGTGGTAAGTAGGTCTACAGGAACAGTCAGAGAAAAAAATGGTTAAAGGAAATGTATCAACAACACAATAACCTACACAGATCGAAGTAAAGCTGGGTTTGATGAATGTTAACTTACCGCCCTTGGATATGGGTTCCTGTAATGTAGACCTGTGAAGAAAAATAAATATTGGCAGGAATTGTCAACATCATATAAAACCTTGAAGACACTACATTACGCTTTCAGAGCAAATCCTACCGGCCAAACCGAAAACATTTGGTTTACGTATTATATGGATCATTTCGAAGGTGTTCATTTAACCTTTGCTGGTTGAAGTTTCCCTGTGTCAAGTCAGAGCACCTATTGTGAAAAGTTAACTATCATATAATCTAAAAAAAACATTTAGCATGGCAGATCTCATTGTAAAATTCATTACTGCAGGCTTATATTTCACTCAACTGTTGACAACATAAACACCGCTTACGGATCTGCTTTTTCTGGCTTTTCTTTAGTCAGCAACATTCTGATCTTCAGGTCGTGTTAACTCCTGTTTACTCAAGCCGAAACACTGAACTTTCAGATGAACTTGCAAGGTCACTCAGTGACAAATACTTTGTCACACTTAGTCACATATTACACCCAAGGAAACTGGACAAAAACATTCACCTAATTACCACTTTACAGGATTTGGGGAAAGCACAACTGTGTCGCAGGATTTTTCATGTAAGCACCTGGCAGATGTTTCACCTTATATAGTCCATCTCACCATTTAGGAAGCTTATCACATGTTTTGTGCTAAACAAGACAAAAAACAGTTCTCATTTCATAACAAGGGCACATGGAAAGCATAAAACAGTGCTGCTTGAAATGGTTGCCTTGTAGCTTAGTCCAGAGTTATGTAAGGAAAAAGTGTTGCATCTCTCCTCCACTCTTACCTATTTCTATCCTTGCCTCACATTCTTCTATACACCTCTTAATTGACTCTTGATCTGTGAGCTGAAAAGAAGAAAGGATTAGTCACGCACACATCAATGAACTACTATATATTTGTTGTGATCTATTGTTGTTCACCTGCTGGTTTTGTCTGAACAGAGTGCGGGCCTCCTGAACTATGTATTTTCTCTCACTCTCGGTGTCACTTGTAACTCCACTCTCTGCCTGCCAGGCACGGGCGATGCGAAACGCCCGCATATACAGTGACATCACCGTCCTGCGAGTGGAGGCCGCCATCTGGGATCAAAATCGGAGAGAAAAGCAAGTGCCTGCACGAGAAGGAAATTCAGCTTAATGAAATTAAAAACTCCGCTAGTTCATTTCTTATGAAGATTACATACAAAATGAATAACGTTTTAAACACCCTGCCCTCAGTTAAACCCTCTCGGTCCTTTGTCAATTTATGTCTACAGATTCTGTAACATACAAAAGGCTGTTTACCTAATGGCGACCTAAAAACAAAAGACTTCTCTGTCACCCATTTATAGTATCTGTTTTAAAATCTGCCCACTGTGTTTACAATACACACACACACGGCAGCATCATCATTTGTTCCACAAACCACTACACAGGAATAACAACCAGGGGAAGTTTCTAGTGTCTTTAACAATCAGTTTGATTAAAATTTAGAATTTAGGAACAAAAACAAAAAGAAATAATCAAGTTTAAGCTGTGCTTTAATGGTGCAGATTCCCCCAACGAACCTGAAAAAAATAATCAAATGATCAGATTCATTTGACAAGCAATGAACCAAGCACAGTGCGGGGCCCCTGGGAGCCTGGGGCCCCTGGGAGCCTGGGGCCCCTGGGGCCTCGGGACAGCTGCTCGCCCCGTCGGCTTGTTGTCCAGTGTCCCCATCAGTTACCACTAGATGTCACTAAAAACCAACACGGGGCTCTTTTGCACACAGACGTTAACTAACAGATACATGACTGACTGTAATGGCCTCGTATGCCTGGAGATTAAAGAAAGTCTATAAAAAAGAATCACATACATGGCAGTAGTTGTATGTATTAATTCTTGTTTTCCTCCACCTCGCCATCGCTCGCTCCCCTCGAGCAGTCTCCTGTCTCAACGGCGTCAGAGGGACACTAGTCGCCACGTTCACAATGAGCCCTGTCGTTAATCTTTGTCGTTCGTTACAATTCATCTGACGGCACCAACTCCGACCTACCGTGTGTCGTGTGTCTGGAGACGAGGCTAGTTCGCCAGCAGCTTGCCAGGGCAGCAGATCACAAACACATCGGTCGCCCGATGATGACGTCTGAAAGGTCGCTGAGAAGAAAAGGAAAAAATAAACTCAATTGCTACTTAAAAAACAACAACAAAAAACCAACCCAGAGCGCCTATTAAATAAAGCAGGCGGTATCCACGGTGTTTCGGTTAATAGCTAAATTTCTACATCTATATTTCCAGGCATCTCGAGTGACTTGCACTTGAGTGTTTTTACTCATTTCCCAGTCTTATACATTATCCTCTCGAGGCTCTGTCAAATGTCATCGACAAAGCACGTGCTTCTGTAATAACGTATCCAACTGGGTGTACCGCAGCGTTCACAGACACAACACCACTTCTTTTCTTTTCTTAATGAAAACGGTGATCTCGTCGTTGCCACCACAGGAGATGAAGATCAGCTGTTGGAGGAAGTGATGCAGGAAAATGCCCATAACGTAGATCCACTCAATGACTGGAAGGGGGAAGCACAAAGAGCCTGGCTGCTGTGGTCCGGAAGGTCTTTAACTCTCTCTCGGGGACGAACACAACTCAAAAGCACGTTCTGGTTGATGGCCTTTTTTTTTCTTCTATTTTATTTTTTTATTTAGTTTTACTCTACACGTGGAGAATAATGTTATATCGGCGTGGAAGTTGTTTCTGCCAGCTGCCAGCTAGTCGGCTAGCGGAGTTGACGCGACGAGTTTGACTCAGTTTGCCTCGGCTCGTGCCCGCTCGCCTTGGACAACTTACCAACAACTTCCTTTGTGTTCGGGCTCCAACCCGCCGCGATGTGTGTCCAGCGCCCCGCGGCTCAACTGTCCAAAAGGGTAAGTGTCTCCACAAAAGACAGTCGCGGCGTTTCCTCGGCGTCTTCGCCGAAAGACCTAGCTTAGCCGAAAGCTAACTTTTAGTTGAGCGAGCCGATGCTAGCTAGCTAGCTAGAGCTAGCTAGCTAGCTATGGCGACGTCGCCAGGGCCAGGCGTTTTTTACATGTCAGTGGCCCGGTGGCGGAGGCGTGTGAGGAACCGACCACGGCACCGCGACCGGAACGACCTGCCCGGGGGAACGGTTACGTTGACAGGTCTGAATTAGAACCCGAGCCCTGTTCACAGGACGGTGCGTCCAGTGCGGTGTGCGTGTGCTGCTGCGCTCCGCTGCTGCCGCCGGGGCTCGACACTTCCCGAAGCACAAGTTTGTTAAAATGACATCAATGGCAGCTCGTGTCGGTTGATGTCACGTGTGTAAATCAACTGACAACAACGACGCACACCTCTCTGATTTGTAATCTAGCTGAATGTGTTTCTCGCTGTTCCAGGAGACGTCAGTCTAAACCCATGAATACTGACGTGTTTGCTAACCTAGCACACTAGCTTGTCGTGGATACACGATTAAGACCACTTCAGTTAATAACGTGAGTCGTCGCGTCTTCATCCAGGTGTTGGTTCAGCGGAGTGCAGTCGGGGGGGGGGGGGGACGTGTGAAGAGATCTGCCCCTACATGTCCGGAGCCGCGACCTGGCACACAGCCGATTGTCTCCGACGCTGAACATTGGTCGTCGTCGTTATTGTGAGACGAGAGTCACGACCTGGCGCGATCCGCGATCCCCACACTGAGTAAAAGTGTGTTTCCAGAAGTTGTGACTTTTGAAAATCGGTGCTCGTGAGTTGTAATCCAGCGAACAGCTGACCTGCTGTGATGGCTCCCTGGCTGGACACCAAGCGTCGGGGCTCGTTGAGCCACAGATGCATAAGCCCCTCTCACGTCCACCGTGCGCCGTATGTTTTCAGTTCAACGGCTTTGAACCGACTTCGTTGTGGTTATGACACAGCAGATGAATAATCCTCCCATAACGCAAACTGATGTCTTGTCTCGTGCCCGCAACGACATACTCGAGCGTCATCTCGTGATGACAAGATAATGTGTTTTTCCAGTGCTGCAGATTTCAAGGGCACAATGATGGGGCAGAGTAGGAAGACACTTTGATCCGTGGCCAGTGCCATCTCACTGTCTCCCTGTAAGTAACCAGCTGACCGGCTGCTTTACTAGTCATCTAACACTTGATTATCATCGATGCTTTACTGGCTCCAGCGGTGACAGCAGAGTGATTCATTGCATGGCCATGTACACATGGCATCAGCATGTTTAAGATTGAAGAGAGGTTATACATTTGCACGTACTGCATTGTTCTGGTTAGTCTAAACCTTCAGTTTACATGCAGTTTGGCAAGTCAACACTTTTTCCTCCATAATTAGTATTATGCTGTTATTTTACATGCCAATCTCAACCATAGTTATCACTTGGTCGTTGATTATTTGGAGGATTAGGAGAAACTGAGTTCGTACAGTGATGTTACTCTTCATTATTACATTATTCCCTTTATCTTTTTTTCCAAGCTTGCAGGTGCCCCTTTTTCCAAGCCTTCAAAGCCCAAAAATAACCACGTTTTCTTAATATTAAAGATGCTCACTGACCGTTTGCTGTTTTGGCAAGTTGATCATTTCTGTGATAGCATTTTTTATATCCACTGTCATCACTGCTGTGGTGTAGAAAGGGAGCATTAGTGTCTTTGCTGCCTATTGTAGAATATAGTAAACCTCATGTCAAACAAGGATTGTCAAATACTATGTTTTCTCTCTTGATAACTTGTAAAGATAAAGTTACTGTTGCACACAAGCTATTTGTGCAGATATAGTTCATACTAGGATCGTTATGAATTATAAAAAATTCACCTGTTCAGACAGCAACTCTAAAAAAAATCTCAAATTTGGCACTTGAAGCTGATAAATGTTTATGTACTCTCACTCTTCTTGCACTTTTTGGAGTGATATCTTCACGGTTGAATGCACCTATTTTAAGTCGCTTTGAATAAAAGCGTCAGATAAATGGATATAATATATTTTACAACTCTATTCATATTTTAATTCCCAAAGATGGCTGAACCGTTAGTGACCACAAGGAAAACTGAAGAAAGTTCATATTGTAGTTGTGTAGTTCTTCAGTGTGACACAATTCCATTGATGTTACTTTTCTTGAATTTCATCTGCAGATGTTCTTATGGTTATCTGCACTGTGAAAGCATTGAATGTATTCAGTACATATAAAAAATGTTTAATCTCGTCCTCTCTTTTAGGGTTTTAAATCTAGCAGCTCAAGACCTGGATCGATGGTAGATTTGGCACAGGTAGCATAATTTGTTGACCTTCAATGTTCAAAAACCCACGTAGTTATTCCTTTCTACTAAAATCCACAGAAGCGTAGATCTTGACCTTTTGATTGTAAGCAAGACTGACAGAGTTTAGAGCTACACTCAATAATAATGAACCTTGTTAAATTGTTCTTCATCTCAGGTCTGAGGGTATGTTGAGACATCTCACCAGGCCTGAGCAGAGGCGTCTAGGTGGTTCGGACGGGGACTGAAGGCGGGGAGGAAAGACAGACGAGGGACCAGGAAGGAAGACATGGGCCAGTGTGTCACCAAGTGTAAGAATCCAACGTCTTCACTCGGCAGTAAGAGTGGAGACAAGGAGAGCAGCTCTAAGTCCCACCACAAGAAAGGCAGCGGTGGTGGTGGGGCCCATAAAGAAGAGCCCAGTGCCCTATCTAGCAAAACCACCAGCGAGCTGTCGAATGGCACCAAGGCCTTGGAAGTTACAGTGGAGACACCTGTCATACCCGCAGTGATGGGGGAACCTCGCAAGGATCAGTTTCTGGATGCAGACGGGCTGTCAATTTTGCGCATGGAGGAGCTGTTCTGCTGCTACAAGGACGAACAAGACGATGCTATCTTGGAGGAAGGCATGGAGAGGTTTTGCAATGACCTGTGTGTGGACCCAGCAGAATTTCGCGTGCTTGTTCTGGCCTGGAAGTTTCAAGCCGCCACTATGTGCAAGTTTACAAGGTAAAGAGGAGTTCTGTGGAACGGGGTTTTATTAATTTTTGTTTATCATGATAAACCAGCACAACCACTGCATAGTAATTGGCTCTAAAACTGAACATTTTGATACAGATGTTTCCTCATCCCACATGACGAAAAAACCTAGTTTCATTTGTGCCTGTCCTAATTTAATTTCCCAACACATTGCTGTTTCCATGCATCTGCAAACACTAATTGACATTACCACAGATTACCTTTACTCAAATGTATAAAACATGCCTGGTTTATTGAAATATGAAATGCTCTAAAGTGTTATTTTAGAATTGGGAATATTTTGTTCATGCTTTGGATTGAGAGAAAGAAAAGTTTCACACTGGCGCCTTGTAACACGATGTACACTAACATTTAGCTGTTAGCTCTTAAAACACATCTCTTCTAAACTAGGAATCTATTTTTGACTCATATCTGGGCAACCCTGGTCCCTGTTCATTTTCAAGTCAGTGAGAATATCACCCTCTGTCTGACCAGACACTAATCCTCAGTCTTCTTTGAGACAAACAAATAATTTTGACCTGCCTAGAAATTTTGGATAGATGCCACAAGTTTTCAGAAGAAAGTGTATTATAGTTATAATAAATCTTACACACAAGCTGATCTTTCAATTTGACAAGTGGCTATTTGGATGAATACAAGCACCTATCTGAGAACATTTTAAATGGTTCTTAGTATCTATAAATTAGTTTTACGCAATTATTGTCTGATACTGTTACCACAAAATTGTGCACCCTTAATAACCATGTTATTGTCAGATAATAAACCTTCAGCCACTTTGATTCCCTGAACGGTTTGACCACCTAGTCTTCAGTTTTTCACTGATGAGTGGTCCATCCATCTCACCTCAAACACTCTTTTTTTTCTTTTTTTACACACACACAGAGTCTCACTGTCAGGTAGGGGGCACAGAGGAAATGGATCCGGCTCTGCGCTCCCACTCAGCAGTGAGTGTTGGAGATGAATGGGGCTGCCCGCTGGCTGGGTCACTTGTCACTGCTCCCCTGCTCTGATTTTTAACTCAGCACTTTTCTGTCCAGAGGCTTTGGACAATAGCAAACTGTGGTTAGCAACATGTTTCATTGTCAACCGATGCCTACTGAAGCTCTTTATATTACATTTGACTTTGAAAGCCTATATTGTTGTGGGGCTCAATAACAAGAGTCAAAGTATATCTGCATGGGTTGAGGCCCACAACACTGAAGTGGAAATAATGTTAGTCAAACATTGAAAGCATAAAGTCTGTAGTACAGTTTTTAAATGTACTCATTTAACTGCAAGGGACCATGCCCTCTTTGTCAGTAATGTATGTTGTGCCGCATTAGACACACCGCCTGTTGTTTGCTCGAGATAACTTGACACTGCTTTATCGCAGCTTTTAGCAAATTTAGCAGCTACTTAGCTCTGTTGCTGCTTCGGTTAGCCTATAAACCAGAACAATCAGCGCGCTCATATTTATTCGCAGATGGCTCTGGCCCCTCTCATTCAGACCGGTTTCCATCTGCTCTGAAACGGCCAATCTCAGCCATTTATCTCTAATGGGGTGGATTTGATGCACTGACTGACAGATGAGTGCTCAATGGGAGGAACCGCTGAAGTACTTTCAATGGCAACCAATGTTGCTGACGTGGGGATGTCTGATTAATCTGCAGTTGAAACCGTATTAAACAAACTGGAAGGTATATGTCCTGTTAAAGAAGAACAAACTACTGCTATGCTGTAGTCCGTGTACATGTTTCTGTCTCTCTGTGCTACATCACACGTTTTGTTGCTCTCATTGGTTGTAGGTCTGCTCTGTGACCCTTGATATTTACCCTTAGAAACCAAAATTTTAATTTAATTGATGTGTGGTCATGTTTTCTGTGTCATCAGGAAGGAGTTTGTTGAGGGCTGCAAGGCCATCCAGGCAGACAGCCTCAAAGGCATCTGCTCACGTTTCCCCTGCATGCTGCTGGATGCACGAGGCGAGGAGAACTTCAAGGACCTGTACCGCTTTACCTTCCAGTTTGGCTTGGACGCTGAGGAGGGACAACGCTCTCTACAGCGTGATATCGCTATTGCCCTGTGGCGCCTTGTTTTCACCCAGGACTCCCCTGTGATCCTGGAGCGCTGGCTGGACTTCCTAGCGGAGAACCCCTCAGGTATTCGGGGCATCTCACGGGACACGTGGAACATGTTCCTCAACTTCACCCAGGCGATCGGGTCTGACCTCAGCAACTACAGCGAGGATGAGGCGTGGCCTAGCCTCTTCGACACCTTTGTGGAGTGGGAGTTGGAGCGCAGGAAAAAAGAGGAGGAACAGGCACTGATGGCAAAGGAGGAAGAGGGGAGGAGTACTGACACTGACTGTTCTCCTACCACAGATACACTAGAAACAGAGGGAAGCCGAGGCTCACAGACGTGGGGGGGCCACTGACCAGGAAACCAAAAGTGTTTGTGAGGGAGGGAAGGAAATGACCTATAAGTGAACTGTGCATCTGTGAATCGTTGGATGAATATTAGTATTACCATTACAGCTGTTCATTTGGCTCTCTTTCTCTGTTGGGATGGGATTCCTGCTTTGCAACTTTTATTTGGGGTTTTTGAAAGGGCTCTATGAACTGTTTTAAGCACTTCTATTTAAGTTATTGTTTTACTTTTTTCTCCTCCCATGTGTATTTTTAGTAAATGGACGTGGTCCATTTTAACCTATACCTACCTACCTACCTACCATAACTCAACACAGTAAGTAAAGGCTTGGTTTGAAAAGCAGGCAACAGAAAGCCATAACGCTTTACCACAATTATCATTGAGACAGTTCACTTTGACCTGGTAACACTGCTGATTTATGTTTTGTACAAATAGTAAAAATACAAATAAATAAGAAGGGAAATTTGGGAAACTATATACAAGTAATTTCGCATTACCAAAACATGAGATTTGTCATAAGAGTCGGGGTTGGTGAAATTGTTTTGATTGGACTGATCTAGTTAGATTGTATGCTTTTAACTTGCGGTGCAGTGAGGATGAATTTGTTGCACTGATATTGCCTTCACACCCGTTGGCCTGAAATTTCACGGAAAACTGTATTGGATTACAATTGTTTTCACAAGGGCGATTTAATTTAGTCAATAATACAAATAACATTTACAGTTTTATCCTTAACTCATGGAGTCACTATATCCATTTAAAATCAAAGTTGATTTCCAAAGTAACCGACCCACTCTTTCTCCTGTGTTGAGTGTTTTTGAGTGTTACTAGTGCAGAGTGGCTAAGCTTGTTTAAGCAGTGCGTGCTCCTTGTTGACCTCCAGCATCATCATTTTTATGTCCACCTATTTTCAAGAAGCGGTTAAGTGTATACACCACAAGGATGCTGGCTTTTCTCAGATGCCCCATATTAATTTTAGGAAGTCTTGTAACATGACAAATTGGGCTAAAGCTAGGTCTTCCTCATTTCTGGACAGAAGATGCCTAAACCTGCGTTACATTCAGGACCATAACACTGGGCACCACACAGAGCTTGTATTGTTTACCGTCAGAAGTTCAAGAGTCTTCACGTCATTGAATCGCTATACAAAATAAATATATAGTGTGCACACTGCACAAGTAATGCTGACTGCTGCTGTTGATGGTTATAATGGATTGCACAAAAACCAATGGCATGCTAAGTTGCTATACTTGCAACACTTTGCAGAGAGATTGATGTCAACTGCATTATTTCCATTTTAAAAATTCCCCAAACTGTAGATTGATCTTCAGTATAGCCTAGGGTGTTTTGGGGATGAGTGAGTATTACCTAGACATATGCTGGTCGATCAGTCCGCGATTATGGGTCCAGTGTGGTGAGAGGGCTGCCATAACCTGATCTGTTTGGTTTACATCTACAATGGTTTTATTTTCAGACCCCCTTTGTCTTTTTTTATTTTATATATAAAATGTATTGATTTATAATAATAAAAACAGTGTTGAACTTTGAACTGTTGACCATGAAAGTGTGTGTGATTTTTACTAAGTAGATTTACTTGTCACCTCATGCTGTGCTGTTGCATGATAACATAACTTGCATACCATCGTGCTCAGTGCTGCACTGTGGTTCAGCAGTGCACGGTTCTGTGCGGGCTTGTATGGATGTGGCAGCAGCAGCAGGCTGGGGGCGTGGCTAACGTCTGTGCGGCGCTTTCTATTGGTTTACGGCTATCCTGGTTACCAACCAACACAGTACAGTAGGCACACGAGGAAAAACAGTCCCTCTCATTTTAAAGCTAACGGATAACAACATGCTATGTTACAGGGGCAGTAAGTATTTACCTAACATTTTTATTTTGAACAAGAGTAAAGGCTGTGCAAGAATGTTTAAACTTCAAAAGGCAGTTTTTGCCATTTCATGTTAAACATGCTAACGCGCTAGCCTAGTTTGTTGTTAGCGTCCCCGCTAGCTTCACCGGGCTGTTGTGCTTCGCCAACGCTCTCTCTCTGTGCCGCTAACCGCGGGAGATCGTCTGTGCGACGAGCAGTTGACTCGTAACGACACTGGACACTGGCGAGTGCGTCCAATCTCGCTCCCTGTCAGCGGCTGCTAGCGCGTTAGCAATGAATGCTACCCACATAAAGGAATCAAACGTCACCGCACATCGGTGAGCGGCACACGGGGCAGTTGCGTTGAGCTGTTTACAATGAGCGGTGACACGGTGGAAAAAAGACACGCGTGACGTTTGACTCGGGAGACAGCCGAGATGTGTTTGCTCTGCTGAAATCGTTCCAGCGGGTGCGGCGACATTTTCAAACGAGCTGCATCCGAGGCAATCGGGGGTCTCGTGTCACAGGTATCCTCATCTGTGTTCCTCTGCAGCGGCAATCAAAGCCAACGCAGATTCCATCGATATCTCTGAAGCACGATCGTCGCTCTCCAAGATATGGGATAGGGTCATGATGTGAACGGCATCATCCGCAGCCACACGATGCATAACGAGGTAAGCGAAGATCTCTTTGTGTGAGGGCTCATCTGCTCTGCAAGTGTATTTGTGGAGTTCACACCACCTGTCATGTTTTCCTGACACGAGTCACCATATTTCACTGGAGTGTCTCACTTGTCGCTCTGTTCCTCTCTGTCACTAACAAGTATTCTCTATTCTTCCTTCGAATCTCCTTGCTTCTCTGCCGCTGTCACTGACAGATGCCGTAGCCTAGTTGACTTGTAGACACTAAGTAAGGGGCTTTGTGATTTCTTTGCTCGTGTTGCATGATCGTTCATTTTTGTCTCATAATGGGATGGCATGAGCTGTAGGTGACCGTGTTATGCACACAACCGACGGATGTGCCTTTGAAGACGCACGTTCCTGTCAAACCTAAGGGCAGGCACACATCTGATGTTTTAATGAGGCTCATCTTTATTTTTAGTGGTGTCCTGCGATGTGTGAACAAATGGTGGCTGTTGTGTGTGGTGTATGTTTGTAAAAATCCAGCTGTTCATCACTCTGTATTGCATGACACAAGATCAAATAATCCCTTACTGATCCCTTTGGGGGGTAATTCGACATGTGAAGGGATGGTCCTCCTCTCGGATTTGTGACACCTGTTGTCAATGCTAGTTTATTTGCAAGGGAACACTTCATGTATCATGCAAGGGAACATCATTGGAAGATGTAATAGATTTTGTTCCAGTCACTCTGCAGTCACTTATATGCTCTCAGGGTAATTAGTACGGGCTAGGAACACCTTTAAACAGAGAGCCGGATTCTGACAAGGCACTGACTCGTTAAAATATTGGAATTATTCCAGAGGGATCTGGGCTTATGCTGAGTCAGTAGTAGCAAATTTAAAAACAGTGCCTTTTACTGTGATCACTATACTGCCACCGCATCTCAAAATTGAAACATGGTCAGGCCAATAGAGTTAACTGAATCATTTCTTAATAAGGGTTTGACAAACTGCATGCGCTGTATTGAGTCTTGAATGATTGGAGGAGCAAGTCGTTTGCATAAATTGCACCAAGTAAAGTGATTGACGTGTGTGACTATGAATACCTGCGTAACAGTGTGACAGTCTGTTTTCTTTAAACAGCTGATGGAGGTTTTTCTGACTCTGCTTTGTGTGTGTGTTTGTGCATGTATAACCATGCGTGTGCTGTTTAAATAGAGCAAGGCGTGCCAAGGAGAGAAGCTTGGCTCTGCTGTTGATGACACTCTGGATGAATATTTAATCGCCCTCCAGCACAAAAACAGGTGAAGTGTGAACACAGACTGTTGGGGAGAAATGGATTCGGTTTCACAGAGGAGATACACAAATCCTCCATGTCATTTCAGTGCTGCCTAATTGGAACACTGATTGGTTGTTTTGCGTTGAGACACAAAAATAATAGTGTTTGAAATGTGGGAAATTGTATGTTAGACCCGCTCAAAAATGTACAATGTTCTCTATTGAGTCTTGTATCTTTACCAGAGCCATCGCAAACCTAAGATTTCTATTGTCAATTTTAGGGGTAGTCATTAGTCTTCTTTCCTCCTCAGGATCCGTAAGCGCCTTAAAGAAAAAGACCCCAGGGAGATTGAGTTGGAAAGGCTTGAGCAAGGTTTTTCCATTTACCTAAACGGAGCCAATGCTGAAGCCAGTAGGAAGCAAACCAAGAGCTTCAGCCACAAGTTTGTTACCTCGCCACCTGCTTGGAGGCCTGCACGCACAGCAGGTATGTTGTTGCTGGACTAAAATAAACCCCCCAGACACTCAAAACTGAAAATTCTTATGTAAGACCTCATCATTTTTTACCACTCTATTGTGCAGCGGGTTACTGATCTTAAGTATTCTGTCATTTTCACACCACATGCCTCATACTCTATTTTTGTTGATGCTGTCATCCCCAGAGCATATGGAAACCAGCTAATAGCACCACTCCTCAGCTTGTAGTTCGCATGGCATGATTTTACGCCATTTCCCAGTGAATAAGTGATAGTGACAGTTGTAGCTGGCAGCCAGTTTTTCGTTCTTCCTCTGTGCTGTGGACCATCTGCGTGTGTTCCTTCTCCTCCAAGGCATTAGTCTGCTGCACGCGGCTCATGTTCCTTTCTGTGCTGTGACTCATCGGCAGATGTCTGTAGAAGTGCCCACCAGTTAACTGAAGACAGCAGTAATCTGGAGCAAGCCCACAGGAAGAGGATCCACTCTGCCCCAGGAAAGGTCCAGAGGAAAGAATGGGTGCAGGTGGAAGCCTCTATTTTCTTGAGATTTTTTAAACCATGAATTTGTAAATGTTTCATAATGAAATTATATGAGTTAGAAAGTACACATAATGAATAGTTTCTCTTTTGTCATCAATGCAGAAATCTGTCAACATTCGATCAGAGGAAGGACCAGATTTGCTGTTATCCCCAGAAAAGCGCTACTCTGAGGATTTTGAGTCATATGAAAGTATAGACATGGAGGTATAGTGAAGACATGACAATGTCTACTAAGGCTGTGTGGGTGTTTTTTTTTGTTTTTTTTTTAAGAGGACGGGCTATGTGTCAGATGCAGCTGTCTGTACAACTAAGCATCTCTCCATCTTTGCCATTTCCTCATTATCCAATCACTGTGTTTCACACAGAGCTCCAGTCCGCGCTCTCCTCATAGTCCTCGCTCCCCCAGGGACACGTACAAGGTGACGTGTTCCTTCAGTTCCAGGCCTGAGAGCCAAGGAGGCCAAGCAAGCCAGGAGCACAGTGAGAAGGTGCTTCTCAACCTTGAGGAAGTGAAGGTGAGCGGATAAAGAAATGCACACGATTTTATTTCATCTTGTCTAGAGATGAAGTGATCTCATCGTCTAAATTAGTTTCATGCTCCTTGGGTGTTAATTTATCATGGTTTTTCCAGCGGTTGTCACATAAATCGAAAGACAGCTTAAACTGTCAGCATGCATGTGCTTGCGTTTGTGCCTGTGAATGCTTGCACTGCACCCATGCCTACATAAACGCTGACCTTCTGTAAAACTAGGTTCTGCGCCGGAGCCTGGAGGTTAGCATGCGGCGGAGCAACCGTGGCTCCGCGGGGGAGGAGTCGGAGGAAGAGTGGGTGGAGGAGCAGATTGAGAGGGAGGAGAGCACTGAGAGTCTGGATGAACTGGGGCTCCCTCTTTCATCCTCCAAGTCCACCTCTAACCCTCGGCCCAGCAGCTCCCACAGCCATTTTGACTCAGCAAACCTCATAGTCCTAGACTTTGGACCCTCGCCTAAAGGTAGGCGTCAGCATCCACTTGATATGTAAATTTGTTATTGATTGGTAGGTTGAATCTTAATTGTCCTGAATGGTTCCGTCTCCTCTTTACTTGCTTCATCAGCACTGGCGGGGTACAAGGAGAATAATTAAGTACACAAACTATTACTGAATGGTAGAGCAGCCATGTTTGTCAGTAGGTGGAAAACACAGACAGAGTGAGACTCTGTTAGGCCTATTAACGAAGATAAGTATTCTGTTCTGAAGATATTGCTCAGTCCCTTCCTGAAACACAGATGTTTCTCTTTTGTTCTAGGTCGTAAGATTGAACGTTCTCTGTCTGCAAAAAGGAAAGAAAACACTGACTCCTTCATACCTACCAAGCCTATGTTGGTGAAGAGCAAGACATTAGATAGGCCACCTTCAGATGACTGCTGGGATGATCAGAGTAGGTATTTTATTATCTTTATAGTATGGTCAAGTCTGAATTTCCTCATTTAAAAAGTATAACCTGAGGGTCATTATTTCCATGTAAATTACATTATGTAAAAGACTGCTTATTTCACATTTTGGAATAAATCTTTTGATACAAGCCCTTTGAAAACATGTATCTGTAAAGGTTGGATAATAGCCGTTGTTGATGTGGGGGAAAATAAAATTGTGCTTCTTGCTTAAGGGACAAGAAGTCGTGTGGAAAGACCCACGTCAGCGCTTAGAAAGGCTTCTGCTGAGGAGCGAGACCCAGAGGAGATGGCGTGCAGAGTCCGCCAGGCCATCCAGAGAGAAAACGACCCTGTGCAGAGTGTTGAGCTCTTCAGTCGCAGCACGGTCCGCCTGCCCCCCACTTCACTTCTCACATCTTTACTGAAGCTATAACATACATGTTTCCTTACAAAAAAAAGCAATAAGCATGCTTTCATACTTATATCTGAACTTCTTAGACCATATACTATTATGACCTGATTTTTGTGTCCAGTGTGTCCACCCATAAATGCATTTACTGTATGTGCTCCAATTTTAATACAGATAGTGAGATAGTGCTCTGGATTTGGCTTACACATAAAGACTGTCCTTAAAGCTTATTTATCTCTGACTCTTCTATTCTGCTTTATCTTTATCTAGGGCAGGGCACACCAGATAATGAATGGCTTAGTGCACCACAACTCCCACGACAAGAATGAGAGCAGTGTCAGTTTGGCCATGCACAGAATCACACTGATGGGCCCCAGGTATGTTGACAGAATACAACACTTAAACACCCTGTACATCTTTATACTGAGAGGTAGAAGGACACCTGCTACATGTAGTGTCAGAACAAAAATAGTAGAAACTAATAGCAACAGAAAATTTATGGTGTGTTTGCCCTCTGACCTTGAAGAATAATTTATCAGGGTAGCTAACACAGTGGTCAGCCATCCCTCACCACTAATATGAAGGTCAGGGACAACAGGCGAAGCGGCAGAGCTGAGGATGTCGTCCTTTTGTTCAGGCAACAACAGAAACTGCTCACGGCCTTGGAGACGCTTGAAGCTGGACCCACCTACAACATTCCTCAGCCTGTCACAACAGACTACAGCGAGCAGCCGGTGAGTCTGTAACAATGCCACACAGTTCAGAAAGAATAATGCTGATACTGCTAGGTGTAATACAGACATCATCAGTGTACAGAAACACAGTGAATCATTTTCTCATGTCATTGCAGAGAAGGCAGTCCTCGGCAGAGTTCACCCCGGCATTGTACGTTACCATGGAGATCCTGTCGAACTGGGGGAATGCTTTGCAGGTTGGGCTGACTGAGTTGCAGTTCTTCTGCCTCGGACACAAGAAGCTGCATGTGTCGCCTCACGACCTAGACATCAGGAACGTGAACTACCCCGGGAATCTGGGGGCGCTTGTCAACGGAAAGGTGAAGGTGAGTCGTTGCTTCCACAGCATCTTTTATGTCGGCACCAATAAGATTTGTCTAGAAATTACACCAATTAAACTCTGACCCTTTAAATCTACTCAGCCTGTGTGTGTTGTCTTGTTCAACATTTTATTGTGTGGTTTTTGAATAATCTACATTTTATCGTGAAATGTATTGTTTTTTTGTTTTTTTTACATAATTCTCTATCTATTTTCTTTTATCTTTTAACATAACTGAATAATAGCACATAATAATTTGAAAATGAGCATTTGATGTTTTTATTAGAATTAGTTTCTCCTAACATTTACATCACATTTTTCTTTGGATTAGCTTAAAAAATCTTTATGTCCAAAACGATTATCAAGTGAGCAAAATAACAGGATTCCAAAGGTGAAACGCCTGAAGGAGGATGTATTCATCATTAACAATATTGATTACACTTGTGCTTGTACACCTGAGTTTAAAAGGGATGTTCTGTCTATTCTCTCGGGCTGACAGACCACCAAAGAACGTCACATGTGGACGTGTCCATTCCACCCTCCCATACAGCTCTACTTCATCATCAGGAACACAGAGCGCTCCCCAGACTTTGGAATATCCCGCATCAAAATCTGGAACTACAACAGAAGCCTCAATGTATGTGCTTCTTTTTTAAATTTTTCTTTCATCGATTTCATGTGTCATTATAGTTCATACATAAAAAGTCAAGTTGTGCAATCTATTCCATTCTGTTCACATCTACTGATTTCTCCCTCGAGTTCAAAGATTGTTTATTTCCATGTGCTCATAAATCCTTCACGCCAGTGTGTTGTCACTATCACACTGGGGTTGACTGTGTTGGCGTGGTTACATTAGAGGTGCGGTTCTCTCTAAGCAGTGGCTGGCTGAGCTGCCAGTCAGCCTGTCCGAATGTGGAACAGTGAGAGATTAGCCCCAGAGGATTAGTGTTAGGGGAAACGTGGGCTTCTGCTTCTCAGCCTCACTGCTGTTCACAGAGGGGCACAGAAACCTCATCTTATCTCTTTCTGTGCTACTATGGCCATCTAGAATTACTTGATGTCTTGAACATGGAAGGTAAGGACCTGTTGGTGGGAGACAGGTTCTAGTGTGACCTGGGTTTACAGAGCTTTACTGTCTAGAGGATCACGCAGATTTGAGTTGGGACTCGGCCATTTCTTCACTTGACTTGACTTCGTGTTTGTCTGTGAGTGTGCTAATTACTGGTAGCCTGAAGAACTCTGTATGTATGAAATAGATAAATTAATCAATAGTGTGTGTGCGCGTGCGTGTGTGTGTGTGTGTGTGTGTGTAAACCCATTGTGCAGCGTCTGTCCTCTATAGTGTGGACCATGTGTGTGTGAGAACCTTAAGCTCCTGGATGAATAAGAATCATTATGTACCTAAAAAAATAGTTCTGAATACAAATTTGATCAGATTTTTTAATTGTGTACAATTAATTTTGTTTAGATCTAAGATCTTGAAATCTGAATTATTTGGCTGTTTAGTAGCATAGTAGTTAAACATGGCTGTAAGTAAAAGTTGCTGGTAAATTAATACCTTGATTGTTTTTCAGGAGCTTGACATCGGTGCACGGCATATTAAGCTGTACCACAACAGCACGTTGGTGTTTGAAGGTGAGCTGGAGAAGGGCTGCGGCAACCAGGTCTTTGACTATAGCACCACGATTGATCTCCAGGATTTCCAGGTCTCCGACTCCTTGTTTTCCAGCCCTGTGTCTTCAGGACACAACCTGCGGGGTGTCAGCCCCCAACGGCATGAGGACAGGAATGGTGTGGAGTCCAAGAGCACCCAGCGACACCACAGTTCGAATCCGCAGCCATCGGACACAGCAGGCCAGGCTATGATAGACATGCAGGAGAAATCACATATACCACTACCACCGATTAGTCCTTCAAGAGTGGGGGTCTCATCCTCCTCTCGCCACACTTCCACACAAATAAACTCTTTTGACCTGTCTGCCTCAGAGGAGCCCCTCTCTCTTAGGCAACAGGTGCCGCAGCCACTACCCATGGAGCAGACCGTCACCACCCAGCCGTCCTCGTCTCGGGTGGCCCCCCAATGGCTGCAGCCCCTGAACAGAGGAGCTCCAGAGGGCTGCGAGACCAGCAGGGAGAGGCCAAGATGGCTGGTGCCTCAGCACGGCGCAGAGCCCAAATCCCCATCAGCCTCGTCCTCTTCGATGCTACCCGAGCTGCCTTGTAACCCGGGCCGGGTGTGCAGGGGGACGGAGAGGACAGTGAATGGGGGTCAGTGGAAGGCTGACTCTGTGGACCTGAGCTGCGACCTGCTGGAGGAGCTCGGGGAGCCAAAGACAGACAGACCCATCAGTGGACGCAGGAGCTCATTCCGAAACAGTGCGGTTTCCACCAGGCAGACGGAGGAGCCGCACCTAAGAGCTACGACACTGTCAAACACAGGTAGTCAGTGCTACTGTTGCATATGTTAGGTTGTTATAATGAGAGGGGGACACATTTATACATTGGTTGTTTAATAATATGATCTACTAGTGACACGAATAAAGCGTATAAAATGTTTATTAAACTATATTTGTAATTCACAAATGAGGGATCAGAAGACAGACTAATCAAACAGTATGCTGGGAGATTCTTCAACCCGATCAGCATTAACTTGAGGCTTTCACTGGGTTGCTAGTGTCTGGGTTAGGTGGTCTTAACACACCTTATCATCACTGGGATATATATTTGTGTTTGTTTGTTTGTTTGTTTGTGTGTGTGTGTGTGTGTGTGTGTGTGTGTGTGTGTGTGTGTGTGTGTGTGCGTGCGTGTGTGTGTGTGTGTGTGTGTGTGTGTGTGTGTGTGTGTGTGTGTGTGTGTGTGTGTGTGTGTGTGTGTGTGTGTGTGTGTGTGTGTGTGTGTGTGTGTGTGTGTGTGTGTGTGTGTGTGTGATCACTGTCATTGGACTGTTATTATCACTGTTATTGAACATCCATATGTTGCCCTGGCCTTTGTGGTGTGTAATGATTATCTTTATTTCTTCTAGCGATTTCTTCTTCTGTATTTTTTTTACTTGTAAGATCAAACATTGTCCAATAGAAATGGTATTCTTTGTTTGATAATACCTGTTGAGGTCGTCCTAATAGCTATTGTTTGTGTATTTTCCAGAGGAGCCACTGTCATTGGTGAACACCAACAGGAGGCAGTGCTCGTCTCGGGCCCAGCTGCACAGCCAGCAAGACGACACCCTCATGGAGTCCTGGGACTCCCTCATCAAGTTCAACCAATGCCAACGCGGACGCATCTCGAACATGGGCTTTGAAGGGGACATCTTTGATGAGTTCCTCCAGCGCCAGGGTCATGGTCCAACCACCGTCCCTGTCAACCCCTCCACGGCCCCCAGGAGTCCCCTTTCCTCATTGACCCCTCAGGGGGCTCTGTGCGACGTCCCTGATGATGATCAATTCATGGAGCGGGAGGACGAGTTTGAAATCCCGGTGCTCCCACAAGGTCAGAGGCTGGTCATTAACATTCTGTCCACCTGGGGTGATCGCCACTACGTGGGCCTCAACAGCCTGGAGGTGTTCAGCTCCAGTGGAGAGCCGATTCGACCTGCTCACATTCGCGCTAATCCTCCAGACATCAACATTCTCCCTGCTTATGGCAAAGACCCACGTGTTGTTACCAACTTGATTGACGGCATTAATCGCACACAGGATGATATGCATCTTTGGTTAGCCCCGTTCACACCTGGTCGCAACCACACCATCTTTCTGGACTTCGGAGCTCCCTCTCAGGTGGCCATGATCCGCGTTTGGAACTACAACAAGTCCCGCATCCACTCTTTCAGAGGGGTGAAAGAGGTGGAAATGCTCCTGGATGGAAGGTGCATCTTCAGGGGGGAGATTGCCAAAGCTTCAGGGAACCTGTCTGGAGGTATTTGAGCAGAAAGGCCTCACAGTTTTTTTTATTTTATGCTCCTTTGTATGTATTGATCGCCCTTTTACCAATTAGCTGTTGTCTTTTCAGGGCTGGACCAGTTTGGGGACACTATCCTGTTCACCACTGATGATGACATCCTGGAGGCCATGTCTCGTTACGATGAAACCTTCCTCGGTGAAGGCGGGGGCCGCGAGAGCCTGGTGTGTGAGGACGAGCTGCAGAGACCGCGAACCGCTGATGGAGAGGGAGAGGAAAGACCCTTCACACAGGCCGGTTTCAGAGAGGAAGACCTCACTGTACGTGCAGGCTTTCATTTTAGCACTGATATCACCCTGATATTTTCTGAGACGGTTATCATACCATGAAAATCTCACACCTTCAACACAACAGTATAATACAGTTAAATGTGTCCATGTGTTTTATTAGTTGAAGCTTCACCTCAATCCAACTGTTTGCCAGTCTGAGGAGAACATGGAACATATTCCCGGGATGTACACTGGAAAGGGTGAGTACATAGATAATACCCTGTTATCACATGTTCTGTTTCCTTTTTTGCTTTAGTTTTTTAACCGTCTCTTCCTCCTCCAGTCCTTAGAATAGAGCTGTTGTTCACTTGGGGTGACTCCCACTACATGGGCCTGACTGGATTAGAAGTGGTGGAGAAAAACGGTGAGATTTTACCCTTAGACCTCAGCATGGTGGCTGCCTCGCCCAGCGACCTCAACGGCCTGCCCGAGTACGGACACGACCTGCGCACACTTGATAAGTACGCCTGACACAAAATGTTTTATGTGCTCTCAGGAAAAATCTTATATGACAATAAAAATCCAGACACTTTCCATTATCCAGGCTTGTTGACGGCAACAACATTACCACCGATGACGAGCACATGTGGCTGATCCCTTTCTCCTATGGAGAGCCCCACACCCTGAACATTACCTTCAACAAGGCCCAGACCATCGCTGGACTCCGTGTCTGGAATTACAACAAGACTCCAGAGGACTCTTACAGAGGGGTGAGATGCTGCTCTGATGGACTCGTACAGTATTTGCAAGGAATGTGCAATTGTTACCAAAGGCCAAATGTTCCTGTATATAAAAAAAATTGTAATATTAAAACATATAAATCAAACAATGTAATATTGTAGGTTCTAAACTGTGAAACAACAAGGTTTGATTAATTACATCAAAGTGTCAGTTGCCTCAGGTGGTACCAGAGATCTGTTTTTGGATCTAAAAAAACAACACAGAATTCACACATAAAGAACTGCTTTTGTGCAAATAATCAGTACATGTGTTTAAAGCCTCCTGAAACATTTTATAGTCCACACTTTTGTACAAAACGTAAAATAGACAAATATCTTCGTATTTGGTTCAGGTGAAGGGGATCCATGTGTTCCTGGACGATGTAGCGATCTCCCCGAGTGAGGGATTCCTGATCAGGAAAGGACCGGGCAACTGTCACTTTGACTTTGCGCAGGAGATCCTCTTCGTAGACTTCCTCCAGACGCCCACAAACAACAGGAGTGCTGTAGACTACCACAGGTAAGAGCCAAAGGTTGCATTTGCGTGAACTCCTCATCCAGGAGGCACATTTTGGCATTTCATTTCTTCATGTATAATTCTGTTTTTTTTTTCTAATTCAGAGGAAGCTCTAAAAAACAAGAGCAGGCCAGCATGGACTACGAAGCACCCATCATGCCTTGTGGATGTATCCTTTTCGCACACTTATGGTTTGAACAGCTGTGTTGATTTCCTTCTGTTATCTGAAGTAATCTTTATATAATTGCAAATGAACAGATCAGCGATTTTGGTCCAGACAACCTTAACCCATCTGCATTGGTTGCTTCGGTAACAACATAGACATGCTCACTAATTTTGTTAACGCTGGAAAAGGAAGATAAGACATGGAGATGCATCATGTCTCTTCACTGTATATTAATACTAAGCTAATGTGCAAAACTCATCCCAAATACCAGACACAATGGTGAATACTGTATATGTAGCCATGTTTAATAGTGCTGTCACAGCTGGCCAGTGACATACTGTATGATGTACCAGATGACCCATGTTGTATTTCCCTTGACCCCAACCCATCAGTCATTTTTCAGCTGCAGCTCTTAACAACTTGGGGCGACCCGTACTACATCGGCCTCAACGGCCTCGAGTTTTACGACCAGGACCACAAGAAGATCAGTCTCAGTGACAACAGTATCCTTTATTATGAGTCTGTGTTGACCTTCGTGCATCACATCCTCCCGGACTTGAACTCTCTTCACCAGCTATAATATATCAACATTTTCTTCTTTTTTTATGTGGTGTGGTAGTTGGTTGCTTGATAATCTGTGGTGTAAATCAACAGAAAATGAGTTAAGAGGACTACAAATTTTAAAGTCACAACATATGAATATTGTAGGACAGGTATCATTAGTCACCCCTGTGCTTTTCCAATGGAAAATGTTCCTCAAAAGCTACATTATGGTCTTGGTTCGGCGAAGAATTACTATACAATTCCCTTTACAAATCTATGAGTGAAAAGACTTCCAGGCCATACAGGAGAAGAGACCTAAAGAAGAGAAACATTTAAGGTTAAAAAACTCTAGCTCTAGCTGCTACACAACCAGTCCTATTTGGATGAATGTCACAGGGAAGGTGCTTGTTGGTAAATAACAGCTGTTGAAGGAGTATTAATACAGTAGGTATTGAATGTGTGTCTGTTCCTTAACGTTATGTCCGCTAGACATCGCCGCTTTCCCAGACAGTGTGAATGTACTGGACAATGTGACTGGTGATGTGAGGACTCCAGATAAATTAATAGATGGTGTCAACAGCACCCACGATGGAAGACATATGTGGTTAGCCCCGGTTCTCCCTGGACTGGTGAGTGTGAGACAAAGAGAGATAAAGAGAGAGAGAATGTCAGTTAACACACTCAGACCAGATATTGCAATTGATTGTATTTGTTGTTTTTCCGTGCAGGTGAACCGTGTGTACGTCATCTTTGATCAGCCGGTGACCGTGTCCATGATCAAGTTGTGGAACTACTCTAAGACATCACAGAGAGGAGTGAAGGAGTTTGGGGTAAGCCTCTCCGTCCGCTGTGAGCTGGGCTTTTTTTGTCTTTTCTTTTTTAAGTCGGCCTCCAGGCAGCTAAACCTGAACGTCTCCCTGTGTGTACAGCTGCTGGTGGACGACCTCCTCGTGTATAACGGCATCTTGGACAGTGTGAGCCACGTGGCCCGAGGCATTCTGCCGACCTGTGATCCAGTGGTGCCCTACCACACCATCCTGTTCACAGACAATGCCTACATTGCACACCGTGAGAGGAACACTGTGATCAGGTACCCACACTTTCTGATACTGTATGTTTAACTGCTTGGTTTCATGGCTGATTGGTTGTACAATTCCCTTTACAAAAAGAAAATCCTACATCTTTTCCAAAACACATCATGCATGTTGCCTTTTGATAGTGTTGCACATCTTTTGCCTAAACTAGGCTTTGTCCAGAATGCTATATCTGCTCAATGCCATATTGTCATAGCCAGATAACTTATTACTGTGAATTAGTTCAACATTGGGTGACAAATTGGATGATACAGAGAAACTATTAGTTTGAATAAAGCTGATTTCAGACATGAACTCCGGAAAATGTCCAGAAAACTGCTTACAGACATTTTCCTGAGTTTGCTGTTAACATATATAAAGAGAGCAGGAGATTGTCAGATGTGTTCACAACACCAGGAACATTTCCGGAACATTTGTTGGTGTCTGTGTAGAGCAGCAGGAGGCAGGACATGGCGATAATTCCGCTGCGGAAAGCAGGGTTGTTGTTTACAGTCATCAACATGCCCGCTCGCTCACAATTAATTTTCCAGAGTTCCATGAGTTTTTCCTGCTGTATTCTCACATGGGCTCACTATGACATTTTACTGAAATTTTACTTGGGGGCTGGCAAAAAAACATTTGTGTTCTCACATCCAGCCCCTCTGGAAAAGTTCAGGGAAATGCATCAGTTCATGTCTGAAAGCAGTTTAAAAAAGGTTAAATTCAATCCCACTGTCCCAAGAAGTGAGTAGTTTTGAACGGAGATGTGCTCTTCTCCACTTCAGCCCCCGTGGCAGCCGACACTACAAACAGTGAGTAACAGAGCCCCTGAAAGCCGATGTGTCAGCAACTCCCTGTGGTCGATCCCTGCATTGAATATTCCTCCAGTTCCCTCAAATGTCCCGCAGCCATGCCAGACCCCCCTTACCACACGCCTGACTTGTGATGCCCCAGTCCCTCTCCCTTCCTCGCTCCTCTGTGACCTCTCTAGCTCCATCATGGGTCTCAAGGCCTGGGCCTGCTGGCTTCAAGCTTTGACATCAGTCAGTCCTCCATTTTGTGCTGTTCTCTGTGCCAACTTCCCATATGGGCACAGTGGATTCGCTGACATGCCTCTGCTTCGCCTTCCTTTTCTTGCTGTTCTGCAGTAATTATGTGGAGGACCAGGATGTGAAGATGACCAATGAGAATCAGATAGTCCATCACAACAAGAAGAAGCAGACAGCAGATCCAGGTGAGTCTGAGGAACAACTGGACTTGGAGTAGAGCTTTTTCCACACATAAAGTCAGTAGTTTGAAAATGTCAACATTTTTTAAAAATTGCTTATTCTTCCGCAATACAGCTCTTCGACCTAAGACCTGCATGACCGAGGGTGGGAAACATGGAATGAGGAGGTATTGAATTTTTTTAAACCCACTTTCTGATGGATGACTTTTGAAAACCTTCATTACAACAAGATCCAGATCAGCCACCCAGCCATGGTTTGTCCTGGTGGCCTGACAGTGGCTCACATGGTCCACACTGAAGAGGACAGAGGCTGCACAATGGGTTCAGACACACACACACACACACACACACAGAATTCCACTTTATGGTTGGATAACTCCCTTATTTCCTTGCTGTGAACACAACACCCACACATGCGTTTTTATCTCTAACACGTACCGTGTCGTTGCCCGCGGTCCCTAACCCTAACCCTGTGAGGTTGCATTTTATCAGCCCTATTATTGTGCCTCGTACTAAACACTATATCTGTGGCTGCTACTTGTGACTCTTGTGCTGCATATTTTAATGCTGCTTGTGGCGTGTTAAAAAAAAGAAGAAAAAAAAAGAAAAAACAAGTAAGATAAATGCTCCAAAGCCACACACATACACTCACGTCAGGATGAGGCTGATGCTACATTTCTTAAAGGGGCAGTTTTTGGAGAGAGCTTGTCTCCCTCTTTGTTGTTGTTCCTCGGTGCAACCCGCCAGCAAGTCTCTTAACGTGTCGACGAGTGATGTTTACAAACTGCACTCGCAGTGTGGTGCGGTCAGGGCTGAGCCTGGATTTTTTTTTCGGCGCAGACACAGAACCGAATGCTAGCGGGCCGTGAGGAAATATTCGCTGATTTTTACAAAACGTTTATTGCTTTAGAATCGCTTACTGCCCCTTTAAGGAATCTAATCCACTGATGAGCCAAAACAATCATCTCTTTGCCCTAATAGGTCTGAGAACTGACCACCACTCCCATCAGCGCACCAACCAGTCGCAATGCTATGCAGACACTAGTTCTCACAGTATCTATTAATAATATATACCTGTTAGCTAATATATTTCAAAGCCTAATGGTTCTACTTGGGGAAGTGTGTCCGCTGAGGTTTTTTGACATTTGCAAGATTTATATTTAAGGTCACTGAAAAAGTACAGTATTCAAGATTTTAGTACATTTTAAGTAAAATAAAATCAAAACAGAATATTTACGACTTCAGAGTCTGTTAACAAACTCCCCTATTGAATTTCCAACATATATTTGGCTGTACACTATTTGGTCATGTTTTTTTCTACTTAGCATCAGGTAGAAAATACATGTTTGAAATACAAGTGACCTTTATTGAAGTTGCTACGAGGTTGATTTTGCTTTTGGAGGCACACATTTCTTGAGCCAGTAAAGCCGTTTTAGTAAGTTTAGTTGGGAACAGAAAAAAAAAAATCATTTTCCAGTTTAGAGTTTGAGAAGATACAGTAACAGGCAACTTCTTATATGCAAATACTATAAACTTACCTCAAATGGAGAAGACTTATCGTTAAAAAGGGATACATGTGGTTGAACCTTCACTATAATACTTGGCACTTGTTGTTCTACTCATTCATTCAATATTTACTGTACTAACTTGTTGCATGGGAATGTTTCATCTTAAAATGTTAAGACACTTTTGTTTTGGAGTTCTCACTGCTCCAATATAAACAATAGGTTCCATACTCCTTCCACTCGATGGGAGTAGTTGTATATGAAATGCAGTTTTATGTATTTTAATTTCTGTATGTCCAACAGCAGCAGTAGCCATTACTCAGTCCTGCTCTGTGGGCTGGTGGCTGTTATTGTATGTGTAACATTTAGTGTTTTGAAATATTTAATTATTTTTCTAATCTTGATTAAATATGTATATTTGATGTAGGTTTATTTGATTGAATAAAATGAAAAATATATGTGTCTCTATCAGTTTAATGAAAAAGATGAACTCCTTTTCACCCCTCGTCCTGCATGTTTAGACTTGAATGTACTCACTTGACCTCCCACACTGACACTTCTCATCTAAGCAACATATGGTGTCTCATAGTTCACAGGTGGGAAACACAAAAAACACAAGGGACAACCGAGGTCCATAAATATATCCTGAGATATTTTAATACAGAATCAGCTTTACATCTCACGGCATTCGTAGGGAATGACCATTCAGTTTCGGTTTACTCCTGGGACAGAGCACCAGTAATGGAAAGGTGGTGACGGAGCCACGTGGTCTCCATCACCACATACACAATAATATTTGCTGAAAAGATTACATCTTTACAATTCAACAGCTTTGGCGATGGCCAGCTCAGATTTTCCCTGGGAAGGTTCCCTCTTCTCTCTGGTCATCCCATTTCTGGATCTAAAGGGACAAGAAAAAAAAGAGTGACACCCACTTTGTGATAAAATATTTTAGGGTTATATATTCCTAAGACTGCGATTTATACAAGTTGGAAACTCCATAATTAAAAAATATGATATCTGACGATAACCAGTCAATATTTCAACCTGTTTCTAGGATAAGTCTTAAACAGTAACTCAGAATGTGTCGCACCTTCCTGTATTGTCATTGATCTGAGAGTTATTTCAAGTGGGGATTTCCAATCTCTGAATTTGGACTGAAACTCATGTTGTTTTGATTCTCACTACTGAGCAGAGACTCACAGGAATGCGAGGAACGATAAAAGTTGTTTGACCCCTGTTAAACAAACTCTGCCTACACGGTGGGGAGAACCACACAGTATATTCTGCCATTACTTGTTTTGTGTGGTTTTATAAAAGAACTTATTTCGTGGAAGGGTTGAGATGTGGGGGGGGGGGGGGGGGGGATTGTTATTTACCCAGGACATGGGGCAGATGGATTTGTAGACCCTCTTGTACCAATCACAGGGCAGGGTGTCCTGTCCTTTGGCCTCCAGAGCTTTCTGGCAGCGGTGATAGTCTATTAATAGAGAAACAACAACAATGCTTATTTAAAAAAGACCGTGGAATCGCTCCATTTAGTCAAGTTGAAGGGTCGAGTCTGCGCCCACACGACATCCCAGCCAGGAGATCAGAGGTCAACAACTTGGAAAGACCTCATGTGACCTTCTTGAGACAAGACTTGTTTCACCTGACCCAGATTTAGTGCATCATTGATTTGAGGTATATTGATTCTGGATATGATTTGATTTTTTTTAATATCGAAATATCACAGCATGTCTCCAGAGTTTTAAAATATTCTTCGATATGTGTTTGATTTAATTTGTTTAGTTAGAATGGTCTGGAGCCACAGGTGACTGCTTCGACCTTGACTGTCGGCCAGCAGCAGCAGTCTTACCCAGGTAGTTGGACCAGCAGTTCTTGGTCTGGTTCTGGTTGGGGAATCTGGCGTCAAATGGAGCAGTGCGATAGTTCTCGAGTTTGGTCTTGATGTCCTCCGCCATCGTCGCCTCTGTCGAGACGAGATCGTCAGTGGGTGATGCAGCGTTCCAGAAGAAATGCTTTTCCCCCACTACCCCCTTTGTAAAAAGAACATGCCTGCATGCAGGTCTCTGAGTTGTGTTACAGTATTATATACAGTGTGTGTGTGTATTTTACTGTCTAGATTAGTGTTGTCCGTGCCCTTCTTGTATACCATATGCTTTTTGATCAGTGAGTAACCGTCATATGTTGCACAGTTTGAACGTTCATTCCAATTCTTGATAATCGTTAATTGAAATCCTGTCACACAATCCCTGTTGATGCACGGATCAAAGGTACACACACACACACACACACACACACACACCTGTGATCTGTGACCTCATCGCATGTAACAGGTAGTGAATCCTCTCAGGAGGATTCTTTTGAATTACGGCAGACAGACACACACAGAGCGAGACACATGTATACGGTACAGAAACTGTGATGGACTTTGGATTGGCATGTTGACCTGCATCGAGATAAACAGTCTAAACTCTAGACCTGGACTCTGCATCCCTCCTGTGTCCGCACTCTCACCTGAACACAAGTTTGGTGTCCTGAAGCTACACACTACCACAGACACAGACAGCCCAGGTGGGACTCTGCTGCTGAAGACGAGCCACGGTTCAGCAGAGGCTCCTTTTGGGGAGAGATTTTGGCTTTGGCTGCTTCCAATCACGTCTACGTCCTTCACCGCATAGTCCTTTCAAATGGCACATCTACGGCAGCCCATGTGACACAATGCCGTCAAACGAGCGTCTGACAAAAAGCCATTTCCCCGCACAATGCGGAAATATTAAAAAGGAAACGAAAGACGCGATCAAAAAAAACCATATTGGCAAAAGCTGCTCATCGATAGCCTCGTTCCCCAGGCCTGCGCGCGCGGCTCCTCCTGCCCAGTTTCTCTTTCTTTTTCACACAACGCAGGTGATTTTATTCTCACTGTTCCTACAAGGTGATCAATAACTAGCACAAGGTCAAATAAAGTGTATGAAGAGAAAAAATGTGTACATGCGGAACTCGAACTGGCGTCATCGTCCTTCGCGGCAGCCGAGCCCCCTCTTTCCCGTTTTTTTTATTCTCATTATGTACATTAAAAAAAATGTACATAATTATTATTTCAGAGTCTTCGCATTAATGGTAATGCGTGAGTGAACGTTACCTTGTTTTTTTGTCGCAGTTGCTGTGCTCGAGCTCCGCGTGACTTTTACACTGGACGGTGAAAGTGAGTCTCTCCTCCCTCAGATAAGAAGCGTGCGCGCCGCGCACGCGCGCGCGCGCGCGCGCGCTCCGGTCCGTGGATGTTGCGGCCGTGCAGCGCGATCGTGACGGTATGGCGGCGCCGGGTCACATTGAAGACTCTCCCTGCTCAGACTGCACAGACCGGCCCGCCGCAGCGGAGACATTCCATATTCATGATCATTCTTCATGTATCGCACTTTTATCTGTGAGCTGTTCTCAAGGCGGAAGTATTCGTTGTTCCTGTTAATCATTGATAGGTGTGTGTGTGTGTGTGTGTGTGTGTGTGTGTGTGTGTGTGTGTGTGCGCGCGCGCGCTGGATGTGTAAAGTACATCAGGCGGTTTGATTGGACAGCAGCGTGTTATTATCCCCCCTGTCAATGTCAGTCTTCATACTGGGTCTGAATTCAGCCGAGGGGGCAACGTGGGAGCGAGAGGCTGGCAAATGTGTGTCAGTTCACCCAAACCAGGAACTCGCTGTCTAGGAACTTACAGTGGTCGGGACACGGGGGGGGGGGGGTACAGTTAGGTGTGACATGAGGACAGAGGAGCGCGGTCCAAATGGGGCTGCGTCTCTGACGGGGCACGTCCGCCGCGCGCACTTCCGACAAACTGAGCGTCGCGCAGGCCGACCTGAGGAGGACAGAAGAGTGGCAGGTGGCACTGCTCGATTATTAATGCCATCGCAGCGCCTCGATCCGGCTCCTGAAACCGCACAAAGATGCCGGCGACGGCGTATCACACCCCTCCGACCATACCCCCTCATAGGTCGATTCATTCCATTCCCCTGAAGTCCGTCGGGGAGGCAGGAGCCTGTCGGGCGTCGTGCGTCATGGTGATGAATTGACGCGCTGCCAGTATTTTGGGAGGCACGAGTCATGTGGCGGTAGGTGGCTACGTGACTGGCTTCTCCGCGAGTATGGACTACACACATCGGGCGGGCGGCTCTGCGCTGCACATGGCATCTGAAACGGCTCAAGTGTAACACCAGGGGGCAGCAGATTGTTTCTCCTGTACAGCTGATCAGGATTCAACAGTAACTTTGTTTTCGGAATATATGATGTGACTCGACATTATCTCGTTGTCTTTGAGGCAAGACGTCAAATATTTGACATCATCAACTCATGATGACTCATCAATCCACAACAACACTTTTGTTTTGTCAAGTTCATTACACCAGTTGCAGAAGATATAAGGAGCAGACTCGATGGATGTGCTTCCTTTCTGGTAGCTGATCAAAGTTCAACTCGTTCAATTAGAAAGTTAGCCATCATTTTCTGTGCATCAGTGTTTGCTGAATATAATATAATGAGACATCTTGGAGCTTGAACATCCATTATTTTGAAACTGTTTAATATTGCTCATATTCAAACATATCAAGTCAAGAAAAAACAGCCAGCTCCGACACAGGCCTGCCCGACAGGCTCAATATATATATAGATGTGTAACAATAGCCAGAATCTCTTCCGCTAATAGAAATCACAAAGAAAAGACTGTGCTTCACACGGAGCAGGCGGACCACAGCAGTAACTCGGTACATGACGGCGACCCTTTAAGCCTCAGCATTGATCGATCGATTGCATCAAAGGTTAACTCACCGTTACAGCATCTTGGATTAAGTAACACACATTTTGATTATTGACAACAGTACCAGTGACTACAAGACTCTGATACTTTTGCAAACAGAATACGCCACAAAAAAAAATGTAACCTCACAGTGTGTACTTTAAGGTTCGTGGTGATTCTGTTCAAGTTTCACCATACAACTGTCCGTTTCATGGTACAGGTTGAGAGAGTTTAATCAAAAGAAAAGTAACCCAAACTCTGCATGATCTTATAAATTATTTTTGGAATACACAGGAACTAGTGGCTGTGGTAGCGCAGGGCTGCGACCTTTAAAGCACAGAGACACATACAGTTGCATAGATCCACATAATAATCCAGCCTCGTAAAAATAAAAAGAGCAATGCATTGAAGTGCTACAAACAAAACAGCAAGGCACCTGCCTCTTGATTCATCAGCAGGAGAAACAGCATCTGTGCACAGTAAATGTTGGAGAACAAGTAGCTATTTGGACACTAGATCAAATCTAACTCGTGGTAGTGTGTGTACAGTCAAGTCGGAAGATAGGTAATGCCCAGTTTGTCCAGCGACAAATGGAAGAACTCTGTGAGATCACGTCAGCCCAACTCTCTAAACACAAAGGAATCTTTGGGGTTGTAAGCAGTATGAAAGTCATAGCAAGTGCACACACTTTGGTTTTATAAAGCCCAAGCCCTTTCACTCGTCACTGAAGCGGAGTCGGTTGAAGGCCTCTAGGATGTACTCATTGGTCTCTGAGCCTCCTCCAGTGCCAATACGCAGTACTTTGCTGGAAGGGACGTCCTGCTTCAGCTTTCGCTTGCTGAGGACCACAGTGTCTTCGTCCCCCTCTGTCTCGGGACCTGTAAGCAGGAAGTAGGCAGCGTGGCGTCCACGCTCCAACAGCGTGGCTGAGATAACAAAAAACACAAATAGTCACAAAGTGTGGTTTTCTTTATCCCTCCAAGCACAGCCACACATTGCTGTAGTTAGATGAGCATAGACAAATTCAAGAGCACCTTTAAATGTTACGATGTGGTCCAGGACATTGGCGGACTCGAGAAGAACTTGAGAGTAGAGCGGGTGCAGCATGTAAGACCGTTGGTCACTGGTCAAAGGGATCTAGAAGGAAATTTGAGTCAAATCAGCATCTTGTGGATCTGAAATCAAGTTACAAATCAGTAACACACGTCTTTTCCATAAAGACAGTGTACTTACTGAAGAGTTGGTCTCTGAGGGCACTATGCCCCAAAACACAAAGATTGAAACGAAGTTGCTGGTGTGTATTGAGTTGGGCCTTGGTGCGTTCGGAGTGGACAAAAGACTGACTTCCCACAGCACAGCACCAGACTCCCCATCAAGAATGATTATCTACGCATAAAACGGAAAGTTGTACAATTTATGCATGATTCAAATTGAGCACCGTGTCAGAGGCGCTGGACATAGGAAATACAATGTGCAATATTTGTACACATTACACCCAACTTACCTTCTTCGTGTAGTTGCCGATATTGTCCTCAACAACAACATCAAGTAAACTGTCTTTGTTAAAGTGACCAAACGAGGGTTCGCTGGGTGAAGGAGAACACAGAGGAGAAATGTATCTGACTCATTAACCTGGTTATTAGTAAAAGTATGAACATAATTAATTGTAGGGGTTTTATAGGCTTGCTTATCATTACAAAATGACTACATTATTTTCAGCAGGTTATGAGATCTCTGACTTTCCCAGTAGTGAATGAAGAGCATCAATCCACAATCTGATTCCCAGCTAAAAACATTATTTTCCTATTGTGATATTTTTTATTTTATTTCATTTATTCTGCTATAATCACCTGACTTACCCTTTCTTCTGCACACACAGTATATACATATTATTCCAAATTATTACCCGACAACATAATGTGCCAGAAAATGTTGGGGTTGTTAATAAGAAGTTCAAAATTATTTGATACTAAATTAAATGTGTATCTGGATCAAAAAACGCTTTATCTATAAATGCCTGTTTTCTTGTATTTTTCTACTAATTATTTCAGATCTAATTCATCTGTGAAACAAACAAATGGAAGTGATACCCAAGGACTGAGCTGGTATTATATCGCCACAGTAGATGCAGACTTTTTCCATCGACCAATGCCACCTCCTTCCAAGACACAAGCAGCAGGTTGGATGAATCGTCTCTGTCTTCTGTTCTGACCACTTGTCTCACCAAGTCAGACCTATAACGTAGAAATAAATACAAGAGAATGTCGCAGGCCGAAGCCACAATTATTATTAAAGTGAAACCCATGTTGGCAAATAATAATAATTAAGAGTTTAATGGAGTGGCCTTCTTACTCGTAAATGGGTTGGCAAATAATAATAATTAAGAGTTTATTGGAGTGGCCTTCTTACTCGTAGATGGGTACCAGGCCAGATGTGGCACTAGCTTTTATCTCCCAGTGTTTATCCTTCTTGAGGCTGACCTCCATCCCTGCTTTAGCCTTGGTAGCAATCCTCCACAGTGCCAGCCCATACAGGCCAGTGTCTGTGTATGGAGACAAGATGATATCAAGAGAAATGTTCATCCATCTTTACTCTATGCATGCATCTATGTAGAGGAGCTCAAAGTCAGTTCACTTTTCCTGTGAAACCAAAACGAAAGTTGTCATAAAAAAAAATCAATGCATGTGGTGAGGATAGGATAATTGGGGAAGAGGTCTCTTATTGTAAGGACAATGCACAGAAATGTGTCCTTTTTTTATAAAATGAAAGGTGTTGAACATGCTGTCAAAAAAAAACACAGAAAGGGGTCTTTAAAGTGCTACACAAATCTACTTTATCAGGGCATATATGCCCTGATGAGCACCATATCATGCTGAGCCACTTTTCCAACATGTAATGAAATAATGGTCTTTCAAATTCCTTATAACTTCAGGTTATTATCTGTTTTAGTTCTACAGGGTACTGTCGGGGAAATTAGAATGTGTAGTCTAGTTGCGAAGGTTGGTTGCCCTTTGTCCTAAATTTACTGAGACAGAGACAGAGTGTTTCTATGGAGACAGCCATTCTGTCTGTTTGTTGACAACATAATTCTGAGAGAGCTGAATACATGCACAGAGACTGGAGATAGGCACGTTTTTGGGACACCATGCACTGACCAATTGTTGATCTGTGTAATGAAACAGAAATCTCCTCAAAATATTGGGCTCTTGAAATAAATATATCTGCTTAAGACATCCACGGTCTCAGTCTTCCTGATTCAACTGCATCAATTTTTCCATGACAGACACCTGTTAGCCCTGCTTATACAGTGCAGCACTATCCTATTAGAAGAAATTAGCTGGAGATATGCTGTAACCTGTTGGGATTTTCCATAACCCATTTCAGATGCAAACCTTTTTGGAGCAGTACGTAGTGAGAACCCTCTGTTGTGCGATGGAGAAGATGTTGGTGTGTCTCTGTGGAGTCGAGAGTCACCGTGGAACCGATCTGGACACCCGTCTTCCCTGAGAGGAAAACCAGCTGGGTCTGCAGATACGATGGGACATAATGAAACAGGGTGAATTATATTTTGGTGCAAAATCAATAAATGATGTCGCTGCCAAAGCGTATTGTTTTCATATTAGAGCCCAGTTAATGGACCTGTTGACAGACGTTAATACCACGGCTGAACAGGGCTTATGTTACGCGGGAGACAAATACATGTAGCTGTGATAAATAACCCTGCTGATGTTGACCTGTGTTTTATCAGATGCCACCAGAGCCAGATCGTCGACCTTGTCTCCATCCAGATCGGGGATGCTCAGAACAGGCACCGTGCTGTGCAGACCAGAGGGATGAGGCTGCTGCCAACAGATTTCCCCTGTACATAAAACACACCACAAAGGAACAGAGCACTCAGTCTGACTGAGTATATCAGACTATACAACAACAAGTACAAATTCCCCTGAAGCATGAAAGTTCTTTCTTGACCTTGGGGATAGTAGTAGTTACAAAATAATCTTATCTCAAGGTCCACTTACTTACTTTTCTCTGAGCTTTTAACTGCATCTCAGGCATCGTCAGCAGATAAAGCTTAATCGGTATTGTCTATGATCGGTGTACCAAAGTACCTCTTGCTTGTTACTAGAACTTATACTGTTTCTTTAATGGTCACATGGTGTTAGATCCTTGCTTTGTGACTGAAGTGAGAAAACAACTTTTCTGCATTATCAATCATACATGTGTTGGGATAAAAATGAATTAGGTAATTTATAGTATCCATCATACAGAGAAACCAAATCATTCACAAACCAGAGTATTTGTCAATGGCTGTTAGCTGGTCAGAATGGGACAGCAGGCAGTCCCAGGTTCTGCTTGATTCTTTCTCCAGGCCGCACTGGGCCCAGTGGAACTCGGGATGCAGTGGACGCTCCCACAGCGTCTCTCCATCTGTCCCATCCACCGCTAACACAAACACACATGGCGAAGGCAGACCTGGAAAAGCACACACAGAAACAACCATCATACAGAGTGACCATATTGTGTAAACAATCAAATTATTGTGTCTTCATGGTTTCACTGAAATTGAAGAACACTTAACACCTGCATCAGCACACGTGTTGTTCGGGCTGCCTTCTCTCGTTTCGAGGACAAACAGGGCGTCCAGCACCTTGTCTCTGCTTGCAGCTTCGACAGCCAGGAAGTCAAAGGTCGCTGTGGCCGACAGAGCAGACATTAGTCTCACGTCCAGGACAACGCCAAGCAGTCAAATGCTCACACACACCGTCATACACACCCGCTTCGGAGAAAGTCCTGTTCCAGGACACGAGATACTGCGGTCTGACCGGACAGGGAATGATGAAGGAGAAGGCAAACACGATGGTGAGACAGAGGAACAGGGAGAGGAAGAAGACTGCAGTTCGCCAGTGGGTCAGTTTGGCAAAGCCTAAAGCCTCCTTACAACTCTTCTTCTTCTTCAGCTCTGTCGCTGATGGTGCTGTTCCTGTCTCTGCCCCTTCCTCTCCCCTCTTCAGAGGGTCGCCCTCGGTGGCATGGTCTGCGGTCTCCATTGTCGCCTCAATGCATTACTGATCTGCATGACAGAGGGTAGGGTTTACCGTTCAACACTCTTCATGGAATACAAAAGGAAATGCTCCCATTGTGAGGAGCAGTTTGCTTCTGTACCTGACGCATGTGCCAAAGTTAAACAGCTACAATAACAAACAAACCTCGCTGGCCTTCACACAAGTAGCACATGAAAAAAAAATACCGAAGGCATCAGTGTCAGTCCAGCTATTTTTTTGCTGCAACGACCTTTCTGGAGCTGGGCCTATTCAAAAGGTGCCAGCTGTGACTCCAGAGATTTCTCAGCACGAACGACACAGACCCATAACGGACAATCGGCTAGCACAACCAGCTATTTGTTATGTAGCCACAGGCATATTACTCCATTTGGAAACATTAGAAAGGGCATTTTCTGTCAAAATCATTTTAAAACTAAATGAATAGACCGCGTGGTGTTAGCTATATGTGGCCCAAGAGGAACGTTTACTCTCGTAACTACTTAGATCAAAGCTAACGGATGTAGCCCATGGAATGGCTTTGATCTTGGGAGTTCCCAAGATCCGCGGTTAACACCTGGTTAGTTCACAAACCTGTTGGACAAAGGCCCACTATCTGGAGTTCAAAGAAACACGAACATAGACTCGGAAAAAAAACAGTTGTTCTTACTTTCCTCTCCACCGTCGTCTCCTGTGGTCAGTGTTCAGAGAGTATGAGGCCTGACCATGAGGCCTGACACACCGACGACGAAGTTGCCTGTCAACCTCCGCTGCGTAAACAAATGACAATGGGTTTTAATGTTTCGGATTTGTCTGTCAGGTAGCGCGCTCACGCTCACCGGGTTGAATGTCTCTTTTTTTTGACAGAAATTGTTTAAAACCGTTAGCGTTGATATTAAGATTCCTCTTACCAAAATCTTGATATAACCCGGAGTAAGAGGGGCTACCGGGAATCACGAATTATTATCAACTATTGCCTGACAGGTTAAATTCTGGGGGAAACAAATAGGCGTTTTTCCTGAGTTTCGTTGAAGACTCTTTCATTGGCTAATTCACTTGCCATGAAACAATACTATTGGTCGATTTCAGACAAAAGACCCTCCCTTTAGCGTCGACTAAACCGGAACCTTTGGACGGGCTCTGTCGTCACTTCCCTGGTGGAGAACGGAAACTGGCGAATCCACGAAATAGCGAAAAGCTTCGAGGGGTGATGCTTGGACGAATATATTATCGAACCACATAACCTAAATACCAAGGACCTGCTTTCAGTTGATACGTTTTATATAGAGCCGTCGACAGAAGACCCACAAATGTCTGCCCAAGCTCAAATGAGAGCGCTGCTCGACCAGCTGATGGGAACAGCGAGGGATGGTGAGTTGCCGTAGCACGCTAGCTGTGCTAGCTAGCCAAGATGGAGCCACTGCTGAGGCAGGCTGGTGTTGTCGTGTGATGGGCAGACCTGCATGAATGGATGTACTGCAGAGGGCTGTGTAAACTACTTTGACTTTAGACTCGAAAGAACCTTCACGGATCAACGCTAGGATTTAATGTTTGCATCCCCTGTGGCAAATTCTAAATTTAAAGACGTTTTAGTTTCGCGTCTACCCCCGTTACAGTTGACCTCAATCGCAGCTCGTAGCTAAGTTAGCAAATGCGAATGTTTATGTGACGTTGTGGATCCCTCCGGCGCCATGCTGCTTGGCACCATTGGACGACATACAGCAAGACTTCCGACTCGGTCACGAATAGACGTGTAACTACGAGACAAAGTGAATTCCACTACTTTACAATACTCGTGTGACGAGCTCGCACGAGGCCTACCTGTTGGGTCTGAATCCCAGGGGAGGACTCCGACGACCTGCGTTATAACCACATACATCCTAATACATTCATTTTGGAATCCTTTTATACGAATGTTAATTAATTAACTGTCAATCATACACAGGCATAACAGTTAATCATAGCATATACCTGAAGCTTGGTGTATTTTTGAATGAGAAATGCTCAACAACTAATTCATAATTGAAGGAACTGAACAGTACTGCACTTGCCTCTGAATTTAAGTAGAGTAGCATTTTTTTTAATAATATGAAACTCGTGTCTCTGCGATCTAGTATATTTTGTGTAGATGTCAAATGTGTATCGTTTTTTAGGTTCTCCTGTCAATATTACTACCAATGCAATTATTGGTGATTATAGATGCTAAAATACAATTTTAGTATTAACGTTCAGCCATTTGGATGCAAACATTAAAGGATAATTCAGCTGATTGTCATTGGCAGAAAACAACAGCGTCGGCTCTCCTGTCATTTTCTAAAAAGGAGATTCATCCCGACAGTTGGTAAAATGATGACAGCCCTTTAGATAATCTTAAAACAAGTTGTTAATTGGAGCTATACAGTAAGAGTGACTTTGTGTTGTGCGTTTGTGGGTGTATGTGTGATGAGAATGATATCAAATTCTTCCCGTACATTTGTTGCATACAAACTGAACAATTGTGGCCCCTTTATTTTATTCATTAAGGTTCAGTGTATCTTTGCCAGCCTACATCAATCTGCAAAGGAGTTGCAGAAAAGCCTCATGTTCATCGAGCCGTGAGTCACACATAATTTTTAAAGCTGTTATGATGAATATCCAAACAATTTGTTTGCCTTCCGGAAGTTATTGTAGCCTTTTTGTAATCAAACAAATGGGTTAATCTTCAGTGGCACAAGAATTACAATTTGGAGTAGTATTCTACAGTCTGAGCTAAGACGTCTGGTCGCGTTGAAATCCAAACGAAATCCAAATCGTCTGTTTTCAGAAGGCAATTTTTGCATTCAGTCGAAACAAACACTTTGCACACATCATTTACAATCTGACTTGTGTATGACTCCCAACTTCTTACTACAGGTATGGGCAAGAAAACTGTTCCCATTTATACTTTTCTACAGCGGGTTTAAAATTCTGCAGCTGAGGTCTTGAAGATGCAGAAGGGTACAGTATGTGGTGCAGATCGCAGTGTGTATAAACTAATTTTTTTGTCCTTGGATTTCTTTTGTATTTTGTTTTTTTCTTCAATGTTTTCTATTTGTAAAGGTCTTCGCTGGAACATTTGTCTGAAGTGTTTACATCTCTTGTCACAGTCTTAATAGCAGGTTTTCCTGCATAGCCTTATTTCCAACTAATGTGATGATATGTAATGAAAATGTTAAAGTCAAAGTAGTTTTATCTATATTGGTTGAATCAAACAACCATTCACCAGTAATGTGTCCTTCTGAGCTCAATCCTTTGATGCTCCATGTTTACAGAGTGGGCGTTGAGCCTGATCACAAGTTAAACTGAATCAAGGCTCTATTATTTCCACATTTTTATCAAGGTTTGGGTAAGGTAAACATCAACAATAACAGGAAGTGTAACATACATGCAGAGCCACAAGTAACAGCTACAATGTTGACATAAACATGGTCTACTAGATGCACATTTAGTTTTTTACTGGTAAATATTTTGTTGCACTGATACAGTGCAAGGGAAAACTTTGACAATTGGAAGTCTTCACACAGGCACATAATCCTTGTACGCAGTTATATTGAGAGATATCTGCTCAATTAATTAAATGCAGTTCCAGTTTTATATATGTGAATGTATTAAAGCACTGGCTGCCTCGCACTTGCTACCAAATATGTGAGGTCTTTCTCACTGGTTGTCTTTTGGATTGTTTCAGGCGATGAGACGAGGCAGAGGGTCAAGTACTCTGATGAGCGAGTCTGCAAAAGTCATCTTCTCAACTGCTGTCCACATGACATCCTGTCTGGAACTGTAAGTGTGCCCCAGTGCTTTTTTTCTTCACCCACACTTAAAAGCAATTTATATTTTAAGATGCTAATTTTGCTGTTTATTTTTTGGTGATAGCGTATGGACCTGGGAGAGTGCACCAAGATTCACGACCTGGCGCTTCGGGCAGATTATGAAATTGCCTCCAAGGATAGAGATTTGTTCTTTGAGCTTGACGTAAGTGTTGTCCTACTGTAAATAATACATGTGTTAAGAAATGTCGCCCTGTTTGCACAAATTGCATTTTTTTTCAAGTTGTTTTGTTTATCAAAGATTGAATGTTGCTTTTGTGGAGGAATGGCTTGTACAAAATGCTTCCTCCTTAATGATCGAGTAGCTACTTGCCATCACCAGATTGCAGGCACAAAATGGCTTTGGTTTTTTGACCGGCCATTTTAGACGGCATGCAAAAAGTAAACAAAAAGAAGTGTGTTGGTCCCAGTTTTCATTCTAGATATTTAGGATCAACAGATTTATATTTTGGAAGAATTTTTCCTTCTCTGGGTCTTTGTCATTGCATTGTTTCCACTGGTCATTTAGAAGTAAGCCCTAATAGTAGTAGTTGGAGTCAGCATTTGTTAATAAATTGAGATGTTGGTTCAGTTCCCAATAGCAGTTGCTATGAGCAACCAAGGCAAAAAAGATATTATTAACTGAGCATCTGGTCAATGGAGCAAACGGTCATAATACTGGTCATGTGTCCCACTCAAGGACACAATTCATACTTATATGATGCATATAAAGTTTACCCCACCATAAGCACCTCAGAAAAAGACCCATGAATTGATTGCTTTGATTGTTGTATTATAAAGTCTCTTTCTCAAATGTTTTTTTCACTCTGAAAGGCGGTGGATCACCTGGAGTCATTCATTGCCGACTGTGACCGGAGGACAGAATTAGCCAAGAAGCGCCTTGCTGAGACCCAAGAAGAGATCAGTGCTGAGGTTGCAGCAAAGGTGAGCAAACAGATTTTGAAGAAAACAACATGAAAGCCATGAATTACATTCAGACTATGTTTTGTGCAGGACAGAGCCAGGTGTTAATTGTGATGTTCTGGGCTGTGTTGTGCAGGCAGAGAAGGTTCATGAGCTGAATGAAGAAATAGGAAAGCTGCTGGCCAAGGCTGAGCAGCTCGGAGCTGAGGGAAATGTGGACGAGGCACAGAAGGTCCTGCAGGAAGTGGAGAAGGTCCGCGCCAGGAAGAAGGATGCAGAGGTGAGGAAGGACAACTCAGGAAATACTTTCTGTTTAGTGCAGCGGGCGCATTTTATTCCTTATATAAATATTTAAACCATCTGATTCCTTAACGCCCTCTCTCTCTGTCTCCTCAGGAAGAGTATAGAAACTCGATGCCGGCCTCAAGCTTTCAGCAACAGAAGCTTCGGGTGTGTGAGGTATGCTCTGCTTACCTGGGTCTCCATGACAACGACCGTCGTTTGGCCGACCATTTTGGTGGGAAGCTTCACCTGGGCTTCATCCAGATCAGAGAGAAACTTGACCAACTAAAGGTATTATTCAGCCTGCCACCATGTAAAATCCTAAATAAAGTATATCTGGGAGTGACAATGGGCCGATTATTAAAAACATCCAGAAAAAACAAGTCCAGAGTTTGGACGAAAGAGCTTTCACCTCTAATTGGGTACTTTGATTTTATTTTAACAGAAAACTGTGGTTGACAAGCAGGAGCAAAGGAACCAGGAGCGCTTAAAGAGACGAGAAGAGCGGGAGAAAGAGGAACAAATGAAGAAGAGGTGGGTGCAGGCGTTTAATATTCTGATGACATTCATGGAATTCATGTGTTGTATGAAGTGTTTTTTTCAGTGCTCAAACTTGCGGTTTTGTTCTCTGCTTATTTTAAAGGACCAGATCACGAAGCAAAGAGCAGAGAAGGTAAGTACATTGCATTATTTTCTCCTCCCACATTTTAAATTGGTTGTTCTGCGGAAAGGGTTTGATTTGATGTAAATTATAAATTATATTATTATAACAAGTGTTATCTCTCGCTTTCATCAGGTCCCGTTCTCGTGACCGCAGGAGGCGGCGCTCACGCTCCACATCACGGGACAAGCGCCGCTCACACTCGCGCTCCAGGGAGAGGAGGCGGCGACACCGCACCCGTTCCCGCTCCCGCAGCCGTGGCCACCGTCACAGCCACGAGCAGAGCTCCAGACACAAGTACAGTTCTCACCGAGCCCCCACACAACACAAGTAGCATGAGTTGCAGTCACTGTTGCAGCTTTTCCGAAATTTTCTTTCTTTTACTTGTTTATAAGAACAAAATAGAAAATGTGTTGCCCTCTGAGGTTTGTTCCTCTGTGGTCAGACAGTCAAAGGGAAAGGTGATGTGTATGTGAGGCAAGATTTGATTCTAGTCAAAACAACATGCAAGTTTTGTGTGTAACTGTACAAGAAATCATTCATATCTGATTACGTCACACAGCAATCGATGTCAAAATAAATATTGATACTGTTACCTAAACATCAAGCAGAGAGTTGTACATACATCTTGTTGTAAATCTGAAATAAACCCACCAGGCTGACGATAATTGGGGCTGTTTAAACAAATTTTGGGAGTCAAATATAGTAAGAATATTTAAAAAATCAAACTTATTCAAATTCTGTAATAACTATTCAAATATATCTTCTGTTGCTGGTATTATGTCAAAATATATCATGTTATAATTTGCTTAGTGTACTTGGATTTGTGTTAACTCTCTGAACATCTGGTCTGGTCACTCAGGTCTTCCAGGGACCAAGAGCGCTCGTCCAGAGACCGGTCACGGGAGCGAGACAGGAGGGATGGCATGAACGGAAGATCGGACTCCCGTCGGGCAGACGACCGGGACACGGGGGACTTCTGAAGACCCGACACCCTCGACCACTGACACACAGTCTCCTCCTGTCTCTCTGGTTAACGTAACACTCTGTCTTTGCCTTGACCCCTTTGTTCTCCTGCCTGCCTCCTTCCTTTGCTTTGACATCTAATGCCGCCGACACAGAGCGTACATATACCTGAAATATTGTATTGAGTCAATAATCTAGCATCCAGATAAATCAGATTGCATTTTGGGTGGCAGGACTAGTTATTGATCCGTAGTGGAGTGTATTGTAATACCCACATCTGTAATCTGGTGGCTGTCTGTCCAACACGTCCCGTGTCTTGTTATAAACTCCCCTACAATGATTCCAACAGATGCAGCAAATTTTAACCAATGATCTGCTGGATTGAAGCATAAAATGGAACTGATCCACATTCTTTGATTATTAGCGGATGGTCGTTTGATACAGAATCTCTGTAAATATTTTGTGGGCCTACTGATTGTCATGGTGTGAAAATCCACATCCGATCAAGAAGTTTTTTTTTTTTATCTCCCTCTGCTTTGAGTGCAGTTCTTGAATGTTTGTCCACATATTGGTCTCAATTCAAAATGAACACTCTTAAATTGGTAATATTAGCATTAACTTTCTCTCTTGTTGTCCAAATCAATTTTTATTTTATGCTGCAAGTAGTGAAGGGAATCTTTTCCGTTATTTTGGCCAAGTTAATGCTTGTTTTTAGTTTGTGTCTTGTTTTAAAATTTGTTCTAGCTTCATTTCTTTTAATTTAAATTGATGAGAGTATGTGGCAGCATGTGAAGTAGGTTCAGAAATTATACATTGGAAATTCAATGCTGAGAATACACACTTTATGGGTCGAGTTGACAAATTTCTTTGTGTAGATTTATACTTAAATGCAGACCAACTTTAATGGATGCATTGCTTTACCTAATGTGTGAAGTTATGTTTATTTTCTGCTGGAAATCTTTCTTTTAAGTCTCAATTAAAAACTACCATTTTATTTCTTATTGTGTCAAGGCATATTAATCATGGTTGATTGTTTAACAAAGATAGGTTCCATTCAAGTTCGTCTTGTACTATGCAGAAAGGAAAGAAAACTATTCGCATTTAAACAAACAAGATAATTTAAAAATGATGTACTTTAATGTTAAAATATTAATTTTTCCACAGCACCTGCTTGTATTAATCTCTTAAAGTAATTAGGTTCGAGCATGATGCATTTTTTCGTAGACAATCTTTGATCATCAAGGGACTGTTACACTTCTGGTCTCTGGTAACTATAATTTAACAAGGCGCAATTTCCACCATTGTGCTATGTGAACACAATCCTTGATCTGAAACTCTTCATGATGTTGCCCCCTGCTGCTCACAGTGTGCTGCTCTCCAGCTTCAGATCGACCTTCATCTTCTGTTTCTCCATGACTGTCTCCAACTCTGTGGCCCGTCTGGCATCCTGCAGGGGAAAAGGCAATTTAACACAGATTGTTTTAAATCAACAAGCAACCTGTGAGCTAATCTGGTGAAAAACGATAGTTGGAGAGGTTTGAATAACCCCTCTGCCACAGAGTTCAAAAGGTATTAATGTGGGACCTTGGTGTTTAATGATTCATGACTTGGCTATGTACTGATGTCATGACAAAGTCAAATAAGTTATAATCCCTAATTACCTATGATTGGACTATAAAATATTGGGTCTATTCCATGTTTCGGATACAAGTGAAATTATATATTTAATGAAGTAATTCTTGCATGTAGTTAAATCGGGTTTTTAAAACATTTTCTATTTAACTACCTGGCTGGTTCAAGCGTATGAAATAATGATTGGCATTGTATTCAGGCAAGAAGACTCGAAACATTACTCTGTTACTAAGCTGAAAGTTTGAGTTATTGCAGCATTATGCCTTAGGCTGAAACTTGCTTAGGTCTTTAGAACATAGTTGAGCATTTTACAAAATGAGACCAGAAATACCCTATGGGACAGAATACAAACAAAACAACATTTTCCTACATTGTTCATTTCAGATAAAGCCTGCATTTCCATTAGTTGAGTTAACTGTTAAGCATCATCCTATCTGACCCAAACCTGGATTAAATTGTTGGCTCAAATACTATCTTCTCTTAGCTGACTCTTAAATCTTTTTCTGCACTTGTTCTGAAACATATCTGTGCATATTTGGACTGTGGCTTGCTGCCCAAATTGGTTATTTTGTCTTTGATAAACTTTGATGACAACTTGAACTACCTCCAGCAGTGCTTTCTGCACATTGAGCTGACTGTAGACTCTGGCACCCTCGTCTGGAATCACAGCCCGTAACTCCTCCTTGTTGAGGGAGAAGAGCTGGGCGCCCGTCAGCACTCCCAGACATGACACCGTCCTGAGGGACAGTACAGTATGTACATATGACTCACAATTAACTAACCCGGAGCTGCTACTGTACAAATTTTTCATCCATATCAATCTTGCACGAGAAAATAACCAATTCACTATCATTTTTGTCAAAGGTGGCCACGTGTCATGACCTCTTTGTGAGTAAACATGGCAGTACTTATGTGTATTAAACAGCAAGTGGCAGCCAGTAGCTGAGATCCACTCACGGTTCACTGAAGCCTTTCCCTCTGAGCCACTCGGCCACTTCCTCTGGAGGAGAGTGGAAGTCCAGAGGAACGGATGTCTCTGAGGAGCGAGGGATGACCAGAGGTTTATGTAGGTTCGTCTTCCCGTTGGTCAGCCTCTGGAGCAGCTCGTCGTTCACCAACATGACTGAAAAGATTGAAGGTGACACAATTTCATCAATTTAATGTCAGCCTTGTGTGCTCAAACTATACTGTAACCACATAACTTAGGTTAACAAAACAAATACTAATAATTTACTTATTCGTGTGCATTTTGTTGGCTCTTGTGTTATTTTGTGAGTGTTATTCATGCCGGACCACAAGATATTTATTTTTAATTATGTTCCTTTTTTAAAAACTAAATTCACAGGTCATCAGCGTCCTAAATACAGTAATAAGGATGTGAGTAATCTGCTTTTAAAAAAAATAATATATATATATATATATATATCTTCTGAGGAAGATTGTGCGTCTGAACATCCAGATGAGAGTTTGTTCCCTTCAATTTGAGGTTTAAGGATTTTGGCTCAGTTATAAAAAAATCATAAAGGCTCTATACACCCATTCGGTTCAAGTTGTACTTGAACCGAATGGGTGTCCTTTTTAGTATTCTGTTAAAACTTTGTATCATTACCTCTGTGTACCATTAAAAGAAGGCATTCTATTTCATCCATCCCTTATTTTTTGCTTTTCATATCTCATTCACACATACACAGTCACTGTGCCAGAGACAGTCTGGGACATTGCAGATCCCAATACCTTAATGTACTTATCACTGCATTTATGTGAAGCACTCAAGTCCCCTGTAACCATTTGGTACCTTTATCCGAGTCCTCTGCGGCTGACATTTGCTGGTTGTATGGTGGTAAGCTGCGTGGGCGCTGTGGGGAGTGGGTGGGTGCCTGGGGCAGAGCAGGAGGGCTGGGTAGGACTACAGAAAAAGTCTTGGCGAGGGGAGGCGGGGCGGGAGCCTGCAGGAATGTGGAGCAGAGAGAAGAAAACCCTGTAATTCACACAGGCGTTTACAGGTGAGAGCAGCAGGCTTCTGTGCTTGTGAGAGCCAAGTGTGCATACATGCATGTGTGGGTGTGTTTTTGTGTCTTACACTGGGGGGTTTGTTGGTGACCGGGCTGTCTATGTGAGTTATGGGCTCCAGGATGTTGAAGGGGACAAAGCCTATCTGGCTGAACCGATTACGACACTTCCACCAGCGCTTGGATGATTCAACCACCTGTCATACAAGAAGTTAGTCAGTCAGCAAACTGTCGGGTTTAACAACAATAACTGCATGTTTACTAAAGATTTTCATCCAAAAAACTTACTATCGGCATTATTCACAGGATGCAAATTCTAGAATAATAAAATTAATCACAAACAACAATAATGAAGCTTCAAGATGGATTCCTCAATGCATCATGAACACATATTTTACTTTGTAATTGTACATGATCTTCTTGGTTACATTACCTCAAGTGTCTCCCCCTGCTGCACTGAAAGCTCGCTGCTGTTCCTGGCTATGAAGTCATAACTGCAGCTGTAGAGTCTTTCGGGATCTTGCGGGAGTGTGCTGGCGTCTCTGAGAGGGAGAAAGGAGACAGATGTTGTTGTCGTCGTGCAGTTGGGGGTAAATAAGAGAAACTGATTGATCTGCTTCTATATCAAGGACCTACGTTTCATCGCCGACGTGGCTGTCTGGAGGACCAACCAGCTGATGTGGGTGAAGACAACGGGACACACAAACACACACACACGCAAAGAGAGAGAGAGAACCAGTGGTCAACATACACAGGGACAGGGATGGTTGACAAAATATCTTTTTCCGAGTTGAGCTTTCACAAGAATAGATGGGCTTTTTTCTCACCAGGGTTGAACAGGTTCCTAAATGTTAAACAGACCTGAATTTGTGATGGTGTGAGTTTCTGCATTGTGTTTTGGTTTCATAGATATTCAATGCAGACAAAGTCCTTGTGAGAACACTTTCAATTAAAGAGATTTAAGAGTGGATTATTGAATAACTTCCACAACACTACTATTTTAAGTTTAAGTTGCTGTGTGTGCAAACTATACAGGGAACTTAGGCAACTAACGGAAAGTGCAGCTCTAGCATTTTTTGCACTTCATTTCTGTGTGTTGTATTTTTACTCGCTCATATTTCGAGTGCTCTTCTCCTCCGACACACAATGGAGCAATGTGTCGAATCCATTTCCTACGCAGGTATTCCGTACCTCTTGTTGTACTCGGAGGGCTTCATGTTTGTGCTGTGACTCCACAGGATCTTCCCAAACCTGCCCGTCTGCTCTCAAGGCTTCTGGTTTCCAACCGTCCAAGAACACAGGGGTGTATGGAGCTACAGGCCCCCGGATCTGAGAGCTGAGAGAGCAGGGAGGGTTCATTCTGTCTTTTTTTTTTTAACCAAGCTTATATTAATGGTTACAACAATTATTTGTTGCCAGTACAAAATATCCTCATACAACATTTTCATGCCTGAGAGATCCACATAAATTATAAGTTTAACAATTATATTGTATATACTACAGCAAAATTCCACATTAAAACGTTATGGTATTAAACAGTTCTTCAAAGCAAAATGCAGCTGTGTACAGTGAAAGAATCTGTATTATATAACCATTCCATAAGCTATATTTATTAGTTTAGATAAACAACTTTATTCCACCATCAAAGAACAAAATTAATGTTGGTTTAAAAAGGGCGCTGGTGGCTGGCAGTGACTGACCGAGAGTGTGTCCAGTTTGGACCCAGAGACCTCCACAGCTGCCTCTCCTCGTCGTTCAGGTTGTCGTCTAGCAGGGACACAGCGGAGCTCGTCATGGCGGGGCTGGACAGTGAGGCTCCCAGAGCTGGTCCTCCGGTTGTTTTCACCATCTGTTCGCACGCAGACAAAGACAAAACCTTTCGTTGATGCCCACAGTCGGCAAAAAAACGACCTGACACTCGAGGTCCGACAGCTACTGAGCTCAGACAAAGTGAGGTTGACTTCTATCCTGCTGATTGGGAGATTGGAAAACACAACTTCTCCCTTTTGGGACACAAATTGAGGCTTCCACTCACACAAAAAGAGGTGGGACACCGTTCAAGACTTGCAGACAGACTTTGTGTTTTCCATTCAGGCATGCCAATGTACAAAAATCCAACACACCCATTCCACCCTTTGACTGTTTGGACTGATTCATACCTGTAGAAAAACTGAGGCATACATCAACTGAGACACCCTTGAAATTCCCTGTATGATTATGTAATTTTGAAATTCATTAAATACTGTGTATTCTTGAATTCCCTCACGTTTCTGCCGACTAAAATCATTTCAGAGTGAGATCATATTATTAAAAAGGTCTATGGATTTGGAAATTCCTTAACATATAAAAATAAATGGTTAGTGTTAATAGAAGTAATATTTTGTAATTCAGATAGATTGATAGAGATTATTGCACGGTTCAGATTTATGTCCAGCTCAAATCTGAACCAAATGTTTTAGAAGCGTAGACCCTTTTCACTGCAGACATTCTGACATGTCACAGTAGAAAAAGCAAAGGTCTAAATAATTAAATTAATTTAATTTGAAGAGAACAGTGGCATTGTTAATGTAATCAGGAAAAGCGGTACTTTTCCCATATGACATGGCAAAATGTCGGCTAAGAAAAAGGGCGTATGCGCCAAGAAAACATATCTACATTAAAACACTGCCATGCAAACAAGTCGAAGATCAAACAAATGCTGCGTTTATCAAGTGTTAGGAGTTTCAATTATCACACAGGGAACTGCCCTGTGCAAACACTGAATGGAACATGGAGTTTGTGGCAACATTGCTCAACTACACTGACGACTTTTCCATTATTTTGACATGACACAAGCTTGTGTTTTTGACGCCAGTGTCCAATGACATTGATTATATAATTTAATCACCATGACAGGCCCCAAATGTTTTTTTTTTCCTTTACCGTTATCCTCCTGTTCATCTGCCCCCCCACAGTGAATGGTTTGTCATGAGGCACACGGGCGCTCGATTTACTTTAAGATGTTCATCATGTCCTACTACCAGACCTTATGTTAGCAGCAACAGTTACAACAACAACAGGTGTTGACCCCATGAGGCCGACTGGTGGAGACCAAGGTGACTCACCATGTCCAAAGGTTTGAATACATGGTGAACAAGCTCCTCTGATGAAGGACTGGCGATGGTTGATTTCAGACGGGCCTGTAAAGAAATGCATAGAAGGTATTTAACACAACGTGGGGCAGTGAGGAAAAACAATACATATGAATGTGACCTGACTTGATACACACCAGTAGGCTGAAGCAATATTTGAATTTCTGGAAGATATCAATGAATTCCTCCTCTGGTGGGGGGCGGGCCTTCATAGTGAGTAAGTCTTCTGTTGTTCAGAAGTCGAGAGGCACAAAATACAAAAGGGTTATCACGACCAAAAGTTGTTTTGGTTCAATTGAAAAATTATATATTTGTTCATGAAACCTGCAAAACTCTATCCCTGTCTTTTCACCTTCTGCAGTTTGCTTTTTACTTTTCTTCTTTTTCTTCTTCCTCTGGCTCAGCACCGTCGCAGCATCGGCCGTCTGCTGCAGCTTGCCCATGAAGCTCTCGATGTCGTCGAAGCAGTGGTTGAGGATAGCCTGAGGAGGGGGGAGAACCAGTTTGTTATGATGTTCAGTTATGAAATACAGCCAGAGGTGAGTGAAAAGACACAAAGGTGAGGAGGAGGCGTACCACTTCTCGCTCTGCTCGTAGGAAAGAGAGATCAGGCCCACCGCTCACAGCGTTTGATGCTGGGGAAGAGGGGAGAGGATTCGATTGATCCATTTGCATTCATGGCCCTGGTGATTGCTGCATTCCAAAATTCCAGGCCCTTTTTTTTTTACCCCTGAAACCCCCCTTCTACAAACAAAAACCCACACAAAGCAATCTCTGTGCTCCTGAGCCTTTTACCTTAAATGTCTCGCTTCTCTTCTTACCTACTCATCATGTCAAATCTCTGTGAATACTTTTACAACAAAAGGTTTTTCTGTCATTCACAGACATTCCTTTTGAAATGAAGTCTTCTTTTCTTACCTCTGGGTCCAGGGTAAGGTGGAGGGTTTGATGGCGGGGCATTTGGAGCCTGTGCGATGGGGGGACTTGGAATTCCGTAAGGGTCGATCATCTCTCCTCCAGCCTGAGGAAGCCTGGAGGGGGAGGGAGGAGACTTTCAGCCATGCTGCTACACTCTCACAACTTTGCATCCTTCTTGCAGATGATGGCAGCGACCAATACCTCTGCACCATTACAGGAAACACCCTTCAGTGAGTCTGACACACTTTCAGAAACAAAAGTTTTGACTGTCAGACAGGCTCATCCTGATTCTGAGAGCCTAAAATTGGATGCAGCCTCGGAGAAGAGTTACAACATAAGAACAACTTTGATCGGAGAATCCAGCCAGACAACGGAGACCTCCATCAATAGACTACGTGGTGTCTCTGAAATTCAAGCCCGCAGCCCTTATTCCACTAAAATACAGTAAACAGTATGAAAGTGCTTACTCATAGCCAAGCCTTAGATTTCACACAACACTGTGCTTCAATGTGAATTCTCCATTAAACAGGTCAGTTCACATCAAGCAAGTTTTAAATGGAAAAAACAAAGTTGTGGATCACTGTGAAACAAAACTTTTGTATGTTTGCCTACACACACAACCTCTATGCAAATGACTCGGAGGACTGACTCAAACTTTTCCCGTCGTGTTACTGAATCAGGATCCAAACATTAAAAAACCCCAGCTGTCTATCTTCCCGTCTCACCACATGTCTGTCTGTCTGTTCTTCACGCGTCCTTTATAGAGAAAAATGTTCAACGCAGGTAATCCGTTCAGGCTCCGAGCCGGCACCCTTCTGCCGTCATCCCTCCACCTGCCCTCTCTGTGTTTTCTGTCACAATGGCCTTGTTATCTCTGTCACACCTTGTTAAGTTATGTAGGAACCAGTAAAACAAGTCTCTCGCTCTCTCTCTCTCTCTCGCTCTCTCTGGGCCGTTTACACTGTCCTCTCTGTCTCTCTCCTGCCCTCTCTCAGTGAGGTAGATGGTGACACCAGGCTGCTTTGATACAGTGGAAAATGAGACATAATGGATGTAAAAAAAGGAAAAAAGCAAATTGTTCAATGGGCAATGTATTGTCTTTGTCTGTCTTTTCGTTGGCGGTGTGTCTGTTCTTACTTCCTTAGGTACCACATGAATGCAAAATTTCACACCGAAACCAAAACATTGTTTTCCATTAACACCATGAAAAGACAGGGAGAGTGGGCACTGGAACTTCACCAGGAAGAAAGAGCCATGCAGCATGTACCTGGAGGCCTCTGCGATCTTCTGAGTCCTGCTGCTGGAGGAACCCGAAACCCTCCGCTTGATGTTGTCACAGATCTCCTCTGCCTGTGATAATAAGAATCTGAACGTGGCATCACTTGTAAAACCTGAACCACACATTCAAACTGACAGTGACTCAGGCAGGAAAAGGCAGGGGAAGCAGCTCAGGCGTCATTACTCACCGGCACAGTCTCGCAGTGGAAGAATAGAATGTCGGGCTTCTTCTGATCTTCACCTTGGCAGATTAACATCAGGAGGGACTGGAAGGGTTTCACTGTGTTTATGGCATCACATCGGTAGATAGATTTGAAGGAGTAGTTCTCCAGCTCATCCTGCAGGAGTAGATCAAACTCGTAAAGTTATTACACCTGCAAATATGAATGGAATTTCCCCATTAAATGAATCACCTCATCTACATCCAGTTGATCAGCCGGAGCCTGCGGGCCCTTTGACCGTCACACCATCAGCCCTCACCTTGCTCTGTATGTCTCGCAGCTGAATGGCCTCTGCTCCGACGTCCAGGAACATCTGTTGACTCCACAGCTTTTTGTTCTGAGCCAGGAAGGAGAGGCGTGAGCGGGCTTCCTCCACACTCTGCACATCCCCGTCCTGGAGTGAGAACGTCAGCAGGTGCTGCAAGCAGAGGGTAAGAAGTATGCTGATGACAAAGTGAGGAAAAATTGCCTCCTCAAGTATCACTTAATCTCTGTGGTGATGTGTTGCGTTAAGGTGTATGTGAAGCAGATAAGACTCACATTAACAAGATATTGTGAGATGTTAGTCATCCTTTATCCACCGTGTCAGCTTTGGATGAGTCAACAGCTGAAGAGAAGGGGGATCAGAAATCATTAGTGGCTGCTACAAAAGGATGTTGTCAGAGTCCCTTTGATAGACTCAGATGTAGATTGTTTGTATGGTACTGATGGTCTTGCCTCAAGACAGAAAGTAAATTCTTAGCGCTCGAAACGAACACACCGAAGAAAGCGACATTCTCATTCAAATGTTCCCTTCCCCTGTTTCAGTTGTCGTTAGCCTGTGTCTTTCTCTGCTTCAGTAACCCTGCTGGGATTATGCTACGGCCCAACCAGTCTGTCAACAATACAGTGTATCTCACCATTCAGTCTCCTCTCTTCAGTGACCATCAATACTAGAATCACGGGTATCAAACGAGAGCAAACGTCCTGTGGTTTCATCAAAAGATACTTGACCAAAGTGCATTCCCATCTTATTTGCTCATAGGATCAGAGCCCAACTGGTATGGTTGGAGTCAAATGCATTATATAAAAACAAGTCCAAGAAATACCAGGGTCCAAAATGACCATGGCAATTGGTTAGAAACTATTCTTTAGACAACAGAGAAAATACTTTTTGAAAGCAGTGACAAAACACATCCTAAACCAGCATTACAAAGAATTGATGTCTCCATATAAAAAAGTTATTGAGAAATCAACCACTGCACGTCACCCTGTTAGTATCATGACAAACACACACATTACCAGCCACCCAAAGTAGAATCCACATTTAGAATTTAAAAGATTTAGATATCTTACTTGAAACCAGTTCAGATAACCAAAGCGATGGTTGATTTGAAAATGTATGTTGAATCAACTTACCAAGGTCGAAAAGGCTTCCAGTGCTTAATTCATGATGCCTACAGCTGTGTATGTGTATTGGTACTGACAAAGTAACCTGTCCTGTGTCTCGGTGCAACTGCAGGTGTCTCACTGTTCTCTTTGAAACTCAAAGCTTTTACATAGCACAGTTGTGTCACCTTGTGCAGTCCCGCCCAGAATACCACCCCACCTTAGAGCTAGAGTATTTACTCAATCTCCTTCCTGCACACCAACACAAGAACACGTGCATGTTTTTTTTGCACAGAGGGACACATGAAGGAATTTGGTAAGGGCCGATAGCTACAAATGAGAAATCACTTCTCGTCTGCAACGGTTTACAATCAAAATTGAAAGACGTACCCATGGTGGGAATTTTAATTCTTTAATATATACATTTAAATGAAATAATCATAAATATACTACAGGCAGCACGGAGAGGGTTTTGATTGACAATCAAACTTAAATGTTGGGAAATATAATGTACCTGACTGTTGCCATGGTTTCTGCAAACATCCATACTGTGCAACAACGAATAGATAACCACTAACCACAAGTATTTATTAGTCTGGTATTTATAGGTTGTGCCTTTTGTCTTATTCTAAAAATAATAATTTTGCACTGCTTTCAGAAGTAGAATCTACAATTTCGTGGTACCGTTTTTCCTTTGTATAATGACAACAAGGCTCCGTAATTCTAAATCACAGATTGCTGTTAGTATCTGATACATGAATCTTCATATCTCCCTGGGAGGGTTGTTCACACACCATGTTCAGGGGGTGGGGTAAGTGGTCCACACTGACACTTTGTCTGTTGGTTTTCACATTTCACAACAGTCCTTAAATGTAGGTGGCCAAGTTCACATTTTGTCTGCCAATAGAGGAGATGGGCGGCGTCATGTCAAGTGACAACAAGCGAGCTTCCCACTTGACTTGGGTTTGAGGACGTCTGGAAACTTTCCCCAAGAATCTCCACGATTTTTGATACCACAAGGTATTTGTCAGTCATTAATAAATACGTGGCTTTATTTCCAAGCGCATAGATTGTGACTTTAGTTTGTGTGTTGGAAGTAGCAGTAGTGGACGGTGTTTTATTTGACTTCAAACCAGGCATACGTGGCAGACAGCGTGTGTGCGTGCGCATGCATGTGTGTGTGTGTGTGTGTGTCACAGCCAGAACCACGAGACGGGAGAGAGCAGAGAAAGTAGTCAAGCTTGATGAAGAAGTAGTTTGTCTTATCTGAATATAATACTGTGGACACACATTTTTGACATGCTCACACTATTGCATCAGCGTGGATTTTTTTTTTAAATTTGTCCCTGATGTGGAACACTCATCGCAGTGGGGAAAAAACGATTACAAGTTCAAACTGATGAGTTGTAATTTGACACGTGTTACGTTTCACTGCCAGAGGAAGGTAAATACAAGTGGATGAACCATTTAAAAAACAAACTTTTCCTAATCCTCTGTGGCATCCTTTCTGCATTTGCGCTGTGAACTGCGTGTTTATCTGGCGTCATACCAGCGTGTTGGAGAATAAAATGCAAGGAGATCGGTGACACTTATTCAGTGTTCCGTTGAGATGTATCGCGCTTTCACATCTCGTCAAAGAGAACCCGCCCCAATGGGGACCATCAAAACTGATCTGAAGCCTGCTAACAGCTGTTTTCATTATTCACCGATGTCAACAGCACTTGTAACCACTCTCTAACCTCACCACAGCCCTGGTGGAAAGTACAAATATGTGAGTACTATCGCCTGCAGTTTGGAAGCGCTTGTAAACAACTATGCTCTGGTATCTTAATGTTCTACTAATGTATGTCAGAGGGACGTGTACTCTTAACGCCTGCAATTTATTCGAGGCTTTGTCACTTTGAAGCCCAAGATTGTGTGAGGATATTTCAATTAAGCCGACTAGTTTATTGCTTCACCCAGAAGAATACTGACACTACAGTATATGAAGTCGCTGAAAGTAGTGCGTAGAGTTCACATTAGTGGACAAGTAATAATCTAGGTTATGGAAAATTTATGGGAAAATAATTAACCATTTGAAGATTTCTCATTGGGCTCTGCTATAAAAGTGTTTTTATTTTATAACATTCAGTCGACGAATTATTTGGTCAAAAACGACAGCTAATGAAGATAGAAATATGCATCGCTCCAGGATGCTGCCGTCTGTGCGGTTTTTTTCCCGCAGCACTTGAAAGCAGCATTCATCATCGTATTGCATCACGCGAAAGAGACGAGCCCGTTTCTGCGCCAATGAAACGACCGGATACAGAATTCACCGTATTCAACGGTTATGCGTTTTTTTTAATTTTGATATATTGTCGCGTTCGCGGCCCGACACTGCGGGGGCGGGCTAGCGGAATGATGAGGACACAGAGTGGCTGACGTTTAACCGGAGAACCGGGCTTCATTACCCTCTGAAACAGGCTAACCCGGGGTTGGACGAGTGTCCAAAATAACAAAGGGTGATAGCCGAACGCTAGCTGGCTCGCTACTGTGGCTAATCGACAGGCGTCTTTTTCAACACTCTTCCCTGAACCCCCCTCTTCCGTCTCCCGCCTCCGCTTACTTCCGCTGTTCCCGCCCCATCGGGCTGAGCTAGGGCACCCCCCCCCCCCACACACACACACACACAACTCCCCATCAAGCCCCCCCATAGTCCGGCTGGGTCGCTACAATATATATATATAGCTATATATATAGATATATATCTTTGTGTATAATGTAATGTTACCGGTGTGTTGCGTTTCATTTGCGTGAGTCGAACGTGAGGAAGAACTCCTCGCAACGTGGTTGTTGACGACACTCTCCGAACCGCGACTCCACGTGCTCGTCTCACCCTGTGGACGGACCGGAGAACAGACAACAGTGGCAGTCTCTGTCCATTGTCTGTGGTTTCTGCCGTTTCCGCTGCTCCTTGGTTCTCCACATCGTCCGCTCTTACGGTCAGTTTGGTCTCGGAGGGAGTGTCCGTGTCCGTAGTGTTCCCCGTTAGTCCACACAGAGACGTGCTGTGGCTCACTGGTTTGTTCCACTCCGGCGGCGTTATCGCTGTAGATGACATTAATAAGAAGCTAAGCACATTTAGTCATTTGAAGAATGGGAGGAGATTTGTTTCTTGTGCGGCCGGGGCTTGTTTTATAACTGGGTGAGCAGGTGAACAGAATTAGTGTAATTAACCACCGGATGTGATATCAGGCTGTTTATCACACTTGGCTAAAGCTAAAGTAGCCTAATACAACAAGTCCTACAACTCATTGTTATTGTTGGAATACGATACATATTAGAAACACTTCCCATTGAACCATGTTTGAGTCCTACAGCACCAGCAGATTACCACGTGTTTGAAGCAAAACTTGAAACATGAAAACGTTAAATTTCTTATTGCAATGCTGCATCTGTTTTAGCTTAGTGTTCCAAATAAACTGGCAACTGAGTGTACACACACACACACACACACACACACAGTGAGTCAGTATCCTTACATTGCAGTGTAGTTAAATGGCAGGAAAGTTCGATCCTCGTCCGTTTCCTCTTTGTCCCCGCGTGTCTTAGATGGAGAAGCAGCCCCTGCCAACTGAAGATGACATGACAGGAACCACAGAGTCCGAGGTCAATGGCCACGCCGGTGAGGAGGGCGAGCAGGCCTCAGAGCCCCCAGGCCGAGTGGGGTGGAACAGTAAAATAGAGTACTTTCTGGCTCAGGTGGGATTCAGTGTCGGGCTCGGCAACGTCTGGAGGTTTCCATATCTGTGCCATCAGAACGGAGGAGGTGAGTACTCCATGTTGTCGTACAGGGGAGTAAACACATGTCAGATGGGAGATCGGGTGGTCGACGTCATCACCACGGGATAAGCATGTGATCATAGAGACTATTAATATACAGTATGTGCTCAACAGTGCGTGTCAATACATGAACTACTCAAATGTTTTGGCACACAATTTGAAATATTGTGCATATATGTACTGTATAACCTATCAGTAAACAACAATTGAATTTGTTTTGCAGTTATCAGAATGGTTAAATATTCTGCTGCTGTGGGATAAAAAAAATCAGATAAAACCAAGCATCTGCTTCTCCTTTGAATCGTTTTTGCTCAGGGTATCAAATTGAGGTGCTCATTTGCTAACTGAATGCCGCACACCTCTTCTCTCCTCAGGAGCCTTTCTCCTGCTGTACGTGCTGCTGATGCTGGTTGTGGGCATTCCTCTGTTATTCCTGGAGCTGGCAGCTGGTCAGGCCATCCGACAGGGCAGCATCGGAGTGTGGAAGTACATTTCCCCCAGACTTGCAGGGATTGGCTACTCAAGCTGTGTGGTAATTCAAGATTTGCTACATGATTGAGCCACCCATTATAACTCCTAGATTTTTCAGTATGCATTCTAGGTGTTATTTTTTGTTCTCATTTACCAACACATAGAAAAGCACATTACTAGAGCTATGCACCATGTGCATGTTGTTTATACCCCAGTCAGGCAATCCTAACTTTTTGATAAAGTAATAATTCCATGCACACCAGATGTACAGAGACAGCAGGTCTGCCTTCTTGCAGAGACATGTATGGTTGTCGTTTGAACACAAACTAAGCAAAGAGAAGTACAGGTACAGAAGCGCTTTAAATATTCGTATCATTATGAAACCGAGGTTTGGACAAATAGACAGATTTGACCCTAGAGTGTTATTGTTACATTTTGGTGGTCCCAAGTTCAAGATCCCTGTGACCTCACATAACTCAAGAATTCATATGCTAATAGGACAAAACTAAATACAAATGTCTCATAGGATTTATGAAGTGATGACCTATTATATCCAAATGGTTATGGGTTACATTTATTGTGACATATTGTTATACGAAAACACTTTTCTGGGCATTATTCAAACTCCGGAAGAGAAGAGTTGGTGGTGAGTTCATTTCCTGCAGGCTGTAATTCTTGTTTGACATAGGAGCTAGTATTTGCACAGTCAATCTTGAAAAGTATTTTATATTTGTATAAACCTGGTCATCTTTTTCTCAAATATCCTCAGGTTTGCTTCTTTGTGGCTCTCTACTACAATGTGATCCTTGCATGGAGTCTTTTCTATCTTGGGAACTCGTTCCAGCAATCTTTACCGTGGAGCCAGTGTCCAGAACAGGGGAATGTAACAGGTAAGCACTCAACACATGGAATTTAAAAAAAACTGGCAAGACATGAGCAGTTGTCAAATTGTAAATGTATAGCTGTGTGTCATATATAAGATTCGTAAGTAATTACCTTTTTAATTTCCAACAGTAAAAGAATGTGAGAAGAGCTCCCCAACATCATATTTCTGGTACCGCAAAGCCTTGGATATCACAGACTCAATCAGTGACACAGGCTCTTTCAACCCTTACATCACTTGCTGCCTTCTGGTGGCCTGGACCATTGTGTGCCTGGGAATGTTCAAGGGCATCAAGACCTCCGTGAAGGTAACTGTGATTTGTTGTGGCTCCAGGCTGACGATTTTACGATTCAGGAAGTTGTTCCACTAAATAAAATCATTAGATTGTTGATATTTGCAGGAAAAATTCATGTATTCCTTTTGAAACTGTTGGGAAAATTTATGTGATGAGAAATGTTCAATTGGTTTGGCTGAAGAACATAAATTATTTATGCTACATTTTTACATGGCACATTGGCATTCTGTTAATTTTGATTACCATGCCATTGTTGAATCTAAAACCAGCTGAGCAGAATGAGGGAAAACTTACATAATTAGCAAATATGTGAAGAGAATTTGCATTACTGAAAAAAACACAGAATCCTACTCTGTTTGGATATTGTCAGTCTGTTCAAATCACACTCATGCATTGGGCTTAGATTTATGAGGTTGATGGAAATTCTGGAATGTTTGGCTTGAGTGTTGTTGACCAACCTCAAATAGCAAAATCCATGTTGGGGTTTTGTATTAATACTGGCTTGTTTGTCTTCCCTAACCAGGGTGTCTGGAAGTTTTAAAACCTATTAAAAGATAATTGATAAATGTAACAAAAATGAAGGCTCTTATAAGTCTTGATCACAAAAAGATGAATATCTTACTAGTCCAAAGAGTTTGGATGCCAACATTTGTATAGTGTAGTGGAGTGCTTGTAGGATTCTCGTTTGCTGCAAAGAGCAGAGTGGAAGTCAGACAGGCAGTGGAAAAGAACCTACAGTCAGTTTTCATAATAAAACACAGAAAACTACTTAACTCACAAAGGTCCCGTCTCCCCCTGGATCCAAAGCAAGTGTCAATGATTACAACTTCAGATAGAGGACGAGGCAGACCTAACTTTCCTTCTGTTCACAAAAAGTTAAAAAAACAAAAAACACCACCATGAGAGTGAAACAGCAATCAGGTGAACTTGCTGTCTCCTCTCCAAGTTTGATGTCAGCAAGTAACGTTAAATTCATGTGCCATTATGCAGAGGAGCTGCTCAAGTTCTGTCAAGATGACGCTAGTATTCAGGTTTACAAGACCAACCAAAAACTTGCTCACCAACAAGGATTTTATCCTGGATGTGTCAAACATCTTCGGAGTGTAAATCTTGTTATACCGTATTTTATATTTAACTCCACATCTAAGGTTTAATCCCACCCTGGCTGACATCAGGTGTTTCACGCAACTACGGACTTAAGCACCTGGCTTCTCAATTACAAGGGCCATATGGTCAGTGTGTAACAAGCAGCAGGCTTACACAGGATTAGATGAAATGTCAGTTCCTCTCAGAAAATGGGTTGTGAAAGCAGCTAAATTAGTACTGTTGAGCAAGGAAATAACCATATCAAATATACATTTATTTCAAGGATAAGAATAGTATAGCACAGCTTGCCAACAAGAAAAAATAGCATTTGTAGAAATTAGTGCTTCAGGAAATAATTTGTATGTTGTAGGAAACTCACGAGAGCTGTGCCTTTTTAACCCAAAGCACCTGTGTGCACATTAAAAAACAAATAACAGATTTTTACTGGTAATGTTTGAATTTATTTCATTTTATGTAATCATTCTTCCTCACTTCTTAGGTGATGTATTTCTCCTCCATCTTCCCCTACCTGGTTCTGTTCTGCTTCCTTGTCCGAGGACTCCTGCTGGATGGAGCCGTAGATGGAATCTCCTACATGTTCTATCCCAAGGTATCTGCAGATGAAATATGTGATTGAGTGCAGAGAAGTGAAGCAAATGTGCACATTTCCCTGATTGTTCCCTCTGTACATTTTTAGCTGGAAATTTGGGGTGACGTGCAGGTGTGGCGGCAGGCAGCCACACAGGTTTTCTTTGCCCTGGGTCTTGGCTTCGGATCAATTATCGCCTACTCCTCCTATAATCCAAGGAATAACAACTGCCACCGTGATGCCTTCACAGTCTCTGCTATAAACTTCCTAACATCTGTGCTGGCCACTCTGGTGGTGTTTGCTGTGCTCGGCTTTCGTGCCAAAGGCAAAGTTGTGGAATGTGTTGTCAGGTAGGTTCAATTATGATTATATGTGTTTTTCATGGATGGTGTGTCTAAACAATTATTTTTTTAAAAAACATATCTAGGGCTGCTTGTGCATGTATTTTCAAATAATGATTGGTCTCAGACTTTTGGACCCCACTGTGTTTTATTAAATTTCTATGTTTATGCTTGTGTGTTCTTTTTTCTCGTTCTTAGTAATATGAGGGAGCTTTCAGAACAGATTCACAACGGTCATGTGGACGTAAACCGGATGCCAAGCTTCGACTACTCTGCTCCAAGCTCTGTGCATCTGGAGGATTACAGGGCCTGGTTTAAACAGCATGGAAATAACATCACTGGCAATTTAACAGACTGTGACCTGGAAAAAGAGATGCAGAAGGTAAAGACTTAATGTTTGGACTAAAGTCAACAAAAACTGTGCTGTACACAAACACTAATGCTGGTGTTCTTACCTTGTGTTCAGGGCGTGGAGGGCACAGGCCTGGCTTTTATTGCCTTCACTGAGGCAATGTCTCTTCTGCCGGGCAGCCCGTTCTGGTCAGCGCTCTTCTTCCTCATGCTGCTCAACTTGGGGCTCAGCACGATGTTTGGCACTATGGAAGGCATCCTCGCCCCCCTCACCGACCGCTTCAAAACTCTGGCCAACAACAAGACCAAATTTACAAGTAAACACCTGTTTGCCTTTTTAGCTTTTTTTTTTGCAGAGGGGAATCCCAACCCATCAAGCCTCAGTGCCACATTACTGTCATGACTCAAGATTTGGGACAGAGCAGTGTTAATTACAGAATAGCATATGTACAGAGTAGGGTTGCAGTGGGTATGAGATTTTCACGGGATAATAACATTCTAAAATAATATCATGGTATCACAGAATTTCACAATTGTTTGGATCTTGGATCTACAGTGGTTCCAGAATGATTAGGTTCATCCATGTGGGTAGCCCAGTCTGCTCTGTTGTGATTGGTCAGCCGCTTCCAGTGCGTGTAGGAAGATCTCTCCCTTTACCCGGCTTTGTTTGGGGCGTGACATCCTAATATCACAATGGTACAAAAGCATCAGCCGGACTACTGACTATCCGCTTCAGGAGCAATGTCTCTGTCGGGGAGAGGAGCTCCCTTAAATGCTGACTTTGGGCTCTTAACTTTGCAGACCTTTTACATTCACAAAAAAACCTTTAACGCACTAGATGAAAGGGAAAAAATGAAAAAGCGTCACGTCTCCTTTAAGGCAGAGGAAACATTTAGTAAATTCGCCTATAAAGTTTCACTGGAAAAAAACATATAATTAGCTTGATCAAGCTTAGTCCCTAAATATGTAGTATTGTTTCTTGTGAAGAAATTATGTTTTATCTTTACATGTCTGCTCTGTTTCAGTTTTCAGCTGCATCATAGGCTTTCTGATTGGCCTGCTCTTCACCCAGCGCTGTGGGAGCTACTTTGTGACGATGTTTGATGATTACTCTGCCACTCTGCCCCTAATTATTGTGGTGGTGTTTGAGACCTTCAGTGTGTCTTGGTTATATGGAGCAGATAGGTGAGCTTTATTTTACAGCCTATGGGTAACGACTTGATTTCCATTCAAAATTTTAGCTAATTGGTTAAGTTTACTCAGACTCTGAAAGTTTGTTGTTTGTTTTTGAAGGTTCCTCGACGACATTGAGGCAATGCTGGGCTGGCGTCCCAGTATTATTTACAAATACCTGTGGAAATACATTTCTCTGCTTGCTATGCTGGGTTTGCTGGGAGCCACAGGCATTCGCATGTTCATCACACGACCCACTTATATGGCATGGAACCAAGAGAAGGTATGGAGAAGAGAAAAAAATGGACTCTAGATGCATTAACATCGGGGAATAACAGCTACTTGAAATGGGACATTGCATTGAATCATTTATGTTTCTGTTTTTTTTGGTACAGTACAATCTGAACACAATTTTTCTCAGCTGTCTCAAACATGAACAGCTTTAAGCAGTGCAGCCACAAGACATTGTTGAAAAAGGCAAACGGCTGTTGTTTATGTCAGCACTTAAAAACAACAACTACAAGACGTGGTAAAACAAGCTGTCTTAGTTTCTCCACACCTACTAAACAAACTGTTGATGTTTTAACAAAGAAATTGGTCAACAATCAGCCTTTTGCATCATACACTGAGCACATGGAATAATGCTGAAAACAGCATGGCACAGTCATTTAATGGCTATCTCTGGCTGCTCCTGACTGTTCCATAAATCCCTGCAGCATTTTTGAAGTACGGAAGAATGTGATGAGGTCACTGACAAACACACTGGAGTCCCTGTGACTTATTCAAAATAAAAGTCAACTTGTTTTTCGTTAGTTAAATGCTTTTAATGTGGAGCAGCAGCAGTAGGAATTGTTTGTTTTGCAGTAGCAGCAACATCAGACCTCATTGGCTAATGTCTGACAACAATTTAACATTCTTTGTTCATATGCAGATATCTGTTAATAGCGATAACATTAGCTGCAATTTAATACAGAATTAATCTGGGACTGTCACTACAGACACAGCTTGTAACACTGCAGATATACAGTATACAGTATATATGTCAATATTGCAGTGAGTCATTGTTATAATCATCTTACCTTATTAGGTAAAAGATGGCAATTTAACATTAAATTAGATTGCTGCTGTAGGTTCTTGTGTGATGAATCTGATTCCTTGTTCCCAGGCCACTGAGGAGCACCTGCCGTACCCTGGCTGGGCTCTGGCAGTTATGGCTTTACTCATCATATTTGCCATGATGCCCGTCCCAGTGGCCTTGATCCACGCTGTTCTGCAGGAGAGGACAAAGCGGACATCCAGAGATGCAGAAACTGGTCAGTACAGCATTGTTAGCACTGATGACAAGTGTGAGACTCCAATGACGGAACTGGACCAAAGGAATCGGACCTCTGCTTCCTTTACCTAAACATTGAACTTGTGATGTTACACTGTGGGAAATGACCTGCAGCACTCAGTCAAAAATTCAGTGGGCCTTTTTGAAGGACAGTTTAATTGCATCTCTCTCTTTAGTGCAAAAATGGCACAGAGAGAAATTGCAGTGTGTAATAAAATGTTCCTTGTTTTCATATTTAAATTTTTTTTAAATACTTTTATGAAGTCAACATGTGACCAAAAGATATTTTTTTATTCACTACTGTTCCAACTTGTTAAAACTGTTTTTTTTGACAGGATTCCCACTTCTCACAGTGAACTTATCTTATCTGCTGAAATCCAATAGGTCATTTTTATTAACTATGCATTTTAATTTTAACAACTGTTGTCTTCCTATATGTAAAAGATGTTGGATATAGATGTCATATACATTTCCATCATTCTGTCGTGTACCTTGTCTGTGATCGACAGTAGCAGCGAACTATCATCGGTACTGCAGTGTTGTAAACATTTTTTTTTCTGGGAAAAAAAGTGACAGAATACTACGAACAATGAGGGGAAACTCATATTTGTGATATAATGTATAATGTACAATCAAGTTCTTCAACTTTTCATGAACATATTTAGAAAATGTGTGGGACTATTTGTAAATCAAATTTGCATGAACATGTGTTTTATTTTTGTTTGTGTTAAAAAGAAATCTAATTGGATGTTTATTTCAAGCGGCCATGCACCAGACAAAGTTATTGTTCTATACTTTAGATGTAACTTCAACTGTATATCATGAATTTTAGGTGTTTTGGAATGTGGACTATTTTGGAACTATTTTAAGACTTGATCACCTTTGCCTTGCCTGTTTTTGGTAGCCATTTTTCTGAAGATAAAAGTTTGTAATTATCAGAGGGTTTTGGTGAAAATGAGTTGACCATATGAACTTCAATGCTGTTGAATGTATCTCTATCCAGTGCCTTTACATTCAATGAGGCTGACTGAATTTTTTTTTACAACATTCCAGCATTTGGTACAGTTTCACTGTTCAATTGTATATGTAGTTAGTTTGTATAAAATGATCTTTTGAGAAAATGTAATATAATTCCACTGCCATTGTGTATATTGTCATTTTTAAATTAAAAACCAACAGCATTTGAAATGTTGCTGGACTTGAAATTTAAACGTTTAAACTGTTCAGAGATTTGTCTGATAAAGTTGTGAACTTTCACAAATTTACTTTGGAGGTAACCATTTTCTAGTATTTCTTACAGGGTGTCACCATTGAAGCATTACCCTCACTTAAAAGCCCAGACTCACTGGATGGCCTGGACAGTTTTTGGGAGATAGAAAACATTTCTGCAGTCGTATATTCACCAAAACCCACTTTCAACACCTGCTGTCTGCTCCATTATCTTCATGGGAAAGTTGCAGCATATCATGACGTCCGCCAGGGTGAGCATGTCAGCCGCTGAACATGCAGAGGCAATATGCAGATCTGTTTTTCTTTCTGACTTGTGATTGTACAGGTTGTAACAGAAAGTCACTGTTTGGGGAAATACTGCTTAGAATGGTGTAGATTTGAGTCTGAGTCTGAATGTGTCTGTAAAAGTGCAGCAAGTGCAGGTGTCCTGGAACCTGATGTCCAAGGCTGTCGGCGCCTGACTTAATACAGCCGACCCTTTTGTAGCCTCAGGCACATTTTGACTCTTGGATACAGTCACAGTGAGCATTTCTTTGTTTTTCTTTCATATCTATGAGTCCTTGGAAGATTTGAGTGTCCTTGCAGGACTGTGCAGACTTGGAATGGAAAACACACTGCCCTAATTCAAAAGTGTTTCAAACCAGCAAACTCATAGGATCACATGTCAGACAAGGTCAAGGTGAGTGACTAAACAATATAGATGCCTTATCTCTACATTGTCCATTTACATTGGCAAATGAAGAGAAGAAATATAATTAATTGTAACATTGTAATGATTTTAAGGAGAACTTGGTATGTCATATTCAACAGATTAAATTCACATAAAAATACTTTTGATATATTTCAAGTGCACTTGGCTTTAGACTCGCTCTGAAAGCCAGATCAGATTGAAGCAGTACATTAATGTGTCAGCAGAGAGCTCTGCTGCACACCATCAACAAAGTCCAAGGCAGAAGCTTGTGTGAACATCAAACTCTAATGTTGTTTGTCATTTTCATATTAGATTACTTTTTCCCCCTGAAGTCACAACTGTTTTTGTCTTAAAAACAAACAACTAAATATAAACATTGATCTAACAGGCTATAAGCAAACAGCCTGACCTTTCAGTTTTTTGATTTTAATTTCTTGTCAAACTACAAATTTAGGGCCATGTTTCTAAAAGAGCTCAAAGCATGGTGTGAGAGCAAAAGGTGCACACAGAGGAATTATCCATATTTTGTTCGTGAAGATCGCTCTGTCTGGCTACACACGTAATTCGCTTTGTACAAAGTGAATGCTCGTGTAGAAGAGTAATCCCAGGTGTCCCCCTGGAAATGTTGTCGTCTGGGGAGTTCAGTTGTCTTGGATGCAGTCTCACTTCAGTCAGCCAGAGGCAGGGAGGACAGGAGCAACACCCTGCAGAGAGAAACACGACATCCTCGCTTCGACCTCAGGTAAACACAACTGGTGAGATCCAGTTAAATGTTACAACTTTGCTTTCTTAAAAGTGAATGTTTATGAGTATCATAAGGAGGATTTAATAGTTTCAGATCAGAGCAAAAAGGACTTGCCTGATACATATGGAAAATTAGAACAACTGCAATATTTGAAAAAGGATTTAGTGAAATAGCTTCTTCTGGAGGGTTCATTAAATACTTTGTCATTTTTAGATTGTGTGTGTCAAGCTTTTAAGATAGAAAAATGTTGATATGTTAGTAATGAACAAATGGTAATATTGTGAAAATCCAGCTCCTCTTAAATCACTTCCATTTCTTTCCATTGTGACGCAGTAACTCTTTGGTTCACACTCCCAACGTAGCAGGTAAAGTTCATTCATCAAAAATCTGATTGACAGCATTATCATTATTCTTCTACAGTGTTGTATTCAGGGATGTTTGGTAGAGTGAGTGGGAAGGATGAACCGGCATGCAGCTGTTGATTTTTCAGATAATCTATTCAGACAGGCCACTACAAGGAGAAGCAAATACAATTTTGGTGGTTTTCCACTACGGATCCTCTGCTGACAACTAATGGGGATAAACTTACATGGTGAACAAAACCCTGGCTCCATTATCCTGGACGCTGGAAAACAGACCAATCCAGTTTTTAGACCCTGTCACCAGCTGTCAGGACGATCGTGGAGCAGTAGGGCCTCATTGACCCAGGCTACATCTACCTCCCCTCGCCTGGGGCTAAATACATCTCGATTGTACTTTGACAAAAATATTAATTCGACTGACTCAAAAGGCATAATCAAAACATACTGTTTAATAGTGATTTTGATAAACAGAAACTCATTTTAAAGGGTAGGTGCACTCCATCTTAACGGTTAGGGAATTAAAGTCCCCTAACAGAAAAGCTGTGTGAGCAGGAAGACGAGCCTCCACATTAACGAGGATTTCTCTCACAACATAGAAGCTCAAATATATTTCTATCTGATTGGCGAGAGGAATGTGCACCTCCCTCTCAACATTAACTGGGGGAAATTACATATTGAAAAAGGTGGAAGTCGGCTCCATGACATACAGATGTTGTGACAATATTGTTATTGAGAATTCTTTTGGCTCACGATAATCGTGTTGTGAAAATCTGATAATTGATGGCCCTAGTGCAGATACTGATTTTATTTTGTTTTCATTGATAACATATTTGGAAGTAACTTGTTTTTGATTTATAGGCGTACCACTGGATGAGCCACATGGCGTGTCTGGCAGCTCTGTGCCTGCTGCTGGTACTTCCATTGTGCAGCTCTCAGAGCACCCTGCAGTCTGAGCAGGAGATCAACGTCCATCAGGCCCCGGCAGCTCCTCCGCCTCCGACAGACACACAGGACCTTCTGAGAAAAGAAGAAACAACTCACCTTAATTCAAAGCAGACATGTAAGCCTATTCTTACCCATCCTGCACAATACTAATCTTAGAAAGGCAGCTTGTGCCAAAATGTCAAAGATGTTCCACATAGATACTGTAAGAAAAAATTTGTAAAGGCAGGTGGGATTTTTTTTTTCAGGATTTTTGAAACTCATACTCTGCTGGTCTTTGCCATATGTTTGTGCCTCCACAGACGCACATGGAGACAAAGATAATGCCAAAGTAGGTCTGTTCATCGCTGCCGCGATGGGAACGTTCACTCTGATGGCTGCAGTGTACTGCATCTACAACAAGTTCTACACCAAACAGCAGTACCTGCACACCCAGCTCGACGATGACCCAGGTAGATCACATCAAGTTCCATTAAATCGTTTCTGAGTAAGAGCCTCTTTCAGGCTGTCGCACTTGTTGGTACCAAACCTTTATCAATATTACTGTGCCCATATTTAAAGCAGCAATGGAGGCTTGTTTTTTTTTTGATAATGTAAAAAATACAATGTAAAAAATACACAACGAATCAACAAAAATTAAGAAAATGGCAACGACAGAAACTTATCTCACCTAGAGACAAAATGAAGCCACAGATTGAAATATAAACTCTATTAACAACATCCAGAGAAAACTGGGATCATTGACATTCAATCTTTTTTCATCTATTGGGAATCATTTGCTATAAAGCACCACAGGTCGGCTAGCATCGTACAATGTGATTTCTCAATGCTGAAGCACTTCCTTTAATGATACAATAGTTAATGTGAATATAGAGTGGATATTAGCCATCGATACAGAAACATGTCTGGTGGGGGTTTTTTTTACTCTGTCCTCTGAGCTAATATCTAAAAAGAAAATATCCCCCTCTGAATTCAAGAAAAATCAACAAGTGTCAAGTTTCTCATGTCTCTGTCTGCAGATTTTACCACAGACCCCATGGACCCTCCCCCTGTGTTTTTCCACGCCTCTGTTAACTCCAGCGCAGCAGATGTGCGCAGAGCAGGTTACGGTTCGCTCTCGGACACTCCATCCATCATCTCGGTCCCACCCAGCCTGTCCCCTCCTCCCTCTGCCTCTGCCATGCCCTTTCCTCCCCTCTTCCTCTCCTCTCACTCTCTGAGAACAATATCCGCCAAGGATCTGGAGAAGAGCTGCATCTGATATTGAATGCTGACTTAGCAGTTTGACACTTTTGAACGATGTTAAGACGTAGTCTCTATTTCAATGTGCATGCTGTTTATAATTATCTGTATACACCTCAGACAAAATTTAGATTTTTGTGAACAAATGTTGCCGGAATTATTTTCCTATTAAAACAAAGCACCAGTTTCAAAACTGAAGTACAGGTTTCAATGAGATTTTGCCCTGTAGGAATGTACAAGATAAACTTTAAGCATGAACAACACATTTGCCCGATGCAACTAACAAATCTGACACCAACTGTTGTTGACGCCCTGAGCCCTCTCACTTCCCATAACCAACCATATTTTACTACATATCTGCTGCAAACATTTGCTTGTGCATCACACCTATATGTATAAACTGTAGCTATTTGTGTTGGTATGTTTTTACAATCACAATAAAGTAGGTCTTCTCTGCATTTTATCTGATACCATCTATCCTTTCAGTCGACTTCCAGCATGGAACCAGAGAATAAACTTTAAGATGTAACTGATTATTTAGGCGACGGACACATTAAAAAGGCAAATCTTCATAATAAAAAATCTCAGACAAAAGAAGAATAATTTTTTTTACTTGGTAAAAAATAATTTCATCAAGCAGGAGTCTGACAGTCTTTGATCTGTGTCTTTTTGGATAGAGGCTCATGCAGTTGTGGTTTTATAAACCTTTCCGACAAAGTTCATATTCTGATTAAGAATTTAACAAAAACACACCAACATACTGTAAACTATATATATACATATATGCAGGTATTTCTGGTTTTCCTTCACTCTCGCTGGTTTGGATGTGCCACACTGACATTGAGTTTACACAAAGAAGAAATGCTGAGCTAATTTGTCTGCAAACACAGCAAACATTTTGACTATAGCAGCAGAAGCACAGTTACTGATGAATAATGTCTCTCTCTCTCTCTCTCTCTCTCTCTCTCTCTCTCTCTCTCTCTCTCTCTCTCTCTCTCTCTCTCTCTCTCTCTCTCTCTCTCTCTGTGTGTGTGTGTGTGTGTGTGTGTGTGTGTGTGTGTGTGTGTGTGTGTGTGTGTGTGTGTGTGTGTGTGTGTGTGTGTGTGTGTGTGTGTGTGTGTGTGTGTGTGTGTGTGTGTGTCAGGACCAGGACCAGGAGGTTTGCCACCACGCACAGTGCCAGGACCCTGAAACTGAAGCGGCTAAATAGATTGATCAAAATGTTGTCCTCGAGAAAATCAACCACTAAAGGATTGCGTAAAATACTCAATTAAGTAAAGCAAATAAAGAAAGTGGAGCAATGTCTCAAGACACACCAGTTGGTACATTACTGGTGCACCCTCACCTGGTTTCTAACTTGTCATATACAGTCGCAGGTCGGAGAAGGCCCGATCACTTACATGCTTAAAGGTCTGTTTACTACACAACACACACAAACGAAATCTGGAGATTTACTAGTAATTTGTATCTGCGTCAAACGCCACGTGTCCCAAATGACTGTTATAAAGTCAAGTCGTTCAGAAGTTATCCATTGCATATTCATACAATGACAGTTGCCCGGCGATGCGTCATCGCAGCTCCTCCACTGCGCACACCTGAAACGCTGCAAGGAGAACCATTTCTAGAATAATCATATTTTTGGCTACAAATAATCAGGTCATTTCTTTCTTCTTTTCTTTTTTTAACTCGTAGACTTCCACGGCCATTTGGAGACAATTCACCTTTATGTAATAAAACAGTCGCCAGCTGTCCGCGCCCCGACCCAGAGGCATGGCCGGCGGCCCGGCAGCACCGCGCCCCTCCCGCGCAACCAAGAGCTGGCAACTTCGATCGGACAGTGTTTACTCCAACTCTCCATTCGAGGCTCGTGCGGTTCCAAGAACAGCCGCTGCTGGAGGAGTCGGGGCTTTGAGCGCCGGGCTGCAGGGGAGGAAGTGACCTGCCGCCTTCCACTCACCACACACACTTGGAGAGATTAGCGCGCAGGCAGCGGTAATCTGGTTTCAGCACCACGGCCAGAGACGCCGCCCGGACATGAGTCCTGTCCAAAGTTGTCTCCGGCTCCACCTGGACCTCAGCGGACACCGACGAGTGTCCAGAAGTTGATTGTGAACACTGACAATGTTTGTCCACTCGGTTTTTCCCAAAGGAGGTTGAAGCCAGTTTACACCTCGGAGAAATCAGCGTTGCTGGCCGCGGGTTTGGCTGCACAGGAGCCTGCGGGGTTGAGGAGTCCAGTGATCGAGGCAAAATCAAGTTTCTTTTTCTTTTTTTCTTTTTCTTTTTTTTCTTCTCAATTGTGTGCGTGAGAACCACGAGGCGCAGGGAGCAGAGGAGGAGGCTGTGCGCTCGGGCGGGAGCGCGCAAAGACTGCACCTTGGTCGGAACCTGGAGTCGTGAGGATGGAGATCCGGCCGGACAGGTTTAAGGCCGTGGCAGCCAAGACTCTCGGGAAAATTTATGGGTATGTAACATTTCTTTGGGACCAATTACAAACCAGCAAATGTTTTTTTTTGTCTTTACCTTTAGTTGCTGAAACATGATTTAAGCTTAATGTGTCTTTAAAGCTCAAGATGTCCAGGGACCTGGATTAGTGTGGAGTTGTATGACCTGGCACAACATCTGTTTCTCCCTTGGCTGCTGAATGCATCACATAAGAAAACTGTCATACATACCTTATCACTTTATATCATTGAATATCAGATTCAAAATCATGAACACTTTCTCAAGGTGAAAGCTAAAAAAAAAATCATCGACCAAAGTCTGTTTCTCGAGCAGTGATGCAGTAAGGGAATTATCCCCCTTTGGCATCGGAGGAACGAATAAACAGAATTAAGTTTCAAAACTGCTCGATCAGTGTAAGATGAAGCCCTGGGATCAATAACCAGATTTAGCCTCGCCAGGCGATTCTGCTGTGCTGTGCCATTGTCATATTACTGAAGCAGTGTCACACTTCTATGTGGAGAGTTGGTCTGGGGCTTCGTGATCGGACATGCCAAGCGACGTGTTTCAGTTTCTATCACACGCAACGTGTGTTTGTTCAGTGTGGCCTGTGAGGCTTCTCTCTGCGGCCTGTTGTTCTCTCACACATGCCTTCATGGCACAGTAGCTTAGGGTCAGTTTAATAAACCCCCCACCTTGGTAAGTGCTCCAGCTTTTTGGTGTGGGTTACTCATCAGCATGACAAGCAAACTGGTGGTGACAGACTGGGGATGTGGACTAAGGTCAGGGAACATGGAAGGGAATGTTACATTTTCTCAGTGCGCATTAAGCCACCTGCGCAAAGAGACTCCTCTGTCCACAGATATGCTGCTATGTTGGCAACTGGCAGCAAGAAACCGAACTTGCGTGGCACACCTCCTCACGATGAACCAAAGTGTGTGCAGTAGTCAGGGGGTCTGGCCCGTGATGGGTATCTGAAAGCAAGGGAGGTATTGATGGACTCCCCTTCCTCTCTCTCCCTCGGGATTTGATGGAGCGTCTAAACACTTAAATCCTCTCCAGAAATAGCCTCTCCTCGTCCAAGCTGTCGGCCCACGTAAATCCCTGCAGGCCGTACACCTTGGACACCTCCTCCCTCCCTCTCTCTCACATCCTAAGTAGCCCGTCATCGTGCCACCCCCCCCTTTTCAGAGCACCTCACAGCCAAGATTAGGCCATGGCAGCGAGCCCGCAGCTGCCTGTAGGCCTTCATTTCCGTGGGGCGCACGAGCTCTCAGGTGCTCCCAGGACTCCTCGCTGCCGTGCGCAACACGCACCGGCCCGTTCCCTCGTCCTGTTCCCTGCACGCAACGTCAGCTGAGGGGCGAGCACGGAGAAAAGCAGGCACACGGACAGACTGCTGCACATGATGGAACTGTCTCTGTTCTAATACACACCATTCAGAATAGTCTATTCTATTCATAATATAATAATAATGAACAGAAACATGATTTTACTGATGTACAAACACTAACTGACCTCCTCTTGTTACTCCTCCATTAATAGTATGCGTTTCTCCTCTTTATCCCGCTGACCTAGCGCTTTCCAACCTTCTGCGGTAGTTATTTCATTCCCTCTTATGCAATCAATGATGCCAGGCTGCTGAGATGCCCTGACATTCGTTCTTGACGTTTGAATTAAGAGATTAACCTGGACTTTAAGAGATTAATATGCGTTCACCTATCTTACATGTGATCAAGATTCAAAACGAGGCATTTTTGACTCACACAGCCTCACAGAGGCGCCCAGGCACCCTTCCCTCATGGTGTGACGAGCACAAGAGGGGAGAAGGTCGGGGCTTGTGAGGATTACAACGGATTTTCCTTAACCCAGGGTCAGTCAAGAAAAGGCAGTGCAGCATGTACAATGTGTAGTAAAACAAACAAAAAAAAAGAGAAGTGGAAAAACAAGCACTTATTGTATGGCAGAAAGAGAAGACGTCCACAGGGACGTCCTCTGGACACTGGGAAATAAATTGGTGTTGCAGAGGAAGGAAATGTTGTGAATTGTGTGTGAGAGACTGTGCGTGAGTCAGGGGAGTTGGCGGCAAAAGGAAGGGTTAAAGATAAAGGAGGAGACAGGAGGAATGAAGAAAGACGCCCGCCCAGACCAAAATAGTCCAAGAGAGCCAGAGATATTAATAATTCAGGATGGAGAATCATTAATACTTGATCAGTGTTTAAGACTGTTAGATCCAGTGCTTACAGTATCTAATAAAGCATCTATGTTTTATTATTGTGTTGCTGTTATTTCCCATGTCTGCTCATGGTTGGAGTTTTAGCTGACCGTTCTGAACAGGTTTATTGGCAGGGACACAAAGTCCATCCGTAGAAGTTTTTCTGTCACTCGATATGTTAGTGTCCATGTCATTCTATGTATCTGGAGGAAGGACGATTTAGAAGAGCTTCAGAAATGGTTAAAAAAGATTTTTCTGCCACCTGGGGCTCTTATTTCGATTGTCCTGGTGGCTTGGCAGAGCTGTAATATTATGCCTCGAGATTTTAGAGTTTAGAAAGAAGCCTCCGCACAACTAACAAAAAAAACCCATGCCCCCTCTCTCCTCACGTCTCAGTACAAGGTAATGCAGTTCTGATATGTCAAAAGAAAATCCATTTAAGCAATGTCAAGAACAAAATGGACTCGATGAGATAAGATATGTATGAAAATAATGAATAGATCCTGATACTGAGGACTTAAATAACTAATAGAAAAAAGAACTATACAATGGCTAAGACCCATTCCGTTCATTAGTAGCTGCTCAACCAGCACATTTACATACATACAAACATACTTGTCTTTAATTATGTGGTTTTTTTACGTGTATTATTGTTAATGCTGGATCTGATTGGTCAACGCACATCAATGACATGAAAACAATATCCACAAATGGCTCCAGTTGGATTTTAAGTATATAACTCAATGGATTAAACCGTGATTGGGGATTTTTGTTTATTATTTTCTCTGGGTAAATTTTATTCATACAATGATCCACTGTAGAGATAACATCAGTGGATTCTGTGTGTGTGTGTGTGTGTAGCGATTTTCAGCCCAAGCATGCTGAGTGTTCAGTGTAGCCAGTGTGGCAGAATGTAGTGTGTGAACTGTAATTAATGTGCTGCCCTTGTGGCTCAGTCCGCAAAGAGTCATAACACAATCAAATGTGGCTCTATGGCTCCTGATCTCAATCCAATTTCATCTTTGTTTGTCCCGGACAACCAACTGTCAAATAAAGTAGTCTATAAAATACACCCACCCCCCATTCCCAAAAGCTTTATTCATGTTCTGGGTATTGTATCTTGGAAGGAAAAAAAATGGCAGAGCTGAGTAGACTGATATGTTTTGCTTGAGCACAACCAGCTCTCATGTGCCGAATGCATCTCCCCGCACTGGTTATAAATTATATTAACCAGACAAAAGCAGTGGGAATAGCAATAGGGCTCCATCACGTGGACCTGCAGTTCTCAAGTCTGTTCCTAGCGCATGTCATGTTTAATAGATTATCCACTGCGTTTTGATACATATTTGATGGCTGTAAGACGTCGAGCTTGCAGAGGTCATGGTTTCTCCGGGTTTCTCTGCAAGACATTTGAGCACACGCTACAGACGGGAGCAGAAAAGGAGTAGTTAACCTTGTCTGGAGGGGGAAGAGGAGGATGAATGCACCCGGATGAGACAAGTTTCTGTCAATGCTGTTGTCTTTTACTCACACTGTATTCCTCACTGTCAGCCAGTTTGACCAAATGTTATATATAAATATATAAAAAGAAGCAGTGTTTAAACACCTCAAGAAGACGGGATATGTCAAAGTTAGTAGGGCGACAGTCTCAGTTTCTAGTTATAATGTTGGAGTTACCAGTCAAATTGACAGTTTGAAAGATTATCTAAAAATCCAGATCCTCAGTCATCGTTCAGAAACACCCGTCTGGGAGATGACTGAATGACTGATTGCCCTTGAAGAAAATCGACAATATAGAAAAATCTAGGAATGGTAAATGGACTGCAGTGATATGGCGCTTTTCGAGTCTTATCGATCACACAAAGTGTTTACATTACAAGTCACATTCACTCATTCGTACAGCGCTTCTATACATAGCAGATCACAAATCATTCATACACTGCTGGCACAGCCATCAGGAACAATTTAGGGTTAAGTGTCACTTTGGCATGCCGACTGGAAGGAGCTGGGGATCAAACTGTTGACCTCTTGGTTGGTGGACGACCCTCTCCACTCCCTAAGCCACAGCCGCACTGGTAAACCAAACGTAAAGGTCTCTCCTGTAATGGGATCAATGATTGTTTTTGCTTCTGTTTGAGTCCTGTCATTTGGCACAGTTTTAAAGAGCAGTTTTGTTAAATTGAATTGACAACTAGTGAGTGCTGAAGTGGCAAATTTTATATCAAGGAGTCTTTTGGTGTGATTTGTCAAAGGCTGTCTCTGCAAAGAGGGTTTTCAAACTGATGCCTCAGAACACCACACCACACCATCATAAGCTGACAGAGGAGGAATACAAAGATTGAAACTATATGAAAATGTAACTTTTGAATCAACTTCTTGATAACCAAATTCACTTGCGCAGCTTTTTGATCAAGGCCTTTTTGTATTCATATTTATGACAAAAGCCCAAAGTGCCCAAGAGTCTAAACAACATACGAACAAGGACTGTAGTTAACATGCATACAAAATTTTTGATCCCTACACCTTTTTTTCCAAACTCTTCTCCGCAGCGCTCTCGAGAAGAAGCAAGAAAATGGCGAGACCATCGAGCTGTCGGCGGAGGGCCGGCCCGAGCTGGTGGAGGAAAAGGAAATGCCGGTGGTCGACTGCACGTGCTTCGGCCTGCCCAGGCGCTACATCATCGCCATCCTCTCTGGCATTGGCTTCTGCATCTCCTTTGGAATCCGATGTAACTTGGGCGTGGCCATCGTCAGCATGGTCAACAGCCACAAAATCTTGAGAGACAACAAGGAGGTCATAGTGGTGAGTAGCGATCGCCTGGGGCTGAATTATTTTTTTTTAAATTCTACAGGATGTAGGGATATTTTAGACAAATATGCTTCCAACACTGTTTCGGAGCGGGATCCTTGAAGACATTTTGCTCCAAGTTCGCAGTGTTAAAACTTTATTATGTTACAAATCTTTATATTCAATTCACAATATTCTCTATTGGTTGCACTTTATGTGCATTTTGTTTTATATGTACTTGTCTTCCTGGCTGTCCAAACAGCAACCTCAATTTGACTGGGATCCGGAAACGGTGGGAATGATCCACGGCTCATTCTTCTGGGGATACATAGTGACTCAAATTCCAGGAGGGTTCATTTGTCAAAAGTTTGCTGCAAACAGGTCGGTTATTTCACTACTTATTGAATGCAAAGGGATCATTACACATTCTTCTGTACACACTGAATGTCTCCTCCTATCTCTATTTTTCCCCCTCTTCCAGAGTGTTTGGCTTCGCCATAGTGGCCACATCTTGCCTGAACATGCTTATCCCCGCAGCCGCCCGGATGCACTTTGGCTGCGTTATCCTTGTCAGGGTGTTTCAAGGACTTGTGGAGGTGCTTCAGTTCTGTCTATAGCTTTACTTGTGAACACAATAAATGAGCAAGGTGAACAAATTTACATTTTATTCAGAAGATTCACCATAGTGTAATTTCTTCCCTATTCTACAGGGGGTTTCATATCCTGCCTGTCATGGTATTTGGGCAAAATGGGCCCCTCCTCTGGAAAGAAGTCGTCTTGCGACAACAGCCTTCTGTGGTGAGTCTCTTAACTCTCTTTGATTGATTGATGTTTGATGTTTAACTGCTTATTTATTTTACCCACAATATTTCTATGTTTCCCAGGCTCTTATGCTGGTGCTGTGATTGCCATGCCGTTAGCCGGGATCCTCGTCCAGTACTCGGGATGGTCATCGGTCTTCTACGTTTACGGTAACTGACCCTCGACCCTGATGCTGCCAATAAACGACATCCAGCTTTTTCGATGATCTCGCTTTTCAAACTGAAATTAGTTTTTGTTTTGGGTAGTTAGTATCTTTAGTAGCAAGTTTAAAAAGAATGGGCCAGAATCAGAATCATCAAGTACTGCAATACATTGTGCCAGTTGCCATTGTGAACATGACAACAGTCCTACAGTAATCAGTTGTTGTTTGTGACAACTATAAATATAATAGCCTATATAATGTATCAGCATACATGGTTATTGTGTGTAAAACCTAGACCCATCCCATCACCGGTTATGCATGAATTTAACATTTAATGGTCTGTTCAGATGCTTCGTCTTTGCGATCTTTCTTCCAGGTCTGACACTTACGTGATTGTTTTTCCCTCCCCTGCCCTTTGCCTGCTTGTCTTCTTTCCACTGCTCCAGGAACTTTTGGGGTCATGTGGTATTGCTTCTGGACCCTGGTGTCTTATGAAAGTCCCGCAGCCCATCCCACCATCACTGAGGAGGAGAGGACATATATTGAGGAAAGCATTGGCCAGACGGCCCAACATGCAGTGACGGTCAGTACACCAAGTAGATTTCCTCTGATAGTGCTGATGTGATGTCATTGCCTTCCCAAGGCTATAGATCTTTTTAAATTAAATCATTGATAAAGTATCGCTATAATAACAACAACAACAACAACAACATCACACTTATTCATGTGTTGCAGAAATTCAACACCCCGTGGAGGGCTTTCTTCACATCCATGCCAGTGTACGCCATCATTGTGGCAAATTTTTGCAGAAGCTGGACTTTCTACTTGCTTCTCATCAGCCAGCCCGCATACTTCGAGGAGGTGTTTGGGTTCGAGATTAGCAAGGTAACTGAAAACCAGATGCGGGCAGTGTGCTGAGGGTGTTGTAGTGTACCCGGAACAAAAGTTTGTATATACATATAACATTTCATGATACTGCACAGTCACTGCTTTCAATGCTCACTGCAGCAAAAATCACTAAAGGTCAATAATCGGTTGCATTGAAAGTTTTTTCTCTCTCTCTCTCTCTCTCTCATCAAGGTGGGCATAGTTTCTGCTCTGCCCCATCTGGTCATGACCATCATTGTGCCCATTGGTGGCCAGCTTGCCGACTATTTACGCTCAAACCACATCATGACCACCACTAACGTCAGGAAACTAATGAACTGTGGAGGTAAGACAGGACCAAAATGAAGGGAAGTCAAAATACATATGGATGTAGCTGACCTGCTGTTTTACTTTACAAAGGCCAAACCTGTCATCAAACTCGAAATTGCCGAGCAAGTCTGACATGAAATAGCATTTTGCTGTCTGGATGTGTAATTTTAACTTAAGTATTTCCTCCTCCTCTGTGCAGAGAAAACATTTACTGTATAAGACGAATGATGACTCACTGTAAAGCAACAGTTATGTGCCTTTCGGGTATTTTTGAACTCCAACAGGGAAGTGAAATGTAGAAGAATACGTGCACATATCCCTTTGTTGGTCAGTGTCAGTACCGATGCTATTTTCGGAGACTGCTCAGCGAACAGCAGATTGTGAACAGAGAGAAAGACACAAATAAAATTGATTCAAGTTGACTTAAAAAAAGCATCTTGCTTTGAGGCCTGGTTCTTTGTTGATTTCTGTGATATCTTCACTTGCCTCCATCAGGGTTCGGGATGGAGGCAACTCTGCTGCTGGTGGTGGGCTTCTCTCACACAAAAGTCTTTGCCATTACCTTCCTGGTCCTGGCTGTGGGTTTCTCTGGCTTTGCCATTTCAGGTGAAAGCATAACTAATGTCTATTCATTCTTTAAGCCCTCGTACAAACCCACTAGCTATAAATATTTATATATTTTGGTGGGTCTAGTGCTATTTTTTTAATCTAACATTCTGATAATATTTATCCTTCCTTATAAGGTTTCAACGTCAACCACCTGGACATCGCGCCACGCTATGCCAGTATCCTCATGGGTATCTCCAACGGTGTGGGCACTTTGTCTGGTATGGTTTGCCCACTTATAGTTGGTGCCATGACAAAACACAAGGTGAGAACTGATACCACTAAGTCATGCAAATATGTATTTGTGTGGACAGTCTGAATCAACTGTAATCAAGTTGTAGAAAGTATCATAGTTTGTATGATATCGTAGACACAATACACTGTAAAACACTTCATCTCAACACTTGGTGTTGGTGGTGGAAAATAGTTCATCCAAGCTATCTAGATACAAAACCACATATTACTTCCTCTTTTAGGTTTTTTTTTACTTTAGCATTGCTTACGAGGAGAAATCTATCACTTAAGAGGAACAATTTCATTTTGCACCCAGGAAAGTTCAACAGACCCAAAGTATCCAGTGTTTAAATACATTTATAAAACTCTGCACATGTTCAAACTCTTTGACTGGGCTGATTCAATGCATGAATATATGCATAAATTTAGAACCACTTTATTTCAAAGTCATAATAGAAAAGAAAACACATGTATAATCATTTGTCCGCTTTTTCTTCTTCTCGCTCTCCTTTGATAGACACGGGAGGAGTGGCAGGGTGTGTTTCTTATTGCCTCAATTGTACATTACGGAGGTGTTATATTCTATGGTGGGTATATTTTCCACTCATTCTTCTTCAGAGCATTAGGATGTTTCATTATGCAACAACCTGTGTGTTGTTCTTACTGCAATCAAACCTAAAAATCAGTTAAATGCATTTTGTAAATCTGTTGTCAGCTCTGTTACAATTTTGAATAACGTGACCAACAATCTTATTTTGTCTGTCTCTGCTGCAGGACTTTTTGCATCCGGAGAGAAGCAAGCTTGGGCCGAGCCAGAGGAGCTGAGCGACGAGAAATGTGGCATCCTGGATGAGGATGAGCTCGCAAACGAGACAGAGGAGCTATATCGCACAAGTGGCGGGGCAGGCTACGGAGCCATGAACCAGGGGGCAGATCCCAATGGAGGCGGCGGCATGGGAGGAGGAGGAGGAGGCTGGGTGTCAGACTGGGACAAAACTGAGGAGTATGTACAACCAGCCGGAACCAATAATTACCTTTATGGAGGAGAGGGGGACCGATAATTAACGTAAAACCAGCAGGTCCCCTGCACAAAGCCTTTAGTGAGGCAGAAACAGTACATCAACTGTGTGAAGTTTCACCTGATGGCATGGAGAACATTATAGGTGTGGATTTGAAATGGAAGGCGGGAAGGGACAATTTTCAGCAAGTCTGAAGTTTATTAATATAACTGAACTGAATTTAAAGAGACTGCACAGTGGACGTGACGACATTAGTAGATATAAAATGTATGTTTGTGTGTGATTGCAATTGTGTACCCTGTGTGACAGACAATCTAAGTAAGATTGTTTTAGGACCTGTCAGCCTCCCGACAACATCTGTTGGAGAAGGGCTGTGTTGTAGGCCTGGTGTGGCTCTAATTGATGTTTATTCATTGTAATAATTATGTCAAATTTATATATTAATTGACAGGATTCCATTTATATTTGAGTCATTCCAGATTACAAATCTTTATGCGCACATTGGTAACAAGCGCATTACTCTTGTTGGGTGAAATTCAAGGTTGCAGACTTTCTGCAGCTCTTACTAGTGTCTGTAATGTACCTCCACTGAATTTCAAGTTTTGTCTTTGATGTGCACACTTTTAAGAAAAAGCATTTGACTTGTGCCTATACAACAAGATATTTTGCTGTGTAGTATTGGTTTACCTATCCACTGAGAATGGAATTGAACACCTGCTAATATTTCTGTTTTTCTGTTAAGTCTAAATAGCCCATTCTGACTATTTATAGATGCAGGTTTTTGATGTCCTTGTTAAAAACTGTGATGTACTAGGCCTCTAACCTGTCTGCCTGCTCACAAACTGGGGAATAAAATGTCTCATATAGGACTACGGGGAATGACATTATCCAGGGTAATAACGATCCTATATTAAGTTACTTTCTTAGTTTGGAGCCACTTTTATTTCTTTTCAGTTGTCATCAAGACAGTTTTGTAAATGTTTTACATGTAGTATATTCTGCATTAACGTTCTATTATGTTACTCTTGTGTGCAGGTAATTCATGCTCTAAGTGCTAACATATTCTCTTTCAGGTAAGGCACTGGGGTCATGGTATTAATGACCGACAAGCTCAACACATGCCAGTCTCGAGTTGCACCTACTGCTTGCAAGTCTCAGTCAGTCTTCTTAGAAAGGTGAAATTTCCGCTTTGCTTTATTCTATGTTGCAGCAAGCTGAGGACATGTTAAATGATCAGTAAACATAAGCCAATTTAACATAAATGGCTGATATTGTCCAACAACATTTCACTGTACACAAGCAATTTCTTATTTTTTTTCTTAGCAGATGTTGTTGTGTATTTAGGTAGCTCCACAGTTAAGGTTGAATCACCCCCGTGTTAGATCATGGGATGGTACCACTTTTGCTGTTAATGTTTCATTGATTGGAGTTCACTGGTTGAAGATTAAATGTTAGGGTTTTTTATTTTTCATTTACCTATTGTTTAATGTTTTGTTCTGGATTGTAAAATAAAACTGTAAATCTAAAAATCATGTACATGTGCAACATTGTGTAATAAAACCTAGAGGTGATAATTCCTGTACACTAACCATAAATATTATTTATGATTTATGCTAATGTATTAATCCCATTTTTATGTTTCATTATTACAGAGATAACAGAGTGTTACATTTTTCAAACAGTTTTTTTCCCTAATTTATCATGATTCAAGCACCAACAATGTTGGGCTTCAATCCTTTGTATGTAGTGGTTTCATGTTACCCCTAATGTGGCACTCCTCTTCAGACAATGTCGATCCCTGAGCAAAAGTATAAGAGCATGAAAATGAAGAAGAAAAATGGATTTTGATGGCACCAGAACAAGGGGCTCACCACTTTTCCGCAGCCAGTAAGATGCACAGAGGCCCTGGGATTCACCGTCACCGGCCTGCTCTTGTGTCTGAAATCAATGGGATTATCCTGCATCCATCTGTCAGCGAGAGAAGGAGGGAGAAAGATATTCATCACTGACATCTAATAATACTGCAGTAAAAGGTTCCTTGCAATTTGTTTTTGCCAGCATCATGTTACAAGATGATCACACACAAAGGGCAAGTAAAGGGACAGAAGAGAACAGGACGAATTAGTGGAAAGGAGACCAGTAGAGGGATTAGAGCAAACTGTGGATTCGATGGCCCAACATAAGCTTTCTATAACAAATCCAATATGTGGCTGTCTGTATCAACTATTGCTGTAATGAGGTTCCTTATATGGCCACAGACGCATAAAAACACTTCATAAATAACACTGAAAAAAATAGATATACTTTTCATCATAAATTTTTTATAGGTGTATTATACACTTTGCAACCTTGCATTTGTACCAATATATGCTGCCACCTTATAGCCTAAAACCTAACAAACCTGTTTCTTCTGTTTTCTCACTGTTCAGGAAATACACAATTGTGTTACTGGTCCATGGTCCACTAAAACCAAATGCCTTTATTGTATATTTCAGGCCAATACAATGAACTACTCTCTTATTCTGCTCTGTTAGGATTAGATTGCCAAGAATTTGATACCATTTCAAATAATATCAAAAATTGGTAGGAATATTAGACTACGTCAGTTGTCTTAATATCTATCAGTTGAAATAATGGCATGTATTATTGCCTACTGATTTTCTAGTCCCATGTTGTTATTTGTACGAAAATCAGTATCATACTTTATCAAGTTTTCAATGGCTTTAGAAGGCTAACCGGCACTTTCTTGAAAACCTTTCTCTGGTTAAAGTGAAATGTTTTATTCCGAAGAATACATCTCACCAATTTTGTTGATTAGTTTCCCAGTGTGGCAGAGAAAGCATTCCTCCTATTTCCCAATGTACTGGCCTGTCAAGCAATTGTAAAGGTTGCTGATTGGCTCATTAAAGAGGGAAAAGTTTGTTGTTTTGGGGTCGCCGTCTTTATATCTCCTTGCCCAGTAATATTACTGTGCTTAAGATGAGGTTTAAAAACATGGTTACTTCAGGGTGGATGAAGGTCGTGTTCCTGAAAAGGTTGTTAAACATGCCCACTGTCGTGCTCTGCTCCCCGTGTGAACCTCCTGCTTAGACTTTCTCTTTTATTTTGAAAGTACTCAATTGTGATTTCACTTCCCGTCTTTGCGGTTTCCCTCCAGTCTTGTTTGTCAATTAGTCCTAAGTGTAGTTGTTATGTTCAGTGGTGTGCATCAGGTTTTTGTTCACACTGTTTGTGCCTTGTTGGACTGCTCTCACTGGACCTTTTGGACAAATCTTCTCCAGGTTTTGGATTTTCTGCCTGATCCCTGTTGGATTGATTGTATGTTTATTTTGACTGCTCTTCCGGTGTCCGACTGTTTCCTGTCACAACCCTCCGTAAGTCTGGTCCCTTTATTGTTTAGCTCATCAGTGAATTATTATCTCGGCCTATGCTTTCTTTTGGTTCCTGCCCTCATGTCTCTTTGCACCGGGTCACTGCAGCTGCAAATAACCTATTAGAATTGAATCCTTCAGTACCAAGCTCACTCTGAACCACAGGACACTCCCTCGCTCATTCAAAGATTACTCGTCCTCAAAGAGGAAACTACACGTACAAATGTTATTTCCATAATATATATATATTTTGTCCATTGCAGGTATAAACGGTATACAATAGGTATATACATATAGTGGCCAGTGATTGTATACTGTACAACTGTCACTGAACTGCCATGCCTTTTTCTAATAGAAAATGGCCTTTTATTAAGTTAATGTGTTTTTAAAGAGTTCAGAACTACAACATTATGCCACATTATATGTATTAATGGCTAAGAGCGAATTGCCTTAAAATTTGAAAATGACAAGAGTCAAATTATATAGGTTTATCTTGAACCCAACAATATTGTTCAATGTTTTCTGTATAGGTCTGCCTGGTATTGTACCTAAAGACTTCCTCTGTCTCTGATTGCTGACTTGACTTTATTCTATTCCCAAAAAACATTTGTCCACCTATTCACCTTTTAAAAAAAACAACAACTTTAATTGGCATTTGTTGAATTTTATTGATTTTGCAGATTGTTGTTTAAAAACTACAAACTACATTCACATTTAAATGCAAAATAGAATATTGCCGTATACAAATGTTCAATTTGCGGAAATGACACAAGATACTTGTAAAGCAAATAGTTTTTGACATATATTAAAGATCATGAGGTTATCCATCTCTCTACAAATGAAACTATATGACAAGGGAAAATAAGCAAAATGCATTTAGCTGGAGAATAATTTTCTCACCTTTTCCCATCACTGAACACTGACATTAAATATACTGACTATTTAGTTTCAGTGAGCTGAATCATGGGAGCAAGGTTCAGTATGCAATATGAGAATAAATGTTACGAAAATGAGCTGCCAAGATCTAAGCTGAACAATTACTCAAACAGATCAATACCACTTGATTGTCTTACACCTTAACCTAATGCAAGGTTTTACTGACTTTGCACATTCAATACATTTTGTTTTCGAATGTTGGTGTCACAAAATGTTTCATTTTCTCTTCTGGTTACGTGTGACGACATTATAAAGAATATTCTGTTTAAAATGAAATTATTATCATTATTATATTATTATTATATTATTATTATAATCATTATTAAAAAATGGCAGCAATTGTCCGTTGCTGCACCATACAACATACAGAATATTCTTTATTGGGTTGTTGCTATTTCTGCTCTTGCATTAACTGACGTTTGGTAAGTAGGTTGGTAATTTCAGAACGTCTATTCAGGTTTCTGACCTAAAGAAGTGTGCTTTCCCTTACAGGCTAATATAGATTTGCCACTAGATATATATTTTCAATCATCCAGAGTCAAGTTACCTAACTTTCCCACACGGACCTAACTGCATATTTCAATTTTGTCTAATCATAGAATTTGATCCTCAGGACTGAGTCCAAGATATCACCTAACTTTGATGGTTTGAAATGTTTTTCTTAAGCATAAAGGCTACTGAGACCCTCTTACTCTCATTTACATGGCTCACACTTTTGCTTCTCGTCCTTCCCCTGACCTTCTGTCACTATCTCATATTATTTGTCTTTGTCCTCTCCCCCATATTGCTTCGTATCATCTCTCTCCTCCACCTGTGCCCTAAATTCCCAAAGTGTGGTATACCCCCTCTTTCATTCCTGCTCCCCCTTCAGTGGTTCATATCATTCCTCCTCCTGCTGCCCCCTCCATTCCCAGGGTGTAGTATGTCCCGTCCTTCATTTCCTCTTTCTTCAGCTGTTGATAATCACCCTCCTTCTTCTCTCTGCCTGATGTTACTGGGAAAAGGGTGTCGTACTCTGCTTCTCCACGGGCACCATGCGCCTTCTGCAGCGTCTCATATTTGTTCTCATCTCGTGACCTCAACGCCACTTCCTCGTAAACTGGGCCTAAAAGAAAAAGGAGTGATATGGGTTCCAGTGTGTCTATAAGCAGTGGCCTGCACACAAAGGTGGAAAACAAGAAGTTGTCCCTCACCTGTGGTATTACTCTTCTTCTTATGATATTTATACCAAACTGCTAAACCTGTCACCAGCACGATGGTGAGAATGACCAGGAGTATGATGATGAAAATGGTTAATTCGTCAGAACCGCTGAGCTGATCTGAAAATGAGATGGATCATAAAAATATCATCGTTCATATTGGTTGGAGTTTCAATTAGCAGCATTTGTCAGTTTAAAAAGGCAAGATGACACTGACGGCGCCATCAGGGTTATCAGCTCTCACAGGCTGCGTAGTTCACACCTTGACAAGTTAACCATGTGTGTAACGAATATGTCAAGGAACGGAAGCAGCAACTCACAAGCATAAGAGTTGCTAAGAAAAGATCTCCCGTTGGTCCACACAGCTCTACATGCGTAAGAGCCACTTGCTTTTGGTGTGAAGTAGTTTGAGTTGAAACCCATAGATGCCCATAGCTGATCATCATTCCTGTGGTACCAATGATAGGAGGAATCTCTGCCACAAAGTGGACAAGAACACGACAAGCCATAGATTTCAGAGATAATCGCCCTGATAGGATGCACTGAAAAAGGACAAATGAGGAAAAAGACTTTAAAAGATGTCCACAGGAGAAAATATACTTGAATAAAGTATAGAGGGACACATTGATTCTCTACAACAGCAGCCATTGCTGTCAAAGGTAACCAAAGGTTGTTGGCTGGGTTTACGTACCTTGGACAAACACTTCTTGAGTGTCGGAGACTTCATGATAGGGGGGCCCGGCGGCCTGGGCCTTGTGTGTGTAGGTGACATCACATTTATATTGCCCCTCTGTTAATTCGGTCACGTTGGTGATTGTGTGGGTAGAGCTGACGGCACCAATAATCACTGCATTGTCTTTGTAGAAAACGGTGTTGCTGATTTGATCCGTGCCCCAGACGAGGCATCTCAGAGTCAGAGGCTCCCCAACTACAGGAGGCAGGGGATACATTTCCAGCGATACTTCCTTATCTGAAACAAGATGATGCATCAAGATGATCATTAAAAGTGGTTTTAAAACTTTAAATGTAATGACCCCCAAACTATGCTGAATTTTCATCAGTGAATTTGGTGATGCTCATAAATTAAATATTAATTTATCAAGTTAGTTATTAAATTAACATTAATGATGGTGTTTAAAAACTATTATTAAGAAAGTTATAAAATGATGTATAAATTACTATGATATCAAAACACAAAAAAAATACAAATTGAAAGCTTTAAATCATACTTGAAACTCTGTAAACATTACACTATAACAGAGGATTAAATGAATCAAAAACCTACCCGAGGCTCTGATTATGATTTGGTTACTTCTCATTTTCTTAGTACTATCGTAACACCAGAAAATCGTCTCGGGGGCATTTATTCTCGTGGTTTGAAAGACCACACTCGTAGTGATCTTCAAGTGGAACTTAATCTTCTTCATCTGATTTAATGCTCTCCTGTAGACGCCGCATTTCCATCCCTGCAGACCATCCTCATTGTCGAGCTGCAGCATGACTGAATGTCCGGTCTTCATCACTGGGTGGCCAGTCTTGATGGTGAGTGAGGCAATGGGAGCATATTCTGAATGGTAAAGTAAATTATAGTATTATATGTATGGTGCATCTTCTTTTACAATTCTCGGAGTCTGAACTTATGTGTTACATCTACCTTGGACGTTGATGAACAAATTGTCGCTCCTTTGCCCGTTGTTCTCACAATGGTAAAAGCCTGAGTGCTTGGGTGAAGCAACTGCAATCTTCCATGTTTCACTAGTCGGCGATTGTTTAACAACTGTGTTGTTTAAGTACCATTGCACTCTGCTACTGCTTGCAATGTTGTCACAGCTCAAATAAAATAAGTCCCCAGGGAAAAACTCTTCGAGTTTGGGCCACATAGAAACTAAGGAGTCAGAGAGACAAAGGGAAATATGACAAAGTCCTACAGCAAAATATTTCTGTTCTTCTACAAGGACATATAAACGACTGTTGTTTGTGGCTATTGTCCTCTGTCTATTTACATTTCACATCTCTGAGAAATATAGATGTGTGAAATATCAAGGAAGAGAGGGCATATATATATGTATATAGATATATATATAGAGAGAGAGATATATAGATAGATAGAGAGATGATAGCATTTCTAATCTTGAACACTAATTACCTGTTAGCTTTTCCTGACATCTTGCCAGGAGCATGAACTCTGAAACAAAATTAAATGAATGTTAAAATAAATATACTCTTTTATCACTTTACCCCTCAAATCGCATCAACATCTCTCAATTAGAGTAGGGCATGTAAATAATTTAGTGAAATAATTGAATAATAATTAAATAATAATTTAATTTCGCTTTGTTTATATTTTAGTTAATGGCAATGTCAATGTTACCTGTTAATGTTCTACATGAAATGTTTAATGTATATCCAATGTCTTAACAATATGTTTTAACTAAATGGAATTCATTTATTGATGACTTAAAATTGAAAGAAATATGAATCATACATTTCTGAAAAAATGTGTGGATTTATTTTGTTCACAGGGTTGTGGTATAATTTCATATCTGCCTGTTCGTATATCTGTGCGTCTGTTTGGTATTCACGCATATGAATTTAAAAAAGTGTGATTGTAAAAGTGCTCAACAGTGAGGGTTACATGCTTTGCTAAAGAGCAGCTTAGTGGTTTTAATACATTTTATAAAATGCAAATCATGACAGAAAATAAAAGTAAATGTGACTAACCCAGATGTTGTATCAATATTGAAAATGGCACCTCATTGAACAGTATATTAAATGTATTTCCTCTATCTCAGCTGCACTGTACACAAACAACTATCTTTCCCACTAAAGTGTGAAATATGTTATTATATTAAATTAATTCAAAATACCTCAGCATTAAAACCACAATCAAATCTAAGTTAATTCTAACAACTGAATTTCAGCACTGAATAACTGCAATAATACGGCAATAATACGAACAAAATTAAAACCTTGCATTCCCAAACCTGTAACATCACTGTAACACCAGTTCTGCGCTATGTTTCAAATAGATATAGAGATAGATATAGATGTATAGATTATTACCTGCCAGGAGCAGCAGATGTTTTCCTCCAATCATTACCCTGTCAGAATAAAACGTACAAGAGGACCAACACTATGACTATGGCTGTGAGAAGTGACCAGACCCTTCTATGACTATGGCTGTGAGAAGTGACCAGACCCTTCTATGACTATGGCTGTGAGAAGTGACCAGACCCTTCTATGACTATGGCTGTGAGAAGTGACCAGACACTTACAGGATGTTAAATCTTTTTGAGGAAGCTTTCTTTTTTTTTTTTTTACATTCTAAGTATTTATGGACACTGACCATTTCACATCGAGATAGAACAAGATAAGAGCAAAAAGGGAACCTCGCCCAAGGAAATAATAAGGGGAACTTGGTCAACACTTACTTAAGCCAAAAAACAAAAGCTCATCATCAAAAAGGTCTACATGACAGAGTGACAGTGAATTCAAAGAAAAAGATGGAGAAATGAGCAGACGATAGTTCAAAAAGCTTTTGCAATATGAAATGTTTCACAACCTCCTGCAAACCTGTCATAGAACAGTTTATGAATTGCATCTTACAATTACAAATGACAAACTCCAGCATGTCAGGAAAATAGTGAAAAACAGGATTCTTAATGTGACAGAGACACACGAGGTTAAAACACAAACGGGGACTAAAGACTACTAAAGGGAAAATCAATGTACTCACTCAAGCAATGCTGGTGGTGAAGCTCTCACACCCAGAGCGACAGGGGTTGAGTGAGGTCACATTGGGAAGTAGGAGAAAACATTGTATCGACCAGCCCCTGCCCTCAGCAACATTAAACTTCCTGCTTCCTCACTTAATGCCTTGATACTTGACAATCATAATCATTTTTTAAGATACTCAGTGGTAAAGCTGAACCTCGAACCTCACAGGAATCAAAACTAACTGTGTCCAGATGCTAAATATGACCAAAATAATGGCAAATGCCATATGTGCAGCTTCTATCAGTTCTAACCTGCATTGTTGATTTGATCCATGTGATTAATGAAAACTGAATGCAAATACCTCGTCATGTGACATTAATAATAGGTGAGGACCAAATAATTGAACCATTACTCCTCAGAAGCAATGGCTTATGGGATTCTAACGTGATAGTAAAGAGTTAGGTACTGTGCATCCAAACTTTTTAGCTTAGGGTGCACAGTTTTTTTTTGTCTTGCCTACATTTTTATTACATGACATTATTTAGTTATTTCTTGGTTCTAATATTGGAGTTGTTTTTAACAAGTAATTCAAACTGACATTCTTCTCATCAACTGACATTCTTCTCATCATCTCTCATCATTTCTGAGTAAAAGGCTTCAGAGAAATAACAGAGGAACGGGTATGGTCAGATGAAATGCTCACTTCCTTAAAATGATGGAAAGCAATCGCCTGACGGGCGGCATGAGTCATGATAAGATAAAGACTGAAAAACAAGGAACTGCAATACAGTGTTTTTTGCAATGTTGTGTGACGGTAGAACTTTTTTGGTCAATGAAATCGTATGGAGTCCTCATCTGCACCTTAATGTCTCATACAAGCTGGGTGACTTAAACATCCCGAAGCATCGAAGCACCGATGTGTTCTTCTGTCAGGAGACCGTGCACAGGTGTTTTGTCTGGAAGCTGATGTGCAGAAGAGACACAAAGAAGCTGCTATGTTGTAACACATGCCATAGCAAATGTGTTGTTACTGTTTCTATGTCTTACTTCTCAGAATTCAACTTGTCGACAGTTTCAATTTGCGCATCATGTGATAACACCAATATACCCCAAAAAATTAACCCCCATTTTTTTCTCATTTTGGCTCTTTTTCTTTTGTTTTGTTATACACATTAAATGCACTTTACATTTCCACGATTCTCTATTTTAGAAGAGGAAGATAAAACCGGAACAACAGTATTAATGGCGGAACACGAACATTGGGCTATTCAATTCAATTCAATTCAATTCAATTCAATTCAATTCAATTCAATTCAATTTTATTCGTATAGCGCCATATCACAACATACATTGTCTCAAGGCACTTTACATAGTGAGTTCAATATTACAATATTAAAAGGAAAACCCAACAAATCCCACAATGAGTAAAGCACTTGGCGACGGTGGAGAGAAAAAACTCCCTTTTAACAGGAAGAAATCTCTGACAGAACCGGACTCACTTGTGGGCGGTCATCTGTCTCGAACGGTTGGGGTGAGGAGAGGAATGGGGAAGAGAGGAGAAGTGGGCAGAAAGAGGGTGGGAGGAGAGTAGGAGAGAAGACAGAGAGAGAGGACAGTTGTACAACCACCACTTTAATCTCTACCAGACTGATACTTATAATTAAAAAATACAATGATGTTGGTGTTATTATTAGTGATGATATTAATATTAATATTAATAATAACAATAATAATGAGGGGTTTGGGTCCTGCAGCTCTGGGGTCAGAGAAACTATATTCAAAAAATGTAATTGTAAAGAGCTAAAGTAAATCCAGAGTTATGAGAGCAGCATATACAGTATTAAAAACACTTTGAGTTCTGTGTTTCAGTTACTTGACATGGCCACCAGAGTCCAGCACTGCATCAGTTTTCCTCACAAGAATAATGCATGAATGAGGCCTTGCAGCAGGTTTGAGCCTGTTTTTCACTGTCATATCAAAATCATATGATATAGAAAACATGTCATTGTTAGTCTGAATGGAACAGCCACAAATCTCAGAATGAGTGTTTTGTTCAACACATTTTTTTTTTCTAATAAATGTGTTTTTTTCTGAGGTCCTCGCACTACATCACTTTAGCCAATGACTTAGAGCAACACTTTGTTCGAGCTTCGATTTCATGAATCAATATTTCTCCTCTCATTCAGCCCTCTGCTCCTGTCTCTTCTTCTGCTCTACCGTTTCTTTTCACTCTGACTCTGCTTCACCCACAGCAAAGTATAACTGCACTCACAAAAACAACAACAAGAAAACAAACAGATAAATAAATAAAAAACTAGCAGGCAGAGTCTTACTACTGAATGCTCCATCTGCCCGTGACCCACTTTTTGTCATTGCCTGTGGCATGAGAGGGGTTAACACTGAAAGCAGGAGAGGAAAGCTAGTTTCTCAGAATGAGGACATTGGGCAACAATGGCACGGAGCTGTGCACCATTAGAGCTCCCACTACAGCTCTCATCAGCCGTTACAGTGCAGGTGTAAAGTTGTCCTTAAGAGGCTGGATACGGCAGGATCCATCTACATCTCCTCTTAGCACAGCGTAGAATCGTGTGCTTTAATGTACTTCATCCGAGCTCGCCTTCCTCTGTCTTCCACCTTTCTCTCGATGGGCTCTAAAAGCCATCATAAAGCAGCCGTAAGGACAGTATCTCACTGAGACACTCAGCACACAGCTGCAAACGGAATATTGTACATATTTTTATAAACTGGTCACGTATATCAACCTTAGAGCACTGAGTGTATGATTTCTCATTTATAATTTCTGATTTGTATCTGCATATTTTGGTTTAGTTTGAATGTTTTTAACAGCTTACAGTTAAGCTATACACGGGTGTCGAGACCAGTTTGAGAGCAACATGTGCCATGTGTAGATCCCAAACACACCTGCAACCAGAAAGAGATGCAAAAACACTGCATTTCAGCCTCAGTCAAAACTCAATACATAGACATGACACGTTTTTCGATTCCTTCATTTTTCGATTCATAGTTTCATTTTCAATATACTTTCCAAGAATAACTCTGATGTTCATGGTAGATCATCATCCATATATCTGCATAGAAATCATGGGGTAAAAAATAAGTTGCCTGAGAATCCTCATATTTTATATGAAGTTTTCATTAGGATCAAACAAATGCAAAGAGTGCAAAGAGGAACTGTTAATGGCCAATTCATCTTACTTTGAGTTGTGCCAAAGTGTAAACAAAAGCCGGGCTCAGGTTGAATCCATGGCAACATTATATTTTCTGTTTACTGTTGAGTTTTTCCAAATGCAATTTTCAATGCGATGAGAGTATCATAAAAAATGATTTTCAGTTCCACTGCACTGCGATAGAGGCTGAGGTCCCAGCAGCCAATATCTCAAACATCAACTAATAAAAGCCAAGCAAACTGAGGAAACACGTTTTTTTTAAATTTCATTATTTATTTTGGGTCAATAGGTCTGACTGATGCATCTCAGTGGTCAGACAATTATCTCGACCACTGGATGATGATGATGAACAGTGACCACTGAACAAACACGTAGATGCAATACCTGACATCATCTTTTATTACGACAACATGGACAAAAAAAGCCACACCTAATCAATGGAAGAAGTCAAAACTGTATTTCTTTTTCTGTGATGACCTCAAAGACAAAACGAGAACAGTGAGGCGGCCTGAATCCATCCACTGTGTGTGAGATGGGGGGAAATGAAATGGGGGAGGATCGTATCATGGGACAAGTGTGTGTGTGTGTGTGTGTGTGTGTGTGTGTGTGTGTTTGATTGATAGAGTGACAGAAATAATGAGCGAGAGACGGAGAGGTGGGAATGTGGTGGAACATGGAAAGACAAAAAGACAGCGTGAGCGAGAGAATAATGAAGAAAATTTGGGATAATTGAATAGAAGAGCACTCGGGTGCAATAAAAAAAAGCAGACAGAACGACTGACGGACAGATGGTGAAGAGTTGGTGCACAGGGGAAGTACAAAGAGAGGAAGGAAAGAGATCAATCTAGCTGCTGAAGAAAAAGAGAGTATGCCATGCTGAAGAGAGAAAGTGCATGAGGGTGTGCAATAGAGAAAGGGGGAGAGAGAGAGAGAGAGAGAGAGAGAGAGAGAGAGAGAGAGAGAGAGATGGCTACACCAGGGCACAGAGTAGGTGAAAGTGAGTGTGTCTGTGTGTGAAAGAAAAAGAGAGCGGCTGCATAATACAGCGGCTCAGGCTGGCGTACGCTGGTGCGAGTTTAAAGACTAGAAGGCATGAAATGTGATTTTGAAAAAGAAAAAGCAAATCACTTTTTTTCATCATATTTTTCCTCATCTCTATTTTACCAATTGGATCTTTATCTCATTTTCTAATCCCGGCCCCTTTGTACTCTCTTTGCGGTTTATCAAGGAGGTCGCTGCGGATACAGCAGGGACCAACACAGACTGAACTGCAGACTAAAAGGTATTTACCTTTTTTCTCCTCTTCACTGATACTCTGTCTTTTGGTTAGAATTAACCGCAATAACAGCTACTGCAGTGTTTATCTCACAGTCAAAGTTATGTAAAGTGTTCATGATTTAAATAAAAAAGAAAAGTAGAAGACGTATAATAAGTATTTGGGCACACGAAGATAATTCAAACCAAGGTGCCTGAGGGTGAAAGTCACAGCACTCAAAAAGAAGAAGAAAAATTGTGGCAGAGAGAGTGAGGTACACGTCCTCTGAGGTCTGATTCACATATTTTATGCAGGTGGGGAGGAAAATCAAAGTGGGACAATAAAGATCACAGAGCCTTCAAAGAAAACTTCATCTCCTTTAACAGTGATTTCTGAGAGCCGACTGCTCAGCCATATTGCATGTAAGTTTTATGAGCTACGATAATGAAGGTTATGTAGATTTGTTTTCTTGTAGTTAATGTGATCTCATAGATATCGAACTACATTTTCTACTTGACACAGTGGACCGTGATGGTGGAAACGTTCATTTCTCTAAATTTGTTTTTTTTAATGTTGAATCCAACCATAATTGAATCCCTTGTGTCTAGTTAAGACCCAGTTTCATGTGGATTACTCCATGTTCATTATGAATCATAATTATGCATTGTGTGGTATTTTACACCGGCTCCCCCACAGTTACAAAGCAGGTTATGACCTGCTGTATTTCAGTGATCTGCACAGAGGAAATGAGGGAATAACTCACAGAAGCCTGTTATCAGTCTGGGAGTTGTAGAAAAAATATGAATACTTATGCCTATGTAGAACGAACATTTATGTAATACCCATATAAATACCACCAGGACACTTACAGAATTTTATCACATTTTAGTGGATGGGTTCCAAGAGCACAGGGGTTAAAATGGTAAGGTTGGCAGAATCAAACTAGAGCTCATCAACACCCACATTTCACAAGATGCTTTAGCTGCAACTTGTCAGAATCATTACCTGCAAGTCAGACACACTCACACACACACACACACACACACACACACACACACACACAAACACACACACACACACACACACACACACACACACACACACACACACACACACACACACACACACACACACACACACACACACCTCATTATTTCAGGCCTCCTTGAGTGTTATAGTATTATGTTGTGCTCGACCAGTGGTGTGTACCAGCTCTATGCACTTTCACCCTGGATACAACATAATTGACTTTGCACAGCCTCCTAAGACCTGCCCCACACGGCTGAAATGCATAACAAGCAATATTGGCTTTAAAAGCATATCTTTCTATTGTAGAAGTGTGCCTCTGGGAATTCATTTGGAAAAGAAAGAAAATAAGCACACTGGCAATTTAGAGCCGAGTGGGCAAACTAAGATTAATGGCCTCCTCACAAACACAGAAAAATTGATCATAATGGAACAAAGGGAGCTGGTTGACGTTATCAATGCCAGAGAGTGACTAAGTGATTATACAGTATATGATGTGTGGATTATGCCAAAAGAGAATGTGGTCAAGCAACAATTGAATGGAAGATGAAAGACATGAAATACACAGAATCTGGCAGAAAGCTTGGTGTGTCAGGAGAGATGTGTGTCTCCCTAATTCAAACATTTCCACCACCACAGCCTACTTATTTCCACTCCATCCTGTCTTGTCTCATGTGGTTCTCCCCTGCCTGGTCCTGTTCCGTGCTCAACAATTTCTGCAGGAAGAGCAGGAGTCAATAAACGGGCTAGACTGTGTAGCAGATGTGACAATGCTATATGGTCCAGTAATTCTCAGGGGTTGGGTATGGAGAGATTGTAGGGCATGTAGACATGCTCAGAGAATATTCCCATTGACAGCTCACTGCTGTGGAGGAATACAGCCAGGCTCTTTTAGCTGCAATCAGCTACTGTATCTGTGAAGGAGAAATGCAAAATTCACAACAAAATCTTCCTTAAATCCGTCCCATGGGAGAATTAAACTGGGCTACAGCTGTGTAGAGCTTTGAAAAACCAATATACAGTGTAAGCAAAACACACACACACACACACACACACACACCAACTCTCTCTCATTACCTTGTAATTCAAGGACAAACTGCCAAATCTGCACAGGCACACAGACCATCTTCTGTGTGACATTCAAAGTGGCATCATCAAGTAACATTGAGAAGTTTTTTAATGTTTAAACTAAAATTATCATTTAATATGATTTTTTAATGAACGTCTAATTGTTATTTGTGGAACTGACGGAGTCCCATTGTTCTGCTCATTAAGATGGAACGCAGGAGAAGAGCAGTTTCCCCTGACTCTGCAGGCTTTTCATCATAACATACAGGGAGATTTCCCCCCCGGGGGGAAGATCTGGAGGATTGCCGTAAGCCATGAAAACAAAAGCCAGCAAACTGCAACACATCCACCATTATGAAGATCCGAAATAGCTACAGCTTTAAAATATTTTTGCACACAAAATTAATGTGAGTGGCTCAGAAGACTTTATGAGGAAACACAACTTTGTAAATAGTTGGAGCCAAAAGTATAAGTATAAAGTATATATATAACATATAATATGATGACCGAGCAAGTGGGGTGATCATAAACCTTTAGGTCTTAGTATAATTGTCTCTGCCTCATTAACCTCACTGTTTGCTGATGTAATCCATCTTCTGGGCTGCTGAGCAGTCTGTTTCCAAGCAGCAGGGTCAGATTTTGGCTAATTTCTGTGCCATAACAAGGGAGTGTGTCTGATTTGTGTTGAGAGCAGGTGTAAAGACACACTTTCCACAAGATAATTTGGGCCGAAGGACAAATGAAGAACCTTTATTGCTTTTCTCCGTCTAATATCCAACTTCAGTTTGTGTTGTCTGAAAACAAGTAGCGATGAATGTTACAGATCACGACTTGTGTCTAAAAGTTTCTTCAAACTTTCTTCTGCCCTCTTTGTTAAAGGTATGTTGGAGTACATAGCATTGATAGCAGGGTTATAGTCATAAGTGAGTGGAGAATGAGGGGTCTTCATGTCTGTAGTAACCATTGACAATATATAAAAATGGACCACATGTCTCTGCTAACTCCTGTTGTACTAACCTGAATCTAAAAAATTCCAAATAAGGGCGCTGTCAGGTTGCACTTTTAATGTCATTTGGATACAAAGTCTGCACAGAAGTGATGTTGTGGTATTGAGGTCCCACGACCAATCACGAGTCAGTCTCATCGGTCAATAATGACATTTCAGCTTGTTTAATATGAAATAATTATTAAGCATCAAATAACTAATTAAAACCGAACTTATTAAAATAGGCAAGACTCGAACATACACCAGTGTGATAAGTACTATGTAAAATGACAAAAATCTTTGTAAATAAATGTATTAGTAGCTTTGGTCCATGTCCCATCCGATTGGATGGAGGAGGCGGGGTTTATGACCCCCACTGCGACCAGCCACCAGGGGGCGATCGCGATAATTTGACTTCACTTTTCGGGATCTGCCATGTCATCCATCTTATATACAATCTATGGTCAAACTAATTAGACTCCATTACATGGCGGGTCGACGAACTGTAATGGGGCCTGACAGGCGTTGACATGGTCCTCACTTTGTCAGCCATGTCTAACAGGGTTTATTAGTATCTTGTTGACTTTTGTCTCTTTGTGTTACCTTTATTTCAATGGACACACAAGGTAAGTGAAACTGGCACTGCTGGACAGTCTATTTGTGGCTGTTCAACTGACATAAAATCCATATAAAGCCTTGAACATGCACTCATCTGCATGTGTCTGACTGGTATGTCTGTGGTCTGCTTTCATCGTAGCTGAGGCCCGAGGTCTTTACTCAGGAGCTCTGGAACCAAGTATAAAAGTAAAAGAGGCCCTTGAAAAAAGTCACTAGATACCAAGAATTCTAGAGACGGCCTGTTGTATTACCAATGTTTTGACCTTTCATCTGCAATTCCCTCCTTCTTTGTTGCTGTAAATAGATGACAACCTGCTGCTCAGATGCCTACTTAAAAGTATGCTTTCATGACACTTTGTCATATCATGTGTGAAGAGGGAAAGTTTGTGTTATATGAAATTAATTAGTTTCCTTATTCATCCAGGACATGGTTATACAAAGGCGTTGGATCAGGAGCTACACCTTTGGATGATTAGTTTATAGCAGAGAATAGAAATAAGGTATTTTACTTTTTGATATGCAGCACAGCACAAACTTATAATTTTTATGTATTTCAGGTCCAGGCCCACATCAAGAGACTTGGCACACAGCACCAATGCACAGCAGTTGTTGTGTTTGGAACTTTGTGTCTTAAATATTGGCCCATGTGGATTATCTCCTTAACTTGACCCTTGAAACAATAAGTTGAACGGAGTCATTAAAATGTTCTTCATTAATAATATCATGAGAGTCTTGATTTAACCATGTTTGCAAGGGTTTAGTCGATACTTTACATGAGCGATCATGTAATCACTTCCTTTGTGTGATACATTTTGTTTGAGACAGTGCTATCATGAACATTTGGGGCAAAAATTTGTGGTCAACTACTACACAATAGAATTCCCTATATCTAGATTTAGGGAATTCTGTTGTGTAGTCGGACAGAAAAGCTGCAGCTGCTGTATCAAACATGATTACGGAAAGGGGGAATTCTCAAAAATAGTGCAGGGGATGTTCACTCCTAAATCTGTACCACATTCAGGTCTCCCAGCCCATCCAGCCAAGTTTAGCCCAAGTATGGCCCTGAGCACACGCTCCACCTGACCCAATTATATCCAGTCTGAGTGGAACGATAGCCCACTTTGATCGACACAAGACCGCCAGCTAAGCACGGGCTGACCGGTCTGACATTTACTGTTGCTTTCTGCTAGACATTTATTACCAGTGCTGTCAAAAGAGTTACCTTATGGTGTGTTTGAGACTATACAGTGCGTGAGCATGTGCATAAACACGCGCTGGGAAGATCAGATGAGCAGTTTGTAGCCTATGAAGTAAGCTGTGGCCTCATCATTAGTGAGGTGTGATTTTATTGTGAAATGGAGATGGGGGGGGGGGGGGGGGGGGGGGGGGGGGGGGGGGGGGGGGTTACTTATTTCAAACATCCACCTAAGTCCTGATTAGCGGGGGAATCATTTTGGTTTGATTCGCATCAGATATGCAATTGATTATTCAGCGTCTCTGTGCGTTGCATAGGATAATACCCCACCCCACCCCCTCCACACACACACACACACACACACACACACACACACCACCACTTCCCAACCCCCACTGAGGGAAAGCCAGAATCTAGAAGATTAATGGATTGCTAGCATTGTTATCTGCCCTTAAAATTAATCAAGGATGGCATAACTTTCAATTCAGTTCTTGCATTTAATATGATTTTATTAAGCACAGATTAAATCAACGCATGAAAATACCATGCCTTACACAGCAGCAGGAAGGCATACAAATAACATTATACTCCTAAAGAATGTAGACACTGACACTCAAAGGATTTTTTTCTATTGAATTATGCTTTAGAGTTAACTTTAATGAATGCTGGTACATTAAACAATTGGGTACCCACTTATCATAGCCCATCTTACCCCCTTACAACAACACCCTCAGATCTGATTTACATTCATATAAAGCTAATCACCCTATCCCCTCAGTTTAGTGACTCATTCCATCCATCCCATCCTGAGTTGGAGTGGGCCTGGAGCGTTCTCGACAGCTCCTCGTCACTGGCAGTGTAAAAGAGGCTGAAGGGTGGAGACCCAGTGAAAGAGAACGATATAGAGGACAGAACTTGGCCGTTCCACTTTTGCAGGACGTAAAAGTGGGACAATCTGTTCCTTGGATGATCTCCAATTCTACTTTCCGGGGACTGATACACTGAAAATATATCTATACACATGCTCCGTCCTACATAGGGAGGGAGTGCAGTGAGAGAGAGAGAGAGAGAGAGAGAGAGAGAGACTGACAAATAGTGAGAGCAGGAGCACAAGTGACTGTCCATAAGGTCCATACTGTGCAAGGACTGTACTGTATTCCCAGAGAGACTGGCCAAAAGAAGAGGAGAAACTTCAAAACCAGTACCACCAGCTATCACAGCAAACTCTACAGAATACAGTTGTAGGTGATATTTGTCAATAGCAGGTGATATAAACACCACAATTTGGGTAAAAGACTTACATTAGCAAGACCTACCATTTTCACATTTTTCTTGTGCGTAATTCGCAATGCAGTAAACTCGAGTGTGACTTACTAGCCCAAAACAGGAATAATGTTTTGTTTATATGGAACCCTAAGGACCGAAGCAGCCAGAGGAGCCCCAAAGTCATTATTGCAATAGTGCTACACTTTCAGAAGAAGAAGGGGGTACAGAAAATGTCACAGAGGAGGCAAAGATGGATAGACAAGAGAGATATCAGGGACCTTTGCAATTCACGCCATCCATCCATGTCTGCTCCCCAAGTGCTCATGGAAGGCATCCATCTCTGTCCCCGTTACTGTGATACAGATACGTCATCTTGGATCTAGTGATTTTCACATGGCTTCTCATTAGCAGAAGTCAAGCTTTTTGGAAGGGTTTCCCATGAGCAGAGCGACTCACCAGCTTCTGAAATCTCCAGGTGGTCCATCTTTTATGCTCTTCCATTGCATGACTGTTGACATTTTTACCCAAGTTTTGAGTCGGAAGAATCAGGAAAAAGCATTTGTATACAACATTCGTGAATTTTGTAAATCATTTAATAACTGATAATGGTTAATAATTATTAAAAATTCTACGAAGTAGCAATACATTATATAAACTTGTCACTGACCAGCGCAGACTACAAGAATGTCAGGTGTGACCACATGTCAGCTCAAAGATTTAACTTTTAGAGTATAATTTTAACAGCTGCAAGCAAACTTTGAATAGTTAACATTTATATGGGGTTTGCTTGTACCAGACAGTGAATGATATGACCAGAAAGCCTAAGATGAGACAATTTGCAACAACCATGATGATGAAGGTTTCAGGAGGTGCGATTGGAGTTGCCATAGTTAGAATATTGAATAATTAGCATTTCCATTTTACCTGTAACTCTATACCATCTTGTTGTGTTAGTTCTCTACCCTTTCGCAGGCCCTATCCAACCATAGCTGCACCCCCCTTCATTTTCTCCCCTCTCAATCTGATTACTCTGCTTTATGCAAACTATAACTCTCTCTGTCTTTCTCTCTTGTGTATTCTCCTATTGCTTTTACATGCCAATTAGTTGGCTCCTGTCTACCCTCAGCCTGTCTTCATGTTGTTTAATATTTGATGAGACTGTGTTCATAAATCAACTCTCCTCCATTCCCCTCTGGTATTTTTGAATGATAGTGTTAATCTCTGAAACCGTGTGAGTCTTTTGTCAGCTATTGACATTTTGAACATGTGAATCATACTCATAACAATGGCCCCAGAGTGCTGTTCCCTATGGTAAAATGTACACTGAGTATGGCTTTCAAGGCATTTGAGCGAAACAGCTGAGCTCGCTTATGGCTACTGATGAGCAGTGAGTACCTAAAACTCAATGAAGAAAAGTTTTATATATGTTTTCTAGCCCCACACTTTCTCCAAAACAATTTTGTGGTTATTGTTTCTTTACCCTAATGTTTCCTTAGTGCATAGACGCCTTTTTCTCAAGGAACTGCTATTTCTGGTTCACTGTGACAGACATCGTGTTTGTGTTGAAGTCGCCCACCCTGTCACCTGTGGTCCTCTTGTTCAGTATTTGAATATGGTTATACTAGGACATCGTCACCAAATGTTTCTGTTGGATGTGTGGTTATTGGCTGCCAAGGATGTTCCTTGGTCATCGATAGAGGTTGATAAGTCAAATGTCCTAGATCACTTAAAGCCTCTTAAACCTTCATCAACACCATGTTTCCCTACCTTAATGATGTTTAAGTATCTGCATGTTGGTAATCTGGAATTGAACGAGTTTAGATCTGTGTACAAATTTGTGTTTGTCTCCATGAGTTCCATCTGATCTTTCAGACTCTCATCTATTTCAGACTCCTAACTCATATTATAATCGGTACGAAACTGCCATTGAGACAGCAGGAGATTCCCTGCGTCATTCACCATAATTAAGGCGGCTGTTGGCATTGGTCCAGATCTGCATGATGGTAAAGCCCCTGTAGAGTTCACCACAGAAAAACCAGGACATAACATATGGAGGCAACAGTATGCCAAATCTGAAACACAATGAAATGCAATGCAATGAAACTATCTTAAGAGCAAAAATAGCTGTTGGTGATGCAACTGTTTTTGTGTGTCAATCCTCATGTTTGGCAGTACTCTTTTCTTCCTGCAGTTAACTGGCCAAGTTCAAAAAGACCTGACATGATTTTTTCACAAAATGTCAGTTAAGATTAGTAGCAGGAAATGTTTCAGCTTCTAAACTATCCACAGCTGCAATCTCATTCTGATTGTCAGCTCCTGAAGATCAAGTCACAGACTTATTGCAGACATTCTTGAAGGAAGAAGAGCACTCAACTGACCAAAACGTCATGTAGCCACAACACTTATTGGGTTTTAATTAAGGGGCATGACTGTTGCTCGCCTCAGCTAGAAAAAAACTGAACTCTAGCAGCATACTTTAAACTAAATTGAATTTTGCATATTAACAAGTTCAATTATGTTTGTGCAGGTTGTCAAAAGGTTTTGTGGAGGAAGTATCACCTCTCTGAACCAACATGGGCATTACAGTTGGAAGGACTGGAGGGAAATTCAGGGAGATCCATCTCAAAAGTTCATTTAGAAATAACACTTGCCAAGACTGATGATATCAAACATTGTACAAGAAGCTGGGGTGGAATTTACTTTTAAGGACCTCACATTTAGCCGTAAGCCCTGGGTTGTGCTTCAGACATGGGTCGGCTCCATTATCACAAAGCAGCAACGATCTTGACCTCATGTGAAGCTAAATTGCACATCCAACTCATTCCCTTCTGCCAAGAACCTGTGATGCAAATTCACAGAGTTTATATATAGCCTGTCTTTCATCAGCCTGCTATTCCCCGATGCATCACCAGTGGCTAAATGGAAAATTTGGACCAGCTCTGTGCTCAATCACACATGTGGACTTATCAGAATTGCCGGTGGCTAGTTTTTCTATAACTACACATGTATTTTTTTTAGTTTTGTAAAGTTCACCCTCTCATTGAGATGTTTAAAGTTTACTCCCTTCTCTGCCTGTTTCCCACAGCATGTTTCTAAGGATGCAGCCAGTCTCATGGGATAGCCATGTTTTGTCTTCATGACAGCTACATGTCACTCAGCCCTCTCTGCAGTGAGCCCTGCACAGCAAAGGATGCTGGGAAATAATGAGCACTTTTATCCCGGTCAGGATGACAAAGATGGGGAGGATGAGGTGGAGGAAGAGGAGCAGGAAAGAGAAAATGGAAACGAGGAAGGTGGACGTGCCACGGAGAATGGAAGTTTAGAGGGTGTGGAGGAGAAGGACATGACGGGAGGACGACAATCCTGGGAAGGGAAAGGTGGCGAGGTGGTGAAACCAGCAGCCATAGTGGTCGGCAGACAGAGAGCAGAACGGCCGCTGAGGCCAGGCAACCGGGGGTTTGCTTACATGTCAAATCAAGCCCCGCTACATCATCAAGCAGCCAATAAGCAGCAGCATCCTCTCATTGCAGCCAATCAGCAGCCTCATCACCCAGGCTTGAATGCGCTGCAGAAGAGACGAGCTCTCATGGAGCGCAGCATGACCACAGTGGCTCCTCTCGAAGAAGCATTCCTGACAATGATGGTGTTTCGCATTGGAATTCCTGACATAAAACAAACAGTAAGTGCATGTCCTCACCATGGCCACCAACACATGAAGCTATCTCAGGTTCTTCTTGACCCCCAATTTAACACAGATTTAAATCTACAAACCAAAAAAGATTAAAAAAGGTTGCAAATCCTTTCTTTGTACACTTCAGTTCCTCATATCAACAATTTGAAAAATGAACAATCAAATCAAAAGCCGAACGTTTAAAAGTGTATCTAGAATGAAAAACAGTCACAAACAGGGCAGCTGGGGAAGCTTAAATGATTCACTGATTCACATTTCCTTTCCAAATCCAATTTATTTTACATTTCTAAATGAAAACATTTTTCTCTTTTATTGCTGCGTTGTTGACTCTACATCTGTTTCAAATTAGTTGCTGAAATGTACTCAGGGGTACTTGATGCACTCATTTTTGTACATTAGCCAAACAGTGTGCATAACTGTGCAAGCGCATCTCTTATTTCAAAGCTTTTTTTCATTCCAGTCATCCCACAAGCCCAGGGACGAGTCCCAAAAGGAAGTAGGAAAAAGTACAGTGATTGTCTTGTCTTGCGCAACCTGTGAGGGCAGACATGAATTATTCAGTCAACAACACCATGTAAGCATTTGCCTCCGTCAGGTATGGTCATAATTAGTTTCCAGAACTGAAGTTAGTATCGTTTCACACTTACAGCTGCTCTCTGCTGTACTGTAGCGGCAGGTGAGAATTGGCCAGCCCACACACACCATATCCAGGTGAGAATTGATACCCAACTGAAACCCATCCCCCAGCTTTCCTTTCTGCATTTTCAACTCCCTGAACATGCCGACTGTTCTACATGTCAGCCAATCTGCCCTCAATATAACAGTAATTGCTAATTATCTAATAGGTTTTTAATGAGTTTGGGGAGGGCTGGGGAAGTGAATGACTCTGAAAGGAAAGGAATATATTTTATGGAAGCCATTTGTGTTGCTCTTAGGTCTGCATAGGCCACAGGCATCATACTGTACCAACACACCACTGACAAACACTCAGCATCCAAAACCCTGGAGCTAAAGAATTATTGAGTCGAATTAAAGAGAGATGACAAGAAGGGGGGGGGGGGGGACGAAATATTGGGGGCTAGTTAAAGAGCAAGGAGGAAGATTTACTGTGTGCATTTACAAAAACCATCATATTGCACACCGAAAGTCTAAATTAACTCTCCTTGGTGGAGACAAGTACTGCCAGAGAGATCTCAGAAAATCCCTGATTGTATAAAAGAAAAAGATAGTGAGAGAAGTGTCACCGTAATATACAGTATACATTACATTAGAAATCTGTCCCAGGGATTAGACAGTCAGTCTCTGTCTTACACGCGCGCACACACACACACACACATACACACACACACATACTTTACAACTCACTTATATATGGTCATGTGGTTTACCTCCCAGGGACCACCAAGACATTGCTACGGCAACGGGTGCCTGCCTTCACTAATGAACCGGTTGCCATGCCAATAGAGTTGGCTACACTATCAAATAGCGCAAAGTAGTGGGGGGGTGTATAGCTGTGGAGCATGCGGGCTTGAGGGGAGCAGAGGGGACATGAAAGTGTGCTGAGCTGTGCATTTTTACTTACACTGCTCTGGAATGGAACAATAGCATAGATGCACACATCTGATTTAGACCCCTCAGCCCTCTTGTTAAGCCCGACTGCAGCTCTGTCCTCCGGCTCTGGACTTCAATAAGAAAAGGACAAAAAAAGATTGTCTTCCTGTGGAAATGCATGAAAATGGAATAATATGAGGGAATGGGCCATGCACAAATCACTGTGATATCTCGTTATAGGCATACCACATACACATGATACATCCAAGGCATTTTCTCATTGTGGCCAGTGAGCCTTGGTTGTGTCGCACACAGACGTACTGTACAGTAAGAGGCAGTGAGGATCTTCTCTCCAAACTAGTTTATTTCTCGTCTGGATTGTGGTGCGTATGCATATGGACCAATGAAGACTAAAGGAAAATATTTTTATCCCAGCATAAAATCGTTACTTCTTCATAAGGGGTAAGGAAAAACAGTGGTGTGAAAGTAGGTTTGAGCTATAGAACCGAATTTCAGCACAGACTATGAGGATACCATAAATCATCTTCTATCCATGTGAATGTGGCAGATAATCAATTATTAAAAAGAAATGCATTCATATTCTGCACACACCACATTATCATGCTTTCATCATTCACCAGCTGTTGTTAAAGCCATCATGCTATATAATGAATCCAAATTAATAAAATGCAAATGGCAGATGTTTAACCAAAATGACCGGATGTAGCTGAAATTGTTTAATCTTTAATCATTAGATTTATTGAGACACCAGGCGTGTGAATGTTACAGGTTTACACACACACGTTACCAGGAAAGTAGTTGTTGTTTTAATGAGTTAAGTTTCTCAGAGACACAGAAATGATCAGATTTTCATGCAACAAAAAAATTAAGTGCACTGAGATCAGAGAATCAGCTATAAAAACAAAACTGGGGAAGGCTACAGCAGCTTCTATAATGAAGCCAGGCACTCCTGCTACTCCACAGTGGTGGAAGACGTATTCAGAGCTTTGACTTCAGCAAAAGCAGCAGCCTGAAAAACATTGAAATCTCTCCACAAATAATACGACTGGAGAGATGATCGAAGGATAATACACATTATCCCTCTGCCTTTGTAACAATATTGTTTTCACTAAAAATGTTTGCTAGCTAGCTCTGACACTGTTATTTCAATTTTATGGGTTTGGTCACCCAACTTTAAACAAGTTATATCCTCACATACCTGGTGTGATGTACAACTGAAAGCTATGGTTTCCCAGCTCAATAGCACATGATGGTAACCTGAACAAGATGTTCCCCAGATCTGTGTTTGCTTAATAGGACATGGTCTATTGTGGGAACTCTTCAAAGGGGTTTTCTGTTCACCTGCACTGCTGTATGGCGCGGAGTGTAACTTGAGAGAACTTATCATCTTATTCAGGTTAGTGTTAGAGCCCCAACGAGGTAAGGGATCAGTGTTATTGTTACCATAAAAAGATTTGAATGTAACATTTTTACTTGAATAAGGGAGGGGTTACTGTTAGTTTACAGAATGATGAACTTAAAACATTGGACACCTAGATGGGTTTCTCGTATGTCACCTTCTGTGATGTCCCCACTGTAGTATAGAAGTGAGGTTTGAGGTGCACAAAGCGTTAGGAAATGTTACAACAGTCTAATCAGCAACAACTCTTTCCAGAAACAGTGTCACTATAACACTAGAGAAAAAAACAGTGAACAATTTACACTACAGCAGGGGTTCCTAAACCTTTCAGCACCCTCACTTGACTTGCCAACCCCCTTTGTCACCAGAGGTGGTTGAAGTACATAAAGGATACTGACTCGGGCTGGTTCCCCCCAAGAATACCACCTTATTTTAACCATTACAAGTTGTGCTTCCAAAAACAGCTACATGTGAACTCTGACCTCCACTATGCTCCATGTTGCCCATCTGTCAGAGGTGTCTCCAGTTTGACCAAGACTGCACGGTGTGGAGCGCTAAGCAGCAGATCATCTTATCCCTCAGTGAGTCGCTGTGGGATGTATACAACTATGGCCTCTTCCAGCCAGCTGGGGATGGACGGGACGCCAAGTTCCTGGAGGAGGAGCGGGCCCTGCGGGACTACGCACAGTCCTTTGAGAAAGGGGTGCCTTACCTGGAAGTAAGGAGATGGAAAGGGTGGAAAAGTTAAAAAAACTCATAATTGTTTGACCGGACACTAAAAGTAAAGTCTCTAAAGTATTAAGTGTTTGTTTTTTTTTACTTATTTTCTCAATTAAAAAATCTGATTTCTTCACATGGCCACTCCACACATCCAGGAATAACATTCCAGTGTGGAAGTACTTTATTTATTTGTTTGTGAACCTATAGGTTGCCTTGTTTAAATATAGTAAGTCTAAAAATAATAAAAGTCAGTCTATAAAAGATCAAGTCTTAAAAAAAACACAATTTCCCATAAAAGATACACAGGACCTCAAATTCCTTAGTGGAAGGCACTGCCCCTGACTCAGACCACTCCTTATTACTGTAGAATAGATATATGTTTCCTTTGTTGCATTCAGAAAGAAAAAGTTAAACCACAATATCCATAGAGTTAATTAATAAAATAGTATGCACGTTGTCGATTTGACTGCATTCTGTGTAAATTACAAGCTATGTTATATTCTTTTTCCTGTGTGGGTGGTGGGTTATTGGACCGCATCAGTAGGAAGTTTCATGCTGTGATTTAATTATCTCACAGTGCCCTCTGCTGGTCCAGCTGCTGTAATTGTGGATGTGCCGGGTGGGGCTGAAATTGTATCCTACACTCAGGGGTTCAGATTCAAACCAGAGTCTTGACATTCTTGACAAGGTTCCAGATGAGGACATGTCTTCGTACTGATGAGGCCTTGTAACTAGATTCTGCTCCACAGCAGAATGTATCTCAGCCGCACCAGTGGATATATTTATCACACGAGTAATGTTGTTTTGTAAAGCCAGTTCAGTGCTTGACTTGGGCCAGTATTCAGTGATCGGGTGTGTACCATCATTTGTCTTCATCCTGGCCCAACACACCTCTGGTGCTTCAAAAATGCAGTTGCTCTCTGGCTGTCTGAAGTGCAGCATGCGGTTCAGTTCAGCTGTCAGCTGCTAGTTGGGAGCTCACCTCCACCTACCACATCCAGTAAATGTTTTGCCGTCACAGTCCAGTACAGATGTGGAGAGCGCACATCCATTTAGGTGGTTTTCATTGACGCCTACGACCATTCAGAGAGGAGGTGGATGGTAAAACCACTGACCTCAGCTGACTCATCCTTTGAAGAAAGGATTTTTGAAGATGGATTCTAGTTTAGACAATGTTTAAGGCCAGTGTTTTCAATCTCCCCACCGGATTTTTATTTCTAAAGGCTCTTTCAGACCACCACATAGGTTGAAACACTCTGCTGTCTGTACAAACACTAATTGTGTAATATTTAAACAATCTGATCTAGTGCTGCTCAATATGGAACCTCTATCAAACCAATTAAGTATATATCTAAAGTATAGATATAAAAATAGCCTGCAGTGAGTACATTATATTCTAAGACTGCAGTTTATCAGATCCATTCAGATCCACAGTATGTGGACATGAAATATTCACTGTGCTTAAAGGAAAACTGCCCTAGATGCATATTTGTTTGGTCAAGAATAAATAATCTCTATTTACTGTCTTTTACAGTGTTGATCTTCTTTGCGTCCTTATACCCATTTACATTTTTATAAAGCTAATACTAGAACTCTTTTGAGCAATTCATTTTGTAATGAATATGAGCCTTGTGCCAAATTTACATTTAAATGTCTGGAAATGAAGACATATACAGAAGTATAATAACAGGCTTATCAAACAAAATGCTCCTGCTAATACTGGTCAGTAGTATTTCAGTAGATGTATATCCTATTCCAGTTAAAGCACTGAATTTGTCTGTGTCAAGATTAACGCTAAAATGAAAAATGAAAAGCAGACGTGATATTCATATTCATGGAACTGTTCCAATGCCCTTGAGTGGGAGAGTGAATTCTGGAAACACAGAGTTTAGCTGCAATTAACAAGAGATACTGTGCATTTGTGAAATTAACTAACTTTTAGGTATTTGCTCTAAAAGCAATTCCAAGCCTTGCTTCTCTTCTTTTAAGAAAAAAAGTAGTGTAAAAAACACCATCTGAGCCACAAACAGTTATCTTTCTCTTATTTCCTCTATTTACACTGTCACTAATAAACTGAACTGTGTTGCAGTGAGATGATTCACAGTTTTCTTTTTCTGGTCCTCAGTTTAGGTACAAGACAAGAGTTTATAAACAGACAAACCTGGATGAAAAGGCTCTTGCAAAGCTCAGCACAAAGGTATTTCTCCTCTTGTCTATTAAACGTCACTGGTGTACACTATTAAATCCCCCTCACTGGCGTCCTTTTCCTTCCTCTTCCACCCCTCCCAGGCCAGTCTGAAGAAGTTCCTGGAATACATTCAGACTGGAGCAATGGATAAATTGGCAAAGGTGCTTGATAAAGGTCTTGATCCAAATTTTCATGACCCTGACACTGGAGGTGAGTTTGTCACAAGACTTAATGTTCAACATCTCCCCGGTTTTGACTGGTTATACAGCTTCCTTCTGTTGTAAGTGGTACTGTGATGTGATTATTGGGGATGAATTTTCATCTTTCACCATGCCATAATTTCGGAACCTCCAAACCTCCTCTGTTGGTCAGAGACCCCGCTCTCTGTGGCTGTGCAGCCTGGCCTGCCGGTGGAGGGCATCAAGGTGCTGGTTCAGGGCGGCGCTCATTTGGACTTCAGAAGCAGAGACGGCTTGACACCAGTGCACAAAGCTGTTGGGGCTCACAATCACGCTGGGCTGCTGGTACGGACTTTGATTTTTAAGTCACACACTCACAGATTACAAATACACTCTAGCAGGACAGGACAGGCAATGTGGACAAGATAAACTGAATGATTATGTGGTTTGTGGTCAAGTCACATAAATTCAACAATTTAGATGTTATGTAAAGAGTCTTCAATGTTGAATTGAATTGTTTGCAATTGAATTGAAATATGTTTCTCGAAATAACTTATTATATATCAGCAAAACGTTGTGACTGTATTGATCATTATCATCATCAAGTCTAGATAAGGCCCCACCATGTACAGCATTGTCTTTTTTTTTGTTACTCCTGCAGTCTCTATTTGAACACCAACTGAATTGTTTATCACAGATATTCTTAAAGTTGATTCCTACCCTGGATTTACACACACACACACACACACACACACACACACACACACACACACACACACACACACACACACACACACACAAACACACACACACACACACACACACACACACACACTTAAACAAAGTCATGGTTGTCTTTGTCTCCTCTTGCCAGACTGTCTTGTCCCTTGGAGCATCTCCTGACTACAAAGACCGCTGTGGCCTGACCCCGCTGTACCACACTGTACTAGCAGGGGGCGACACTTCCTGCTGTGAGACCTTACTGTACTACAGGGCGAGGGTGGGGACAAGGGACGAGAATGGCTGGGACGAGTCCCATCAGGTACCAATAGGCAGATCTGTCTGACTGTCTCTCTCTCTCTCTGTCTGTCTGTCTGTCTTCATTTCATATTGTCATGGTAAGCATCGTTGGCTCTTTGTCTCTCTTCATGTAAACTTAAGCAATGCACCAACATCTTTCTCTGTCTTATCTCCGTTGTCGATGTTGCGTTCCACCGCCCTCAGTCTCTCTCAGCATTTTCTCACACCCCTCTCCTCCTGGCCTTCCTCACTCGTCTCTCCATTCTCTCTGCCTCCTCCCCTCCTTCTCTCTTTCCATAGCACAGGGATGAAGAGGAGTTTGGAATGGAAGAAATACATAAGGTACTCTTCATCCCACCATGCCTCCATCCATATCAGCCTTTCAGAGGCAACGCGACAGAGAATCAAGATATCACCAAAAGAAATTGATAAACTGAGATGACTATGTAGTTCCCCTTGAACCCCTTGAAATCGGAGTCATCTTGAGCTGAGTCCAGCTCAGAAAGAGTATTCTATATTACCTCCTTCTCACTGTAGATATGGGTGCATTGCCTACATTGTGTCCCTGTGGCATTATGGTAAATTTGCGTTGCTGCGTGCTGCGAGCCAGTTGTCATGGTATTTTATTTTGGTTTTGCCGTGCTCTGTGTTTTCTTGCCTTACTTTGTACGTATCTTGTGATATTTTAGTCCCTCCAGAAAAACAAGAGGAAACCTCTCAGGCTGCTGAAGACTTATTGCTGTTGTCTGAATGTTTTTTGTTTCCTTTCTTTTCCATCATGGTGCAATGTTAAGGCCTCTGACCTGGGTTTTTTGTAAGAGTAATTATAGTTCTAAATGTGGGCGCACACAGTAATATTTCCTTTTCTTTCTCTTTGTATCTCCTTTACAAAATATGTCTGCCCCCCTTGTATCTGCATTCATTTGCACTGAAACAGTCCATTATAAATCCCCCCCTTCACTTTAACTTGTCTCCCTCTATATTTTATAATACTAATACTTTGTGGATATTTCTATCACACTCTTGACATTACAAGGCTTGCCAGAATGGCTTTGCCCAGCACTTGGAGCATCTGTTGTTTTATGGGGCAGACACCTCTTCTGAAAATACCTCAGGGAACACCGCACTTCACATTTCTGCCCTGTACAACAAGGCAAGTATGAAAATAGATCTTTTATATTGAACTATAGTTACTGTAATAATTACTGTTTTTTTTTCTAAAGGTGTTAACCAGTCACTTTCCTTCTCTGAATGATCAGGAGAGCTGTGTCCGCGTTCTTCTGTACAGGGGAGCAAATAAGGAGGCAAAGAACAAACACGGTCAGACCCCTTGTCAGGTAAACAGTTTAACTATTAATATAACTGAGAAATATATTTAGTAATTTGTATATTTGTATCATGTTGGCGAAGTGAAAAAAGAAGAGAGAGAGAAAGAGAATAACTTTACCATTTTGTTTTGTATGTTTGCAGCTAGCTGTAATGTCTGGTCACTTTGAACTCGGGGAAATCATCAAAAACCACAAAGATTCTGACGTAGGTAAGCTTTCATGCCAAACTTTCTCTTCTGACGAGGCTATTGAATATTTATTCAGCACCCAACACCTACCTTTTTTTTTGCCTCTTCGATCTCCTTTCTTCTTGAATTTCTTGATCTCTTCCTCCATTTCATCATGTCACATCAAACCTCACTCCCCTTCCTCACCTCTGAACCCTCCCTTTAAATCACGCCTCACACCTCTGTCCTCAGTGCCCTTTTTGGAATCGCCCAAGTATGTTCCCAAAAGAAAAGAGAGCGCCCACACATTGCCTCTCCCCTCGCTCCATTCCCACCACCTACTGCGTGCTAACAGTGATAACACCATGACGCAGTCTGACCCTCTGGCCATGCCGAACAAGGCCGCAACCAATCCTAACCCTGGACAGGTACTGAAGACCATTTGGTGGATGGTCATCTACTGATCTCTGTGGTATTAAAAATGACTGCTGATTTTGAATTGCTCTTCAGGCTCATACATGAATCGTAGTATGTCACCAGATCAGCCGTGACAATGTTTTTATGGGTGTGTTTCTGCAGGGCCAGCGCAGGGCCTCCATTGGCATGAGAAGCTCCAGCAGCCCCAGAATTCGTACTCGCTCCCCATCCAGAGGGAGAGGAGGCCAAAGCGACACAGAGGAGCGGCCCCGGCAGCCACGAGGCAGACAGGGGTAAGTAGCCGCTGGAGGAATGATGTATCGTGCACGTAAAGAGCGGGAATTCTAACCAGGTCATTCAAGGCCATCCACCAACAGGGAGTCACGAATCTAAAATCACTCTTAGCTGTATGCAAATAAATTACTATTTGTGTCTCAGTTGCATACTGTGCTCCAATTTTAATGGTGAGAAATATTTTAGCTGTGGTATCTGTGGACAATGTTGCCCTGCAAGGCAACAGAATGGTGGGAGATATTCATAGCCTGGGAAAAAAACCCCGACAACAATGAAAATGACGACAACTTCAGCACAAACAAGACAAGAGTCTTACTGCCACATTTGTAAGGCGGCACTCACAGCACAGAACAGACCCACACTGACTGTGTTAGAAAGTTTAGTGCCTTCTACATACCTGACATATGCACCAAATGCCAGTAACAGTAAGAAAACATTTGATTGCTGCATGAATATTCACTGTTGCTATGACTGATTAGCGTGACTCAACTGCTGAAGGTCTCTGACAGCCTGACAAGCTGTACGTCGTCTCACTTTGTCTCACTTGTTTTTCCACAGTGTGTCCTACAGTCTATTCTCACGGCTGTGTAAGAGTATCTTTCTCTTCCTGCCTCTTTAGAGCGAACTCAGCGGGCAGCGGGGGAGGTCACATAAAGCGTATGTACAGTGCAGTTCCGGGGCGGGTGTACGTGGCCAACCGTGCCCACTCGGCCAGTGGAGACAGAGAGCTGTCACTCAGCAAAGGAGATAAAGTCAAAGGTGAGATGGAGCCAAATTAACAAATAGAGAACTGACATATAAATGAAGTCCTCCCCACAAGAATTGAACACTGGAATATGAAATGGAATGATTCTGTTGTTTTCACACACTTACCTAAATGTCCTCTATTTTACTTATGGTTTTTCTTTACCTAAATGTTTACTTATTTGGTGCAATGTTGAGTGCAGCTGCAGTGCAGTTTGAGAAAAAATGTAGGCAACTCTATCGAAAACATTAACAACAAGGCATAGATGTACATCAGAGAAGAGAGGATTGTAAACAAGAGAAATGAGAAGCGCCAGCATCTAGTAACCGCAAAGCAGTACATGTTCCAAGCTGTTCTCAGTGGACTGTACAATGTTAATATAAAACAGGTAAAAAAAGGTAAACAAGGGAAGATATATAGCAGTGTACCAGTATGTGACACTGGATTTACAACCCAAATGACCTTCTTATATCTTTCCATGTCTGTGTATCTGTCTTAGTATTAAGTGTAGGAGAGGGGGGATACTGGGAGGGAACAGTGAAAGGTCGCACTGGCTGGTTTCCTTCAGACTGTGTGGAAGAGGTGGCGGCTCTCACCAGAGACAATCGATCAGGTGAGACAGATCCAGTGGGATCTTCATCTCACTATTTCATTTTTAAGATATTATCCGTTCAAGGCAAATGCGTAGGCAGTTTCATAAAATGCCCTGAATTTTGTTCTAATCTTTTGAAAGAAGGATTTCACAGGTGTCCTATAGTCTTGTGCTTGACTGGATTAATTTTTACTTTTTTTTATTATTAATACATTAAATGGAAACCAATGGTTTATTGATATATTTGTGAATACTTTACATTACATTCATTTAGCTGACGCTTTTGTCCAAAGCGACTTACAATAAGTGAATTTAACCGAGAATCATGAGAGCACACATACGTACATACATATATACATAAAGAGATTACTCTCATAAAGTTAGTAAAATCTAGAGGTAGCTTAACAAGGCAAACAATAATCATATAAAACAGCACATAGATTGGAGGAAGGGCATATGGGAAAATGGGTTACATACTTCCTCAGGCTGGCATTATCCTCTAAGTCACTGTAACACCCAGCACGTCACTCTCATATATACCAGCAGGCCCTTTTTTTTTACAGCAGACAGCACAGATATTCGATCTTCTCACGTTTTCCCTGTTTCATGCAGCAAGCAAACCATATGTGACATTGAAGACACAAAAACGTGGTGTAAACGCATTTGATTTAGGAAAACACGCACACTTCTACAAAAGCGCAGAGAAGGTGTCATGACAGATGGGGAAGTTTGAATCAAGCATATGTTTTGCCTCCATGTACCTCGCAGAGACGCGCAGCGAGAAAGCCAAGAGGAAGCTTTTCCGTAACGTCACAGTTGGAGCTTACGATGGCACTGATGGACCCAGGTAAGTGACGTTGCTGTGAAGCTTGCAAACTGGTCGGTCAAAAGAGGTGTTGAGGATGAGTCATTTGGGGCATTTGTGGATTGTCTTTAATATCATCCAGTGCATTTTGTGACAGGCCCCAGCCCCGTACAAGCCTGAACAGTCATATCAGTTTTGAAAATAGATGGACAAAAATAATGATTAAACCAGAATAAACCTGATTGGCTTCAATCCCTGATATGTGGGCAGCAATGACACGGTAAGCTAAGACTGTGAGGCCAGTCAAGGTGATTGAAATAGTTGAAAAACGGTTGTATTATGCGGGTGTGTTCGCGCCTGTGTGTGTTCGCGCCTGTGTGTGTGTGTGTGTGTGTGTGTGTGTGTGTGTGTGTGTGTGTTTGTGTGTGTGTGTCCATGCTCAATTGATTCACTTCTTTTTAGTTCTGTCATGTCTTCTTTGCTTGCTTTATGTGTCTGTTTTCTGCTGATCTTGAACAGCGCTTGCTGAAGGCACAAAGAGCAGCCATGTAATATCATGCTCTGCCCCTTTCGGCTCCACCAGACATACATTGTTGTCGCCTCCATCCACATTCCTACCTCTCGTCTCTTGTTACTTGTTTACACTGAACACAATGATGCTTTAATGAAAGGTAGAGGTGGGGTTCTTCTCCTCCGTGATATCTGCCAAAGGCTGCGGCCCAGCCCTGGACAGTTGAAGTTGTGTTGTTACGAATGTCTGCATGTGAATACGCTTGTGTCTTTCTATAGTCACACATCATTCTCCTGATGAGTCATGAGGAGGCGGAAGCACCAACCATTGGTTATATACCAATGCTAGTGAGAAGGACTTCCCAGTTGTCACCCCAGGGTTTTGTAGCCTCTTACACATGGTAGCTGGCATTATCCTTGTGCTTAGCAGCTCTCAGTCATTCAGAAAAAAAGGATTCACTTTAATGTTGCCGCGCTTGCGTTCTAAATGGAAATAGCAGCCACTGGGGTTATAATACCTGTGTTAAGTTGGTTAGGCGTAATTGCAGCACTGTGGTGAAGTGGTGCTCAATTAAGAGCAAGGTGATCTGAAACATGTTCCCCCACTGCAGCTTGCCATTTGGGAGAATGTCAATTACTATTTCAGAGAGATAAAAAGAGAGCGGAAGAGCGTTTGTTCGCCTGCATGGTGACGGCAGATCTGCTTTGGAGTAGAGGAGGGGGCGAAATGAAAGTGTGTGTGTGTGTGTGTGTGTGTGTGTGTGTGCATGTGTGGGTGTGCATGTGTCTGTGTGTGTGTGTGTGTGTGAGAGAGAGAGAGAGAAGTAAATCTAGTGTGGGAATCAGCTGTTAGTATATCTGTGAAACACCAGTCAGTGGAGGTGCAAATGCAAGTGAGAGCTCTCTTTCTCTCTCTCACTCTCTCTCTCTCTCTCTCTCTCAGCTTACATTTATACCCATCCCCCGCATCCTCACCCCACAAATTCAGCTCTACATTTCCCCTATTTTGCAAGCAAACCCTCTCAGTGCAATCCACCAGCACACACACACACACACACACACAAACACACACCCACACACACACACACACACACACACATAAACCATACAGTACATGCTCCCCCTGTTGTGATCGCTGGTATTCTCTTTCCCTCTCTCTCTCTGTCTTTCTTTCACATCGTCTCCCTCTTGTCTGATATATGTGGGGTGCAGAGCAACACATCCCCTCTCTCTTTCCTCGTTCCCCACCTCTGCTGCTCTCTCTCCTCCACTCTCGCGGCTCTCTTCGGCTGAGCTCTCGCTGGAAGACCGTGAGGAGGAGGAGGGAGGAGGGAGGAGGAGGTGGTGGCGGTGGCGGCGAGCGCGCGAGATAGAGGAGGGGGGGACATGGCAATGGGGGGATGCGGAGAGAGAGATTTCTCTCTCTCCCTCTCTTCTTCGTGGCCGTCACTGGGCCCCAGAAACAGGAGCGTGTGGTTCATTTACAGGTAGCGGCTGTTTCCTCATTCATTGGCTGGCTATGGATGTGAGGAGAGGACAATGGAGAGAGGGGAGAGGTAGATGATGCTATTGAGAGGCCGTGCCTTTTCAAAGACAGACTAATAAGCTATCTATTCTGTGTGTGTGTGTGTGTGTGCGTGTGTGTGTCTCTGAGTGTGCGTGCGTGTATTTGTGTGCCTGTCTTAAATTTGTATTTTCCCCGTGCATGTGAATATCTGTTGGACCGAAGTGGCTATTGAATGGAGACTCTGCAGCATGTTTATTTCTGTGTCTTCCTCCGGTGTGTCTCTGAACGTGTGTGTGTTAGTGCGTGAAAGCGTGCACATATTGATGCATTTCAGTCAGACAGTGTGGGTGTATTTCATTCTCTTTGAGTCATGATTTCTTTAAGCAGGCGTCATTCATTCACCAGGACCCATTTATCGCTGTTCCTTTAAAAATGCTATTGTCACATCCCATATTTTTTAATGTTTCCCATTGTATCATGGACATGTGTGGTATTTCTGACTGTACAGAGGGATGAAAGTGCATAAGTCAGTAAGTGGCAAGAGTGCAGTTTGTCAGATCCCTTGGAGGTAGCTGTCCTTTCTGTGCGTGTCCCTGTTCGCTTGTGCATGGATTTACATGCACGGCTACATACAGTGAATAAAATATATGTGGTTTTCACATGTAAGTGTATACTGTACGTCATTGTGCTTGATTGATGTGGGAGTATCTCTCCTGTACATATCTCTGTGTTTATGTACCATTCATCCACTGTGTGTGTCACTGACATTTGTCACTTGCGGTGTCTGGGTATTGTCCCCACATAACCAATCTATTTTCATGTGCATCCAGCAGGTGAATGGTTAAAAAGTTGCCTTTTTTCCCAGTAATTGTTATAGAATGGAGGATGACTCAGTAGGGTAAATACTAACTCTGGTCTCTAGTAGGCTTACAGCTCCATGGCAGCCAGTTCAGAGAGAGGTTGTCCTACTTGCCATCAATGCCATTTGTGCTTTTTATGTTTCTAATTGTTCGGGTCACAGTGATCAATATGGTGACAGACACACTCTTTTATGTATGTAAAGTAAAGCAGGTGTGTGACCGCAAACCAGCAATACAGCTTAGAGCCACCTGGAGGACAGACACTGGCCTTGTTTCCCCCCTTGTAGAAGTGGATGGATGAAGAGCCCGGTGAATCCGTCCACCCACTCCATCTTACTTTGATCCTTAGAAAGGGAAAGCATGATGGAGGACAGGGTGAGAGAAAAAGGAATGAGGTGTGAGGAGCAGATGGCTGGAAGGCGGCTATGCGTTGGCGAAACAGTAACGTTGATGGAGAACACACAAGGGATGGACCTCAGTAGGGGAAACTAGCGATCGTCTGTTCAGTGCTAAAGTTGCGGCTTGGTGTCGAAGTCTGGATGTTCAGGCCTGTAGGACTCGTGACTCGGCCAAACTTTGCTTATTGCATGCTCTATTGAATTAAATACACAATAACTCCCTGTCTACTGTATGAGACAGTGTAGACAGATTTTCCACTGTTCTTGCTTTTTTAGTACCAGTATACACGTCGGTCTAGTTTCAAAGGTTAAAGAGGTAAAATTAATTTATACTGATGGGATCCTCCAGCAGAAATTGAAAAAATGTTCTGGTGCCAGAAACCTAAAAATAAAATGACACATTTGCACCTATAAATGATACATTGAATTTTGACTTAGTGGCTTCATGGCTGAGTTACTTTGATGAGTGCCTGGCTTCAGACCTTTTTGCCAGGCAACCAATCAAGTGGTGGTGTTGTACTTAATGGTTGAAGTTGAATTTCCCTCCACAGTTTGGCTTTTGGGTCGGCTGACTCAGGCAAATGGGGCAGAATTTGTATGCAGAGTGAGATTAAGCAGTGCCTGACATATTTAAATTCCATCTATATTTACCCAAACTTCCCATTTAACAGCGGGGGAGGGGTAAAATAAGTTATTTTCCTTTTGGAAATTATGTCTATATCCAGTATTTTTCAGCATTGTTTTTGCAGTCGAGCTATCACTGTATAAATAATAATAATAATAATAAAAGGCAACTCTTTGACAAGGCAACTTGTCCCGCTCACTCGTTCAGCCCTTCTAGGAAATCCAATCCTTTAATTTGATTTGAGTTGAAGTGTCAATTCGAGTTACGTCGAGGAGCAAAAGCTAACACAGAAATGAGCTGCCTGGGAAAGAAATATCTGGAATGCCTTTTAAATCATACAGATCCACTCAAGCTCTGGGCTCTGGAACAGAACAGTGGTGGATTGACATTGTTAGAAAGTCAAGTCCAGAAATGAGTCACGAGATGTGGCTGTGTGTGGAGTCCATTGAAACGGTCCAATATTAGAGGAAGGGTTGTAAAGCAGTTTGGCCAAAAGTTGCAGTCACGGTAATATAATAATGGAGTTTGCTGAGCCAGTCAATACACCACTCAAACTGTCTCATAACAAGATTGCATCACAAATGTCTGTGATTGCTGCCCTCTCAGATTTTAGTCTTTGAGCGCGAGGAGCTGTTTGTTGCAGGATATTAGAGGCCTGTCTGATTTCTTCTTGTACATTATTTGACGTGTCATGTATGACTGGTACTGGTGCACTGGAGTCAGTAAAGCAGTATCTTTGCAAAAGCTGCCAGAGGCGGTGAAAGCTAATGCGCCGATTTAGGTGCATTTGGAAGTTTCCATTATCAGTGAAGTGTATGTGCATATTTTCCTAATGTGCCGCTCCCCCTAGTGCTTGTCAGCTGCAGCTGGATTAGTCTATGGTATAGAATGTCATCTCATGTGCACATCCACCCAATGTGACAATACCTGTATCCCTGCCATCACACCTTTTCGTGTACTGTTGCTTTTTGTATGACATTCTCTCAAGCCAACCTTTCATTTGCTGCAGTATGATTTCATAATGTTATACAGTATGGCTGTTTTCCACACGCAGTAAATGCTTTATTTGCATGACAATACCGTTTTTCCTTTGCTATAGAAATCATATAGCACTCATCCTCTCGGTTACCTCTCCCATCTCACAAAATGTTTTACCTTTTCTCTTCTCGTCCCTCGTTACTCCCTCTAAGTGACTACATCATTAAGGAAAAGACAGTGCTCCTACAGAAGAAAGACAATGAGGGCTTTGGCTTTGTGCTTAGGGGAGCCAAAGGTGAGCTTCTTATTCAAAATCACCACATATTTCTTTTCCCTTTCTTTCTAATCTCTCTATCCCTCACTCATTTTTTTAAACCCATGCTCTTGTTACCTGTATCCACTCATGCTCACACTTTTGTCTTTATCCTCCTCAGCTCAGACTCCCATAGAGGAGTTCACTCCAACGCCAGCGTTTCCCGCGCTGCAGTACCTGGAGTCTGTTGATGAGGGGGGTGTGGCGTGGAGGGCGGGCCTGAGGATGGGGGATTTCCTCATCGAGGTAAGAACAAGATGCATTATGGACTGAAATGGGACTGAACTCAATCTGAAGCCATGAGTTTTTCAAACAAAATGCTTTATGGATTATGAACATTAAAAAAAAAAGCACTTTGCATTTCTTTGCATTTTTTCAATTTTAGAGTTTGATTGTGCCTATTTTCTAAAATCCAACATTTCCTTTCAGAGTTAGGATAATTCACGAATAATACAGGAAGAGTTACTTGGTGAAACAGAAGCTGGTGTACACATTTTCCCACACACAGATCATTGATAGATTTGTATGCAACAAGCTACACTTTGAGTGAGATGCTTTATTAAAAAATTATAATGCTGGTGCATTCTCCCATACTGAATGCTGGGCAATGTAGGAATAAGGCATAGAACAGGCAGGCTGATAACAAGTGGGTGCATGAAATAAATATGATATCTGCAGGGTAGATAACAGAAACATCTCACAAAAGCCTTGTCGGAAATACCAGTTTAGATCAATGTTGGTGTAGTTTTTATCCTGTCAATGGATGTATAATTCTAAATATTCTTTATGTGATGGCTTTAAGTGGAATTGGTGAGGAACAGCAGTTCATGTAGCGACTCTCTGGCCATTCTGTTCCTTTAAATGTCCCTGCATGTTGCCTTGAAAACTCAGTTCTAAATATGGCAATTGTTAAACCTCTATTAAATCTGACACATACAACTAATTGGTATTCAACCTAACATGACTCATATATGTAGCTGCCCAAGCCTTTGTAACTTTGCTTTAGCGTAGTGGCTGCCTGAATTGCTGGTCTACCCCTCCAAAACACTGCAAAATTATGTTTAGCAGAGTATTAAAACAACATCAACGTATGCCAAATGTAATAATAATAATAATAATAATAATAATAAGCTTTATTTATATAGCACCTTTAAAGACAGGGTTTACAAAGTGCTATGACAGAAAAAACTGACATAGGATACTCAGGGGCTGTCTCAAAATCCATTTATATTAATAAAACACAAAAGCGATATAACATTAAATAAATTATTAAAATAAACCTATCTATTTTTGCGTCCACTCCTTTTGACAAGAGACGATTTTTCATTCAAATGAATTTTTCATTCAAATGTGCGTCTTTGTGTCCGTCAGGTGAACGGCCACAATGTGGTGAAGGTTGGCCACCGGCAGGTGGTCAACATGATCCGACAGGGCGGCAATAGTCTCATGGTGAAAGTTGTGATGGTTGCTAGAAACCCTGAACTGGAGGATACCACCCGGAAGAGGGGTAGGGCTCAGAATTTCCTCACATGTTGTTTCCATCCTATTTATATGATGTAACGATAAAGTTGATACCATGTTTACTTCACCCTAAAAGCCTTCTGCAATGTGGGTCTCTTTGGTGACTGCATGTTTATACAAGAATACTAAACATTAAGTCTGCATTTGGCTGGCTTCCCTTGGCAGCACCGCAGCAGTCTAAAAGACTGACTCCTCCAGCCATTGCCCTTCGCTCCAAGTCAATGACATCAGAGCTGGAAGACATGGGTAAGATGACATAAGAGACTAAAGACTGAAAGCAATGAATAAAATAGAGCATAGACCTGGAATGAAAAATATAACAAATTAATGTATATGTTTTATACATGTGTTGAAAACTCTTATTTTTGGTGGGTTAGTTGCTTCTGTGCAGGATGACAATACTATGGCACTATTAGGGAAACACAGCATTAAATATTAACCAAGTTGATGCAGAAAGCCAAGAAAATTGTCTTATGTGCCTTTTTATTTTTTCCATTAGCAATAGTTTGATGAGGAAGTAGTCTTCTGATTCATTTGCTCTTTTGAAGAAGAGAGCCGATAATATAACAATGAAATTAAGAGATATGAAAGTAATTATAGGTTTTAAATCGCCACTTGTCTGATGCCTTCTTTGGGTTTTTTTCTGCCTCTGACCCAAATTTGCTGCATACAGTGGAAAAAGGTGGGGGATTCAGAGATTTATGTGCTCACATTATCATTTCTGTTCCCATCACCTTCCCTCTCATCACATCAGTGTTCACACCATCACATGTGTCTGAGTATGTATTTCATCCTTTCATCTGCTTTATACACATTACTACACAGCAAATCTAGTCAGACCTAATTTTTGTTTCCCAAATTATGTATGCTACAGCTGCCTCTCCGTGGAAAAAGAAAGCAGGTGAGTATCAACCTTTATCAATGCCCCCATCAGCCCCTGAGCTTTAATTAAAAGTCAGCCTGTTTGATGCTCTTTTTTTCCTCCTCCTTTTTCAGATTACGAGTCCTCTCAGGGTCCTGATAAGAAGAGGACTGTCTATCAGATGGCACTAAGTATGGAATCACTCTCTCCGTTCTTCTGATACTGTAACACAGTGTTTTTATACCTTTAGGGGTGCTCACTGAAATCCTCCTCCTCAGGTTTCCTGCTTTACACTCCCTCTCACTACCTCTCTACCCTTATTCTCTGGCCTTGTCCTGCTCTGTCTTTGTTTTAGATAAACTGGATGAAATCTTGGCTGCTGCCCAACACACTATTACATCTGACAACCAGGGCCAGAGAGGTCATGGGGGGAGGAGGGACCGGAGCAAGAGCATTGTTCCCACTGAGGTACTGTTGGGAATTAGAAGGAAATTATCCCTGCTCAAATCGTTACCATAATGTCTTGCCAGCTTCTTAGCCCGCCTTTCAATATGACCTACTGAATATTATCAAATACTGGACACCCATGGACTTTTCTCCCTGTCAAGCAGTACCAGATTTAGATATACAACAGAGTTTCTCCACTGCTCAGGGTGCAGCACATATTTAGTCAAGGAAGTGACTAATGCTAGCAAAAAAGAGATTCCTATGTATAAATCAGCTTGGTCTTTAGTTTAGCCCTGCATGTTGTTCTGCCCTCACTGCACTCAAGAGAAAATGATTGTCACTTCACCGGCCACATCAAAAACACATGGGTTGTGTCCATTCATCTATGCTCTGTTGCCTGATACACTAATACTCTGACTGACAGTTTCTGCTGTATTGCATTTTTACTGTATATCAAACCAATATCAGCCCCACAGCCAGCATCATTTTTATATGATTATATGTGAATAAATGTTTCCTCTTCTTTCTTTACTCCCTCCTTCCTTCTCCTGAAGCAACCATATGAGCAGCAGTCATCGGTGAGTCTGGTTCAGCAAGGACCAGGTTTTGGCTACAACCAAGCTCATTTTCAACCAGGCCACGGTCCTCAGCATGCAGTCATGATGCGTCAAAAATCTATCGGTAAGGGGAATTATTATGGAAAATTTCTGCCAGCTCAGTATGAGTGTCTGTTTGTAAATGCTATGTCTGTGTGCTCAGGTGTAACAGAAGAGGAGAGGCAGTACCTCCACCCACCTGCTATGAAGTTGGCTCGCAGTCTGTCCGTGCCAGGGCCAGAGGAAATCCCCCCACCCCCTAACACATCTGCTCCAGATCCACCTTTATCTGCAGGCCCTCATCCTGCGAGAGGGCCTGCTATGCCCATACCCCCTGTATCTCAAGCCCACTACCAGCTGAACTCCCAGCCAGGGCATCCTCCTCAAGCCGGTTGGGAGAGGGGAAGCACTGGTGTGATGAACCAGCAGGTCATGGTCCCCACCCTCAGGAGACAATCAGAAGGACTGTGCGGCAGAGAGCCAGAGGCACCCAGGAGAGGTGGTGGCAAAATGGGAGGGTTGAGGAGAGGCTATAGCAGCGCTACACCACCGACAAGTGCTAAACCTAAGGCCCAACAAGCTACACAACATCAACTGCACATGGCCAACCGGGAGCAGGGTGGAGGTGTTGGCAGAGGGGCAGCCAAGAGGGGTGGACGGGGAGCTCTGATGAAACAGTCAAAAGTGGAAGATGGGCTGCGACAGCATAGAGGAAAAGGAGGGGTAGCCAAAGAGAAGAGCTCGATTCCCATACCAACCATCATCGTCAAAGCACCCTCAACCAGCAGCAGTGGCCGGAGCAGCCAGGGTAGCAGCATGGAAGCTGAGACCTCCCAGGATGTAGACCGCACCTCAGCAGATGCAACCCCAGACAGTGCCAACACCAGTCTACCTTCACCACTCACCTCCTCACCACCTCAGCCCCCTACCTCCTCTTCCTTGCCTTCATCAACAATCGCCCCCTCTGTTTCCTCACAACAAAACCTGGAAAACTTGGATTACACTTCAACTTTTGGTACAGCCTTTGGGGGAGGAGGAGCACGCAGGGAAAGAGAACGTTTCCGAGACATGAGAAGAAAGAGTGCTTCTTTCTTCCTATCATCTGAGGAAGATATTCAAGGAGAGGCAGGAGGGGGGACAGGAGATGGAGGAGGAGCACTAGGGTCAAGAGTTCAGCCTTTGCAGGGCTCACAAGTGGAAGTACCCACACCTCGACTCCGGCCCTCCAAGTCCATAGATGAGGGCATGTTTTCTGGAGACAGCTACATCAACTATTCCAGCAGCATGCCCCCAGCCTTTGGCCTGCCTGAGTATTCCTCCCCTGTCCTTGGGCATGATGGACAGCCCAAGTCAGCTCCCTCAATGTACGGCACCCAGCCAACTACTACCTTCATCCATCCACTTACAGGAAAAGTTCTCGACCCTTCATCCCCACTTGGCCTGGCTTTGGCTGCAAGAGAAAGGGCCTTAAAAGATGATCGCAGGACACGCCGAGAGGACAGACATTTTGGTAGGCAGATGTCCACTGTAGGATCATTCTCCACCCCTGTTCAGACCCCAGCTCATTCCCTATTTGCAACACCTACACAATCGGCTTACACCTCCCCTGTTTCTGTTCACCTAAGCTCCGCCACCACCTCGCCTGCATCTCTGAGCCGGCCACAGTCACCAAGGATATTACGTTTGGGAGGAGGAGGTGGAGAGAGAATGGAAAGAGAAAAGGAGGGAGGACCCAGAGAGGGTCTTAGAGTTCGCTTCTCAGAGGACAGAACCAGTCAATATTCACCGCAGTATTACCCACAGAGTCCCAGGGAGAGAGAAAGAGAAAAGGAGGTTTACGACAGCAGGATACAGCCTCCTCCACCTCCGGCTCAACCTGCCCCCCGCAGACCTTCCTTTCTGCAGATGGAAAGCACTTCCAACACCAGCTACATCCCTCAATACACTGTCCCCACAGCCCCTGCACAGACAGATGGAGCTATGGGGGATGTAAGAGCAGGGGCGGGGGGAGGTCTAGGACTAATGGTTCTCCCTCCGCCAGCTCCCTCAATTGATGCAGATGATGAGTTTGTCTTTGCAGATCCCTTGCCCCCTCCTTTACAGTTTGCTAATGGTAAGAGAGAGAGAGTTCAAGAATTTTCTCAGGGGCATCAACACCCAATCCAACACTCTGCTGCTGTTGCTCCACCTCCCCCACCACCTCTCCCACGTCCCAAGACCTCAAACGTTCCCCAACACTCTCCGCAAGGTGGTGACTCTGCTGCTTCTAGCCTTACCTCCTACGACAGCGAGGTAGCCAACCTAACACAGTCAGCTCTCTCTCCTTCTTATCCATCCCCACAGATATTTCCCCCTTCCTCCACAACCACAACCACCTCTGTTGCTGCAATGCCTCCCACATCACTACACAGACCCCAGCCGATGTCCCATTCTCATGCCTATTACAGCAGCTCTAATGACCCCTCAGTAGGTGGTCACACCCCTGCCCAGGACAGAGGTTCAGCCGCTCTTACCACCACCATGACATATGCTACCACAACCATGACAGCCTCTGCTGCCGCCGCCACCACAGCATCACCTGCATCCTCTGACTACAGCATGAGCATGTCTGGGCCCAGGGCAGGCCTCAGCACAGGGGGTAGAGCTGCTGACCACACTCAACACACTAACATTATACACAAAAGTGGAGACTGGCAAGATGGCGTGGTGGATTCTGGGATTGAGGAGCTGGACAGTCACAGCAGTAGCGACCACCATTTAGAAATGCTGGGACTAAGTGGATTGAGAAGAGGGGTCGTAGGAGATGGGCAAGGAGGAGAGAGAGAGAAAAGTGGTGAACATCAGGATCCTTGTACAACCTACTCAGGTGGGCACACATTTGAGGTGCACAGTGCCAAAGTGGCAAATCCTGTGTTTCCAAAGATGAGTCATTATAAGGAGGGAGGAGGGAGGGGTCAGTCTGTAGCACTACGCAGGCAGAACAGCACCAACCCTGCTCCATTGCAGTTGCACAGACAAAGCAATCTAGAAGATGCCAGGTTAGATGGAGCTCTCATAGATGAAACAAAGTGTAAGCAGAGTGGATCCAAAATGGAGGACGGCTTTAACTCTGCTTTGGCTGCCTGCTTAGAGAGACCTATGGATACTCGGTCAGTCGGGTGGGGTGAGGTTGAGGAGCATGAGCATGGTGGAGCAGTCCAAAGAGGTGGTATGGTTTTGGAGGGCCGCAGCCTGCACTCACCTCTTTCTGGCGTGAAGGCCAGCATCATCAATGAACTGAGCTCCAAGCTGCAACAGATGAGTAGCATGAAGAGCATGGATGACTGGAGCCACACTCCCAAGTCACCCACCATGCATAGGTTTGTTTGTTGTCCTTGAAATAACAGTTTGTATATCTACTTATTAAAACTGTTTGTTGTTGGAATTTAAAAGGTGCATTCTTGTGTCTTTCAGGTATTCAGCAGATTACACTGATGCTTTTCACAGCCCACCTACTGGCCGCTCCACCTCGCCATTACCCACCTCATCCCCACAGCATCGTCAGATCCTGACACCCAACCTGTCAGCCACCCCTTCTGTCTCCCCTTCCCCTCAAGTACCAATTCAGCGCAACTGGACCCGATCCCCTTCCCCACAGATGCCTTCCTCTCCAGTTCTTTCCCACCCTCCCCATTCCCCGACCTTCTGCCCATACCCAACATCGCCGAAGCATCGGTCTAAGTTTCGCAGGCAGACTTTTGATTTCCAGTGCAGTCCCACTAAGGAGATGCGGTCTTCAGTCTCTCGGCGCCGTGCTCCAAGCCCTCTGATCTATAACACCGAACAACCAAACCCCACCCCACCCAGACCCTCCTCGCTCCCCATACTTCCCAGTACACCAGTCTACAACAACCCTTTTGAATTTCCTGAGCCCCTCACTCCTCCATTTCCTGGCCTCCCTCTAGGAGACGCCTACAAGTCTTCAACACCTCCTTTGTTCTCTCCATCCGGTGTGCCAAGTCCAAATCCCCTACTTGTCTCCCGTTCTCTCTCTCCCACCCATTTCCTCTCTGGAGCCTCCTCCCCCATGCATTTGCCCCTCAGCCCATCTTGTCTTAACTACCCCCATCTCACCCCTCCCCCACCAGCCAAACCCTTTGCCGTCAAGCCCCTGCCCTACTGGACCAAGTATGATGTGGCGGACTGGCTGGCTTATCTAAGCCTGGGCGAGCACATAGAGCGTTTTATAGACAATGAGATAGATGGATCGCATCTGCCTTCGCTCACCAAGGATGACTTCTTGGATCTGGGAGTGACACGTGTAGGACATCGAATGAACATCGAGAGGGCGCTTAAGAAACTCACTGACAGGTGAGGGAGGACTAATAGACTCTGGAACACATAGAGGCAACGGGATCAAATGGTCAAAAAGGAAGGTGAAGGAAGGTCAAAGTGTCTCATTCCTTCCATACATCTTAACTGGACCATACCCTTTGTTCAGTAGATACATATAATTTGATTAGTTATTCCCTCTTCCCTCCATCCTTTTCTCTATATATTAATCCGTTTTATGATCCCTATTGAGTTTACTCTGTCTTTATTTATGTTCTACCCATTCTTATTCTTTGATTTGCCATCCTTCTCTCCTCAGGCGGCTCTCCTCTCCTTTGCATGTCACTACTTCTCCCCGAGACACAGACTGAGAGTAAGAGGGGAGAATCAATGATGAGAGAAACATATTGAGAAACATGAAAAATAACAGAAGATGTGCAAGAGAAGAACAGTGGAGCTCAACCGGTTGTGTTGAATTAAGACTAAGGATTGGATATGTGGGGAAAACTATATTACAAATTTGAAAGTAAAGAATTAATGACATTTGTGGATTTCTGGTCAAAAAAAGGGTGGGGAGGCATTAAGAATATATAAAAATGATGCTTTCCAACTCAAAATATACTAAAAACTTTCCATGGATAGACATGTAGTTTACACACCATTTTCTGTTGTTAAAGACAAACATACACATATAATGATATTTTCACACACAATGAGGGATTGTTTCTGCACAGTTAGCAGCACTGACAACACTTCAGTCAAAGTTCAAAGAAAAGTTGAAAAGTTGCCACTTAAAGGGTAAACCCCAATAAAGTGGTACTGGTTGCAGGTGAAAACAGGAACATCAGTTTTTGTTTTGTGCTTTAAGGAGATCAGACTATCTAACTGGTATTAGTACTGGAGCAAAAGTGAGAATATGAGAGAAAATATTTTGTTTGTAAATGATAATAGAGAAAAATGATAGACAACAATAGTATTCTTTTTTCTATATTTGCCATATTCTCCCCAAATTATACCCCAGTAAGCTTTGTATGTATGTACTTTGCAAGCACTAAATATATCTTACATGTAAACTGGATTCAGTATTAGTAGAACCATTTGTTTTGTACCGAGTGCTGATCGCAATCATTCATTTCAAACTGGTCAGGGTATTTTAAACTGTTGAAATGAAGGTATGAATAAAGAAATTCATACCAGAAATTGAGGATAATCTTGTTGGGAATTTACCTTTTATTATTTTCCTAATTATTCCATTGAAAAGAGAGAAAATATTTGAGAGCAAATGAAAAGGGTTTACATGTCTTTCTAAATTGCAAATCACTCATAGAATGTATTGGTATTCATGGCCATAGCAGAGGTCAAGGAAGGAATCCATCATCTTTGATGCCATAATGTTGACCGCTTTCTCACAAAGCAGGTGCAGTGATCAAAAAGGGCTTCTTACGGCTATGCTGTCTGCCTGACTTCCTCAGCCTCTGTGAGTCTGTGTGTCTGATTTTGTGCGTGTGTGTTCGTCGGCCTGTGTTGGTGGCTAAATGCTTCTCTTGACCTATACCTTTCTATTTCTAAGGCCTTTTCCCCACTGATTATATCAGTGAGAAAACAATTACGGTAGCTTTCTCACTATTTGACAATCCTAGTGTTTTCCTGTTCCACACATAAATCCTCGAAACAAAATACTCTGACTCACTTTTCAAAAAGGGTTTTTTTCAGTGAAAAATTTAAGTGGATACTGTATATGTTACATAGAGGTGAACATGAACACCCTGTTCTGTTTTGTTTTAATCAAGCCAGTTTAGACATTCTTTACAGAGAATTCTACACATCATTTATAGATCTATATTTAATGATGATGATAACAATGACAACATAAAATATAGTATAATAAAGATAAAAACATTAAGTATGTAAACATTTTTAAGAATCACTGTCTTCCAGATAGTGTGGACAAATTCTTTGAAGCTTTGTTTGGTTTATGTTTAATTTGGGGTTTTCTGTAATTGCTTTCTATACTGCTCGCCCCGCGGTGACCCCTGTGAAGCTGACACATGTTAGTTAATGTATATTCTCTCTCTGTGAGTTTAAAAATAATGACTCTATTCTAATGCTGAGTTGCCTTTATGCTTTTTCATGATGGATGCTCTTCCTGAGAAGTGAAAGGACTGAGCAGTAGTGTAGAAAGCATTACATACTATGAATTAAAGGAGTATTTTAGGTCTAGCAAAAAGCATAATGAATATGACATGCAGTATGAGAGTAAGTATGCAGTGATAAAAGGTATATATATAAATTATATATATATATAAATATATAAAGTTTTGTTTTTAATAAAACACTATATACTGGTAAACAAGATGATAGAGGTACAACTAAGTTGTTGAAATAAATAATAAAATAAACTATGGCCCTGCCGTGATTCTCTTTTCTCCTTGAATTCCTTCTTCTGACAGATTCACATAATGATCCAATTTAAAGTGCTGTGTTTGAACTGAGTCATTTGGCAGTATCTCGTATCTCGTGGTTCAACACAACATTGTTTTCAGGTTCGGGATTATTTTCCCCATCAGGAAATCGGTGAGGTAAAAGACACAAAAGAGTGGAGCTCATGCAGACGGAGAAGATGAGATGGCTTAATCAGAAGCAAGCAGTGGCTGCATTCATACAGCAAACCAATAAGATGCCTGTGAGGCATGGAGAGCGATGAAAGACAACTTGGAGGAATACAGTCTTGTTAGCGAGTATGGTGGCCAGTTTAAGGTTCATGCTTGAAAACTGTAAATACTGTTTGCTGCGTCCTTGTATTTCTGTTGTTGGGGTCTGCTCATAGGTAGTAAAAATGCAGACGTCTGGGGTTGTTTTTTGTCCTCTCAGAGTATGACAGGGTATGACTGTCAGGATGTGACAGGAAAACAGAGACAAACACTTTTCACTCCCCTTTTTATGTTTTGTGTTTTTTACCTTAAGTGATCTTTCATATCTGTAGTCATCAGGTCACCTCATACTGTCATTTTCATGGCAACACTGTCTGGGGTAGAAACTACAGATGCATGACAAATTAGAGGAGAATCCATCAGGTGTCTAAGTCAGGTATTTTACTCACTTACTACCAGAATGTCTTCGGTGCTTGTCTGTATGGACTCCACGAGTCGTTTTGACCTCTTCTGGAGGCAGACGTCCTGATTTTGCTAGGTGGCTGCTGTCATGAGACCAATATTTTCAATAGGGTTAAGGTTAGTTAAATGTATTGTACATATTTAGCACTTTTTTAGTCTGCCACTGACTGACAACACTGATTTTACTACCATTAGGAGCAATATGGAGGGTAGTATCTGACTTTCCCATTACTGGGCGACCCACTCTACATCCTAATTGTCTAAACACATCGCTCCAAAGTCTCCTGTAGGAGTGCATTTGGGACGAGATCTGCTGCATTATAATTTTTCATGTCTACTCAATCATTCAATCACATTTTTACCTAGCATTTCTTTTGTCTGTATTCAGAGCCAAGGCTGTTGCACAGTATATGATCACGCATTGATTCTGGAAAGGGATGTTAGTCTAGAAATTTTTAATTGTCGTGTTTACCTACCTTTATAATGTGCGAAGTAAACTCATTCCTGTGTCTGGATTCACAGAATGTAAAGTAAAACTTTCCAAAGCATTATCAAACCTCAGCAACCACAAGTACGAAACAAAAAAATATTTTTGTTTGGTGGATTGTATAAAAGTGGTCTTTGAGATACTCTGGGTCTGGATGAGCTGTTAAGATTATTGGATTTTAGAAAAGCCTAATTTTATACAGCAAATTAAAAAAAAAGAAATCTAGACCAGATGCAGTCAGCAGTAAACAAACTGTAACTCTGGATGACACTGGTTTCACCCCTGGCAAATATACAGACGAGTGCAGACCAGAATAAGTGAACAGTGCATGTGGGTGAACATGCTGCTTATTGTGCTCTCTCTGACTGGCTCTCTTTCTAGGCCTGACCAGAGAGAGAATGGCAGGTCACAAAGGAGCACAGGGCTAATCTGGTAGTTCATGGGTCCCCCCCTGCTTTCACACAGACTCACTAATAAGCTCACATGTCTGTGTGCCACACTGACATGATACTGTGACCAGCAAACGGTCAAAATGAAGGTTCAGCATCTCATTATCACCATATTTAGAGAGACGGAAGGAGGGATTGGCAGGGAGAGAGAAGGAGGGGGATTCTTCCAGCTGCTTTTTTCTAATAGCACAGTGGAGAAAGTTAGAGGGTGACAGGCAAAGATAAGAAGGAGACCTAAACAGCCTGACAGGAGGAAGCCAATGAGTTAAAGAAGCAGAGGACGGGATTAAAGTAGGGGAACAGAAGAGAAAGAGGAAGACGAGTTCATCCTGGAATGACTGTGAACTAGAATAATCACAGCTACCGGGGGAGAAGGGCAGGAAAGGTAAGTTTTCTCCTCCTTCCTTGTTTGCCCTGAAGCCAATAAGCAGAAGAGCGATTTCCATGCAAATGTTTATTTATTTTTTTTATTTCTGCTTGCTTGAATTGTCATTGTGTCTCACGCCCACTTTCAGATCAACAACCTGTGTGTGTGTGTGTGTGTTTGTGTGTATGTGTGTGTGTGTGTGTGTAACTTTAAGTGCCAAGGGAAAATTGGGTCAGCGAGAGAGGAAGAGAGGGAGAGAAGCCTGTGTGAGAGGAGGCAAGACACACTGGGAGAGGGGGAGACGGACAGAGAAATGAAGGGAAATCCTCTGTAGCCCTTGAACTACAGTAACAAGTGGTCACTTGAGTAATCACTGGTGATTCAGAGAGAAATGTAAGTGCTGGTTGCTCACAGGCATGACTGCTCTGCTGCCTCTTCTTGCTTAGTTTTGGCTTGAGGATTGAGGTTTATTTTAGCATTAAAATACCTTGTTATGAATGCATCTGTGTGATGCAGGACCAGCTGTTGAGTTCTGTCCCGAAACCGCTCCCTTCCCTCTGCATGGACAAGAATAGAAATAGGATTATGTTGAAAAGGGACTCTTGGTGAAGCTACCACATTTCCTCTTGCAGGAGCTCATAGCAAGTGAGAGGAATTGTGATAATGCATGATAATAAGTGTGAAGACCAGTTAACTGAAGGAAAGAAGGTTCTAAATGAGCCTGACTCTTCCTCATGCTCAGTCTTGTGATGAGGTGTGGTTAGTCACTTTCATATTACTCAGCCAGCAATGTGTGTGCCCAGACAGAAATAGGCCCAAATGTGACTGCGTCCTTTGCGTGTTTGTGCATGCATTTCCCAGCCTTTGTTCAATCTGCCTTTCTCCTGCCAACATATTTGCCACATGTGCTTTGATTTACATGCAATGCAAAAATGTTTGCTATCTGGACAATTTATTCATTCAAATCCTATGCTCCGTTTTGTTTGCCAGATCAGTAAATCTACCCCTGCTGCATTTTTGCAGTCTTGATCTCTGTATCTAATCAAGTCCGAGTGGGAGACAGTTGGTTCCAATAGACCTTTATTAGCCAGAGCAAAGGGAAAGATGACCTTTCTATGCTGTTTATTTTGGGAAGGCAACAGGAAGAATGCAGGAGCAGCTGTTCTATTCCTGCTGGCAGATCCCACCCCTGTGAATATCAGTCTGCCACTGCAATGACACTCCTCTTACTCACGCAGGGGGTTTGGATGTATCCAAGCACTGCACAGTGTAAATAACACCTCGTCAGAATTGTCAAAGTAGTTATGGCAATAAGCTCGGCTACACACACACACACACACACACACAAACACACACACACACACACACACACACGCACAAACACACACACACACACACACACACACGCACAATGCAAGCCTTCATCTGCCAATCATTTCCTATGATATGTCCCTGCCATAGAAGAGGAACAGTTCTGTTTATGATGAAGCCTGCCGGCTGTATGTGCACATTATATCGTGTAGACGTCCAACCTGTTCCATGATAATCAGTGTCACCTGCCTGCCAAAAAAACCTAACTTTCCATGCTCGTTATGCATCTTAACCAGTCTAGCGACTCTCTTCTATCGCACACACGGCTATCATTTGCTTTCTGACACAGACACGTTCCTGAAAAATGGCAAGCCTCCCCAAAGAGCCACCCGAAGATGCCAAGAAACAAAGCTTCTGGATGGTGAGGATTATATTCATGATCAATCTAAAAAAATCTTCCCACCCTAGGAACAGCTTGTTAAAGTACTCTCACTTGTGAATAGCGTGTTACTCTCCGCCTCTTTCTCTAGCCTGGGAATTATGCACGCACAGTGCACCGGACTGAACAATCCTTCCAGGCCTGCAACGACATTGTGGCCTGCTTCATGGAGAGGGCAAAAGTAGAAAAACAGTACGCCCAGCAGCTCAGTCAGTGGAGCAGCAAGTGGAAGACCATAGTGGATTCTCGTAAGTACGAAATGGCTGCACCCATGGTGGCCTAGAAGCCTAAAAGATACATTCCCAGGCCTTTTTGATCATGTCAGCTTGCTCTCATCAAGTGAAAATTGCCTCTTTAGTCGTGTTAAATGAGTTCATATGTGTGCTTGTTTAAAAATTTCCAGTGGACAAATGGAGGTCATTATTTCTCTATTGTTTCCATGACTCACCTTCTGTGCTGCGTTGTTTGATTTCTCAGTCTGTCTTCTTTTCCACTTTCCCAGGGCCACTGTATGGCTCCCTCATGAGGGCGTGGCAGTGCTTCTTCACTTCCACCGAGCGCTTGTCCGCCCTCCACGCCTCCATCTCCCAATCTCTCATTGCTGAGGAGGGGCACCGGGTGAAGAACTGGCAGAAGGAGACCTTTCCGAAGAAGATCTTTTGTGGGTTCAGGGAGAGCCACGACAACAACACCAGCTTTTCACGATCCCAAAAACCCTGGTCCAAAAAGCTGATAAAGGTCCAGATCTACTCACTGCCCACTTGAGCTTTTTTTTCCTGCAGCTTTCGACTGCCTCTTAAGGTCTTGATAAGCAAACCTTACCTGTTTCATTTGTTGCTATTTCAAAGGAATTAAACTCCTAGATTGCGTCCTTGCCAAGAGTTAAATAAGACACGGACACCGGTCTCATATCTGTACAGTAAATATGACGGACAGCAGAAGGTGAGCCTAGATGAGCAGAAAACGGCAAACAGCTGACCTGGCTCGGTGAACTAAATTAGACTTCCAGCACGCCATAGCTCACCAATTAATATGTGAATCTTGAGAAATCGTCAAAAAGAAGCATTGTGGTTTTTGCAATGTGCCAGACTATTTCCTGGAATCAAGAAATAAAAATCCAATATAAGCTATAAACTAACTGGCTGTTTTAATAAGATAATTTTTTAGCATACAGATGGTAACTTTTAGCAAGAAATCAAGTAGGCATAAATCCCCAAAATGTCTGAAGCTTAGAATATATATCTACTACGTAACATGCAAATTATGCGAATAAACTATCCATTAAATGTTGTTGCTTTATTTGGCAAATAAAACTTAATTGACCAAAAATGTATCTTTGACTTGAAGTTGGGGAAACAGTAGATACAATTAATGCCACGAAAAGTGAAATTAGTGTTTAGATGACATGTTGCACAACGAGTAATACACTTGATGGTTTACTGTGCAAACGCTGTATATTAAACAAGCAAGTTGGTAAAATGTTAATTAGTGGACTCCAGAGGAGTCGTTGCCCTTTTCAGACAAGCTGTTTCTTCCTGTTTCCTGTCTTCATGCTAAGCTTAACTAACTGTCTGCTACAGAATGGTATCAGTCTCCTCGTCCAACCTTTTAGTGTATTTTCCGAAATTTTTCCCACGGGTAAATATGTACGTGTGAATGTATACTCAACAGCTGGAGAAGGTCCGAGTTGCGTACCACAAGTCATGCCAGAGGGAGCTGACAGCCCTGGAAAAAGAGAAACAGGCAAATGAAAACACTGAGATGAGTCCAGAGAAAAAGCAGAAGATCACGGAGGCCAGAGAAAAGGTCACAGAGGAGAAAGAAAAGGTGAGGAGAGATGTTTACACACTACACCATCCCGCTCCGAGTCAGTCGTGCACGTTGAATTTAAATGAACAAGTCCTGATTCGCGACGAGATAAACATGTTGCAATTCCAAGAAACTTTTTTACTGGCCTGCAGCTTGTAGCCATATTTATTCAGTAGAGGAACTATCATCTCTAAACACGAGCCCCAGCTCTCTGTTCCAGGCATTTTCCTTGTATGGAGATGTGTTATTGTTACTCTGCTCAGTGTTTATGGAGCCCTGCATGGGAACATGGAAGAGCAGAAGGAAGAGATTTATTCTTTTTAGATCCCCTTCCATTAAAGAAACACAGTCCATCCGTTGTTCCTGGGGTAAAGCATGGCAGCCTCTCATCACAACACTGTTCTTATGAGCTGCCTGCAGACCAGAGAACGCTATGAGAAAATGCTGGAGGATGTGACGTCCTACACGCCTCGCTACATGGAGGAGATGGAAGCCATATTTGAACAGTCGCAGGAGGAGGAGAGGAAGAGGATCAGCTTTCTGAAGCAGGCTTTCCTCTCCATCCACAGGCATCTGGACATCACCAACAACGAGAGGTGAGCCGCCATCAGGGGAATGAGTGTTTGTACAGTAAACAGTTTGTGTGTGGATCGATGGGTTCATGCAGGGCGAGTGCTAATTGAATCATGTCCCTGTGTCAGTGTGAAGGCAGTGTACAGTGAGCTCCATCAAACCCTGATGTCCATCGATGACCAGGATGATCTCAAATGGTGGAAGCACAACCACGGTCCTGGCATGCCCACCGACTGGCCGAAGATTGAGGTATGTTACAAAATATCACTCCTAAACAGAGAACAAAACTACATGCACTCTCAGGGCAACCGATTCTAAACAAACAAGGGGAAATTCTATGCCAGTAAGACTCACACATTGTCTATAACCTATAAAAACAAAACTTTCCATCAAAAGATAACATTTTACAGATGACTTTTCATTTTCATATGATTGTATTCATGAATGTCTGGTATGAAAAGGTTTAGACTCCGACCCAAAATAACTTTTGACTCGAGTTGTGTGAAGATGTGCACACTCTGATGCATATATTGTCTATGTTTTTCCACACCCAAACTGTTGATACATTTTAAACCAATTTGGAACCCAAATCTTTTTCTTTTTTTCAGGAATGGGTACCACCAGTAAAAAAGCTAAACAGAAAGAAAAGAGACCAGCAAAGAAAAGAGAGGGGGCCGTAAGTATCCACCGTAGTGCGTTTCACATGTAACTAATTGCATTTTTTTAAAAGCTGATTTTATTTTATTTATTTTTTCACTAATCGAACATCTGTATCTTCTGCTAGTGTGATGATTGGGGGTGTGAAGGTGCGAGCTCTGTACGACTATGTCGGAGAGGAGGGCGATGAGCTTTCCTTTAAAGCAGGTGATATTCTGTTACACAGTCCTTTTGCTCTCATTGTTGAAGCAACAGTTGGCAAGATTTTTATTTTTAATAGAAATCCAACAATTGTATACATCTGAGGTAAGACGACAATTAAATATGCTGGGGGGAAAATACTCAAAGTGTGCTCTTTGGAGTTTTCTGATGTAATGTAAATTACTGGTATGGGAAGATTATGTGAAGTGTCCTAGAAGAGCTTTTTAGTATTAAACCAACGCTTAGGGAAATGTTTTGGAATTAAATAGATGTTTTACTTACGCAGGATATGCATCACATAAAACATACCCATATCTTTATCACTGGTGAAACACAGATGGCACAAATCTACAGCACTAGACATCATTTGCATACGGCAAAAGACAGAAAGCAATAATTGTGCTGCATTAGGAGAGAGATGTTGCTAGATGAAGTGTGTTTACATCTCTCATTGTGTGTGATAAAGTTTTGATATACAAAGAGAGTTGGGTTTACCTCTCGCTGTCATTTTGTTTTAATTTTGTGGAGCCAGAAAAAATCCACATTATCCAAATAATTCTCATTAAAATATTCTCCATGCAGCTTAGTATGACAAAGTTGAAAGATTGCACACATTTAAAGAATTTAATAGCAGACTTTTAGAGGAAGTATTTCTTGATGAATTGCCATTAGTTTCAACAGGCTAGTATTTGGACAGAGCAATACGATCTACTTGACTTACTAAGATTATTTTGGTGCCAAAGTGTCAAATAATGAGCAAGGTGGCCAGAGTGCAAATCCCAAGAGCTTGGCTGTTGGTGCTCTAAAGTATATTATAAAAATTAATACTGATCAGTGAGACTGTTTTTTTTAATGTGAATATGTTGAATGACAGAAGCAAGACGAGGAATTTAAAACAACGTTTTTGCATTCTTTTTTATTACAGGTGAAGTGTTCCTGAAGGTTGAAGAGGAGGATGACCAGGGCTGGTGTCGAGGAGTGCTGAGCGGGGGGAAGGAGGGCTTCTACCCGGCCAATTATGTTGAAGCTGTCGAGTGACATCACACTGTCCAAACTTTTATGTCCTACAGTAAATTCTCACAGAGAGTTATAGTTTTTACATTTTCAAAAAATAACAATTATTATCGTTTAACGTGTAAGATGTGTGTGATTCTGAGTTGCGTCAGATGTAATCTGTTTCCAATGTTAAGTTTGAAATGATACGTTTTAAGGCTCTTGATATTCTAACCTACTGGTTTGAGTTCTACAATATGAATTAACTTATCAAAGACTAAAATGTACTGTGAGCGTGAGTGTGTATGTGTGGTGGCTTGCATGTGTGCAAAAGAGAACAAGAGAGATAAGATATTTATTTACTTCCATCACGTCTGAGTCAATAGATCACTGTAATGAAGATAGCTGTTAATGATACTGTACATGAGGTTTACCCAGGCACAGGTTTACAATGATGCGAGCACACAAGGTTAATGTTTACTTATGACGTATTATGTAGAAACCAAAGCACACATATGTTACTTTGACTGAGGAGAATGGATTTTCACAATAAAAGTGTATTTGTTTTGCCTACGATCCAGCTGGTTGACACAATAATTTTTGTCTCGCTATGCTAGTAGTGTGGTTCTATGGATGGTGATGCTGGCCGGTCAATCCACCACTTTGCTTCAGACTAAAATATATAAGCAACAGTGACATGGATTGCCATGAGATTCAGAGACATCTATGGTCCCAAGACAATGACTCTGACCTTGGTGACCCACTGACTTTTCCTACAGTGCCACCATGAGTTTGACATTTCTGGTTTTGAATTAAATGCACCTACAACAACGGGCTGGGTTATTATGAAACCAATCCTAAACCCAACAGGATGAGTTGCAATGACTGTGGAGATCTCTTAACTCTCTTACTTCTGCCCGCGAATCCTCCAGCACACAGATGTCTTTTAGTACTTGAGGATTCCCCAAAAAAATAATATTGCAGGCACTATTGTCCAAAGTGACCTACATTTGTAGGTCAGTATAGATTAAATAATTTGATCTGTATACATGAGAGAATTTTACAGGATGGTCAGGTTGTTATTTGACTTTGAAAAATGTTATCCATATTGACCTTGATAGCTTGCTGTTTTGATTTCAGCTCTCTTTATTTACATTCATGAATGTTTAACTAGAGTCTCGCAGTATCTGATTTATCTCTGACTAACCACCCAACCTCGCTGCTTTGTGCACTCAAAGCACACATACAGTATCAGGAAGAAAGAAGGAAACCTGTTGGACCCGATCTCTGAGACACACATAGTGAATGACAAGACGTCACACAGGAGTTAAAACATTTCTGAGACCTGGGTGAGTTGATGTTTATGACTGCACTGTACCCTCAGCGTTCAAAGGTCTCTGCGAGTGTAAGTATGTTTATCATATGCTTACTTTGAATGTTCATTTTATATAACAGAAAGATGTTGGCTGCACCGTCTACATTCTGTTTTGTTAAAGAGAGTACTAAAAGCGTGTCAACTTCTGACAAACATACTGTACTCCCCACAGAAAATCACACTGTTATTACTTTGATTACAATGGATTTGATTTTAATGAGTGGTATCATGCGTTAAAGGTGCTACTGTATACACTTTAATGTTGTTATTGTTGTGTTAAATGATGTATTTTCTCTCTCAGACGACCTGAATCGCAATGGAATTTGCTTGTGGGTTTGTTTATGTGCCACCGGTGAGTCATAAGGACGGCCAAAGATCCAACGGCAATGTCATGAAACGCTCAGGTGTGATTTCTTTCTCTTGACGTCAAAGAAAACAATCCAATTACTAATTCAGACTAGTTTAACAGCACATGTCACATTTTTAGCTCCACTTTGCTGTTTAGTTTTAGTTTAGATTAGTAATCCCGCAGATCACCAGCCAAACACAGATATTTTCCGCAGCTTCACAGGAGTGTGACACCAGAAAGCATTCCAGTTATCTGATAAAATCAGGAACTAACAGATTGTGGTGTCAGTCGAAGACCTTTTCATGCGTTCTGAAAGACCTTCTTTGTGGATTCACCGGTGCTTTCCGTCTGCTATGTCTGTCGCTGATGCATGTCACCTGCTGTCACAGATGTCAAAAGGCAATCTGGGAAATGTAGGAAGTCATTGTCTAAAAGTATTAATTGACAGAAAGATTAAATTGCAACACTCTGCACATTTTGGTTGAATGTCATATACTGAATGGACATAACAGTGTATAAGTATCTGCAGGTGGATTTTTTTCCCTTGCATCAGAGATTTATGTGTGACTGGTTGGTCAAGTACCATAATGTATGTTATGTAATCAGTGACACACAACTTCTCCTATCTATGTCAGGAGACATAGACATCACAAAGTCATCTTTTGTCTGGGATGACATTTCTCTTGCAAGTCACAGTTCAATTTTAACAAGCATTGTATGTATTTTCTTTTTTTATGTTCATGCCTTTTAGCTCTCCTCCCTCCTAATAACAGAATCCGCCCACGCACACCTCCGCCTCCCCCTCCAACAAACTCTGAAGAGGTCAAATCAGCAAAATTCCACACATCTCCCCCTAAGGTCATCGAACAGTTGGAAACGAGCAAGGCGAAAAAGGTTGCAAAGCCCTCTCTCCTCTATGAAAATGAAGAATTTCACAATAAACTGGGCGCAGCTTTGTCCATCAATGCAACAGGTCAACAGACGACATCTCCTCGAAGGACAGGTATACTGCGAATGTGGAAAAATAAATGTGTAAATGTATGACTGATCAATGCTTTGGTGTTTTCTGAAATATCATGGATGCAATTGAAATCTTAAAAGGGTAATTCAGACATTTAGACCGTTGGATTGACTCTGGGTCATCTGCAGCAGGATGCAAAAGTTGTTTGGAGAACTTTAATGAGCTTTTCTCTTTGTTATGTGTATTGAAGGGGTCAGTTAGTCAAAAAAGAAAACGACCAATAACCTAAAAGGTGATTGTATACTGTTAACTGTCTGCTCTTATCTTCTTTATCCAGCTCTTCTTCCACCGCACATGAAACCTGCAGCAAACAGCCAGTCTCCTCCTTACAGCCAGCCATTCAACAACAGTCAGACGTTTACCTATGACCTGCCAAACAATGAGCCCGATTTAAATGCTCATCCTTGGGACCCAAACTACTCATACAGTACACCAGAAGGTTCTGGCGGCGAGGTGAAGCTGCTAGCTGATACCAGAAATGTGCCGGGACAGACACCAGGTGAACGGATATCTTTGTTTTTCCTCACTGTACTCAGTTTTAACTTGCCTGTGCTGCAAAAGAGACAGGAGACATTCAAATATCCTCTGCCCTCAAACCCCCTCCAGCCCCAGCCCTCCCACCGAGACCTTCATTCATGAAGTCAATGCCAGATTACCTGGTGCTGATACCCTCATGCTGCTCAGCTGCTTCATCCTCTGAGAAATCACCCTCAACCTTATCACCCTCCCAAACGCCAGCTGCTAAAGGTAAATACAGCAGCCCCCTGTGAAGCTGTCAAGAGACCAGTACAATGAAACACAAAATGCTCATTTTTAATGCTCACACCAGCAGATAAGGAGCCCCTTCCTGGGAATCCCAACGTGGTCCTTGTCAGTTTGGGGAAATTACTCTCTGAGGAAAGAGGTCAGTAAACTTTTATCATTGCCATAAAACCTTCATTATTGGCCATTTACTTTAATCTTAACTATTATTACCTCATGATCACGATGATGTTTTAATATTTCCAGTGCAGTCCATATTAGGTGAACCCACCTTCTGCACCCAGTGTGGCTCTGTGACAGACTCCTGCTATCACAATGTGGTAATTACACATTTTATACGACCTTTAAGTAGCAACATGATTTAGAGTCATTGATTTTAAATGTGAAACCCAAAGGTAAATCCCCTTGTCATCACCACTGGACAAATACAGAACTCTCTTTGAGGCATTCAAGCATGAGCGTTATTGGTCATAATATAATGAATAATTTGGATCGGTTCGATTGGTTGAGACTCTGGGGCTTGTTTTGGTCTCAGTTAGATGACTCGTTTCATACTGGTATTCTCCGTAATACCAATACAAAAAGTAATCTTTTTCCCACGCTTTACACTGAACTGCAGGATAATGTGTGTCACTTCTGTCAATCCTGGGAGTCGACCAGTCCTCCCAGCATGCCACCCAGTATTCTCTTTTCTTTCAACCTGGATGGAAAGCCGCTGTGTGCTGCTGACGATCTGCTGCTCTTCTGCATTGACATCTCAGGCTCCATGAGCATCACCTCCCAGGTAAAGACACACAACTGACACCGTTCTGCATACTCGTATCCCAGAATACAACATGTGATGTTTTCAACTCATCAATCTATGTCATTTGAAGGTATTACTGGGAGAGCATTTGATTCACAGATCCCGTCTCGAGGTGCGTTTTTGTCAAGTGTCCTTCTCATCTTGTGATACTGAAAATGAGCAGTATGACAATAATAAAGATAATAGCTGCACAGAGAGGCCATCAGGACTGGTGATTTGAAAAGTCTAAAATCTCTGTATTCAAACCAGTTTGTCCAGGAGGCTGTGATACAGTGTGTTCAGAGACTAAGTGAACAGCAACCAGACCTTAGAGTGGGGCTCATCACCTTCAACCATCAGGTACATACATGATGTATTCAACTTTATCTCTAGCTTATATTGAATAATATTGAATAATCCTTTTTCTTGGTCTAACTGTTTCTGTATTGCTGTGAGTCACAGCATCTTTCTGCGTTTTATTTGATGTGAGCAAATTGGAATTTCTTCAGTCTTTAGTCCTGTCATTCAGCATCATTACCATCTTGAAAATTACTATGAATAAAATGTTTCAATGTTGTGGCTTGTCTTTATCCCACGATGATCCTATTCCAGGTTACGATGTATGGGCGTGAGGATTTCACATCACATTCCCTGAGTGGCGCTGAGTTAACTGACAGCAACTATTTGAAAGAGGCTGCAGCGTGTTTCCCCAGTCCACCTCCACTGTCACAGACCAAGGACTTCTTACAGAGACAGATAATGGGGTAAGAAGAAAACAATACATATGGTGATACCTAATATATGTTCAAAAAACAAACATGTCCTCTTAAATCTCTGCTTTGGAAAAAAGATTATCTGAAAGTGGAACCACAGCTCTGGGTCCAGCTGCTCTCCTGGCGATTGCAATGGCCTCCAGACAGCCAGGGTCCAAAGTAAGTTTGGCTTTTGAATCTTATTAGTATTTGTATGTTTTAGCCTATGTTTAGTTCACATATTCACCTATACCTATCCATGTGTACTGAACTGAAGGGCCACCGAAGCCTTGTATTTATATCCATTCATTACATCACAGAAAAACTTAATATGTTGTTATTTTCCTACACTTTGACCTAGATGAGCTGTGATGTAAAACTTGTTAAGAATAAATTGTCACAAACACTACGGTCCTTAAGCATTTACATGACAGATTTTCATTTTCCTATTTTCCAAAAAACAATCCTGATCTGCTATCCCCTCTGATCTTGAAGGTGATTATCTGTACAGATGGGAAGGCCAACACAGAGTTAGGAAATCTGGAGGTGGAGGATAATGATGCTCGCACCCTCCTCTCATCCACCATCTTCTACCAGGAGCTGGGGGAGTACGCTGCTGACCAGGGGTTGGTACACACCTCCAAATCAATGTGTTTAAGCATATTGTCATGCTACACAGACAGCAAGTGGACATACAGATGCAGCCCAGCGAAAGATGGAGGATGACAGCTCTGCTGTCGCTCATCTGATCTAGATTTACTGTGATGAAAATCATGCTCAAATATGCTTCTTCCATTAGGGTGACGGTGTCTGTGCTGTCCATAGAGGGAACAGACTGCAGGCTGGATGAGCTGGGAAGACTCGCCGATCGCACTGGAGGCAAGGTAAGAGACACTGTGGAATTGCGTTGTATGTGGTGTCAGTATTTTTTACTACATCTGTCATCAAATCTGTTTTGTCTCTTTTAATCTAGGTGGTAATATCAAGTCCAAACAGGCTGCACCCGGAGTTTGAACAGATCATTGAGAACAGGACCATAGCTACACACTGCACTGTGACACTACTGCTGCCCAAATCACTGTAACAGCTGCAGACACTGTATAAGTATCCTAGTAGCTGATCAGTTTAAATTTCATTGACTGATGTCCTCCATTGCTTCAGACGTATGAGAGGAGAGAGGCAGGCTGGAAACAAAGGGATCAAAGAGGTGGGCAACGTGGCCCCAGATACAGAGATCACCTTCCAGTTTGGAGCCAATGAACTAGACACAGAAGGTGAGAACAAGCTGTTTTGTTGTTTATTCTAACTTTGCCAGTCTGATCCTCCTCATTCCAAGTTTGTTTTCTTTGACCACAACTGTACTCTGACTCACTTACCTTTTACTGCGCTTTGAAATCTACAACGCACACCAAAACCATGCTGTGATGCCATATTCAGAGTGGTCAAAAAGCATCGTGTGCTCTTTGTGTGATTTAAAAAACACTCAAGAGGGTTGTTGTGTAAAAAACTAAATTAAAAATACCCTTTTGATTCACATTTCTGTTCTGTCCACTCTCTGTTCAGTGTCAGCAGCAGCCCCTGGCAGCCGCGTGTCCATCCAGCTGCAGATCAGGTACAGACAGAGGAACGGACAGACGATGCTCAGAGTGATAACTTCAAACCGAGATGTTACCGATGACAGGTGATCACAACGTTTCCACAACCCCAATGCTTTTGTTTGGAGATACACGCGCACACCACTGTTGCACTGAGCTATCTTGTCTCTTGTTGCATCCTTGTAGATTTAAAACAAGTCATTATCTTTTGATGTCCCCCATCAACGAGCTATTCTCTCCCTCAGGACAAAAGTTGATTAGATGTATTATTTTATGCCAATCTCAGTGAAGCTTGAGGCAAAGAGGTTTTGAAAATCCATTTTCGACTGGCTGTTGCTGAGATACTGGGCCCCTCGCATCATGCAGAAAAATGATCGCACTACGTCAATCCCATTTCTCATCAATTCTAACATTGAGTCACACAGTAAATTAACCTCTTAACTAAGTCTACCTCCTCCATTTACAGACTTACGTTCATGCAAATCATCATTCTAGCAGCCCGTGTGTGTGTGTGTGGGTGTGTGTGTGTGGGTGTGTGTGTGTGTGTGTGTTCGCACTGTAATATAAAGGCAAGGCTGAAGCTGTAAATGTTGAGAAGCACTTGTATAATAAAAGTGTGGCCATCCTTCTCAGCTCGGCGGCCCTGTCCTCTCTATCTCTGGCCATCATTCAGCTCAACTCATCGCAGGCCAGCGCCGCTCTGGCGGTCAGAGGCCGCTTTCTCGACGCCAGGAGGGAAGGAGAGCTGCAGAGGAAGCTGATAGAGAGAGCAATGTGAGTCACAGGGGGGCAACATGTGGAATGAGAGCTGGATTTTGGTGAAATCTGACTTAAATTGGGGCTGATTCTATATTCTTTCAACACAGAAAAATGACAAAACATAAGAAAATGTACAACCATTACACATATGCATATTACATTAGAAAATGTGTGAATATCGCTGCACTGAAACAGGAAGTCAGAACAATTTTTTGTGCTGTACAGTAGAGGTTTTCAAATAAATTTGTTAATCTGAAGAACTGTTCATGTTTTGAGACCAATGTTGTTTATTCTGTGATTCTGTAGATTTTCTGCTTCAATGGTTCATAGGTAACCATCCCAAACCTTTTCTTTAGGATATATTCTTTTTTATTCCTTTCAATTAAAATAGTAGTTTTACTTTTAAGCATGTAGTTATTTTTTTATTTGTATGTTCTCGTTAAATGCATGATGAATGCTTTTTGCAGCTAATGTGATGTCTCTCTTTGCAGTGAGCACAATCACAGTGCCCAGGATGAACAGACATACCAACAGTGGGTTAAAACCATGGAGCCGATATATAACAACATTCATAACTTCACACGGGTGAGTTTGTACTGTACATTTATTTGATTCAGTGGCTCACCTTAGTTCAAACCACCACACTAATACTTTTGTTTTCTCCCCAGAGACAATCAGTCATTTCAGACTCACAGGTAATATTGTGTCCTTATACTGTCCGTACACTTCTTACGAATAGAATACCGGATTTCCCATTTGCCTTCGTTTTTTTAATAATAATTGTTCCATTCTTCCCCTGCCGCCAGTCTCTAACAGATGCTGGTGCAGTGCTGCTCTACACCATGAAGCACAGCAACAGGAAGTCCATCTCATTGAAGAATAAATATAAAGTCTAGCCAACTGTCGGCCTCCACTTTTTTTTACCTTGTTGGATGACAAGGATAAATACAGTTGTTTGAATAAATATCCTTCAAATATTGTATACATATGTATTGTATATTTAATTCAGTGTAAATGTATTGCTATATATCATCTGACAAGAAGATTGCCTGTGTAAAAAAATCGTATTTCACTGTAAGATTTCAAATATTTCCTCTCAGTGTTGCATGGAAAAACTGCTGAGGCAGTGCACAGTGTATCTGACACCTTCCTTGTGGCAGAGTTTGAGCTTCTGCACTGACAAAAAAAAACCTGACTCAGAAACACATCACACCTAGGTCTTTTGCTTTCAGCAAAATACATCTCACAACATAAGTTAACCTCCAGAAACAGCCAGTGTTGTTATGCTTTAAAATATGGAATTTATTTTCACCAAACTGTAGGATGAAAACAGAAAATGTATACACAACACAGCTCAGCATCATTGTAAGGCAAGGCAAGTTTATTTATATCGCACATTTCATACACACAAAAATAGATCAGAACAGAGCAAAGATATCTTAAAGAATAAGTATGACATGGATAAAAAGATTAAAAACCATAAAATCCATAAATAAATATATTCTTTTTTTTTGCATGATAAGTGAAAGCAGCTTCATCCTGTTTTTTTTTAATCCAAGCAAAAGACAGGTCTAGATGGATCATAGAGTGGAAGTCAGGGATGTTCCATTTAAGTACTAGACATGTGTGGGGTCAATAATAACACCAAAACTTAAAGAAAGGGAATCAAGATGTTGTTTAAACATGACTTTTAAGATGCATCAAAAAGTTGATATCCAACTGAGTCTACGTATATCAGAAAATTACAAAAAATCAAGCTGTGTCAATAATTAAATGTTAAAAAAGATAGTGAACAATGGCGTACACACAAAATAATGCAGAACAAACAATAATCATGCCTGAAATGGAAGCCAAAGCATAAATAGACATGCGTTTCTCTGGGGCGGCCCTCACAACACAGACGAGTACCTCAGAGCAGATGTGCGTCGAACACTTGTATGGACCATTTTCTAGCGCCGGCAGGTTCCAAAAAAGCAGTACATAGATAAACCAAGATTCAACCAGAATACGCAGAGTGATGCTCAGCAGGTAGAAGCCCACTGTGCCTCTGTCTTTGTGGAGATCTATCACCGTCTTGTCCCTGTCTTCTTTAGACACACCCTGAGCCTCCTCTTGACCCTGGCCCTCCAGCTCAACATTTACCTTCACCTGGGAGCTCCTCTTCTGGGCCAGAGAGCGCAGGTGAGAGGCGAATAGCTCCATGAGCAGGACAGACAGAATGACTAGGACAAACATGAAGTTCCAGGCCACCATCATAGGTTTGTGGAAATGTTTATTAAAGCAGGCCCTGGCGCAGATGCCATCCCTGGTGCCGTTGCAGGTAAAGTCGGAGTCCAGTTTGGTGAAGGGCAGCTCAGCCAGAAAGAGGATCACCACGCGGATGCACAGGAAGCCAAACCACAGGGAGCGACACTTGTAGGTGGTGGTGGCGTCCACTGCCGTCCGCAGGATGGGGATGAGGCCTGTCACTAATGCTGCCATAGTCACCCCTGACCCGGGGAGGTTGGAACAAAGGAAAATACTACTTCTTAAATTGTGATTACCTCAATTCGGCGGTGGAACGTAACTAAGTAAATTGTTCAAAGACTCTACTTGAAATGTTCTGCTTATGAAAGGCTTAAAACACAAAAAAAAACTGTGTTTATTAGTTAAAACTAGCTCCACTTCAACTGCATGCAGCAGTGAAGTACTGTTAAACATTAATGCATAGTCTAGTACTGTTGTATACAATATTGAAGTTTCTAGCAGAACCAGTATTTTTACTCTAAATACCTTAAGTACGTTTTTCTGTTAATATACTTATACCTTCACCTTTAAAGACATATTTTACATTATGTTATTTATACTTTTCACTTACTGATCCGAATAATTCTCCCACCATTCATCACAGATCATTTAATTTTCCATTGTGCTTATATATCATGATAGATCTTTTTCATGTTAAATTTCAAGTATAAAGTTTATTTCAGCTGTGAAAAATATAAATGCTGTTTCTTCAAGGCCACAGAACTGACAAAAGGGTCAAAAAGATGGTGCAGTTTTTTCTATTCATTTTTAATTTTTCTCTTGCCTGTAGAATAAATAATTTATTTTTAAATGGCAACTTAGGGGAAGTGCATACACACATAGAAAAGCTTTAGCACGACACTCATTTACACAACAAATATATACACTTCTGTTAATGTGTATGGATTTAAGTGATTCTTGATGTACTTCAAAAGGTTTAAAAAATGTAATTAATGGGAAGTGAGCTTACCTCTCGCAGCGCAATGATTGAATACTAACACCCTCGCTTTGCATTCAGTATTTTTGGGTGAAAGAAATGTCATCGTCATCAATTTATGTGCTACAGTTTAACACCAGATGATGTGCTTACTCAAACTCACTTGCGCAGGCAGGAAGGAAACAACAAACATCACTAATTTTTACACAGTTCACAATTTTATTTGTAGAAAATTTGAATTCCACTGATTGAACATTTCGGAATTCCACCTTTTTTTTCTTTTTTTACTTGAAGATTAATATAATATTCGATGACAAATACTTTTTACAACACAACAGTTACAGATTATGTTAACAAAATGTAAATTTAAGACAAGCTATACTTAAAATGAATTGTAAAATCCTGTTTACCAGAAATCACAACATTTTCAAGTGAGATTTTACAGTGATCAGCATAAACTGTATGTTTGCAACACCACTTTTTATGAGGAGATCACAACAGATAAGACAATTCCTTAATATGCTACTTATTTTATAGCATATATTTTAAAATATGTACATATGTAACAAGTAACAAATATCATGGAATAACAAAACAGTGACAAAGCGGTAACAACTGAGTGTAGGACAAGATATTTTGAAATCTTTGTAGGAAGGTTTTTGGAAAATAACAGTTTGCTTTTCAGAATAAGACCCATCATCTCAAAGATTTAAGGCAATGGTATTGACAGTATAAAAAAAGAAGCTTAAAGTCCCTCTTCTTTGACTAAGTACTCGGGCAGAGTCTGGAAAGCAGTCACAGGTACAGTCACTGGAACCGTCAGCGATATGCCGCTCGGTTCAACAGTGGAGGGGGAAACCTCACCAAGGGGTGGAGGAGAGGGTAGCGGGTCTGTGTGAATGATGTTTAAGTCATTGAGTGTTTGGGCAGGTTGGGCAGCATCTGCGTGAGTCCGTAAGTGCTTGCGAAGGTAGGCAGCAAAAAGAAAGGCTTTGCCACAGTGGGGGCAGCTGTGAGGTTTATTGGTGGAGTGGATCTTCTGGTGTTTACGCAGTCCAGATTTGTTGAGGAAGCCTTTGCCGCAGCTGTTGCAGACATGAGGCCTTGGCTTGGGATGTTGCTTCTCGTGCTCCTGTAAATCTGCCAGCTGTGCAAACTCTGCCTGGCAGGTTTCACAGACATGTGAGCCCAGTGGTACAGTTTTGGTAACTGTGGGAAGAGAGGAATCGATGGAGTGAAGGTTCTCATGGGCCTGAACTTCATCCCATGTTCCAAATGTAGCATCACAATGTGTACAGGAGAACTGAGGGAGGGTTGTGTGGGAAGTAAAGCCTGAAGCTGACCCCGTCTCTGTCTCCTGCTGTTGTTGTTGTTGTTGCTGCTGCTGCTGTTGCTGCTGCTGTTGCTGTTGCTGCTGCTGTTGCTGCTGGTCAGACTGCTCAGCTAGGTGAGTTCTCTCATGTTTGCGCAGGCTTGAGGATACAACAAATGACTTCAGACACTCCTCACATTTGAAAGGCCTCTCTCCAGAGTGCACACGCCGGTGCTTGTTGAGGCTCGAGCGCTCAGCAAATGACTTGTCACACTCAGTGCAAGAAAAGGGCCTGAGTCCTGTGTGGACAAGCATGTGGCGCCGCAGATCCCAGGATGCCACGAAGGCCTTGTCACAGCTCTGGCATTTGTAAGGCCGCTCTCCAGAGTGAACACGTTCATGCACAGCCAAATCAGCTGGCTGCCGGAACCTCTTGGAACACTTATCGCAGGGGTAGGGCTTGAAACCCAAGTGGGCTCGCTGGTGGCGACGGAAACTGGATGGATCAGAAAACATCTTGCCACACTGAGGACAGAGGAAGGGCTTCTCACCAGAGTGAGTGCGGAGATGAGACTGGTAGGAAGACAGCTGGGTGAAGCCTTTGCCACACTGCTCACACTGATAGGGTTTATTCTGAGAGTGAATGCGTTGATGGCAGGCCAGAGAGGAGGAGCGGGAGAAAGCCTTGCCACAGTCGGAGCACAGGTACGGCTTTTCTCCAGTGTGGGAGCGCTCATGGTTTTTCAGGTCCTTCAGCTCTGTGTACGTTTTCCCGCACTCGTCACAGGCATACGGCCGATGGCCCTGATGGTTCCTTCTGTGTTTTCGGAACACAGAGGGATCGGCAAAACTCTTACCGCACTCTGCACAGAAGTATGGTTTTTCTCCCGTGTGAGACCGCATGTGCACCTTCAGTTTAGACAGGGTGGGGTAGCTCTTAGAGCACTGGCGGCAACAGTAAGGACGCTCACCACTGTGCTGCGTCATATGGATCCTCAGGCATATAGCCTGCATGAAGGCTTTACCACACTCCGTGCATATGAAAGGTTTCTCCCCAGTGTGTGAGCGGCTATGGTTGCGTAGCTCTGTTGGCGTCTTGTAAGCCTTGTGACAGTCAGGGCACTGAAAGGGGCGCTGGGCTGAGTGAGTGCGCTCATGCTTTGAGAGCTGAGCCTTGCTGGAGAATGTCTTCGTACACTGAGAGCATGTGTGCTGCTGCTGACGCTCCTTCACATGCGCTGAGAGCTTGTGGCTCCGCAGAGCTGACAGACTCCTGAACGCCTCTGTGCATGTAGAGCATTTGAAGGAAGCTTTGGCTTTTGGAGGCCTGCCTCTGCCACGTTTCTTTGCAGGCTGATCCCTCAACACCTCTCCTTCTTGCTGGCTGTCTTCATCCTGCGAAGGAGTGTACTGCTCTGCAAGAGGTGGGCTGCCAGGCTGGGGAGAGGCCATCTTTATATCTGCAAAGAGATGATATAAAGAGGCTTTGAAATAGTTGTGATGATAAACATCATAAGCAGCATAAGGTTGTGAGAGCGGGAAATTGCTCCACAGACACCATGTTAAATTCCTATGACAGATATAAATGGTCTGAACAGATCGTCAGTGACGGTGGCGGATGATGGACTAGAATTTTTTTTTCTGTGTAATCACATAATAACATGTGAAAATATGTGGGTGTGCATTCGATAACAAAATGGCTGGCATTAGGACCTCAGGGACAATAAGCTAACCGCTCTGATGCCAGAGGAAGTTGACGATGCAATGAACAGAGATCATTTCGTGAGAATGACCGACATGTGGCCAACAAGGTACGAGGCGTAAAGATCGCAAGGCACGGTGATGGCGTTAACAACCGGACACGACATGTACGTATTCTCTTCTTGCTAGCTTGATCGCTAAACACTTTTTTGTAACTCAAAATGGCTGGCTTTAGGACCGGTTGCACCAATGCGCTCGACACTGTCCCCATCGTAGTTATCGCCATTATACTGGGTGGATTTCGCAAACAATAGCTGCCTTTGCATCGCGTGCATAAGGGAAATAACGGCCTTTCTTACCTGAATCGGGTCATTAATCATTTGTCGATAATGCCTGGAGAAATGTCTGCTACACGACTGCATTTGCTGAGAGACGCGGTGACTGGCTGCGGGATGGGGGACGGCTTTAGGACCATGATGACGACAGCTACCGGGCAGCCAAGTGTGCAACATTTTAATGCGTTTAACGGTAAAACTACCAAGATACGACCCATAATATATGTAGAACAGCCCCTACATACAAATATAACAGTTATAATGAAGTTACCACGGGGGGAAACATGCGCGTGAAGCTGAAGCAAAGATAATTCACAAGGCACATGAAGTCAATGGCGGAGCTAGCTACAGTGCTAATCCGAATAAGCTAATGTGTTTTAATGCAAAGAGCAGGGGCAGAATAATGAAATGGACACTTAACGTCTCGGTTTGATTTGCGTTTAATGTTCGCTGTGTGCTCGCTTCAACGCCGACTTCGCCGATGTTTGTATTGACTCAACTTATACCCCACCTACTTAGTTATTTTTGAGAGGGAAGTATTTCTCTGCTGCACATTTCCTGTTTCCTAGCAACAAGAGCAATGTGGAAACGGTAATGGAAGAAGAAGAAAAAAAGACAATTGGGGGGGAAAGGGGGTGCCCTTTACATAAAATATACGTTTGTATAGTAAGGAATGAAAACATATCTTCGGAGGATTACATTGAATCAGTGCGGCTACAGGTATTTGATTCGACGTGTTCGCTAATGTTGTGATTCCGCGTTTAAAACGACTTCTTGGCTTTTTGGTGCAATGATTGTTTAGCTAGCCATGATGATGAGGCTAGCTGGTGGCGCGCTAGCGTTAGCTCGCAGCTGCGCGATGCTCATGTAATCGTAATTCGCTCGTCCGCTCTTCCTTCCGACCTTGTGTGGACGAATGTGTTCGTTCTGTGTTTGTTCATAGTGTCGGGGAATGTGGTCACTTGTAGGTGCAGCAAATCTGTAGAGAGGCGTTGGTCTCCCGGTTTATTGACACAAGCTAACGTTCGGTCAGCTAGCCTGCTGGTGCAGAGATGGAGCACAACATCTCAGTGTTGGGAACGGGTTGTAGCTAACCGTATTCAACTTTACTGGCTTCAATGCAGGCAGATGCCGATTGAACCATAATTCCGTTTATTGATTTTGACGGACTTATAATCGTCAAGTGTGAAAAGTCAAAAATATAAGATGTTTATTGCTGCTCCTTAACTTATACAGATGTGTTGTTCGGGTTAAGGTGTCAGCCTGTACTGTACAATGATTCTTTTTTAACTACTGCATTTAGAAAAATGTGTGATGCATATGTATACATAAAACTGAATCACATTACATGCTTTGTTAATATATTTACCACCACTCTTTTGTCCTCAACAGCTCCATTTGCCTGCTTCCCCTAAACTCATGTCACTCTCGTAATAGTATGGAACTGGTTTTCATCGTCTTCTGCCGTGTTACCTACCTGGACGCTCCTTGGACCTTACTGTCAAGAAAGAAACCTCTTCATTCAGACAAGAAAGGCATTTAATGCATTTCCCTCCTGGACCCTCAAACACTCTGTGTGTGGTACACTTAATTCAATTGATATCTTGTGATGGCAGCACACGACCCTGGCAGGACAACAGGATTTTCTTGCAAACAGTGTGGCATGGTATGTCCCAATATGCCCAGTCTGCTTGAGCACATGGATGTTCACCTTCAACAAGAGGAAGAACGCAAATTCAAGTGTGACGAATGTGGACGTGGCTATAGGCATGCTGGTAGTCTAGCTAATCACAAAAAGACACACGAAGTGGGTTGTTTTCAGTGTAACATTTGTGGTAAAGACAACTCTAACGCTTTGTCCCTGAAGAGTCATCTCCGGAGCCACACTTCACAGAGAAAGTACTCGTGTGCACATTGTGGGAAAGCTTTTCGTCTGGCATCTCAGCTGGCTACACATGAGCGGGTTCATCTTGTCAGGCGAACAAAGGAGCAGTCATACAGGAAGTTAGACATGGAATATCCCACTCATGAAAATGGTCATGAAATTGAAAATGATCCCCCACATCATCTCAATGACCATTCAGCCAATTTTGTGATTTCTTCCGAAGATAGCCCAGCTGAGGACAAGACAGAGGATGTGTATAATGCACAAGCTGATTCCTCTGATGATGCAGCAAACCGACCTTTCAGATGTGATTTATGTGACAAATCCTACATACATCACCGGAGCCTAACCAATCATAAAAAGACTCATCAGGTGGGAATGTTTGAGTGCACTGTCTGCTTCAAACTTTTTAATAACATGGCTGCCCTCTACAGCCACCAGAGAACTCACAAGGGGAGAAGCGGGACAGACCCTGGATCAGTGGGTGGGTCATACACAGCCACACCACTCGGACAATTTTCAGCTCAGACACAGGATGCTCAAGTAAATTTCTGCCATTTGTGTCAGGTACTATTCCCCAGTGATGAGCAGTTCCAAGAACACATCCAAATGCATAACTCTTCATCTGTATCATTTGGTCTTCAAGATACCTTGTCAGAGAACCACAATGTGTCATATGAGAACAGTATTGCTTCGCCCGAGTCTAATTTTTATGCATCACCTATAAATAATATTTCATCAGTGTCATCAGTAGATAATCATGGAGGTTTTGATCAGCCACAGGAGCCGTTTATGAGTAATGGACACGTGTACTCGGACTGCTCCAATAATCAAACCCCATCTTCCAGTAGCACTCAGGGAGAGCCCCCAATCATGGACGCAAGTGTTTTCGATCCTGTCCTGGCGCACTCACGAAACACTGCCAATGCAACTGAAATGGAGGAGACTTCGACTGTAGATTCTGAGGAACGTCCCTTCAAGTGTCAAATCTGCGGTAAAAGCTATCGGCACTCTGGGAGCCTCATCAACCACAAAAGGTCACATCAGATTGGGATTTACCAGTGCTCCATATGCAGAAAGAGTTACCCTCACCTGGCCGCCCTCAAAAGTCATCTTCGTCTCCACAAAGCTCAGCCATCATCTTTTAGCCTCAATGCTGGGGGAGACTGGCTCTCCTCAGAGCCTCTGACTATGGATAGCCAGCAGGGCTGCTTCTCCTCGCAAGAGGAGGAAGACGGCTCCCAGCCTGTGCTCGGTATTGATCACAAGAACGGAGTTGACCACAACAATGGATCACTGTACCATGAGCAGTTTAATCCGGACTTTTCCCAGGATATGACTGTGCATCTACCTCACGATGAACACCTGATGCAGAGGCACATGTGTGCAGACTGTGGTGAGACATTTGCAGATATTGCAGGGATTAAGTCTCACTGTTGTCCACTGCTTCAAACTCAACACAACACTTCTAGCAGTGACTATGGGAGTAATGAAAACTTCCAGGACAGTAACGGTCACTTTTCCATTGGAAATCCACAGAGTGATGTAGAGTTCCATGGTCTGAATGGTAGCCATGACCAAAGTTACTTTGAGCAGAATTTCCATGAAGAAGTCAGGCGCCATCAGCTGAACGGTGGCAGAGAAGGTGATAACGCTGAAGAGGATGATGACGATGGAGATCTTTATCAGTGCTCTATATGTGGAAACAGCTACAACAGCATGAGGGCTCTCAGGAGCCACCTCCGAGGGCATACACAGTTGCACGGTACTCCTGCAAGCTCAGGGCCTTCCTCCATGTCCTCCCATGATGAAGTGAAAGATGATGAGCTGGGAGAGATGATGATCTGCAGCACGTGTGGGGAAAGTTTTGCCAATAAGCAGGACTTGATTACCCATCAACTTCTCCACAATAAGGAAGAGGTAGACAATGTCACTCATTTACGTATACACAACAGTGATGTGTCTGGAGGCAATGAGGAGCCACAGAGTATCATCTGTGGCAGCTGTGGGATTTTCTGCACCAGCTACCATCATCTCGAGAACCACGGCTGCACAGCTGAGACGGAAGATGAGTTCATGAATGTTAAAGAGGAAGTGAAGGTAAACGATGTTGCCCAGTATGAGGACACGAGTAAGGTTACTGAAACGGGTGAAACCAAAGCTCGTCAGTATAAGTGTGATCAATGTGGGCGGTCATACAGACACGCCGGCTCCCTCCTTAACCACAAAAAGTCCCACAAAACCGGTGTGTTCAAATGTCTTGTCTGCCAGAAACGCTTCTACAACCTCCTGGCCTTAAAAAACCACCAGAGATCCCACTTTGATATCAAGAGGTTAGTAATACACGTACAACTCACACTTGTTTCACTCATGTTGCAAATTGTTAATGCTTGTCGTAACTTGATAATTGTTGAAAGAGGAAAAGCTAATGGTGGCCCATAGAGTCTCTGCCACAGATTAGGTTATTCTTTCCATCATAGTTCTATTCCTTGTGTAAACCCTTCCCTGTTTTTCAATCACAGTATTGACTAATTATGCCTTCTCCTCTCACACAGGCACACTTGCCATGAGTGTGGGAAAGCCTTCAAAATTCAGAAGCAGTTACTGAACCACCTGAGAAGGCACAAAGAGAACCAGGCCAAAATCCAGGAACTCAACAACCAGATCCAGGCCCTCATGCAGATGAATGGGACCCGGTCAGATGGAGGAATGCAGTCCTCAACTTCAAATTCCAATCAGGCTTCTACCTCTGCACGACGCTCCAAGCGACTACCTGCAGTTGACCTAGCGCAAACAAAGCTCAATACTTCTGTCAAATCTGAGGACACAGGCGATCCGCGACCTTTTGCGTGTGATCAGTGTGGGCGTACGTATCGCCATGCAGGAAGTCTGGTCAACCACAGAAACTCCCATAAAACAGGCGAATATTACTGTTCTGTTTGTAACAACACTTACTCCAATCAACTAGCAATGAAAAACCACTTGCGCACCCACTTTGCATATAAAAAGCACTCTTGCCAAAAATGTGGAAAAGGCTTTAGAGGAAAGAAGCAGCTATTAGCTCACGCCTGTGCAGCCCTCAGAAATGAAGGGGCCAGAGGCAAGAGGGGCCTCAAATCTAGATCCTCAAAGTGTAAGCAATGTAAACGGGCCTTTCTCTCTGTTGACCAACTGGCAGCCCACACCTGTGATAGACCTTCAGGCAGCAGTGATGCCCCAACAAATACATCCCCAAACAAAGAGGCGCGCCCTTTCACATGCAACATATGTAATCGCAGCTACCGCCACGCGGGCTCACTCCTGAACCACAAAAACACCCACAAGACCGGTCAGTTCAGTTGCACCTTCTGCTCCAAGCCCTTCACTAACCCCATGGCTCTGCGAAATCACACGCGCATCCACACGCAGAAGAAGAAGTACGTGTGTCTCACTTGCGGAAAGGCCTTCCGCCTCGCCAGCATCCTGCACAACCACCAGAGGGTCCACAACAGGGTGGCCAGTCACTTCAGCTGTCCTGCGTGTGGAAAGAATTTCCAGGGAAGGTCTGGTCTGAAGAGGCATCGCTGCCGCAGAGGTCAGAGGAACTTACTGAGAGCTGGAGTCCAGCAGTCGGAGAGGGGAGAGAAGTGCTTCATGTGAGTTACTGTCTTCGTTGTGAACTCAACTGTGCAAGTCTTGTTCTGTCTATTAGTCATTATTGATGTCTTTGTTTAACAAAACTCTCCTGACCCGACTGATGAGATAAATTTGCCATTACAAGTTATTGGAAATTGAAGTCAATAAATATTATATCATTTTGATTTATTTTGCTAACCAGAAAAAGTTTATTTTTTTACCGTGTAATGTCCTGCTCAATCCATTTATTGGTTAAAATACTGGAAAAAAAACGTTTAGATATTCCTTATGAATAATGTTTGTTTTAAATTAAAAAAGTACTTTTTAACTTTTTAATTAGCAGTATTGGCAGGCTATTATTTTGACAGTGTTGTAATATTAATTGATAGTAAAGATAAAGTATCCGCAATTTGCAGTTTCATTAGTAATTTCTGTTGGTTTACATGATCTGGATTGCAGTGTCTTATTAGGGACTGAACATGACCCCTGTCCCTGCTGCAGGTGTGACCTGTGTGGGCGCTCCTACCGTCACGCCGGCTCCCTCCTCAACCATAAAAAGACACACTCCGAAAACCTCCACCATTGTACCTTGTGTCTCCAGACATTTCCTGACTCTCTCACTCTGCAGATACACTCCCAGATGAGGCGTCATTGCTGCCCCGAGTGCGGCAAGACCTTCTGCCTGGTCGCACACCTGCAGAGCCACATGGAGGTGCACTCCAAGGACCGAGGAGTGGTCTGCAGCCTCTGCCAGCAGAGCTTTCCCACCACAGACAGTTACCAACAGCACCACGACATGCACCACGGGGATCAGGGCCCCTATCAACAAGCTGTGGACGAAACCGTAGACAACAACTTCTGCTGGGACTCAGGAATAAATCAGACCATGGGGGTGGACGGGATGCACAAGCAGGTTCCACCATCTCTGTCCCACATACCAGGAAGCGCCAGTAATTCACAGAAGGGTGACGAAACTGCCGGCGCCGATGAGAAGAGCCACGTCTGCGAGCACTGCGGCCGCACTTATCGCCATGCCGGCTCCTTGCTCAACCACAAGAACAGCCACAAGACAGGCTCCTTTTTCTGCTCAATCTGCCAGAAAGAGTTCACCAACCTAATGGCTCTCAAGAACCACCGGCGCATTCACACAGAGCCCAAGCGCTACCAGTGCCTGGAGTGTGGAAAGGCGTTCCGTGTGTCAACTCAGCTCATATGTCACCGGAGGATCCACACCAAAGAGAAGCCCTTCGCCTGCCTGCTGTGTGACAAGAGCTTTTCCAGCAAGTCCAACCTGCGGCACCATCAGAAGATGCATCAGAACACACAGTCCTACAACTCCTCTTTTAGCATGGACGCCGACACGTTTATGGACCTGGACATGGGGTCTTTCCTCTAAAGAAGTACTGCAGAGCATACAAGAGAAGAGGACTGGTGATCCTTTTGTTTATCTGTTATTTATCTCTCTATCAGTAATTGTAAAACAGTATTTTCTTTATCCGAAATGCTCCTCAGTCCCAACAGGAGCTCCCTTTTGAAGATGCACATTTCATTACTGTCCACCAAGTCTTACCTCGGCAACAGATTGCAGCTTCACTGAAACGTCTCCATAGAGTTTATCGGCCATCTTTTACGAAGGCCTGCAAGTTTTCCGTGAACGAACAGGATCCCAGAATACAGGGCGAGCGAATAAACCAATAGACGCTCATTCCTCAACGACAAACAAACCAACCAAAGTGAACAGAAAAACCGCAGCCCAGGTCCATGTAAGAATATTAACACTGATACCACGTTTTTTAAGACTGCTGTGTTCCCTCCCCTCTTGCTGCGTATAATTTTTGTTCAGTGCCTCTGTACGTTCCTTAGAAAACATAATATACAAACTCTATTTATCGTTGAATCCTTTTGTCGGCTTCGCCGTCAATATGGGAGGACTGCTAACTTTTCCTTCAGGAGATCACACAGGGCGAGCCTGTTATTATGAAGTCAAATACCTCTGGGTGTGTCCAAAGGTCAGTGGCAAAGTGATTTACGGAAATCCTATTATCAAGTAAATAGTTGTACTGCTAATAATATTCACATTGAGTGACATTGTATGCTAAATTGATGTATTTAATAATTTATTCCTGTTGTTTTATGCCCATATTTTATTAGAAAAACGTTTTATGAATGTTGTAAGAAAAAAAAAATCTTAAAGGGTCTTCTGAAACTCATGTAGCCTGTAGGGAAGTTCATCAGTGGATTTCGAACTCATTAGCTCACAGTTGCAACAGGCAGGAATGAATGAGCCAAGGACGATGTGTTGTTGGCAGCTCAGGGTGAAACCTTCAAAAGGAACAAACCTGATGTATAAATCCTTGTAGATAATCTGTCAGTTTGAACTGAACATAGAGTTTTCCTTGTTCTTGTGCCATTTAAACATGTTCTATATATTTTATCATATGTAACGGTTGTCAGTCACGCCGACATTCAGCTGCAGCTGCATGTTGCAGTGCTGCCGACCATGTGGATTCTTTTGTAGAAGCATCAGTTATGTAGAAGAGCCAGTGCCTCAAATGTAAACCGATTGTAGCAGGTAAATGTAGACACACCTCCTCTCACTGTACTTCTCATACTGTAAAACAAAATGTTTTGAGTTTTGTCTGATACATTAGATTTAGTTTTTCATTATTATTGTGGCGTTTCAGACTCCAGTCAGCCACAAACATTTAAAATGTCTCAAACGGTTGATAACAAAGAATTGCAAAAGTGAGGTGAAAGTTCTTCTTTTCTCTCGTGTCTCCTTGAATTTCCTTTCTGTCACAAAAGATGTGTGTGAATCAAAGATTTTGCATTTGTGCTTTCAAACGAACTTGGCCAAAATGCCTAATTTCTGCTAAGCACAAGTATTCCTGTCGACATACCAGAGCTTTGTGGATTCACACATTTGAACCACTTTCAACTTTTCATGAATCACTTATGTTCTATAGAAATGTGCAATTTCGTTTCTTTTTTTAAAATAATTTTTGCCAAGTTGTCTGAAGTGAATGTTCTTCCATAAGTGATTTCTTTAAAAAAAAAAAGAATCATACATCTTGCAAAAGTGAACACATGGCCTTTTTTTTTTTTTAAATATAACAATCTGAAAATTTGATTTTCTTTATGCCATAAAGTTACATGTCATGTATGAGTATGTTTGTGTGGCACTGGTCAGAAGTATGAAATACCTCATGGAGAGCCCTGCCTACCTAGTTCTACTACTTAATGCCTCATGCAGTGAACATTGTAGGGAACTCACTGTACGCATACTAACTCAGATAGTTACCAAGTGTAAGACGCGGAACGAGTGAAGCATCAGTTTTCAGGTTTGATGTTATCATCTGCAGAATCTGTCGTCACCATCACTGTATGATGTTGTTGCTCTGCAGTTTGTTGTTTCCAGTTATATTTGCACACGTGTCGTGAAACTTCTCCCCCGAGGAGGACATGAGGTCTACTCTGCAGCCGAGGTAACGTCGCCTGTTGTTTGCCGACAGGCGACAAGTCGGCTGCTCAATATTTCACCTCTGCTAAAATTTTGGGGGGTTGTAATATTCAAGCAATATGCTGAAAGTATTGTTTCAGTTCATCTCATTTGTCGTCGGTGGATTTGACATCCGGACACTTAAAAAAACCATGACAACTTTCCATCTGCCGTTTTGTTACATTATTTAAAAAAGCTCATGTGTATTAATTGTAATGATTTAGGTGATTACTGTAAAATATTTTTCGGATGCCATGGTAGCCTACATGTAGAACTACAGATATAAATTTCAGTTAAAACTGTAACTGACTTTATTTTTGTACAATGTTCACGTTCTTATTTTCCTGCGGCACTTAACACATTGTCCTCATTAATTGATCACAATCACAGCCTGGTATTTGTGGCGTGTGCATTCATCTCGGAGCTCTCTGTAAATATTAGAAGAAAAATACCCAGTTGGATCTCTGTACATCTAAGGCAAGATTTTGTTTTCGGAAGGAGAAAACTACTAGATTAGCTATTGTGTAATAAAAAGCATATATCACACATTCGGATCTATTGGATTTTCAGTGCTCCAAAATGTCTGCTCAGTATTTAATTCATATTTATATAACTATTTTGTCACTCAGAAGCGTAGATTTTTACTTCTTTGTTAGACATTAGTTTAGAATATAGGCAAATTATTGATGAAACTAGTTGACATTAATTAAAGGACTTGGAAAATACAATGTGTTTGTGTCTTGTCCATATCCCTCCAACTGAGTCATTGATACACCTTGGATTATTTATTAAAATTGTCAGTTTTATTGTGAAAATACTTTTGGTACACAAAGCGGTTTATAAGATTGCAGTAAGTAAAAGAAGCCAGTGCATGTACAGTATATACAGTTAGACGTAGAAAGCATAAGAAAATAAGCAGAAAGTTGTTAGTTATTGCTCAGTAACATCGATGGCTGGCCGAGTGGAAGTTAAAGAGAAATCTTCACCGGAGTCCCTTTTAATGTGCTTGTCCCTCACAGTTGATACAATACAACTCTGCAAGATACTTACAAATAAATAATATAAACATCTGAAAGAAGAAAAAAGAAATGAAGTAATCTGTATTTTAAGTGATTCCATAATTTTGCTGCCATAGGGCAAGCAGTTCCCTAACCCACAAGCAGACAGATCTAAAATAAGACCTGAAACATTGTCAGTAACCACATTCTGCATCATGGTTTGGAGAAAAAAAAAAAATTCTACTATAAAAAAATCGGAAAACGAATCCTGCCCACCATGTTTTTCACTGGGTTCAAAGGCCACAAAATTACCAACAGACATTTACACATGATGCATCTTTCTTTTTTTTACCTTGTTGCAGATCTAAGCGCATTCGGCAAGTCAAGAGTTGGCCTCGTGGCTGTATCTGCACCTAAAACACTGTAGGTGTCATTCCCTTTACTACAGTACGTTCTGAGCAACATTACCACTTGTTGGCAGATTGGGATCTGTCTAGTGTTTCAAGCATCCAGTCCTACGGACGTTGGGACGGTAACGTATTCTGGGGGTTGTGATAGTGAAAAGATTCAGTTAAAAACATTTTCATATTGTCATGACCTGCAATAAATTGTCTGTGTTCGTCTCAGGAGACCCGGTAACAGTGCATGAGCACGTAACCGACAACTCCGCCACTGTGTCAGACGACTAAAAGAAAAGGTACATGACGGGGACAAGGCTAGAATACATTTCACCTAAAAATAGCTACATTCAAATGGCCTTAATGTGCCTCTAATAGTATGACTTACTCACATGTGGTTCATCTTTAAGAGGCTGTTGTGGCAAATAACCAGCAGAGAGACCCCTTGTAACCCTGCAGAACAGCAGGGGATCAAACTGCAGCCCAGCGGGCAGCAGGAGCTGTGTTACATTCATTGGATTCCTGCTGGAAACGGCACAATACAAAACAGGAGCGTGGATTGTAGTTTAGCCTCGATTCTGAATCTATAAACCCACAAACATCTTCAGGATCAAAATCTCATTTGCATGGGATAGAAAGGCACACGTAATCTTAAAAAAGATACCACTCGAAGATAATGTTGTGTTACTATTCCTACAGAGGTGTGAGGGTTGTGGAGTCCTGTGGTCACTTAAAGGACTGAGCGTGAGAACTGAGCACATCTCTTCAATGAACAGTCTAATAAATTAAAATGGTCCGATTCTGGTCGAGAGATACCCTGCGGTCAGAGTAGGCACTTCATGGTCCAGAGGTTCCCGCGTCCGGCTCTGAGCCAGTCGCTGCTTGGTTCTGTCACATCTGTTTCCAGAGGAAGATGAGGCTGGGGAGGGGCACGACAATGATTCAGTTCTCTTTGCATCTCTAACATGTTAATATATGGACATTTATAGTTTATAATTAACAGTCGTGATTAGATTCTGACCAATGTGGACTTCAAAGCAGCTGATATCTAATACTACGTTGTTTCTCAAGAGTTTTATCCCAAATCAATTGTGAAAGAAACAGTGGCATTACATTATGTTAATATTAAGACTTTCTTGAGTGCAAAATCTTTGTGTGAAAATGGAACTTATACCTACTGAAATGTTTAAGCTTGATAAAGTGGCCCCGCCGTTTCTTCAATGGGTTCTGTAATACAAAATGAAGAAGAACACATGGTCATTTATGTTTTCCAGCCATTACAGTGTATTCAAGTGAACAACTTGTCTCGAAGCACAAGTGGACAATAAGAGTTCAATTCTGTGCCGTTTCTGATGGTTTGTGACGCTGCTGCAAAAGGCTCCATAGTAAACTGGAAATGACTCTTATTACAATTACTTAAAAAGGGAACTACAAAGGGCTACACATTTTTGTTTTGCACCAGGGTTGATGAAAGATTTCAAAAGAATAAATGAATCCCCTTTGTCATCAACGACTCATCCATGTTAGCCTAGAATGTGACACATCTAAGGTTCTGACACCATGTCTTCAGAGAACATACCTGTAGTTACATTCTAACGCCTGTGGAATAAATGACAAAAAAACACTTTTCTCCTCCTGATTTTCTGGGTTTCCAGGGAATGCACTAAAATGATCCTTCACGGCTGACAGACCACTTTAATGTGCTACTTCCTGTTGCAGTAAAAGAAACCATACTTGACTATACACCTTTGTTGTGTTGAACTTTTCAGTTGCAGCTATTCTTTGTGGTTTATGATGAACAAATACTATGTAATGGTGATATCTGATATCAAATTTCAAACTTTGAGAATCTCACCACGTAGAGGCCGCGACTTGCGTCGATGCACCATGACCCCGATTATCAGCGCAGCACCGACCAGCACGACAGCCAGCACTGAGAAGCTGGTGATGGCCGCCAGTTTCCACACATCTGGTGTGTCCTCCACAGGTTTACCTAGTGATAAAAACAAAAAATGACCCTAATGTGCGAATCCATCACGGCAGGAAGGAGTAGTTCATATATTCTCAGTGTCCGAGCCAGTGTCTTACATGTGTTGCACGACGGGGTCTTTGGGTACTGCTTGCAGGATGCGCACGGCACACAAACGTCCAAATCTGAGTTCAAGAACTCTGAACTGCCACACTGACCTGCACACAGACAAACATCAGAGATAAACAGTTATGATAATGTATAATCCATAAGACTCTCACAGGGGAAAAGGAGCTGGGCCCTATGGGGGGTTTATGAGTACTTCCAAGGCAAATATTTAATGCTGTTTTCGGCCAAAGAAATATTGTGATCCGGAGGTAATGTTTGGAGAAAACATTTGAGACTGTTTTAGAAAGCAACCACAATTCACCTTAGACTGTAATAAAACACAAATAAAATAAACCATAATCTGTTGACTTGCTGGAACCAGTTGTTGCAGCTGTGACCTGCAGCAGGACACACGAGGAACTTTGTGGCTTTCCTCTTCCTCTAAAATGAAAGTGGGAAATTCCTCTCGGTCAGACTGCTGATGCAACTGAACTGCACGAGAGGGAATCACTCAGTAACTTTGGTTGCATGAGCAGGCCGGCACTGTGCGAAGAGCAGGATGTGTGTTCACAGAGGGCTTCCGCAGAATTGTTGTGCTCCGCGCATACGTGTGCCACTTCCAGAGAATCGGCGAACGTGCCTGTGAGAAAGAGGTTGGTGACTGTGGTTACACACACGGAGACAAACATCTCTCTGGACACAATGGGAAGGTGCTTTTCTTTCAATGGCAGAAGCCAGACAGCTGAACAATTAAAAACTGTGCACCTCCGCCATGATTGAAGAAACCTGAGCCTGTGACACAGTTAACAACAAGGGCAAACTCAGTGTGGAATCTGGCTCGCTGCTTTAATAGTGTGCAGTTTAACTTGCTAGGTTTGGTTACAATGTAAGAATGCACTAATTCCCCAAGGTCATGGACGAAGAGTATTGTGACATCAAGCTGAAAAACAACCTCTGCAAAACAATATTACGACATAAAGTCAACCTAATAAGACTGGCTGAAACGATACCAGACTTGTCCGCATTACAGATAATGTCACACGGAAACAGATATCGGACAGATATGACGGTGAATTCTGTCTTCCTGCTGTGTCACACATCCATTTGCATGAACAACTTTGTTTGTGTCCACCATTATTAACAAAGGGACCTAGCTGAGCCTAAATCAAGCATCGTCATCTTTGTGGTAACTTTCATGTTCAAACCGGCCGCTTTAATCATCGCAGAGAGCAAACTATAAAAACTTTCAGGGAGGCGAGTTTGACGTAAACCAAACGCACTTCAATGAATGTGTGGGATACTGTGGCTGCTTCCATGACAACAGCAGTTAATGAATGTTTGTGACATGACGCTCAGGAGCTGATAAAACCAACTGTTGGAGACTGTGTGTTATACCATAAAGGCGGGGGTAAGTGATTTATCAAAAATGCTACACAGGCCCATCGAAATATGATTGTGTCAACATTTCAGAGATTGTCCACTGTAATGGAGTATTCGTCAGTGGAAATACTCCACTACAAGCAAAATCCTTGCATTAAAACCCTTGTAGAAGTCATACTGCAGGAGTGCTAATGGTCCCTGTGACTGATATATTGGTATTTATGAAATTACAATATTGTAAGCAGCTTTTTACTGTTGTAGTGGGGTAGCTCCGGTGAGTCAAATAAATCTGATGGTGGTTGGGGGGTGAGGGGGTGTTAATCATGAAATGATTCATGGCCTAGGGAAGAAGAAGAAAACAAAGGTCTGCAGAAGGAATTTGCATTGATTTTTTGCATGATTTTCCTTTTTAAGCCTCAAGATATGTTAAACTTGACAATGAACCCCCCACTAGACACAATGCTTTTTCTCACGGACGCATATGCCAATACTACAAAGAAGCACTGGTTAATCTTGTGCAGGTATAAGTATAAAATATTGTTCTTTGTTTGGCTAAAAAAGAAAAATAACAATTACATATATCTGTTAGCTCTGGTTTGTAGTGAGGCAGAAGTATTAAGTACCATTAACTAGAAATATAACAAAGTACCTAAAAATTGGACTTATGTACAGTACTTAATCATTTGATAATTAAAATTTAAATAATATTGCTTGTTTTCTTTTCAACCAACAGTCCAAAAGTTGTAATATTTGACATTTTTGTTTGATAAAATGAATATCATCATCATTGCAGTTTTATTTTTTTAATCAATTTATTGATTAAAGGGCAATTGATAATTTCTGACATGAAGTTTAGTTTACTTGTCACGAGAAGTTATTTTCAGCCTTTGAAAGCAGAAGAAAAATGTCTGGAGGGACTACTCTCTAAAGTTTGACAAAATAACCCCTGATGATGTCATAGTGATGTCATCAGGGTTATCTTGGCTCCGGCTTGAGACATTTTCATTTCAACTAGAACTTTTGGGTTTAAACTGGAACCCTGGAGATTGAAAGATGTGGTCATATGGGAGGGTCGAATGAAAACTGTTATTGTGGTGGAAATCTGAAATAAAGATCGTAGATGCAATTCTTTGTCTTTGAGTATTTTGTTATAAGTGAACAAACCTTTGCAAAGGGATTCGATCATCTCTGCAAGTCTGATCGAGAAGCTCTGTCCGAGTACATTCTTATAATGATAAGGGTGTTAAAATGATGGGAAAAGGGCATTGGTCAAGAGCATAGGAAGGACAGGTAGTGGTGAGATACGACTGCACCAGTCCCACTAATCCCAAGGTCACATAGAGCACCAAGGTCAGGTCGCACATTTACAGAGAAACACATCTTACAAAGAACAGAGTTAGTCAGAACACTGCATAGTTAAATCACCATGACACCCCTACGTTGCATTGTGGGAATGATCAGGACCTTGAATCATGCAGTGACTAAAGGTCTAAATATCTCAGCCTCTTCGGCGGTGACCTGAACCGTTATTAGTCTTTTGTGTGTTCACCAATTTTAAGTAAGAGCAATACTAAATTGCAGGAGTATCTCTTAAAATTGAACATGGTGGGAAAACTTATTCTATCTCATGTTTGAGGCTGTGGGAGTTGGGGGCCAAAAACACCTCTGTTAGAAAGAGAATACATTTAAACCCCCAGATCAAGAACACTAGTTCAGTTTCCCATGAGCAGGAGGTCCAGATCCATCATCATCGAATGCACAGGCGGCTGCGTTACAAGACTTTCTCGCTGGGCACATTACACAGGATTCACAATACTTGACAACCAGCCAGTACAGGTCATTTATTCATCAGCTGCAGCCAAAAAGGCACCTGCTCAAGAAGTCATGTTTGAGGCATTTTGACCTCCACGCCTCTGGTTATGTTGCGGCCACATGCGTGGGCCCTCCGAGACTCTCCGTCCTCCACAGCCAGCTCGCCTGCAGGGCCACACTGACTCATTTAAAAGCTGCGGTCACAGTGCAAATATGTCACAGTTCGTGTAAGCCTGAGGGTTTCGGCAATGCCTCATCCATCAGGTCCAGCTGGACTCACACTCAAGGGTTCAAGGAGTCACTGAGAGGAACTGAACCTTAACTCCTGGTTGACCTCTGCCCGGAAACCCAAACCACATCAGAGACGAGGAGCCTTTTGTCGCTCAAATCAAACAACCTTGAAACTGCTCAATGAGTTGATAAGATTGCCATGTTGAGCCTTAGCAGAATGTTGAGGTTTAAAGGATTGAGTGAGTTTCATTCTAAAGAGTTTACTGCAATTTTCACTCATTCATGAATGGCAACACACACATGAGCCAGCATGACGTCTCAAATGAGGAAACTACAGGGGTCATGTCACCTGACAACCACAAAACTTTTTTTTTATGGCTCCATGTGTAAAATCTGGGAAACACACAAAAAAGTTTGGATTACACACATTTTCCTTGCGTGCATGACCAAAAGGCCTTGGCACGTCTCAGCACCGAGCGTGACAAAGGGTGTTTTTGGGTGTGGGGGTTCTGCATTTTGTCATCATTTGGAAGGGGGTGGGTGGAACCTACAGCTGATGTCCAGATGTGGAGATGGTTCCACACGGACAGGATCTCAATCGAACATGCTTTGAGTTCAGCTTGTTCAAACAAAAAATACATATATCGGAGGGAAATGATCCTAATCCATGTAATTCATCCAATTATTTAACATTCTCAGTGAAGTCTGACCACTGGGATTACATCCAGACTTTCACAAGGCTGTGGAAACAAAGTCAAAAGCTCTTATTTCTTGGGTTTCTGTGATGTAGTCGAACTGGATCTTTGATCAGAACAGACACTCTGTCCATGTGTCCTTCTCACCCAGGGGCACGGATGGACGGGCTGAGATAAGGCGATCGGAATGCGGAACCGGTGAGAAATGCAGCTGGTTGAGGAAGCGGCTCTGTAAGCAGACCCACTATCTGACTCCATTATGGGCAGAGCAGACCCCGGGACCCTGATCCATGTTCACAGAAAACAAAGACACGCCAGCGGTTTTGCTTTTGAGACAGTCAGAGTCTGGATGGGACCAAATCACTGCATCGAGCTGGAAAACGATCTGAAAAGTGGTGATTTTTTTTTAAGCATCCTATTTGATTTCGGGGGGGGGGGGGGGGGGGGGGGAGATAAAAAATAAAATAATGTACTCACTTTTCTGTGCGCTCGCAACATGGAAATGAGTCAGCGCCGCTATCATGAGTCCGCACAGCGCGCACAGGGCGTCGGGAGCCATCGGGTCCGCGGGAGAGGAGCTGCTCGCTGTCGGCCGCACGCTTCCCGAAAGTTCATCTGATTAACAGTCCGCGCTGGTTTCTCAGCATTGGAAGAGCGAGCAGCCGAGTGAGTCACCCGCAGGAGTCTGCGCCTTGTTTTAACAGCGCACACACCCACGCGCGCCGCTCGACTCCTGTGAGTCACTTCCTATGTACTGCGCCGCGCGGGTTCTGTGCGCGCGGCCCGACGCACAGGAAACTCCACGAGCATAGTCTGTGCTTTCATGTGTTTCACTTCCAGCGAGGCTTTCTCCTCAACCACCCCAGGTACATGACACATTTCAATACATCATATTTCATATTTCGGGGGCCACACCCTGGCGTTTTGTTTCTCTCTCCTCCACATTTCTCTTTTTTTTCTACCAGAGAGTCTGTGTAGTCTGGACTTAATAGTGTTCTCATTGTTATTACCACGCCTGCCGACGTCATTCCCTCCTCTCTGCCAAAAAACACAAGTCTCTGGCAGGAGCCTGGTCCCCCCCCCCCCCCCCACACACACACACACACACACATACAGAGAGAGAGAGAGAGAGAGAGAGAGAGAGAGAGAGAGAGAGAGAGAGAGAGAGAGAGAGAGAGAGAGAGAGAGAGAGAGAGAGAGAGAGAGAGAGAGAGAGAGAGAGAGAGAGAGAGAGAGAGAGAGAGAGAGAGAGGAACAGCAACCAAGGCAAAAACAGATGACACTCAGTAGGAAAAACTTCTCTTTCAGCCTTTGGGAAAGTCTGCTCACGGTTGGAGTTAGATAAGCCTCGTGTTTATTCACTTGGATGCCCTGTGCAGATCCAAGGAATAAAAAAAAATTGATATTATTTTAAAAAGAGCAGCGGTGGTCTTAACTTTTGGAGACTGATAGTTGAATAGTGAGCGCCCCTGACGCAGGGTGGTGTTGCTGATGTCTGGGGCTGGGTGTTGCCTGCTGCTGCAGCACAAATATGCAATAAAAAAAAGTGGGGGGGGGGCAGTGGACTCCTGCCTGGAGAGCTATCAGGTTGGACCCTGTCACAGCATTGTCTCATATATTAATGAAGACCATCAGTCCCGTCACACAAAATGATCACTGAGCACAAAGTGGAAACAACCGATTTATTTTAGACAGTTATGCACATTCAAATGAGTAAACAACCACTGCCAATGTATTATTAACATTAAAATTATTCCCATCTTTGCCAACAGCATAGTTGCTGCAGGGATTCTTACTTAACTGTTACCAAATGCCCGATAGGCTTCTTTTTTTTTCCTTCTTCTTCTTCACATATTCCCTCTTTTTCTCAGCGGCCTGGAACTTTTTTATGTGCGCTACATGGTGTGAACTGCCTTTCCCACAAGCGCTAACGTCAAACAGACGCTAACCAAACTCCCAGTAAACAGATCACATCATCAGAACAGAGGGGAAAGGGCTTTCGTTGGCTCAATTAGGTACGAAGCATGTTGTTAAAACAGATGTTTTTCTACTCCACTGTCATAGCTAACCTTTAGCAGAGAGGACCTGGAGCAGCACAGCCCACTAAGGACACCCATATGAGCTGAGTTTCCACTGGAGTGATTTCATCAGTAATGAGGCACTATAAGCTGCAGATGTTGTGTCAAACTCTCCAATAGGAGCCATGGCAACGAGATGAACACACACAGAGGACCATGCCCAAGGTGATCCAAACAGCCCTGTATGTGCTGACTGCGTGCCAAACTTGCCGAAGTCTCCCAGGCATTGTGAATACTATAGCCTAACCAAAGAATTTAGACAAGTCTGGCAGTTGCACTTTATAGATCAGAAACATATTTAGGTTTAGACATGCAATCCTCAAGTCTGAGAAGGAGGGCTTCTTTTAATTTTGAAGCTTTTTTTCCCACTTCACTGATTTTACAGGATTCAGGAGGATCAACCACATATCACTGCAGTGCATGTTCTTCAATACATTAGGGGGGACGCTAAAGAAATATGTTAAAGTGGGCCCAGTTTGTTAGAAGAGAGGATGTTTAACTTGGCAAGACCGGCAAAGACAGGAAAACAGTGCAGAGCGGCTCGACGTGTGAGAATATCACGGTTTGCACAAACAACTGTGTTTATTAGCTACAGCACAACTCTCTCAGTCAGATGTGTCACTGTTTGGTCACCACATTAATCACCAACTGGCAATGACGCAGTAAAAGTCTTTCCAAAGAGAGATTAAAACAGGGAAACACACGCAAAAATGTCTCCCTCTTTGAACAAATCTCCAGTTCATTTGTCTCTTCTCTATTCTTTTTCTCTCCTTTGGTTTTGTATACTGTTCGCTCTTCTCGCTCCTCTCTCTCTCCACACGAGTTAGGTGATGTAGATGCGGTGAAAGTCGTTGGCTCCAAAGGCACAGTTGCACTTGGGGCACTTCCTCTGTCGGGTGTCGTAACGCATCTTAAGACATTCGTAACAGAATACGTGGAAACACTTGGTGAGCACCGTCTCCTTGTCTCGTGTGTTGCAGCAGGGGCAGCGCAGTTTGGCCTGGAGACAGATAAATACATTATTTATGGGCCAAATACCGACTTGCCGGCACTGTTATTGACTCTACTTGTTCTTTGGTGATGCAGCTAATACTTGAGGGCGTAACAAGTAAGAGTCTTGGTATCCCCAAAGCACAAAGTGCCTGTAATATTTATAGAGGTTTGAGCTCACTTTCTGGCCCATACTCACAAATGAAAAACTACCACTGCCAGCCAATCAAACAAATCACAAAGCTGTAGTATTTGCATTACGACCTTACTTTTTCACTGGACTGTTGTATTTCTGTGAGCAACATTCTGCTTCTGATTGTGCCAGGGAGGAGTTGGGTGTCTTTGCAACTCCCTTGTCAGTTACAGAGGTTAATTAAAGTCATCAATTCTTCTGCACATAAACAATGTTCTCTCTTCCTCACCTTGTACTGGTTGATCTCCTCCTGCAGGATCTCGTCAGCATCCGAGTAAACTTCCACCTTCTTCTGTTTCTCCAGCTTACGTCTAAGTCTCGACAGATCCTCCTGCAGGACACGAGGAGAGAAGAGTCATTGGAGCTGCAGCCTATTGTGACGTCAGGTGTAACTTTTGGACAGAGTCTGGCGTGATATCCCCAAACCTGACACACAACATACCTGTGCTCGTTTCAGGTTGCTACTCTCCCTCTCCCGAGCGGTGCGGTTCTCTGCCACAGAGACCTGGATCTCCTTGAGCTTGGCCTGTGTGTGCTCCAGCTGCACCTTCAGGTCTTCTGCCAGCTGGGCAGCCTCCACCGCCTGCAGCAGGGAAGGAACCGGACACACTCAATAAAAAAACACCAAAAAACTAGTGATGAGATTTCTGAGCTGTAATGCTGTGATGCTGCAGTAAGCTCAGGAAAAACTCGACATCCTTGATGTTCCTTGTGCTTCAACTTTAGAGATTCAGTTTTGAACTAAGCAGCACCGCTGATGTATTCTTGTTTTATCATATTTACAGTAGATTGTGTTTATTTTCCATCCTTGACGACCATTTTCCACAGCGTACGATATGTTTTAGATCTGTGTCATTGCTTCCACGCCATCCCTGGTGTCAGTTAAGGTAAACAGCTGCTTTTGTGTTTTGTGTTTTAATTTTATTGTTGAGGTTGTTCCTTAAAACAAATGTGAAAAAAAGAATTCAAGAAATATATTCACTTTAGTGACAAGATGACTTCATTATGTTTTACCCTGAGCACTTCTCTGCCGGTCTGATCAGCACCTGGCCTATGTTGGCAATGACCAGAATTACGTCACACAAATGTAGGCACTTACAAAACAAGGTGTGGGAATGAGGACAGATGCTGGGTTTCATTTGCCAACAGAGTAGCCCATTAATACTTTTTGTGGTAACAACCCCGCACTTCTTGGACGCTAGAATTTTTAACAAGCACCTAAACACATAAAAATGATGATACGTAACAAGTACAACTTTATGAAGAAGCAAATATCCAGATACTCTTTCAATGTATTAAAGTGTAAATTTGGGACCACAGACATCTGGTAGCAATCAAACCTGTGTAAGAGCCAACAATGTGATTGATGGCATCTGTCTTCTCACCTTCCTCTTGTTGAGCTCCAGTGCTTGTGTCCGGACCGACAGCTCTTTTTCCAGAGTTGCCAGCGTGCTCTGGAGAACGCCCTCTTTTTCTTCTAGCTTCTGCACAACCAACAGCTGGGCATCCACCTGAGAGGCAGCAACCAGTAAAAAAAACGACATTTCAGTTCCCTGACACGATGGGAAACAACGATGCTGCATTACCAGGCTTAAAGAGTTACACTTCACCTGGGTTTTGAATCTGAGAACTTGGTCAGCCAGCTCCTCCTTCTCCTCTTTCAGCAGCTTGTAGATCTGGTTCGATTTTATTCGCTCACTCATCAGCTTGAAGTTGGCGTCATCCTTCTCCCGCAACTGCTGCAACAGTCGGCTGTTCTGCTCCTGCATGTCCTCAAAGGCCTGGCCGGTCACATCCATCTCACTCAGCAGGGCTTCCTCCTCCTCAAGAGATGCACAGGTGTCAGTGACCAGAGACAGTGGCATTTGTTGTTGCTTCAGGACTTCATCACCATTTGGTAGATATTTACAGAGATCATATTCCATAAAAATCACCAACATCTAATACTAGTTACAACTTCCAAATGAACAATAAAAAACTCATCATAGGTATAAAGAGAGAAAATATGATGCATCTTATCCATCTGAATCAAAAAGGGTGTTCATAATCTATGTGGCATTTTTAGCTATGAAGAATCTGCAAAGACATTAAATTTGTGACATTGTCATACAACCTGATGTATTTAATTGTAAAAAAAATGTAATAAAATAAAACACATCTAGTTGCTGTACTTGAACTCCATACTAGATAATAAGGTAAGAGAGTATATTAAATCATTATCAGTCCAGGTTGTGTTTTGTCTCCTGATAACTATTTTCCTGCTACACATCCCCAGCACGAGGCGCTTCAGGGTATCAGATCTCAGCAGCTGTCTACTTCATGCTTGAAAAAGGTGTGTGAAACAACAATTTATCAATTTTAAATAAAAACTGAACTCTACATTTTTAGGTCATGTTCTATATTTGGTATAATTAAATGTTAAGTGCTAATGAACAGAGAGCTGAATTTTTTCATGTGGTCTCAGTACAGTTATTAATTTGGCAGAAGTGTTCACACCCATACAGGAACCAAAACCAAATACGATAAGGCTCAAGACTGCTTGGGTGACACGGGTGAAGATAAGGATTCATATTAAGTCATTAGACTCTTAACACTGGTCCACTTCAACATAGCAGAGGTCAACAGCTGAATTATTATCATTGTGACCAGACTATTACATTATCTAATGTGGGTGTGACCACCATCTATGCAACTCTCAGGTTATAGAGTTACAATTGACCAAAATTTGACCCAGGTCAGATAATGGCTTTATATTTTTATTATTTATATAATATAATTATATTTTCCATCTCATGAGAGTCTGCTCTCTTATTCCCTGAGTTTTCTGACTTAGTCATGAATATCCCTTAGAGGGTCTCGAGACAGAACCGCAAAGTAAGTGAGTTCAGATCTGACAGGATTTTACAAACTTATATAAGAGTAGCTCAAACAAACATACCAAACATATCGTTTCATAGCACCTCCCACCTTCTCTCTTGTAGGTTCAGACAACAGTGTAAATTAATTTTAACAAAATGAAACATAGCACATTAAGTAGTTGTTGATTGATTTTAACTTCTATAGAGATGTTTTCAAATGTCTTAGCCCGTTTACTACAAAGCAGGTTATAATCTAAACAGATTTTTTTTTAATTAGTTGTGTGTGCTGCAACTATGTTGATGAAATATAAAACTTAGAAGGTAAGCAGACATACTTAAGAAAATTAGTCTTGTATATAGTGTGAAGGGAGGTTGTTTTCTGGTCTTATAAGTTTGCGATGCTTTAGATGATTTTAAAGACATTTTTAGATAGATTTTTAAAAATATTTTTAGTATCAGTAGATGTTGTGTGTACAGTACAAAAGCAATTAGCTTCAAACCAAAAATAGTTTTGCTGACATGTTACTAAGAGCAAAAGCAAATGTATAACATTATAACACTGTGACAAAGAGACTAGCATGATGTTAACCAGCCAAACAGATTTAAATCACAGGCCACATCTTTAGATTTCAGTTCCTCTTTAGTGTTCTAAGGTGCTTAGGCAAATATCATACTCATTGCAATACTGTCTATTTTAGCACAGCTGGTTTATTTATCATATCGGGTGCAGTCCCAGATTTAAAGTTGACGGTTTCCCATGAAGGGCTGATGATTCATGTCTAATTTCTCCCTCACAAAGATGAATGTTTTTAGAAGGTGAGGTTAAGAGATTTACATTTAATTTAATCTAACCTATTGAACTTGTGAATTTTTGATGGCAACACACTGCAGCTGACACATGAACTGATGAAATGTGTGAGCTAGAAGTAAAGTATGAAGAGGGTACAGAGGGTAAAAGCATGCCGTACAGTATGACCATGTCACATGATGTTTGAGAGAAAAAAAACACACATACCTGCTTAGTGGCAGCAAGTTTCTTCTGCAGATGTTCAATGGTCTCTTCTGCAACTCGGATCTTTCTGAGGGCATCTTCATCAGCCAGCTTCTTGCTTTCCTTCCGCTCCCTCTCCTCCAACTCTCGCACCCGCATCCTCAACTCATCCACCTGCATTGTTCAAGATTGGGATGGGCATTGTATTTAACTTGCACTGCTGTTTTGGGTATTTTTGTTACTAGCCGCTAACAAGGAGATTCTTGATACATGGGAAACAGAAATATGAAAAAACAATGACAGAAAGGCAACACACCAAAGAACAAACCTCAGCTTTCGATTTGCGCTCAGCCGCCATGAGCTGCACTTTGTCCCTTTGCTCCTTTGGAGCTGACTTGTACATGTCCAACAACAGCTTCATCTCTTTCTGGGACTCCTGGGCTTTCCTGATGAGTTAGAAAAGACAAAGAGATTAACTTTTTCCACAAATCTTGAAATTTCAAATCATGCAAAAACAATATTTAATACCAAAATGTGAATTAGCCCATTAATAGTCATGAAAGTCAAGTTTAATAGAAGGGATGTACTTGAGTTCCACTCTGAGCATCTTCAGAGTGTCCGAGTCTTTTCTCTTTAGCTCGTCGCTGCGCTGTCGCTCTCTCTCGCGCTCCCTCTCTCGTTCTCGCTCAGCCTCCCTCTCCCTCTCCCTGGCCCGCTGTCTCTCAAGCTCCTTCCTCCTCTCTTCCTCCTCCTCCTCATGGTCCTCATCCTCCTCTTTCTTCACATCGATGCCATCACTCGTCGTATCCTCCAGAATCAGAACTGCTGTGTCGCCACTCTGACATCGTAACTGTTGATAAAGCACACGGATTACCATCATTCTCTTGATGCTGATGAAAAAGGTTGGAGGAAATGCATCATCACTAATGTTTTAAATTTTGCTTTAAACATCCCTCTGAATCTAAGCAAAACACTGTAACCATTGGACCATGAATCAAATTATCTACCTTGTTGATCTCCATCTGTGTTTCTCGTAACTTCCTCTTATAACGCTGGACATCACCTTTCAACTGCAGATTGTGGTTCTGAAGGCTGCTGATTAAGTGTCGCATCTCCCTGTTGATTGGTCCTGAGAGAGCAAACACCAAGGATGAAAGCACACAAACAGCGCACAGTCAAAACAAGGTTTGGTTATGAGTCATTCAATGTAATACAGAGCTGAAAATGGTAAGATGACATGATGACATCATTATAAAAAATTACATAGTATGCACTGTTCCCACCATGCCAACAGATAATAAAAAACAGATTCCTCTTCTGATAAGTGTGTGGCTTAATATCCGCTTGAATAAAATTCCTCAAATTACTGTAAATCATATCTGAGCCTTGATTTCGATCAAACTTATAACAAACAAAGTTTTGGATCATTAGCAGGTGTTTAAATCCCTCTCCCTCTTCAGAGACTTCTATATTGATGTGAGGGGGTGTTTGAAAAGGTACCTGCTTGCTCATTGGCTGCCAGGTTCTGCTCAAACTCAATGCGCAGCATCTCGTACTCTTTGCGAACCTGGGCCAAGGTATCTTCCAGCTGGATGACCTCAGTTCGCAGTTTCTTCTGAAGCGACAGCTCATCACTCTGAACAGTTGAAAACACCAAGAAATGATTCATGTTGCCAAGCAACAGTGGTAATACACACGTACCAGTTGAATATCAGAAATGTAAAGGAAAACTGTGCAACAGCAAGACAGTGCTAAAGTTAGTGTGCATTTATGTATGTCAGCAGTGTTTCCTGATGGATGAAGCTCATTTATCTCCATGGGAAAAACTTAACATAATAACAAAAACGCATCCTCTTGGAGTTACCTCCATGTGCTCAATCTGACGGAGGTGGGCGTTCTTCGCAGTGAGTAGGAGTGCCCGTGCCTCGTCCAGCTGGGTTTTGACCCCGAGGGACTCATTGTACAGGAGGGAGAACTGAGACTGCAGACACTTGTATTCTAGAGTCTCCTTCACAACCTCCTCTGGAATATTGCGCAAATCAATCTGAAATAGAAGGATATATATATTGAGATGACGGCAAAAGTTGAACAATAAACCGCTGCCACATAACACTGAGCCACACTATGACATTCATATTGGCAGTGGGTAATCTCCCCCCCCCCATTTTTTTTATTTGTAATACACAATCATGATCCATGATCTAAATTATGATATTTCATGCATATGAATTTATCTATATGCACCATTAAAACACAATATTATATTCAGGACGCTGTTTTCAAAATGGTCATGTGCCTCAGTGTCTTAGGTCGCACGCTGTCCACACCTCTGGTCAGCACTATATTCTTAATTAGATAGAATGTGACTGCTTTACTTCTTTCTATGGTTTGCCGCTTTTTTCGAATCAATCACGATACAAAGTCATCAGATTGCCTGCCACTAAAAAATACTTGTATCAGGTAAATCAAATGGGGTTCTTGACCACCTGGTGTTATTCAACAGAATCTTCTTTCCTTCCATCAATGTCCTTTCTTTACCTTGAGCTTCTCACTCTCTCGAACAGCCTCCTGGAGCTCCGCCTGCAGTTTCTCCAACTCTGCCATCCGGCTGTTTGCCAACTCTTGGTTGTGCTCCAACTCTGCGTTGAGACTCTCAAACTAAGATGAGAACAAGGACGTGTTATACGAGAAATGTGCTTTGTGTAAAAACACTGCTTTACCTGCAGTATATGAGTGTTCCACAAGGTGGATTACAATGCCGTGCTTCCCATGAATACTCACCTTCTGAATATTCAGCGTAATCTGACCTCCAGGTAGCCCACCTGAGCTGCCAGTGCTGCTGTACCCAGACTTCAGCTGCAGACACAGAACAGCAGAATACGGATAAGAAAAAAAAGAAAAAACAGGAAAGAAGAACACGACAAAAACACACAGCACAACTACACACATCCTATGACATCTTTCCAATTATGCTTATTTTCATATAGCTGACGCACAAAGTACAACTCCATCAATGCATGCATTAACAGCAATATGTGCATCTATAAGAGCAGCTGGCTTGACATGCTTTAATGCTAAGGACTGTATCACTGTCAGCTCAGAAACAGCATAACCCTAGACCTCATGGACAGACCAAAAAAAGCACAAAGATACTCACTTGGCAGACTATAGACGGACATGCAAACATAAAGACGCACCTGCTCCATGGCCTCTGCCAGATGTTTGTTGAGCTTCTGTTCCCTGTTGCGGAGCTTCTCAATGTCCCACTGCAGGTCCTCCACTGTCGTCTCCATCTCAGACACCTTGGTCTCAGAGCTGGTCACCTTGTCTACCAACTCATTGTACTGTAAGACATGACAATAGCATTAGGGACCAGTGCACATCAATATGCACATTCACCAAACACACAGACACCCACAAACAATGCAGAGGACTCTCTACCTCCATAGACATCTTGTGGTGACGACCCTGCAGGAGAGTGGCAAGGTCTCTCAGTCGACTGTTCTCCTCCAGCAGAGTGTGGTTCACATTGATGATGTCAGACTGGCTATTGTCCTCACCTGCTGTTAACGAGGATCGAGTTAGTGTCCAACAAGAGTGGAGCTGATTGGTTGTCAAAAAAAACCTGTACACATTGACGTACACCAACAACTACATAATGACATACTAAGAGCAGCAAGCAATTAGTTAGTTCTAACGTAAGATGTAAAATGTGCTGCAGTTATTCTTTCTCATTTGCATGCATGTCTGCCACTGGTTTTAAAATATGTGAATGAATTAATAATAACAATGTCTCTACAATTACCTGAGGCTTGGACATGCTTGCACATATTGTCGATTCGGCTGTGCAGCCTGTCAAAGACGCAGACCAAGCAGGCAATGGCTTCCTTGCTGAACTGCATGCGGTCCTGGAGGTGCAGGGTGAGCTCTTCCTCGCTGCTGTGCTCCAGCGTAGTCAGGAAACCCTTGGCATTATCACTTAATGGAGGAGGTGGTGACGCATCTGTACATAGTAGGAGGTTGGTTTTAAATCAGTACAGCAGGTAAATAATATGGCGTTAAAAATCAATCTCCAGAGAAAGAGAATGGCTCATAAAAGTCTTGATATCTTACTACATTAGCGTACACCATCTCTTACCACATCTCAAGGGGAGGTGGGCATTGTTTTCTGATAATGAAATTCTACAGGCCAGAAGAGTCAGCCCAAACATACAAGGAACCTAAAACAGTTGGCTTCTTCAAAGACACACCTCGAAAATACATGAGGATATACCGGGGATCCTGTTTGTGGATTAAAGCTCTTCCTTCAACAAAATCAACCCATCCAAGTTATCAGTGAAGCTCAACTACCAAGGACTAAAACCAGCCAGTTCAATTATACCCTGGACTTTCTGACCAGCAGCCCACAGTCTGTCAGGTAGGGGCAACCTTCTGCTTAATGAACCAATGAGAGTATCTCCACTTCCTGCTTGACAGCCTGGTATGGAAAAAACTGCAACCAACAGTAAAGACAATCCATCGCTCATAGGTACCAGTTTAAACCCCTTACAAGACAATAACAGGAAACCAATTCTGAGGGCAAAGCAATTAATAAGAATGCCACACAACCCCTCCCCTCGGGAAGATGATTCAGGTGTCTCTGCAGAGCATGCACATTTGTGACTAAAAGTAAAGTAAAAGTAAAATGTGTGGAAACTGTAAAATGTATTTAGGAGCATGTGTGTAAATAACATGTTTTTTCTATTCCTTTACATAAAGAGGTTGATAAAACAACAATGGCAACGAGTTGGTTTAAGAAGTGAAAAGTATTCATTTGAAGCAGTTCGTTTGAAGTTTGCAACAAGTACAAACGACAGCACTAACATAATAACAGAGAGAGATTGGGTTTTAAGTTTAATATTGGATGGGAACTCTTGAAACCCAATGTAGAGTCTTATCCATTAAACAACCTCATCTGAAATATATATAAACCTGTGTGTTTACCTGCTGCTGAGTCCTGTGAGGGCTCTGTGGGTGTCAACTCTTCTGACCCAGCAGGAGGAGGAGGCTGCTGCTGCTCCTCCTGACCCTCTTCCTGACACTCCTCCTGCTGCTGCTCTGCCTGCTCCCCATCATTCCGGACCTCTGGAAGGGGAGGTGGAGGAACAGTCGAGGTTGGTGAAGCCAGATTGACACCATCTTCCTCCATTGGTGTAGGATCAGAGAGAGGGGCCGAAGGTGGGGCGGGGGTAGATGTCAATGGAGCTACTGGCTCAATGCGTTTGCGTAGAACGTGCACATTCTCTTCCAACTGCAAATTAGAAAGACAAGGATTTAAAAGATGTGTAAAGTCCTGCCTTTATAGGATCTTTTGATTTTCATTAGTTACAATGGTACTTCCACAGACTGACTTTGCACAAAGCAAAATCCTGCAAATTGGCAGACTTTACAACTATGCATTATTGGGCTATGGAACACATTTACTCCTGCTGTATCAATCAGACTAATCTGACTGACTAGTTTAAATGATTTACAGCAAGTCTTGTGTTCATATTGACATTTCCGGCAAACAGGATTCAGCAAAAAATGGTATTAATATAGTTATAACAGTGTAATCCAGAGAGCAGACAGCACCTGTGACCAGTAGCGGTTGACAATCAGCAGGGTGGTGTCATCCGTGGCTTGTCTCTTCTCCAGCTTCTCAATTTTCTCTCGTAACTCATCCTCCATCGTCTGCCTCTGCTCCAGTCGCTCACATAGCTTCTTATTCTTGAACTGGATCACCTTCATGTCCATTTCCTCCTGCAAATTATATACAGACACCAAGAAGTAATACCAAAAATTCTTAAAGTTGTTTGGCAAAAATGGAACGATTAACAGCGTGTAAGGCTTCTTGATTCAAGCAGTAGAAAAAAAGTGGCCACACAGTGACTTGAGAGGATAAACAAACTCAAAAAGACTGACCGTAGAGGAAACTCCGGCTATTCGAATGGGCTCGATGAGAGTGGTGGTGGTCTTCTCCTCTTTTTTGTTTTTCTTCTCAGGTGGGCCAGGGGGACTGTCCCCGCCTGAGGGACGCTTTCCTCCCCCAACACCCGACATCTTTCGTTCTGCTGCGAGAGATCGAACACGAATTGTGATCGTTGCGTTGGGAACTCATTCATTTGATGACAGCTAGGCAGGACCATTGATTCAACCGGCTTAAATTAGTATTCGTCCGGTGTCCATAAAAAAACATGTTTAACTAAACGGTTATGCTTAGTGTTATTGTATTAAACACTAACCGAAAACCAATCAACAGCTTTTATTTTTGGCTTTACTACGACGATTTACACGAATTAGCAACCTGGCTAACGCCAGCTATGCTAATGCTAACGAATAATTGTCCTGGACCTGTTTGGCTAAGCGTCGCTCTTTGTCCGGGGTATTTAATATCTGGCGGCGGGCATTTTTATTCACTGACAATCACTAAATATCTAAGGCATTCTGTTATTAAAACTCTACCTGTGCAGGGGAATATAGCTCGTTTTCTGACCCAAATTATCGTTACAAACCTTCAAAGGAAACTGTTGAGGATGCAGCACTGAGCATACACGGAAGCTACAGGAAATGACGACAACGTACTTCCATATTTTTTTTCCCCCCCATCAACAAATATTAAAAACAAGCAATGGTTCATCTACATCATTGGTGTATGTTGCCTTAAGATGTAACTACTCGGAACATAATGCATAAAATATTGTTATTAAAATAATGAAGAAGAAAAAAAAGAAAGAAAGTCCCCACAGTGCAATCTTCACTCCGGGCGCAGGGGGGCGGTACATCCACACCCTTGAGGTGACAAGCTCTTCCGAGTGACCAGAATGTAAATAGTGTTCAAGCGCTAGCTAACTGTAACTTACATCACCTGCAGCTAACTTCAGTACAGGCGCCGCTGAGTCGCACAGTTATGGCATTGCGATAGATTCATTGAGCGGAGATGTCGCCTGTCATCTGATTCCTTATTCGACATCTGCGTTCTTGCCGTTTGATTGCATATACGGTGAGTAGCTTCCTGTAGGGTCAGTGAACCTGCTGCTGCTGCTGCAAGGCTAAGACAAATACACAGCTAGCTCACTGACGTGATGGATCCAATGCACAGTTGTAACAGTGAAGGGACAGAGGTGTGTAGTATAGGACACGATAGGATAGACTTTATTGTCCCAGTGGGAAATTTGTCTTGGACTTCTTCGGTGTCAGCATATTACGAGCAGATCACTAAAACGCACTGACAACTTGGATTAAACTGCAACAAAACTTAACATTTCCCTTGTTTGAGTAAGCTCATTTGTTCCTGTTAATATTCACGCAGAACTTATACAAAGACAGACATCTGACTGACAGTGTGTTGTTGTTGTTGTTGTTTTAGATTCATAAACTGTCATCATGACCAAGGACATTGTTGTTGGAGATGAATTACCTGACTGGGTGGGGGCCAAGGAGTTTTATCAGAAATATGACCCCAAGGAGGTGATTGGCAGGTGAGCCCATCAAAAAATAACCTGAAATGTAAATCTTCTGATTTTTCTGCGGAGACTATAGAAAATCAAGGCTGTATATTCTGTGTATTCTATGTTAATGGTGTCTCAGGGGTGTGAGCAGTGTGGTGCGCAGGTGTGTGCACAGACACACGGGTCAGGAGCTGGCAGTGAAGATTATTGAGATCACAGCAGAGAAGATGACAGCCCAGCAGCTGGAGGAGGTTAAAACCTCCACACTGAAGGAGATCCAAGTCCTCAACATGTCAAAGGGACACTCCTCCATCAGTATGTTGGAATTCTGATCTTTTGACACTAAGGTTGTCAGTTCTTGAATGTTTTGCCGTGTTGAAACAATTGTGTCTTTGACTCCCTTTAGTTACTCTCATTGACTCCTATGAGTCCACAACCTTCATATTTTTGGTGTTCGACCTGTGAGTATCAAATCAAATAGCAAATGTGTCACAGTTTTTGTCTGATCCCTCCCTAAAATATTAATGAAAACATTCATGAAATAATTGTCAGATCTTGAGAGTATTGTTTTCCTTTTCAGCATGAGGCGAGGAGAGCTGTTTGACTACCTCACAGAAAAGGTTACTCTGAGTGAGAAGGAAACCAGGTGAGCTTCAGCATCAGCTAATTGAATTTGTCGTCATTTTGACACAGTTTCGTTATTATTATTGTTACTTTGTTGTTACGTCATAATGTGTGTCATACACTTGTTGTGCACTATTTTCTTTGATGCTGAATATCTCCAAATATACTTTAATTTTACAGTCTGGTGGTTGGAATTCTGCCCTTTTAAGGTGTTTTTACTTTATTGAAATATGGAACTCAACATTTAGGGTTTTCAGGCTAATCCAGTAGCTTCTTGAATCTAAAAAAACATTTGCCATTCAGTAACCAGCTCTCAAGTCTGAGTTCAGAGAGGACAACAAGGAGCCCAAGTTCACTTATATTGCATTATACTATTTTAACTTAGAACTTTAAGATACCGGAGGTTTGCTAGAATGAAGAACACATTAAATTAAATTCCCCACTTAAAAAACACAAACTGTCAATGTAAGACATGAGAATTTTTGCTTCACCTGTTGGTCTGTATTGTAGGAGTATGATGCGAGCTCTGCTGGAAGCGGTGCAGTACCTCCACTCACTCAACATTGTCCACCGGGATCTGAAACCTGAGAACATTCTCCTGGATGATCAGGGACACATCAAACTATCCGACTTTGGTTTCTCAGTGCAGCTACATCCTGGAGAGAAACTTCGAGGTAATGTAGTATGACTGTGGATTACTACCAGAACTGTAATGTGATTCATATAGTTGTCATACTCAAAAAAAACTTTTTTTTTAACTTTTCTAATTAGAACTTTGTGGGACGCCTGGTTATTTGGCCCCGGAAATACTTAAATGTTCCATGGATGAGATGCACCCAGGCTATGGCCGGGAGGTCGACCTGTAAGTCTTTTCTTTTCAATGATGCAACATTTATCTCAGTGTACTTACAAATGCATGATCCTGGGTGTTGACTTCTCTTTAATGTCTAATTCTGTCTTGCTTGTGTTGACGTTGTATGTGTTGTTAAGATGGGCATGTGGAGTGATTCTTTTCACGTTACTGGCCGGCTCACCACCGTTCTGGCATCGCAAACAGATGCTGATGCTGAGGATGATCATGGAGGGTCGCTACCAGTTTAGCTCCCCAGAGTGGGATGATAGGTCTGACACTGTGAAAGATCTGGTAAGAGGATATCCTGTAGACTGCTTAAATATATGAATATGTTGATACATTCCCAGAAGTCCCTTTTAATATCCGCTTAATGACCTTCCCCTTGTCTCTCCTGCTGCAATATTTGTGGTGCTAAAAATGCACCCAGCATCTGTATCTCTAGAAGCATTTGTGTTTATTTAAAAAACAAATTGCTTGTAATACTCAGATATCCAGACTGCTGGTGGTGGAGCCAGCTGTACGTCTCACTTCTGAGCAAGCCTTGACACATCCCTTCTTTAGACAGTACCAAAAGGAGGATGTGCGACTCTTCAGCCCCAGAAAGACATTTAGGGTGAGTCACAGTGTTGACCTGGCTTATATTCAGCAGATGATAGAAAATCAAAAGCCCTGAAATACAAATGTCTGTTCAGCAGTATGGGACAAAGCGAATAGGCTCAACATTCTTCACTGTTTTCATAGGTGTTGATAGTCAGCGTGCTGGCTTGTATCAGGATGTACAGCCGTTACCGCAAAGCTCGCCCACTGACTCGGGAGGTGCTCGCCAGGGATCCTTACTCCCTTCGCGGCGTCCGCAAACTCATCGATGGCTGCGCCTTCCGTATCTACGGCCACTGGGTGAAGAAAGGGGAGCAGCAGAACAGAGCCGCCCTCTTTCAGAACACAGCGAAGGTCATGCTGCTGGGCCTGGAGGACTTTGAAACATAAACGGTCAACCTCATTCCCAACCACCTTGATTTTTATTTAACCATCTGTATGGGTCTGTTTTTTTGTCTTTTACTTGGTGCACATGCTGTGTTTAATTTTAAGATGATGAATTCAGGGACCGTAACGTTTGTATGCCTCAATGCACACTATGGCTCTGCAAGTTCAAGATAAGCATGCACACCCTAATACTCCTCATCTGCCTTTTGATCTGAGTGTGTGGCTGTCTGAAACTCTACTTCAGGTCATTGTGTTTGCAATCATTTGATATAACCCATCACATAATGTATACTGTAGGTACATTATACATGTATATGTAGAATTGTACCTGTTGATCGTCAGTTATATCTGAGGACAGGATGAATTTTTAAGCACTGTGTGGCTGAAGTGGACTTGAAATCACTGTAATTATGTAATAGATAATTATATAAACAGATTTACAGATATCCCAGTATTATAAATAAATAACAGAGGACATGTGTGAAACATTCAACTACAGTACTGTAAGTGCTTTTGGTAAAAAAAATCATTTAACCGTCATGCATGCAGACATTCCTAAATAGGGAACCCACTTAAACTAACTGTGAAGACCATTTTTGACTTTTTTCCGACTTAAGCACTATTACCTACTCACTTCATTCCCCAGTTAAATGAGTGGCACTTATCTTGAAAGTGCCTGCCTGAGAAATGTACAGGTACTGTGCAAATGCAAACATATGTTGTACTGTATATGAACTGGGTTTTATTACCAATAAAACTGATTTCAGTTGGTAATGGTCTTGTTTTGTATGAATCAACACACTCTCTGTTTCAATAGAAAAGATAAAGGAGGCTTTCATCGTTTATTAACATCATCCATTATTTTTTATCTTTGAGGTTGGTTTGTGGAGAATTCAATGAGCTGTTGTGCTGATCTGCAATTTCTTTCATTCTCTCATCGAGTTGTCCAGACAAATGCATCATCTGCTCTGTGACTCCCTTCTCTATCAGCGCCTTCAGATCTGCTGTGGGACCTGGAAGTGAGGAGAGAAAAAGCAGTTGCAAAACACAGCTTGAGCTGCATTTGATCATAAAAAGTTATTGCTGCACAGTTACTCAGTCATTTTATGATTTGCAATCCTACCCAGTGCGCTTTCCTCTCGGTCTATGATGGATGTGTGCTCATGTGTTTCAGGAAATTCATCGTTCTGCTGTGCAGTTTCTTCTGCATCACATTTTCAACAAAAAAAAAGTGCTTAAAATCTGGTCAGGAGACCTCGAAAATGTCAAGAATATTCTGTACCCTGTGTAAAACAACATGCAACTGAACAAACACACCAAGTGCAAAGTAACGTGTAGTCAAAAGCTGACCAAATTATTAAATCTGAGGTATGCTTTACAACGTCAACATTATTTTTAAATTATGAAATGAAAGGTTTACTTGCCACCTTAGAACTTTTGTGCTTCAATAAGTCTAATCATTACCTGGGGCAGAAGAATCCTCGTGGTCTGGGATCCGAGAGTAAGTCAATGTCAAATCAAGTTTAACCTGTTAAAAAATGTCATAATAAACTTGATCCCACTTTAAAAACAAAGGAGCATAGCAGTGTAGAAAAACAAATGTTTGTACTCTCACCTGTGGAGTGAATATATATTTATAGAGTTTGTAGTGTCTCATATAGCTGTTATGGATATACTTAAAGATACAGTTGGCCTCCTCAGAGTTGAAGAGGTCGATACTAAAGGGAGGTCGCTGTAGTGTGCAAAGACAGAGACATGAAGTCACTTGACAATGACGGAGATGTATAGCTGTTAAAATAATAAGTGCTAGTGGAAAAGATTTTTTTTTAAATTTACGCACCCTGACAGAGTGACAGAGGATAAGCTCCTTGCAGTATTCAAAACACTGTTCTATGTTGTCGAGTGGTGTTTCTGCAACATAAATACAGACAACAGTGTATATGTATTTTGTCTTGTTATCTAAATACTGAATTGATTATGGACTTGATATATCTATATACCTATGTTAGCCTCATGGATGGACTTGACGATGGACAGCAGAGCAGAGGTTTGTTCCTTTTTGAAGCTCCTCTCTCTGCAAAAGAGCACAGTCTGCACGTACAACTCCAGCAGAACTCCCCTCTTTGGTTCAGCGAGGTCAACTCCAAACACACTGCATAAAACACTGAGAGGGAGAACAACAAGTGTGTTAGGTGTGTGTGTGTGTGTGTGTGCGTGCGTGTGTGTGTGTGTGTGTGTGTGTGTGTGTGTGTGTGTGCGTGTGTGTGTGTGTGTGTGTGTGTGTGTGTGTTTTCATGGTCCTTGACAGGGGCAGAAACCTCTCCAGATCTGTAATTGACTGCTTGTTGTCGATCTCCTCCATGTTGTGATAGCTCACATCTGTCCTGAAAACACCCAGGGATATGGATTCAGGGTTTGACACTCTTGTCATGGAAGAGGTATACAAAGTAGAGCAAGCAAAATGAACATCGTCTGCATCTCACCATAGCATCATTTTAGCGTTGGGGACCCGTGGTACCTTGAGAATAAATAACAAAGCTTGCTTTATTTGCAAAACATTATAATGCAATTATTTAGAAAATAGTTGCATCCATCAAATGATTAATACATATAATGTTTACCTTTATTATCGTGTCCATTTTAATTTCTGTAGCAGAAATTACGTATCAAAGTGACCAAACTGCACAAGTTGACGCCTGAAAGAAAAAAAAAAACAGAAGTTGCTAGTGTTTCTGTTCATTAATTTCTGTCACGACAGACCGAGTAGTGGAGCGGAGGGTACGACCCGCCTCACTCTGTCTCTGATTGGCTAGTACTCGTTGCCTTTGATGTGAAGTTGGTTGGACGAGGAGTGGTGATTGGTTAGAGTTGGGATACGAATATCAGAGTCCGCCAATCAAAGGCAGAGTAGGTCGGGCTATGCCTTCGTTTGACTTCTTGGGGGAAAGAAAAAAAAGTCGCCTGAGTTCAGCTGCCGCTCCGCCCCCCACGACACCCCCCTCCCAGAGAGGACTCCGACGGGGACAGGGATGCTGCCTCCTCGACTACAACCACAACAACAACAACAGTGAACACTTAATGACAGCAGCACGTCGACGACAACAACGGGTTACCCTAATGCACGTAAATGACAATACTCTGGTCACGTGATTAGCATCTAGTCAGTCTCATGCCAATTAGAGTCATTGGCGATTACAATTGTGGATGATAGTAAAACTAAATATGAGACCTGTAGATGCACAGTGCCACTATTCAATGTGTATTTCTTGTTATGACATTCGCAGTAGTGAGATGGCTCCATAATAGTTTTTAAAAAATGCTGTGTGGTTATGAAAAATAAACTTAACAGACTGATACACCACGTTTGCCTCATCTTGAATACGTTTCATAGACCCATGCATTAGGCCTGTGTAGGACCAGTAACATTTGCAAAAGTGCACATGATTTGCAACACTATCTATTGCAAATCAGCTGTTTCAAGTGACCGTTTACAAAAATTTACCACTGGCCCATTGACTACTTGCAAGATCCGAAAACAGTTGTCCAGTTTTCACGTGTGGATGATGGACTAAGGAACAGCTGACTGAAAATGCATAATCATGCAGTTGTCTCAGCCTGTACTCGGTGGGCCTGCATTGATGCAATATCTGCATCAGAAATTAATTTCTTTATACCTGGCCCATTTTGGGTGAACTAAAAATGCTTCCAGGTCACTGTTTTAAATATCCACTTAAAAAAACCCCGGCATAAGTTAAGAGTACCCACTTATCCAGGCACCACCACACCGCTGGATAACACACACACACACACACACACACACACACACACAATCGGCTTGTGAAAATATACTCTCTACTTGATAGCGACAAAGGGACCAATCATCCTTCTCTGTCAATGTCAAAGTATGTCAAAGTATTTGTATACAAAAACTTGCACTGACCGATACAGTCTTCGATAAGGCTGGATCACTTCCTGGTTGGCTACGTCGTATCCTAGCAACACCATCACATAGTGAGTCCGAGCGACGCCTCGGACTCACTACACGAGTTTCAAAGGCGTGGACCCGTTCATACTATACATACTATTACATACTATTACATACTTTTACATACTATAATCGTGAGGCTTTCAGTCTCTTGTAAACTCCATCAGTCGTTTGTCCGTGGTCAAACCCGCAGAGCGCCGCGGCGAGCTGACATGCGGAGTTAGTGATATCCGGTTTCCAAGATAAAATGTTAACACAGAGCGTATATACCGGTAAATGAGAAGAAAATATAGATACAAAAAATAATAATAATTCTACTGCACGGAAGGTTCCCAAGAGCACATTGACCTCTGTAACTCTTAAAATGAAGAAGTTTGGAACAACCAGACTTTTATTTCAATTCATTTTTTATTTTGTTTTACGCTCATTTTAGCATTAGGGCTGTACCATAACAAAATGTGTGAAAAAATGGTGTCTGGAGGTCTGAATTCTTTCCACATGCACTGCACATGTTTAGCTATTATTGAAGATGGGATTTGATGTGATAAAAGAAACGTCCCTGACATATATAGAAATGCATATGTCAAACAAAATGAATGAATTTGAAATACGAAATGATTAAATGTGATTAAAGAGCTATTTTCTTTAATATCAGCATTTAGCCCCTACAGACCAGTTCCACTTCAGAGTGATAGACTGGGAAGCTTTGGGGATACAGTATTTGTGGTGGTGGTGGCTGCTGCTGCGATGTTTGACTGTTTACGTCTGGGTAATGCAGATTTCTGACTTTTGGAAATGAAGTGACAAGAGCAATGCACCGCCTTCTTGCTTTTCTCACATTTCATGTGAAACATATACGGGCCCTTAGCCTCTCCACAATAAGGCAACATTGGAAGGTTGCCTTGCCCTGGAGACTGCTTGTCCACTCCCTGAGCTGTTCAGTGCAGTTTAAGAACATTATCCCCTTTTAATCCACTTTGCCTTCTGCTACATGCAGGTGGGCAGACTGTCAGATGGAGCAGTGTGGCACAATTGAACGCGCACTTACATTTTAATGGCTTCTCTCTGATCATCTTTCTATCACCGAGGTTTGAGGTTGGATATCATCTGTTGCTTTTTATTTTAATTTTACATATCTTTTATTGTCTACTGATAACTCTGATTAGCAGAGTCTTTGCTCAGAAATGGAGGAGCCCGATATACGACAACAGAAGCTGGACAACCAGGTAAAGAAACAAGGGTTATCTCATGTAGTTTACACAAAATAACCTGGATATGTTTTTGTTTATTTCAAACTGGTGCAATAATTATAATGCACTAAATGGCTGTCAATGTTACTTTAAGATAATATATTGGCTGTTTCTTTATCAAAAACAATTATTTGAGTTAGATGTAATTATCGTAGTCCATGTCGTCATTAGAGAAAAGGTTTGAGCTTATTCCTTTTTTAAATAAGGGGTTAAAATTGAGGCAGAGCTTCACCAAAAAAAAAAAAACCTTTCTTGAGTCCCATCAAGTCATGTTGTGTCAAAAGCACCTGCGGTGTAGAGCTACTGTCCATACTCCACAGTATGTGAGCTACTGGCTTATATCCTTTGGAGTGCTATATAATACTTTACGCCAGAAAGCAGATAATCACTATTGCCAGTGGTAGCTGTGGTAACCTAATGTTACTCCTCATCTTAAATTAATATTACTACTAATGATAGTATTAGTTATCAGTAGCAATGATGTATGAGTCCCTGTATTTTAAGGCTAGCATCTTTTATCAGTTGTGAGTAGTTAAAAATAGCAATTTAATATTTTATCCAAATAATCCCAGATAATATCCATCCACCGAATCATTAAAAAAGCAGCAGTAACTTTTATATATACTATACTACTACGACTATATACCTGACCAGTGACCAACAACACTGTAAACAAGTAGGAGGGGGAAAAAATGCACTGAAAGGGGAAAGACCACATACTGAAAGTTAAAGTTTGTTGACAGGAGAAGACAATGTAGTGCTGAATATAAGAACATACGATGATCACTATTTTCTTGTGTGGAGGCAAAGTTGACAGTTTGAATGACATCTAATATTCATTCTACCACAGCGAACCCTTTTGATCAAAAAGCAGCAAAAGAAGAGGGCTGATTCTCAAATGGTGACCGCCAATTGGGATACTCGTCAAAAGAACAGGAAGCACAAAGCTGCCCGGTCGGATGAAACTCCTCTGTTGATCAGCCAGTCCCTGAGTAGCACTTCCCTGAGTGGTTAGTATTAGAATAATTTATTATTTTACGTAGCAGAAGGGCTGCTGACATTTAATAGGAAATCTTCTGTTCAGTTATTTTCACTTTCTTCAATAATATTAAAATATTTTTTCTTTGTAATTTTATCCTGGAGATCAAGTTGAGCACGCACATGATAACCCACTGGATGAGATCACATTGGGTGAATGCAATATGACAGCAAGTGAGACGTTAGAGGAAAGGCCTTCAGAGGAGCCGGCTACTCCCAAAAAAGATTTGAACTTGGAAGTCGACAACGAGCCTGAGGTGAAGTGTGACGTGAATAATGATTCCCCGTCGGAGGGAAAAAAGACAAAGAAGAAAGATGTGAAAAAGGATAAAGGTATACATAAGACAGGTACTAGTAACTTTTGGGCCGTACATGGTCTGTAAAATCTGTGTGAGTGTGTGCATGTTCTGTTTTTTTCATGCACACAAATGTAAAAGTAGTTGCCACATTGCTTTGCATAATCATTATCATTCGTCGCTGCTTTTTTTTAGAGGTGGATCAGAACAAGGAAAAGGACAAAGACACGGAGAAAAAGGAGAAAAAAACTAAGACGAAGGACAAAGTAAAAGAATCTGAAGACACACAGAAGACAAACAAGACAACCAAACAATCAAAAAGTAAAATCAGTGTTTGGGAACTGATCATTTAGCCATCAGCAATCTATCTATAGTGTCTATTTTTCAAAGAGGTAAAAATATTTTACCTGATTCACAGTGCTCTACATTAACATCTAACATTCCCTATTTTGCAGAGATGCATTTACAGGAGGCCGCAACTCAGGAGACCGAGTCAGTGATGGACGTGGCAAGTCCAAAGAAGAATAAATGCGATGAAAGTAAGAATGAAGAGGAGGACAGGTCCCAGAGGCCTGTCCCTCAGTCACCTAAGAGGAAAAAACAACTCGACACATGTGAGTGATCATCTGGCTCCATGCTTTTTATGATCAACAGTGCTGTAATCGTAGTAATAAAAAAACAACGCATGTTTTGTCTCCACAGCCAGGTGCCAAATAAGTGAGGAGGGCAAAGACGAGGAAGTCCGGGAAAAGGAGAAAAAGAGAAAAAAGAGAAAAGAAGCAGAGAAGACTACGCCTAGTCTAGCTTCGCTTAATTCCAACTACAGGGAGAGTTCATCTTCAGACAGTGAATCCAATGAAAGAGTGAGACGTTATTTGGAGAAAAAAACAACTTAATTATTGTATTGCAATGTGTAGAAAGCAAACTGTTGTAAAGCAAACTACATGTGTATTCCCCCATTTCAGCCAACTTCCCCAATGTCAGTGGAGGACCTCGAGAAGTTCGCGTTGCGTCCCGCTCCCAGAGATGTAACGATCCAGTGCAGGGTCACCAGGGACAGGAGAGGTATGGAGAAGGGCATTTACCCGACTTACTACCTCCACATGGAGAAGGAAGACGGACAGAGGGTGAGTACACCGCCGAATCATTTTGCGTGTGGATTTGAGCTCTGACAATGCGATCCATCCTCTCATGAGCTGTCATTTCTCCATCAAACTGCTCCTCTCCATTGTCTGCACTTTGCTTTTCACCGTGCCACCACCAAGGTGTTTCTAATGGCAGGCAGAAAAAGAAAGAAGTGTAAAACATCCAACTACCTCATCTCCACTGACCCGACAAATCTATCCAGAGACACAAACTGCTACATAGGAAAACTAAGGTATAACCTTTTTAATTTCAGAAAATTTAATTTGTGATGCTGATTTTTTTCTGGTGTAATCTACAAATTCCATTGAGGGAACAACTAGCTTCAAGTAAACTAAAACTGTAAGCATACAGTATGTTCTGCATTTTAGGGATTCATTCATTGATTTAAAGAGTTCATAATTTTACATGGAAGTAAATACACCCCAACGTTTTATTCTTAATTTTTCTATTATCTTCTTACAAGAACTTATAAGAGCAATCTGTCTACAGGTCCAATGTTCTTGGCACAAAGTTTACAGTCTATGATGGAGGAGAAAACCCAGAGAAAAAGCCCTTCATCAAAGAGAGTGAATCAGTACGGCAAGAGCTTGCAGCCATTTGCTACGTGAGTCAAAATATCCCATATGTACATCCTAAAATACATCATGTACAAAATAATGTGATCTGAAAAACACAGTTCATCACGTTCCAGGAGACGAATGTGCTGGGTTTCAAGGGTCCAAGGAAAATGACAGTGATCATCCCCGGGATGCTGGAGAATGATGAAAGAGTTTCCATCTGCCCAAAAAATGTATGAGGGGGAAGAAAAAAAAAATACAATGATGTGGGGTAAGATTAAAATATTTCAGATAAACTGAAATGTAATTTCCCTTCAGGATCTTGAAACTCTTCTGGTGCGCAATGCAAATGGCAACAAAGACAAATTGGTCACGCTGGTGAACAAGTCCCCGAGCTGGAAGGAAGAGACTCAGTCTTACGTGCTCAACTTCCACGGGCGTGTCACCCAGGCCTCAGTCAAAAACTTCCAGATCATCCACCCTGACAACGGTAAGATGTGACTGTCGACTGACATCTCTCTTATTCCCTAATCGACCAACCATAAAGATAAATGGCTGTCTTCATTGTCCACCTCCCTCCTATGCCCCCTTACTGTCTTTCCCAGAGGATTACATAGTGATGCAGTTTGGCCGTGTAGCAGAAGACGTCTTCTCCATGGATTACAGTTTCCCAATGTCTGCCCTGCAAGCTTTTGCCATCACCCTGTCATCCTTCGATGGCAAACTGGCCTGTGAGTGACCGTGCCGGTGTGCCTCAAGTGCTTAACTAGATCTCTAATCTAGACTTAGAGGTCAAATTAAAACAATGTACCCATAATGTTTTGTATCCTGGTGCATTATGACCACTTGTATAAAATTCCACAGACTTAGATTTCAGCGGAGACCATTATTATTTTGCCACTTAGTCTTTTTTTTAAATTGTGTAAAGGACTCATGCAATAAAATACTGAGAAGAAAACTGTGTAAACACTACCAGTGAAATATTAAATTATAATAATACCTGTTTTGTCTACGATTTTAATTGAATTGCCAACAGAAAGGTGGCACTGTACTGCATGTTCCTCTGCTCAACGTACTGCATTTTAATTTAATAATGTTTTGACAAAATTTATTTTTCTTTCAACATCATAATGTTATGTGGCAAAATCCTTTTTCCAAGCCACTTAAAAATACACATTCAAGCAGCTGCGATCCTCCCCTTAGATCTTCATCCATCAGATTACATGTCACTTCAAGCCAGAGATGATATATCTAGCTGTTTCCTATATTTTAAAGTACTTATCACACAGAAGGAAGCATGTCTTTATCACAATAACAAAAACAAAGATGCAGAGGAACCGCACGAAGTTGCAGATAGAGCCAGCTGGATCCAGGTGTCTGCTCTTGCATGCTATAAAGACTTGAAAATACTTTCATCTCACAAGAGCTTCATTGTACATCTCAAACGCATTTTCATTATAAGTTCCGACAGCATCACACAAGGGGTGTAAGTTTCGAGAGTCATAATAAAAATAGGCCTGATTTATGGTCTGTGGTAAATACTATAGATGACAAGTGCATAGATATTTTTTGATTGCATACACTAAACTCAAACTGAAACCTCTTTTAATCACATTGAAAGGACTATCTGAATGTTAATATGTTGAGTTAACTGGTTTCCTGTTCAAGATCTCTTGAAGTTTAATTAAGTTTGTATTTTTTTAACATTTAACTGCAATTCGTGGTACGCCTGAACAAAACTAAACTGGCACAGTGTCAGCTTTCTGACAACAACTTCCCCTTCTTTATCTATTGCTAAAATACTTTATGCAATAAGCAAGTACAATCCAACACAGTGAGGCACAGTCTTCTAGTGTGCAAGTCAGTGGCTTTACGTACTCTTAATCAACAAAATCACAAACCTCAGAGGAAGGCCTGGACTTCACCTTCAACTCTTATCTTTCTACAGACTCCCTGTAACATACAACCAACGAACATGGCCTCCTGTTGGTACACACCACGTTGCACAACTCTCTCGTATGTTGCATAGTAAATATTATATTCTAGTTTCTCTGGTTAGAATCACGAATATGTTCTGTCCTACATATTTCTGACATCAAAATCACTCAATTCATCAGAGAGGCATGTAGGCATCTAAGTGCTTACTTACTGAAAGTAAGTTCATTTAAATAAACAGACACAAATACTAAGCTGGAGAACATTCACTGCAGGGATTTGTCTGTGTAAGTCACTCTGGTTTGTTATTTAGTTTATAATTCAATATTTAGGACATCTCAGTGTCTATGTATTTCAAATGACGTTTAGCAGACATTACTACTCTACGGATTTATTTTAGTTGAGTTTTTATAGACGACGTACAGCACGAGAGCAGTTTGTTTGAAGAGCTTGAGAAAGAAGTTTACATGATAATCTTTGCTTGACCTTTGAATAGGAGTACTTTTTGTGTCTAACCAGCTCGTCGACTGATCAAAATGAATGTCTGCCCGTCTTGTGCCTGTTCTGGTCGATTACCATGAATGAAATAATCTCTAGATGCACCCCAGTTCTATCATAAAGTATCTCAGCAGAAGGGTAAAACATCTACAGACATTTCAGATTATTATTATTATTTGTGAACAGTGTCTAATGCTGCTTAACCACTTTGTGTAAAATGACACACCAAACCCAGGGCTCAGCATGAGAGAGTGCGGTTATGCTGTGAGGCTCGGGACTTGAAATACTGCAGCCTTACCCCAACTGCTCTCTCAAAAAAAGCACATCCTCTCCTACCACCAAGATGTGAGTGATAGCTATCACTGTTTGAAAAAAAAACCCTCCCTGTCTCAGTCTTCATTAAAGACAGTTTGTCACGAGAGCTTCAAAACAGTATGACAAACAGAGGCGGCTGAGCTGATGCCATGGATCGGAGCTCCACACCGAGGCTGAAGCTGTTGCAGCTGACTGTGCTTCTGCTCATGTCGGCCAACATCCTCTGTCTACATGGGAATCCTGTCGCAGGTTATGTCTCTTCCAATTCTTTTGAAATAGAAATGTCTCCTAAGCTGAGTCTGTTTGGAAAGGACCTCAGCTAGGGACTACTTGACCTTTGACCCTCTGTGACGGGTTGACATGCCTTATTGTGGGGAAAGTCCAACTTTGCATGTCCGTATAACAGCATTTATTACTCTTGAATTCATGGCGTATTTAAAACAGTCTATTATTTAAGGTTTTTCATTTTATAACGAACCAACAGTTTAACTCCTCAGCAATGGATCTTGGACTGGATGGTACAAAGTCAACTGCTAAGAGCAAAGTCAAAAAGTCCATGAAAGAGAGCCTTCTTGGTCAATAAAGACATACTGTATAAAAACAAATATATATAATATATGAACAAAAAGGATAGTCATGACGTACCAAATATTGTAGCCCTATTAGCATCAGTGAGTGGATGGGTGAGGGAGAAACAAACTGTAAAGCATTTTATAAGTGCCGTCCATCCATTTACATTGTTCACATTATCTTAAAAAAATACTCATATGCCAGTTTAAACAGTAAAAAAGTTATGGTTGTTGTAATCATTTCTCAAGTCCAGTACAGGTCCTCAAAAGGCAACAAAAAAACCCAATCCCTTTCTTCAGCAATGTGTCAAACTTCTACAGCACAAAATGAGGCTCCTTTGTTTAAAAAAAAAGTACTGTAAAGTTTATCTGAAGTAAATATGGGGCCCTCTTGATTTGTGGCTAGTAAGGACCGAAAAAACAACTATAGTGACCAGTAATACTTCAGGCTTTTGTAAGTAATGTTTATAAGTTTAATAAGCCACGAGGCCTTTAGTTGAAGGTGTTCTGAAATGATCAGTAGTGGTTATTGGAGTCCTTGAGAGAAAAAAACAAAAAATTCGATATTCACTAGCTAAAGGGATAATTAACTTAACATTAATTAACATGTGTTAAAATAATTTTAAAGTGTGTGCATTTTATTATCTTGTTAACGCCATAACAAATTATTTATCAACCATGAATAAAGTCAGTGTCATTTTGGGGGTTACAGTATGGTCATTAAGTGATACGTACCGGTATTAAATCCTTTTTTGACCCCTTCCCGTTCAAATAAAACACTGCATGCACATCTTTTTTCTTAGTGGACCACGATCTTCAGTGTGTGAACGATTACTTGTTCACCATCAACTGCACGATGAGCATCGCACCGTCAGAAAACACCTCAGGCAGCAGCAGCTCCTACTGGCTCACTTTCACACAAAAATGGACACAGTGAGACATTTTTTTTTACTGACACATTAATGATAGCTGTCCCTAAATGTGTGGTCTCTCCTTACTGATTCTCCTCTCCTCCTTGTGCAGAGACAAATTTATGTGTATGCTGACAAAAAAACGCAGTGGGCATCATTTCTGCTCTGTTAAAACATCTATCCCGATGACCAATGACGATTACGATAAGATCTTCACAGATCTAGATGCTTTTGGAATCTCACTCTGCCACAACGGACATGATGGAAATGAAACCTGCGAGGTGCTGGATGACCAATATACACCCGTGACAAACAGTGAGGGACAAATTGATTTTGGCATGTTCTCATAATCAGACACAGAACACATTCACGCGTGTCTACCTTTCAATAAAAAAAGTCTTCTGGTGTCTGATGTTTGTCTGTGACGTGTCCTCTCATCAGTTAAACCAAACGCACCGTGCTGCCTCACAGTTCGCCACAACTCAAGTCAATACCACTTCACCTGGAAAAGCACCTACGAGGAATTCAAAGACTACACCAGCCTGGTCGACAGCTTCAAGTATCAGCTTCATTACTTCAAAAGAGACAAAAAGGTACACTAAGAGAATAACACACACGTTTTGGGAAATAGTTCTGGTGTGTTGAAGGTCGGTTTGTGGCAGTTTAGGGTTAATAATTACTGGGGCACTTTGATTTTATCTATTGAACTTGATCTTGTATTCTGTCACTTGAACAACTACTTTGTTCTCACCACTGAGCCAAGAGGTTTGACCCAAACTGACGTCAATAATTTCACAGAATTCAGAGATACTAAAGTAGTGTTCTTCAAATTTGGGCTCTACCTATTATGTCAGGGGACTCAGACAAAACAACTCGACTTTGTGGGCAATCAGCTGCTCTGAGCTGCTTTTTCAGATAATAACCTACCATGGCGACTTCATCAGTGCCCATAGCTTTTCACAATGCAGACATTTAGACTTGTCAGTTGCAAGAAAAGCACAAATTGAACTAAGAACTTATATTTGCTCAACATCTTTTCCCTCCAGGTGATATCACATGACATTAACACTGACAGAACAAAGTTCTCTGTGGATGATCGGGCGTTTGTGCCAGACACGGTGTACGCTGCCAGAGTACGGTCCAGTCCTAATCTGGCTTTTTATAAAGGACAGTGGAGTGACTGGTCCTCTGAGGTCCACTGGAACACAGAGTCTTCCATGAGTGGTGAGTCCCTCCCAAAGAATACACAGCAAGTCTGAGTTATCCTCAGTGTATCTTCATCTTGGAAGGAACCCTGATGAATAAGCTGCATTTCCTATTTTGCGTTTCCAAGCTTGTATTATCAACTTTAGGATTTCTCTTCATGGACTTCAACCCACAGCTAATTTCTTCCACTCTGTTCTCCTGCACAGATCTCCCAACAAACACTTTGGCTCGTGAACTGGCTAAGAAGTTGTTCATCCCCTTGTGTGTGCTGGTGACACTCATCCTACTTATGTGTTTTGCTCCTGTTAAAAAGTATGTCCCTCTTACAGCTTTTGAATCGTTCTCAAATGATATAATAAAGTCATGTAATCAATATATTATCATTATATTGTTCACGCTTACAGATGGAGGCCTAGTTCCTTTATCCCATCTCCAGCTCCTTATTTCCACACCCTGTACAGTGACTGCCAGGGAGATTTCAAGGTAAATTATGCTTGTCATATTAAATGTTATAATTTATCTCATGAGAATGTCTCTCACACGACTGTAACCGTAGAGCTGGGTGATCACACCAAAAGACACAGCAAATGTAGTGGAAGCAGAGGCATCGCTCCAAATCGACTCCATGATTAAGTGTGAAGACGTCCCAGAGGAAGACTGTCAGCCTCCCTTTCACCACCAGTTGATGGAGGGCAGCACCTACAGCAACACATTCTGCCCAGTCAGTGATGCTTCGCTCTTGGGCATCCCTTATGCTGCGAGTACCATGGCTCCAGCATTTAGTCCAGGGAGTCCGACCCTCAGATCTCAGACGGGGAGCCCTGCTGAGGGTGACTCGGGGTGTTGGCTCTGCAGTGAAACAACCTCCCTGGAGACGGACTCTCCATGGTACTGTGATAAGTACTGCACCCTGAGCACCCTCACACAAACCAGTCCATTCACAGCAGAGCACCGTGGGAGCTTGTCAACAAAATCTTGCCTACGGGGGAAAATCAGAGGGGAGGCCATTGGGGAAGCATAAAGTGATGTTAGTATGTATCCACTGGAAAATTGAATAGTATGAAATTTAGCTTCAAATATTGTTGGGCCCAAAAGTTTCAACTACACTCATCTGGAGAGAGAAATGTAACGCTTCGTGACAACTGCTACAACTGCCTAAAGCTGCGGCTACTGTAAATGCTTAGCTTTCATTGATCACATTAGTGGCTTTATGACTGAGCATTCATATTTGTAAAATGTTTGTACAGTATCATGCATGTGAGAAAAGAAAGGAAAATTATATAATTGCATAGCCTTTGCCTGAAACAAATCATTCTCAAAATCATTGGGTTATTTTCCCTGGTAACTGAGAAGTTTGCCATTGTTGTGTATTTTGTGTAATAAAGAAAACGCAACAGTTTGTAGAAAGTTTTATTTACGCCAACACATACATGAACAAAGCACCATATAACCTTAAAGTCTGATACAGAAGTAAGCCTACCTGCCTCAGTCACTGTGGCCATTTTTATTTATTCCATAGCAAACACTCTGAATAACAAAAAGACAGCCAAGGCAGCAGATTCTATCATATTTTACAGCATGCTGAATAGAAAACTTGGGAAAGAGAATTAGACAGAGCCATCTAGAGACACTAGTGAGATACAACAGTATAAAAGTGCCATTCATTATACAGCAGTTGAAATACTGACAATGAAATAAGCTAATTTTACATTAATTTTATGGAAAATAAAAGGGGAAACCAAGGAACAGACCCTGTGAAAGAGCAAAATAAACAAAAAGACATTTTCTTCCTTGAACACTGATGACAGCCAGCCTGCATTGTGTTGATCAAGCTGGTACCGAGCTGTGTCCCTTGCACCACATAAGACAATTAATGTTTAAAAAGAAATAACCAGGGTGCTGAAGCACCCATCCCCTCCCAGCATTATGCACCAACCGGCAATTAAGAACAAAAAAAATGAAAGGTCAGAAGAGAGCGGATGGCACAGAATGTGTGGAGTTTAAATAGAAGTCTTTAAGCAAGTCCCGGTGTGAGAGGAGCACATTCATCGAGAGACTGAGAGGGGAGGTGATTCTTGTTAAACCCATTCCTTCTGCTGCAGCGGAGCAAGTCTTCGCCCTTACGAGGGGGAGAATTTTTTGGCTTGTGCTCGAACTCTTTTTTCATATTCTACTCTGTTTTGGCTGCAAAGGGGTAAAAAAGAAAAAGAAGAAGAATGATACGTTACCATGGTTTTTGATCCAGAATAAGAGGTATATTCATAAAATGAAGAAAATAACAAACAAAATCACAATGTAATCACATTTGAACAATTAAAAAAAAAAAACGGGAATCCTGTCTTACATTGCTTAAGCTGGACACATATTTAGACAGGTGTTTAACAGAAAAAGAAAATTTTAATATTTTATACACACAAGACAAAAAAAATATCATGCTCAGGGTTAGACAAAACCAATGGGTTAGAAAGGGTATAAATGTGAAGTATGTTTTAAGAGTTTAAAGGCGCCAACTCATTGATTACTAATCATCCTGGTCACTTTTACCAGTGTGTTCTCGTAGGGCAGTAGGATCCATTGCTAACACTTCTGGGTTAGCAATACAATGGCAATGGCAAGGAAGTCAAACAATTTTAAGTTCCAAACAAAAAATAAATTTGAGATCTTCAAGTTTAAGACAATCTAAGTTATGGTTGCATTTTTTTTGCCTATTGTGGCCTCTTTGGGGATTTTCTTGTGACCTCATAGATTTAAGTTTTGTCTCAAATCAGATCCTTCAGTCAGTACACTCATGTGCAGTATACTGTGTACACTAGACATGGGACAGTTTCTGGTTTCAAGGTAAACCACGGTATTAAAAAGTCACGGTTCTGTGACCACTAATATTTCCCGTCATACCGTCTCGAACAGTCTGCGCTGCCCGTTGTTGTACGATTGGCCTATCTGCAGTCGGAAAGGGAGCAGTGAGTATGGTGTGCGTGTTGGGTGTGGCCGAGAGAGAGCGGGGTCTGAACTTGTGTGCTGACGCTATCAGTCGGTTCTGTGCGTGCGCCGGAAAATTTCAGGTTTTTCGCTGCAGCCCTGGCTATGTAAATTGAAAGCACAAAAATGGGTGGACACCGCACAACACTGCTTGTGCAGTAAGCAATTTTGGAGAAAGCTTTTCTCTCTTTCTTGTTGTTGATGATTTTTACTGCTCTGACCAGGCCGATTGACAGAACCACGCCCTCCTCCACTCCACACGTTAACAGATATCCTTACTAAGGAACCAAAAAGTGCAGTGGAATCCTCCAGGTCGTGTAATGTGCAGAGGAACAACTCCCTCCAACACGAGCACCATCGAGTGTCAAACCATCACCATCAACAACACTTTCGACTGAGACTGCATTTATTTTCCGTCAATTGCAAAAAATGTGCTATAATTTATTTTACCTAGAGATTTTACAGTAGCATTTAAGATGTGCACGATATTTTGGCCTACGGTTATCATAGCGTTAAAATCTCATGCCCAGTATACTCAATGGTGTATTGTGTCAAGGCAGTGTAGTTTTGTCCAGAATCATACATGGTCGATATCTACCAAATGCTTTGCTCACTTAACGTGAATGTTTCACTGTGTATTTTTCTCTCCACTGTCAGCAAGTGCTTTCTCATTATGACATTTTTGGGGTTTCTCTCTATAATTGTAACATTGTGATGTCACACCCAGATGATGTAAAGTGCAATGAGATGATGCATGTTGTAATCTGATGCAATACAAAGAAAAAAGGAATTGAATTGTGTTTGTTCATTTTGTTTCTCCACAACAATTTTTTGTTTTGTTCTGTACACGAGATCAGTTGACTTGGCCCTTTTCAGACACCCTTCACTTGTGAATTTGTAAGCATCTTTACACCATGTTTGAAAAAAGGTAAGAGATTGACTGTCACTCACCAGTAGATTGTGTAAGCCTCTGCTTGGGCTGGATCCTGGATATTTGGCTCATTTAGGAGTTCCTGGATGCCTAATAAGATCTTACGGATAAATGACGCAAAAAGACAAATTGATTTTAAAACCAGCTACTCATCATCTTTTCATAGAAAATGCTCAGATTTTTTGGTCAAAAAAGTTCTCTGTCAGCTGAATGAAAACCATAAGTTGTTATGTGGGTCGGATCATATTACAGATTTCTGTCCACTAGGGTCAATTAAAATCGAAAACCATTATTAAAGAAGCTTCTATTTGTAAATATTTCAAGTTGAATATGCGTAAACGTAGCACACTGCTACATTCAGTCTTCCTCAAAGATTGAAATGACTATAACAAGATAAATGAAACCATCCACACAACTATAAACACCAAATTTGATTTTTCATCATTTCTAAAAAAAAGGTTATGTTGAATTGAGTGATATGCAAATTCCTAAGTTTTAGGTGTGCTTCAAAATCCAAACCTGCTTTATTGTGATGGCCGGTCTCCAGTCTTTGTCCTCCTCTAGAATCGATAGGCATACTGTGCCTGATGGATAGACATTTGGATGGAAAAGTGGAGGCTCAAATTTACCTGAAACAGAATAACAGAGCACTTATGTTACAGGGCCATTACAAATGATCTGTTGATCTTTGCAAATCAAGACTTAATAGTCTATAAAATGGCATACAAACCAGGCATACATTTTAATTCACAAATCAGATCATCTTATGAACAGCAATGGATTGATAAAATGACAAAGGCCCGTTACTATTATAAATATCAAGCACCCGAGAGTATAGTAGTGAGACTGTCCTTTGCTTTTTGATCAGCCTCCGCAGCGTTAAAGTCGTTAACAAGCATTTAAAACAAAAAATGTGACGTGTTTACTACTGCTGTGACAGGGACAACAAAGATTATCCAACCAATCACAGCCAAAGCATCAAGCAGGTCCAACACTGACCAGCTTCATTAGGAAATCTTGAATACAGGTTACTATTTGTTATTAAATCCATCTACTGTCTGAATTAGGTACATTTCAACAAGCATTTGGCAAAGCACAATAAAAAGTTATTAAAGTGTCAATCACAATGACGGTTGTGGTTACGGTGGTCAGAGGTCAGACACGGTAACTCACATTTTGGGGGTGAAGACGGATAGTCATCCTTGAACAACATGCGCAGTTTGAACAGGCCTCCTTCCCACGGAGTCTGAGGAGACATACAATCACTAGATCAACTTCTTAACAGAAGGTCATATTCACATGTTTCCACTATTAATGACACTTAAAAATCATTATTGCCAGTTGAATTTTAAAAACAGGCCAACTGTTCAGACTGTTCCTTTCAATGAAATGTTTTCACACCTCTTCTGCTTTTCGAAAATAAGGCTCAGAAGTCTAATAACTGCCTATGCTGCTAAAACAGAAAGACCTACCTCTACAGATGTTATTGTTTGGTAATAAAAACCATACATGCTTTTCTTCTCTGCTACAGAAATTTCAAGCTCATCACGTTCCATTTAACAGTGGCTGCTCTGTAAAACAAAGACGTTCCGAGTGCAAACAGATTAAAAAACTTTACCCCCTTCTTGCCGGGAATAGCACATTCCCAATTCATGAGATTCATGGTTCCATCTGGATTTTTCGTTGGTACAGCAACAAATCCCTGAAAAATTAAATAGAAGAGTGCAAACAGTTAGGATGTTAATGATTATTGGACGGCTGGACATAATGAAAGCTCAAAACGACTCCTACAGAGAAGCCGGAAACGGTGTTTCCTCTAGTACACTACTTACAAAAGGATGGTCCTTCCGCCATGCCTTGCGCTCCTGGGCAAGCCGGCTCAATGCAATGCCTGACATGGTTTGCGGACTCCTGTAATGAAAGAGAATGCCAGGTAAATTACTGCTCAATTAAAGTAATTTTTAACGCAAAATAAATCTAAACATTTGCAGGTCGCAGCTTCTATAATGTACGGATTTTGGACTGTTGATATAAGGAAATTATTAAAAAATAACAGGTTTTAGGATGGTCATTTTCTTCAATTTCTAATGCATTACAAAAAATCTGGCAGTTTGTGATGATAAACATACGTTGGTACAATTATTATTAGTATGGACAAACATGATTTTGCCTCAGGTCGGCCAGTTTAGATTTGTGCAGAGGTTCCCAGACATAAGAGGTTTGGCTATTCCCACGATGATTCTACGACTCCTGCGATGCGAATGCAATCGCCAACAGTGAAAAGTAAGCTCCCTATGTTCTGCAAACTCATCTGCCGTAGAAAGATTGAGAAGTTGAAAAACTGTAGTGAGCACCATATAACAAAACACACAGGCAAGGACTTCCTCTGCACTCCTCTATGAGAGCCACATTCACCCGTTGTGGGACGAATAGAGGACGATCTCATCTTATCCATACTCCTTGTGTATATGAAAGTGTGGTAATCAGTGAAATCACTAGAGTCCAGTATGACTTGACCTCTAAGTTGTGCATCGTGACAGATTGTTGAACTGTCCTGACTCTTACTAACCTGTCCTGCAGTGACAGTGGACGACTTCGGCGCTTATCAGGGGACTTTAAAAAGTCGCGTCATCCACTGGAATTTCTAATGATCGACAGAGTAGCGACGCTAACGACGGAGATAAAGCAACAACACGCTCCTAGCAACACCTAGGAACTACCCACGTAGTGACCAACTTTACGACAGCATCTGTTTGGTCGCCAGCGGAGTTGTACCATTCCCTGTGTTGTGCGCAAAATTCAAAACGTACTGCTGGACGGCATTCATCAGCAGAACGGGTAGTAGGACTTCACGCATGGTTTAAATTGACATATGTGGACCTGTGGGGGGGCTAGTGAAGTTAGCAGGAGGTGATGCATGTCCACAGAAAGCCGCTCTCTTCTCTTTACGCGCCCACTGTTTCAAAAGTAAAAGGGGCCCGGGAAACGACATCATGAACACCTCGTTCGTTTCGTGCTCGCGGAGCCTCAGTGGGAACTCGCTGTCAACGCACACGTCCACAAACGTTGTGCCAGAGCCATTTGTTTCGCACGCTAGCCGGTTAGCCGGGCGAGCTAACTCATGTGCGCCAGAATCGCGCTACATCCCAACAGGCGCTGGCGCTGTTAGCGTCCGACACGGCCCGATGCAGCACAAAAATGCGCAATTGCACTTGATTTGAACACAATTTTGGACGCGAAAGGGCGATTGTTGCTCTTCTTCTGACGCCGAATAGTGTCTCCTCTGAGACAGCGAACCGAGCTATGAAACATTGTAAAGGAACAAACCGTATCATGACCCATTAAAGAATAGAGACAAAGAACACCAGAGCTAAAAGGCGCACATTTGTGCATTACCAAACTAGCAAAAATGGCGCAAACTGAAGCGGGTAAAATACCATAATACACGACAAAACCAACACGCTCCGTTATTGAGAGGCTCTCCTACCTTTCAGTATGGCTGCACTTGCTCTGGTAATTAAGCGAAATGAATTAATCGTGCTCGAATCCAGTTAAACCTTGTAAAGTTTCCCTCCTGAAAACCACCCGCTCCGACTAGAGCCAGACACAGAAACAACGAAGCGAAATAGTCATCTGACGTTTACTTCCGTCTTTGTTTAAATACCCTGAGGAAGATCAGACTGCACGTCGATCGTTTATTTTTTTCGTTCTCTGAGTGTATCTCTGTAGCTGCCAAGGATGCAAACGAAATATTTCATCTGATGTGACGTTTATCTGCCTCCGTGTCATTAGAACAGCATAGCTTCTGCCAGCAGCGCTCAGTTCGTTTAAAGCACCTTAAACTGTTGATGAATCCTGGCTTTGCGGCCGTTGTTCCTTACGCATGCGCTCTGGGGCTTACTAAATTACCTGTTAAGAAAATAAAACAAGCAAGCCACATTTTCGAGTAGACGAGAGGAGCATGTGTTTATTATTGGTTGTCTGTAGCTCCTTTTAATTATACATCCATGAGGAATAAGACATTGTAGTTCACACACCAGGAAGGCCCTGGTCCCATTTGAGCAGGCATAGACAGATTTTCATCTTCTCCTATATAACATCTTTGCCCAGACGGAAGACCGTTAACCCATAACGACGACGTTGGACAAATCAACTAACCTTTTGAGAACGATTGCCAAAGAACTTACATCAACAAGAGGTTACATTTCTATCTGTAAAACACATGTGATTTATTTAATTTTTTTATAATCCAGTGTTGGAAAAAACAACCCGAATTATAAATCTATATTTAAGCAGGCACCTCCCCAGGCAGCTATGTCACTGCAACGATTTATGAGAAAATGACACAAGAGGTCGCAATATAACCAAAAAGATTTGCTGTCACGACTCTTTTTCACTAGTCTTTACAGGTGTTCCTACACTTGTGACGTACGTTTAAATATGATTACTGATAATCATGAAACCACTAATCCTTAATTAGTATTGTGTTCAAAACACTAACATTGTATTTAATCCCAAACACATTTCTGAAAAGTAAATATGCACAGAGACATGAATGACAACATTTTTATTGTGTTTACCTTATACATGACCGTATAGATCTATCCCCTTAACCTCAGACATAGTTTTTACATTTTTAACATTGCATAAGATCATATAGAAGTGATCTATGTGGTGATATGAGAACCTTATTCATTGATGCAACTGTTAGATTGAGGAAAAATGACATTAATTGCCTCTGATTACAAGTGTGATCATCTTCAATCATGCATTACAGTGGTCTGTTGCTATTAACTTGATTGCAAAACAAACTGGGCACTTAATAGTATTAGGCTACAGATTTGACAAGTTTGTCCATCACATGAAATGATTAACAATGCCAAATGCACATCCAGACAACCCGTTTATGTAGGGTGTCAAAAGGTAATGTAGCTGCTATGACAAAGGGTTAAACACCTCAGACCAAAGTATATAAAACTGGTTTACAACCGAAACAAGCTAATTAAAAACAAGAGACTTACAAATCCCATTGTGAAAGAAAATGTCAAAAGACAACAGACATAAACCTTAGATCTGAACCAGCACAGGGAAGATTTATCCTTATGAAAGTGAGCAGCTCTGCCATCGAGAGGGCAAAAAGCAAGATTGTCTGCAATGCTCTAACACAGGCTGTGAAATGGATGGAGTAACTTCAAGTGTCTGAGTGAGTTTCAGTTCATGTGGAGTGGGGGAGTACTATTTTCCCCTGGTGCAGTCACGCAAGTCAGACATACGTGAACGTGTGTTAGGGAGTGCAAGAGGGTACATAATTGGAAGGCTTCAAAATACTATAGCAAATGTAAACATAGCCTAACTCTGGCAGGAAATCCAGTCTACTTTGATTTAACCTCTTTGCAGATCTCAAATTTTGCACTGTAAAAGCCCTTGTGTACGTGTGTTTATATCAAAAACATGCATCTATACTCATTTGCCCGACAATATAAAAATTGTTTGTCAAGTGTATATGTGTATATGTGAGTAAATGGAGGTTTCCGTGTCGTTAACAGGTCGTATGTACAAAGTGTGCCAGCATTAAGAAAAGTTTACTAGTCCCTGACACTAACATCAATGTGTGCAATACACATAAGACATTGGACTTTGGTCATTGGGAAAAAAGGCAACACTAACTGATTATTTGTGAATGAAATATCCAACCTATCAAAAAAAACCAAACACATCAAACCTGAAAACAACTTTCTATATAAAAAAAGAAGTGTTCTAAAATGCAGTATTTACATTAACATTACAGGCTGTAAGCAACATGCACAGTGAGGTTTTCCACTGTAGTGCATGTTATGCTGTGTACGAAATCTACACAATTCAAAACGCTTTTAAGAATCTATCACACTGCAGGAAAAAATACATTTGCTTTTAAATGTAACAGTCAACTTCATAGCCAGCCAAGTATAGCTTTGTTATTGGTTATCGATAAATGTTCCAGGCATGTTCTCAGTGAAAGACACCGTAGTCAGCATCAGCTGTTTCAACCCTAACTTGGAAATCTCTAGGCCTGTATAAACAATGTAAAACAGAAGTTTATCAAGATTTTGTCATTTTCAAAGATCCAGTATAAACAACTTCCATTTGAAGTTGCATTTTTCTATACAGTGTACAAAACGTGCAGCTTTCTTTAAGGGTTAAATATTAATATTGGATTTGGATTATTTACATCAAAACAAAATCCTCTTGATATGAACCACTGCCTTCAAAAAATTCCAGTCCCCAAACCTCAAACACAACAAATACTTCCCATAAAAAAGAAAAAAAAAAAAAATTTTAACAAGAGGTTCCCTCAAACATACAAAACAAACCGGTAAAGGGAAAAATTCAAAAACTAGATTTGTCTTAAGGATATTTTTTTCCAGAAAGTAAACGGGAAATTGTTGTTGGACACTGATGTTTAAAAAATATCATTGTAAAACAAAAATATTTTTTGAAACACCTTTGATTTTTTGGGGATGCAGTTAACTTCAGATTTATGAACATGAGGTCTCAATCTAGAAGTTCAGAAAAATCTTATTTAAACTTGATATAAAGTTGCACTTCACAACATTTAGAGAGCAAATCTTCAGTTCTTTACACTACTAAAATTCAAGATTAACAGAAAATGCAGAAATCTTGCTTTGACTTATCGAATACTAAGAAGTTCAACGCTCAAAACTCAGGCAAGTGGACTCCTGAAATAAATGCAATGACTAAACCACGCAGCACACAGTGACTGTATCAGTGGGTAATAGGGTTACTAAGTTTGCAAGATACAGTGCACGGTGCCACAAGCAGCTACAGTAGCGACAGATTTACTTCTCAAGCAAAGAAAGTGAATGAAATGGAAGTATCTACCGTCTCTTTCAGGTGAGCATACAGAGTCTATGTATAAATGTGGGACTCCTCTCCATTACAAGTCATTTTCTCATCACCAATAAAGGGCCTGTAAGTGACAAACGACCCAATGCCCCTTAAGCTAAACAGTCAAATCACAGTGACATTTTTGTGACCCAGAGTCGTTACAGAAAAAGAAGAAGATTTTTACTCAAAAGTGAAATGCCACCTCAACTACATCTGACAAGATGTGTGATGTATAGTTGGGATCCTCATAGTCATTATCTCAGTAGAGCGGTTTTAAATCTTCGGAAGAACATTTTTGTCAGCTTGTTTTTGGGGTGAATTTCACATTTAATAGCCCAACTCTTTAACATGCACTATTCCCTTCTTAACATCTTGAAACAATGATTTTGAGTTGATACTTTTGGGTTATGAAGACCAAACTGATCCCTTACCAGACCCTTGAGTTGGAGAATATCATTAATTCAATAGATGACCCTGAGTGAATCATTGGCCTTATGTGATAATGGCCATATTTTATAGCATAAAACCTTTGTAGATTGTTACTAGTTACGTTCAATCAGAAAAACAAAATAACTTGCCGCAAATTCAAAAAGGTCCAGTTTAAGTGTACAGGCACGAATTGTCAGTAAACTGACTTATTTACATCAAGAAATAAAAATAAAGAAGGAGGGAACACAAAATAATGTACACCCCCCCTTTAAATCTCCATTGTGCCAAACGTTCTTCCACAGAGGCGATATGTTTGCATCGTAACACCTGGAGCTCATAATACTAAGTCCTCTTCACATCCGGGAACCCCTTTCCTGAAGAATCTGCAGAGACACAAGCATATCATGATCAACAAAAACAATGTTCAACATGCTCCAAAGCAAACATTGAGCACCGACTCTCTACGGCTCAATGGATTTCAGTAGTCAAAGTCACCTTTTTTTGCTCAAGCAATTATGCATGCATCAACGCAACCGTTTGTCTGAGCTAGCATGTGTAGCTCACATCGCAACAGTGTGAAAGACGGACCACCAGAGAGAAGGTAAAAGAAAGAGGGAGAGGAAGGAAGGACAGAATGTAGTGATGGTGGTCATGTTTAGGTTTTGGTTTGAGCTGAAGAAGCTTTGTTGAAACATTTTTGTTAGCTGTATCGAGCCTCTGAAAATCAATCCATCTATGCAGCTGTCCACTCTTCTATCTTTGTTAAAGTGCTTTAATTCAATACTTGTATCTCTACAAATTACAGTCCACACGAGCAGCCTGTGTTTAATATTACATCACTCAAGAGTTTAATTGTATATTGCAATTACTCTTCGTCTCCAGCTTTTTGCCTTTATCCATTAGTCACTCACACACAGACGTCTCTCTATAGTTGTGAGGACATTCATTGACGTAATATATTCCCAATCCCCAAGGTAAATCAGTGTAATTTATTCAAAATACCAAAAAATTGGGGAATGTTTTTTTCTAAACAAAAAACAAGAAATGTGTTATATGGCATTAAATTTGAAATCAAACTAATCCAATTGTGGGTTTATATACACAAATATATATACATATATATATTTGTAAAAGCTAGTAGAAGCTACAAGGGTGACTGACTGTACTGTCCAAGCAAAACTACTGCTGCTACTACTACTGCTACTACCACTTTTGACCATGGCAGAGGGGTGGGTGTACCCCTCCCTTCCTTTTCAATGTCACTGGATGAAGAACAATGGTCAAACTGCAGCAACTGATGATTCAGCATGCCCTCCATTAACCGAGGCTGCGAGCATGAACATAATTGCACGGGTCATATTTACACTACTGAAACTAAGTGAGTTTGTCTCATCTGGTTTCGAAGAGAGTATTCCTCCAGTCTGAACAAGAACCATAAGGATTTTCATCTAGCTCTGGCTTGTAATAATACATCTAATTTAAATAGTGCTTTTCCAAATGCTCAAAGACGCTTTTTAGATTCTGAAGGCCAGTGTTATTTTCTACCTGGATTCTGTCACTTTATCTGGCATAAAGATGTGAAGTTTTTCCAATGATGTAAAACTCATCAAGGAGGCATGGTAAGGGGGGGGACGACGACAAACTTGGGAGGTGTGGTGGAGGCACTAGCAGTTGAGCGCTCACCAGTGAGTCATAAGTGCTCAACCCTAATCAGAGTCATTCATTTCATAATCCGTCTCTTCGTCCTCGCTCTGAGCAACATGCAGCATGAAGACAGCACAGAATAAGACAAGAAAGGCATGTTGTAAAATGATGGAAATGAATGGGGGAGAAAAAAAGATGGTAGAAGAGGATAACAAGGAGAGAATTAAAACTAATGGGTCACATTCAGAGGGGAGTAACAACATCTACATGTAGTGAAGAACTCACAAACACAAAACACAAGAATATACATGCAAATCTTATCCAGGGTACCTTTCCAATGTACTTAATCCATTGATAACTAATGTCTGCAAATCTGTTTTACCCAATTAAATAACACCCTCACTTTACAAAGGACTGAGAATTTTAGACTTCACTTTGTAGTAACACATAGAAATTAGTCATACTCAATGACTACATATAGGCATGATGCCACTGGGAACAATAAGAGTCTCTGTTCCTTCTCTACATTTCCTTGAAAGATGCACTGGTGAAACAGCAGCGTGAATATAGGTTTTAGCGGTGTGCTTCTTCATGTGTAGCTGCCTTCAAGGAGTGAGGCCCCTGCAGGGAAAAGCTGATGGGAGCTTGAATTCCTCAGGGCGTGCCTCCTGCTTCGCTCCCAAAGCCCTTGAGAAAATGACAGACCTTACTCCACTAATCTGCAGACCTGTGCTCTTCTACGGCCCCAAGCATGGTTTATACAGTCTTTTTTTTAACTATTGGTCAAATCTAATATGAGCCTAAACACTGGGTTAATTCAGTTAGAAACAACTTTTGTTATCAAATCATTGCCATCAAAATTTATGTCCTTCTTGACATAGCCAAATCTAATCATCACATTTAAAGTCTGCTTTGCTTTAATTCATACTTCTTGTTTTCCCCTTTCGCTCTAGCTTTTTTTTTTTATCACTTGAAGTACAAGCAGTCTAGTTTTTAACTGAAGCACTAAATATTTACAATGTTCTCCTTCATAGAGGTTTCTCATTAATAAAATAGAGGTGCTCTCCGTCCCTTGGTGGCACGTTCATAAATGCAGTAATTTTAAAAACATCCAGCACAGGCCATCATTCACACATATTTGCTGTGGCTAGATTTTCAACCAGCCTCTGCACACTCGCACACACTTACCTTAGCCTTCTCACTAGGCTCACTGTTTGTCCCGTATGATTGATTGTGCAGCTCCTTGGAGACTACGCACAGGAACTCGGCTTGGTCTTCGTTTCCGTAGTTGTAAGAGGAGCCTATGCTGACCAGCTAGAGAGACACAAGAGCAGAGGACATGGAAAAAATTATCCATAGCCTGATGGAAGTAGAGGCAAAAGCTGGGTTTGTTGTGGTGGGAAAACAGGCAGGGAGACGTTTTTAAGTAAAGTAAAATAGAATGTTGACTAAATGGGGCGCACAGAGAGTCTACAAGTTCCTGCTACTTATATTTCTGAATGTATTATAAATGGCATTTTATAAAGACCCATTCAAGTATCGTCTGTATTAATGTATTTTTATAGGATTATTTATCTCACATTTTTTGCCATGTTGATATAGATAGCAATGTCCAGTGACATAACCTATGGGTCTTGGTTACATTTAAATTCATGGTTGCACAATTACATGGTAAACTGTGAGCACTAGGCAAAAAGGGAGCCCCACTCAAACAATTGCAACCAGGATACCACAAGGAGATGTGTTACAATGTGGCTGAATGACAATGTGTTCTGATGTGTTTTGATGTTAATGTGTCGCTGCATTTTATAAGAATTCTAGTGAAACTGTATTTTCAGGTCCTGTAAACAAGTCAACATGGAAATCAAAATTAAACACATTCATTTTGATACCCATGAAAACTGAAAAAGTGTTTTCTAGGTGATAAAATAATCTGTGGGCTACAAAAATAGGATAATTATTCCACGTACAAATACACTATAGAAAGATAAACATCATCAGCAGATAGTCACTGACAGAATACAAGTGCAAGGACTACAGGAGGCAAACATGCTGGTTGAAAATCAACGGGAACTGGTGGAATTGACTTAAAAAACATGAAATACCTCTGAATATAACCACGGTGAGTTCTATCACATCACCAAATAAAAAAGACAGGACACAAGAGGACAAATAAAGGGACAAGAACTTTCCGATCTTCATAAACAACTGCATTCACACCTTACAAATAAATGGTAATCCCTGACCCTGAATAACTGCTTTTACTGCTGAATGTTAAGTGTGTACACACTGCGGGCTACATGTATACCCTCAGTACCAAGGTGTGCATGTTCAGACACGCATGGCCTCATTAGCCACTGCTGCTGGAGACTTGTTGTTGTTAAGTGATTTCTCTTACATTAGGCATCAATACAAAAAAAATGACCAAATCATTTCAACTAGCCACCACGGATTCCACTTGTCACACTGTTTTTAGATTTAACAGACACAAACGTGCACCTATTCCAATGCCTTGAACAGAAAATACTCGTAAACAAAGTGTCTTAAAGAAGACAGTAGGTCGTTAAAGCGCATCTTCTCAGAAGACTCTCCTGGGCTGATGACCGTGCTTTAGACTTCACATAAGGAGCGTTTCTAGGACTTTCCCATCTGACTTGTGTGAGGAGATTAGTGAGATTTCAGCTCAATGATCCCTCATCTCAAAGGGATTCAATCACTCATCCAAATCACACCCCCAACATCAAAACACATGCTTTATCGTTAGAATAATTACATTACTGGCTTGGATTTTAATTTTTTTTATTTTCACCTATTACAGCAAAGCCCCAAAATAAGCCAAGTGTCTATATCAAAGGAGGTCACAGAAAGCCGTTAACAAGCTTACAAACTGTGAATGCATTAGGAATAAAAAAAATATATATAATACAATAATAATTTCAGAAACAAGTAAAAATGTGTCATGTTCTTTAAGCCTCACTGGTGAGCAAGCTGTACAAATGAACACAATCAACTCAAAACAAACAAACCAATTGTCTACTTGGGACAAACAATGGCCAACGGTGTGTGTATAGACGACATGGGGACCATGCAGTGACCAGCCGTGGACAGAAATTTGAGGGACACACCTCTCCGCTGTTGTTTGGCAAAGCAGACTCCTCTCCCTTCACCTCCCTTGACACAATCAGCAGAAACTCTGACTGGTGGGCCCGCCCGTAACCTATACTGACAAGCTGTAACAACCAATCAGAGCACAAAGGGATGCCTGGATCATGTATTGAGAAAGATGCCATTTGCAGTTTGGCTTTTTAGCCATTTCCAAAAATGAGGGTTGGACTTCGTGGGTCAATGTGAGGCATAGCGGAGTGGGTGAAGTACATGAAAGGAGGACTGCTGCAGTGACATTGCGCAAAGAAATTTACCTGTTCAAACTTCCAACCGTCAGACATGGTAGACACCATCTGTGTAAGCTCCTCCTCCTGGCACTGCAGCACCCGGTACACATGTTTGACCGGAACCTGAGAGGAAGGACGAACAGGACGAGGAATAAACGTTCACAACATTAATGCAACAGAAATCTAACATTCATGGAGGAATCAATCAACTTCACAGAACTTCATCTACCTGTGATGTTTTGCATTCGCGTTCCCTGATCTTGTCCTTGATGAGCTTTATTAATGATGTGATGTTGTAGAACTCGGCTTCTTCTAACACACCTGAAAGCAGTGACAAAAAAACATTTTACGCTTTTTAGGCAGGCGTACATCAAGCAGCTTCTACTGCTACTACAGATTAGATGTAAATAAATATTTATGGTTTTGCACAGATGCTACTAGAAAAAAAAAACATTCAAATATAAATTTGACAGTCAAAATTATTTGTAAGGAACTTATTTACAAACGGACAGTTCAGGTGGAAATGTTAAAAAAATACCCCCAAATTCTTTGCTGTAATTGTTATCACTGTTATTTAGATATTAAAGCGTCACATGTTGCAACAACCAATCAGGAGATTATTGCAAGTTTGCAATGAATCGAATGTGCTACAGCCAACTGTACTTTGATTCTGAAAACATTTCTTAAGACATTACCTTCCTCGGCCAAGTCCCTGTTGAGCACCAGTTTGCCATGCCTCAAGTAGTTAAGCACCGGCCCAAAGTAGGTAGGATCTCTGTCTATGAGATAGGCACCAGTTTCATCCTGAAAAGCAAAAGGAGGGAGGATAAGTATACTATTAGAACGCCATATTAACTGGCACGTTTTCAACTAACTCAAATTGCTGATGTTTATTACCCACATCGTTATTTTATTCTGTGAAAACTAATGTGAAAAGTTGATAGCAGGTGTAAACCTTAATCGAGACTTAATCTGGGGACTGAAATGCACTGCATCAATGAATAACACTCCAGAGATGAGAATTATGAGGTCAGCTCATAATTCTGATAATCTCTTATGTGGTTGAGAGGAAATGCGCACACAGTCACACACATACAACAGCTCTGGGATATCACTTCATTTCTCCCACAGGCCTTGGGTTTGATCCTGATTCTTTCACAACCACTGGGTATTCCCCTATTTCTTTAAGTACCATGATTAGACCGTCTTTGTCTCACGGGGGAAACAGGAGGCTAAAACAATTAGAGCAGAACAGAAAAAAGATTTGGAACAGTAGGTTGAATCCACCAAGGGGAACAGGAGAAAGCAGCTTGTCTTACAACTGACATTTAACCTAGTCTGGTCCGTAACATTGTCGGCCTTACACATTGTATGAAATTGATTGTATGAACTCATTTGCCTTTATTCAAATAGAGATAATGAAGGAGAGACAGGAAGCAAGGGGAGAGAAGTGGGAATAACACTCAGCAAATGGTCGAGCAGGCCAGAAATCGAACCGGGCACCTGCTGCCGATGCAGTATGTTGTACAAATTTGCAGCATTGTTGGTTTGGTGTAACTTCTGACAATATTTACCCAAAGAACACAGCAATTTTGTCATACACTCCAGGCCACAATCAAAACCAAACATGCAGCTAAGTCTTCCCCAACAACTTCATGTACATACATAGCTCCTCTTTCACAAGTTCAATGATGGATTAAACTCAAAACACATTATTATTTCCTATAATGAGAAAAGCTCCCAGTGCATTCACTTTTGTAATGAATTTCTGAACCCTCTTGGCTGGTTGACCTCCTTTCCGAGACGAAAATATTCAACTGGAGCCCAGTGGAGCTCTATTCTGGTCTTATTGCCCTGTGTCAGTTTCTTACATTTCTATAGTCACTGAAGTTTAAGGACACATAGAGGAAGGCCTGCATGCAGCTCTGTGAAGGCCAAAGCTGCAAAGCTCACCACATTCAAACCACACTGTGCATGATGGTTGCTTTTCACACCGGCTGATCATCTATTCTTCTCTGCATTACTAAAGCCCCTGGGCACCAATTGTTTATATTTCTTTTTCGGAATTATTGTAGCCAATCCAATCATTTTATTGGGGTTGTTTCAAATACCATCTTTGGGGCTTTGTAGCTTCAGTAAAAAAAAAAAATTACCAGCGAATATCTGAAGCTTTGATCGCACTTAACATGCAGCATTTTAAAAGTTACAAGATGGCTCAGCTGTTACCTCCAGTTTTCAAGTGATCTATCAATCTTGTTGTAGATTTTTGATAGGCCAGTTTCCTTTGACATATCTGGCACGCAAATTTGGAAGTTATTCAAAATGCTCCATTTCTTTGTCATCTTGCTAGTATTATCACATGCCTGTCACATGGCCATGCATCCCTGTCCAAGTGTTAGTGCTGGTGATGTCAGATGAGAGCAGTGACGCACAAAACTATCATTAAGATTAAACGTCCTTTTCTGAGAATAATTGATAATCATAATTTTTGATGCATGATAAAATAATGTTGGATTAGACTAGAAACAAAAGGTACCCATCAGAATTAAACCAACATTAAATGAAAATAAGATACTGAATGGACACATTTCCCTCTGAAAAAAAACCCAAAACCTGTCAGTCTTGTACTTTATCATCATCATTTTACTTTTAATATATACTGTAAATCTGAACCTTGATAGATTTGTCAGCACCAGAACACAATTCTTTATTGTTCCCTAAATTAACCAGATTTGTTTTTCTCAGCATTCCTAATTACCCCTCTTCTTCCCATCAACTCACCAATAACATTCAAATAAAAGGTAAAAACAAAGCAACAACAACCAGTGATTGTGGCCTGCTTTGAAAAGTGCTAGGAGACAGTGTATATGCCCTTTTAACATTTGACAGAAATAAAGAACATGAATTAATTACAGCTGAATTCCAGTTAGCACTTTGTTTTCAGGGGTTCCTGGTATTATGCATACACTGCTTCACTGTCACACTGACACACAAATAATAACAGTCTTCGTGAGTATTGTTAGAGGCACCTGTGCTCATCCTACTAGAATAATAAACAAGTCAAAATGTCAGCAGTGAAAAAGGTCAATTGCACCGACTGCATTTATAAACTTGTTTCCCACTGAACAAACATGCAAAGATGCGGTATGTAAATCTACACTTCTGTACACTCTTTTCTTCCTGACCTGTTGTGCTGCTGACAAGCCTGTTGCCGGTCCTTTGGGTGCACATGTCTCTATGGGGAACTCGGGGTGACAGTGCCCCCTCGTTCAGAGAAGGATGATTATGGGGGCTCTGGTCATGTGGACTCTTGTACACAAAGGGAACAGTGTTTTTAATTAAAAACAAAAGACTTTGTCTCTAGGGGCCCCGGCTGGAGAGCAATGGGCAACAGAGGAGTGGGGACGTTGATGGCAAACCACAAAATGAAGGGCATCCTGAGAAAGTTAACCATTTCTGTCCAACACTATGATGATGGGAAAACTAGGAATAATAACGTTGTGAGAACACAACAGGTTTACCGTGAAGTTGCAAGGCAACACACTTATCATGAAAGACTCAAAATCTTCATAAGTTACACATATTTATTAATTAGATAACAATGCTAGATTTACATGGGGAAAAAGCCCAGCCAAAGACACCAGACAATAACAAAAAATGTGACAACACTACAAAAACCAACAGAAATAGGTCAGTTCAGTGTAGGTCAGGCATGCTGCATGGTCTTTTATGGCTTAGCCTTCCAGACAGTCACTGGAATGTGAATGTAATATCAGGCCTTACCATGTCTGGATTCATACTGAGGTCAACTATGAATCTAGATAAACAAAAAACAATTAGACAGTTGGCCTTCACAACAAAAGAAAGTGTAGTGTATTAACACTATTATTCTTCTTCCACATGCAATACATATCCTCCCACATGCAATACATATCTTCCCACAGGAAATACCACGATGACCCACCCTTCAAGCACATGGTGTCCAATGAGGCTTTCTGCAGACACATCAACACTGAAAGTCAATCCATAATTCAACAAAATTGACAAGCTGTCGCATGCTTGCTTCTGATTACAGAACAATTGGCGTATGTGAGAACTGTGCAGGGAACCATTCAGCATTCATCACTGCACAATTTCCTAGCATCTCTTATAGAAGGAAACATGGTTCAAAAGTAATTATCAAACCAACTACATCGAGACAAGCTTCAGAAAAATGTAACACCGTCACTTGAGGTCATTGCAATTCTCTCAGGTCAGGAAGAAAAGAATGAAAGCTTTATCAAGTGCGGCTCAGCCTTGACTGCAGCCGAGCTGGAGCAGGAGCGCCCTGCAGAAACAGCGCTCAAAGATGTTACAGTAGATCTTCAAAAGTCACATGACTGTAGCTACTTAGCCAAGTGGAAGTCTGATCCTTGTAGAGTGGGAGCCAGGAGGCTCTCTGGAGTACAAGCAGTAATGGCATAGACAAAAAGGCTTTCAGCTTTTAAATAATACACACGTCACAGCAGGGCTATATTGTGTGAAACTATCTCATATTTCAAAAAATATTTAACACTGCCATTTGAGCATTTGCTTGACCTTTCACCAAGGCTGGGAGGAACTTCCACCCTTTCTGCCATTTTCAGGCCAGCAAGGCAACACCATCAGTGTTTTCCAGAACAATTTATGACTGTGAAGTGTTTCAGATACTAAATGATCAGCTCAAAATCCCCTAAAAGCTTTGCCGTCATGATGAGAAGCAGTTAAGTAGCTTCACGGCTAATCTGGCAAGCCAGGAAGTCACTGCAACCTGGAGCTCTCTGTCGGCAGGAAGAGAAATGTAAAATGAAATAGAAAAAAAGAAGCTAGAAGTCATCGACGACTTAGATTCTTGCAGAATAAAATTGCAGCGATCAATTGTAGGTGCCTGGCTTTTGTGAATAAAGTTTCTTTTGAATGATAAAGGCTTGAGTCACACCTAATTTGCTAGTAGCACTGCAGTGCCTTGTTGAGCACTTACTGCAAGAAGAGCAGTAGGAGACGACATTACCTTTAAATATTTACGTTGCCTCCCACAGTGTGCTCAGGCATGACATACAACCCGAATACGGTATTAAATGTGGCCATATTTTTCTCACACATGCTGCGGCGAGAACTTGTCCGGGCAGCAAATGGATATGAATATGAAAAGAATAAGTTGAAGAAACAAGAATCCTTTGGGATGGGGTGCTTGAAATATTGATGCAGCTCTCAGAGCTAGAAAGCTGGGTCTTCACGTGAGTGGCCCTGAGCTGAGTAGTTTGAGATCAGAGGTCTGCCAAAGGGACAGATGCCCATTCAGTTGCATCCCGCGATTCTTGTTGACTCCACAAAATTTACAATTTTGAGAGCAATTCCAGCTTATGATATTTCGGCATGAATTGGTAACCCAAACTTTACAAACATGTTAACAACAATGCCACTAGCGTGCCAGTGCTTTTGTCACATCTGTCAATTCTGGGATAACCGACTTAAAACCAGGACTTAAAAGCTGTTATGGCAGTGCACGTGACACCTCCACTTTCTCCCCGGTCTACCCCAATGTGCAAAACATGTTCCAGTCAACAGCATGAATAATGCAGTTCTCCTCAAGAGTCCTGCTGAAGCACGTCAGCCTGCGTGACTGAGAGTCGAACCTCTCATTTCCTTGGCTGGAAATACAATACTGCATTCCCCCAAAAACAGAGCTCTTCTCTGATCTGTCACTCTACAGAGCTTCCTACTTACATGCAGTGTTATAGGGGGGGAAAGAACATGGCTCAGTGTCAAATAAGATCAAATAATGCCATCATATATAGTTTGAGACACTGTGGCAAGTGCTATTGTATCTAATAATAACCTGTACTTGAATGGGATGTATCTTTAATCAGACTGTCGGCAGGAAAAAGGTACCGTAATGGCTTGAGAGTCTGATACATACTTAAGACATGGGATTGAGATGGACTGATCCGTTACACATGGGAGGATAAACTGACAAAAAAGCAAGCTGATTATTCAGAGATTAGGATATTTGCATGAAAATATGAGATGAGCCCTGCTTTCAGCTTAGCATAAAGTGGTGAAGATTAAAATGCGTAAGTAGATAAAAGCAATGAAGAATGGGGCGTTAAAATGAATAATTGAAAAACAGGCCACGTAGCACAATGTATACACTTGTGAATTGTTTCTGACAGTGGCAGATGGACAAACAAGAGAGATCCTGGAGCATTGAGGCCATTCACAGGGAGATGAGTGACTTCACCCCCCACCGGCTCTCAGTCGTCAGCAGCACCTCACCCCACTTGGCAATGACTTTCGTACTCATTAGGGGAGCCTCATCACCGGCACACAGGCTGATTACTACAGAGCAAACAGAGCCAAGAAACTGACTGACCTCAAGAGAGGGAGGGAAAACAACACACACACACACACACACACACACACACACACATTGATAGAGCAATAACATCTTATTATGTGTAGGTTATTTGTTATGACTAACTATATGACTAAGGATTGTAGATACTGCGCTATAGGTGGACAGTGTACCCATCAGCATATGACACGTATCGTATCATATTATTTCTCCTAAAGTTTGGCAGCCATGTTAAGGTTAATGCATATTGTGAAATAACTCACCCACAGTTTAGATCAAATATCCAATTGTCAAACCTGGCCTACACTGTGTACATCGAAGTAGACTCTCGACACGTGACAAGTTGTGAGTGGTTTCTCTCACTGTGTGAGTGTTCACCGTGAACAGTGGTCAACGCGACAGAGACTCGGTCGTAGATGGGGAAAGTTTCCAACGACTGTGGCGACTTATTCACACCCCAAAACAAAAGATGTCAAAGACAAACGAGCGACGTTTATTCAACTGCTTGACACTTTTAAAGACGCGCCGAGACAAAGGACAGACGTGTCACCTGGTGTTATTGACACAAGGAGCGAGCAACGCTCAGCAGCAAGATCGTCTGTCATGTGGTGACTGTCGGAATCCTGCTAGCTTACTGGGCTAATGCTAGCTAGCATAAAAAAAAAAAAAACCAAGTTAACGCTGAGTATTTGAAAAAAAAAGAAGGCATACATCTTTTTTTGTTATCCGACTAAGCGAGTTGGAAGACGCCGCCATCGACCAAAAGGCGCCGCTGGGCAACGCAGTGAGCAATGCAATGTTATTTCAATGGAAGATAAAAATGCAGTTAACTAAGTGCGCTCCCAACTACGCCGCTAACTAGCTTAGCATTTACCTTGTCGGAGTCGAGCTCGGGGTCAGCTTGGCTCAGTCGGTACAGAAACGACTTGGGATCTCGACACAGCGTCTGTCTCGTCGTTAAGAAGCACGTGCCGCCGACGTTGAGTCGAATCCACTTCGACGCGACGCCGGGTGAAGCGTCTCTCTCCGCCGGAGCGTGGGCCACACATCTCCGGTGAACGGAGCCGCTCGCCTCGGCGCTGCTCTCTGCCATCCCTCGTCTCCTCGTCTCCTCCGCCCTGGGCTCGGCTCGGCTCGGCTCGGCTCGGCTCTGTCCGCTCGGCTGACAGGAAATATGTGAGGCGGCGGCAGCAGCAGCCGCAAACTTTTGAGTCCACGATTCATGCAGAGCAGACTGCCAGCTCGTCGGCCACTCCTACCAAGCCACTCCACCAGTGCTGACAGATGCATAAATTATTCCAGGAGAAGCGGGTCCTCCCTTGACTGAGCTGCCGGCGTCCCCATGTGAGGCGACGGTCTCTTGCTGCCGGGATCATTGAGGATGTAATACAGATATCACTGTAGGTGGACTGATGCATGGACGTGCTTTAAGCATCGTCTCCCATTAGAGATGTTGAAATATTCAAGAGCCAACAGGGTGTATACCAAGGACTTGAAGTAATTTCCACCACAGAAACACTGATAACGGGCCGGTACTTTATTTACATGCTGCAAAAATGTGAGATGCCATTTCCACTGAATGCCGCTAATTTCACTGTGTCGTGACCGTGGCTGTTAACAGAAGACAGGACACATGGCTTTATTTTTATGCCTAAATCCCTACATGCTTTAATTACTGGACTACCAAGCATTAAGTGGAAAATTCATCATTCAACATCTACTGACCTAGCGCACAAATAATCAGAGAGAGAATGAACAGATTCATTAAATTATCAGAATATGATTAAATCACTGAGCAAATAGAAAATGTATGATATAGTAAGAAAAAAGCTGTAAAATATTATAGTTTACAATAATTATTCACATTCAAAGGCTTTACATCTCAATACATACACAACATGGCCCCTGAACATGACTTCAATCCAAATATGATTCATATATTAGAATTTAAATAACACAGAATGAACTAGAGGCTAAACAATAGCCGTCAAATAACCTTATACAAGAATAAAAATACAAAAACTGTATCCTAATATCATTGCATTACTTGCTTCAGATTTTAATAATACATCATCTGTACATCACAGTTCTAGTCAGTTACAAGCCAGGTAGAGTATTCCATACACAATGTAACCGACTGCCATCGACTTGATTCAAACAATTTTTCTAACTAGAGGAAAACTCTTCTCTAGTGCTTCCTCAACTTTATAGACAGATACAGCAATTTCATCGGTTATTTGGATCAGATAGATATCCTTTAACTGACATCCAACCACATCGAGCCCTGGGCCCCAGGGCCTGCGGGTCCTATTCACCTATACTCCAGTCACACACTGCGCACACAGACTCAGCTGAAGGAAGAGGACCTTTGGGAAGGACCTTAGGGTATTATGTCAAAAATTAAAAGCATCATGATAATACATATTGCTAAAACAAGAGCACAAGTTAAACCAATCGCTTTAATTTCTATTGGGCCAAACGTCAAAATGAAAACAAACAAACAAACAAACAAGACAGGCTTATGAGCCCAATGAGGCAGCTCTGCCACCTTGTCCAGGGACAACAGCTTTACTGTGATTGCTTCCGAGAGTGATAGTATGTGTATGTATTTCTGTTGATGAAAGTTTTCTGTTCAGCATGGGGTGGTCAGCACATAAGATTTTGTTTTCAATAGGACGTACTGAAGATGAGCCAACTATCCCACAGGAAAAAAAAAAGAAATCGAAGAATTCACACCACAAAGAAATAGCCAGTGAATGGTACAGAACAGCCAAATCATCCAATAATATTCGCAATGGTTGCCAATGCAGTCAAAAATACCCACCATTATACTTGAATAACCTATAACTCCAGTGCCCTAGGAGAGAGAAGCGGACAATGCTGAGCTACAAAACTGGCCATGCAGGAAAGATAAGCAAGTTATGATTAGAAAGTACAAGCTAGTGGCATGTTTACCCACCCCCTGTTAGCAATACATCCTCAGTTACAGCTACAGAAGGCTCACACTTGTACAGAGACTTATTCCGACCCATGTCTCACAGCAGAGCAGCACTCTGCTTTGTTTCATAGAGACCTAAACTGGACTGCAATAAGCAAGTACCAAGAGACAAAAAAAACAAACTCAAATACCGTGGGAACATGTGGGCTCTGACAAAAATATATATATATTTATATGTAGGATTTGAGTTTGATAAACGTGTGAGACTGAATCAGCTTACAGTATTAGTTACAACTATGGAGTATATGCACTAGAAGTGGGGCCTGACTACAACTTGCACATACGATGTAGGATTAGGATATGGTTTAATTAAGATAACAGGATAGGCTCTGGTTAACAAAAGCTAGATTTTGTTATGGTATCATTGAAGCAGGAAACCAGTCCTTGCATTTGAGATAGTCCTAGCAGTACCCAAGCTCGTGTCACTCTATAGGACAAGCTTGCCCTTCTTATTCCTCCTGCAGACTGTACAAAAAGCAGATGTGCATGGTGGCAGTCTTATCATCCGTACAATGAAAAATGCAATAGAAGCCTCACAGAGAGCACAAAGAACAAGCAAAGCAACCCTGAATCCAAAGTTCTATTTTTCCCATGGTTCTACTCAGGAAAACAAACAAGGTCTAGATGCCAGCGTCTCTAAGAGTTTGTTTACACTGCTGTGATGAAGGGCACTAAAGAGGGTGTTACTCTGCTCAGTGATTGGCCTCAGAGCTAAAGAGGAGCGGCCACAGGAGGATCTGTACTCCTATAGGCCAGGGTTTTGGTGCCTTTGATAGATCTTTCTCCACACTTCCTGGATCTTCTTGCACCATCTGTCAGCATTTCCGCTGGGGTCCATCAAATAGTATGTTCGGTTAGGCTGCAAACAGAAACAGAAGAAAAATATTTTCAAAATGATCTACATATGAGAAGAGATTTTAAACATGTGGCAAGTATCAACATGTTGCTGGAGGAAAGTGTACGGACGAACATCAGAAATAAATAGTAAATTACCGTGTGAACAAAGAAGGTTTTGAAGTTTTTTGCCTCAGGGCGTAGTTCTAGGGACCAAGGAATCTCCCCTTTCAGGACCTTGTTAACAGGATCCACGTAGTACAGGTGTGGTCCCTCAGTGAGAAGCAGCTGTCTCCGCCGAGCAAACAGACCCTGCGATGGAATGCCACACAGCATGGGACATTACTTCACCAACAGAGGGGGCTGCGAGACCAAAACGACTTTCCACACCACAGCAGGGAATTCCCCTTCACTTGCTAAATGCTAGCAGGCTGCGCAATGCCATGGGAAGTCACTTCAGTCATTCCGAGCTAACTGTTGCTTGAAAATACAGCTACCCCATGAAAGGCTTTGACTTGGAAAGGTTTCATCTTCTTAGAAAATATATAATGACTCCACTGCAATACAACAATGTAATATACAAGTTTTCAAATACACCGGCTTGATTTTACACACCTTTCGTTTATCCACTGGGCCCATTTTCAGGATCAGGTTGTTCTCCACAAACTGGTGCCTGAGTAAATAAGCAAAACTAGATTACTGACGGTCCCAAATGTACAGAACAAAAATTTTCAGCAACAAAATAAAATGATAATTAATCTTTGTTCAACATTTTCTTAGACAATAATAATTCAGATTTGAATGAAAATAATGAAGAGCACTCTAATATACACATATAAACAGGTTGATATGGGTGAAATGTGTAGAGACAGGTTTACCAGAGGTTTCCAGTGGTTTGTTTATCCAGCAGCAGTTTCTTCTCCTCTTCAGTAAACTGCAGGTCCAGCTCAAAGGAGTTGTTGTCCAGGTCATGGATGTACTGCTCAATGTTGCTGCTAGACCTCTGTGGGGGCGTGGATTCATGTGGCGAAAGGGAGTGCGATGAGCTGGACTGGGCCACCTGCATGTTGCTGAACTGGCTCAGGAGATCATCGTACTGAGGTCGGAAATGAGATAAGTGAGAAAATATAACGTTAGGTTTGGCTTTATCTGTCAACAAGGCATCACACCCAAATCCTCCCATGCAAAACAAAAAACTAAGCAAACAGTGGACAGAAGATAACTGGGTTGTGACAATCCTAAAACATTTTACGTTTCCATAGCAGTCCTCGTCATCCTCAGACATGGCTGGCAGATAGGGGGTGAGCTTAGGGGGTGTCTGTAGGTGAAGGTCACTCCAGGAGATGGTGTCGAAAAAAGGATGCTGCTTCAAAGGGTCGTACCCGCCCATCTCTTCGCAGCCAATCCGCTTGGAGGGGTCCAGTGACTGATAAGAAAACAGAAACAGACGTGTTTTCATTCAACAGAAAAGCATCATCAGCAGCACAGATAACTAGTATAGCAAATTAATTTAAGTAGCATTTAGTTGTAGATTACATATGAATCGTGGTATTTGATAACTCACCAAAAGTTGTCTGACAAGATCCTTGGCTTTGGGGAAGAATTTCTCTGGGAATTCATACTCCAGCTTGATTATCTTCTGGAATATTAGGTACTCATTTCTACAATGAATGAAACACAAGAGGTAAGTAATAAAAAGGTGACTGTAAGGAAAAGTGCCACAAGTGAAATATTGTTTGCTAAGCCAATGTTATTCTCACACGTGTTTCACTTGACATGTTTATTAACAGTTAACTTTAAAAGGAAAGTAGCAATACAATAGATAAGCTATTATTGAACAATTAATTGAACTGTGACAGCAACTTCCCCTTGGTACTTACCCAGCTCTGAACGGTGGTAAACCAGCCACCAGCTGATAGATAATACATCCCAACGCCCAGAGGTCAGAGCTACGAGACGAAAAAGATAGATAGATAAATAAAGATATGATGCTCTCTTTAACTGAGAAACATAAAAAAAAACAGAATAGTGATTAGCAAGTGTAAGATCAAATCTAGCTACCTCTTGCAGGCTGATTTCTCTGTTAGCAGCTCTGGAGACACATACTGTGCTGTTCCAACAAAGGAGTTTGCTCTTGCTGCCAAATAATGCAAATAAATTACTTTATGACATTAATACATTTATGCTATTTATTGCAGAGAGTTAACTATCAAATTCATGACAAATAAAATCAGGAATATGAGCATACCTTGTTTACTATCTGACGATAACTGTTTTGCTGTCCCAAAATCTGTTATTTGGATGTGCATCTCTTCACTCAGAAGTATATTCTCTGGTTTCAGATCTCTGAAAAGAGCAGAATATAAGTTATAGGGAAAACAAATGCTTAACATTATTTAAAGAATTACATATGGAAAACAGAAAACAGGACCAAAATAACATTTCAGATGAAAACAAACAAAATCTTACCTGTGTATTATCCCCTTATTGTGTAAGTATTCTAGAGCACAAACTATTTCAGCTGAGTAGAATCTAGTACAGGTCTCATCAAATGAACCAATTTTGCGAATGTATTTTAGGAGCTCTCCATTCTTGGCGTAGCTGAGACCAAAATCTAAGAGAAGTTGGTTAAGGATCATGGTGATTACCAGAAAAAAAGTTAGAAAATAATAATTGTATATATAAAGAAAATCAAAACCACTGGTAAGTTATTCATGAACAACATAGCTTTACAAATTGTACTTGTTAAAAGGATACACAACTTCTCATCATCTTGAAATGTGAAGTAGAGTTTGACGAAGAATGGGTGATCTAGATTTGACATCAAATCCCTTTCTCTTTTCACGTACTGGGCTTTGTTCTCCTTCATTATATGGCGCTTCTCTAAAATCTTAACTGGAGGAGAGAAAAGAAAATTTCAGGATATAGTAGTAAAACAAACCCAGTAATTTTTTCCATCTTGACAATAAAGTGTCACCAAAAACTGTAGCATTTTTACTTACTTGCATATTCTTTCCCTGATCCCTGCTCTCTTGCCAGGACAACCTTAGGATAAAAGAACATAAAAACATGTTAACATCTTGTCAGATTTAGGAGAAACTCTTAGGCGCTGTTATCATTTCAATCTCAAATGAACTGAGGATGACTCATCCAAGTATTTTAATAAAAAGAATGCTAGCATGTAGCAACATCTGCCCAAGTATAATTCAGAAACTAAGTGGAATGCAAGTTACATACCGTTGAGAACGAGCCCTCTCCCAGTATCTTGCCAAATCTGAAGTCCTCTGGCTTCTTCTTGCGTGGCTGAGGGGTCTGCACTGCCGGCGGCGCGCGGTGGTCTGAGACCTGGCCGCTGGCAGAAGCTCCTACAGCACGAGCCTCTGAGGCCGAGCCCTCCATGCTGGGACAGTGGCTACTGCTTGCGCCCGGGATAGCAAGTGGCGAGCAGGAGTCAGGGTGGTTTCTTACCATTGATGGATGCGAGCAGGAACAGATGACAACACTGGGCTGAATGGGCACAACATCATACTGAAACGAGAGAAAGAGTTGAGACTCCATCAGTAAGGGTGATGAGGTTGAAGTTTTTGTTTGAAAATAAATAAATTATCAATTTGTGGTTTAAATAGTGTATCTTTACTTGTGATGTACGGGGGACTGTGCTTCCTAGTCTCAAACTGTCAAAACACACCTTAAATCCACTGGTAAAAATATTTTTCCTTCTGCTGTTATTTGAAATATATATGCTTGCAACCCAGTAGCCACTATTTGAACATAAGGAATGAATATTAGGATAGATAAATAACTAAAGTGAGAACAGCTACCAACAGCAATTATTTAAGTAAATCTACATATTTCGCTGTTTAGCTCAGCAACTGTTTGAAATATGATGCAGTATAACCAATGTTACTGAAACAAAAGAAATAAGATGACGATCGCGCTGGGAGATGAATGGCAAAAACTGATCAATGAAGCAGCTTCAATGAATATATACTTGTTTTGTTATTATTCTGGGGTAGTAGACTGCAATGAAAACAATATGAAACACAAAAGAAGCAATTACCCATCAACTTGCACAAAATGTGTAAATGACTCTAGAAGAGAAGGAGGACGATCTGAATTATATTCATTTGACCAATGTCGCCAATTTGAATTTACTGGCAGTTCTCTTGTTAGAACATAATGACTTAAAATATTTCAACTGTCACCATTTGAGGAGCAACGTCTACACTTGATAAGAACACGTAACAGCAATCCAAGAAGCAGCTTCTGAGCCCGGGGGTCCCACCCACCAGTGTTAAAGTTGAACAAAAGAAGAGCGATGTCAAAGTTACTGCCTTCGTGTGACAGGTGTACTTGCTGCCGCGACTGCACTCCACTCATCGGATGTGTGTGTGGATGATCGCGTTGACCTGGCAGATAACCAGAGAAACCCACCGAATGATTGTTGACGACTCGAAGACAGCATGCAGCGCTACCCGCAGTTCGCTGCTGCAACCAACGCTGGTTACTTCTAGTTCACTCGACTGCTGTACTGTTAACTACTGTAACACTCGGTTAGCAGTAGTTAGTTCAGTTGGCCTAGCTTCTTCTCTTTCAAAACCAAGGTGTGGCCATTCGGCTGCCTTACCCGGACCCGACTGTGTGGCTGACAAGTGGCCATGTCACCGTCTCCTGGTCCGTGACTGTTAGTCAAACATGAAATTGCTGACGGAAACCCGCACCTAGCATCGACCCAAGTGCTCGGGTAACTGCAGGCCTGTGCGAACTTTCTTTGCTAACTAACGGCTGCTAGCAGGCTAACGTTAGCCCCCGCTGCCTTGTCAAACACCGCCGGCCACCGCTAACAGCGAGTTATAAACTTGACGCAAACAGCCATGCAATTAGCTAACGTTAGCAAGCCAGGTATCACGCGAGCGACTTCACAACACGATGCGCTTCACACGTACTGTTGCTTGGTCGCGTCCGAGGTCGGTGCGCCGGCGACGACGTGTGAGAGTGAATGTGTTGACAGTTGAACTACACAGCGTCAACCTTAAACTGGTGCCTTCTCTCCAAAGGAGGAACGCAATGAAGCTAATGTTAGCAAGCAGCAGCATCGTTCGAAAGCGCGAACCCGTGTAGCTAACGTTAGCCAACCGATACTGGCCACATGAAATGACCCGACATGATATGAAACTAAAAGTAAGCACAGGTAGATGCTTGATCAGCACCGAGTGTCTCCGCCGAGCTTCCATCAGAAACGAACCACGGGTTGGACACGTCCACTCGGCGTTGGGTGTTGTGTTAGCAAACATTAGCGAGCTAACGTGGCTAGCTAGTGAGTCGCAACGTTGACCGATCTTCCGCGGCTAGCACCGCTCTCCAGATGAAGGCCCGACCCAACTAGTTGTTGTCAAACAGCCGCCGCGCTGTACATTTCGAGCACCGGCTTCGAATCGTCGTTCGCGGTGAAGTCGCGACACTCACCAACTGACTTGTAGCTCTTGCCATGGGAGTTTTCCTCGAGTATTTATTTGGAATAAAATAATTAGAGAAGCTCCAGTAATGGCTGCCTCTGCGCCTTCATTTTCAAGCTGTGACGTCGTTCCACAACAATGTTAACGCAGGACAGCAGAGGAGAGTCCCGCTGTGTCCGCCCCCCTCGCCACATTTACAACCGACTCGACTGCGTCTGCTGATTGGGATGGAGTCGACCGGCAGCAGTTGTTGATATTCAAATACCACAGCAGACGTGCCCCAAAGACTGTTTTCGCTCCAGCCTGTTTGCAGGATTTGCTGTTAATGCACCACATTACAGTGAGAACTCAACGTTTGTGTGGAAATTCACACTGCACACGTAGATCCAACTTTGGACAAGCATGTATCCGAAAAACGCATCTTACATTAGATGATGGTTGCCGATTCATTTGATCTGTATTTCCATTAAAAACAGAAACCTCATTTAATGGTCTTCATATTTTATTACAAAAACTGGTGAGCCCAAAATAGCATTCAATTTATGGAGTAGTGAGTCGTTAAACGTAGTTTTGCCAGTCCTTGTATTAAAACGATCCATTATGCTTTAATGTGATGACTATGATTCAGTCTGTTCCACTTCGTGATGATGTGGTTCTGTTCTTGACTCATCGTTGCTTTCCGTTTTCCGATCTTCTTCCTCATCTTCTTCTTCTTCATCCTCATCTTCCGACGTGTCGGTATCCTCACTAGAATCATCGTCTTCTGGTTCACTTATTACAGAAATGACAGTTCAATTAAAATTAGTAATCATACCTATGGAAGACAAACTAGAAATGTACAGAAAGTAAGAATATTTATTAAGAATATTTTTTTGCTGACCATAGGTCACTCTATTGCAAATTAAAAGTTGTATAAAGTGACATGCAAATATGTAAACAGACCACCTGTCGACACTAAAATGACTGGATCAGTAGTAATTATACATTTTTCACGAAAGGATTTGCAAACAAACAAAGTGTGAGGAATTGCCTCACTCTGATATACATTATACATTTAATACCTTCATGATAAATACTTAATGCTTACCACTGATGTCTGTTGAGATTCCTACACTCTACTCCTGAATTAACATCAAAAGGATCTGTGAAAAGACAGATGATTACCTCTTTCAGAAGGAAATTGCATCAACATTAAGCAATAGCATGCAGCCCTCTCTATGTATGGGGCAATTTTCCAGAGATGCAGGAAATGATCACCCTTGTTCCAGACTTCTGAATCACTGCCCACATCTCTGATTTGTTCGGCCATTCAAGTAGAATCACATTAATCATAATCAAATGAAGGAAGTAGAGCAAAATAGCTAATTACATCTGACTATTGATGGAAGGAACAAATCAGTGTTTATAAAATTATGAGTCAGATATCACAACTCACAATGACCTTTGGTTTTTAATTAATTATATTACTCTGAACTAATTCATGAAGCTTAAAAGGCTTAAAAACTATGTTTTTTGAATATGATTCCAGTGTTTCCCAATAACAATTTAGCACTGGCGAGTCACCACAAAAAGAAAAACTACAACCATTGCTGGAGCATCTACAAAATAAATAAACGTTTAATATTCTATTCCAGTTTCCGTAAAATGCAATCAATCATGATTCTGTCATAATTCTTCTGAAGGAGTGCTTACCCCAAATAACATTTAAAAGCAAGCCAAAGACAAAGACAAAAATAAACAACATCACAGCCACTGCTACTTAAGGATATTGGGAAAACACTGGGTAGGACTTCAATATATTTATTACTGAATTTACCAAACTCCTCCTCCTCTGGTTTGGACGTGAGAAACTCCTTCTCTACAGTGAGCAGCTCTTCCTCTGACTGGCAAGCAGCATAGCGGTCCAACAGAACTTTATTGAGCTCCAGAAACACTCTCCCCCACTTGAATTTATTCAACAAGAGCATAGCCAGTTCTTCGAACCCTGCAAAATCAGATAAAGTGCATTTGAGTTTCACTGTCATAACTTAAGACTAGATACAAGAAGCAGTCAGGAAGACAACGCAGTACATAAGTCCTGAATAAGTAAAGCTAAAGCCTTACCTACAATGCAAAATGTAGCAGCAAAAGCCTCAACACAAGACAACTTGCAGGGCTTGCCATAGTTGACAGGGTTTGCAGCTACGAGGTACGGCAGTAGCCTGGGGTGAGTCCCGACCATCTTACTGAAGGGAGTCTCCTCCAGTTTGGCCCAAGAACAGTCAATCACTGCCAAACCATTTTGAGCCACAATCTCTCTGTGCATAAAAGCAAATATAGAGATCATGAAGAAAAATTCCACTGAAATACATTTGTTATGGACCAATTGGTATAAATACACATAGTAGACACATTGAAGATGTGCTCAAATTATTGGTTATCAAATAAAAAAACAAGAATTACTGAAAAAATACTAATTTAAATATGCTTGTTTGATTTTCTTTGATTTTAAAACATATGTGGATATTATCTGGCTTGGCTTCATCATCTGAACACAATTTTATAATAAACTGTAGAGATTCTTTGCAGGCTGGCAGCTATTTAAACATTGTAGTGTATGCAGTAGTAGAAGACTCAACACACCTGTCTGCTGGCGTAACATACTTTGTTCCCATTGGACTCAGTATGAGTCCGTTAAACCTCTGATTGAGGCGCAGGTTACGTACGAATCCTTTGCGTACTAACTTTCTGCCAGTGCAACGTTTAGGATCACAGTGACCCAGGTCCCACATGGCAAGTGGACAGGGCAGCTTCACCTGAGGAGCCTCCGCTCCATCCTCTACGTGGAGACTCGCTGAGGTGGGAGAAAAAACAACCACAACAAACAGTGGCAGAGGACAACGGTTACATTATAATATAAATATCAACATCCTCAATCAGGTTCATGAGGTTTATACTTGCAGGTTTTTTTCCCTTAAACCAGACCAGTCTTCAAGTAATTACTTACTAATAACTGATTGTATATCACCACAGTAATAGTTGGCAAAGGTGGTATGCAATAATTTTTAGCATCAGCACATTTGACATCAGCACATTTGAAAAGGGAATGAACGGCCAATATCGTTTTCGAACATTAAATCACAATCTTAGGAGCGCAACAGACCAAGGCCTCATGTCTCCACACTGAAACACAGGGATGTCGTGTAAACCATCTACTTTAGATACTCAACTGATGCAATTTATATAATATAATATTTCATTTAGCTTTTTGAACAGGGCAAATATTGCACTTTGGAAAATCTAGCTCTCGTAGCCTACATGTAAAATAAAAGGCAAGCACAGAGCAGTTGAAACAAGTTGTTGGATTATAAATCAATCAATCCACCATTACCTTCAAAAGCAGTGTGCATTTCTTCTGTAAAGGCCTCCAAGGACTTCCCCTTCATTTTGTGGCGTCTGTCTTTCCCCTTGTGGTCAGGACGAACAAACTTGCCTTGTTTCTTCTTCCCCATGTTGCACCAGGTGGACGAGTAAGAAGGTATTGTCAGATTACAGCAGAGCCCAGATGTTTACATGCTTTGACATTAGCTTGCTAGCTAGCTAGCTACACCACCAACACATCTGATAGACGAATTCGCAAAAACGAAAATGTCTTCAATCCTTGTGTGGAGCCTTTAACACCACGCAAGTCGTCTCAGCCTTCGTTCGGCCTCCACTGCTTTAAGTGACGTTTGAGGTACAGTTTAGTTGCTGTCGCTACTTGGTATCGTGGAGAGCACGTCGTAGCCCAACAACGCTCAACGCGCATGCGCACGTCTTGTTTCGCAACGTGACCTGTCACGTGACAAACGACCAAACCGAGCAGGAAGTGTAGCTACAAGGCAATTCGATGTCATATTTTAGTCGTTCATAATTAAGCCGTGCACTCCTTGTTTAGCAAAATGTCGAGTTCAATGGAGCTGTGGACGGTCTGCTTGTCTCTGTTCAGTAAGTGACGTTATACTCCGCTGAATATATGTTATTTTTACTGTTATACTGACCCAGATGTGCCATTCCACTGTGTGCTCATTGAGTCGAGTCTGTTTTCGACTTGTTGTCTTTCGCCCAGTAAACCATGGATTCGCCGGTAAAATGAAGATAGTCGAGGAGCCAAACACATTTGGGTACGTTAAGCAGAAATCGCGTGAGTGCCATTGTTGACGTCTGACGTCCTACCTGACCTGAGCTCCTCTGTGTTGCAGTTTGAACAATCATTTTATGGCCCAGGGAAGCAGGCTACAACCCAAAGCGACCCCATCGCCAGTGTCTGGTGAGATACTGGGACTCACTTTAAACCCTGCATTGTATTTAATCAGCGACAGTCACTCACCATGTGTCACCTCAATGTTTTCCTCAAGGCCCAGTGCATCTTCATCGGCTTGCTGGAAAGTGTTTCAGTCTCACAGAGTCGACGTGAGTATTTTACGTCTCATCTGAGGGTGGCATTTGTGTTTTTATTAGCCAATACGTTTCAGCAGGCTTTCTACAACTACCTATTTGATTTCTAATTGCATCAACAGAGACTGCCTCCAAAAATAAACATTTTTTTGGGTCACTTCCCAGGTATAAATATGAATTCTGTCCATTTCACAACGTCACCCAGCATGAACAGTCATTTAGGTGGAACGCCTACAGTGGGATACTGGGGTAAGATGCTTTACCCTTACCTAGAGTTGCCTTTATTGCAAATATCATTATGTGAATAGTTGGCAGTAAGCAGTGGGTTTGTTGTGAGAGCTGCCAATTCTCTGCTCCTCCTAGGATCTGGCAGGAGTGGGAAATGGCAAACAACACTTATACAGGAATGTGGATGAGAGATGGGGATACTTGTGGAACCAGAAACAGAGAAACAAAGGTTTGTGTGCTTAAATATGTAAACGTATTCTGGTAGTCATCTGTCTTGGGAGATAATGAATGAAACCCTCAACCCAAGTCTACTCATTTAATTTCACACCATTGAACAGTTTCCCCTGGGACATATCCAACAAACACCTCTTCACTCAACTCATTGATTCAAAGTGATTGTCACGAGAAAATATGAAGACAAATTTGTTGTTTAATTTTGCCTTTGTCACGGTTCTGTAGGTGATTTTTGTCTGCAGTACAAGTAGCAAGCTTGCTCAAGTCTCAGAGCCCAGTACTTGTGTGTACTCACTAATCTTTGAGACCCCACTTGTTTGCCATCCACACTCTCTTTTGGGTAAGACGAGAACCATCCTACAGCACAAATCAGCAGCGTAAGTCTGTGATTACAGTAATTTATTTTTAATAATTTGTATGCTTCCCCCCCCCAAGTGTATCCAACACTGACTGAGAAGCTGCAAGGAGAATGGGATGAAGCTGAGCAGGCTCGCTATGAAGGTCTTATTACTGAGCAGGTAGAGCAGTTTGGCTGAGATATGACGCAGCATGTCACTGACAGTTCAGGCAACTTGCAAGATGATGATGTAGATGTGCATTTTTATCAAAAACCCAGAGTTATGGGGCGACTCGATAGCTGAATGGTCAGGGCACACACCACATTGGGTTCATGTACTCTGAGCAGCAGGTCCCCAGTTTGACTCCCGAATGGCTTGACCATTTACTGTGGGGCTCTTCTCTTCTCTCTCACCCTCTTTCCTGACTGTCCTTTAATCTATTAATCAAAAATGCCTCAAAAATTACTTGAATAAAACCCAGAATGATTTAAACTGAGACATGTAGTTCTTGTTCTGATTGAATAGAAAATTCTATACTTATTAACCAACTGAGTTGCCTGCTGAAGTGTCAGCCCTTTTTAATGTTCTTCTTTACCTTTTTTAATCCAGTTTTAGTAAGTTACCTGATGGTCTCTTGTACAATAACGCAATGTCTTTGTTTGCTGCAGGGATATAATAATCTTTTGAGGGACATTTTTGAAGATGCTGGTCTCCTGAAAAGCCAAAAAGTGAAGGTCAAGTTGCCAGAGGTTGCAGTCAATTCAGAAACACACATCTCCTTGCAGAAATGCACTGAGGTATGTCTATTTATACAGAGATTGAAATACTTTACTAAATAACAGTCTACAGAAAAGAAATATTATTACAATAATGCTTAAGCAATGTGTCAAGAAGTTGTTTACATTTTGTCAATACATTTTTGTACAGGACTTCGAAAAACAGAGTGAAGAGATTGAGAGACTACGTGCTCTCCTCACTCAACACAATATTCCCTTTGATTCAAAGCCAAGTAAGTCACTTCCCCTAAGCAGTCTTCACTCATTTAAGTTTTACGCACTTTGTAGTTACATAGTTGTGTAATTTCATTTGCTTTTTTATATACATCACAGATGAAACTCAAGGTATCATGACTGTGACAGTGAAGGATCAACACCCACGAGGAGACAATGGCCTTATCGATCTGCAGTGAAAATCACCTTGAGCTGGTCTTGACCTTGTGGCATTTACAAGCAGCCGGATGTATTTCGTCAGTCAACGTGAGCAACAGAGACACTCACCGGACAATATTCCTGTCACTAGTGACGGAACTAAAGGTTAATTTAAATAGGTGACACTGAAAAAATTGCCTTGTATATGGTTTTCAACCGTGGCGGAATTTTTTCAAGAGAGGTTCGTACACTCAGCTGGCTCTCTCATGGGTGTCAAACAAAAACTAATCTTGTTATATGCTTCAAATTCTGTAAGCATGCAGCATGTTGAGAAATAAAAAAAAAGTAATCAAAATGTTTTATGTATACACACTTGAGTCTTTAGAAGGTTTACAAACATTTATCAAGAGAAGTGAGTCCCCAAAAAGTTTCAGGTGAAGACATGTTAGACTGGATGGTTGTAACCGGCATATTTCTTGTGTATGTGTGCCAAACCAAAAGGCAAAAATCTTAACAGTTGGTGTCATTTATTTGTAAGAGAAATTTTAATTCAGTCAATTGTACTGTATTTGGGTGTAATTTTATAAGTCAGGAAATGATCAATTAGATCATCAACGTTTACTTACATATAGAGACTTAGTTGCCTTCGGATGATAAGTTTTCAAGCTGAATTAAGAATCAAAACATACACCATTGTAGTGCAGGAAACCTTCCTTCTCCCTGATCCTGCAGCCAGAACTGGCAGCTGTTCCTGTACCTACTGTACGTCTGCTTTGGGCACTGAGACGATGGGAATACTGGACTCAATCACACCCTGGTAATATAGAGACTGTGTAGAATTAGATCAGCTTATAATCAAAGCAGACACTTTGTGTAAGATTTCATTTAAGTAGAGGGTTTACATAAATGCCAAAAATGAAACAGATAAGTTCAAATCTCAAATGCACATACATCAATAAGAACTTCTGTTGTTGATTAAATTTATTTTTTGTCTGAGGGGATCTGTCAAAACAAAACATGCTCATCATGTTTATACCTAGACTGAGTAAGAAAAGTTATTCAAATCAGCAGCTTCACTGACTATGAGCCTTGACACGCACAAACATGTCTCGACTACAAACATTCCTGCGACTTCACTCCAGAGGTTGTTTCATCTGTGCAGGTTGTTTCATCTGTGCAGGTTTACGTCTCTTCTCATCTGTCTTTACCCAAGAAGCTTATTTTCTTATTTCTTAACATTTGGCGTAGGAACATCAACTGCTGTCCTCCCAGAGTACTATTGTACCACAAGTATAAAATGGCTTAACTTTCATATTCTACAAAATGTGAGCGACACTTGTGGTTAAATCCAAACTTTAGTTCAGTCTTTTTTTCCGGTGAATGCATGCCTCCCTGTAGTAGTGGCAGGTCAGGAGAGCAGCTGGATAACTTCTCTGGCTCTGTGCGCCCTCTGCTGGACGGCCACATCCTCTGGCGCTTTGCCCGACTCTTCAACCAGGACCAGGGCCTTCTGCACTGAAGTGTCCCTCGCCAGTCCACGGAGCCCATCCAGGTACTGAAGCAGCACGGTGAAATTCTCATCTGGAATCTAAGGACAAGTATTTTTTAAGTGATTGTGTTGTTTTTCTCTCATCTCTACGCCATTTTACATAACAGAGGAGTTCATAAAGTTGTTGGTGGCAAATGTATTCTCCACTTCCACATTTGAAGAGTGCTCATCTGCCTTCCATGTATTTCAAGGCAATTCAAATCATTAAATTAACTTTTTGTAGATATATCTATATTATTCCACAATTTTCCTTAATTTTTCCACAACTTATGTACTTCACAAAATACAAAAAAAAGATGTTCAAACCCTGCTGTGGAACTTTGAATGTGATTAGAAGTTGGGTGTAACTCACAAACTAATGGAAGAACAAGCGGTCAACACTTCCTTCACTCATAAAATGATCACTCTGGTTACTTTTACCTTTTCAGAGTCAAACATGTTTTGCAGTAACCATGTCTGCCTGGTCTTCTGGAACTTCCACTCTGTACGTTTCTCAGCCCAGCTGCAAACACAAAACCAGTTTTATAAGGCTCAACTTCTGCTGAGATATTACCAAATTAGTGTTGAATTTTTTAAATAATATTCATTGTATGTTCTCCCTCCATACTGTATATATGACAAAGGGAAAGACACAAAATAACAGAAACACTGTGAAGTGCTACCCCGGTACTTCCATTAAGATGTGTAACTCTAGTTGAAATCAGTATCTCAAAAACACTACACTATTAATACTACACTTCCCACAGTGCATCTTGAGCATTTTATTCCACTCTGACAACATGGTGAATACAAAAACTCCCTCAGTCTGTAAAACAGGCTCAGGGTGACGGCACCAGAGCCAAAGGTGATATTATAGAAATAGTAAACCGAACTTGATGAGTTGGTGTTTTTTTTTCTTTCAAATGAAATTTAACTCACCACCCAACACTAAAATCGACAGCCTTGACAATGACTGCAGCAACACAACAGAAACATTAAGTTTGTGATATATTTTTGATCCTCTGGATACATACCAGGGCTTAAATACCTGAAAAGTAAATGTAAATACTGCCTGTGTGCAGTGTTTTCTACACAGTGCTTCCTTGTTATTTGATCAGAGATATGAGCTGCTTTGGAAATACGGTTTCTAATACAAGACGTGACAACAAACAAAGCAGGAAGTTGTTCAACATGTGGTCCAGTACCAAATGAGAGTGGTGCTTACCAAGTGAGGTAATCTAAGGCCTGCTGAGGTGCGGTGGGTCCAGATGCTTCTGTTTTCTTTTGGGTCTCTCCCTCAGTTTTAAGCCTCTTCTTCTCCTCCTTTTTCAGGATCTTCTTCATCTTCCTCTCCATGACCCGCTTCTCCTCAGGACTCAAGTCCTCCTCTCCCTCCAGCTCACATGTGGGTGGATCTGAAATCTGTCACACCGCATCCAAATAAAAGGAGTTATTTACATAAAGACCTTCCTTCTTATTATTGTCAGTGACTGTGTTAAGCCACTATCAAATATCCATAAATAGCTCAAGACTGAATGATAAGAAAAGTTGAAACAACAATTTTTATGGTAACAGCCATTTCCTGCCAGCACTGTTTAACACATTTTTCTGGTTCAGTGCTAATTATACACCCAGACTGATTTCTATTGAGTGTAAAACAACGCTGACACATTGTTGTTCTACAGTGAAAAGACAAGTGAAAGCGAAATTCGTTCTGTGTGGTAAAATTAACGGTGGTGTGCAAGATCCCTGCAGTGCTGCGGTCAAAGAGCTCACTTTAGTCCACAGCACACGCTTGCACCGTTTAAAAACCCCCGCCTGTTTAGTTTGTTTCTCGCCAAATCACACAGAGGAGTCAAAAAACACAGGTGTTGTGTGAATTTTGACATGGAAGAGAAACATTTGTGGGTAACAAGTTTCTCCCTTTAACAGCATGAAATTGATAATCTGTCTATTGGTGCTTGGCAAATGTCTTACTGGACTTCACTAAAACAGCAATTCAGTTTAAAGCTATATGATTAAAGCCATTTAATTCCTGGAGCCAGCAACCACAGCCCCACTACTGCATTTTACTCTCGGGGGAAGTCAAACAAGGGGCACAGTATGCTCTCTGATTGAACGGACTCACAGTGATGAAGAAAAAAAGAGAGAGAGGGAGGGGAGGAAAAGATTTTGGTCACGTGGCCACGCAGTCATTCTGAAAGTATGCTGGTGGGGGTATTGCCCACAGAAATGAAAAAGCCCTTCACAGTGAGCGGCCGTGTCCCTGCAGCGAGCATCATTTTCGGAGCTTTAAGTCAACAGGCAACATCTGGCTGGTGCATTCAAAACAGGAGGCGAGCGGGTGACGACAGCAAAAATGGTACGTGGAAATGCATTTTTTTTTTAACTGAGCTGGAAGTTCCTCAAAGAGGAGCAAACAAAGACACGCAGTGTGACAAAATATATAATAAGACAAACTAAGCTACTACGATTTATTGATCTGTAAATGTATATATTTAGAGACACATGATTCCTAAAGATTAGTTAAAACTTTCATTCAACTTTGAGTTAATTTAGGGAGGAAGTGTTGTATATGTTGTAAGAGTATGTTCCTGCGGAAAACCCATTTAATGACACATTGGGCAAAGATGCATTAAGAGCAGCTGGGAAAGTCTACTTGTTTTTGTGCACTAAGAGAGCTACTGATTTACAGAACCTATATTCAGAACCAAACGATACGACCTTTGCTGATAGTTTACTAGCTTCCTGTTCATCCTCTGATGGGAGGAAACACTTGACAAACAGTGGAGGGTGATGCTGCCGAAGACTCGATTTCATTAGTGGGTGTTTTCTATTTCCTTTTGCAGTCTAAAGGCGCGGCCTCGCTCACAGTTGAGGGAAGCAGCTCACCTCTTCTTTCCAACGCTTCTGCCATCACAGACAACTTCACCATCACGGACACCTCCACCTCCACAGTCCCCCCGTCCTCTGTGTTAGACCAAATTGCAGCCAGCGACATAACCTCCAGAGCGAACTATGTCTACAGTTTGTTTGCAGGACTGGGATTTGTGGCAGGCTGCTTTCTGCTCTACAGCTTCATCCAGACATACAGAGCACACAGACGGCTGGCCTGGCTCGACTGTCTGCTCTGGGCCTTTTGTGGCTTCCAGCTGCTGCTCCTGCTCCTCTCGCTCCACGCTGTGGCCTACAGGCCCGACTATCTGAAGACCTCAGCGCTGGGCTGCGCTGCTCTCTCCTTCATCATCAACACAGCCTCTCTGTGTGGCCTGTTTGTGTTACTGCTCATGGCCTATGTGCTAACCCTTGATCCACCATCCCACTCCCTGCTGCGGAAGCCTGGGGTCTGTGCGGCTCTGGTGATCCTGACCTCTGTCCTGATCGCTCTGATCCTGGCTGCGATTCGTGGGCCCAGTGAGGGTCTGCAGGAAACAAAAAACTGTTTCATGGATCCAGCCCAAGCTGGTGTTTCGTATGCAGCAGCTAAGCTGTGCCTAGCTTTTTTGATTCCCTACACCCTCCAGTTAGGACTTCTGATATGCGGCTGTGTCCGGCAGTGGAAGTCTAAAGGACGTTTCCTCTCCGGCTCTGAGGAGGGTCCAGTGTTCCTGACAATCACTGTGTTAATGTTTTTCTGCCTGCTGTTCTACAGCGTGGCGCAGGTCAGAGGAGCCCAACTACAGCGAGAGGTGGGGCTGAGCAATTATCAGCAAGCGTTTCTGAACGTGGCCGAGTTTGTACTGTTCTCAGGGAGCAGCGTCAGCCTGCTGCTCGTGCTGCTCATGCACAGGCCGTGTCGAGAGAGTCTCCAGGGAGTTTTTAGGCAGCTGAGGGACTGCTGTCGGAGCCCAGGGCGCACACAGTCCAACAGAAACATCATTGCTCCACACATCGAGATCACAGACACCCTGCAGGACATCGAGTCATAGAGGACAAAAACTCTCCGATGGGAGACAGGACTTGTCTGATGCGTCAAATTAACGACCTCTGATATCTGATGTTTTAGACATTTTGTTTTAACATACCTTTTCCATTTGTTTTTCCCTGAACTGTTTATATATACATGCATGTATTTGTTAAGCTATTTTTCAAATGGTGTTTTTTTTTTTAAACAAAAATAAATGTTTTACTATACACCCTCAGACCTGTGAAACATATTTGCACAGTGCTTTCATATATTTTACACTCATAAAACAAGGGTTTCAAATGCCATGCATGGCCATGTTTAATCTAAAAACAAACTTTGGCGCCTTTCGGCATCAAGCCCGATGAGTTTGTTTTGAGATGACACGCGACAATGCCATGAAAATAATGGCATAATAAAGGCATTTTAATTTTTCTTCTTAAAGAAAATGCTTTTAAGTAGCTCAAACAAACTCAATTTGAGATCAGGAAACGCTCCAACCCAGTCGTTTTCTTTCAATTTTCTTGAAGTTGTTTTGAAACACCAGCTATGAATAAGACAATTGACTTTTTCTTGGAAAACATACACGATTTCACACACAAGCCCATTTAGACAAAATGTCTGGAAAAAACCCTGCCAGAATGCCACATAGGAAACATACAGTCTTGGAAAATAAAAGTCAGATGCTAAGTTGAGTGCCAATATTCTTCATATTTTTTTTATATTAATCTGTTAAAGAACAAAGGAAACCGACCAGTAACTTTCCACCCTTTCCCAAAAAACCAACACCAGTTCTAGGAATAACTGACCTGCATTGTATCAGTGCCAGCATAGTGAGGCACAAAACCAAGGACAAGTAGGAACATTAATACAGGAGCTCAGTTGCATAAGTTGGCATCATGTGAAATGTCAGACCCGGATTCTCAGTGAGTGAAAATCACAGCAGCAATACTTTAAGTCAAAGATCTAACATACATTTCTTTTTCATAACAAAGTCAGAAAATCATGCCTGTAAATTGCACCAGTGAACTGAAACAAACAGCAGAGGGAGTTGAAACAAAATGAGAGCCTATGCCCAACTGTCCTTCATCTTGTTTAGTGTAAATATGCTCTTGGTGTTGTTGTGCGATACACCGCGACACTTGGCCAGATTTACTCTGACATCTGCTTTCATAGTTACCACCAACGGACAGAGACAATTTGACAGACTACATGCAGTGCTAGGAAACCTAGGTAAGGTTAAGCTTTTCTATATTAAAGATTAATTATTACAATTTTGATTATGTCAAAGATAACTAACTCACATTGTCTTTTATTTTTTACAATAAAGCCATTATTTCTGTCAAATGTACCATTAAATTTGACCAACAGCAAATTCAGCACAACACCTATTAATATTTTCCAGTATTACAATTTAAAATCCTCATATTGAACTAAAAGAATCCTAAAGTCACCTCAAAGAGTGAATCTTTATTTTCTAACATTTATGCTTAATCTGTATCTGAAATATGGCATTTTTCAAGACTGATTTTAACCACTTTATTCCAAATTGACTAACAACTTGTATATGTTTGGTGTTGTCAAATGTATTGTTTTTATTGACAGTGTGTACAGAATTTCTGCCAAACGAAAGTCAATTCTTCAACATCAAATCTTTAAAAAACTGAGAAGCTGTAAACAAGCCTTTGACTTACTGTGCCTCTCCTCTCTGTAAAGACCAGAGTGGGCACCAACTCCACTACATGTCCGCGAAGACCAGGAAGAGGGAACCGATGGCACAACACACTCCGCAGGGGCTAAAAAACCTCGGAAAACGAAGGACTATGAAAACTTAACGGTTAGCCACCACTAACACCAGCTCAACACAGAAGTGTAATTTGGACATGACAATGTACGTGAGCTACAGCATCATCACCGAGTATAACTTCACTGTAAACCTAAATGACACACAGGCAGTCGTCTCGGATTTCTTGCAGACAGCTTCAGAGAATCATCAGCGTTTCATTATCAGCCTCGTCCTTTCCAGCCTCTACACTGTATTTCTCTTCCCTGTCGGCTTCATTGGCAACATCCTCATCTTAGTAGTCAACCTGCAACACAGGGGCCGCTTGACGGCCCCAGACCTCTACTTTATGAACCTGGCCGTGGCCGACCTCATCCTTGTGGCAGACTCTCTGATCGAGGTGTTCAACCTGAAGCAGGGCTACTACAACAAGGCCGGCCTCTGCACCTTCATGAACCTGTTCCAGCAGGTCAACATGTACAGCAGTGTCTTCTTCTTAACGTGGATGAGCTTCGATCGGTTTATTGCACTGACCAGCACCGTGGGTCGCAGCATGGCGCACGCACGCCTCAGTTGCTGCCTCATCTGGGTGTCCTCGTCCTTGCTCACCCTGCTTCCTTTTGTTATAGCTCAAGCTCAGCACGCTGGAGAACTCACATTCTGCTTTGCCAACGTGACCCAGATCCAGTGGCTGGAGGTGATGCTGGGTTTCCTGCTGCCGTTCTGCATCCTGGGCCTGTGCTACTGGAAAATAGCACGGGTGCTCCAGCGCAGCCAGCGGGAACAAGGGGTCAGACTGTGGAGGCCTCGCAGGCAGAAAGCCCTGCGGATGATCTCGGCAGCTGTGCTGGTATTCTTCCTCTGCTGGCTCCCTGAGAATGTGTTTGTAAGTGTCCACCTCCTGAGAGGTGACACGGACGGGGACACCCTGTGGCAGCACTACCCGTTGACAGGTCACGCTGTCAGGCTGGCAGCCTTCTCTAACAGCTGCCTGAACCCACTCATCTACAGCTTCCTTGGGGAGACCTTCCAGGATAAAATGATGCTTTTTCTCCAGCAGAGGAGCAGATGGGCCAAGCTGCAAAGGTCAGCCACAGAAAAATCCATCTTTGTGCCAGCCACAGACATCTGCAACCATGCGACAGACGACGCCTGTATTTCATTATAGAGATTCATTTGTGATTTTGTCTGCATTGTTAAATTACTCATAGGCGTTTTGTTTTTAAAATAACATTCCGTCAGTGTTCATTGTTCAACAGATTTTTTACCAGGAGCTGAATTTTCCACAGATGTCTCCTCCTCTAAACAGCACACAGACCAGATAATTAAAACCCATAAAAACACTGGATAAAGCGGTTTCACCATTAAAATCTTGGTTCCTTTGTTACACTGTGACTGTGACTTGGAATAGTTAGGACGTAGTCGGCTGGAAAGAAAACATGTCCGGCCATTGTTTATGGAAACTCTAAGATTTTACAGAATCAGATAAGGAGGCGTAATTCATTTATTTTACACGATGTATTGTCAAATGAAAAATGTGATTTCTGATTTAACTTTGGACAATTTTTTCGCTTGAATGAAAATGAAAATAAACAGTTTTATGCACTGAACGACTGGTCAATGCTCTAAATTGTGTTTTTATGTATCATAACATCTTGTTATAAATTTTTGTTATAATTATGAAGCACTTTCAGTTTTCTGTTTGGAGAATCACAAATCCGCTCCCACAGTGCAGCTGACTACTCACAGAAACTATCATAATAAAGTAATGAAAATATTTTAAAGAGGACACTTTGAGCAGTTAACGTTATTACCTCAGTTTTTTTTGTCTGCGTCTCTGCCTCTTGTATCTTTTTGCGTTTCTTGACCTTTTTATGTTTTTTATCATCTGCTGTGATGGCTTCGGGAGGAATCTCGACCGGAGCCTCCTGGATGAAGTAAACACATTATGTATAAGTTAGTGAGTCCTTAAATGTTGGGTCATCGACTACAACAGGAACAAGAGACGGTGCCACTCACCTCTACTTCCATCTTCTTCCTTTTCTTTTTCACTTCAGCATCCATCGTGTTTTCTGCATGAACCTCGGCTGCATTTGACTCCAACTTTTTTTTTTTGGGAAGATTTGGTACTGATTTTAAAGATTTATCTTTGGCCATGATCTGATTCAACACAGAGAAACACAGTGCATGTTATTAAAGAAGTACACAGTCACACTGTATGAAGTTACAAATGGACAGATCATGAGCCCTAGAGGCTGAGAGGGATAAGTGCCTCTACATACTTCATTCGCTGTCATCAACAATTAATGACACTAACCCTGAGCCATAGACAAACGCACGCAGTAGAACTGTATATGAATATTTAACTGGGTTGCGTTACTGCTGACGACGTGTCCCCCGTGGACAAGAATAAATAAAGAACTATGTCATTTGCTCAGGGAAAAACAATTAAATGCTACTTTGGCCCAAACATTATTTATATCACATTGTTCTTTTGTTAAATTAATCATATACAACTTACTCGAGATACGGAAAGAACGTGCTGGCCTCCGGAAAGCACAAAACAAGCATGGGGATCCAAACGGGAAGTGATGTCGCCCGGATGAAGTGTGATTGGACAGACATCTCTCTTTGTTTTGTGATTGGTCGACGAGTGTGAGTGATTCACAGACCCTGGGTGATAACGCCACCGAAGCCCTTTTAATATTATTTGAATTATCAGTAATTATTATCTATTATCTATTTCTGTCAAATTATTTGAGTGAGACAAAATAAGATTTTGAATCGTCAGAGGCCAGTAACATGAAAACTACAAAGAAATGTAATGAAGGATATGGATACAAAGTAAAAATTAATAAATAAAACATTGCGAGTACCTCCTTGTAGGTAAATTCTGATATGATTTTACAAAGGTTAAGGTTCATCCAAGGAAAACAGCAGTTGACAAAACAAACTTAACCAGGGTCAATTTACTGTTTCAGGAAGAAGAAAAAAGTTGTAATAACAACATTTCCACGACAAACTTTTAATATTCTGTTTCTCTGGATATTATGATAACATGAGTATAAAATAGTGATAATATGAAGACTTGAGTGTAAAACGTCTAAATTTGTACGCGATTTCAGATTCCAATCTACATTTTAGTGGAACGCTCCACACCAGTGTCCATTTGCTACACCGGAAAGAATTCAAGGTTGCACAACGTCGTGTTACATGACCTAACCAGAGAACGTTTGGTAAGAAACTCTTTGGTTCCACCGTCCAGACGAGTGTGTTCGCAGTAAGATGCTCATTCATCCCGAGATGTCTACAACAGCAGGACGAGTGTTCGCCGGTCTGACAAGAGTGTCTCTCAGTCGAGGGGTTTTCATTCACAGCTCCACCGTGAGGTGAGTGTAAATCTTTGGCGGGCTGACAGGAAGCACGCTGGCTGTGACTCAATGACAATGTGTTATTTATCAAAGGAATCAGTTTGTAAATTGCAGTTGTAGGGAGTTTTGATTTTGATTAATTACCAGGCCTTTCCAGTGTTTGGAGAAGTTGGTTTTCACAATGTCAAACCCTGATTCAGCCTAAAACTCACATCCGCTGGTTCCAATGATCTGGACATTTAAAGTCAGCACCAACACACGAGACCAGTGTTCACCTTGATGAAGTGATCAGGTGACAAAGACTGCTCTTTCTAACACTGAGACGGAGTTTTCATAATCACATAAAGGAGTTGTAAGGTGGGATTTACAAAATGTAAAGTCATGGTGTGTTCTTGTGTCCCTGAGAATTTGTTATAAAATCAGGTGTAGGCTTTGTCTCGAGGTGGCATCACCACTGTGTCTGGCCACATCCTGCTCCAATACAGGAGGAGGCAAATTAAAATTCTGGTAGTCAATAATAAATATTTTTTTTAAGTTGGGCTGATACTTATATTAACATTTGACAGCTTTAAAAAAAGCAATAACAATATTTTGTTATTTATTTAAGTTATGGATCGTTCAAATTTAATTATAGTACAATTGGCATTGTGGGATTTCTGTTTTGACGATGATCAAGTGCAAAGCACCTGTTTGTCCCATTGCACATTGTTGTGGATTTTCTCCCGTCTTCTTCAATTCTTCAGCCAGATGGTATCAAACAGGTTTGTAGGGAACAAATCAAAGACATAGGAGGACAGGAAATGTAATATTGAATCTCACAATTGTATTCTTGGAATTACAGAGTACACATTTACATTTGAAATGCAAAGGTTCGCAGAACCCCAGTCTCTTCTCTAACATGTTCTTGTATTAGCAGCAAAATAAAAATGTCAAACAACAAAAAGTCGTCAGTCAGTCAGTCTTAACCAATGTCTTATTTATTTTTCTGTTGTCGTCGGCAGAGTGAACAGTGTAAGGCCGCTAGCTCTGAGCTCACGGAGGCCAGCCAGGTCCAAGAAGCCCACAGATGACAGCGAGGTGAAAAGTGAGCCTGTCAAGTTCTCTGCCAGTAAAGCCAGTAACAGCAGTTGGAAAGTGGATCAAGCCATGGGGAGCAAGTTTGAGCGGCCCTGGTGGAAAGTCCTCCCCATCAGCCTGATTGCCACCGGCCTCCTTCTGTGGTGTGTACTGAGAGGGGAGACGGACTTTGATGTACTGCTGGAGAAGCAGCTGCATGAGCAAATACCTGGCTTGGTTGAAGAGGAAGAGGAGCAGCAAGTCAATAAGTCGAGTTAACAAATGTGGAACTTCAGATGTATATACTTTTTTTTTTATTTATTATGAAATTATTTTCCACTATGTTGGGCTCTGGCACTGACTCATTGTTCTGACCAAACCGTCCACTATGGAAATGCATGCATTTTTTTTCCTCTCTCATTGAAAATTGTTAGACCATACATTGCCTTCTGTCAACTTTCATTCATCAGAAAAAAGATTAAAATTGTTTGAAACCTACTCTTCCCTTTTAGTTACGGTTCACTCGATAGTTGAAATGCTGTTATGTTTTATTTCAGTGGAAAAACAGTCAGCTTCTTCCCCCCCCCCCCCATTTCCGAGTAACAGGTTTTCAGATGAATTACCTTTGCCAGTCTTGACTTTAGACGCAGCCCGTGTTAATGGAGACTAGTCACGGAGCTGTTAAATTTGATTTTAAGAAATGTCCCTTTATTGTACCACAGGGCCATTTGCATTATGAACAAGTGTCATGGATTCTTGAAGATGACTATGTAGGACCAGAAACGGTGGAGAAAAAAAGTTAACTGACACTGCCTCGTATTAAGGCTTTTAAAAGACTCAGGTTATCCAACTCTGATTTGAAGTTTACTTTGAAGTTTAACCACCATGTCCTCACTTTAACCAAGCAAAATACTAAAATGGTAATTACTTCTGTAAGCTCAGACCATACAACGAAGCTAATATTCAGTTACACATTTAAACAACTCAGGCCAAGAGTTTGAGGTAGTGGAAAGTTTATTTACAGCACAAGAAATCCTATGACATGCAGAGGATTGAAAGGGAAAGATTCTAAAATAGATTTGCAAACCTGAGAAAGGCAGTGGAATATTGTCTTTCGGCATTTACAGATATGAAGATCTATTCTACAGTGAATTGGCCAATTGAGAAGAAAGTCAGGAGTGAAATGATAAACTTAGTACAAAAAAAACAAAAAACATGCCGGAAACCACAAATGACAAAAATCAGGTGGTACACATGCTGGCAATAGATCAAGATTTACAAAACAAACCCCCAGTCAGTCCTTCCCACCCACCCACCCCCAACACTAAAAAGATAAAATCCAATCATTTATGCACGCTCTCCTCTAATTCGCCTGGCCAGCTGAATGTCCTTGGGCATGATGGTAACCCTCTTTGCATGGATGGCGCACAGGTTGGTGTCCTCAAACAGTCCAACCAAGTAGGCCTCACTTGCTTCCTGCATGAGAAGAAGAAGGTTAGAACTACAATCCTGCCACCTACTACAACAGTGACATTTTACAACCATCCTTTCTGATTTGTCCCCAGTGCTATCCCACCTGAAGAGCGCCAATGGCTGCACTCTGGAAGCGCAGATCTGTCTTGAAATCCTGAGCGATTTCCCTGACCAGACGCTGGAAAGGCAGCTTCCTGATGAGCAACTCGGTGGACTTCTGGTACCGACGAATCTCACGCAGAGCAACAGTACCCGGCCTGAGAAGACAAAAAGATGTGCAACCATCAAGACCCCCCAAGTCATTGACCATGTTTTGTCAAATAAAACTGATGTGAGGGACATAAAATGCAAACCGTTATGATGGATCAGACAAACCTGATCACTCATGAACATGTGTACCTGTATCTGTGAGGCTTCTTCACTCCGCCGGTAGAGGGCGCACTTTTCCTCGCAGCTTTGGTGGCCAGCTGCTTCCTAGGCGCCTTTCCTCCGGTGGATTTACGAGCAGTCTGCTTGGTACGAGCCATTTTTCACTTGTATGTCTGGAAAAAACAAAACAAAAAATGTAAGTTAGTCATGTATTCCACACTACCATTAGGATTATACTCTAATATCTACAAGAGTGAGTCACCACCACAAGTGAATTTCTCGCTGAGCAGTTTAACCGATGACACACGAGTCACCGCCCCCCTCAAATATAAATTAAACCGTTTTAATCATACAAAGAGCTGCAGATAAAAGCCAAGCTAAGTAACGTTCAGAGCAGAATGCATCAACCCCCAGTGGGACGCAGCTCTCTAGGTGGATCTTATATATATCTCAGTAGAAACTTGCGGTTTTTAATGAAAAACAGCTACGAGGACAAGCCTCCATTAAGCTGCGGGAGAGACGCACGTTTCTTTGCTGTCGTTGGCGAGCAAATTAAATGCTAGCATGGACGGTTGCAAAATGGCGCCAGCTTACTATCATAGAGGCTTTGATTATATCAGTAATTGAATTAGCATCGTAGTCGTCGCAATGATTAAACATACGCGTTAAGTAAGTCCTATTGTAACGTTACGTTGTGATAGAAACGAGTTTCCCGACAAAATGAGTTCACAAAGAGCAGCTCAAGTGGGGCTAACAGTTAGCCTGGTGGCTATGGCGCGCTCCGTTGTTGTCAATGGATTGTCGGTTAACACGAGTCCAACTGTATTTTAACCTATTTTAACAGTCTGAGAAGCAAATTAGTCAATTGGGTTTTTTTCTTACCATTAGCGGCTGGAGTAAAAGCACGATGGTTTAGAAAATGCCCTCAACTTACCTTTTATGTTTATTTCCCGGGACAGCTGTGTACCTCCCCAACAAGACGGCTGGCTGTATTTTGACTGTGAAGGAGGGCAGGGGGTGATATTTATAGCCTGAGTGGAGCGCGACATGAAGTCCCGCCCTCCAGGGTACAGGATAGGTCCACAGCGATGTCCACGACGGAATGTTATTGGCGGAGGGGATAAAAAAAAAGAGGCTCACCGCCTGCGCCTCTGAAGTAGATTTTTTGAACTATCAACATGTTCATCGAGCGATTCCAGTCAGTCGTGAACCTGGGAGAAAAATGAACGTATAATAATTCGTACTCCTCACAGTCATCAGCGTTTAGTTCTACACGACTGGGGAACGATCTTTTAAAATTATATGTGTGGCCAATGAACAGGGCACAAGTTATATCCAAAATGAATACAGGACATACTGTGTTTGTATGCATTTGTACTGAAACATGCTCAGGCTTGAGCACAGTATTGCTTTAAAAGCACAATCAAAAAACAACAACGATCAAAAGCAGGAAGCCCAGATTTCTTTTCTATGGTAAACCCATAGCAGCCAGACACAGCGTGAACTGCACACATAAATCTCCACAATAAACTTCCACAAGTCATTGCGTGAAGACCTGAGTTTGTACATCACATTTAACCCCATGCTTCATCTGTCGGAAACTGGATGGGTCATATTATATTGATCGTTAATGGATCAAGCATAATAAAATCGAGCAAGGACACAAATCCTTTGTGTCTATATTATCTGTGGAGGATTAAGCGGGAAGCTGATACACAGAGCCCCCAGCCCACCCTTTCCTGTTACTATCAAGTTTATTTATTATGCTTTTTTTTTATTATGCTTTACTATGTTTGCTTTAGTTCGTTAATTAAATAACCCGTCTTTCTGACATGACAGAGATGACATATATACATATTTTTTTGCTAATTAATCCCATAGACTGTAATTATATTCAAACGGAAAAGTCGATCCCCAAGTGGAACCACGAGCGTAAAGGAAATATAACGACACGGACCTCTTCTTCAGTGACACCGGAGGTGAGTCGTTCCAAACCTAACATGATTTAAGAACGGAGACGAAGAAGTAGAAGCATTTAAAATAAATACATAAAGCTGGCTCACACCTTTGCGTGTTCCGTTGAGCATGTCTTCATCCCCGAGGCCTCGAGTTGAATAGTTGAGACGAAGGAAAAGCATGGCCGAGCAGAGACTGCTGTTTATGGGTACATTTTCACTTCATCACACGTCTTCATTCGAGCCTTGTTGCATGGAAGTGTGAGGTCTGTTACAGGTCGTTTGAGGCGACAAAACGTGGATTCAAATAGCTGAAATGGGGCATTGTGTCCAAAAGAAATGGCAAATGTACAATTAGCTTAAATTACCTAGATTATTTTGGAGGTAATTATTGCAATTCAAAATCCATGCAATACCCTGGAAAATAAGTCATTGTCAGGTTTGTGTGCATGTTCATTCAACAGATATTGAACAGAAGTCAAACAGCTCCGCTCCAGCTGAGAGACCCCTTTGGACTCGTAGTGACAACACCTTCAGATTCGAGTTCCTCCCCGACAACCCTCCAGCACTTCAGGAGAAAACCTCACCGGGCAGCGCCCAGCCAGCACCCAGACAGATATCCTTTACCGGAGAGGGCTCTGCTTTTGCCTTCAACTTCCAAGTCCCTGGTGTCACACCGGAACAAGACATGGAGACGGCAGGAAACCCAGACGCATGCTCTCGGGGAAGCCAAGGTTGTATCGGAGAGGAAAAGCCTTCCTCGCTGCAGGAGGTTAACTCTTCACCTGAGCTGTCGGTGCAATCCAAAGTGAAGAAGAAGAAGAAGAAGAAATCTGGTAAAACAAAAGTCCTAGAAAGCACTGAGGCACAACAGAAGCCAGCTGAGGGGAGTCAAGGAGGTGAAGATACAGAGCTGGTCAGTGTGATTTAGTTTTCTTCCTATACAGTAGTCATGTTGGGTTCCAATTGATTATTGATTTCATATTTAAATGTGACTGTGTGTTTCAGAGTGCAGAAGAGCAGCTGAACAGACAGCTGGACTGGTGCATTGAGCACCTGGAGAAGGGGATGAGATCCCAGAAGGGCACACCGAAACAGAGTGAGTGTGTTACATGGCAAAGCACATTACATTGTGTTACATCGAGTGTATGAGTGGAAAACATTAGAAATCTAAAGACAATCTTTCAGTATGGGGCCAGAATAGGGCAATATATGTACTTAAAGGGGCCATATTATGCTCCAGGCACCTTTTCAGCCTGCCTCCATGTATATTTGGTCATCTGGGGTGTCTGCCAGCCCACGGAGAATGAAAGGAAACAATGAGTCGTTGATTCGTGGTTTGGGTTGGCCGTGCAGACGGTCTGTAAACGAGCCATTCACAGCCCGGGCGTCAAGTGACGTAAGTTGACTCCTGCTACTGGGGCGACCACGCCCCCAACCTGAGCAGCACCTCCCCCCTTGAAGTGCCGAAAAACCCTGTGCGTCTACGCCATAATTTTCTCCCCGCAAGCGGACGACGACCGGGGGCATGGCCTAGCTAGACTCACGGCCGGCCGGCGTAGCTCGCGGATACCGGCGGAGCTTGCGGCTCGCGGCTACCGGCGGAGCTCGCGGCTACCGGCCGGCATAGCTAGACTCGCGGCCGGACGCGAGCTCCGCCGGCCGGGATGTCGTTAACGTTCTATCGCCCAGCCCCTTGCGCTCTGTGTGTAATTATGGAGAACGTGTTCGCTGTGCCTCCCGGGTCTCTACGTCGTGTATGTGCCTTGTTACGTGCAACTGTTGTCATGGCAGCGCAACGCCGTAGTTGCGCAGCAGACCCGGGGAGGAGCGAGGTGGGGCTTTGCGGAACACGAAGGGAGGGAGGCGAGGAGTGAGCAGGAAAGCGCTGGAATCAACCATAGTCTCACAGGGCTGTTTATGCAGAAAGAGGAGGCTACTGTGTGGCTTGATCCTTGAGGTGTTTTGACATGGAATGGCAAAGACATGTAGTGCACACACCTGAAAACCAATGTAACTTGTGTAAAAGGGGGCATAATATGGGACCCTTAAACGTGAATTGCTTTGAGGTGTGACACAATGAATGTTTTTTTTTTCTTTAGAGGAAGAAGCATCTCATGCCCTGAAGACTCTGCGTAGCTCCAAAGCTCCCCTGGTCAAGAAGAGGCAGGTGATGAGAGCCATGACTGGAGAGTATAGGAAAAAAATGGAAGAAGAGAAGAACAAGCAGTTCAAGCTCATTCAGAGTGGTGAGTGTGGATTGTAGAAGAATCACATGAAAACTCAAAATTACACTGTGTGTAAAAAGGTCTACTTTGGGACTGTGGAAGTGTGTGGAGTCAATTGCTGGGTTTTCTTTGTTCCCAACAGAACTGGCATCAGCTCAGGTCAAAGTTGTGTCAGATTCCCCCAAGAGGTCTGTTTTCCACCAGAGAGCCAAAGTCAAAAGCCAGACCCCAGCCGCAGAGGACAGCCCGCAGCAAGCTGAAGCCCAGCAAACAGACCTGACAACTCAGACTCAGGAGAAGACGTCAGCTTTTGTCTTCACTCCATCGAAGGAAGAGTTTCGCTTCAATTTTCTCTGATTTTTAGCCCTGAAGACAAACTTTTCACCGTAGCCAGGTTCTGTCAGACTGTGCCTGGGTCGTCTCGTCTGAGCCGGACATTTTTTGTGGAACGCAAACAATTGGAGATAATGGGAGGGAAAACAATTTACAATCATACTTGCTATTATATAAAACACTTGACTGATTGCTGCCTGGACCTTATTTCAAAATAAATAATTTTGTATTATTATGTTTTGCATTGTTTATTCATTTGGAATATTAAAAATTATAACAAACTTTTCATATGCAATGCAAGATTTGTGATAGTTTAACCAAAGGCTCAGTTACATTGTAATGTGAGAAGCATTGAGCAGTTTCCAGATTAATTTTCTCTGGTGGGGATTAAAGGTTAAAAGGGTTGCTGGTGTAATTATTTTATTATCATTTGTGGCATGTTCTACTGTCATTATCATTTAATAAATAGTACATTCTGCACCTATCATGGTGCTCAAGGTCACCTTACATCAAGTACAGTAATGACTGACAAAACTCTATAGGTGTAGTTCGTAAGCAGCAGTCTACCGAAATATCATTACTAATCGTGTGACCTGTATACATATTCATTCGCCAGATAAGGAAATAATGCATTCAGAATTGCTTGAAATTAATGCTTTCCATTATGTCTTCCTGTGTCCATTTTCTTCAAAATAAAAAATAAAAAACTGTTGACCCCTCAGATTTTTTTCTTGAAAAATCTTCTTTTTTTCCTGCAGGGCAATGCTGTTGATTCAAGATGACACAACAAAACGCTGGATGTGTATATATGTAGGTGAAGACTCGATCAGTGCAGCTGAACATTTTCAGCCGTATCTGTCAAACAGGAAAAGGTGGGGTGTTGTTCGACACGGGCACAGTTGACTGTGACACCCAAAACAAAAAGAAGTTTGGTCCGCTGTTCTAACAAACTACCTGCTGCCTGTGAGTATTGAACTCGTGGTATTTGTCTACGGAGTTAAAAAGTTAGTTTGAGTTGTCATGTGACATTTGTGTTGATGCACAGTGGGGGAGAAGTTCATAACGGGGTTGACGTTTTCTCTCTAAGCTAACGTTGAATTAGCTAAAAGAGCAAAGTTGGGAGTTAGCTAGAGGCAGCGAAGACATGGATAACCGCTAGCTGCTAAAATAATCGCAAGGCTGAAGCTAGTGTCAGTCAGGATTATTTATTATTTACTTATGTTTGTTTTTGACAAACGGCACAAAGCGACTCTTGCTGTCTAATGCCTAATAAGGCAGCGAACACTGACCCTGTGAATCCAGGTTGTTGTCTTTGTGTAGTGATGTGCGTTGTCATGGCGGTGCTCAGCCGCAGCATCCCCCTCTGTTTCCAGGTGTGAGGAGGGACGAGTGAAGAATGTCCGAGCTAAGCGACGAGGCCAGTGAATCGGAGCAGCTGGGCGTCAGCCTCTCCTTGTGGCTGGGCGACTCCCTGCTGCGACCCGAGGAGCTGGACGTTCCTCTGGACCTCCACACCGGCTGCTCCATCGGCCAGTACGACGTGGTGGCAGAGTGCATCAAAAAGTGGGTGCCACCAAAACATGCACCCTCCTGAGATGTGTACCGTCCTAATACACATGTGTGACAGGTGAACTTGTTTGTTTCCAGACGTGAGGTGAATCTGGATGGAAAGAATATTGGAGGCTGGACCCCGCTGATGTATGCATCGTACATTGGACACGACAACATTGCCAATCTCCTGCTGGAGGCCGGTGTGAATGTCAATGCTACCACTGCCAAAGGTCTGACCCCCTTGATGCTGGCAGCGAGCTGTGGCAATGAAAGTATCGCATACTTCCTGCTTCAGGTACTTAATGGCCCTGCACCGCAACCCTTCCATTCGACAAAGCTGTATGGTGAAATGTAAAATGACCATGGACTGTGGACACTGTACAGTGATTGGATCATTTGCGAGAAGCAAATGGTGATGGTGGGAAATCAAATAAGGAAGGAGCATACGTTTGCTGTTTGGAAGCCCCAAAAACCCAGATGTTGAACTGTCCTAGAATGTTTTGACAAAGAGAGCAGACCAAATGAAAACCACTGGTTTATCTGCAGCCAACAGGTTTCAAATCTCTGCAAGTTGATCTTAATACTGTAAATTGAAGAAAAACCAAATGCTGCCTGGGAAGTAGGATCAAACACTCAGATTCAGTGTTTGTTATTCAAATTCTAAAAGCCTTTCTGTTTTTCCCATCCCAAAAGCAAGGTGCAGAGTTGGAGCTGAAGGACTCCCTTGGCTGGACTGCTCTGTTCCACTGCACTAGCACAGGCCACCAGCAGATGGTCAAGTTCCTGCTGGATAACAACGCTGATGCCAATGTCAAGTGAGTGTCCTCCGTTATCCCAACACCACTGCGACCACTCCATCCAGACACTTAAGTTTTCCATTACTTTTTTTCACAGGGAGCCAGGGTCTGGTTTCACTCCCCTGATGGAGGCTGCTGCCTCTGGCCATGAAATCATAGTTCAGTACCTGCTTGATCACGTGAGTAGGTTAGCGCCTACAAAACATGCGGTTCATGTGTAAAATGTTGCGCTACAATGCCTGAAAATATACGCGGACGGATTCGTCTACCACTGAGGATGTGTGAGGAGCAAATTGTTTGGTTTTATTCATTCACAGAAAGTTAAAGTGGATGACCGCAATGTTAAAGGAGAGACTGCCCGTGCGCTGGCAATGTTGTACGGCTATACCAAGATTGTCAGCCTCATTGACTCTCGTTCTCCAAGGATGAAACCAGGTAATTGTATCCACAGCTTAACTTTTTGTCATTTTGTTTTGTTTTTGAGTTGTAATTCTTTCTTTGTTTTTTTTCATTTTCTGATGCAACCTAGCAGGACACTTTGAAGACCTAAGCTCCTCGGAGGACTCGGACAGTGCGCCCCCGAGGATAAGGCCAAGTCGAAACCGAGCTAAAGGCATTAGCATCCATGATGGGCCTCAGGCCATCGCCAAGTTCCGAGTAGGAGGCACCAGCAAATTGTGTGGTAGTGTCACGTAATACATCCAGTCTGCCAGCCTGTGTCCACGTTGAGAGTTTAGTTGTGGCGAGTTTGATTGACATTTGCTGTAGTTTGTGTACAGCAGATAGTCGTCACGCTACGGTTCATTACTATAGCCATGAGCAGGACAGGAGTGTGTTTATGTACGCCTTCTCCTCACAGAGCCTGCTGCTGCCCCACCTGGCTACACGACATTCCGTGACACTGGTGAACAGAGTGAGGGCCTCTGCTACCGTGATGTGACCTCACCTATCAACGAGCTGGACGGCCAGAGCAACAGCAGCAGAGGTGAGAGGTGAACGATCACCAGTGTTTTGTGCCCTCTGAAATGAGCAGCTTTAAGACCAGCACTGAAGTCTGGGACCTTTTCCTGAACTTTTCCTTCCCAGCAGCATAGTAACATATTTAGAAAATGTCCAAGTGAGCCCTTGTGAATATACAACAGGAAAAACTCTCGAAGATTCACCCAGGTGCCGCCCCTCACCTGTATGTTCCGGAATTTTTTTTGCTGTTTTGAATGCGCTTGACACAGCAATCTTCTGCTGTGTTTTTCATATGTTAGACAAGAAAAACTCCGGAAAAATGTCCTAACCCAATTCTTTCCGGAGTGCATGTCTGAAAACAGCTTTAGTGTCTTGGCGCGGTCTTCAGGCGCTGTTTGTACTGGGGGTCTTTCAGAGCAATTGACATATTTTCTATTACTGTTGTAGATGACAGTCCATTCTTTGACAATGACATGCCCACCATGAGGAGCAGTAGCAGCAGCAGCGAAGGCCTGCCTCCCGTGATTGGCCTCAACTGGGAAGGCTCTGTGGAAAGTAACGAGGTGAACACAGAAATCCTACTGTTACAGAGGCAAACACCACATTTTTTCTTGCTCTTGACATGCAGTGACACACAGATGTTCCTTTGTCCACCAGGACTCTGACCAGTGCAAAAAGAGCAGCTCTCGCAGATTGAGTAAGAGCCATCACTCAAAGGGCAAGAGTCGCCACGGAAGCAACGAGGCAGCTCACTCCAGTGGCACAGGGAACTGTGGGGTCCGCTCACACGTTGTTCCTCCACCTTCGTACAATGGTCCAAAGGCATGTGTGGGTTTGACTACTTTTTATTGATCCACAATGTGACCCCGATGGTGTATGATTCATGGCCAGTTTGTTCCAGACGTATTATCTCTTATTCCTGTAGGATCTTGCAGAGTTTTTGAGGCAAATTGGCTTCTCCAAGTATCTCCCATTACTTGAGGAGCAAGACATTGATCTGCGGATATTTCTCACCCTGACTGAGAACGATCTCAAAGAAATAGGAATCACGTAAGAGACCTCAAGCCACAGTGTTTGTATATTTTCTTATGACATGGAGTAAAATATCCATTCTTGTTGTCCAGATTGTTTGGTCCCAAGCGTAAGATGACCTCAGCAATTGCAAGGTGGCACAGCAACGCTCGACAACCCAGTGATGCTCTGGAACAGGCTTATGCTGACCAACTTGAGGCTGAGATGCAGGAAATGGCCATTCAGCTGCACAAGGTACAACTACAAAGCACTTACTCAACACATTCTTCTCTGGAATCCTTTTGACTACATGTACGTGACTCACTGCCTCTGTTGTAGCGCTGTGAGGAGGTGGAGAACCTGCAGAGCCAGGTGTCTCAGGAGAAGGAGCTGCGTACTGTGATGGAGGGATGCCTGATGGAGGACAAGATGGCATGGAGGAGGGTCCACACTGAGCTGGTGGAGAACCACCGGCTGACTCAGGACATGAGCTCAACACTAGCGAAGGCCAGGACCTGCTGCGCCGAACTGCTCTCCTGCCTCGACACTGATGGCAAGGGCAGCTCTGATACTGGTGTGGAAGACAAATCAGAAGATGATGCTGGTGTTAAAGGTGAGCTGTAGTGCAGTGCTGGATAACACATTTTACATTTGTGATTTAAAAAAAACTAAAAGGAAATAAAACATCTGATTTTACGTCTCCTTGTAGCTGTGGAGGGCCTGAAATGCTCCAGTGTTGTCGAGCTGATGAAGAAGCTGGATTCTTGTGAAGAACAACTGGGTAAGATGGTGTAATGCTAACGGATTAAAGCGCTTTTGTGTCATCAGGGTCATCTAACGCTGTCGCTGCTTGTTTCATCATAACAGCAGGGACGCTGATAACTGTGCTGCAGAGCCTGAGGCGACTTAGTGCCCCTGAAAAAGTGTCCGATAGCTGGGAACGGCCTTAGCTTTTCAGGTAAGACTTTGCTAGACTGACAACAAGCGGTGGAATTCTACAGCTGCTGAAAGATGCAGAACTAACTCACCTTTCTCAACTTCAGGGGTTTCTGCAAATATTCGACGGAGGGTGATAAAAAACCACCCTGAACAATCTCACTGAAATGGGAGAAGGCCAAAGACGCGGACAGCCCTTCCCATCGGGCTCGAAGCAGAAAGACCTGCCGTCCCTCAAGGTTTGGCTGAAATAACCAGAGCTCGCCAGCGGTGACAAGGCCGAGGTTAACGGCAGCTGCTGCAGGGAAACGATAAGCAGGCAGGAAGGGCACCTGACCCCCGCACGCTTGTGCTGGTGAACACTGGTCTCCGGTTGTTGTGATGTGAAAATGCACAGAGGAGGAGGAGGGACTGATCGTGGATCAGAGGCTGTAATACTGTGAAGCATTTGTTTAAAAAACTGTACTCTCTCTACCTATATGAAATGTGGTTTAAATTATGTTCATGCCACCAGGTAAAGAGGTACATTTCTTAGAAGTAAAGCAGTAGTCTGTCTAGTTGAATTAAGTTCAGCGGTGATACTTTGGGATTTGAATGAATTCTTCTCATTTGTATGCTGTTTGAAAATAATGTCCTGCTGAATGCATATCGACGAGTATAAAAATCCTAATAAGAAAAATTGTAAGAAAATTTTAAAGACATGTCTGTGAATCATTGACAGCAACACATGACATCACACCAGGGAAGGTCTCTTCAACTCACTGTCGTTTTGGGAAAACGGGTTATGGACAAAATGATAACATTTCAAAACTGCCATTTATTAGAGCAAAAATACAAGTTTAATATTCTTTTTTATAATTGAAGGTCCAGATTCAGATTTAACTCAGTGACGTAACACACTCAAGTAATAGTATGAGATAATGCTTGAGATTCATGGTTGTATGTGGACTAAAATTAAAACCCAGTTGCTTGTAAGTAAAGGGTCGATACTTCATTTTTCTATTTGTTTTTAAATTCATATATTTATTGTATGTACAAATGAAACTTTTTTTTTTACTTAGTACTACTCATACTATTATGTTCATGTACAGCATGTGGTGTACATGGAATGGCAAGAGTTTTTTTTGGAAACTAGATTTCAATATGTTTTAGTCTGTTATACCCAACGGTTTATCAGGGAACAAAGACTTAAAAGTGGAACTTCGAAGAGAAGCAGAAAACTGAATTTTTCATGACTTGATGCCTTCTGAATTCAAAGTCACACATTAAAGAATGTCCTTGTTTTTTCCATATATTTGGGATTTACAGTGCTCACTGCTCTGTATCCGACTTAAGCAGATTTGTGGAATATAAGATACATTCTTGAATGTTTTAAATGTTGTCCTTTTATGGAAATAATGCTCGTCTTTTCTAGGGACTAAATATGCAAGTCACTCAGACACCAGGTCCTCTCCCTTGTCCTGTCCAGATCTTTGATTTAATCATTAGATTAATCTGACTGAATGTGGTTAATATTTAATCTGTTAACACGACAGGGCAGTTCTGTGCAGAGTTGACTGAGCCTCTTGAATCCCCCTGCTGATTGTTGGGGTGTCTTCGTATGAAGTACAGCTGAAAAGACTTTACTGTGCCCAGGGCCTTGTCGGTAAATCGGTGTGATCACAGTTGCTGCTCAGTATCAACCTTGGCATTATACGGATGTTGGCCGAGTTTGTATTAAGCAGCTGATGTAGACAACAGCCTCCAGTCTACTCTACTCCAATACTACTTGAAGGGAGATATGGATTACTGTACTAGTGTAATGTTAAGATGCTTTAAAACAGATCATGCGTAACTGATAACTATCTGCCATTCACATATGCTGGGAAGTTTGTGCCCCATTCAAAAAACGAGGTTAAATGGTAAATGGACTTTTCTAGTCATGTAGACCACTCAAAGGGGTTTACAGGAAAGTCATATTGACCCATTCACACACATTGATATTCACAGCGCTTTTTTAAACTGACACACAAAACAATTTTGCTTATTTGTCATTCATTTGTATGCATTGTGAAATCTGTGAATTCTTTCTTGTGTGTGGTTTGCCAGAACCCTGGACATTTATAATGTCACTATATTAATTCAGTAAATATGGTCACGGAACCAGAGGACTACTATGTGTAGTGCTGCTCTGCTGCTGATGTACAAACTTGATGGCGAACAGCATTGGCAGACCAACACGTGTGATGCTCAGCAGCGTCCAGAATGTAAATGTGCCCAGATAAATTTAAACAGTGTTGAGACTGGGCTGATAAAATATTCCACAAGGTTCAGTGATAATTTACTCATCTCATGAAAGTCTGCCAGTAAAACTGACAACTAGACCGTAAAATCCTTCAACCAGTTGCCATCAGGCTACACAGCACTGGATATAACAAGACTCTTAACTGTCACATTTCACACGAGACAAAGCTGTTCTTTTGAGGTTTGTCTGGACTGAAGTTGTCTCTGTTTACTCGACACTTATCTGTTGTGCATCTCACCACCAGTGAGATATACAAACTGTGACCAGCCAATGACTGTTACTCCGAGTGGCACACTTTGTGTCAAGCTGGTGGACAAGAGGCGAGAGACTTCGGCGGGTTGCCAGTTGGGATATCTGGGCCCATGAATGTAAAGTGTAGTTAAGGAAAATTAATAAGTAGTGCTCTTTCTTCTCAATGAGCTGCTCTCAAGCGAGACATTTCACCCACACTGTACCATTGGGTTACGGCCCGTGTACCATCCCACCATACATGTGAATGAAGTGAACTGATAGAAGTTTTTTTGGGGGAGGGATGAATGCAGGGGACAAAACAGGCAATACAGGTACAAGACAACAGAAGTGTCCATTTGGTTGTTATTGCTTTAATGTATTTGTGGAATAGAGTGCCATTCCTTATAAATTAATTTATTATTTAGTATTTGCATTTCATTTTTTATGTACAAACATTAACAGTCCACTTAAAGATGAGACAAATGATTTTTGCTGTACAGCCTTAAATGTTTTACTGAGGGGTATAAAAACAACGTAAAAAGCAGCACGTGAATTCAAGAAATATATTGTTAAATTATTTTTATATCTATCGTAACATCTGTTCATTTACAAAAACAACAACAACAAAAAAAGATCCTCCACAGTGACAAATCAGCAAAGGCTCCCGCAGAAGGGGGTGAAGACATCTCAGTCTACCGATGTTGAGTGTGATGATACAGGCCTGAGAGAGGACAGACTCCCACTTCCACAGAGGACGAACTGCATGAACAGTGGCTGCGACGGGTGCTCAGGTGTACTCACACAGGTGGCCACAGCCAGCGGGGCAGTGAGGGCTGCTTTTCAGCCAGTTCATTATGTGCTCCAAATGTCCACCGTGGCTGCAGCCCTGACACCACACAAACAGTCCCTTCACCACGTGGTGGCACACGGCACAGACACTGGCACACTGGTGGCACCTAGAGGAGAGACGCAGGGCGCCCGTCAGAGCTCGGTTCATGTCGGAGGTTAATAAGTATTCAGTGTCCAGTGCAGAACGAGAATTACTGCCTCGCAGTTGTATGCCTCCGCCGACGAGTCAAGCTTAGGCTACATCCATGTTTGTCCAAACTCATAATAGATGTTGTAAAGAACTGTTATAAAAGGGTATAAAGTGTATTTTGTTATATCAAGCGTATTCATTCTAGAGTTGAGCCCAAGACGGGATTTTGTGAGTTCACGGTGCACTTGAACTTTGACCAACACAATCTAATGTTCATCTTTGAGTCCAACTGAAGGTTTGTGCAAACCTGAGATATCACATCAACAAGTCTAGGACCGAAGGAAATTAATGCGTCTGGCTACAGCTATCGCTGGCGCAGAGGCATAACAAGGACAAAAATGGTTGGTATGATTGATTGTTGTAGGGATTAAACAAACAAGATACATGTTGATGAGTGACCTTTAAAGGTGCAAGTAGGTGGACTTTGTTACCTTTTGGCAGAGCCAGACTAGTTCTTTCCCCCCTTTTTTAAAATTTTGTGTTAAGCCAAGTTAGCAGGTTGCTGGCAGTAACTTCCAATTTAGCATAGAGACATGTGAGTGGCATTGTTCTTTTTATCTAGCCCACAACATGAAAGTGAATAAGGACAGTTCCCAAAAGGTCGAACTCGTGTTTAAATTTCATAATAAAAAACTACTAATTTACTAATTAAGTTACATTAAAGTAAGCACAATTATTAATTTAAAGGAAAGCAGGAGGTTGGTGGTCTTGAATAGACCTGGAAGATAAACAGAGATAGAGCACCTAGTGGCATTACACCCACCTGTCGCAGATCCAGCCCTTGTTGCTCATTGGCCGTTTGCAGTTGCTGCAGTTGATGTGCAGAGTTGTAGACGTCTGGTTCAGGCAGGTGATGGCGCTGCACGTACTCAGCTTGATGACCTCGTTCGAGACGTTCCACAGCTCAAACCGCTGCAGCAGGTCTATGTAGGACATGTACCAGTGCTCCTGAAAAGCAAACACAACCCGCTCAGGTTTTCCTATTCTCTCTGCTGTGTGATGTCATCATTTAAATTTTTTAAACAATTTTTAAACCTTTTAGTCATTATTAAATAGCCCAGAGATGTTTGCTTGTTTTTTTTTAATCCACATGAATGATATCCAATAAATCAGTGAATACCCTAGACTTGAAATATTGGGTTTGAAAATCAAACTGAAGTTATTGTATAACTCCTTTGAGTAGTGTAAAAAAACAACAAAATAAAAACAAGAACTACTGTAAGTTCTTGTCAAAGATATGTTGGAATGCAGCGAATTAGGTAACACATAGCAAGATGCCAGTTTCTTTCTAACTAACCTGGGTGAGGTCATCAATCTCTTTACGGATCCGGTCCCCCAAGACAATAAGCACTGATATGGCCATCTGCACGTCGCCCTGCTCAGCGTAGTAGCTCAGCATCTCTCGCACAATGGGGCAGAAGAAGCTGGCAGGTAGATGTGGGCTGAACAGTGGCTGGGAAATGGAGATGAGGGAAAAGGACTCGATGGGCGTGAGACACGTGACCTCTGCCTCGTTGCCACTGACATGCGGGGAGTCAGCTTTGTCCTGTTGAAGGTGCTCGGGAGCAGAAGGGTTATCCACGATCTCGTGCCGCAGCTGGAAGGCCTCCTGGGGCAGCGTGTACTCCTGCTCTTCTGTAATGAAAAAGGAAGCAGAGATAATATTAGACAAAAGAGCGCAGAGCGTGGAGGCAATTATAAATAGCAGGTACTGACATGTGCAACTCATTGGTTTCCTCAGTGATGAGTGAGACTGTGACTGACCTGTTTGGTTATCATGTTCCATAGAGTAGAGGTCATCATCGTCTAACTCAGCATCACCAAACATGTACTCAGCCTGGCCCTCGCTGCCCTCTGTCTCCTCATTCTCTAAAATTGAATGTATGATTGAAATGTACAAGACATGAATATTGGAGAAACAACACAAGGACACAACGATCTTGTCAATGTTTAGTTTGGCTTATTAGAACTTAAATTACCTCTCTCACCTTCATTATTATTGCTGATGTGCAGGTTCCCAGGCTCCAGGTGGATGTTGTCCTGCCTGCTCTCACCTTTACTTCGCTCCAGTCTGCTCTCGGTGCCCATCCCCGTGCCCATTTCCTTCATATTGAAACTGAAAACAAACACGTAGATCAAAAAATAAGCTGTAAATGTGTTGCGGGACTTATTTATTATGATTATTTTGTAATGGCACACACTTAAAAAAAACAACCTTACCTGTTCATTAAAGGCAAGGTACCCAGTTTACTGAGATTGTGGTTTGTGCCAGGCGCTGTGAGGTTTGCTGGGTCAGAGAACATGATTCTCAGCATGGTCCATGTTGTGGAAACCTGTATTTAAAGAAAAGAGTTAAATATAGCTACACAACACTTTTTGGTATTGCATGGCTACAGATCTAATGGGTTGTGACTTTTTGTTAGTCATGAACAAATCATTTTACTTTTGTTGTGTCTTGCCTTTAAATCGTGCTGGAAATATAAGAATTAAGGTACAATATTTATAGAATAAACCCACCAAAGATGCATACGACCCAGAAATTGGGATTAATATACTCTGCGTTCTTTCTTTATTGTAAAACTTTAAAACTAAAAGGCAGAGCTTGCATTACTACAATATTGCTGAAATTGTTGGAAGGTTTCAGTCAACAGGTTTATTGATTAATGTAATGCAAGTTAGTGATTCACTGATTCCAGCATCTCAGATGTAAATTCATTCTGGTTGCAGTGTTCTATGATTGTCTACTGAGTATCTTTTCTGATGTCACCTTGATGGTATTTACTATTTACTTACATTTTTAAACCAATCAATTGATTAATACATGAATGAAAAAAAAAATTGTTGGTTGCAGCCCCGGTGCAGTTAAATAATTCTCCAAGAGTTTTAAGCAAAGTAACAATTACTGTGAGACATGTAGTTTTACATTTTCCATTTAAATTGACATGCTCTGAACCAAAGCACATTTGTTTAGGCATGGATCTTTCTGACCTGAGGTCTTTTGAGCTCCTTGGCCACCTTGGCATTGTGATCACACAGCTCAGCAAATGGCTTCCCACTGAGGAGGTAGAGTTGTGCCGTCTTGACAAACCAGTCCATGCGGTTACTGTCCAAGTCTGTCTCAAAGACGCTAAGGGCACTGGACACATGAGCAAACTGTTCTGTCGGGTCGGGCTTCTTGAAGAAAAAGATAGGGTAGCGTCGGTCTCCTCCAGGGTAAGGCTTCCTGCTGATGTCGCTGCTGATCAGACTCTCCTTGGCTGCGAAAGCCAAGTCACCGAACAGTCCAAAGCACAGACCCTCAGGGTTGGCCTTGTCCACTGGACGAGTGGCGTCCTTGAACATATGCTGGTAGAGCGTACTGTCCTTTGAGCCCGAAAGCAGAAAATGAGGGTCATGCTGGTGGCGCCAAACAATGCCAGTGGTCACATCTTTGTGTTCCTCAAAGGTGGCAAAGGGAATGAAAGGTCTGCGAATGTCCCACACATAGATGTTGTGGTCCACCATCATGGAACAGGTGGCCAGATGGTACTTTCTCTCAGGCCGCCACTTTACCCGCGCCACTGAGGCAATCGTCTGGACACAGTAGATCTCCTTAGCCCGGTTAGTGGTCATGTCCCAAACCTTCACCATCTTGTCTCTGCCTCCGGTGGCCAGCCATCCCCTGAGATAGAGAAAAGGAAACTATTGTATTAGCAAATAACAAAAATAAGTCACGCTTGAAACAACCCATCAACAAATATGGTTCTATCTTTGCTCTTGGTTTGTGTCAGTCATTTCTCTAACCTGTCATCAGGGTGCCAGTCGCAGCAGAACACCGGTCCAGTGTGGGCAGTGAACATTCGCTCATAGCGGTCTGGTCGTCTGATGTCCCACAGCTGGACGTTGCCATTCTCAAAGGATGCAGCAAATGTGAAATAGTCCTTCATGCTGAACTGGACGTCCCTTACACTTTCTGACTGACCTAGAAAGAGGGTGTGGAACAACTCATCAGGGATATAAGAGGATAATAGAGTGTTTCTGCTGATTTGGATAACTACATTGTTAATATAAGTAACATAAGTTTCCAATATAGGTCCAAGTGTGGAATGAGGAAAGCTATGTGTATGTTATATTCCTAGTTAGTTGCTTTCCTCTGTTTTTAACCTATGTAAAGTGACTTTGAGAATGGCTAAAAGCACTTTATAAATGTAATGTATTATATAACATTATAGTAACAGTTTAACAATTTAAGACGTTAGTTCTGTGCCGTTAGTTTAAAACTGGAAATATTCATTCGTTCAACAGTGAGAATGTTTGAAGCATTTCAGTAAACGTAACAAAGTTCAACATAATCACACACCGTGAAGACATTCAGATATGTATGACATTGCCATGTAAAGAAATAATCGGCATCAAATGAGATTATTTGATTATTAGAGCATCAGTTTAGATTACCAGCTTTATATCACTACCTGAGAAAGTGCTGACAGACTCTTTCTTGCGCAGGTCGAAGCACTTCATGAAGCCATCCTGCGAGCCACTGAGCAGCATGTACACTTCTGTGGGATGGAAGCACACCTTGTTGACTGTGCGTTTGTGCTCAGTAAACAGCTGCTCCTGCTTGTTACGAGAGGGCTTCCCCAGGTTCCAGGTGACCACCGCTCCGTTGGTGGCAGCTGTGGCCAGCAGGTTCTCCTCCATCTGGTGCCACATAACATCTGCACAGCTGAAGTTGAGCGAGGGTTTTCGACCGACACGGAGATTCAACTTCTCCACAAACTGCTCCTCCTCCAGAGCATAGATCTTGAAGATGTTGCGGCCGGCCACCACCACCTGCGTTGCGTCACGGCAAACGCTGATGGCGTTGGCAGGAGCATCCAGGTGGCAGAACATCGTTCGGCCACTGATGGCATTGCTGCTGAGAGCTGTGGTAACCCGTGACATCTTCTCCATGTTCCTGGTGCAGACAAAGGTGATTTATTTTTCTTGGGGTCACAGAAAGGTCAAAGTGACAAAGATCCATCAGGCAAACCAGACATTCACGTGTTACTTGCTGCTTTTGCACCAGTGGCAGCTGTAAAAGACATCCGATAGTTCAGACATCCACCAGATGGTGGCACTCCAGCGAAATAAAACATGAACTTTTCACAGGCCTCACAGTTACAGGGGGTCAGGAGGGTTGGCAGTGTGGAACAAACCAATTAATGAAGAGCATTAACGTTTCAGACAATGAACGAGCTGCACTACTTACCAGTGGAAGAACTGCAAGCCTCTATAATATCTCCGGCATCACAGGGTCCTCCTCGCATGCTCCCGTGAGAGCCAACTAGGTAGTTTGCTAGTGAAAGAAAGAAATCATATTTTGCTTAAATGAATTGCACATATATCAACATTTATGAATAATAACAACACCAGTGATTGTTTAGTTAATGCTACAACTTTCACACAATTAAATACATATCAAGTGACCATGTTTTCTCCACAAATGTATTGTGGACATGTCATGTTATTTAACAGATTACATCATGTAAATACTGCCAAAGATCCACACTCCTATCTCTCCCTCTCTCTACTGCACTGAAATTCAGCTTTGCCTAAGGTTTGCTAGTTTTGTTCACCTCCTGCTTCGAGCTCATGGTTGATTAATTGCTGCTCAGTGTTCACGTGAGGACGTATTGACACGGGGAGATGAAAACAAACTAACCCAGCAGTGAGGGAGAGCCTTTCCGACGACTTCGGGCATAAACACGATTCATATCAGAGGTGAACTTACCTCACACAATGAGTTAGTTCGAATGGTTTATTATACTCCAGCATGATGTCACGTGTCGGCTGCGTTTATCCGTCAGCGGTGTTCAATGGCTAAACTCACACTCTGGTGTAGCTGCACCGTAAACATGACTGGAATGTGATGCTAACGCTAACGAGCTAACCTAGCTACCGAGCACTTTTTTTGTCCACAGACGAAACGCGCACGACGCAAGCTACGTTTCTACACGCATGTCGGACAAGTCACGGCCTGTCAGAGATGCAGCCTTTGGAGTGAGAGTGCCGTGCTCAAGCGAATACCAAAGTATTTCAGGGGACAAACCTCGTGAAAACTGTTGCTCGCTGTTTGCGGTACCTGGCGCGAGAGTTGGTTGTGTAATATCGCGAGAGTTCAGTGGACCACGATGCTCTGGGTGTGTGTGGATCACGACTCTTTAGTTCATTCAGAAGTTTCAACCGATGCGATCGTTCACCTGGTGAACTTGTCTCTCTGTGTTAAGAGTCTTTCGAACGAGGGGGGAAGTTCGGTTTGTAGGATTCAATCGAGGTAGTTTAAGACATTTCTGTCAAATGGGCATAATACATGAACATTTCATTCAGGTAAGGTCTGCATGTGTCTGCAGGTGATGGTGTGTGAGCTCACTCTTCTACCATGAGTGCCCTGTTTGCCTGCGAGGACCCAGCGTCATGGAGGAGTGTGTATGACAAGTACTGGGATGTAGTGGAGGCCAAGGCCAAAAGCAAGAAACCTGGAAAGCTGCTGAACCTTGACAAGTGGTAATCCTGTTTCCCCTCCTCGCAGCTACACTAAACAAAATCACGCTGAGCTTCACCGGCATTGAGAGAGCGATTTAGACTGAATAACATTGTATATTGACTGGTAATTTGAATCTTATGTGATATATTACATATATGTGATTAAATGTAATAGAATTGTAATCTGTGTGTATCTGTGGTAAGGTACCAACAGGAGCTACCCACGCTCATTTCAGGACGACTCGACAAACACATCTCTCTGTCAGAGCTGGTGAAACTGATGGAGTGGAAGCTCACGGTAAGTAAAGTCTAGACACTAAAACCATAACAATCCCCAAGAAACTGAAAGGCACCCACACAAAAAATTAAAATCTTTTGTGTGGGTGTGCACCAACAGTCTAACAGTTCTCAGCTGTGTCGTTGAGTAGCTCTGTGGGCTTCTTTGTGCAGAGAGGGAAGTTCAGGCCGAGGCTGCAGCAGCTGGTGGCGTCCAACAGTGAGGATGCCGTGGAGAAGTGTTCCCTGAAGGCCTTCAGCCTCCTACCTGATGTGCAGGCAGCGATCGCACAGCTCAGCTCCCTGAAAGGAGTCGGGCCAGCCACCGCTTCAGGTTAGCACAGTGTCAATATTTTGTTTGTGAAATCACTGTGTCGCACCGACTTGCAGCAAATCGTTGGAAGTCTTAGAATTCACCTTTAAGCACAAAGTCACTGCCTTCTCAATAAGTGAGCAGAAAAGTGTTTATAATGGTGGCAGGAACTCACTGCTCTCTGTCTAGGCAAGCTAGATTCAGGTACATTCAGCTAGGCTCCGGGCTGACTGTCCATTTTCTTCCAGCGGTGTTGGCGGCAGGAGCTCCAGAACAGACAGCATTCATGTCCGATGAAGCCATGGAGAGTGTCCCAGGACTAAAGCCCATCCAGTACACAGCCAAGCATTACTCTCTGTACCTGGGCAAGATGGTTGAGCGTACTGCAAAACTAAACAAAGGTGAGGTAATGACAGGGACACAGTTACATCAGCATTTTCTCTTGCTGGTGTAGTACAACTGTTTATCGCATTGTTGATAATGTTTTATATTATGTTTTTTTAAACTGATGAACAGAGAAAGACCCTTAAAAGTGTGTTATTCTGTTGATCTGTTTTTTAAAAAAAAACCCACATTAAATCTACCGAGAAACAATCACTTCCAAGGCAGATGAACTCTTTTCACAGACACTGATTTGAAAGTTATTTCAATAAACTTGCTGCAATATTCTGCACTGACACCATTCCCTGGCCTCCCCTCTCATCCCTAGTGGATCCCCAGCAGGACTGGACGCCCCACAGGCTGGAGGTGTGTTTGTGGGCGATGACCATAGCTACTCAGCTGCAGCTCTCACTTGTAAAGGATGTTGATGTGAAGGGAAGTGGCGTGGCAGCAAAGTGCTCAGACCCCGTCACTGACCAGAGACCAACAAAGAAGCTCAAAACACGATGAAATTCCGACTATTACAATATATTGAAATTTATATCAAACATTTGTCAGTTTTTGTACTTTTTCTTTGGACTTAGAGATTGCACTGAGCAGTTTTCTGGTGTTATTGTTAATGTTTGATGACTGAGGCTTGTTTTCATTTAACATTTCTTAGATTAATTGATAAATCATTTGGTCTATTAAAGTTTATAAAACGGCTACAGTTATCAATGCATCTTCAAATATCTTTTTTTAAATACAACCAATAATCTAAAGATACTAAGACTAAAAATACCAGAAAATACTTACCCCAATGAGTTTTCCATTATTTCTTGAATATTGTGAAAGTTGTTGCTGATCCATTTCTGTTGCTTTACTAATGGATGATTTAGTTTCAGCTCCAATGACGATGATGATGATATAATGCTAAGACACACTAAAAAGCAGTAGCATGTTGCCACAGTATTGTTCTTTATTTATATTGTTTCTAAATTAAAGCAAAGTACAATGAACAGTACAAAATAAAACAAAATATATTCATATATATACAATATAAAATTGTTCCGTTCAGAACATTTAAAAAGTACAATAGATTGTGGAAATAATTAATGAGGACTTTGATATAAATTATCCATATGTAAATTTAGTTTTCCTTTAGTTTCCTCATGACCAAGAGAAAAATAGGTTCTTCTGTTTTTTTTGTTTTTGTAAACGCTGTTTTGGACCAACCTCTTGTCGGGTCTGAGAGGTTGAGCCTCGTAAGCTTGGCACCATTTTGTCAACAAGTAAGCAGCTCATGAAAACTACCACAGCAGCACAGATATGACTGTTTTTAAAATTCTTAACCATCGAAGGGAACAACTTGCGTCTTGAGAAACCTCCTGTGATATTTGCGTGACCTCGAGGGGCTCAGGCAGTATTTGTGACCATGAAAAAGAATCTGTACCAAAGCTAGAAACTGGGAAACCATGACAGCAATGTTACAAACCACTGGAGTAGGTGTACACCTGTGCTCCAACAGACTGAAAGACAAAACCTTTTTAAACTTGTTTCTAGCTGTGGCAAAGAAAAATCAGTGTTCACTGACTATTCCACATGAACTTTCATGGCACTCATGATTTTAAATTTTAAAAGTTAGCAACAGTTTTTTGTGCGTACAAGCCAATTCGGTTTCAAATCACTAACAAATCTGCACAAATTAAAAATCTGACCCTGTTTTATACACATATATCCAGTATAATTTGCAAACTCAAGCCAAATGTCTGTACATTTAAAAGACCTTAAGTACCCCTTAACCTGCATTACAGGTTCACTTACACCGAGAGTGAGAATTTATGCACATCCAGTGACTTGTTTTAAATATAGTTCCATCTCTGGCGGCTCCAGATATGCACAGTCTTGTAGTGACAGTTACCAATATCTAAGTAGCACTAAACACTGAGAAAAGGCAACCTGGCCAGCTTGTTTCGCAAGCAGCAGTTGAGAGCAGCTACTGGATGTACAGTTATTTTGCACTGCAGCTTCTTTTTCTTGTGGATTCTGTGTATGGTCATGTGGAACAAATAACAGCAGAGCAGCCTTTCTGCCAGGTGGTCAGACTTGGGCTTATATATATAACAAGGCATTGGGCATAACAGCACAATAGATTGGCATAGGGAGGTACAGTAGAGAATATGGCACACAACAACATGTCAGTCAACGACAATATAATAAGTGCAACAAAAAAAAGTCCACTTATGACAAAATAGAACAGGAAATAAGCAGCAGGCATGTCAAGTACGCTTCTATGAGCTTATGCTGCATTTTTGAATGAGACAAGCACAGAAATTAACAATATTTCATGTACAGTTATATCAACAGGGGACCATGTGTCAGAGTTTTGATCAGAGTTGGCACTAACCTTTAAACATAATCTCTTACCACAGTCAGGTCTATATCGAAACCAATTGAGGGGTGGATGTGGACTGGCCAAAGTGATGGCTCTCATGTTATTGATAGGCTGCTCCTATTCAGCACATGCCACCACTCACCAAGCCTTCCTCATACTGTAGAACAGCAATACTGTATGTGACTCACAGACAGCAATTAAATTAAACATCATGCAACCTGTCAGATGCACTTATTCAAGGAAGATATCCTGTTCAAATGGCTATGCTCTGGTCTCTGGTGTGTCCTCGGAACAACCATGCATCTTCCTGACACTGGGGGTGTCGTAACATGAGCGCGGCAGGATGAGAGAAGCACGTACAGGTTTTGTATGAAGAGCACCTTCTGTCTGCCGTGTCTGCTTTCCCCCTGCCTCACAAACCAAAACTATCACATGCTGTCAACCAGAGGATGCGAGTCAGGCCTCTGTCACTCCTCCTCCTCCTCTAAGACAGGCTGCTGCCTGAGTGCAGGAAAGGCCTTTCTCAGAAAGGAGATGACTCTGTTTGAAGGTGTTTCGGTGCTATGGCTGGCTCGGGCCCCGGGCCAGGAGATTTGGCTCACGGAAAAGTGGCACTCCTGAAACCCCACCCCAAAACCAATTGTTTCAGATACTTCTTATTTTCAATTGTTTGTCTTGTGTAAATAACAAATGAAACATGGAACATTTCATTTAGCATGTGGAGAACTCAGTCAAGTTTTTTTTTTTTTTAGGTTCAGGGGTGACAAGAATTGTCAAGCCTTCAATATTAGTCCTGCGTGTCCTTCCAAGAGGAATAATATTCACAGTTAATGTGTTCTACAAAACCATAGCCATTCACTAGCCCTTTTTACAACCCTTCTGGGTTCCTATGAATCTTAAGTTAAAGAGGCACATTAACCTCCGCTCAGGCATCATCTTTATCTTCATTATAGGCTAACGGGGTATGTATGCATTATTCATCATTGTATCTTTGCTGTTCCAAGCAATAATATTTCCTAGAATACGCAAGAGTTTCCATCGAGGATGCATTACTACCACATATTGGCTGATCTTTTCGGTCTTTAATACATCTGAGAATGGCTTATTCTGGCTATTTAATACCGATTCCATACCGTAGTAACTCTTCTGTTACTACTGACAGATTCATGTGGAAGCAAATGCTGCGAACTGTATTTATGACCAACTATCAAAATTCCCCCCAGGCAGCAAGTGGACATTCAAATTAATTATTGATTGAAAGACAAAAAACATGGAACAAAGCAGGAGTAAATGTAAATGCAATGCTGGCCTCAGCTTTCCACCAGCTTGGATCAGACTGGAGATAATGTATACGACAGAAACCCTGTTCGTAATTTGTTTTTTGCAAAGGACGGACTGTAGCGAGGCGTGGGCTAATTAAGCTGCATCAACAAAAATGATTCCAGCTCCATGAAAACATCTTTAACAGTCTGACGCTGCAGTTTGCTTTCCTTCACCTTACCTGTTGAACACACAATGAAGAAATGTCTTTTGATGGCACAAAAAAACTCAACTCAAGTTACCATTATCTGCAGGTTTCAAACCAACAAACACCTTTCCCCTCTGCTTTTGCCCTCTCATGTTAGTTCTTTCTATGGCTTATTTTGTAAAGCAGTAAAGATTTATAAAATCAACTGAGCTGAGTCATTGGTGGTCACATAACAAACCAGGGGATTTTGCCTCATAGACTACTTTTCAGAGGATCAAAGCCATACAGGAGTAATCAGAAGAACAACAATCATAGCATTAATTTTGCACCATTTGAAACTTTTCTCTTTTCCCCTCAATGAGGAAAAAAAATACAAATAAATATACTCTTGGTTATGAACATACAATATACACATCCACTACCAAATGAAAAACAGGAACAACTTAATAACACTCTTTTTTTTTCTTCATAGGTACATTCCTTTACAAAAGTATACAGTCCCTAAGAATGAGAAACTGAGGTATAGACTGGGCCCAACAGATAGACCCCAATGCCCTCTGGGACACGAAAGGTCAGAGGTCAGGTGATGACACATCCGCGCCCTCCCCAGTTCAGTCTGTCAGAGCGAGTACAGGCAGAGGCCAGTGCGTGTGCGTGTGCATGTGTGTGTGTGTGTGTGTGTGTGTGTGTGAGTGTGTGAGTGTGTTTGTTCCTTTTCAGTTTATCCACGTTGACCCAGAGAATCAGGCAGTGGCCGCTCTCAAAGACATAGAGGAGAAGTGTGTGTGTGTTTGTGTGTGCACTCGCGCGCGCGTGTGTGTCCTTGTCTCGCTGAGAGCCACAGAAAATGATATGGCATATTTTACACGGTGCTAAGTTGGTAGTTAACTTTTGACACAGCAACTGGTGGAGTTCACTCGCTGAAGAGACGCTAATCCACGAAACTTCAACTACTTTTTTCCCCCCTCCTCTGTCACTCTGTCATTTTGATTTCCTATCTTGGTGTCTTTTCTTTGTTGTGTGAAATATTTTTTCTGTGTCCACAGTGTAGGTATAATGTTATTTAAGATGTCAAGAAGTGAAAATGAAAGTGATGCCTCCAACCTCAAGGTACTCCTTGTTGATGACAGAATCCACATAAAATGTGCCTGAAATCTTGCATTTAAAGCTTTTGCCTCCTGTCTTACGGCACATGCTCTGGGAGGGAACTTTGCAAACTGTTTGCACTTGAGGCAAAGAAGTTTGACTGATTTCTTTCCATTTGGCTGGAAATACACGGCAGCTAGTTGGTTGTTTTTTGTTTTTCGGTAAGTGTGCCAGCAATTCTGGAAAAAAAACATAGTGAGTCCTGCAAGTTACAGCAGGGATGTGAAATTAAAGTACATTTATATCAACAATCAAATTTCATTGGTGCTACAGTGTTTTTGTTTATTGCTGCCCCTGGAAGTAAATGTGCTCCTCCTGAAGTTCTTAATTAAATCTTCCCCTGCAGCACAGGCAACAAGTCAGATTCTGTCTACTCTGCTTAAGTGCCTTTCAGCAAAACATTGAAACTATTAGTTTTGATCCTCATCTCTGACCTTTAAGAAAGACATTTCTCCAAGCATTTTCTCAGCAACAGCACTTTTTCCTACAGCTCTGCCACTTTAAATCCCTTTTGCTTTTCACCAGAGGCACACGTCATCAACTCAGATCCTTCTTACTTTAGGACATTACATGTATGAAACATTTACTCAAAGAAATGACAGTGAAAGATAAGCGCTGGTAATGTGGATGAGATTTCAATGTATATAAAAAGATATTGCTCCTCGAAATGGATCTGAGGAACTGTCACCTGTACTTGTTGCTACTGTAATCCCTCTTTAATAAAAGAGACATATTTCTTTGATTTGCAAAGTATCTGTAAAAAAGGATTTGTGGTCGATTTTAAGTTTGAATGATCTCATATCGTTATATTTGGGTCGAACTTGAGAGGAAATGGGATTGTTAACAATGGTCAAAAGGGAACCTTTGTTTGGAGCAGGGTTGGAGTCAGTGTGTATGTGAAGGAGAGCCCCTGAGGGTGTGTGTGGGGGGGGGTCATCATCAGGGAGGAGGTGGGATCTGTACCCCCAGGAGCTCATATGCGAAGATGTTCCAGAAGATGGCGAAGAGGAGGAAGGTGATGAAGGAGAAGACGATGACCCACCAGGAGCACTGTTTCTGCAGACTCTCCTCGTAGCTGCGCAGGATCAACAGCCCCATGCTGATCCCGACCACGGCCCCCGACAGGTGTGCCATGAAGCTGGGCTGGGGCCCTGAGGACGGCAGCGGCGGTGAGAAGCGGAGCCAGACTGCACGACCCACCTCTGAACTCACTGAGAAGGAAAGAAGAGACAGAAAAGACAGAATCAGTGTAGAGAAATCTCTTCAGTATCTGCTCATGACAGGAGCTGTGGGGAACTCAGGCCAGGGTAGGATCCTGTTAGCAACTTAAAGGAACTCATACACTTATTTGCTTCATGGAGGATAGTGAGACGACACCACTGATGCCGTGTACTGTAATTATGTGGCTCAGGTAGAGCAGGTCATTCACTTATCAGAAGGTCGGTGGTTTGATTCCATGGTCAATCCACGGTCGAAGTATGATTGGACAAGACGCAGAATCCCAAACTGCCCCTGATGGCGGTTCCATCATTGTGTGAATTTATGTGTGTGAATGGGTGGATGTGCCTTGTAGTGTTTTGATCAGTTGTTTAGACTAGGAAAGTGCGAAATGCCATCCATTCACCCTTTACAGCCAGCAGCTAGTTGTCCAAGATTGCTTTTAGCAATGAAAAGTGCTCAAACGTATCATTATTATTATTATTATTAGATCAGGTTACATTTGGACTGAGCCAGACTAAAGGTTTACCCCTTATTCCAGTCTCTGTGCCGAGCTAAGATAAGCAAATGGTGTCCGTTTTCGCTATACTTTACTTAAGATCTTAATAACTTTAATAACTTTCCCTCTCATAAAGAACAGATCTGAGTTGACTTCATGTGACTGTGTTTTATGTGCTTCTGCAGCCACAGAAATGTGACTGGGGGATTGAAATGTATCTTTGCTCCAAAAAACTGCTTCCAAATGTTGTACGCAATCTCCTTAGCTCAATAAATACTCATCATTGAAAACATAAAACCAGAGCAAATGCTAATCTAGTCTTCACAGTGGCGCAGAGAAAGGACGTGTCATATCTTATTTTGAAAAGTTGTTTGTACGACAAAGGGAGTAGATGCAACAGAGAGATATTCCTGCAGAGACACTCTGCTCTCTCAGTTCGGGGGCGGCAGGCTCGGGACAGATGGAGGGAACATATTGCTCACTAATGAATGTGACAGTGAATCGGTCCTCATGTGGAGAAAACGGACAAGTAATGTGACTCAAAGGCTTCAAAAACGATTCAACATGTCCAATCAGGGGAACCTCTCACTCTGAGCCATTTATTACGATAACCTACAAAGCATGTCTGTAGCTCAGCTTTCAGAGGTTTTTAAACCCCACTCAGATGATAAATACTCTGTTGTTACGTTGAACTGTGAACAGGTGTGCGCTTTTAAAGATGAAACTATAAATCCATCAGGCAGGAGGAGGAGCTCAGCGAGTAAATATGGAGGACTTACTGCAAACGAGAGCCAGGATCATGCGCAGCAGCTTGTAAGGACAGCGCATCCCGGCCCAGTTCTGCAACACAAGGCAAAAGTGTCTCGTCAGCGCAAACAATCATGACACAAACAATCATTACATATATAAGTATATTAACGGCCTGGCAAGAAGCACCTCGCTCTCTATCTGCTGGACATATTTAGACAAGAAAAAAACACAATCCATATCCATAAGAGAGAGGAGGCTGCACTTACACAAGTCAGAGACACGATTATACACCTGACTGCTCTCCACTTACTGATTCCAGCCCGGTGGCACTCTATTAATTAGGGCTAAGATCATTCAACAGAAGGGGAGAATGGGCCAATAAATAGCCCGTGTGATTCTTCAGGGAAAAAAGAACAATGGCATCCTGAGTTAAAATAACACACATACTGGCCAGGATGAATAATTGCACCAGTCACATCCCTCTTGAAGTTCCTGCCTGTGGGACTAGGACCCAGCGCCAGTGTTTGTAATCTCTCCTTGAAGCAGAAAAGGAAATAGTGGATGCCATGCAAAATTCAAGAGAAATGTATTAATAAAACCTGCTTTGACCATAAGCTTAAAACAGGCAAGAAGTGGCCGTGCTCCTGATGTCACAGTATTTCTTCAAATAAATGATTAATTCCATGGAAGGGGAGAGGACAGCAACACTAGTGCAGAGGAGGAGGTCTGACGTGATGCTGCTGCTCTCGGATGGGAGGCAATTCGCTCTGACGTGCCTCAAAACTCACAGGAGGAGAAGGGCAAGCTGTAACCGGAGGACAGCCAATCCATTTTTGTCTGTTACAGATCTCGTTATCACACTGCTGAAGGAGTCTGCTGTGTGTGTGTGTGTGTGTGTGTGTGTGTGTGTGTGTGTGTGTGTGTGTGTGTGAGGTGCGGAAGATCACTGAGGACACAACTGTACAAAACTCAAAAAGGAAGGGCTCATTTCTCTTTAAAGATGTCAACAACAATGAAGTGAAAGATTTAGGCGTAATGTTCAAAGTTAGCTTGTGCACTACATGGTTTCCCCGTTGCATTCTGACAATGTCTCTGGAGCTGTATGACTTCCAGAGAGTCACGTCCACTGCAGGGCTTGAAACCTCACCGAACCAGAAAATGTCTTCGGAGCCAACCGCATGATGATGGATGTTTTGCAGATGGCCATGAATTTACTGGGTCATGACTGGACGAGGTTTGAAGATTTCCCTAAAAAACAAACTCAAAAACTCATCAATGTGGAACTAAGACATGCCTTGAAGAGCGTAACACAGTTACAGTTTTTACAGTTACAGTCTTTACTCTGAGCCCGACATCGCCCTTTGATTTGTATCCCTGCTGGCATATCCGCCGCAGTGAGCAGTAACATTAGTTAAAGTGATTCGTCAGATGTAACACTGCCTCGAGAGATGGACAGAATGTGGAAGGCATTTCACATAGAAACCCTGGGACAGAAACACACACAGTATCTAGGGGGTTCAAGGCAAATACACACAGTCTTAATAATTAATAAAAGAGTCTGAAATGCCAGTTCACATGAGATTTATCGAGGAAAAAAGAAAAAGATTCGGCATATATGAGAAACTGGGAGAAAGTCCTTGGGGTTCTGCTGCTCATCAACAAGCATGAGCAACCATGAGCAACCATGAGCACCTTCTCCACTTAGCCGATGACTAGATATGAGGTGACAATGTGTCTGGAATATTCGGTGGCGTCGTTTCAAAAACTGCTGGGCGTTGAAAAGTATTTAACACACTGACATGATCCTACTGCAGCTAGAAATAAACTTTAACATCTGATGGGGAGAAAAAAACACACAACTAAGTAGACGAGAGTAAAGCCTCGGATGTTGGGGGGGGTTGGTGAGGTGGTCCCTGTCATTCCTGCTCGCACACTGTGTACGGCTCTGACATTTCATGTCCATTGAAAAGAGTTTTTGGACGACACAATGGAGGCAATGATGATAGTGGCAGTTACCATGACAACGTTGGCCAGATGCGCTGAGCACAGAGCGTAGACCCCGCCGGAGCCTCCCACCACTGGAGCACGCATGTCTGTGATGGACACCGTCAGAGAGCCTGTAGAGAGAGAGAGAGAGATGTTAGGATTGTAGCTGTAAAACAGAGGGAGAGCATGCAATACAGAGAGAAAAGTGAGAGTGAGTGAGTGTGTGTGTGTGTGTGTGTGTGTGTGTGTGTGTGTGTGTGTGTGTGTGTGTGTGTGAGGGATTGTTAGAAAGGACAGCATTTTAGAGCAGAGGGGGAAGAAACAAAGGCAGAGTCAGATTACTCATCACGCAGCAGCACAAGTCACCTTCCTCTGAGCTCTTTTCTAAAAATCACAGGGGCTGTACATCAGCTGACCTTCACATGTCCTTTTATCCTACATACATGACACACACTCTCAAACACAACACACACACACACACACACACACACACACACACACACACACACACACACACACACACACGTCTGTGATGTAAACGGTCAGCTAAAACTGCAGCTGAGTAAAGATATTGAAATGGAAAAGAACTGATACACTAGACACAGTCTTCCTCTTCCTCTTGCTAAAGAGGATCATTTCCTAAGTGTGCTCTGTCTAAATTGCCTCGGGTTATATTTTTGAGCGAAGTCTAATCTGGGACAGAAGCCAAATGTTCTGTTTAAACAGATAATTATAATATGAAAAGTAAAGTGGTGGTCAGGCAGTGGCATATGAATTAACATTATGACAGGCATTAGGATGTAGAGTGATTGAGTAGTCACAGTATGACTACATACAATAGCCCGCTGTAGTTTACCAGAAAGCTGTACTGTTAAAAAATATTTGATACTATTAATACTGTATATGAACAATAAGACATTTTCAAACGATTATTTGGCCCTGAAACCATCACTTTTGTGGTGTGAGCAGTTTAAGGCTCTGCACACATATTTTTACTAACTCAAGTCCAGTTGAGGCTGTGTAGAGTTTAAAATTATGCAAAAAACTCAAAAGTCTATATCAACTAACATAACAATAACTATTATAACAAGCTACGACAATGATATTGTTATAAACCTTAATGCCCAATGCAGGTGCAATAAAAGAAGACGAGTGTCGTCAGTGCTTGTTCCACATTAGTGATATCAAATACTTTTATACAAACACAGACTTTAAAATTTTATTTGAGAAAAAGTCTATTTGAAACACAACATGTATATTAAGTTATAATAATATTAACACACAAGGCCACTATGCAATAATAAATCCCTTTTTATTCATGACCTTCTCTTGTGTATTGATATGTATGAATATTGACTGTAGACTCCTCTCCTCTTATTTTAAAAGAATGACAACAAAAGAATATGGATTACTTTGACATTTTTGGAAGTACACTTCTTATTTGCTCATTTCTTATTTACTTACTGTAACAAAAGAAGGAAAGACTGGAAACAGGGGTGAAAAAGTGTGAAAACACCCATCAGGTATTTCAGACTACATTGTTTCTATGCTATCATTGAGTTTACTGGACAGATATGAGAGCGGTATCAACCTTTTTCATTTAGCTTTCATTTAGCGGTAAAGGGAACACAGGTTTCATAATGTCAAACTATTGCTTATGTGTTTTAGTATCTGACTCAACTGTCGACGCACTGGGAGTATTGCAGCGACATGTGTTTAAAGGTGTATAGATATGATCATAGATGCAGTACTCTCGCCGCTGCATTAAACAAACCACTGACACTGTGAAGTAGGACAGACTTCCAAGCAGGAGAAATCACAGTGGCAGTTTCTGGCGAGTACGGCGTCAGCCACTGTTAATTATGCAAATGAGCTGATAAGGGAATTGGAGAGGGCTGATAAAACAAAACAGCCACTTTTTAATCACAGCTGGAGTTCTGATGTCAGATCTATAATGCAGCGACTTCAGCGACAGTTGTAGTCTGTGTGTATGTGGGTCTGCACGGAGTAAGCAGCGTCTCAAAGAATGCCTTGTCAGCCCGTGGTGACAGTGACGATCATGGGAAGACAGATGGTAATCAGAGCATTCATCTCTCCTCGCCCCGACAGCTACGCTGCGATTTTAACGTGGATTTATGGGGCATATCAAGGTTGTAGCTTCAGCTAAAGACTTCAGGAGATTCACAGTGTCCCATTTCTTGTGGTTCCACAAAATTGCAATTACCCGGTTGTGGCGTACAGTATATGGCCTCTGATGTCTTCAAAGTAAAGGGGGGGGGGGGGGGGGGGGGGGGGGGGAAATGAATTGGAGCAACCTCTGCAGCATCAACATCCGAGTTTCTCTTTGAGACTCCACAACATTTCCCCAGTTAATTCTATTAGTTCAATGCATTAGAGTAGGAAGATACATTGATGAAATATTAATAGAATGATATGAGAGCTATCATCTGGGGGTTTTAGTCTTTTATTGGGCTTAAAGATTCAGTCAAATTAAGTGGTACAGTTAGCAGTGTGATATAAACATGAACCACCTTTTTTTCTTTTCTTCTAAGAGACCACATTTCACATTTTCACTGCCAGTGACCCCCTTCGCATTACACATAAGCTGTTTTCAGAAATGAACACCGTAAAATGTCCGTAAAAATTGGGTGTGGACATTTTCTGGAGTTTGCCTTTCACATATGAGGAGCACAGCAGGAGATTGTGCAGCTCAGACACATTCACAACGGCAGGAACATTTCCGGAACACGAGTCGAGGCGACTTTTGGTTCCTGGGTAGACCTCCCACTAGCTTGCCGTAAATCTTTTTCCTGCTGTATTCTCACATCATGGTTCCAGAAAATGTCCGCAGTAACATTAGTAGACATTTCAGCAACAGCCCCTCCGGAAGTTTCAGGAAAATGTCCGGACTACGGTGCATGTCTAAAAAGCAGCATGTCAAAACATATCGGTTAAATCAGCTTCTACTAGTAGTGAAGTTTGGATACTAAAACGATAATTAACAGCAGCCCAGACAACCTCTTCATAGGAGACACTTGTCAGGGATGTGACACCACCATCTGTGGGTGAGGAAGAGAAGACAACTGGAGACCTCAGGATCAGAGGAAGACACGAGCTCCACAGGGAGGATACAAACTGCTCTCTCCTCCTGCTCGCTCCGCTTTGGTGAGAGGCTCCAAAATACGGTATGAATATTAAACAGACCTGTCATGTGGGGGCCCCCTGAGTCGGGGGATTTGAGATTTAGGATTCTCGCACTCAGCAGTGAGGTGTGCGATTATTTCGGTGCTGAGCTGACACATTCCATCTCATGCAAAGATTATTTATTGTCGCCGTCCTGAAGTCATCGTCAACATCCTCAAATCCCTTTGTGAGCCTGCAACAATCACAAGTGCACTGCAGTGTAGACATGAAATATGATGTACTTTGTATATGAGTGTAGGTCAACTACATACTTACTAGTCTACTACTTATATTACAGCAGTATAATCCCCAATGCAGCTCAGAGAACTGAGTGGCTCTGTCAAACCAGACTTGCTCCACCATTACCGTTACTCCAGGCAGGCCGTAAGTTTTGGGTCAACTTTATATTTTTCAGTTTCTCTGGGACAAGGTGCAGACAAGGGATGGTAAGCTGATCCAAGGCCAGAGTTTCCCAGCGCCTGAGGCTGCGTAGCTCTGTAGCTGCTCCAGTGGACGCTGCGCCGGAGCACAGTGAACGCTGCAATAAATAAAAAATATACATCTTCTAATCCTCGGAAAATATGGCAAAATCGCGACGCTGCACAAACACTGACAAACACGATACTCTTCACTGTCTGCTTTGTTGGGTCTGTATACTTGATTCACTCTCAGCTTGTATAACTGAGCCTGTTGACAGTCATTCAAGTGTCCTTGGAGAAATGTGACTGTGTGTATTTAAGGATCAGATTTGAAATTAGGGCAACATATGGATGGGTGAATATATTAGATCATCTTAGGCGATGCTTTCCATCAATAATTCAGGTGCATGTATTGATTTCTCTGATGCATATCTTTATTCCCATAACTTAAGTTTTAAATTTGTATTGATGCATTCATTGTTTGATGTAAAAAAAGGGGGCAAAACATCGCCAAAAGGTTTGAAAGTTATGAGCTGTTAACACAACATTGACATCTCAGTTTATAAAGTAGACAGGGTGAACATTTTCACAGCTGACTATTAACACCACTCTATCTAGCTGACACGGGAACCTTAGCATTCATTTGGAGAAGTGCTTCAGGCGACCCAATGAAGGAAAATCCAATAATGACTCTCTTCTAGTTCTCTTTGGTTTTCATCACCTTCGGAAGGATCTATTTGGTCACTAACTTAGTTTTTTCTACTGTTTGGTGCAGGTCAGGTAGGGTTTTTCTTTTATAATACTGTGTTCAAATCATTCAATCATATTCAATCAGAGCAGGAGGAGAGTTACTTGTTGGTGAATGCTGGTTTAAGCTATTTCGGATGTTGGATTGTTGGAGAAATCTGGTTTTGGTGGTTTGAGTCTAGCGATGATGAATTTGGGACTTTGACCAGCCTTTAATCAGCACCATGGACAGCAGCCGGACTTCGGCAGGGAGTTGCATGGGAAGTCTCTCCATAGTGATATAGCAATGGTCTGCTTTGCGATTGTCTGGAGTGGTTGTGTATACCTGTGCATGTGATGCATGTTTGAGGCAAGGGGGGGAGGGGCAAGAAAAAATAATAGTACTGGGCACAATCACAATTATGTTTACGCTGTTGAGTGGATCTATCAGAGTTTCTTCACCAAAAATATGTCATCAGCATCTGTAAACAAAGCTGCAGGAGGTAAAAACCAAAAACCGCGACCTGAGAGCTGCTATAAAGCTCCGTCAAGCTCTGGGGAACTGCGGAGTCTGGTGATAATTCTCTGTGGGTTCATCAGTGCAAGTGACCGTTTCACATTACACACAGTCTCTAACTCATTATCAATATAAAAATATTGATTACAGGACCTTCAAGGCACAGAGGCCAATCTAAAAGCATGTCTAGTTCTCAAAGAAACTCGGTAGATATTTATCACCTAGCCATTCATTCAAAAAGATGTCTGACAGAAGGTTTTGGGAAACTAAATGATGTCAGGGAACATTAACACACATGAGTTTCATTTCTCGGTTGGTCAGTCTATATTTTGCTCAGGAATAGACGGTTAAAGGACAATGAATGTTGATTTATAAAGATGATTCAGTTGGTTGATTGGGTACAAGGAAACTGACAACTCTGCCTTTATTCTTTTCTTTAGCCACTTGGTATAAGCTATGAGACAAACCAAACCACCATTAGGTATTTTGTCATGTTTCATTGTGAAAGAATTTGGAAGACTTGTATTTTTGTTGAGACCATTAGGATTATCATTTTGCAACTGTCTGTTCTTATAAAAGGGTAAAAACTTACATTGGAAAACCAGAGGACAGGTAACATGTTGCCCTGCTACAGCAGGTCTGTTGCCCTTTAGTCTCACGTCGCTCTATTTGTACACACTCGCCTCAGAAGACGTCTCTTCTATGCATCAAATCTTGTGGCCCCACCACATAGATGTGCTGCAGTCAGCACTCCTCTGGTCACAGGGCCTCTGTTGGCTAATAAACTGGGGAAGTGCCTGATCAGATTTATTCACTATGCTCAAATAAGAGCAGACGGACACTGATGGAAAAAGTGTGTGTGTGGGTGCATGAGTTACGGTGAGAAGACACACTACACAGCTGCAGTCATGCAATCAGAACAGGGACTCTTTTCCCGTGTGCTTCCTTCTTTTTTCAGGGCTTGAGTTATAAATTAACTCAATAATTAAATTAAGAGCTGTTTAATTCCACCTTCGCTTTCTGAATGAAACATATTCATATCAGCAAGCAACCAGTCAGACTCTATAATAATAATTATCCTGATAATAATGTTTTTCTGATTATAATATTTTGTCACACAAATGTGCAATGTTCACATGACTTCATAATTATGTTGCCCTGTGTTGCAGTGCGAATACATTCATTCTATTATCAACCAATTCATGATTTGGTCAACTATATGTGAAATGATTGTGAAAAATGTAAATTTAAACCCTGAATGATGCCAGATTTTTGACACAGATATTGATATTTGAGAGTTGGCTGACTCATACATATATAAATTAACATCTTTAAGTAAAGTAATTCTAACAGCAACCTGTAGAAATGTACACTTAATATTTTTGCTAATGAATAACATAATAAATGACTTCAATTATTCATTAGTTATCAGAATAAAGTCAATGTAACTCAATCATTACACGTTACAGTACCTGCAACGTGCTGGATTGTTTAATCATGAAGAGTGGATAATATTTGATTTTGGAAAGCATTGTACCTTGGTTTATGAGCCGACACAGTTTCGGAGGTGACTGGAGTAAAAAAGGAAATGTCTTAGTGACTTGACTAGATGTAGACCATCTGTCACAAGGTCTTTTGTCTACTTTACAGTCCATTTGAAAAGCTCATTGCTTCAAATGTCATTTGAAGCCCCATCTCAACTATAATAGTGCTGTCAGACTATTAAAGATATTTTCCACCTGGGAAAGAGATAGACACCTCTGTGTCATCCAGGCAGAAAGGGAAAAGGGAAAATATCCCCTCTACTCTCATCCAATGTAGCATCTCCATCCATCTCCTTGTGTGTGTGTGTTTGAGTGTGGCTGGGAGGGGATGAAAACCATCACATGATGTAAAGGGAACGACGGAGTCTGCAAACTTTTACTTGTCAGTGTTGTCGAGCTGTGGAGGAGCATCAAAAACTGTCAGCATCCTCAAAGGGACAAAACGCTACACCTGTGCTCCTGCATGGGAGTCGAAGCAGAACAGACAAACTTGGCTCCAAAGTTCGAAACACAACATCAGTCAGGACTTCTCTTGTCTGCACATATGGAAATGCAAAAAGGAAATGAAACACAACAAGAACAACAACAACAAAGACGACAGCAACAACACAATTCCAGTGCAGTTGATGCCAAGCTCTGGTCTGGAAGAAGGGATACACGGTAATTCATCAACTTCACAGTGTTCCAGCATGGCCACTGCAAACACATCTTGCCCTCGGTTTCCGTAGAGACTGATTCCATTTACTCTTTCTGTGTTCTTCCCTGTCCAAATGTGCCACATGGGGAAAAATATGATAATACTGATGTTACCCCAGAGTCCAGGGGGCATCAGGAAAAATCAATACTCTCCATAAGTCACATCCTCAGAGCTGCTGAGAGGAAACTGCTCAGCACAGCACCACCAATCAGGGAAAAGTATAATCATATCTCATCTTGGTGTGTGTGTGTGTGTGTGTGTGTGTGTGTGTGTCTGTGTGTGTGTGTGTGTGTGTGTATGTGTGTCTGTGAGCGTGTATGTGTGTCTGTGTTTGCGTGAAGCAGAGGGACAAAATCTAGAGATTTGTGAAAGCATACAGACAGTGAGAGTGTATTGTTAATGCTGTGAGAAGAGCTCCAATTTCGAAAAAATAAATTCTTGTCACGAACAAAGCGGTTATCACTCACGCCTGTTTTTCAGTGAACAGGCACAATTGCTGACCTTGGGCGGAAATGACTCAAATTCTTCCAACATCCTGATGAAAAAAGTGCAGGAAATCACCTCCTTCGCTCAAGGTTAATAGGCCACAGTGATGGCTACAGGGAGCGTGATGTGCTTCTTCATCACAGAAACCCTGAAACCATCAACCGAACGGAATATAAACTGAGCAGAGAAATCGCCTCCTCTCTGACTCTAACAAATATTCCTGTCCTGGATTGGCTGCGCACAGTAGAAGCAAATAAACGCCCGCAAACACAGCGGGCTCGCTCCACATGAATGAGATGCCTTCAATGAGACTGCATTTCTGTCGAAATATCCTTCATCATGGGTGTTTTTTATCAGCGGGGCTGCATGGGGTGTTTTCAGAGGAAGTGGGCTCAGTGTCACCCAGGAAGGGTTAACTGTGGGGTGAGATTGGGTGGTTGGGTATTACCATAATCACGCTGGCAGGCTCTGCAACGCACCAAGGTCACCCTGCCTCCTCAGTGCTCAGTTCAGCTCAGCACCAGGGGAGTACATTAGAAACACAGAACCAGCCGCTTTCAGCGTTGTGCGCAACACAAAGGTCCGTGCCCGTAAAGCGGCCTGCAGCTAAGTTTGGTTAAAAAACACAGAAATGTGCCCTTGTACACTGACAATGATGCTCGGTCACAGTCGCACTCTCAACCAACGGGCCTTCAAAGTAACAGCATGGGACATAATCGTGATTCAGCTGACAATGGCGACACAGAGACGACTCCACATCCCAGGTTCACCTCCAGCCAGCCAAACCAGAGTGTTGTTAAACATCTCCACACCAGTGCTTCGAGTGAGTCAGAGCACAGCGTCAGTGCCAGAGGCCGTGTCACATCCCTCTGGCACTGAGAGTGATGTACACAATCTGACACTTCTCTCTCTTTCCATGTTTTTTTTTTTTTTATCTCCATCTCTACCTCATTAACAGAGTTTGGTTGCTGATGCAGCTGATGCATTGTGAAGGTGTGGCAGCGTCGGTTTATCTGATTCTACTCTGCTCCAAGAAAAACTCCCATTCTACAAAAAGTCCCATCGTCTTAGGTAACTTTCTTGAGGACCATGTGAATCAAAATGTTTACATCTCAGTTGTGCATTGGATCAGATCTAAAAGCCTTTTTGTAAAGGTCGTTCAATGTTCGTATCAATGATGTATACAAATGTGCAGTTCTTCTATTGATGGCGTCTTTCAGGTTTTCAAGTTCCTCACAAAGATGTATTGTTTCGAACTAATAGGTTTCAATAAGAAATTAAAAATGTTGTTGACAAAAATATATTTTTCTCAACATCCACTTAGAAGCTAGTTTTCAACTGAATTTTAACCAAGGAGAAACTGAGGAAGAATGTCAAATGTGTTGAAAGCTCTGGAAAAACTAAATCTGCATTTCAAACCATAGTGCCATACTTCTTATTACATTATATGGTTAAATTATCAGTTGTATTATTAATTAACAAACACTATTTAATCAACAAATAACAGTGCCTCAAGCCTAGGAAGTCAATCTGTTACCAAACTAGAAATCCATCAAGGTAAAGCTCATGTTTGTTTATTTTAATAACTCAGATGAATTGATTGACTTTGATCTTGTAGATTCACTCCCAACGCCGTGCTCGTGAGATCTCAGTACAACAGTTTCACTTAGTAAAAATCAAATATCAACAAAATGGATGATGGACAAAATCTCTCTCAGCGATGCACCAGGTCCTCTATTCACTGGCAGCAGATATAATCATATTTTCCCTGCATTAATATACTCAGTGTGATTTTTTTTTCTTTTAAAGCATTCACTTATATAACAGAAATGTGGAAACCATTAAGAAACTATTTTTTTTTATTGTGAGAGAAAGAAGAAACAATAAAGCTCACTGAATTGAATTGAAGAAACAATCATCAGGCTAATTTAAAGGCAACAATAAAGTGAGTCTCTTAATCGCAATAGAAAGCTGACTATGCCGCCGTCCTACCTGGTACCGGAACAACATTAATCAGTGGCTGAAGAATTAAACATTACATGCGACTCGACGTGGGGCTTTAGAGTAATGACAACATCAACTGGCTGGTAACAATGAGGCCACAGTGACATGCAGTCATTTATCACATTTCCATTAGAGTTTCCCAACGGGCCACAAATGACATCAGGCCCACATGTCTCTTCCTCCTCTCGCCTGAGAACAACGATGAGCAGTGTGATCTGGCGTCATTACAGTAAACAGTATATTCTGTTACCAGGCTCATGGTTACAAAGAGGAGGGGGAAAAAAAATCCTCATGCATGATTCAAACCATACGCTCAGTTACACTTCAGTTACTCAGATGTTACGAGGAGTTTTTTAAATCTTCATTCATCCAGGGACAGTGGAGGAAGAAGTATTCAAACTGTTTACTCAAGTAGCAATACCACACTGTTCCCTAGTACTGCATTCAAATGTATGGTTTGAAGAGCAGCAGCAACTAAACTGAAACAACAGGTAAAAGAATAAGTTGATTAAATCCCATAATGTTAATCTGCTGGTGAGGGTTAAATGCCTTGCTCAGCGGCACCACAGTGGAGATAGAGGGAGATTTAAGTACATTTCTGTGAAACCCCGTTTAGTCAGAAAGGACTGATGACTGGAAACAAGTTGAGTCTGTTTTTGAAGACTGACCAAAATTTACAGCAGCTATATTTTAAGCGTCATCTTTTACTTCTACTTGTGTCATAATATTTATTTTCCTTTCATTATTTGTGTATATGCATCTTTATTGCTTTTTAAATGTATTCCATGTATGCTTGTTTTTACAAAACGCCAATCTGGGGACAAGCATTGCAAATGATACGAAGATGATTTGTGGCATTATCCTGCTCAGAGTAAAAAAACTGTTGTATGCAAACATTTGGGCAAAATTACAGAAATAAAAATCCCTTTGCAACAAACAGACATTAAAAAAGAATCACTCTTTTCGCCCATTCTTCCAGCAGATCACTTCAAGTTAAATCAAGCTATTTTAAGACTTGCATGCACAGCGTGTCTAACATCTGGCCACAGTTTTTCAGTGATGTTCAGGCAGAGGCCATTCCAAAAGCTCGTTCTTGGTGGATTTTGAGGTTTGCTTTGGCTCATTGTCCTGTTGTAGGAGCCAACCTCTTATCACTTTCACTTTCGTGACTGACCGCAAGACACTGCTTCACAACACTCCACGATCCTTTTCATCAAAGGCTGCTCCATTTTCCCATCAAAACAAATCTTTGATGATTGCGGTCAAAATCTTCATCTGTCCACAACGTTTGTGGGCAAAAAGGCTTATCTTTAACTTTACATTCTTCAGATATTGCCTTTAGTGATGCGGTCACAGGTCACAGTTTCCCTCTGATGATGCTTCGATCCATTCAGTGTTTCTCTGCTTTGTAGAAGCTTCCTTTTCAGATCCATCATTTCAAGAGTTAGTTGTGTAAAAGGAGTTACCACGACGCTTGAAGAGTCAGGGAATTCATCAGCTCTGAAAGTCTCAACAGCCGACAAATCCCAATGACAATCCTACACAAGTCCTAATGAGTCAGCTAAGACCTAAGGTTAAGGTTAATGAAGTTATTCTATTCTACAAGAAGAGAGGTGCCCAGACTTTTTGCACATGCCATAAATACTGTTTGATTCAAAAAAGAAATAATCAACATACATTTCCCAGCTTGGGATCAATAAAGTACATATCTATCTATCTATCTATCTATCTATCTATCAATCTAAAAAGTAAAAGTGCATTTGAGGAAAGGCTCATTTTTAACGTCTGTCTTCTGCAGGACTTGCATTCACTGCCTTTAACTTCAAAAATCAACAAATACCTAGTTTGCTCTAACTTTTGCATACAACTGTATGTCGTCATTCAAATAACCAATTAATAAATACATAAAATACAACAAATCTGTTGAGGAATTTCAGTATTCTCTCCTTCTGAGTAACTATAAAGAGTTTTCTCAGGCACCAAGCAAGGGCATCTTATCTATGGCAGGTCGAGACAGCAGGTGCATAGCGGAAGGTCGTCTCGAGGTGTCATAGTGGCGGTGAGATGGCGACATTATTCTGCTAAAGACAACTACAGAGACCGGAGACAGGCAGATTATCTTGGGGCTCCATACACTGACCACCCTGTTGAAAATCAGACTGGTCAAAGTGAAAGTTTTGCCCCAGGCAGGCGGGAAAGTGGAGTGGAGGTTTAAATAAATCATAGCAGAGAATGACGACACTAAAATCTCATCATCACACTAATGCTGTATCTGAGTTGAAGAGGACAGACTCAAGCTCACTGGAGGATGTGGACTGTCTCAAATGTGAGGTGTTAGAGGAGACAGACGCCCCGCGGCTCACAAGGGGGCTACGAGGAAAATCATGGTGTTCTGGCAAACTGTTGATGTCCTGAAGCACATGAAGAAGCTGAAGGAGTTGTTGGCCGGAGGGAAGCCGGATCAGAGGAGAACGAGGGGGGGGGGAGACAAACAAATCCCTGCTGCTCCCTCTTTAATGTGGAGCTGGGCTGAAATGTTGAACATGACTCAACATTTTACATTCATGTCGTCAACATAGTCTGAAATTCTGACTGATACTGTTCTTATTATGAAATTTGAGTGCAGTTCTTCAGCCACCGTCACAACGGAGCCATGAAGGATTACTGAGTGGATGCAAAATGAGTAAGGACACGGTCCAGGCTCTGCATGAACAGCACTGTTGCACTGTCGGAGAATAATAACACAATTGTTCCTTTTGTCAGCACACATCCAAGGACAAGATGTGCAGCGTCATGCTTTCTTTTCAGAGGCTGCACTACATTATTGGAGCAGTGCAGTGGAGTGGAGATCATGCAGTATCCAAGATTTACAGATGAATATAACACAATCTGACCTAATCGGATTAAAGCCTTCTACTGTCTTTTCTCTCAAATCGCAAACGTAATATTTTAAAGATAGTGAATGCAGAGATGCATGTTGACGCCGTGTGAGATGTGTATATCCTACTTTCACAGTATTTGAGGCCTCGTCAAAAAGAAATATTTCTTTGAGCTTTGAGAACAAGCCCTGCGGTGCAGAAATTCTTGCAGTGTGTTAAGTAACACACGGAAAGACACAATACCATTGCTCCATGAACGCACCCAGCGAATGCTGCTGTAATATGTGAAAGCCCTGCTCCCCCGACAGAAATAATAAGCAACATGCGTGCAAGAGCAGATATGGCAAGCGCTGACATGATTGAAATCATGAACCACAAAAAAAGAAAAGACTGCATGACTATAACCCTGAGACAGCCATGGGCAACAAAAAGGGGATGGAGGGAAAAAAAAAGAAATCAAGAATTTTACTGAGTAATCTAACATCCACAAGGATTCGAGTTTGCATCTATCTATGCCGAAATTCGTATTTCTTTCCCAGTATGGTTTGCTCCCCCCGAAGAAATTTAAACAAAAAAAAAGTGTGCAACTGTAAAAATTAAGCACGAGCCAAACAATAAACAACTACAGCTACTGTATGCTAAGATTTGATAATTAGCACGAAACACAACGTATTCCAACAGTTCCAACATGTACTCGAACGATTCTTGCGTAATAAAAGGGTCAGTTGGGTAATAAAAGGGTCAGTTAAATGAATGTAATGTAATGTAGTGTAAATCACATGGAAACCATGTAGTCCTTTTAATTCATGGCCTTCCACAGATGAGAAGTAGTATAATTATAAGACTTGTGCCAAACGAAGTCCTCAAAAATTCCACTTTGTACAACTGAAATTATGCAATTATTTTGAAAAAATTGCAAACACTTGTCACAAGTGTTCGTCATGGACTTGCAAAAAATCTGGAGGAAATGCCAACAGGAGAAAGGTTCGTCGCTGTTACATTCAACAGCCCCATCCTCACCGTCTTTTAAAAAACCTGCCGTGCCCAAAGCCGGGGCCTCGAACCTGAAACCCCTCACGCAGCCTCCTCCAAAACGCCAGAGACAGAATTACACAAAGAGTCCCAGTGCATTTCCCAACCCACTCACTAGTGGACCACTCACCAATAGATCACAACATTTTGTGCCAGCAGAGCTCCAGTTTCAACGGCACCAAGAAGAATCAGGGGGTGAAATTATTGTGCTGCTAAAAGTCGTCCATCATCCTGTGGTTCCCGGACAGCTCTTCCTCACTGTTTGGCTGATTTCTACTTCTCCTCATTTGTCAGACTGAGGAGCTGGAACTCTAAAGTGTTGCCTCAAAGGTTCGTGATCAGTGTGCAAACTATACCAGGAGGTTCAGAGAAGCAACAAAAAATTTCCCCAATTCTTTATGGTCAGAAATGATTGATACAACATTTATAAAGCTCTTCATTTTGTGTATGGTTATAATTGTTACTATCAATGAGAATATACATAGTAAGAAAAAAGATGAAAAGCAGCTACTGCTGCCTGCTGTGCGGCTTTCAGCATCACAGAGGCGTGAAGAGCAACAGGAAGAGAAAGAGAGATGCTGTTTATTTCAGGAATAACAAGAGTGCACTTGATTGCTGATAAAGAGAGAAAGGCCATTTTACTTCCAGTGTGGAATCAACACCTTCGAAATCCTGAGTGCTACTGTTCATACACTAGTTAATCATTTTGGTATTCTATTGTGTATTGATGCAGAAGGTGTAATAGCACGGCATGATCCTTTATGAAGATTCAGAAAAATAGAAATAGATGGTTAAAAGAAATAGATGTTGTATTGTGTTAAAAAGACCAAATTTCAATAGCCATGTTTTCGGGGGAGCTCATGTGTTATTGAGATGGGCCCAAGCTCCCCTGTAGTTGGCGCCCTGATCAAGATGATGATTGAGTTTTTGCAGATTATATCATGTTGAAAGTTAAATGCTTTAAATTTCACATTTTGATTCACACGGCTTCAGACTCCACTTGGACGACAGAAATTCAATTTTTGATCACTCAATCGTAGAAATCCGCAGTTCGACGCCCCGGCTCTGAGTGTACAAATGTCAGCATGCACGATCTCCTCCATGCTCTCTCTCCTCCTTTTTCGATTCGGGCTGCTGCTTAAATCTCCAAACAACATCTCAAACTGCACTTACGCTAATTCCCCAGAGAGAGACCCTGCATTTCTCTCCCACTTCTCGTCCTCTGAGTCCCGCGCTCACTCGCTCGCTCGTTCTCGGGCCATCGTTGCTGAAATAAATCAAAGCTGCAATAATTCATGAGTGCTAACAGTCTTTGGCATATGAGTGTGGGTCTGACTTTCACAGAGAACGAGGAGTTTGGAGCAGCTTTAACCCCATTTCACTACTGTGTGTGCAGAGAGAGGGAAGAGCAAAAATAATTAGATTTTTAGTCACATCAGATCAGGTCGATTAAAATTAATAAATGTAACTACGTATGAATTGTTGCTCTCAACAGTATTCAAATCATGGTTGGCAAGAGTTTTTTTAACGAGATCCTAAACCAAAATGGCTGGTGAAGATGAAAGGGAAAAGAGGTTTATGCAGTAGTGCTGATATGACTTCACCGAATACGCATTAACAGCAGAAACTGCAGTGAGAAACCACATCCGGCAATCAGAACGGATTTAAACTTTCCAATCTCCAAACTGGCTTGGAGGAGGATGAACGTTAATGAGGTTTCTTGTCAACAAGATATGGGTGCTGCAGCCAAACCTCTGGACAACGGGAGTCACTCCGCTACAAACATACAATTTTTGTTTAATAAAGGGTCGGGCCACAAGCCAAAACGATCAAATAGGACACTCAAGGATGCTGACTCGAGAACAAGATGCAAACAGACTCAGTTTCACTGGACCTGCATTTTTTACCCAGCTGTAACCAACAAAACAACAATCAAAGCATTTTTCTGTGTAATAGACTGTATTTACAGTAATAAAAGGGAAAAACAAGTGGGTCAGTGTAGATATATTGCAGACTGGCAATAATACACACAAAGGGCTCAGCAGAGAATAAAAAAGTATTTTCTGTTTGTGTCAGTGTTTCAAAAAGGAAAATCATTGTCCTTAATGTGGATGATATTATCTAAAGATGTCTGGACATGAGCTTTAAATAGAGTAAACACAGCTGTCCTGAAACTAAATTCAGTATCTTGTAAGACATTTTCCATACATTACTTTTACTATACATTGATTTTGAGACACCAGTTACCAAATAAAATGTGTTAGTTTATACTATGGAGTTGTAAATGATTGTCCTCCTTGTGATATGTCAAAAATATTTCCTTCTGTTGCAGAAATCCAGAGATGATCAGAGGGATGTCGAGTCCGTAGTTGCGTCCCATACAGAGCAGCGGATATGGGAAGATGCTGCTGTGTGACACGGCAGGATGTTTTCATCTCGATCTGGAGTAAGACGAGATGGAGGGGCAGAGGGAGGCAAAAAAACAACAACCAAAAAAAGAAAAAACTGCTGAAGAAACATGGAGGAAAACTGTATTGTGAAGATGCAAGCATCAACAAGATGAAAGAGGAACTGAAGATGGAAAGGCACAGAAAGAGCAGAGAGAAAGGAAGAGTGAAAAAAAGAGTGTAAAATGACGGATGCCTTTCAGGTGGAGAGCGAGAACATGGAAAAATAAAGAAAATCCTTTAAGAAAGCACTCAAGGCAAAACAAAGGAGGAGGAAGACCTTGAACAAAGGAAGGCCTTCAAATTAGAAAGGGGAGATATGGCCAGGACTGGAAAGGCCTACTACCGAGAAGAAACAGACTTCCAGAGGACGAGGGATCCAGTTGGAAAAAGAAAACATGAAAAAAGAAAGAGAAAACCTTCATCAAAGAAGATGAGGGCTGTTGATGCTGAAAATAAGGCTATGTTTGACGACAGGGAATCCTTCAAGACAGAAGAAGAAGAAGGAAGCGATGGCTATGATGAGGAAGGCCTCCATTCGAGGAAAAAAGAAGACAAGCAACCAGCGGATGAGAGATGCTTTCCAGTTGGAGAAAGAGAATTTCGAAAAAGAAAGAAATGCCTTCAATAATCTTCTGCCACCAACACTGAATAATACACTGTGTCCGGAGAGGAATGAGCTGAGATGGATAAGAGGGAGACGAAGAAGACGAGGACAGTCTTCATTGAAGAGGAAACAGACATCCAGAGGATGGGGGAGCCAGACATGGTGGTGCAGAGGGAAAATGCATCAGTGAAAGAATAAATACCACTGGCAACTATGGGATGACTCAAAAAGGCCATTACTACCAGGGCTGTCAACATGTCAGACAATTCATCTTTCAGCTTCACTTAACTTTGAGCCTGTTTGGATCAACAAGGCAACTGTAGCTGCAGCAAGAAGCATAAACATCAAAGATGGATAAAGCAATGACGCGTGGAGGTCTCTCCAGCCATTCGAAGCATTCAGTTAAATATGCATACAAATTTGAATATTCATTATTGCACAATGATATTTATTTATACATGCCGACTGTAGACCTCCTCTGTGCTGGCAACAGAACAAATAAAAGCTAAATACCAGACTTCTGTCATGATGTATATGTTGGTTTTGCAGGGTTAGGAAAAAATACATTTTCCATTAGAATTGTAATGACTTTCTAATTCATAATAAACCTCCAGGAGCAGAGTTCTAACTTTCTTTATTCATTCAAAAATAAAAGATTACTACTGAAACAGCGATTCAGTCTGTTAAAGTTAAGGAAGGTTGAAATGTTAAGACTAAGGTTCAGTGAATGTACAATGCATTTCTACCAGTATTCAGAGATGTCATAATGATGAATTAAAGTGTCCACAGTAGTTATTTAATATTTTGCTGTGAGCGAAAATAACAAATTTACTTTCCTGCCTGAAAATTCTTGTTCTTGGTCATAAGATCCAGAGGACCCTATCTCTTCTAGCCGACACAAAGAGGCACCACACTGACCAGCGCTGTTGTCATTTTCCTGTACAGGAAACGTTGTTTGAATTAGCAAATGCACTTGTGCCCATGAGCATGTTGTTCATAAAATTAAGTTGTGATCGGGCACATTGTGTGGTCGACAAGCTAATGACACATTATCTATATAATAATATGCGTCTACATAGGTGGGTGTGTGTCGCTCGTACGCTGTGATTGTTACACCCACAGAAAGTCTGCTAGTGCGCAGTGTACTCACTACCTGGCAAACCCTGCCGTTATAATAGCAATCCTGCAGGATGCCGGCACACCTGGTTTTTAAAGGGAATGGGAGAGGGCAATCTGGTCGGTTTATTGCCTGTTAAGCCCAAAACACACACGATTGATTAAGAGGCGAAGTACAACCCATGTGAACCATGCGCCCCGTGTGGCAACCTCATTTTTTCCACCATTAAACTTGCAACGGTGGTTTTGCGCCCTAAATGCACTGACGCCAGGCGCTTTACATCATGCATTCAGATCGTTTAAATAGAACCCACAGTGTTGCTCACAGAGACACGCCACTTCTCTTGTGAGCTCAAAAAGGAGAAGCGAGTGTTCAATATTGATGACATCGCTGCAGCTCTTTTCTGATTGGTCAAACTGACCATGTGACAACGAGCCCGGTGTTACAGCACTTCCCAGTGACACTGCACCACGTTTGGGAACCGCTGGTTTAGATGAAAACACACTCAAATGACATAAATAAAAGACACTCACCGGCCAGCACTCCTGCCATGTAAAGCAGACTTATTCGTAAGATGCCGTGGACCATCTCTAAAGGCACGCCGATCATCAGCTGCAGTAAAGCGTTAAACCCCAGCTGCTCTAATCTGAGGGGAGTGCACAAAAAGAAGACACGGTTCAAACGAAGGCGTGAGATTTTTTTTTTTTTATAGTTCAGGTATTAGGTGATTCATGAACCTACCCAACGTGCATGAACATGTAGCTGAAGAAGCGCCACACTTGTGCACGGTGGCCGGGATGGTAGACCAGAGGGCTCTTCATGAAGTCGGGCTGATAGGTCTGCAGTACCCACTTGTTCAGCATGATGCCATAGCACATGAACACGATGATCTGCAACAGAGACACAGGGATGACACCAAACCGTCAGTTCTTGCTGACGCAACCATTCCACGTTCCCTTTGCGGACTGCTGGTGCAAAAAAGTGGAAATTGCCCTGCGAAACAAAACCCACTGTGCTTTATCAAAGACACTTGAAGTTTTTTTTCGTCGTCTTCTTCTTTTTTTGTATTCCTCAGCTGATGCTTATAAAACTTGTGGAGACAATTACTGCTCGCTGAAGAAGAAAAAAATGGCACATCTCGTTCAATTCCATTAATTTCCTTTCATAGAATAATGACTCATTGTCTCTGTGAATTAAATGAATGTGAACCGTTATTATCACAGCCTCATTGTCATTACAGACCATTCAGTGCCATTTGGAGGCATTACAAGAGCATCTGGCTCTCCGTCCTGAGAACTGTGATGATTTCAGGGGAAATGATGAAGTTTTGTTGAGTGACTGTGGGTTATTTTTGCTGCTTAATCCGGAACCATTCAACTGTGGCCCCGGAGGGCTTCGCTGTTAGTGGTTCTCTTTTCTTTCTCAAATGAACATAATAGGCCAATTAATGCCACTGCCATGGCCAGGGTGCTTACTGACCTGGTTACAAAGTTCCAAACTCGGTGTCTGGAAAAGAGAAATCCCTGCATGTAGGCAGACTGAGGGTTTAAGCTTGGAGGAACGGCATTAAATGCACCAACTAAGCCCCTGACTCCCAAACGGGTTACCAGGTCATATCGAGCTCACAGTACAAGCGTGTGATCAGAGGCAGAAAATCTTTTCAGTGGGTCCGAGGGGAACGACTGAGGCACCGGAACAGTTAAAAGTCACGTTTGTGGGTTAGTAGCACATACTGCGTGCGTCCTAGGTGAAATATTTGCAGTCCAGTGTTTTAAAAACACCTCTTCCAGTCGGGGTAAATCATCAGAATAACTATATGTGGTGCAAGATTTATGTTATGATACAATGAACCCTAAGATGAGCTGTATACGTCATCCCCGTACCTGGACTATGGTGACAATGGCGATGAAGACGGGCGGGGGACACAGGCGGTTCTGGTGGAAGTACCAGCGACGGTCTGTCTCGCAGGGCAAGATCTCGTAGGCCACATAGCGCACAAAGCGCTTGTACAGACCCAGCCCCGTCTCGTCCAGCAGGATCTCCCTCTGCAGCGTGCGGCGGCCATTGGCGATGGCTCGTCGGAAGCTGCTGGAGCGTTTGCTGCTCATCTGAGGAAAGGATGAAAAAACAAGCGTGCGTTATCCTGGCTGGATGCGTTATCCTGGTTGGATGCAATATCTTTCAACAATCCAGAGAAAACATCTGCTTGCTGAATTAGCAGCTTTGCATTCATTTTTAGTGCTTGTTTAATGCTACTTGAGGACTTAATGTGTTATTTGCAATACAATTATCTTGAGTCACTGTATGAGCATCACTGTCAGCAGCTGGAGGACACACCTTACCAGGATGAACAGATCCATTCGCCTGCTTCCGAATTTTCTCATCTTAGCAATTTTAGTCGTAACTTTCTTCACACTAAGTGGCCAAAACATCAGCAAACGGAGGATTGCTTCTTTTCATATAATCCGAGGGGAAGCTCATCAGTGTGACTAATCATCTCAGATGGGAATGAGCCGACATTCATAAAATAATGATTTCACAAGGGTTCGTGCATCAGTTTACATAAGTCCTACTTCTATCATCAACTAGTCCGGGGCAAAGGGTGTTGACTCTAATCTTCTTTTATGGACTTTCTGTCCTGAGGTTTATTCAGACGCTTCAGTGAACAGTGAAGATTCCCTTTTGCTATTATTGATATAAATTTTACATTGGACATTGCCCTATTAGTTTTTTGTATGTACTTTTAACTTTTTTTGTTACCTTCAATGTGTCCATGATTTGCCGTCTTGCAAGTGTGGTCAAAAGATGTTTTAGATGAAGATTTTATTTTAATGCAGAAATTAGGTTGGTAAGAACATACATCTGCAACAAATGATCAATTCTATTTCACTCAACTGGTGCTAGAAATACATTTTTCTTTTTATTCTTATGTCAATGCAAATAAGGTAATTTGAGCAAATTAAATATATATCATGTAAAAACAACGCATGATCGCTTTTTGCTGTTTGACAGAACTATACCTTAATATTCATGGATGATAAGAAACAACAATGTATGTAAGTTTTTTTTGATAAAGACAAAAAGTAAGTGTGATTGATGGCAGTGTTGATTGCAGCTCAGACATAACAAATGGGCTGTGAAGCGAATCCTTGTAAAGAGGAACTATCCATGGTAAAAGAGAAAGTGTGTGTGCGTATGTGTGTGTATGCGCTCATGTTATCACACACTCCAGGTTTGCTTAGTGAGCAGCAGCCTGCAGGACCGACTCTTGATAAGTTCTTTATTAGAGGCTAAGGATGAAAACTATCCTGATGCCACTATTTGACAGCAGAGGCAGAGAACTATCAGAATTCCAGTGTCTGACCATCTTGCATGGTGTGTGTGTGTGTGTGTGTGTGTGTGTGTGTGTGTGTGTGTGTGTGTGTGTGTGTGTGTGTGTGTGTGTGATTCACAGGTAGGATTTATTTGATGACTGATTCCAGATTTCTCCAGTGTTGCTGAAACAGGACAGTGTTGTCCTTTGAGGACAACTGGCTGACTAAGCAATTTTCTGCATGTTATGATGTGATGGGACACTTCATGAATCCGACCTTCCAGGAAAAAAGCAGCGAAGGAAGACAATGGGGGCATGTATGGCAGCAGCTGCTTCTATTAGCAGTATGAATGGACAGCAGCGGACCCGTTTCTTACAATAGTAACCTCAGACAATGTGGCAGCTTTGTGAGAAGTGTAATGAAACCTCTCGAGGAGACCTGCGTGAAGTGCAGCCCACTATTCTAGTACACCATTCGTAATTCATTAGCCGGGCTCTGCTGCTTGTGGACTCGTTACATGTAGACACAGCAGGGGGCACAGTAAAAGAAATAGTGGGTCAATATCTATAAAAGCTAACGAGCTAAATATACTGGAGGACAAAGGCTGCAGACAATCGAGAGGTAATGAACACATCTCCACAAATGGAGAAACTTCCTTTTCAAGAACTCACTGAGGGAGAAACATGGGGGGGAAAAAAGATGTTCTAATTCCTTTTGGAAGTTAACAGAGCAGGACGTAGTAACCACCCTCACTGTGGGTAATTATGAGACTGGTGGTTGTACAGTCGAGGTGTGAGGGCCTGTTGCACGGCGATAACCAGAGTGACGTTGAGCTAAGCTGCTGGCTCTCCGGCAGATGGAGGGACGCATATTTAGTATGGAAATCTGGCCTGGAAAATGCAATTATACTATACTTGCGGCAGGGAGTGAATGCAGAAGAAAAAGCGTAGAGGGACATTAGAATGTAGAGAGGGGGAAATTAAGATGGGAAGATGAGACGCCTGTCTGGGTGAGTCCAATTTACAGATTCTGGAGGCCACCGGTGGACAGTGAAGGTGAGATGACTCTGTTCTCATTCTAAACATCTCCATATTGCTGAAATCACATTGTAAAAGAAGACGAGTTGTGTTCATATGAAGTGGAGAGGTAGAATAAAAATAAGGAAAAGAGGATACAAATATAACTTTGTTTCTATCTCTGTTGAGTTTCTTCTCGAAATAAAAATCTCTGTTTCTGAGTTTGGCTCGGTGACAACATCATGCCGCCTCTCCACCGTGCGCTGCCTTCTCTCCCATTCAGACTGACTCTGTGAAAAGTATCTTCCCCCGAGACACGGCTAAGCATAGCTGTCATTCTGCTTCGCCTTCGATGACACACAGGACTAGCGCCTCTAAAGTGAGCATTAGCAGCCTTTTGAAGATCCGACAGGAGAGAGACAGGCAACAAACAGACAATGAGGCGCACACGGGCAACCAAAACAGGCGGTAATGTACCAAGAGGGGCGACGGACTGTGGTGCACCGAAGTCAAGGGGGTTCTCCTGACTTGTGCCATGTCCACAGTGGAAGTTCCCTGACGAGGCGACATCTGCCGGGAAATAATTGATGATGAGAGCACGAAGATAAAGATAGTATTCCCCCTTAGGGAGGGCCGAATGGGCCAAGTTGACAGCAGTGTGTGTGTGTGTGTGTGTGTGTGTGTGTGTCAAACAGCAAGGGTCCTCCTCCTCCTCCCAGTAGCTGTGTGTTGCCCACTGTACACGATGCTCTCAGCTTTCGTCAGTTGTCCTTGATGGATTAATTAGCCGCACCACATGGTCAATACCTCACTGCCCAATGCTAATCAGGAATAACAATTAGAAACGTGGTTTGGAGGCCATGCTCTGCACTGCCGATGCAAAACAAAATCTATAAACTCCTCTGATTTTGCTCAGAATTTATGGGGGTGACCATCTTTCACTCACTTCAACTGACAAACACACACACACACACACACACACACACACACACACACACACACACACACCCACACACGTGATTGTGGATAAGTAGTCAGATACAGACGAATGTTCTTTATGGGTGTATATACTAGTGTATGTGTGTGTGTGTGTGTGCACAGCTCCCCAAGAGAGGCTTTAGCATTACTTATTCACCCCTCTGGCTGAACTGATGGAGTTATCTGGCTAAGATGACCCTGCATGGAAGATGGGTGGAACACAAGCAGTGTCAGAGACAGCCTTGTGCTTTATACACACACAAACACACACACACACACACACACACACACACACACACACACACACACACACACACACACACACACACACACACACGCGCGCACACTCACGTACTCGCACGCACACGTACAGGCGAAATAAATCATTCATCGTTACAATATTAGAAGTTTGTGCCAATTAACCAGGCTTACATAGCTATTCACAGCCACCAGGCCAAAAGTGTCACCATAGCCATTTTCTGTCTAATTTGTGAGTCATTCAAAAGCCCCAAATCCCCTCTCGCTTGCTCTCTCTCTCTCTTAGACACATGCACTCTCGCAGCAGAATCTAAATCACAGCGGATCTCGGCCTCGCTGATTCTACCCTGACCCACATACTCTTGCCCAAATCCTTTTAAAATGGAAGTCCACCTTTTTATTTCTCCTCAGCAGTTTGCGGCCACATCCTTCCTTCATGGTTTAATCATTGCATAGCTAAAACTCAAGAAAACAAAAAAATAACCTTCACTGCAGGACACTTGCATAAAATGCATCACACTAAGCGGGCAACAACATCTGAAACAGAAAGCCTTGAATTGAGCTTGGTGTGGGATGTGATGTTGATAGGTATCCTCTGTGTCCATGGAGACGGCTGCACTGTGAGCACCTAAACAGACTTAAAAAAAATGCATTTCTTTCATTTACAGAGTTTGTCTTGACAAGGACTGCAACCAAAGTTTTAATATCTGCAGTCTGTAAGTGCTCTCTCTTACGATACAGCTTCAGACGTGACAGAAGACTCGCTCGGCAGAAAACGTGAAGTGAAACGACATGAGCATTTCTCTAACTATGCGTCCTGAGGGAGATGACAATGTAAGTGAAACTTCCGGTCCGAAGGGTAAAATAATAAAAGGCCACAGAGCAACAATCGTAAAATCCTCCAACAGGAACAAGGAGATTCTGCTGCTATAGTCTCTAGAATACACCCTCTCCCCGAGTAATTAGGCATGGCAGCCATTTTGGATCGCTGTCGAACATTAGCCAAATTGCCACCTGAAGGAAAACAATGACACACTTCTTCAATTACACAGCTGTTACACGATAGCATCAGAGGGAACTCTTTAAAGAAATGGATACGCGTAATTACACTCGCGGGAATGTTCTACTTCAGTATGGCCCGGCTCTACCCTCAATTCATAAACAGAAGCTCATCTATCACAGGACCATCCCCTCACAGCCTCACCATGTGTGAACTCGGACACCTCTGGTGTCTCTCAGCCGCCTGCGTTGACAGATAGTCTGTGTGTAATTGCGCGGAAACGTGTCACCATGTGTAAAATGTGCCTGCCGCCTTGCTGTGTGTGATTTTTGTGTCTTTATGAAGGTATATACTGAAGGTATATGTGAACCTGTGAAAATATCCTGCTATACATGAGCCACTTTCCCCATGGCGGCCTGGAGCTCATCCCAGAGAACGGAGACCTGCAGAGTTCATGCATCACATGATGCACAACGGGAGCAAAGATCCACATCAACATTCGAATAGCCTCTAAATTAGTCAGCAAATCTGTACCGGCAGCACTCATGTGTATGAATGAGAGTCTGTCTGCTTTTGTGTGTGTGTGTGTGTGTGTGTGTGTGTGTGTGTGTGTGTGTCAGGGAGAGGGGGCTATGGGGAAACAGACAGAGAGGAAGTGGGTGGCTGCATTAATTAATAATGAAGTGTTTGTATATATGCAAATTGTCTGCGTGTGCAGATCACTGTGGCTGGGGACTGCGTGCGTTCAAATGTGTGCATCAGACAAATCTTTAAGATCAGACTTGCGGGGTCGATGTCGATGAGGCTGGGTGTTCTCGAATTACCTCAGATCACTGCCTGCTACTGGCGATGCCAGGCTAATCGAAGGCAATTTGCATTTGGCCGATGGGTAATTTTAACAGTTTCTTCCGGATGCCATAGGAAGCGAGGCAAGCTTTTTCTTTTTTCACCCAACATGTGTTTCTAAGGCGTGTGGAATGAAAGACAGGGAGATGAGATCCGAGGGGTTCAAGGAGGTTCAAAATGATATTACTTGAAGCAAGGAAGGGGGAGGGTTGGAGATGAGAACAAATTGGAATAAGATGGGTCCAAAAATTTAATAAATAAATAACAACACTTGAAGGATGGCAGAGGAAGAGAGCTTCACACACTTCCAAGAGGCAGGGCTGCTAGAAGGAGTGGCTGCACTGTAGCGACACCTCTGAAGAGTTTTCTTCAGAGAAATGGATCCTGCTCCAAATTGAGTGGCCCCATGTGCCCTTCATTATAAGCCATAGGTCAAATAACACAAGGGGGAGAAAGAGATAAGACAGATATGGATACATAGAGAGAGAGGGGGGGGGGGCTCAAGGAAGGGAAAATGTGCCAAGAATTACATTGCGGTGAATTAATCACAGTGGTTACATCCCTATGTTGCCAGGGGCTGGGGGCAGGTGCTCATCTTTGTGCTCGATGAGAGTCCGCCTTTTACGTACGTATAAAGCTCTAATACAAGTGTTGTGAACACAGGTGAGGAGGCAGGGAAGAATGAGAGAAGCATGAAGAGTCTGACCTCACATTCAAAGCAGAGAAGGAAGGAAAGCGCACTCAGAATAAGGCATCTGCATGAGAACATCGTGTACTACACACATGGTTTCAAGTCAGTATGTACAAAATATTGTCTTATGTTTGGTTTGATTGTATCACTTCTGATGAAATAAAATGTGTTGCTCTGGAAACGTTTTCTAGTGCACCCAGCAGTGTGAAAGGCTTGTGAGGTTAAGTGTCTGGATTTACCGACACATTCACTGGAAAAGATTGATCCTCCTTGTTGCAGGACAACGACCCGAACGGTGCGGTCAATTTTTCTTATCTTATTTTTGCCACTGCGGAACTTGCGCGCTCCGTCTGAATCAATCCCGTACCCTTTCTGAAATGAGTTCAAAGCAGAAAACGGTGGAAGTTTGTATCTGCGCTGCATCAGCACAGGAAAAGCGAGGCAACTCTGGTCTCTACCCGTGTGCGTGCGTCCGGCTTGCACTCACCAGCTCGATGAGCTCCTGGTAGCACACCTGTCCGTCTTCATTGCTCTGGACGAGGGCTAACAGCATGTCAAGCTTGGACGGGTCCAGCTGCAGCTCATGGTCCTCCACCAAGCTGGTGAAGTTCTCCACTGCAATGAAACCGGTGTTCTCTGGGTCCAGCTGGAAGAAAAAAAAAAAACAGACAAAAAAAAGTTATATTAAAGATACCATGATTTTTTTTCAAATAATAAGAAGCACTGCAGATGACAGGTGACAGTTTGCCTTGAGGGAGAATGCGTCAGTAACAGACAGCTATGATGTATATAAATATATATAGACACTCAGAGACACGCTAGATATTCAGAACGACAAAACAGAGCTACAGGGCTGAAGGATTCAGCTCAAATAGGGACGCTGTGTGGTCTCCCTGATGCCTTTGAAAGAATCAGACCTGCATGATGGTTGTTGTTGTTGGAGCAGTGTGATAAGACGAGTGGGCACCATCGTTCCAATATGCATTGAGTTCCACAGTTTGCGTGGAGGGAAAGACCAAAAAAAAAAGAAGACATTTCTCAGTATGAAATGAGATTGACTTTTCAGTCTTTGTTTCCGAGTGGATGCTTCATTTGAGTCGCTCTGTCCTCGGTCACATTTGCAGCTCGCGGCCTGTGTGGTTTTGATAATCACCACTCGCTCACTGAGACCCGAGGCCCCGTGGGTTATTGCTGCCGACGCCTCACGCCAGTGCTGCTCCTCGCTTAATTGATTTAAGCGGGAGAGTGTGATAAAAATGGACCAGCGTAGTTGTCTAAAATAGCGCCGGTTTAAAAATGGCTCTTAAAGTATAGGGTGTGTATCCACGCCTGGTTTATGCAATGTGGGTTTTTTTTGGCCAGCATCTTCACATACTGGATCTTCTCCCCTTGCATTCTCCTCTTAAATGCAAATCAACTGCTCTGCTGTGGAGTGTTAATTTCTCTCCACAGCTCTCCTCGGATCATCTGTGTGTGTGGAAATGTGCCTGTGGACAATCTGCAGCAGCACAAAGAGAGCACATGGAAAGGGGCCCTTGCTGCTCCTCATTTGACAGTTTCCTGAATGCTAACACAGCCTCATTAGGTTTTCGGATAGTAAACCAACAGCGTCTTGTTGCCCCGGGGAGGAGTGAGCTTTTCCGATGTTGCGTCAGTGTGGAGTCAGTCGTGCCGGGTCGTTGTTGCCCACGTCATGAGTCCACAAGGCCCCTCAGTGTGGACCGGGCCTGCTTTGACACAGCCAGACAAAAGTGCTCCACTGGCTGCACGAGGCGTGCGGCATTAAGCGACGCTGCGCTGTGTCAGTCTGAGTGAGACTCGGGGCTCAAAGCTCCACCGCTCAATGAAGGAGCAAAGATGACGAATCTCCTTCTGAACATGTTTACTTGTGTTATGTGCTTTGCTCCCCCCCTACACTGTTTCCAGAGGGCTTCTACAGTCATTTAGTTGAACACAATCATCCTTTTAATTGCATTTAATCTTTTTTATTCCTCTTAACACTTTTGCATGTTTATTCACATGGGAGAGTTTCGTTGGAGGCAGGAACTAATAGGTTAGTTTTGATGATGCTTGACTCAGAATGAGTGTGTTTTCCCGCTGCTGGTTGATGCAGTGGAAAGATTGATATACTTTCCTTGCATTGCATTACCCTGCAAATGTTTGAAATCCAGAGAATTTCTCCATGGTGGTCGTTCTCCCTCGCACCCTCATCTCACTGTAACGTTAACACTCAGCGCCTGACACACGCCGATCTCAAGACATGCACAAAAAACCAAATTTGTGAATAAAAATGAACAAGGACGGGAAAGAAAAGAGCCCCAGGTCTATTTTTAGATAACCCCTTTAACTGTGTGTTCCATGGATGTTTGTTAAAACACGGCCCCATTCTTCCCTTGAGGAGAGCGGAGCAAACGGGTGCAGATATGGCCAGTGTCTGAGATGGGGAGAAGAGACAGCAGAAAGAAAAGAAAAGACAGCAGAGAGACAAGAGGTGGAAAACAGGAGTTAGAGAGATGCTTGGTCGATTCAGTCAGTGCAATGTGAAAGGTGGAAAAATGTTGAACTTAAAGGAGCAGAAGAAGATATGAAAAGAGAGAAAGGTAGAGCAGAGAAAGCCAGAGAAGAGACAGAAATGAAACGGAGACGCAGAGAGAATGAAAATGCTGTTACTCCGTGCGTGTGCAGAACCCAGCAGTCAGGCAGCGAGTCCTCTTCCTATAAGAGGGCTGTGACACACTCCAGTGCTCTGCATCCACTTGCCACAGAAGGGAGATAGATCAGATTCTAATGTGCTCCTGGCTCAGCCCGGGCTGACAGGGGGAACAGCGAGCCACACCGGGGATGTCTGATAACTGTCAGCCTCCATATGTCAGCACATCACTACACATACAGCAACAGCAAAGACTCAGACACAGACGCACACTGTATATGGCTGTGCACATTCCTACTCACCAAGTGTTGACACTGAGCTGTCACAATGATACTATTCCCTTTCTTAGTCTGACCTTATTCAGGTAAACGTTGCCACAGGGGAGACTGTCTGCAGTGGATACAAAGGGGTGGAGGATTGGTTCTTGTACCCAATTAGGGTTATCAATTAGAGGGTGAGGAACACTGAGATGAATGGATGTTGGCAAGAAGAGCCTGTTTTTTCTTTTTCCTTCCTTGGGCACACTGGTGACATTTTGCTAGAATGACGGAGAGACGGAGAGACGGAGAGAGGAAGGGGTTGGAGGGAAAAAGCACAGAGAGGGAAGCAGTTATTGAAGCGATCCAACACTGGTGAGGGCGACACTTTGACAAGCTGCATGCATTGCCATGGTTACCAGTCATCCTTTTCTTGCATTTCCCCTCCTTTTCCCCACCCCGACATATTGGCGTTTGAGAGGAAAAGGAAAGACACAAAAGGGGGGGGGGGAGCGATGATGCCAGGAGGGAAGGATACAGATGCCTGAGAGGGGAAGGAAAAATGCAATACAGATGGATGTGAAGAGACTATGAGATAGGCACAAGGTGGTAAATAAGACAAAGGCAGGGGGTTAGGTGTGAAGGGAGGCGTGGCGGGGGATTATGGATGGAAGGTGGAGGTGTTGAGGCAGGAAGAGCGTAATACTTGGCTGGTTCAAGAGAGGGGATGGACAAGACCAAACGGAAATGTAAACACATCTGTGAGCATTAGGAGCAGGAGGAGGTCAAAGAGGAGTGGAATGTTGACCGCAGGAGAATGATCTCAGTGTTGACCGGCGGGACCTCTATTACCTTCAGCGCCTCGGACTGACCCCCGCCTACAGCCGACCAATCGGCCTGTTCCACAGGGGCTCGAGAACCACACCTCCAGCCGACCACCGCAACACACAACACCCCAGCCATGATAGAAGCACAGCCAGCGGGCAGAGACCCAGCCAAGTACCTCTCATGCAGAATACTGGCACACAACCAATGTGTATGTAGTTGTTGCTAATTACTGCAGTCACAGAGAGCGGACGAGTAGCAACATTTCATGTGTCGAGAGCTAAAACAATTAGCTGATTAGTCAATTAATTAATCAGGAGACATTGACAAATAAAATCATCTGTTCCATACCAATTGCCATGTGTGTGGGTGTGTGTGTGTGTTTTTTAGGTTGTTTTTATCCTACACTTGATCACATAGTGCAGCTGGAGTTTGAACGGTCGATTCTAGCAGTTCAATGAACAGAATTTACAGTATTTAACAGTATGTAATGGGAATACATCATCATCATCAGCAGCAGGAGCGATGTGGCTCCCGGACCCAGCATCAGCGGCACAGTGCTTACCCAGTGACACAGAACCAACACTACAGACTACTTTGGTCTCTGTGAACGAGCCTGTCAAGCCTGAACAGTGGCCGTGTATCTGCAGAGGGCAGTGGCATTCACAGGGCAGCGGGCACATGAGCATATTTGCATAGCATCAGATAAAACCACTTTGAATTGCTTCCGCTGCCCTCGGGACTCACTGGTGTTCACCAACAACTGGGCCACTGACTCTCTAATTAATTATCACAATGCACGTTCTGCACCGCTTTTACCATCATTACGCTCAAACTTTACCACTGTGGCTCTGCAACGTGAAGGCCCCAAGATCCAAACCGTGCCCCCCCCCCCCCCCCCCCCCCCTCTCTTCCGATGGAGACTCCCAGACAGAGACAGCCAAGGAATTTTCCTTAATGCAAACAGTCAGCTAACTACATTTCCTGGCACCCAAACAGCCAGAGGAATTTTTCAAATACAACTCAGTGCAAATCAGCATCGGAGAATGATGAAAGGGGGCAATATACAGTAACATGAGCCTTATTCTTCCTACTTGACTATATGTCAGAATCATACTCAGAACCCCAATGCCAAATGGGAAAGATATAAATAGGCCAGATAAGGGGTGAATGACACATGGGGGAAATATTCCGCAGCTATAATGATTGTGTGTGTTGAGAGCTACGCCATCAAGTTGCCTTATCAATGGTGCCGCAATAGAGCGACTTAAGAGAAACCCGTGTGTGCGTTCCCCGATCAAGTGTGAGCCCGCATAGGCCAGAAATAGACTGAGCTCAGCATTGCAACCTCCTGCAGACAAAGACTAATAAACTCACTCATGTTGCCACTGTTGCCTTCTTTTTTTTCTTCTCTCCCCCTGCAGCATTTTCATGTGGTTCAGTGTGACAGGGCTGCAGTTCCCCCCTCTGCTTTAGACCTGCAGTGCTCATGTAAACTAAACACGTTCACTTTTCATTTGGTGCAAAACATCTCGTATTGATTTTTTCACTTTATTTTCAAAACTCCAGGTAACCCCAGACGTATTAAAGTTTAGCAGCTTTAAAGTCTAATGTACAGTTGACTGAAGCAAAAGTTGAGCCAGTGGTGGCTTGAATACATTTATAAAAATAATGTTCACATCTTCAATGTGAATATTTTCTGGTTTCTTTGCTCCTCTGTGACAGTGAACTAAATATCTCTGGTGTGTGGACAAAACATAATCATGGGGTTTTGGGAAACACGATTGTCATTTTTCACTGTTTTATGACAATCGATAATGAAAATAATTGTTAGTTGCAGTCCTAAAAACCAAATAGTGACTGAGCGATGCACTCACTTCCCAAACAACTCGACTTAACGTGCCTTTAAGCAAAGCATTTGACCTCCAGTTGCTCTTGTGCTTTTGCTCAGACGCTGTTGGGATCCTGTGGTCATTGACGGAAGCCTCCGATGAATGGGGCAACATTAATATAGAGGGAAAGAACTGCAAAAACACAAGGCATGCTCTGCAAAAATATTTTCCTGGATAAAGCTATAAAAAAATTGTTAAATTAGGCAGCAACGCTTTGTTAAAAACAAGCTTGCCTGTTTACAGTCCAAAAGCTGTTGGCAGATTTCACTTCATTCGAGTTTAATTAGAGAGCCCTATTCAAAATCAAAGGCCGCTGCGTAGAGTCCCAAAGGTGGAAACAAGCCTGTTGTCAGTCTGGGTGAGTGATTTTGGTCTAGATGAGAGTGTAATAGCACTGCGGCCTTGCAAACTGCCTATATATACGAACATACTGGCACAGGCAGCGCAAACCCCACAATCAATAAAACAACCAGCCGTTTACGGTGTGGAAATATTGGCTTCATCTCCAGCCCAACGACCTGCAGCACCGAAAGTGAATATATTGACACGGATGAGTCAGCCTCTTTGATACTGCGTTTACAACGCGTCTGTGAAGGAACAAGCCTTGTTGGGGTATCACTAAGTACTGTAGATGTTATCACTGAAGTGCTCGTACAGTAAATGACTCACCACGGTGTGACCACAGAGCATCTTCTCACTCAACCCACACGGGCTTCCTCCGTTTGTTATAGGAACACACACATTCATGAAAAATGCTACCGTGACGCGTTCACAGAGGCACGCACGCACATGCACACGCAACATGTCTCCCCAAGGCTGTTGGGTGTGTTGATCAATGTCTTGCTGATGGGTCACTCGTGACCCCTAAACCCTGCAGCAGATAATCAATTTCTCTGCCTTAGACAGAATGATTGCCCAATCTATCCGTCAGTCAAACCAAACCCCAACAGGCCAGTTCAAAAACAGGGCTGGAAAACCGAGAGTTAAATACCTGACATGGTACATTTGGAAACAAACACACACACACACACACACAAACACACACACACACACATATATATATATATATATATATATATATATATATATATATATATATATATATATGTATATATATATTCACTAACCAAATACACACATGATTACTGGCTAGAATCTACCAGTTACAATCCATTTTGGTTTGTTAAATTTGGAGATGGTAAACCAAAGACCTAAATTCAAACACGGATCTGACTGGGCAGGAAAACCGTAGCTTGGGGAATAGACGGCTCTAAGAAAGCAGATGCCAAGACAAACATTTTCCACTGTAGCCTAAATATGGCCACCAACACTCTGTTTGTTCTTGGCAAATCATCTTCAATGACAGAGCTGAAAAGGGGGGAAAGTTTAAAACCAAATCACAGCTTCTATTCTAGGGGGGGCAGTGTCTGAGGCAAGTAAACAAGTATTCATAAGGTAAGGGGACTCACACACACACACACACACACACACACACTCACTCACACACACCATTCACACCACTGCTGCAAACGCTAATGCAGCAGCTAAATGACTTCTCTTTGACACCTGACCACTATTACACGATTTGTACTAATGTTCCTCCACCTTGTCCACCTACACATCCATCCATTCACACATCCATCTATCTATTCGCTCAGACATCCCTCCCTCGAACGACCCCTTCCACAAACCACGACCTGCTGCCCAGCCCCCTGCTGGGGGGGGGGGGGGTACTCAGCATCCGAACTCAAGTTCCCGTGGGCCCACATGGCTCCACGACGCTCGCATCCGTCTCCAGCTCCAGCCCCTGCCATCAATCCTGACATCAGCTCTCACCCCAGCCTCCGCCTCCCGGTCCCCGGGTAGACGGCGAGGTGGCCAGGAGCCCGTAACCATAGAAACCCCTGCCGCCGCCGCCACTCGCTCGCTCGCTTACCTGCTCTTGTATGAGCTGAAACAGGGAGCTTCTATCCATATACTGGCCAGGGAGGTGAGAGGAGCCGCCGAGGACAAGGGCATAGGGAGGAGCAGGGGAGGAGTGGGGGGGGATTTGGTGGAGGTTGCAGCTGGTGCCGAAATCGTGGAGTCAGGCCCCGTTCGCGCAGCCACCGCGTCCCTCCGTGGTGATGGAGAGAGCCCGCGTGAGCTCGGGTCCTCGCTTTCCCTCGCCGGTGGTGTGGTGAGAGCCGGTGGTGAGAGAGGGGATGGTGGCGGAGCCGCGAGTCCCGCTCCGTGCCAACGCAGTGTGGCGGTAAAGCCAGCTTCAGAGGACGACAGGCAGGCGAGGCAGACCCAGCGGCTTCTCATTCACTCATTCCTCCTCTCCTCGCTCTCCTCTATCCCATCGCACTGACTGCTACCTCTCTCTCTCTCTCTCTCTCCTCGACACACACACACACACACACACACACACACACACACACACACACACACACACACACACACACACACACACACACACAAGGCGCTGCACACTGCATACCAATGAGGGAGGGGAGGGAGGTGGCCTCATCCTTCCAATCGCAGAAGGGGAAGGAGTGTCCAGGGGCTGCGGCTCCTCTCCTCACTACAAGTGTGGCATCTCAGGGAGGGAGCAGGGGATGGGCACCACTGCGGCTTTGCGACTACTACTGGATGAGACCCCCCCCCACCACCACCACCACCGCACATACGTCTGGTCTGTGACTGACTGACACACACACACACACGCACACGCACACGCGCACACACACACACACACACACAGACACACACACACACACACACACACACACACACACACACACACACACACACACACACACACACACACACACACACACAGACACACACACACACACAGACACACACAAACACACACACACACTGTAAACAAGACCAAAGCTAATAATACACAGGCATGGCAAAAACCTAAGCATATAATGAGTGTAGTGATTGTAGGGCCGTACACAGACAAAAGGAGACGAGTGGCATAAAAGACAAAATAATACCACTAACGATGTCCTTACCACCACCAGACAACTAGAACTTGCTCTGCATCCTTTACATCTCTGTGCTAATTATAACCATTGGCACATTAGCACATTATATGCACTGTGGCACAACCAAGCCCCCGCCCCCCCCACCCCCACCACCGCACAAGCACAAACATAAAATAAATTTAGACTGTTTAGATGGCTCACTTATCCTCCAATGAGCTCAAATGAATAGCACCACAACACCAGAATCGTCAACACAATAGTGCAATACGAGTAATACCAGAACAAAGACAAAGAGTTCTTTTTTGTTAATCTCATGCGCTTGGATGCAGGGAGCAGATCATGAGGGTTGAAATACGTACAAATGATGAACTTGTTACTGTTCATGTGGGCGGCAGCCAGAGGCTGTGCATCATTTCGCTGAGGTTCCTCCTTTAAAAGGTGATTCCTTTCTGCACAAATCCGCAGTGACCCCTCCTCCTTAGGACAACGCCGATAAGGCGAAGAGGAGGCAGCAGGGGGACATAAATCTTCACTCATAGGAAGGGGGAAAAAAAGTCAATCAGCCTTAAACGCCCTGGAGTTGACTGTGGCTGAAGACGTCGTCGGGGTCGTGACGTGGTGGCGACCTCGGCGGACAGATCACGGTTTGATCAGGAGTGTTTTGGGTCCTCCACACTGTTTCCAGTGAGATTAAGCACCAGGAGTGTAACTCGGCGTCTGGCTCGGTGACAAACAGTGCCTCTGTGTGTCTAAGCACCATGATTGCACCAGATGTTTAGACTTTAATTTTCCAATAGGCAAAGGGGGCTGTAAATCCTCCACAATGTGAGGAGAATTTGTAAAATATGTGGAGCCACTCATTACACCAAATGTGACCGGTGCTTTATTGGCTCAGCCGGAGGCTGCTGGCCATACGAAGCCGCGGGTAACTGCCGTATTTGTCCTAATGGATTGGGCCTAGGCCACCTTGAACATGGCAGAGCTCCCAGGCTTTCTTTGTCAACTCCCATTATGCCATTCTGACATACTCTTGTTCAAACAAAACCATGATAATAATGACCAAGTCTTTAAGAAACGACAGGATTCACTTTTCTGCGAGGGGCGACTCAAGCCACTCTGCGGGGTTCTTTGTTCAACTTCTAATCAATGTTGGGAATTAATTTGCCTCCACCATTCTGCAGTTGTGAACATGAATAGGAAGAATAAACTCGTAAGGTCACTGCTGGAGGATTTGCGCACGGCAAGAAATGAGACAGACTGAAAGAGCAGCCAAAAGGAAACTGGATCCAACTGTTGCCTTGGTAACCTCAAGACTCACATCAAACAATGAAAGACAAGAACCATGAACTAAAGAAGAAAAAAAAAAACAAGCGCACTAAAAAAATCACGCAAATCAGAAAGAAGAAAAACCACACAGGCTCAGACCATGTGTTCAAACCTGAACAGAAGGATGAGGTTCTCATGTAATATGTATGTAGCACTAATCAATCGTACACTATACGAATAAGCACCATAGACGCAGGTAATCAACATCCCCAAATATATGAACAAGAGGCCAACTAGGCTCACAGCCCCAGCGAGGACCATGCCAGTGTTATTGTTTCCATTACACTGCCACCCGGGGACATTATACAGACGACTGACGGAGCGAGATAAGCCTCCAGTGAAATACGGCCTCCGCTGCCTGAAGCGTCCCGAGCTGAATGCTCTCTCTTGGGCCTGACTAAACCCCTCATGTTCTATTCACCGCCAGTGGATGGATGATGGTGGGAGGCAGGCGGCGGCGGGACAAAGTCAGGCAGCCTGCTCCTCTTTAACGAGGCCTGAGAGCGGCGGCAGACAAAACGCTGGTCCACAAGCCTCTGTGTGAGAGCAGGGGGAGAATAACAAGGCCTCTCGGGAAGTCGCGAGACGCACGTTCATTAGACCACCAGCCATGACCCCGAGGTTCATTAGGCAGGTGTTTATCTGTCGTGTCAGGGTGAGAATAGCTGTGTGCTGTAAATATGTGCTTTAAAGGTCTGGATTCAGTTTGGTTCAATTATATACTCAGGCTATTCCAGGGTTTTAACATGAAGAGTGCCTTTACTCTGTCTCCTTGTGTGCACCACATACTGTACTGTAAGTGCATGCAGATTAGTACTCCTCCGACCCTTTAGGATGGGTTGCACCAAACGAGTTGGTTTTTTTTAGCATTAGCTTATTCATGGTTTCTTGTCGGAGGCAGTCACTGCTCGTTTAAATACGGTTTGTTCTTGTCATCTATTGTTATATTGTGAAAAATAAAAGTTTGACATCGCTTGATACCAATTCGTGCCGACATAGACCACATAGGTGTTTGTGTGTAACTTAAATTGTAGGCATAATGACACTTTGTCATTCACTACACTACACTTTGTTCTGCCTTGGTTAAAGACCCCTGTCTTTTGTTTTTGGTTGCATCACATGTTGTGTCGGCTTTCACCGTGGAGATCTTTGTTAAAAGCATTGATCCAATCAATGAATCAATATATCACACATACATGCACTGAGATGGCAAAATGCTGCTGCAAAGCATACACAGCGAGCTGTACCTTGCAGAAAATGATATTCAGAAGAGTGAATTCTCCCTCACAGGACAGCAAGTTGTGCTACAGAAAGAGATAACCAGGAATCACTACAAGGATTCACAAACCAGTGGGATACAGCCACGTCAGTGATGTTCCAGTGTAGACACACAAGTGAGATGGAGTTTCTGTCCAGTCTATGCTGGGAAACCATTCCTGCTTTACCACCCTGAAAAAGAGAAAGCTACATTTGATCACATGAATGAAGCTGAAAGGGGAGAATGAAACTCAAGGCAAGAGGGAATACAAATTCTACATGACCACAACACAAACCAGAGAGTCGGAGGGGACTGTAGCAGTGATAAAGCCCGGACAGTGTGTAAAACACAATCAATAATCAGTTTTTGCAATGTGCAGGATCACATCACAACAGTCTTGCTCCATCGTTCTCAGCCGGACCATAAATAAGGAAGACGAGTTGCTCTCATGGATCTCCAAAAACCTGTAAGCCTCCGCCAGTCTTGTGAATCTAAACAAATGGCACTTCACATTCCAGTGCTGAGTGTCAAGCCGTCGTGATTGTGCAATAGAGGGAATCACACACACGATGGAAGACAACAGGGAAATGAATCAGGTCACAAACTGACACAGTTTGAGTCCAAACTGCTCCATTTAGAAGATCTCTCGGGGACCGACGGCAGAAGAAGCAAAAGGAGGGGAAGGAGAGAGTCAGAGGAAGGAGGAGATAGTGAAGGCAATACAGGGAAGTGGGGGGGAATTAATAAAAGAATAGATAACAAATTCCATAAACTCTGCCAAGGTTTGAACTCATAGGAGAGCTGCTTTTACCAACCTCGTCTCTGCAAAACTCGAGTCTTGATCCTTCTCTCAAACATGATACATTTCTTTTCATTCCACTCTCTCTTCTAGTTGAGTTCAGGATTTTCTGAGCAGCTTCCCTTCCTGTGATGGGCTTTGTGAGTCAAGGCAGTCAGGATTGAAGTGAGGGGGGAGACCTCTGCTGTCTAAACCTGCGGGTGCAGCCGGAACCGAGGGCAGCACGACGGTTGGCGGGAATCCATATAGAAGAAGAAAAAGCCAATGAGCGTCTGAGGCTGACAGACCAGACACAGTGCAGCACCTGAGTTGACCTGAAAATAAACCACGGCTCGTCACATCCTGCACTTTATTAACAAAACATATTTAGTGCTTTGACTGCCTGTACTGTTTCCACTACTGTCAATACCTCACTGTCAAGTGTTTGACACAGTTATATATTCCTATCCTCCGTGTGTGCAGCAATAATTGCATTTAAGCCAAGTCTAAGATTATATGGATCACAAGTGACACTGTTATTTACTCGTCTTTAAGCTACTGCTGCCCTCTGTTGGTTAGATCAGCTCACACCAGAGGTCACCAGAACCTGAGGGGACTTGTGCCACTGCTCTTTAAAACTTTAGGAACTGTTAAAAAAAAGTCCAAACATTTAAATCATTGTGTGGCATAACAAGAGAAAACAAAGTGGAAGACAGAAAAAGTCCTAGTCAGGTTCAAAAGACAAAACATTATAACTTCTCTATTTTAAAAAAAATTTCTTTAGGAAATAACACAATTATGCTGGAATCTACGTACGGTAGATGGTTGCGGTGTAGCCTCAGCCTGCCGCAGCAGCTTGTGTTACTCGTGCAGTCAACCTTAGTCTCCAAGTATTAAAGGGGCAAGGGTTAAAGTCAGGATTAGGGCTAAATGTGGCGTTCTTCAAGAGCAATGCATCGGTGTCAAATCAGACGTGGTAGCTTGCAGTCAATATGCCACATGAGTGAGTGGGGCGGGGGGAGAGGGTCTCGGAAATGTAGTTCTATAAGGCCGCATCTAGATTATCTACAATACAGGATGCCTATTGACAGCACGAGCTTCTTTCAATGGAGCGCATTTGTTTAAAAAAAAAACCCCCACACACACACCAAAAAAAAAGCCCCCTTTCAATTGTTTAACTAAAAATGCTGTGTCATCTTTGTAACCTGAGAGACAACGCATCACACAATGGCCTCTGATTGAGTCACTTGCTGGTTTGAATGACAGCTCACAGGTGCTCTGACAGACCGTGGCCTAGGTGGTTTGACAGCTGACACTGTGCTGCTGCTCTGCATACTGACAAAGTGTGTGCTAACGGTAACACACACACACACACACACACACACACACACACACACACACACACACACACACACACACACACACACACACACACACACACACACACACACACACACACACACACACACACACACACACACTGACGGGCCTCTGTTGGCTCGGCTGTGCAGCAGTTAGCACAGCACTTGCTGGCTGCTGACACCTGCTCAGACGTCCAAGTGTTGTCACAACTGTCAAAAGCCAAATGTGTGCAACACACACACACACACACACACACACACACACACACACACACACACACACACACACACACACACACACACACACACACACACACAAACTCCACAGCTACACAGAGGACAAGTGTATTTAAGCTGCTCCAGTGTGTCAAAGCCTCGTTCTCACTTTCTGTTTTCTCAACATGGCACCCTTTTAATTTAGTGCAGGTCCAATCACTGGGACAATTAATGGGCAACTGAACTAAACTATGTCCAGCTCCAGGCTACAGTTGACATTTCTAACTGTTACACTGGGATGTACATATTATGCAAGAAAATCTTACGGCTGGGTGGGAGCAAAGAAAATAAGTCTGTTCCTTTTTTTCCCCCTATTTTAATTTTCCTTTTTCTGCACATGATGTAATATAAACACTTACACACAAAGACCCCCCCCCTCTCTCTCTCACACACACACACACACACACACACACACAGAACATGACAGCAACAAAACACACAAACAGTTGTCAACAGCCCAATGTCCTTCGTGGTGCACTTCAATTCATTTAGGCTCAAGGCCAGAAACTGTTTCCCTCACAGAACATCTTTGAACAAGTTCTCCAAGCAAGAAAGTAATGGAAGCCATAACTCATCATCCATGTGTCCACGGTCACGCTTTGAGTTTTCATATTTGGTCCAAGAACATGTTGAGGGAGGAGATTCTTTCTACCGGAATTAAAATGACACATTTGTTAGCGAAACGTTATAAAAATGTTTCTATGAACTACACTTTTACACACGTTTCTATATTTCTTGCCTGAGTTTCTCCCAACAACTCTGCTATAGTGGAACCGGTGTTACATCCTGTCACAGGCATGAACCCATTTACAGTTTGGTCAAACCACATTTGGTGTATTCATATTTTCTTAATGTAAGAACAAAGATCTGGTTGGAGCCAGGTGGGTACATTTCCTTTGTAGGTTATATGGGGAAGTTTGAGGAGGCGCTGTTGTCATTTGTTGACATAACTGTAGAGCCACACAAATCAGTTTGGCTTCTGCTAAATTGTGTTCCTGGCAGACATTACACAATTTTTCTGCTTCCTTTTATGATGTTGCAAGTTGATTGTATCTATTTTTAAAACATTGTTATGTGATATTATATTACTTTATTGTAGATCATTGGAATTTCCCAACATATTTTTGCGTGTGACTCACAAGTTACACGCAAAGAAAACATTACTGAAAAAATACAAAAGGTTCATTTCCACGTGGTTTTTTTCTCGCTTGATGGGAAGAGCACATTGGAAGGTAGGTCGTTGCGCAGTGACTTTGTATCGAGAGGTTCATTTTGTTTTTAAAATCATCTATTAGTTAAAGCAATAACAAAATGAATTACAGACCACAATGATTGATTGAACAGCAACAAGTCAAATGGTTCTGATAAATCTGAGGGTGAAATAGAATATTACTGTTTTCACACTCAAGCCTAAAGTTAAAATCAAATTGACTTGGTCTGGTCAGAGTGCTTCCCTTGTTTTGATTATCTTTTATTGACTGGCTGAGTGATCGTGGGGCATTTACTCGTCTGGATTCAAAGGGCGATATCTGTAGAGACGTGCAGTTTGTGTCGGAATAAAATGTATACGACTAAAATTTGATGAGCAAACATATTTGAGAATTGGTACCGAGGGTATTTATTCTGAATCTTATAAGACTTTCAACCAATGTATTTTGTTTTAAATGTTGATTTGCTGGGTGGAATTTTGGGACAAAAGATGGTTTGTGTGTGAGAACATGTGGCCTTATCATGTTGAATATTAATAAATCCCAATTTGCTGCTTGACAAACTGGTAAAGCAGTCTTTGTGTAACCCCCCCCCCCCCCCCCCCCAGAGAATTACAAGCTGAAAAAGAAACAATCTAATCTAAAAACCTGTCTCCAGACCTTCTTTTCTTGCCACCTGAGTAAATAAGAAAGAACGATGTGATTCAACCTTATCTGATGTCTGAAGCCTCAGTAAATTGCGACACAGTCGTCATATCAGAGTAGAGCACGATATGATAACGTGCTGGATAGTTCTGGATCTGTTGACGACTGATCCACAGCCCAGAACACAGAGGACACCGAGAGGCTTTCGCTGGTGAAAAAAATGGTGGCTGACGCTACCCAGAATGCTTTGGGCCAGAGCCGAGGCAGGAGGAGAGGGTTTCAGGCAGCTAAAATTACAAGGTGGCATCTGATAAATTTAGAGGTGCAACTCTAAATCTCTCCTGACATGGTGGTGCAGCCGCCTCCTGTAAATACACGTGTAATATAACTCCCACTAATGACAAATAAACCAGGCACTGGGGTTTGCATGGGTGATGTAAGATGAATATATTTACACCTTAGACTCTGGCGCGACTAAAGATAAAACTGGGCAAGGATGATCTGATTGTTGGCAGCAGAAATGAGTGACCGTGGACACACCAAGAAGAAAACCACACTCATACCAATATCGAGAATATTTCTCTAGTAAGGTGATAATTGATTTATAAGCAGTAAATAAGAAATTGTCCACTGGGTGTTGAACGGATCATTGGTTGTAGATTCTTGAATAATTCTCCTGCTTTATTCAAGAGTCTACCACCAAGTCCTGTCGCCCGACTCCATGCCCTTTTTGGATTAGAATGAGAAGCTCCACTGACATATAACAATCTGTACATTTTCCTATAGGCAACAAATGATGATTATTTTCATTATTGTTGATTATTGTCATGAATCATTGCTCAGTCCAGCAGAAAATAAATCAAATTGCTTCTATTCTCTTGGTGCAAAACAGAAACCTCGGTAAAGAGTAAGCTGTAAATCTTTACATGGCAGTGGCTGGATTAATCGAATTTGGGGTATTTTTTGCTCAGACATGTAATCAAATGATATGTCAATCAATTAATAATCAATCAATTATCTGCAACTGTCAAAACAGTTCCTGCCGACTAACTGATTAATCGACTAACATGCCTCAGCGTTGTCCTCAACACAAAGACACTGAGCCTAAAAACCAACAGCGGTGCTGTAGTTCTGAATGGGACACCACGGGACTCATATAGATCATCTCCAATTAGCAGTGGCCTGTGGGGGGTGGGGGGGGGGCACTGGTCGACACGTCACGTGGCATTGTGCCGCCGATTGCTCTGATGTGATGGGCAGGGGGCAGGGGACGGGGGCTCGGGAGGTCCAGTCGGTGCTGAGGACGTCCCCCTGTCGGCGGGTGGAGGGACAAGTCAGTGATCCTCACCGCCGCTTCCTAAATGGGGCACAAGAAAAACGCATCATCACTCCGGGGCGAGTCGGTGGTGACAACAACAACAACAACAACAACAACAACAACGGACCCTGCAACAACAAAAAATAACTAGAATCATAATACAACCAGAAACCCTATCAATGATGCACTTGGCCCGAATACGACTCGCAAACAATAGGCATGTTGCTCATTATGAAGCCATGCGCGTTGAGGTAAACATCTTAATTATGTCCTTTTTTTATACTGTTGCGCCAAATCAATATGGCGCAACAGCATCCTCCCACATGCACTTGTGCTGTACAAAACAGAGCCTAAATGCTGTTGAATGCAAAGCCATTCTCTCCCTCCCTCCTCACCCCTTCACTCACTCACTCTCTCATCTCCCTCCCTTTTTGACTGAACTGTTCCACATGGAGGGAAAACCACTGTCACCTTCGCTCCCTCCCTCCTTCCTTCCTTTACTAGTCGCTAACCCACCACACACACACACACACACACACACGCCAAAACAAAACACTCAAGTCAGCAACTCACTGTGAGGACAGGTGGAGACAGAGGGACAGAGATGCAGACATTTTACCTCACCAAATGTGATAATTCATTTTTGCTTATTGACATTGATCATATCTATCGGCTCCAATATTTAAAAAAAGTAGACAGGTGAGACCCAGTGGGGCTACTTAATAACTGACCACGATGTTATTGGAACAACAGTGGACTCTCCATTGTGTGGAACAGTGTCCCACTGCCTGGCCATGCCCCCGCGTGGTTTTTGCACCACACTGATGGACTGTATAGACGAGGACGGGAATGTGGTTAATAACGACAAAAGAAAAGAAGAAAGTGTCACATTTCTCAGATAAACACGCCACAAAAGTGTGGCTGAAAACACAACTCCAGTGGCTGGGACTTACACGGGAATCAAAATGGCGTTGCTGGGAGGGACACCCGAGCTGATATTGAAATAAGAAATAAGGCAGGACAATGATTATAAAGTTTGTTATTCGGGAGGCTTTTGCTGTTCTGGAGCGACACAACGGAGCCCCGTGTGAAAAAAGAGGACAATCCAAATGTCAGATGTGTCAGTGGCTGTGGTGATGATGCGCCAGTCACTGAACAAAAGACAGCCATCACTGAGCCCCGCGCCGAGGGACCGCTGTCCAGCTGCAGCCCCCCTCTGCAGCTGGACACACATCTGGACAGCAGTCACTCACACCCCTGTCCGGCTCATCCAGCGACCCGGTCGCTTCTGTGAGCCGGTACCACAATCCCTGATCTTTGGAGGTGTTGGCAACTTTCCTGACAATGGGGCTCGAGTGGCGACGGCCATAGTGACACTTATAAGCAATTCTGTCCAAAAAGCAGCAAACAGGGCGAAGCCGCCCGACGCGTCCCCGCGCACACGAGCCCACGCCGTCGCCCCGGGTGTCACCTGGGACTCACACACTGTGACATTTCATTTATAGCAGGTTTAACAGCAAATAATCTCGACCACGTCACTCAAAGTCAATGGCCGGACTGTGTTAGTTGGGGAAATGTATCGATGTATTAAAAGCAAAAACGGAGCCGTGCACCGTCCGAACCGCGTGCATCCGCCCGGGCACAGATTCGACGTGGACGTGCGCCGGGTCGTTCGGCCCGAGGCTCCGTCGGTTCGGGTCAATTTAACGCGAATTGAGCAAAATTGTTCACGGCGCGCGCTGCTTCCAGCGGGTTTTCCTGGAATAAAAGTTGTTCGCCGGCGCCGACGGAGGGGAAGCGACGTGTCGCCGTGAAGCCCAATGTCTCCGCTACCAGCACATGCGGTTCCGTGGGCCAGAGCTCCGCCGTGGGTTTTATATTTGACGGGAGTTGGCCGGCGAAGAAACACAAACAGGACGGCGCCAGTTCCATGGAGTACGCTGGATCAGCTGCTGGCAGTTGGTGTTCTCAATCACGTCCGCAGATGGCCTTCATAGGCTCACTGGAGCGCCTGTGGAATAAGACACTTAAGTGATCCGGTGGACAGACACGTCACTGCGCCTGGACAATTACAACAACGTCTCGATTCGGTTCTTCTGAAAGCAGAGAGTGTGATTTTGTCTCGTTCTCGGGAGACGCTTTGTTTGTGGCCGTGCGAATATTTTTTTTTTTTTTTTTTTTTTTGCTTCGCCAGCTGAACCGGGTGAAATCACACCTCTGGGACTTTTTCTTCTTCTTTTTTTTTTTGACAACTTACTCCCAAAAAAAAAAGTCACCATGGCAGAGACGTCGGCGGCTCCGGCCAAAGCCAAAAAGGCAGCAAAGCCCAAGAAACCTGCTTCTCACCCCAAGTACTCCGAGATGATCACAGCGGCCATCGTCAGCGACGCCAGCCGGAGCGGAGCGTCGCGTCAGTCCATCCAGAAGTACGTGAGGATGAACTACAAGGTGGGCGACCATGCCGATGTGCAGATTAAAATGGCCCTGAAGAGGCTGCTGGAAACCGGGATGCTGTGCCACACCAAAGGCAGCGGCGCGTCCGGATCCTTCCGGCTGTCCAAACCCGAGGACACCAAGAAGTCCACCAAGCCTGCGGTGGCCCCCAAGCCAAAGAAAGCGCCGGCCAAAGTCGCCAAACCCAAGAAGGTGGCCAAGTCCAAGAAGGTGGCCAAGACGCCGGAGAAGCCCAAGAAGGTGGCGGCGAAGAAAGTGAGGAAGGTCGCGAAGAAGGCGACGCCGACGAAAGTCAAGAAGGCGCCAGCGAAGAAAGCCAAGGCGGCCAAGCCCAAGGCGAAGCCCGCAAAGAAAGCGGCCAAGCCCAAGACCAAGACACCGAAGAAGGCAGCGAAGACGGCGAAGAAGAAGTGAAAGGACAATGATCAGAGACACACACTGTAAATACTGAAGGAAATGTTTTCATATATGTATTATTTTTGTAAGGTCCCATGCAAACTTATGCTGTTTTTACCAGTAGTTCTCTCTCCATTGCACTATAGCCTAAAGATGCTGTAGAAACAAGTGTGAGCATTTTTATTTGGGGTTATTGATGATGATGATAATAATAATAATGTTAATTTCTGTCTGATGGCAGCTCTAGGATCTTACTGAAAGGGTAAAAATAACATGTAAATAGACTTAAACGAATGAATAGTTGTTGTAGGGGGGGGGGGTTTGAATGGTGACCATTGTTGGACCGTTACAATGTCCAGACCACAGTCAGTGGACGTCAGCGAGATCCTTTTCCTAAAGGCTCCATAGTTTTCATTCAAGCTCCCTGTCTGTATATTTTCACATTTCAGAACGACTCATAACAACATCCCGCTGTGGTCAGTCACTTTTAAAGACCGTTTGTACTGCAACTCAATAAACCGTTGTCATCTTCTACAGATTGTTTTTGTCAACTTTATTGCGCGCATTTTACGCGTGCGTAATAGCTGCTTGGTGAATTAGAGGAGCGAAGGGGAGAAGGGCACAAGAGCATATAGCCCATCAAAGATCAATAGGTTTTATTCTAATGTGCTTCGATAGACCAGTGACACGGTCACCTGCATTTCCACACACACGTTCCCGAGACACACAAACCTCCACAAAGGTCTTGAGATTGTAGTCCGTGTACACCAGGATGCTGCCCACAAACAGCTCCTTGTAGCCTGCTGCGGAGAAACTAATAATAAAAAAAAATGAATCTCCAAAACAGTGATGGTGGCAGTTGGGATTTTAGGTTTCAAAGCAATAATATTCAGCATTACAACGTTCTCAAAGTTCGATGGAGTTGGTGCTACAGAGTCCCATGTTACAGCAGTGAGAGTTAAATACCACCAAGTTATGTGAACAACCAAAAGAAATAACTCGGAATGACCTTGTAACTGCTAACTAAGCTAATATGAGGACAAAAAGGCTTTTATATTAATTATCGAAATTCATTTTTCGAAACTGCTGCACAGAAATAGTTGCTTGAGGGAATCGTAAACACAGGGAGATGCGTGAAGTTCTCAAAAATAGTGCAGCCAAAAGCTGAACAGTAGACATGTCACTTGCAATTGTATGACTACACACAAAGAAATATGTGTAGAACATCACTCGGAACCCCCGCATCCATATTCACTCAAGACACACCCATCCCTTACTGTCCCGCCTCTCGTCCGACGTGCAACACCGCCACCTCGTGGTCTCCTGCAGGAACTACGCGCCAGTGCTGGTGGGACCTGCAGGAGTCAAACTCCTAATCGAACCGACCTGTGTAAACAGCAACAGGCCGAGTCATCAGAGATGAGCATCCGAACATGCCAGGGCATGCTGCTCTGGCGTCGAGACGCTTTGTGCAAACAGTGTTGCTTCTAACAGGGAACTCCCACTTGAATTTTAGCTGCATGACTTTACATTTGAAATTACTAATGCAACAAATGTTTTGTGATGAAGGTGATGTGGGATGGGAAACATTAATTATACTCTAATAACAAAGAGCGTAGCATTAAACTAACATTTGCATTGAATCAAACTCAAGAGGTAAACGAAGTGTGTGGTGTCAGGTCACTGAAGGCGGATCCCGCCCCCCCCCCCGAAATAAAAATCAGTTGTGAGTAATCAGCTCTTAAACACAGATGCTGCAATTCAAGACGGTGAGGATCAAATAAAACATACGCCACAGAAATCACAACACATCTTCCATCCCAACAGCCACAATGTTAGTTTTCTTTTGGGCGGAGGCCCCTCCCCTCCACCCAGTCTGGTTTTTTATTAAGCATCAGGACAGTCATATTTGAAAAAGCGCAGACGAGCGTCCTGCAGAAGCAGCATGTCACCAGCTAAATGAATCAACGAAAACAAACAATTCACATGACTCATGCATGTTGGGGAACAACACCATGGCAGATTATGTCACGTGTGTGTGCACAGTGTAAGGTATATGTGAATAGAAAAAGAACAGCTTACAAATATATTTCAGTCTCAGTTAAAACTAATTTGATTTCAGTGTGAACAGATGGAGTGAAAGCAGACGCCTGACCAGATCCTCCTGTAAGGTTTTTTACATTTAAGATTTGCATTGCCTCGGGAGAAATATTTCTTGGTTGTTATCGTTTTTTTGTTGTTGCATTTTATACCTTCTTCATGCACAAAAGAGAAGTCTCCCCATGCCACGGCCGATCAGCGGACACCTCACACCGCTAGGAAAATTTCAACAAGAACATTCCAGCCATTTCATTTTCAGGCAAAATGGTTCAATTAACATGCTATGATTACTCACTGCTCATTGTTTGGCAAATAAGATATAAGTATCTTGTATCTGTGGTCAGAAGGATAAGTGTTGTTCACTGAGGAGTTTAAGCAGCAGCCAATCACAATGTCTGTCTCTGTTTAAAAGACTGCATGGGATGCACTTTGGTTCTTCAGTCTGGTCAATTTGGCATTTCTCTATTTTGCTTGTGAAGCACTGCATGTATATAAAAACTGTCCAATCTCACCATTGACTCTCACAGACGACCGTGGGGGGGAGGAGTGGACTGGTCAAGAGACTTTGTGCATTTCCTCAGCTCTGATAAAGCACCTTTTTTGGATATTAACAGTTAGCAGTTCTTTGTGTATCAATGAGCGCAGACAGGCTAATTCTTTCTAGGCCTGCGTAGACAACATAAGGCAGAAAAAGCTGGGCAATGGAGCGAGGAGAATAATATGATCACTTGGATCCAACTGCCTTTGGATTTTTTGCGATCTTTTGAAAAAAGTGATGCAGTCAAGACACAGAGATGGGGGCAGAGAAGATATGAAGACGTTTCCTGGAAGCCTGCATGTTGAAAAGTGGAACGGTTCAGACTGCAGTGGGTCTTGATCTGGTCTCGATGGATAGGTGAAGGGTTGCAAAATCTTGGAAAAAAAATTAAAAATAAAAGCTCAGCTGCTTATTGGTCATTTCAGTCTCGCAACGGCTCTGTAGACGGCAAAGCCCAGAACGGCAACAACAGCCGAGCCGAACGCCACTCGCAGCCAGAAGGACGTGTTGCTCATGTCCGAACCGTTCAGGTGTCTGAAAAACAACCACAGAGTGTCAGTCGCACCAAATAATAAACAGACACTTACATTACCATAACAAATGTCTTGCTTATTTTACATCTCAACCGATCACGCTTTAATTCCTCAATGTGTGAAACGTAATATTCTGAGTGATGCCAACGTTTGTGTAACATACGGGTACATCGCTGCGCAGGCGAGCCTGGTGTAGATGTTCCTGCTGGTGGAGTCGAGGAGCAGGCTGGAGAAGGGCATCGGCGGAGGCAGTCGATGTTTATAACAGAACTCTGCCGGGGTCATCCCGTGGAGCTGCTTCACTTCTGAAACATCCACTTTGGAAGCGACTAACACACATGGGATGTTGCTCTCCATGTAGTGTTGCTAAGATAAAAAAAAGGGGAAAAAAATTGACAACTTAAGTGAGAGCGAGGAGAATTTCCTAATGAAATTCGGATACATTCATCATGCAAATGAAATGAAGACGACATCACTTTTAGCATGATGTTTACACATAAACTAATGTGTCACACCGTGGAGAGACCCTGTCTGAGCCCTTCATTCCACTAATAATTGTAATAACAGGCCAAGGCTACTCCTCTTGTAAACACCTTGATCAGATTACCTTTTAATTTCTGAAGATCTTTAATAAAGGACGAGAACACTTCTGTCTTTCTTTTATTGTTGAGCCTTTATGAGCATTACCTAAGTGGGGTATCTTTCCAAGAAGAAAGAAATTCAATAAATGATGTTTAATCGTTTCCAAGAGATTGTGAATCATAGCAGAGGCTGGAGGCGGCCTGTCTCCTGAGGTAATATTTACAGATGGACATGTTGCTCCACTAGAGGTAAAAAATGCTCCCGTAGCTACTAACTTGTGTTGTGACTGACCTTGTATATACTGGCACAATAGTCGAAGGAATGTGGGTCACTGTGGTCATACATGAGACAGGCGACGTCACAGGAGGCATCTGATGCCTTCAGGAACTCCGCCTCCACATCCACCTCATTGAGCTGCATGGAGGGGGAAAAAATAAATAATAATAAAAACAGAGTGCAGTGTTGAGGCTTCAGTCAGGGTCAGAGTTTAGGGTCAACATTAAGATGAGGATGGGAGCTACTTACGATAAGGTACTTCTCCTGGTTGCTGACTTGAACAGTGTTTATGGCATAGGGGGCAAAGGCACTGCTATGATTTCCTGTTTTCTGTTCAAAACAGAAGAAAAAAAACCCCAGGAAAACAGTTACACCTCTGCGTCAGTGTTAATGATGACACATATTATACGTTTTACAGTTTTAAAATTTTTTAACATTTGACATTTTCAGCTCCAGACTAGCAGATGGTGCCATACCGCGACGTTGCAACCCACAAAGGCCTGGAGGAAGGCCGTCTTCCCTGTCCCTCGCGGTCCGATCACTTTGCAGAGAAACACCGACCGCTGTGTCTGGCCTTTCTCCAGGTCCACCTCCTTTTCCCGTGTCACTGCACATATAAACAAGCACAAACAAAAAAAAAAACATAAACACACAGGACTCTCCTTCTGCCTATCAGAATCTATCTGAGTTAGCACAGCTTAACAGCTACTTCACATCAACACATGGCAAAATGAAAAATGCTGTTTGATTATCACAACTGAAGAAAGAAAATGTTATGATTTCTACACAGCGCAATAGTGTGGCCTATTTTTTTTTTTATACCTCTGATGTATGAGGCCAACATTACTCCTGCAGCAGATGAGAAACACCGACCTGCCACGGGGGCTGTTGTTTTCAGTTCTTCAACATGGCAACAAATGAGTTTCTTCTCTCCAGTGTCATCACTGATTGGTTTGTGAGTGCCAGCAGCAGGAATTATATAAAAAATAAGGCATACGCAAACTCTCTGGCTTTAATTTCAACTGCTTTCATTTTTCATTTTAGATTAAGGCTGCTTAATTGCATTCATAATATTAAACACTAAAGTCAAATTTGGCCACACTGTATATGGAATAACTTCAAGCTAAGATAAACTGACCTCTGGTGCCATTCAGAAGACAAATGCAAAGCATAACAACTAGTCAAGTCAAGTCAATTTTATTTCTATAGCGCATTTACAGACGGCTGAGCCGCACCAAAGTGCTTCACAAGAAAGTGCTTAAGTGCAATAAACAAAGAATAATACAATAGGTAAAGTAAAGCAAAAAAGAATTTAAAAGGTAACCAGGGAACACTATGCACTGGCACTTAAAAAAAAGGAGACACTAATCGAAGGCTAGTGAAAAGAGGTGGGTCTTTAAATGGGACTTAAAAATATTCAGAGAATGGGCTGCACAGATGTGCAGGGGGAGGCAGTTCCAGAGTCTTAACTAGGTTAAGAATATAACGCAGGTGTGCATTACACCTGTGTTATATATATTATATATACTGATCACCACAGGTTCATAGTCAGAGGAATCAAGACGAACAGTCACACAGGCATAAAATAAAATTTGACTAAATAAATATTAGTCCCACTCGTGACAAAGAATAAAGTTTGTCCTGAGAAAGGTGCATGCTGATACCACGATCAAGAGGGTTACTTTGTACAGTGGCCTCTTTAGGATATGTGAGACTAGAGGTGCAGGGATTCTGAAACAAAGACTGCAACCATTTGCTAACATCCACAAAAAGGACGTATGAACTGAACCATGGCTCAAAATATGAGGTCCCTAAAGTAAAACTGCAGACATGGCTAAAAATAATGTACAATAACAATAAATAACACTGCCTAATAAAAGGTTGACACACATCTAGCCTCTCTGACATGTACAGTGGTGTCAACTTAAGGTTCTGACCTCTGAGACAGAGACAGAATGTGTGTGATTAGCAGCAGTAATACCTATTACATCACACTTTCTAATCTTGTCAAAGCTTTCTTGGAAAACTGTCCTGCAGCGGGGTGGAGCGTGCACCGCATTTCAAACTATGCATGCATTAAAGTGTAACTTGCAGACTCCCAGGTTAAATTAACTATCCATTCACATCTCAAGGGCAAATGTACATGTATGTTAATCTATTAGGCTACAGTGAACTGGATTAAGACTGGTAATCCTCCTTTTGTGCTAAATTATGAGACTGGGACAAAAGTTTTCAGGGAGGATGTACTGTGTATCTCTGATGTACCACAGAGAGATGGTCCCAACCTTTCTCAATTACAAGAGTAACTACGAAACATGCACGCTCGCGCGCGCGCGCACACACACACACACACACACACACACACACACACACACACACACACACACACACACACACACACACACACACACACACACACACACACACACACACACACACACACACACACACACACACACACACACACACACACACACACACACACACACACACACACACACACACACACCTGTGATTGCCGAAATCGGTGACTCCTGCTCAGTGAGGATGGGGAAGCCTAGGTATCCTAGGTGCTCCAGGCAACGGTGGATGTCAAGGTATGCAGAAAGCCTGCGTGTGAAGGCATGGTACACGTGAGCTTTGAGCAGTGCAGAATATTAATTATTAATTACTGTATTAAAGTGTGAGCCTAGTGCATGCTTACAATCATACATAGTCATCAACGACGGAGGGAGACACTTACGTCCACTGACAGAGGTAGCCGGGGTTAGAGATGTAGCCCTCGTCTGTGGTTGACACAGTCATGTAGACCTCGGCCCCCCACGGCATGTAGGGACATACACAGAACAGGTTCTTGAGCTCCGTGGGCGACAAGGCAGAGTCTTTGTCCTACGAGGGGGGAAGAAAAGACACTTTTCAACACAAAGACAACTTCCACTATTTAGCAAGATTTCCTGCAACATTTATCACACATTACAGCCCAGCGGCAAAATGGTAGCTACTCACATCATCGTACTTGTCGAATAGCTGCTGGAGGAATTGATGGCCTAAAGGACTGAGTTCTGTGGTGCAGCCGACAGGAACCCGAAGTCTGACAACACAAAATCAACACCCGACTAGTGTGTACGAATAAACATAGTTAGGATTAACACATAAGAAACATAGCAAGTCTGAGCTAGATAACGGTAGACTACATAGAGAGGGATCTTACCTCTCAACCACTTGAAATGAAAATTTTGCAAAACCATATTTTACAGCTGAAATGAAAGAGAAGACGCAGACTTACTCAGGATAGAGATAGTCATCGGTCAGCTCAAGGTTGTCGTCATAACCAAACTTTCTGAGGATGGTCCACGTGGTTTCATGTCGACCCCTCTGGATAAATAATGTATTGAGGAACAAGAAACCTGAGAGAGAAGACGGACCATACTTGGCCATTAGTTGAGTGGGGCCTTACAACGACACGGTTTACAGTTTTACAGTTGAATGTTGTCAGTTAAAACGGATTTTTACCGTTTAAAGTTAGGCCATTGTCTTGCACACCGTCACTGGTGTTCTTCCAAACTACTGTCTTCACATCTTCTAAGGCTTGAGGTGCCAGAGGATTCCCAAAACAAGATTTCTACAAAATAAAAATTAAAGAATTATAGCAAACATATAGTTTTTGGTTCAAATAATAGTGGAGAAATCATTATGCTGAAGCAATTTTAACTGGCACCTGAAACCTGTTGAGTTCAGCGTCACTGAGGATACGGTCATTGTCCTGGTCGGAAATGTAGAATATTCTGCTCAGGGCTCGGACACACAAAGGTTTCAGCTGTGGACAAATATCAGAGGACAAAGAGGTTGTCATTGATCAAATAATAATTTGCATGCACAAGAAAAAGGGGCTCACTCAGCAGTTGACATCCCATTACAAAAAAGGGGCTGACCTGTTTGTCTTCAGGGTCATACAGAGGGGCAGTGGGGTGAAGCACTGCCTTCTGTGCATAGTAGAACAGCTCTGAAATGTTTTTCAGGTTCTTTGCCGAACACTTGAAAAATGAAAAAGAGTGTGCTTGTGTAAATATTGATTTGAAACCCAGCGACCACGTGCTTATCACATAGATAGAGTTATCAGGTGTAACACAGACTCCAGTATTTAGCAGCATGGCTACGTCGCAGGGTTCAGCTCACCTCAACACATGTCTCAATCTCAGAGAACAGATTCATGATGGGAAGAATGGTTTCCATTGAGCTCCCACAGCGCAGATCTGACTTGTTCCCCACGAGGATGATGGGAATTCTGACACAATGTGTGAAGATATGTTAACTCTCAGTATCACTATCGTGATTTATTACATACAACAATGACATCACTATACAGGACATATTAACAATTAAGCATGCTCTCACTCATATGGGGTATTTTGTTGATGCTCTTATTAAGTTTTCAGAATGAATAAATTCAACAACCGCCTTAAATTCCTAGACGGACAAGTTTACCGACATTAGGGGCAAAACAGGGAAGGAGAGCAAAGTCCACCAGAAAAGCAAAGCCCGAGTAACACACGCAGCTTATACATACTTGTTTCCTTTTTCTGCGCTTCCATTTACTAAAGGAATCCATTTAGTTTTAATCTGAAAAGTAAGAGGTTGCGTCAAACACAAGTGAAGTTTCTATTTCAAATGCATGGAGTAAATGTAACACACAGTATGTAGAATGCTGAGACGATGCAAACCATGCAGCAGGTTACTACCTTGTCTATTGTGTCCTCGTTGGTGACGTCATACACTACGCACACCACATTAGCCTGTGGTGACAAGAACTTCATATCAAGAACAGACAACAGCTCAATATTCTCTATTTAAATCAAAAAGGATTATTACTTATTAGCACTTTATATGCGCATAGAAATGCACTGAACATTAGAAATAGAAGAATGACTTACAGAATAACCAGTAAAAAAAAATAACCAGAATAACCAGTATATTCAAAAATGCCTGGAGCCACAGACAGAAAAAGATCATGCTCAGTATGTTGTTGCTTTCACCTAAAAACCTTTACGAGTACGTTATACTTGAGGAGAGTTACTGAACCGACCTTCAAAAATGTGCTTTGGTTTGTTGTCAAGTTGCAGACAACATTAAGACAGTTGCATGCATTTAAACAGCTCAAACGTTCCCATTTTCCATCCAGGCTTGATTGAATTGATCAAGATTGATCAAGCTTAATTCAAACCCTGGGTGCAGTGGGTTTGGGTTTTAAACAAAGTGTTACAAAGATCATCTGTTCAAGTTCAGAATGTTTTGATTGGTGTGGTGGTAAGGTGTGCTTACCTTGATGATTTCATCTCTAAGGATGTCATCACTCTGCTCTTTTTCTGTCGAGGTTAAGGACAAACACTTGTGTCATACAGACCCACATGCATTTGTTATGGCTCCTTTTTTGTTGTTGTTAGCCTTCAGGTTATGTTACCTGAGTAGTCCACTATGTGTGTAGGCACCTTCTCCGGAGTCACGTCAGCAGGGATGGTGATTTCTTCCGCTCTGGGGGGAACCTATCAGGGATCACAGATCCAAGATTAACTCTCAATAATCAATTGGTCAGGCCACAGCATCACGTAATTAAGAGACACACTTTCTACCATATATATATGAATAAAAAAATGTATGCAAACAATAAACATTTACAATTAAATGCATTGAAACAGAAGCCACAGTCAAGATGTTTTAATGGAGCTACACAAAAATCTGTTCTTGCCACAGAATGGCAGAATGGTCTATTATAAGTAACAATGGTGTTGATCATCCTTCTTAAAATTACAGTATGAATGAAATCTGAAACAATTTCTTTTGTTTTATAACAGGACATCATTGAGACATTAATACTTACGGTCATTTCATTGACAAGTCAATTTTGGAAGTTGAGCGGCAAGAAAAGTAAATTTGCAAGGTAAGCTACAAAAGATAATGATAACTGCTCCTGCTTTACACTTAACACAGGCAGGGAGGAAAGAAATGGATTTCAAATAACTATATATATTGAAAATAAACATTCAACCCAATATATAGAACTTGAATTAAGACAATGCACATATTTTAAACATATCATGTAAACATAAATGCACATCCTTTCTGCATTGTTTATTCATTAAAATTATTTTTGAATACTGGCAAAATACAAACGCAGCGACTTGTCTGCGAAAAGGCCAACGGATTCATCAGTCGGGCTCTAACGTACACTAGCCAATGCTAAACATTGACTACTGTGGAGTAATTGTGGCAACACAGGCCATGAGATGCAGGTGGTCGGCTTCTTGACCATCGTCTTGTAAAAAGGGAAATTTGGGAAAACCCTCAGCGGTGGCTAAGAAGCTGCACCCACACTCACCTCTTCAGGAAACTCCTCTCCAACCAAAGACATGATGAGCGACGTCTTGCCCACCTTGGCTGTTAGAAGAGACAATAAGAAGAGGATGAGAGGAGCGGCCACACAGAAACTCAACCATCATCCGATGTTAGTTGAATGTTGAAATTGACAGCACTTCATTTGGTGCTACTCTAATAAATGTCCTGATATGCTTCCACTTAACACAGCACGAAGGACGTGTGGGCAGAGGCAATGTGTTTATCGAGAATTAAAACAGACAATAAAGAATCAAACAGATCATGTGACGTGGAATATATAGAACATATAGTTGTCTGTCATTCAACACATTTGTGCTTCATGTATTGTGGCTTTCAGTAGACGACAGCTTATGAGTTAGCCAAAGGAAATATGGACAGAAGCCATTTCATTCAGCAAGATCAGCTACGAACTAACCGATGACACTTTGTGGGCAAAGTTTCTCTATGCTATGTTAGCATTAGCGGAAACAAACATTTGGAAAGCGGCAGCTTAGTTATGACAAAAAATTATGCCGCAATTAATGCACATATTTACAAACACACACGCGCATTTATCTACGTAATAACATTTCCACCAGGAGTAACCCAGGAAGAGTCCGCTCCCACTGAGTAATAAGTTAGCTACAACAGCTAATGTTTGCTAGCTCTTTTAGCTAGCAGTGTAAAAAAGACTTACGTTCCCCCAGTAAAAGTATCCTGACGTCCTGCTTCATGTTTCCTCTCTGTGTGAAGAGCAGTCAGACGCGCCGCGGTGCTACATTGACATGTATCTTTCATTTGAATGTCAAATTTCTAGCTGGAGCCAAATGTGTGTCTCTCCACGTCGATGTGCACCCAAGGTGAAACCATATCGTTCCGGTTCACACGGGAGACTGGAGGAAAAGACGCCCCCTGCAGGACAAACGGCGCGCTGCCTCACAGTCGCCTCACGTGGTGTAGGAATCAAATCAATCGTCACATTGACGTCATAATCTGACAACGAGGTCCTTAATGAACTGATAGATACTCACACGTGAACTGAACATATCGTACATGCTATGGCATTTGAATGAATATGTAATGCCCCAATGCAAAGCATAAACATGAAATAATGTGTAATATTTCTGGGGTTATTTACAAGTCCATACCCCCGTAGGTAAAATTACAAGGAATTGTGTGTGTGTAGTGCAGCAACCTACAAACGAGAAGGAATGGAGAGGGTTCATTTAAGTTCCCAACTATGTGGTAACATGTTAAATAGTGTTCATCAGTCTCAGCGATTGTGCTTTATTGTTAGACATATCTCTAATGTTCAATAATTGTCCTCTTTGCAGTTCCAGCTGGTAGATAATTAGAGTAAAATTATGATGGTAATGCTCACATATGCATTTGATATCTTTTTTTGCTGGACAAGTCAGTGTGTATGGATTTTAACTCCATGCATTGTATGTTGCCCCACTTTTTTTCCCCAAATTCACAAACCATTAAATATCTCTCTCCATATATGTAATCATGTCACGGACTGATTGAATAACTAGAATAAATAAGGTTTTACCGGAGAGGTTCTCAACACAACAGTGAAAAGGTGGTGAATGCAACAATTCTGAATACTCAACTGACAAACCAATGAAAAACACTGAAAGAAATGACCCTGTACTGTTTACATAGTCTATCCCCTGTACCAGTAACACACTGTCATTCAAACTGGAAAGTCTGAGTTTAAGTCCTTGTGTCAGTATCCTTCACCGAAATGGAAACTCGAGAGGATTCATGAAAAATGATCCAAGTATACCACCTGTCCTCCTTTGTTGTTGTGGAAGGAGAAACATCAAATGCATGTGGCGGTTGTAGTCTTCTTTTATGTGTGTCTGTGTGTGTGTGTGTGTGTGTGTGTGTGTGTGTGTGTGTGTGTGTGTGTGTGTGTGTGTGTGTGTGTGTGTGCCCCCCCCCCCCCCGGGAACTGTACAGTCATCTCACCAATTATAATTTTTCAAGCTCCTTTTTTATTTACATTGCATCTCAGGGCAGCCCCCCCCCCCAAAAAAAAACATCACTCTATCTACATCTCAAAACAGTAACTGCTAATCTCTCATCGGTATTTGTACTAACTTGCGGCAAGAAAAACTAAAATAACTGAATAAAAAAATAAGAAGAGAATGGACACGCAAAACATTCCCTTAATTAAAACATGGCTGTATTTTAAAAAAGATCCACAAGATACAGTTAATTTACTTAATAAGCACCACTGTGGGGAATCGTTCTCAAAGCTCATCCACAAACTATTTCCTTAAAAACAATTGATTGATAAAAAATATATATTTGTGGAATAATAAAATTACATTATGTAACAACAACAAGACAAAGCTACCAGGTTTGAGATTCATAAACAGATCTGTGGTCAGAGGCCCCTCACCTCCCACAGCAGGATCTCATTATAAGCCACAGTGAAAACAAGCGCCCCACTGGGAGAGAAGTGACATGTTTGTAGGGAGTCACTGTGCTGCAGAAAGTCCTGAAACCTGCCGCTGCTCGACTTGATTAACTTCAATCCTCGTTCTGGTAAGAGATCAGAAATTTATTAAACTCATTATCAAAACTGAATTTACACATTCCTTTACCTTTACTTTACCTTTAGATCCCACGGCAATGAGTTGACTCTTAGCGCAGAGATCAAAGCATGTGGCCCAGTGGGGCAGGGCAATCTTTTTTACTATCTGTGGAAAAAAAATAAAAAATAAACATATTGTATAATATTAATCAATATCAATAACACACAGACTTGTTGACATTCTGCACTGTGCAGGCACAGGAAATACCCCAGCACAGTGACGGAGCTGTGGTACCTGTTTTTTAGACAGACTGTAGAAGGACAACTCTTTCTCTACTCCGTAGCCAGTGTAGACCACCAGGCCGGTGTCTGCTGGGCAGAAGGCGGCCAGGCAGGGCGGTGGGCTGTCATCCTACAACACAAAGAGTTTAGAGACCCTTTAAAAGGCTAATGGATAAAGATGGACTTGATATTTTTGTGATATTTCCAAAACAGGCTAAAACAATATTCCAGAAGATGTCAAAACAGTAATCAAAAACATGCACACATACATGCAGAATAAAAATAGGCTTAGGGGAAGTATTGCATGCAAATGTATGTTAACTAAGTATTCATTATCAAGCCTTTCTTCTGAGCATAGACTTCAAAACAGTGATTGCAGAGTAAAGAAGACAACAAGTTGATTCAACAGAGAAGCCATTGACTATCAATATGGCTAAAGGGTTCAGGGTTAAGTGTCAACCTCATAGTTAAGGGTGTCCTTCCACCACAAAAGGGAGACCAAGAAACCTTGAGCCTTAAATTAAGGGGATATCCAACAGCATTGACATTTCTATTCTTCACCTCGTACTATTACTTAAAATACAGACAGTACCCCATTATATGCGGGAGCAGGAAATGTAAGCCAGTCTAGCAGATCACACTTGTCGTTCAACCAATTGACAGCCCACACACTGACACGTCTGTCGGCACTGGCAGCCAACCACATCTCGGCTCCGTCCAGTCCGAAATTCTTACACTAGGGATTAGAAGATTAAAATGGACATTATACATCACAAGAACATTATTGACAATATTCAGGCAAACAAAGGCACTATGTTTTGTATCAACCAGCAGAATCATCTATAGCTGCTTTCAGACATGCAATGAAGCCCGCGCATTTTCCAGAGGTGCTTTACGTGAGAACACAAATGACCACAAATGTTGCTCCGGACATTTTCCGGAACTTTTCCTGCCAGCCCCCTGGAAACATTTCTGGAAAATGTCAGTGAGCCCATGTGAGTCAGTATACAGCAAGAAAATCTCCAGAAGATTGACGGCAGGCGAGTGGGAGCTCTACCCAGGCATCACCCAAAGCCTGAATGTTCCAGAAGTTCCTGCTGTTGTGAGCGTGTCTTACTCAGACAATCTCCTGCTCTGTTCTGCATATGTGAACTGCAAACTCCAGAAAAATATCCACATTCAAAAGAAAAAGCTATATAGTAAATTTAAGAAGAGGCTGAGAGTTGACATTAGTAGCACAACTCCACATACAAAAAAAGACATGGAATAAAATTCACCCTTCATGGAGAAGTTTACTCAGGGCACAGTCTGAAGTTTCTTCAGGGATTATTTGTTAAGTACTGTGGCAGAATAAATCTCTCACTGTTTCTATTGTGCTGTCATGTTAAATCTTCAAACCTTTCAAACCTCTGCCCGATTCACTGAGCTGACCTTTTCATTCACACACTGGATGGTGGTAATCTGCGCTCCTTTGTGGTCCCTGATGACACGGATAGTCGCTCCATTCACGGGGCTGCTGACAGCTACCAGACCATTCTTCCCGCCTGAAAGGATCACATGACCTGTTGGGGGCCAAAAATAGATACTGAATGAATCATAGCAGCTTGATTCAAACATGACACTTTACTTTCAGTACATGGACTGTCTTTAAATTTTTTCAGGAAAATTCTTCTGAATATCCATCCTCCGATCATGGATACATTTTTCTATTAGGCTACATTTACACCATTTAGCGGTAAAATGCATCACTTTACACAGAGATATTTGGAAACGTTTCTGTAATTTGAAAACTCCAGGGTTGCGTTCTAGTCTGAACAAGCAGAAACTGATAATTTTGGAAACACGCATGTTCAATTCCTGAAAGTGTCTTGTCAGTGATGATGTATCCTTCCCACGCTTTCTATCACATGAGACTTTTCTGGGGAAAAAATCAGCCTCAAACACCAGTGGTGAATGCAACATGGATAAAGGTTTACAAGCGTTACTGACCTTGTTGTCTGCCTACATGTGCAGGAGGCAAGCTATCATTTGAGTTACTATTTGCAACAGTGGCCGTTGGCACGCCAATGTGCAATGTTTCCTCATGTGATATGCAATTTCAGGCACGTTAGCATGGACAGATTATTTCTAATATGGAGCAAGAAAGCTTGGACCATTTCTGTTTTAAAAAAATCTTTTAGATTAAGACGTATCAGTGTGGATGTAACCATACTGTTTAACTATTACAAACCATCCCATATTAAAATCGAAACTGGTCTGGGTTCTTCTCTGGAGGGTCCTAAAAACAATTGCTAAAAGAAGTAGACAGGTAGACAAGGAAGACTGAGGAAAAGTCTTGATCTGAGTAATTACAGGAGATGGAGATCATTTTTTAATTTTTTTCCTCCTGCACTGCTCTCTCACCACTAGCTGAGTACTGGATTGCAGTGACAGCCACGTGATGGGGATGCAGCTTCATCTCCATCTCTGAGGAGGCAAGCCGGAAGATCCTCAAGGTCCCGTCACCGTATCCTGCAGCCACACACGCACTGTCCTTACTAGAAGAGGGGCTCCAACACACACAGCCACAGGCCTGAACAACAAGGAGAAATTATTGCACAGTATCTGCTTGCAGTATTCAATCTTGCCACCTGTGTGCAAATAGTACAGGAAATATGTTCCTTATGTAATAAATGTTATTGCTGATAATTTTTCATTTTCTTACTTCTAAAAGACTATTTTCAACACAGTAGGATGGTGCAAAAACACCAGAAAACTAACAATTACATAAGAGTTATAATTTGTTAAAATTTAACATGATTTTCTCTGACTTCCCAATCATATATACAACAAATGTCATTGAGGCGTCCAGTAGAAAATGTATGGCGTTCCCTCAGTTTATACTAGCACTGACTGTAATTTTTTTAATAAGTGTAAGTGTACCGTCCTCACCTGGTTGAGCACCTGGAACTGCACCACCAGTTCATTGCTTGGGGCTGACCACACCCTCACACTGCCGTCCTCACTGCAGGTGGCGAAGTGGTTTTCGTCGGAGCTAAACACCACATCATTCACCTGGAAAGCAGCCAAATCGAGATTGAAAAAAGAGTGAAGCCCCTGTGTCAGACAGCCATTACAACAAATGCATTCATACAGCGCTTTTCTGGTCTTATTGACCACTCAAGGTGCTTTACAGCACAATTGACATTCACCCACTCACTCACATTCATACTCAGCAACAGAGCTCAGCAACAGATAAACAGGAAACAGGATCAACTGTGAATAGGTAGTGATACTATATTTGTTCCCCGCTGTGAGCTTCTGACACACGTAGCAATGGGTGACACTTGTTAACATGCCATAGGCAGATGTATGCCATCGACTGGACAGTAATATACTCCAGACTCTGTTGGAGACGCACGATTTTGATCTGGTGATTGTTCAATTTTTCAGAGCTCACACTGTTACCTTGGTCTTGTGCCCGCTGACCAGCCGGATGCTGCTGTTGTCTGACCAGTTGATGTACCAGAGGGTTCCGGCCGTGGTTCCAACGATGCCCATGTCCATTGTGTTATCAAATGCTGCGCTGACTGTCGTCCCATCCAGCATAACCTCCTGCTCCAACACCACAGTGGTACCACTAAAGGACAGACGCAGGTGACAAAAAACATGGGTGAGGATATACTGTATTCTCATTCCACTAGTTAGTTGCAGGAACTTTTATGCTTTTTTTTTTTACATGACAGAGCTTACTGCAACGAAAATCACCAGTCAGTCTCAGCAGAAGACTGCATTCATCCATAATTACACATTTACATAATCATGCCTTATAATTAGAGCCACTGATAATCCCCACATTTTAAGATTACGGTCTCTAAAATAACTCCTATATACCACAGTGTGACTAATGCTTAATAGGGCTGCAGAGGATATGAGTAAGAGTGGGTGAGCCTTGAACATACAGAAACATACATTTTATACACATTACACTCATATCTCATATATATGTCTCTGTAATTAACTCAATGTACAAGATACCATTAAAACTGACCTGATTTGCCAGGTAGCATCTAGATTCTAGAATCTAATTCAATTAACATTGGATAGAACCACAGTTGGCAATACTGTGGTAACTTACCCCAGAGGCATAACCATAGATCTGCTGCCAGGTAGCAACACATTGTTTTTTCCTGGCTAAAGAAGGTCAAATTGATTTCTAGATTGATCGCTTTTACAGACAGGAAGAAAAACATTGATCTCATTTACCCAGAAACGCTGTTGTGCATATTTGACCAGATAGTGGCTACTACCACTTTAAAAGACTGGCTTTCATGTCATCTAATATCTTTCTTTTGAATTATTTTTTCCATTGTAGCTTATTCTCCATCTCTATTCCTTGAGATCCATGGGAGATGTACAGCTTTATCTACAAGTCTTTGATGTACAGATTGTGCACTGTCACAAAGGACGGGAAATCAAAGGGTAACAATACAATAATGTGACGCAGAATGGTCCATGCTATCTATGGTATTAAAATACAGGTGAATTTGGGCTGTGCAATATATGCAAATAATGAAAGGAGGAAAATGAATTTATAAAGAAGAAATCATGAATACACCAAACCTCCAAGTCCTTTAAAGTTTGTGGTGAATTGTATAGAAAATAAAATGAAACGACAGTGTTAATCTTAGTGTACCCAGTCAGAGCTGTATGTATGTATACATGAAATAATTAAAGCAAAGAGACCACTGCCTAGATAGGACACACAAAGAATCATAATAGAATGTGATACAAACCTGTCTTCCACATTGTAGACTCTTTCCCGAGGCTGCATGCCCTGTAGAGCTTCGACCCCCCACAGTCGCAACCAGCGGGTGTTGCTGCCTGTCAACAGACGGTTCCCTCGACACAACAGCACGCCTACATCAAGAAACCACAGTGTGAACTATTAAAAGTACTTAGCTAAAAAAAATATTGTTATTCTAACTAGATGGTCAGAATGTAGAGTTAATCTGTACCGATCTCTCCCTCATCAGCTTCCCAGGTCATAAAGCAACACTGTGTGTTAACGTCCCAGACGCAAACATGTCCTCGATTAGTGGCGGTGAACAAAAAGGAGTCAGAGTGGTAGCACACAGCCGTCAGCTCCACATCACCGACGTCTGCTGGTGCTTTCACCCTCTGGACCTACAAGGGTGAAAGAGTGGTCAGCCATTATGTACCAGAGTAATAAAAGTACACACATTTTATTCCAGCCAAGTGGGTGTGGTCATATACCTTGAGGTCTTCTTCCAGGCCACGATTGTGGATGAGGCAGAAGTAAATCCCTTGGCTGCCCACGCAGGCAATCTGGCTGGCTGCTGAGGGGCTAAAGGCTGCATCATGGATCGGCCCCGACACATTTACACTGGACAGCATCTGGAAGGTCTTGCTGCTCCACAGGGCCACCTCTGGGTCAGAGAAGTCGCCTGTGGGGAATTGGGAAGAAACAGTGGTAGCAGAATAACTTCATTGACTATAGAGGCAAAATGTGTTGTACTTAAATCATTATGTCAAGTGATGCAAAGACATTTAGGTTTAAATCTACAGGACATGCTCATGAATGATGGATGCCAGCCAATTTCAATTTGACTGACCGACGGAGAGAAAAAAGCGATCATCCCTGGAAAAAGCAAGACTCTGCACCATCCCTCTGTGGTAGGAGATGGTATTGCGACATGTTCCACTGTGGATGTCCCAGATGCAGATGAGGCTCCTACTACCCTTACTACCGCCAGCTGCTGATGCTATTGTCTGGGCAGGAAATAACATAAACAAGTTAGGTAGATCATCAAGGTACTGAAATAAAATGCAAACTTGTTTAATCTATAGATTTTCAAAAGATGAACAGACTGGTCTATCACTCACCGGAAAAGGAGAGCAGTAGTTTGTCAATCACCTCAATACACCAATTTTATATTATGTTACCTATAGCAACATCACCAGCTGTATCCACACTGTTTAAAAGACCTTAGTAGACATGAGCTCTTTGTCCTCACTGTCCCCATCTATATACAACTCATTACATTATACATAACTGTGGCGCCTTGAGCCATGAAAAGTACCTGCGCATCATTTGTGATTGCAAGACAAGAGATCTCCTCGCTGTGGCCTTGCAAGTGTCTCTGACATCCTGTTTGAAGATGCTCCACCACCAACACACAGCCACACGTGTACGCAAATAAACCTGCAACAAACAATAATTTGAGGATAAGACAAAACATCCGCCAATAACAATAACTGTAGTTATGTGAATCTTATTCTATTTTCATTTTGGTTTCAATTTGATATTCAGTTGAGCTGTAGTTAGTTTTCAGAGTGTGTAATTATGCACCCTCCTCGGCTGTGGGAAATAATCGCAGGCATTTTTCAACTGTGTTGTTACATTTGATAAACAAAACAATGAATTGAATATATAATTATCAGATCAAATGTTTATGAGAATAATCATTAGCTGCAGCCCTGCTTGTGCTCCTGTTAGAGAAAGTACTTATTTCATGTTCAATATTACTTTAACCTGTTTTAGCAGAATAATATTCTCTCAGGATATATATTTCACTAAGCATTGTGGTCAGTCCTTGTAATATCAAATGACTTTGTTAGCTTGATATCTTAACAACCAGATCTCTTTGATTAGAGAGGATGGATCTGAGAAAATAACCAAGAGATTGTCCAAAAACATATTCTTTTTTACAGCTTATGTGATACTTTCAATTCCAGTATATAAAAGTAACCTTGGTCAGGGCTCCACACCATGTTGCCACGCCCATTGCCATTGTAGCCAATCACTGCTTTCAGCTTTATACCCTCTTCTCCTGGTTGGGGAGCAACAGCAGCCTGGATCAGAGAAAAAAGTAAGACTGGAGAGCAAGCATACAATAACACTATACTATATAGTAATCAAATAATTATACAGAGTGCTCTTTACCTGATCAATAGTGGAGGTTTTGAAGCGTGGGATAAAGTGGCTGTAACAATCTGGACGTACTGCCGTCTTCCCTTTCGACTCAACTTCATAAAAAAAAAATACATTAAAAAAATGACATAAAAAAACTGAAAGTTCAGTTCTGTGATCAAATTAGTACAACAACAGAAAGTCAGTTCAATGTCAATGAGGAAAAGTGCAGTGGGGCACTTACTATTGTCAATATGGCTGCTATTCAGGGGAGATGTGTTGACCAGCTCTGTAACTTTGAGGAAGGAGGCGGCAGGTCTGGGGTCAGATGAAGGATCTGAACCAGTGGCTTGGCCTGGAACAGTTGTGATGGCCGGGCTTTCATCACAAAACAAAGCTAAAGGAGAGAGACAAGAGAGAATTTATTAATACTGCCTCCACTAACCAGTCATCTTCCATGCAATAACTGACACCTTCTGTAATGGCCATTAGCAATGATACAATTTCCAGGAATAGTGTTGCATGTACATTTTTGTTGCCAAGCAACTACTGGGGTTTATCATTTCTTGCTAGGAGCTGAGAGACTAAGATTCACACCTGTGTGAGAGTTGAAATATAAACTGGATGTTGTTAAAATCCTTGTGTCTCTGTATTTTAAAGATAGGTCAATGATCAATATTTAGCCAGATCTGAAAGGAATAGGAAATGGAAATTAAGAGAATCAGGAAGCTGTAAATTATTATAAAGTCTACTCCATACACTTTAGATAAAGTGGCATAATATTCTAGACTGAAAACCAGTGTAATGAGCGGGCTCATGTTCATTTGCTAAAACTGAAAAATCATAATATGTCTCCTTTAGCAGGAGAACTTACCACCCTGGTTAATTTGGTAGGTCGTGCTGGCGTCCAGTTGTGGAGGTGGTGAGGAAGGTAGGGGTGCTTTCTGTCGAGGCATCCCATTGGACAACTGAACTCCTCTCACTCCAGCATCCGGTTCAACTATAACATGAAGACACAGAATAAAGCAATAAATTCTTATTTACAAGAAGATTTGTATCAGGTACATTCTGTATTATTGTCTATTATTCCATCATAACTATGATTTTAGAGTGAATTTACCTGATTTAGGTGTAGAGTTGGAGCTTAAACTGTGAGGTGAACTGTGATTGAAGAAGGGGCGAATTTAACCCGTACAAATTAAAGTTATGAATTGTAACGCACAGTAATAACAAGATTCAAACGTGCAACATGGAATATTACCGGCTGTCAGTCAAAGAGTTAATAGAATGTGCCAGGAAGTCCCAAAGGAATATGGCATCTCCCACTGAGACGACACCCATTTGGTCAGGGGTGAAGCTCACCTGGCAGATGGGCTGACTGTGGCCTATGAACATCTGATACAGAGAGACACATCTCCGTTACAACTGACATCATTCATGAAATACAGAAATACACAAAACTTCTACAGCGAATTGAAAAAGGAAAACGTAAAATGTAATATTTTATGTAAATAAAGACATTTTTCTTCATTAAGGCTTTGGTAGTATTACATAAGTGTATCCATTCTTGAGTTATGGCCAAAAACCTGTGTTGTGGGGTCACAGTGTAAATCTCATCTCAAGAACACCTTGAGAGAATTTGGCATAAAATGTAATAATTTTGACCGTCAAGGTCACTATGACCTTACATTAGAGACCAAACAATTGATCACACCATCGAGAAAATAATCATCTAATTAATTGTCAATGAAAATACCGGTTAGCTGCATACCTATTTGTTTTCACAAGATGTTTAAATTGTAAATGCTTTGCATTGTGTTCAGCCACAAACAACTACATACTTACAGTGTATGTGCTTACTGTATGACTCAAACATGTAAAATACATAAAGCTGCAGGACTTAGGTTATCAAATATAAATCTGTAAAAATACCCAATACTAAAAGGTATAATTATTCAATTATTGACTTACCTGGGAGTTAATATCGAGCTGCATGTTATAATCCCATACTTTCACAGCATTGTGTCCTGCTGTCAGCAGGAATCGATTGTCCTCGCTCACAGCGAGGGATGAGCACTGGTGTTTGTGAACCTTAGACACCTGTAAGGACGAAAACAAACTCTCAGATATAATACGGCTGAAAATTGGATAAAATAATTGTGTAGAGTCAACCTGTACATATCAAAACTCTTGTTCACGTGTCACTGTCTCTGCGGACATGTTTTCCACATCCTTCTACACTGTGAGCCTCTTGTCATCAGTATTTCTCTCAGCTAAACTTATGTTGTGCGTCTGACAGCACTCACTGCAACTGAGACTTTTTTAACACCTGCTGCTTCTCAGGCAAATGAGGAATCGTGGACACTCTAATTTGTGGATGCAGATACTCTAAGGCACAGCATCTGTGGCGTTACCTCTCGGAGCAGACGACCTGTCTTAGTGCTAACCCAGAGGACTTTGTTAGCAGATGTTGCAACCAGCAAGTGTTCGGTGGAGGACGGGGAGAAGCAGACCTTCAGTGCAGAATCCAGACGCGGGCTTTCTATGTCCAAAATACTCACATCTACATGGAGCAACTGGAAATAGATGGCAGGGGTAAGTGGGACACGCAAGAACATAAAAAAGAAAAACCCACATAAAGGAAGAGTGATGCTGAAAGATGACAATGTTCAAGATACCTCATCCAGAGACCGTGCGTCGGCGATAGTGACAATGTACTCGGAGGGGCCGACAAAAGCCAGACAGCGGCTGTCACTGCTCACTGTAAGAGCGTCTGGAGCACGCTCAGGGCCTCGGGCCACCACATTACCTAACAAATTAGGTAGAGTGAATTAAATCACACTGGTGTTAAATATGGCTGCCTGATACACTAGCTTGTGTCTGTGATTCAAACTGGCTGGCTAATTTCATACTGTGCCTGCATGAATGTTTTACGATTTGATTCAATTGATTTAAGTTTACATTGCTTAGAACTATATCATGTAATCTACCAAAATTAACTTGAGTTTTGTCTGTGCATTCGTTTGTGTGTATACATACATACGACTCTGATCATATTGTGATCTTCCTCAGAGGAGTTGTAAAGTGCAAGAGAGCCCTGGGAGTCAGCACTATACATGAACTCCCCATCCGGAGAGAAGGCAAGGCCCACCACTTCACCTCTGTGCTGCCTATAACACAAATAAATATAAACATATGCACACATATATAAACATATACACACACACACACACAGAAAGAGAAAAAATATATGCAGGGAAACAAGAATATAAAAGCGGTCATTACTTCCTCTTGGAGGACAGATTCAAAACATTTTGAGAATTTATCTTGTTCATTTGAAAGTCAAAACTGTACTTGTTATCTATATTAAATTTCAATGCAAATGTGCACCTTTTAAATTAAGACCAATCTACTTTTATAGTCAGTTCAGAGTATAATTTGATCTTTATATACTCTATGCACTATAAAGCAACTTGCTAATCATCATAATCAAACCACCATTTTGTGCAGATGGCCCCTTAAATAAAACTGGCTGAGCTGGGAAGAATTGCATTTCACTATATTTTCTAGCAATAGGACACAACATGACATATCATACTATAGATTATAGTAATTGTGTCCATGCAAACATTTGTTATCCAACAGAGAAAACAAACCAAAACTATGTTCTTCCAAATTTCTATAGACGTACTTGTGTTCAGCCAACAGCTTGGCACTTGAGATGTCAAAGACCCTGATGATGCCAGAGCTGGAGCCACAGGAGAAAACCTGCTCACTGGGATGGAAGGCCACTGAACAGGGGCTGTCCTCAGACACAAAGTCATACAGCTAAACACAGGAGAAAACAAGACAGACATTCAGTTCAATAGTAAAATTGGTCAGTGCCAGTGGTAATGCTATGGTAGTGGAGAATGTAGATAGGGTCCTTAAAAATTACTGGGAAGGAAAAAAGAGAGAGCGAGCGGAAAGTTTGGTGATACGTTTTTCCCAAAAACTTTTTCAAAAGCACAAAGCAGTCTGACAAGGAACAAAAACAGAGCCTTGCATTATCTCGCTCCAACAGAGAAACTGACAGATGAATGCCAATAGAATGCCAAAGTCTCACATACGAGATTATGTGCATCGTACACACACTGACCTGAGCCTTTTGTCTGGTTCAACAAATTGACAGACAGTGTCTCTTACATGAAATGACAAAAAGATTAAATAGATTTCCCCTTGAGCCCTGAAAATCTGACCTGATGCATGGAATCCATATTCCAAATGCGCACTGTGCCGTCGGAGGAGGCTGTTGTGAGATGCCGACGGATGCCGTCCACGCTGAAGCCAAGCACAGTGTCTATATGCGACCTCATCAGGGTGTTGTAACCACGGCTACTCACGTCTAGGAAACCCAGGTTACCAGTGGAGGTGGCTGCCAGGACCTGAAGATTGTCTGATGAGACTGACACCAGGCTCACAGGTCCCTCATGCTCTGGAAAACAATGACATGTGTCTGAGCTGTTCTGTATGAGGACAGACAAATGCTGACAGAAATGTAAATGAATGCTATAGCAGAGAATAATTGATTTATGCTGTTGCTCAAAAAGGTAGATAAATTGATATTGAATGTGGAAGCCAGCGGTGCCTGTGATACAGCTAATCTACTGTAATGTCAGTACGCAGCATGTGATAATTGGTGTTACAACGAATACTGTGCTAAGTGATGACAATTCAATCAATGGTGTAAAACTCCTGACTTCCACTTCACATTCACAAACACTTGTCCCTGCAAACTAAAAACTGCTATTTACACATACATGAACGTGGATCATATCAGTGCCTGTGGAGTGGGAGCTGTCAGTCACTGTGAGCTGCCGCAGGTAAATGTTACACCACGCCCCGCTGTGCCTACCTGCCTCCAGGAAGATGGCAGAAAAGTCAAGGGGCCAGAGACGCAGGAAGCCATCTTCAGAGCCCGTGGCACAGAATGATGAGCACACACTGATGCTGTTGATGGCAATGCCTGGTCCTATGAAACACACGCACACACCTTGATGTAATCACAGGCTCTTTACAGATTTTTTCCCTGTCTACCCAACCTCTACTTTGAACTACTACATAACAAACATTTTCGCTCTCTAAATGATTTTAGAGACCTGTGTTAAAAGTCCATTTCTCCCTGCGTTCCGCATGCTGCTGCTGTGCAGGCAACAGTCTCCTCACATTTCTGATCAAAACTCTGCTGTAGTCAACCTCAAAGATATGGCCACTCCGACTGCTGGCAAATCTATAGGAAGACAGTCAAAGGGGGAGAAAGAGTCATCTCTTATCAATAATGATCCAGATCAGATTTATACTTCTTCCAATTGTTTGGTTGCAGTGACTCATTTGCCCACTCACAGCATTTGATCTTCAAGATGCTGGGTCGGTGCGTTTCCCTCCTCAAAGGCCACATCAGTGAAGTCCAGTGAATGGTATTCACCCAGGTTTACTGGACAGGAGCGCAGCGTCCCATTACGTATTCGCCACAGACGAATATTGTCTCGACCACATGACACCATCCTAAAACCAACACACTGACATTTAGTGCCTGAATCCTAGTTTACTGGTGAGTCCTTGCCTATTTCTGTTCTGCTCTTGCAGTCAAAGCCTCTTCACTTCTCCCACTCTCTCATCCACACCTTTCTCCACTAAGCATAGCTGATACAAGAGGTAAGCGTGAGAGGATATCTGGAGAACTCCTACAATTTACTGTCCAGAACTCCTCTTTCCATAAGGAGGTTCATTACAGGATTCCTAAATTCCTTTCTATGCTCCAGACATAAAACACTAAAGCGTCTTTTTAATAGTGGCTTTTCTATTCAGTTTAAACATTGATTCTTCAGATATGGCTGTTTGTGACATACTGAGGGTTTTTTTGGGGGATGTAGCTGATCTGCCCTGAGCCCTGAGGAAGTCTGCCTGTGTGGTCTACACAGCTGCCTTGCTGTCGGTGTAAACTGCCATAGTAGCCGTCTATGAATCATATAATCCTAATGCAGCATTCCAAAGTCCTAATTTCGTAATCAATGACGTTCTTAGATCTTAAGGTAGCACGGTCCCTGTCGCTTTTCAGCCCATCACTGTAGGCCAAAAGGAATAAATCAAATATATGACTAAAAAATGAGACGAGGGTACCTTGTGTCATCAAATGAGGCAACCTTCATGGTGTGAATGTCCACATCTGTGTGGGCTTTGGCTAAGATGGTCACCTCTCCACATTTGGTAACGTTCAGAGTGTTCCACACCACCACCATCTAAGAGCGGTAGAATTAGGATTGCAAATATACACAGTCAGCTCGCAGCTTTGTTAAGTCATAGACTTTAATAAGGGGAGCGATTTATTGCATGTCATTTAAATTACAACTAGATGAGTCGGTCAAACTAGTGATTACAGGTGCTGCTTAGCATTTTCTCATCTGAATCTAATGATGTGCATGGCTCTCCCTACAGAGTGCAGCTAGTGATAAATGACTTGCCTATACACAAATTAGAAAACAAGCCCTGGAATTTTCATGCGGAAAAATTAGCATTCATGAAACTTACCGTTTTGTTGTGGCTGTCTTTACCAACTCCACAAAGAATACTGCCACTGTATGAGAAGCTGCCAAATGGAAGGAAATGGAAAAAAAATCAGTACGCATAGAATTTAATAAATTAACGTATGCGAGTGTGTGTGTGTATACAGTTGTTTACCTAAGAGAGGATAACGAATGAGCATGAATCCTGAATATGGCCAGACAGTTTCCTCTTTTGTAGTTCCACACACGTACAACACCATGACTGCCAGTTTGTGCTGAGGCAAGCAGTGTTGTGTTGCCATCAAAAGCTAATGCAGACACCTACAGAGAAAACACACATTGACGAGAATCCGATTTCTACAGTAAATAGACTCGAAATTGCTCTCTTTATATTTGCTGCAATTGGCTTTCGAAGGCCAGGAATTAAGTGATTCTTCTTAAGCTGCCAGAATAAAGTCAAAAGTCCTCCACATTGCGCTGCCGGTTAGTAAAACATGTCACAGCTCATCTACCTTGTCAGTGTGGCCAATGAAGAATCGCTGTTGTTTGGAGGAAATCTTCATAGAGACGATAATTGCGTGACAAGGATACACCACTGCATCACCTGATTTGGTCCACAGAGCCTATAGTGTAATACAGTACAACTGTTAGACCTGTGTATTTGATTTCATGCATTTTATCCATGACCTTCAAAACTATGTTGCCTGTAACAGTTTAAAAAAAACATACATATTTAGTAGTGGCTCCTCCAAAGCCGATGATTCGATTTAGCCTGAGAATTGGGTCTGGAAGCAGCTTCTGAAAAGGTGAGCCGAAGAAGAAGATGCAAAGATTTTGAAACGAAAAAAAGCTTTCATTTTCCCTCAGCACCGTTCTCATCAGTTACCTGCTGTTTGGTTTCCTTAGATGATGACAAATGGAGAGGATGTGGAAAAGAACTGCAAGCAAACTGCGAATATAAAAGGTAAACAGTATGTTTCAAATCTTTCACAAAACAATTCAAAAGGCATCATGATGTCAGGCATTATACAGAACATGGATGTAAAAAAGAGAGATGGATGTGCAATGATATATAATTGTTTTTATATCAAGTTGGATTGAATGTACAGTCTGGTCAACAAGAAGCTTCACCTCTTCTTCACTTTCCTCCCCATGCTTGCTGAAAGCGTCCTCGGGATGCACAAACACATGTACCCCGCCGTCATCAGTATCACAGGGAGTCCTGGATGTGAGCCGGTATGGACTGAAGCATGGCAACTCCTCCTGCTGCTGCTGATGGTCATCATCTTGGCAAAGCCATCCGACCGTTTCAAAAGAGGAGACTACATCCAGCTTAGGTATGTTTGTCACCACAGGGGTTTGATCCCTCGGCAGCTGAGGAGTCAGGAGGGGGGTAAAGAATGGAAAAAAGAAACCTAGCAGTCTCCAAGAAAACTATATTTTCAATTCTATATTTAGCATATTAACAAAAGTAAATATGTGAATACACAATGGCTCGATTTAGGCTACTAACTGTTATCTTACTGATTTTGGGGAAGTGATCTGCTGGATGAGGGACACGCGGTCCCGTACTGGTTTGCTGAGGTTTACACAGCGAGACACTTCTCTCATGGGGCTTCTTTGGCTGGTGACACAACCTGAGAGAAATTAGTTTACGAATTTCAGTAATCTATAGTAATAAATAGTCCTATTGGTACAGGCAAGAACTATGTTTGCCTAAAGAAAATGTATGACACGTGTACAAAATAACAAAAATGAAAGGAATGATACAAGCTTAATTTGTTTCTGGTGCAGAGCAAAGTAAAAATTAATGAGAATTTCCTGTTAAAAGCATGTAAGGGAAAACGAAAAAGTATTAAGGAAAATCTAAAAAAAAACAAGGGGGTCAGACCTAAAGAGCATAGCACACAAGGGCAGTAAAAAGCTTTAAATACCACATGATGATGAGTGGCTTGATATTTCATGACTTACCACTTGGACTGCCTTTTTGAATGGAGTCAAAGGGTAACTTTGTTCCTTCCGAGGGAAACCTGTTTGGGTAAGACAAAATCAGAGACTTACACTGTAACAAAGCATGTAGTTATCTTAAATTTTTGAAAATATAGGCTGTTGATTCTTTTTTTTTGCTTTGAGCAAATACATAAGTTATACATAAATACCAGTGTGTCTGTAATAGTAAAAGTAAAAAATCCACCCTTAAGACACCAAAGCTACATGTTCACATGTTAACAACAGGGTTAGCCACATTTTTGTGTTTTATAATATTTTTCCTAAATGTCTTTCCACATTGAATGAAGTGAGGTAATCGTACCTGATATAATCATAGAGGTCATGCCAGGAGACTCCCCTGGGCACGGGGAATGACATGTCTCTAGGCATGGCACCTGTTCCATGGGAAGAGGCCAGCCCCATCAGCTTGGCTTCACTGAAGGAAACTCCTATTGAAAGAGAAAAGGACAAAGAGATAAGAAAAGTGAAAATGTCATGCATGCATAAAGAGGATAATGTGCCTCATTCATTTTGCATTTCTCTTATTCACATGACGCCACCTCAAAGTAACACTTAACACTAGTGACATAAACATATAGACATGAGGTGTGCATATAAAGTGTAATATATATATATATATATATATACATTATTACTCACCTGGATCGAGCAGCAGGTCACTGGTAAACATGTTTTTCACTGCCATGTTGGCACAAAGCTTGATGCTCTTCATGTGACTGAAGCAGCGGCTGAGGTAGACAGAGAGTGTGTATTGTAGATCCAGCATCAGACAGGTCCAACGCACTGATGTGGGGGCTGCACCCACGAAACCTGGAGAACATAAAAACAAGGTCAGTCAGAACTGTTGCAAGAAATGAAAGATTATTTACATTACATATACAAAAGTACCGTGGAGTCTCAGTGGGGTGATAAATGAAAAACAAATACGCCACAAGTATGTATGCATGTGTGCGCAAGTATTTTACCATGTCTTGCAGACTTGGACGTGCTTTCATAGATTGAATCCTTCGCAGCTCCGCAGAGGAAAGGAAACTGAAGCCAGGTGGCTGTGGACTTGAACTCTTTGAACATATTTGAAAAGGAGATGCGCACAACCTGGCCCTCCTACACATCAAAGCAGAGAGAGAGAGAGAGACACAGAAGGAGGAGAGGGGGGGTGGGGGGGGTAGAAAATTACAAAGAAAGCTAATAACTCAGAGCTGTGGATTTGTCTCTTGATCCATTTCAAAATGGAGTGCAGTCACCTGCAAGAATAAAAAGACTCACTAATCTAGAATGGTACCAGTAGAGCTCATACCTCTGCCAAGGCCCAACAGTCCCCTTAAATTCAATCAAGTCGCACAAAATTGTGCACACTCAGTTCCCTGTAATTTTTTGAAATTCCTGGATTTGAATGAATTGAATGGCCCATGTCCCGTCCTTCTACCAAATTTACTGGAAATCTGTTAAGACATTTTTGCGTAATCCTGCTGACAAACCAATGGACAGGGGTGAAAAACCTCCTTGATAATGATAGACCATTAGGTTGCATATATATTCATATTCATATGTATGAATAATCCTAAATCACAGACAGTATACACAATGACATACCTCTGCTGCAACGTCCAGGTGCACCACAAAGTATTTGCCAGGAGTGGGCCTGAACAGAAGGTAGAAGTAGCGCCCTGACAGCCCCAGGGACTGGTTGATGGTCTTGGGCACCAGGATGTGGCTGTTGGCAGGAACAGGACCCCTGATTCTGAACACTGAACATTTCAGCGTCTTGTCCTGGAGGGTGTCGCAGAGGGGGTCGACAAAGTCAGTTAACAGTGATATTCCACCCCAAACAAATAGACCTTTCGTGAGTCAAACTCTGACCCTCACAGCTGTTTATTTTGCCAAACACTACAAATTGACACACACACAAAAACAGCAACCTTCAAGGGTGTCTGATCTTTAAAGGGTAGTTCGGGGTTAAAGTATAACTTTGAATGCAACACTGAGTTACCGTGTATGTGGACACGTCCCCCTCCTTTGCAGACCTTCTCCAGTCCTCGACTCGGACATGTTTGAATATGTTGACATAAGGATGCTGCCAACCTGCGGAGTGAAGTCAGAGCTCAGTGACACTGAACAAGTCGGTTCCTCCGTCGCAGTCTCTGCTGTTGCATCTGACGTAGCCACAACTAGCGACTCTGCATTCAAAAAAAAAATCACTTTACCTTTGGAGGCCATCGATGGCGAGAGGTTGAATCCACTCGTCGAGGTGTCTGTTGTTCGAACTCCACAGGTGTTAGCTAGCGAACTGTAACCTGGCCCGAAACGCTCGCTCTCCTCGCCACAGTCATTCGAACGATCCGAAAAAGTTTGCTTCAGGTCGTAACGAGTCGCGAGGGCTTCTCCACTTCTCGCCGGCACCGGCTGAACCTATAGTTTGGATTTGACGAGCGGTGTTTTCAGCAGCAGTCGGGTCCTTCCCGCTCCAGCCTCCGCGTTGCCAACGACACGGCGCGACGCTGCTGACGTCAGCGCGTTTCGTTCCCTGGAATTCTGGGTAATGGAGTTTATCGGAACAGAATCGACACAACGGAGGAACTGTCGCATTTTGAACTCTGAGGAGCTATAAATGTTACTGCATATAGCTCTGATGTTGATTACCTTTACAGCTTGAAACGTTAAACCTATGTGTTAACAAGCCTACTGATAATTCTGTCACACCAAGCTATAGAGTGATTACCCCATACACTTATGACTTAGAAAAACAACGACCCATCATGCAGGACTTATGCACTGCCTCATCACACAAGAGTCAATTAAAAGAAAAATATCCTTTTTATTTTAACACCCTATTTGCATTATTTACTTGAAGATGGCTCAGGCGATAACAATCAGACGTTCACAATTTCTTTATAACAATTACTTAATCACACTTTTACATATTCACAATAGACCACATATGATCTGAAAATGCACGGTGTGTTCAGCCTGAATCTATATCGACAACATTCGGGAGTAGCTCTACAGGGTCTTGAAGATGAATGAGGAAGGACACCTGCATCGCTGCAGACGACTTTCCAGTCTCATCCTGATCCCCGCGATGCAGGGTGTTTTCTCTGTGTGCCACTGATGGACAGTGCAGCAATGATGCATCAGGTTGTGGTGATGTCGGTTGAGTTTGATGCCGGAAAATCAGTGAACTCTCAGGAGTGGGCGAACCGTCAGGCCTCGCCCTCATCATTATGGGGGAGGTTCTGTTGCGCTCTGGCACTGTGGTGATGGAAAAAGTGTCTACTCGAGAGTCGAGCACGGCTAGTCACCGTCCGCAACATACAAGCTCTGCCTCCATCATCCAGCTGCGTAACTTCCTCTTCAGCTCTGCCCTCACCTGCATCCAGAGGGGGGTGAACCCTATCAGAGTTAATGTGCCATTTTGTGTCATTTAACAGTCTGATGCTTGAAAATTGGATGGAAAATTAAACCTCAATTAAACCTCAATTAAGGAACCACTCACCAACACACATATATTTTTTCTCTTCATTCCAATGCACCCTTAAATGATCTTAAATTCATAGGGAGATTAATACTATGTTTAATATGATTTAACCCTAATTCCACACTTTCATTGTAGATTCATGTTTGTTGCCTCTCGGATAATGTGACAGGTGCATATGTCTAATCAATATAGCTTACCTTGTATTTAAAGATTTTTTTTTTAAATGAGATTATGAAATGAAACAACAAACCTCTTTATTGGCATAGCAGTAGAGCACAGCCACCAGAAAGCCCTGCAGAGAGTCCCTGTTTAGTTTCAGCAAAGTGGGCGACATTTGCTTTACATGAACACACAGATGATGTCTAGACAGTTAAACTGTTCTACTTTGACAGACATATCTGCAATAGCAAGGAATTAGTCTCCGGTCCAATTGAACCAACCTACCTGAAATGAATTGAGAAAAAGAGTGAAGAAAACTTTGGTGTAGCGCAGAACGCCTGTCGTCTGCTCGTCTGTAGCAAAGATGAATATGACCTCATGAACCCCAAACAGAGGAATGAGGGTAAGCGTTGCCTTGGCAAGCCTAAAGGGACAAATCAAACAGCAGGCAATTTGTCACATCATACAATGTTTTTTTTTTGTCAACATACATTTTTCTGGCTACCTCACCTCCATTCATCACTTTTTTTTCCATAACAGCCAGTCATGGTGTTAACTTGAAAAGAATGATGTGAACATAATTGAAAATTTGTGACAACTTGCCGAAGTTTGTAATCAGGGTATTCGGTCTGGTTGCTGGCTCGTAATTTGGAAAGAATGACCTTGAGGATCTTAATGAAAATCAGAAAGTTGATCTGTTGATCAGAAAAAGGAAAAAGCTATATTATGTCGTACATTTTTTCAGAAATAGACACAGATGAGGGATGCAGCTAAATACGGAATAAATGATTTGCATATTTGATCCTTACTAGTGATGCAAAAAGAATTGGGAAGCGAATTATCCACCAGTAGTTCATGTTCTCATTTAAAGCCCAGCACCTGCAAAGAAAAGCAGATGTTCTCCTTCAAGGGGGTCTGGATGTGAAGCAATCAGGCACATGGGGGGGATGCTAAACACACGCACGCACGCACGCACGCACGCACGCACACACACACACACACACACATAAACACACACACACGCACGCACGCACGCACGCAGGCACACACACACACACACACACACACACACTTACTCTTTGTTTTCCTTCAATAGCTTCATCACTACCCAGGGAACCACAAATAGAAGTGGTGTTCCTTAGAAAAAAAAACACATTAACAATTGAAAAGTCCTCCCTGCTAGTGCTTAATAAGAAACTAAGTAAGAATAAGTAAACAAATAGCTGAGAGGTTTCCATGACATACACGGATGTTACAGGGCATATGCCTTGGGACTGTCACAGAACCTTGTTTATTTGTGCAGTTGTTAACAGGCGCACAAAGAGGGGGAGTGGTTTCTACTGTTGCAACATGACTGCTTTTTGAATATGAGCTGTTCTATATCTCTGTACTGAGGTGATTTTTGGTATTAAGTGGAAATACATTTTAGAGGAGGGTAGAGAAACACAACATAAAGAGTCCCAGAAAAACTTCTTGGGTGTTTGTTAGTTTGGACACAAAAAGATGGAACTTACCCCAGCCAAGACAGATGTAAGGCAAGCATTTGTTGTTGTCAATAAACACTGAGGCTATAAGCACAGAGTACAAATAAATTGCCTCTCCAAAGAACCAATAGTGATTGGCCAGGACACAGTACTGCATCATCACCTGTGCTATCCGGCAGCCAATAGCAGCCTAGAAGAAATGGACACAAAAAGTAATGTTGCCTCGTTGAAGTGTTAGCTTCAAATATGCAATAGCCACAAGTAATATTTAGTGGTACCCCATAATAAGTAGCAACAGCACACTATTAGCAGTACATTTCAAATAAGACCCACCTGGTGACTGAGCATCTCACTCACATCGGTCTGTTTCACGATTTCTCGTCCCCAGTGGCGTTCTAGCATGGTGTCCTTAACAATGACAGACACGGCTCGCAGGATGAAGGAAAGGAAAAGGTTAGCATGGATGAAGTTCCTGAAGCAATACAGTTTCCTGTCAGGGGACATAAAAATAACAAGGTTTGAATACATTTTTTTCTTGCTTGTCTTCTAATCCTTATTGCCAACACAGCAATCAGTTACCCACCAACTGACTTGGCTTGCCATAGATTGGATGACCTCGCACAGTGCGTGGGAACGCTCATCTTTGCAGGGAGGACAGAAATTCCTCAACACTTATGACCTGCAAAAACACACTTTGCACCTATTTCCTATTTGATTTCTTCAAAATAAAATGCTGTTGTCTGATCACCCTTTAATCATTTAACTCTTTTGCTTCATCATCACTATTCAATGTTCGCTAAATAATGCAAACTTCATCCATTCATCCATCCATCCATCCTGGACAGGTCGCCAGCCCATCACAGGGCTGACATTCTGAGACAAACAGTCATTCACACTCACATTCACACCTACAGTCAATTTCAAGTTTCCAATGAAACTCACCTCAATTTGCATGTCTGTGGACAGTCTTCAGTTCCTGCATTAGTACTCGATTGATAGGGATGCAGAGCATCTTGACAGTTCTGATATCATATTTGCGTAAAGAATTAAACTTGCAGCATGTTGTTATCTATTTTCTTTACAAAGCGTCGCTCTGTATCTGTCAAAGAGCATTGATTGAGTCGAGTCACTTAATATGGGAGCAAAAATCATTGCGCATCTGTATGACAGCTTACCTAAAGCTCAGAAGAATGATGAGAGCCGTAATGAGCGTGAAGAGGGACAAGGAATAGCCGACAGTGTACAACATCCTGAAGCTCACCATCAATTGTTTGAACCACAGCTGTAAATACAAATCCACACTGATCATTTTTTGGGGAATCAGATCACGTAAATTACTTCACTATTTTAACCTTAATGAGATTATCAATGAAGGCAGAAAGAGTTTAATTATTAAAACCTCAGGCATATGATATTTGCAAAGAATTGTTTCAGGGATTAACAGACTTTTGCCGCTCTCTGCATGAAGATAATTTAAGTAATGTAGTAATCAATATATATTTATCATTTTTCATGCAAACTACTAAGATCATATGGAAACAATGCAGATTCATTATACAGCAGATAACACTAAATTAATAGAGTTAATTGCAGCTTGATTTCTGTTACTTTGGCAAACACTCATACAAAAGTGACTCTTGTTTAATTGAATGCCAGTTAACAGTATGTGTCAACTCCCTATACACCGTAGGTCTCCATCATTCATCCATCATCACTAATGGATGAGTTTAACATAAATGAATAATGATTTTATTTTATTTTTTACTAATGCAGACTGGGGATAAAAGATTATCTTGTGACTTGTTTATCTATAAAAACTTGCAAATGAAAGTATACATTCTCCTTGCCCCTATTTTGCACCAAATGATGCCAATTGGCATCCAAACTCGTATGAGTAAATATCAGTTGCTTTTCAATCAGATGATGTTGATGACCTGCATCTTCCTATACGTGATGCAAATGTCCAAGCAATGAGAAGTGCAACAAATTAACCCCCAAGCTGGAGACATTTTGGTTGCCGCACCTCGTGAGATGTGATCTCTTTTTCCTCCTCGCACTGGGTCATGTCCCTCCACACCTGCCCGCTGTCTTCTCTCTCCCAGATGCCGTCAGAGCCACACCGCCGAAGCACAACTCCCTGGGACACTGGAGGAGAAACAGTCTGTCAGTGTAATGGTAACTGACTCATTACCCGCTTTTTCCTAAGTAGAGATTGAGGCCAATCACAGCATGCACCGGGCAGGGGACAGGTAAATCCGTCAGACGGGGAAAAGAAACACACTGATGTGCAAAATAACCAGGTGTGCTTGTAATATTACTTAGGTGCTTTAAGGGATAGTAAGAATATGTTTTTATTTTTGCTCCCTTGCTGTTGGTTAGATGAGAAGACTGATACCCACATTTACAGTATGTCTGTGCCAGAATCTTAGCTTAACACAGAAACGATGGAAGAAACTAGCTAAAGTGTCTTTAAGTTTGGGAAAACTCCAAAAATCCTCAGCAACCTCCACAGTTGGACGGACATAGTTGCCAAGCAACTGTCAAAAACATGCAGGAATGGAAAGAGTACAGACTGGCATGAACACATTCATTTTTCAGCTAGTCTGTTCTGTTCAAAGTAAAGACACTAAAAGTCTTTTTTACCTTTGTCAAACCAGGGCAAGTAGAAAGGACATGAGATGTTGACCACAGAGCCGGCAGGAGTATCTGGCCAGCAGGCGTATTTGTCAAATGTCCTGTTACAGAACACATCCGCTAGAAAGAATAAGAATAAGAAAGTAAAAAAGACACCTGCTCCTCACCAAAAAAAAAGCCACAGATGATCATGAGCATAATTTGACATTTTCCCAGTTCCCTTTCCCTTCCTTTTTGATCTCTTGCCATATCCCCTTTTGCATGATGACTCAGTACTTGAAAGAGGTTGCTCCATACCTTGAGGCGGCGGCTCATTTACTATCATTTTGACACAGTCTTCTTTATACTGGACCCACTTGTGATAAGTTTCCTCTAAGACTTTTCCACTAGCCATCTCATACTGTAAGGAGATACAGAACATGATACTTTAGAAAACATTCCTTCACTTTCATGTCAAACATTTTATTAAGTCACAGAAAATCGGAAAATAAAAGGTTCTTTAGTTGAGTTACTTGGAGTTATTCTTGTCGAAAACTTTATTTCTAAAAAGAGAAGCAAAACCTTTAATATTGTATTTTACCAAAACTGACCTTTGGTAGTTTGAGAAATAACAGGCAGATCAATGCCATTATGTCTCGTGCCCTGTCCATCCCTGCAGACTTGTTTCTTTCTTTTTGGAAGGACTGAAAGGAGAAAAGAGATCAGAACAAGTTTGACAGCTGAAATAGAAAGGTTGTTAGTGCTGAGTTCTGTAAGTGCTGGCCAAATTCATTTTTCTAAGACTAGAGTTCCTATTCATATGGCAGTTGATCAGAATCCATCCATTGTCTACCGCTTTATCCATTTAAGGGTCGCGGGGGGGCTGAAGCCAATCCCAGCTGACATTGGGCGAGAGGCGGGGTTCACCCTGGACAGGTCGCCAGCCTATCGCATGGGCCACATACAGAGACGAACAACCTACAGTCAATTTAGAGTCTTCAATTAACCCATTCTGCATGTCTTTGGACTGTGGAACCAGAGAACCCGGAGAAAACCCACGCATACACGGGGAGAACTTGCAAACTCCACACAGAAAGGCCCTGGTTGGTTTGAACCGGGATTCGAACCCTGAACCTTCAGGGTTCGAATTGTCAGTTGGCAATTGGGTTCAGTTGATCTGAATTGTCTATTTAACTGGAGAAGGCTTGATGTGCCATGAATTTCAAAACAGATGTGAACCACTGGACCTAGAAAAGCTTCAGCTATTGTAGACTTCCCTGCAGACAAATCACAAGGAAAGGCTTTTCATGAGAAATGGGTGGTGCTTACTTTGACGTCAATCATGTAAGAAAACATATGAATTACCATCCATTAGCATCACTGGAGCTGCATTAAAGGCTAGTGGTGTCACAAAATCCTCTCATATGTATACATTTTAAACCCAGGTTAAGGGTAGGCACATATAACCTTTCTCCCCTTCAGCACGAATGTGAGAGCAGCCTGCCAGTGTCAGACTCTGCACAAACGTCCTTCTGCACGGTGAAGCTCAAACAGTAAAACCACATTGTTACCCCGCGATGATGAAATCAGACAGTGGAGTGATATCCCCTTCAAACCATAAAAATGCTATTAAAACAATATGTGATCTTTTTTTTATAAAAATCTTCATCTAGCTGGCTTCCCCATTTTCGATGTTATTGTCAAGGACTTCTTTCTTTTTTTTCAAATAAGATTTGAAATGATTATAATGATTCCCCGACCACTTAACCCAAAATCTGCTCAGAAGAATTATGACTTACTTAGAGTAAGTGGGACACACTATAATTGTTTAGTTTCTCTAGTAATTATAAAGATTTTACGATACAATTTGAAACTCACTGTGAATCCTACCATATATATTTATAGTCATCATTATCACCTACAGATTTGTTTCTCAAATTCTCAGACTCTCACCTTTGGATGTACATTAGTCACCTACATAACATATTTCAGTCAGTCAAATGTTATGACTCTGATATGAAGGGGGGCTGGATGAGGGTCTTGCCAGGTCTGTTCAACCTGGAACCCTCATATGAAAAAATGTATCATTCTGAATTCAAAAGAATTTAGACTTTCCTCCTGAGAACGAACTATCGGAGAGGTTACAAGAGCATGTGTTAAAGCAATGACTGCTGCTTCTGCTCTTGTTTTGCTGTGGTGTGTCCTCAAACTCCCCTTATGACCAGTGAGGTAAAACTTGAGTACCTTAAAATGTAAATGCACTTTTAAATTCTGCTGGAGAGAGTTATCATCATAATCCCACTAAAAGGCTGTATCTTGTTTTTGTTTCCGTCGTGATGATTGATTTTTTGTCTTTTTTTCAGTTTGTCCCATTTGTCAAAAAATGTAATATTGTTGTTGAGAAATATTTTTAGGTTGGCACTGTGGCCTATTGTGATGCTGTGTCACACCCCACTTATTAACCCCGGGTCCTCTTGCAGCTCAGGGGGCCCCATGTCCTCATCATCTGTGGGGGTCGCACTTAAGGCCTACAAAACACTGATTTAATTTGTTCCCCTCCTGGTGGCTGTCATATGGCAGTCCTCGCCTGTGGCAGCGAGAGCAGCTTGATTTTCTTAGGGGTCCAAGAACTGCTCCTTGTGGAGCTCACCCCACTCTGTAAGACATGATGGCAAACAGCAATGTCTCTTATTCTTGTTTTTTAAATTTTTTTTATGAAAAACCGGTGTGTTTCCAACCACTCTTAGGCTGACAGGCATTTCAAACTTTCAAACTTCATATGTGGGATATCCCAGATCTAATGCAGGCCCTACTAAGCCCCACTCCACATTGGGTTTATCCTCAACTGTTGAAGTTGTCTTTTATTATCACGAAGCAGCATCTTTTCAAGACAAGCCTTTTAAGCATGGGCTCACTGAATAGGCAGCTAAGGCAAATCACAGCTGTCGCGGGCTTATTTGTGAGTCACTGCGATACTGGCCACACACTGTGGGGTTCATTAGGGCTCCACACAGGGATACATTTCCATCTGGCTCCTCAAATTGAGCTTTTGCTTGAGTGGCTTACACCTGAGAAGAAAGCATTTTGTTTTAACAGTATTCTATTCAATTCTACCAGCACACGGCAGCATTCAGAAATGGACCCTTTAAAAATTTTGGGCAGGTAATACAATGGATTGACTGAGTGAACATCAATCAAATCATCATGAGAACATCGTGGCGGAGCATCTATATCAGCAATAAGCAGCCGAACAGCATATGAAAAAGCCCCGATGGCAAACACACACACACACACACACATCACAACATTCACTGAGACATAATATATCAAAACAATTTATGATGCTTGAAACAGACAGTGCTGTACAGCAGTTTTGCAGTTGCAGGCTTCTTACACCACAAATTTGTATGCATGACATCCCTTCATCCCTTGTGCATAAAACAGTCTACAGTAATGTTTTTATTCAAGACAGCTCAATGCATTTTTGTCTGATGTATTGCCTAACTTAAGTTGTGAGCATGATCCAATCCCCACAGTCCCGATAATTGGAATGGATAGAGAGAAAAAAAGATGGGACTCATTCTAATCATCATGTATAACGGCTGTCTGATGGAAAAACAAAGTGAAAAGCATTTCATATTGTTAAAGAAGAAGTTCATTTTTTTCTTACTTGCAGAGGGTCCGTGTTGTCACAGGATATTTAGCACATAGCCTGTAATGTTGTGTGGGTAAAGCCCATCATCTGCAAAAAAACACACACCAGGGTAAAACGGGTTCGAGTCCTGAAAGCAAAGTCAAAGAAGCAAGAGCTGTCACTCACGGATAGCCGCGGTCCTCCGGTGCTCAGAGTCGCTCCGTCCCGGGCGACGCGCTGACAGACTGACGGCTGCTCCTCACCACGAGCCGCCGGCGGGAGACCGCGCGCAGCAGCTCGTCGGCTCATCGACAATCAAATCCTGAAGATAATTCTCGCCCCCTAAAACTGGCAATAAGTCGTGTCTTCTTTCCTCTTTCTTTTGTTTATTTATTTATCTTTTTAAATTTTTATTTTTTTTTGGGGGGGGGGGGCGGTTATTCTAAGTCATCCCTCCATCGCATGCAAATGAATGGACAGATCATATTCTTGGGGGGGTTACCAAACTATGTTTTCTCAAAAAGGATTTTTTGAGAAAAAAAAAAAAGGATTTTTTTTCTAATACTCCACATCGCGGTTCACTTAAACTTCCCAGATGTATTCCTCTCGTACAGGGGGTTGGTGTTCACGTAACGGTTTACTTGACACTTGGTGAAATTAATTAATTTAGTTACCTAATGACTTAAAGTTTTTATTATCTACCACCCAGATGAAATGATTCAAACCCGCAAAGGAAGAGTTATGAATTCATAGTTTACAATAAAAGGCCCACCATTTCATGTGTTTAATTGACACATTTCTATTATGAACTTTGTTTCCAATGGGAAATAAAGGTGTTAATAGGTCACTGACGTAAGTATAACTTCACAGAATTTGAACAGAATGTCAAAAGCTGGTGAGAAGAGGTCAGCGTCTTTACTGTGATGCTCAGATCTCCAGTACGTACTCACATCACCTCCTGAGAGCTCCTGGAGCCGTGCAGCACAACCCCCATCCCTCTCGTTTCCTATCAGCTCCCACACACTCAGTGGAGACATGGTCTTGATGTCTCCATTGAGTGGTCCCATTTGTTTCACTGATATTGGAAATGCATGGGTCAGGTAGTCTCTTATGTGGTTGCAGTCCACCAAGATTCCCAAGATTCAAAATCCACCCACATGGGGAGAATGTGGGTATGTTCTTAGACTATAGGACATTTCATTTATTGCTCTGATATTTTGAATTTCACTGAGTTTGTAAGTCCCTTAAAAACTCTTCCGCATCAGCATAACACTTTATTATTGCCACAATTTATGTCGCTGAATTCTCAATTGTTGACAAATAATTGATTTCATCAGGAATTAAACAACACACTTGTCTTTCTTGGTTTAGTGTGTTGGTTGTTAATTCAAATACCATGAAAGCATTTTAGAATAAGACTCAGAAGCTAAATTCAATGTTTAAAATACTATCCAAATCAAGTCATCCTAGTGGTTAATAAAGTCAACTAAACGGAGCAGATGACAAAATGTCTGGATTTGCTTTTTGCTATTCAAATTATTTTCATTCATTACCCGGAATGCCGGCGTGGCCAGAAGCATGGTATCAGTGGAATTTAAGTGTGTGATCCAGGTTGGATGGATGTTTAAATGTTTGTGTATGCCCCTATAGCTCCTAACTCATAGCAAATTAACTGTTGTAGAGTTATTGTGATCTGGTCTTTAAAACCACTCAAATATGAAGCCCACAGAGAATACAGAAACCATGTCACACCAACCCATATAAAATTAATATAGTATTTGAATGCAAAAAGCAATTTTCTCTGACACTGGGTTTACCACATACCTCATTGACATGTTCGCCTTTGCTTGGTGTGTCCTTAAAAGTCTTCAGTCCCCTAAAATCCACACGCGGCCTGAGTCTGCCATTCAGTTAAAGATGTTAGATATGTGGGCTTCCATGGTTTAAATTATACAGCTGCTGAGGAGTTTAATACCGGATTCCTTTTCTTGCAGAATGTTTCCTTTGTATGACATAATTATTCATAGGCAGACCTCTTGCAGTCATTAGTTTCCTTACAGATCTTCCACTTTAAAAAATAACCAGAAGAAAGAAACCATCAAATACAGAGGTCTTTAATGTAGAAAAAATAAACTTTAATGTACTATATTGCAAAATATTGTTTAATTTAGTACTGTTATATGCAATAAAAGGAATAGGAGGAGGATGGGTAAATAAGCATTGCGCTACGGTATTTTTTTATTTTTTTAACTTTGTATTTGTTGTATATTTGGTGCTGTCAGTTGACATAAATATATCTCTTTGAGAATTCATACAGCCACTCCAATTATGGAAAAGTCAGTGATCTTGAATACAATCTGAGGGTTTTGTATGTATCCAGTGAGAGATATGCAAATGAAATACAGTGATAAAGGAGTGAGGATGCAAAATAAACAATCATAAACAGTCAATAAACAGAGGCCTCGGGAGATGACATATCCCCCTGGCAACACTTCATATCCTGATTAACATAATTGTGAAGTTTCGTGAACGAATTTCATAAGGTTTTCCACAGAACAGACTGACATTCTGATCACTGTATCGCCCCACATTATTTGCCCAGAGGATAATGTAAAAAAACCAAAACACAAACTAGTTTTTTTTTTTTAAAGCTGGTAAGATGGTAAAATCTTCCAGCTGATTAATGTTGAGAGCAAAATTGTACAAAATTTTTACTTTTTTGATGAACAAACACTGAAATATGCATACTAAAAGTCTGCATCAGGTTTTTTAAGTGCTGTGCCTGCATGGTTCATAAATATCAAAGGCTTTTGGGACAAACTTGAGACTAAAGACCACTTAACTGGGAATGTGGGATTGTCCCATTGGGGAAAAAAGCTGTGTCCCCAATTGGGGTCAGTAAGATCAATGTTAGAAAAGAAAAGAATATAGTCGTATTAGGGAAATTAATGTATTAGAAAGTAAGATATTAAACTAAGGTGCTAAATATTTCACCTACTAAACATCATGTTGGCTTATGACAGTGAACTAGTAAGCATGCTCACAATTGCATTTAGCTCAAAACAAATTGGCTAAGTGTAGTGTTAAGAAATTAACCAGAATAAAAATCTGCAATATAATATTAGGATAAATCATCAGGGCTTTTGAAACTGTTATTTGTTGAGGGAGACCTTTGATCCAAAAGACAAACTTTACTCATGGGAAATCAGAAGCCACTGTTGCTGATAATTTTTTGGTCCTGTGTTCCAGAGGAAATTTGAAGCAGTGGTGAACACTTCCAGGTCAGAGGCGCAAAGCATTCTGAAACTGAGTGCCAAGGGGCACATTGCTACCAACAATTTATGGAATGAGGTGAACTGTTTGAGACGATATTTGAAATGGGAAGTACGGAGATTCTCTCATGCACGTGTGCAAGGGGAGTGATGAAGGCATCATATTGCCCAGTAAGGGGGACCAGGTGAAATCCAAACCAAGAGCATAAGGCCAATACGTCCCCGTGACAGACCATACTGTATCCTTTGCTGCACAACCCCCCTTATATATATATATGTAAACATATATATTCAATTATTTTAAATTTCTTATTTATTTATTTCTTTACAACAGATTCAGTTGTGCAAAAATAGCAAATGGGGAGGGATGTAGCTTCACTAAGATGCTGAGTGTACATAAAAATATTCTGCATCTCTAAGTCTCCTAGTCTTATTTGTCATTGGTGGAAACAGCATTTTGAAGGCAAAGCAACTGTTTATTATCATGATAAATATAAAAATATAGATCTAAAAATGGTATGTTCATGTAGGTATCATTATACAGCTTAATAACATAGTTTACATCTGTTTTTTCTAAAAACATAGCCTACATGTACTGTTTGACCTGCTCCAGTCTCAGATGTCCACCACACAGCTCGGGGCGTTGGCTCTTATGGCATCAGATATGACCTTCGCTCCAGATTCGCCAATGCCATTTCCCTGCAAACTACACAAACATGAAAACACGGTTTGGTTTTTGATATTAGCAGACTGACAGCATATTTTTGTCCTTAAAATTCCTGTTCTCACAAAATAAATGGTAATCAATTATGTGTAGAGATGTAAGAGGAGATATGAACGTGAAAAAAGAAACTCACTTGATGTAGGTCAATTGGTGGTTTCCCTTCAAGGCTGTTGCAATGAATATGGCTCCATCCATGCCCAGACAGTTCTCCTGCAGACTGTTGACACACACACACACACACACACACACACACACACACACACACACACACACACACACACACACACACACACACACACACACACACACACACACACACACACACACACACACACACACACACACACACACACACACACACACACACACACACACACACACACAAAGGAAGTGGTCTGATAAGACTCTCAGTTGCGTGTTTCTGCTCAATAGAAATAACCCAAACACAGTTTTATATGGAAACACAAAATATACCAAGGCTACAGTTTAAATGCAGGGAAATTTAAGAACATTCACTTTTCATTTACTTGTAAAATGGCAGAGTAGGTAGTCATATGTTAGTAGCAATAAATTATTCATGTTGTTGTGTTTATTATCGTTTGTATGGCTTCCAAGTTGTAAAAAGACACATTGACAATAATTGTTGATTCACTTGGATCATAATAAGATCCCGTCAGGACTTACTTCAATGACTTGAGGCTTCTGTTGCTTTTCAATGCATTGGCTAGAGCCTTCGCTCCATCCATCCCGACAGTGTTCCCACGTAGACTGAAACACATAATGGAAAAATGTGCAAACATGTAGTATGAAACACAATATTTTTCTTACATAAATGGCAGAGGGTGCTTTAACACTAGCAATAATAATAACACAGTTAGACAATTGTAGGAAATACAGGAACAAGAGGTAATAGGGACACTAGTGACACATCCCGAGGTGGAGGATTTTTTCTCTTGCCTCATGTCACTTGCAATGCAAACGTAAAAAGGAACCAGGAACCTGACAGCTTTACAGTGAGGTGCCTTGAACAGAGCTTGGGAAGTGAGATGACTGTAATTTATTTTATAAACTATGCTTGCGACTTACTTAAAGTAGTTTATAAAAAGACTATGCCCATGTCACCTCCCATCCTCCGTAGCCTCTTGCACTTTGCATAACAGAAAAGAATCGGAGGCTAAAGCACTGTTCTACTGTACCTCGATTCTGCTTTTTGTTGCTGTTTTTCTAAAAACCTAAAACGTGGTCCATAGTTCTTCTTGTGAAATGAATCTTATTTCAGTAAAGTTGCAGAAGGATTATGAGCAAACACTTTATGAGCAAATGTGTTCATATTGTAGCTGACTTATTTGAATTGATAACTGACAGGGGAAAAAGCAATAGAGGACTGACCTCAACTGGTTTTAAATTACTCTCTTATAGTATGTGTCTGAATGTCAAATAACAAAAGAACAGTTTGACACAAGAGTGAGCTTGGACTCACTCTAATGTTTGCAGGGTTTTGTTGGTCATTAGAGCCTCCGCCAGGGCAATGGCACCACTTTTGCCCGCTGAGACGCCCTGGATACTGGAGAGACAAGCCCACAAAAGAATTGACGTGTGTGAAAATAATAGAACAACAAACTGTCAAACATCCAGAAACACATTCGTTTTTTTAATGAAAGGCTGAAGACGATTGCACAGTACTATAATGCCAACCATAATGTACGAAGAGACGCGTTGGTTTTCAGGGCTTCTGCAAGAAAAATCACGCCTTCATTTCCAATAGCATTCTCCTGTAGACTGCAAACACACACAGACCCAGTGTCAGTTGTGAATAACAATACAACCCTGTGACTGAAATTTCACATGACTGTTCAGAAAAAAAACTGTTGGTCAATCAGTTGCTCACAATAAGGTAAAGCACATTTCCTTCACAGAATACAGCTTTGGCATTTTGAGGAAATCAATTTAATTGCGGGGCAAAGAGTGTGTAGGAGGGAGTTGGGCTATATGAGGGTTGATAATGGGATAATGAGGTTGACCTTACTCCAAGAGCTGCATTGTGCCATTGGAGAGCAGAGCATGGGCAAGAGCTTTGGTGGCAGTGGACTTGATGAAATTCCACTGGAGACTGTAAAAAGAGAAAGTGAGGCACATAAGGTTTCCAAATAAGGAAAATGTTGTAAATGGGTTTTCCTGCAGGGGTAGAAAGGAACTAAGTACTTTCAATATAGTAGTGTACTGAAGTAGTGTTTTGACGTACTTGTACTTTTGTTGAGTATCCGTAGAACCCAATAATGTAATGAGTTCCTTGTACTGTAATGTAATGTAATGTAATGTAATAAATATCTCCACTTAAACCTGATAATGTAATAACTTCCCAGTTATGTAATAAAATGTCTTGAATCCGGTTGCATCATTGCATTTTGAGATTAGATATTCTTTTTGTCTTGGTGGAGGTATGCGCTGTACTGTGTGTGCCATTCTGCAGTTGTGGTATCAACTTCGTCTAAGTGAGTGGTGCTTGATCTACACACAGGCGCGGGTACCTGTCAGTGTGAATGCTCGCATTTGCATTACGAGCCTCACTTACTGCAAAGAGGTGAGGCCTTGATTAAGCCTGATGGCGCCAGCTAAAGCTTGAACCCCTTCATCATGCAACAGGTTGGCTGTGAGACTGGGACACACACACACACACACACACACACACACACACACACACACACACACACACACACACACACACACACACACACACACACACACACACACACACACACACACACACACACACACACACACACACACACACACACACACACACACACACACACACACAGTACATTGAGAACATAGAGTACAAATAATCAGTCTGAAGAAAAAAGAGACATGGAGTGACAGCATTTATACATGCAATAGTATTTCTATGCCTCTGTGGAGCAATTAGCACAATATACTGCTATTAATGAGGTGACTCACTCAAGGTCCTGTAGAGAGTTGTTTTCATGGAGTGCATGAGCCATGTTCTTGGCTCCATCCACCCCAATCGAGTTCTCCCTTAAACTATCCAGATTTAGAAGAAAAATTAACGGAAAGGGGGGAATAAGGTTAGGAAATCACAGTTTCCCCTACAATCTCAATGCAAAGGAATTCTCATGTCTAAGGTCATATCATAGTTGATGAGGATTTGTTTCCATACCATACACAGTAGCATGCACAGAATTGGCAACAATGGCAATGTCTTATTCTTCCACAGGGATTGTAAATATGAAGCTGCAGCATAGTTTAGCGTTACACAAAGACTGGGGAAAGGGGCACCAGCTTGGTTTTCCCAAGGGTCATGTCAGGACTTATGGCTCTCCATATTCACTGGATCCGATAACAAAATGGTATCGATTTTTGACTACAGATATAGATACGTGGAGGATCGTGTGCTGTAGGAAAGCTGTACAGTAAAACAGAAAGCTTCAAGTTCCATACTCACTTCAAAGAGACAAGACCACGGTTCAGCCTAAGAGCTTTGGTCAAGGCCGCCATCCCCCTGTTACTGATTGAGTTACTCTGAAGTCTGCTCAAAAAAAAGGTTAAACACAACTTCAATGGGTTCAATAGCTTGTGATGTTAAATGTATTGCTGGAGACTCCTGAATTGCAGATACTGACTGAAGTGAGAGTAGAGTGTGGTTGAGCGTCAAAGCCTCTGCCAGAGCGATTGTCCCTTTATCCCCAAGCTGGTTGCTGCAAAGACTGCAGATATGAGCAAAAATAGACACACAATCGGCAGGTTAAAAAAGTCATTCATGTTGAGGACCAGTATGTGACCGAAATACAGGCTCTGTGGTAAACAAGCTATCGTCTATAAGTGAGCTGTACCCCGAAACATAATTCTACAAACAAGTGTAAAGAACAAAGAGAAAAAGACAGATTTCACTCTGAATCCACTGGAGTGAATGTACAAATGTTTGCATCATTTTACCAGGTCAAAAGCATGTAAGGTACAGTATAATGTTGTGTATTTAGGATCAGCAGAATTAATGACTAAATAAATTTAAGGCTACATCAGATTTGTGAGGGTACGGTTGGTCTTCAGCGCGTCAGCAATCCTTTTGGCTCCTCCTGCTCCGACCGCATTCTTCCGTATGCTGAATCAATACATGCATTAAAAGGTATTAGTACTGACTACACCACATGTAATATAAATAGGAGGTGTAACAAACACAAACAAGTCAAGCACAGGCAAAACTCACTTCAGAGACACCAATTTGCGATTGCACTGTAGCACTTCTGCGAGGGCTCGAGCACCTTCCTCCTCGATGGCATTGTTCTGGAAGCTGATGAGGGGTTCAGGAAATTGAGCAATTACCCCAACCCGAGGGTTTTACTGACAGTTTGTGTGATTATTGTGTTAAAACCAGAATATATAGCAATTACACTCACTTGATCGATACCAGGACTTGGTTCATTTTCAGTGCTTCTGCCAGGAACCTTGCGCCTTTGGAGCCGATGTTGTTGTTCCGGAGACTAAGTTATAAATGGGCGATTAGATGATATACAGTAGTAATTGAATCGCTATGTAGCAATGTCTATGCCTGAAGATGCAAGAAAAAACTGCCATCTAAAGAAATGTCCTTTTTCCCCAAATCCTTTGATATAAAACTACACACACTAGAAAATATTAAAGTTACATAAATTAGCATCAAAATGTTAATCAAATGTATATTTAACAGCTGTTTACAGAACAGCTGCCATCTATATGCTGCTAGCAGGCAAATATGCCTTAGGTTTATGCTTGCACTAGTTTATAGCATATAAAAGTATATTATCTTATATCTTATTGCATAATTAGCCCAATCAATGCCAGCGGTGAATATGATGTAATGTATTAAAAACAAGTGCAGAATTTATTTATATCATTTAAAGTCTAATTTCTCAAATAAAAACATTTGAAAATATAAAGGTTATGAAATGTTTTTGACCTTTGGAGTGGCCATTCTTTTCCTGGCTCTGTCAATGCTTTTTTAATTTTTTTTTTTTAAATTAAATTTTTAGCACACCAGTTTCTTCTAAGGAATTTAAGGGGTATCGTTTGTTCACTTAATTGTAATGAGTCATTTATGACAGGAAACATAGAGGTCTCACTTGAGAGAAGTTAGTGTCCGGTTCACCAACAGTGCTCGACTCAGTGCTTTGGCACCTTTGTTGCTAATGGAGTTCTCTGCCAAACTGAGGGAGTGAATAAAAGATGGTTACAATTTAATGGTACATCATATTAATGATAATCACAGGTGTCATCATTGCCACACCAATTCTACAATTACATGATAATCCCTGAGGGTCTATCGCACCCTTGTAATCAACAAGACCAACATAAAATCCTAATTATATGATTATTAGACAACTTTGTATGGTACAGTTGGGAAATATTGGGCCATAAAATGACCATATGATGCCTTAACTCAATAGGGAGTAGAAAGTAGTGGTTAGTGCAATCTCACCTAATCTTCTGAATGTGGCAGTCTTTGGCACTAAGCAGGCTTCCCAGCAATTCCATGATGTCGTCTTTAAAGTGATTATTCTCTAACCTGTTGAACAGAATAAAAATCGAGTTTCAACCCTCATTTTTTCTCCTGAGTTTAGTTCATTGGGAGACCGTGCTTTGGGGAGCTGACCTGAGATGACTGCAGTACAGCAACTGTGGGAGCAAACATTTCACTGTGGTGTAGTTCAGAGAGCCTGTTAGGTTGGTCTGTTCACTGCACTCTGGAGACACATGCAGCAGATATCCAAGCACAACACAGTGAGCCAATGTTAACTTCCCTGCAAGGCTACCAAGCCGTAAATCTTCCTCCACACTCCGCAACAGCTCTGTGTGTTGCAACTCCTGTAAACAATAAGCCAGATTGACTGTGCGCAGGGACACAACAACACCCCCGCTGACCAAGAGGCCTTGTAAAAACCCTGCTGCCCAGGCCTTCTGACTACCATCATCTCTCCCAAGGGACAAAAGCCCAGCGAGAGGTTTCAGTGTGACTGGGCACAACAGGCCTGTCAGGAAACGCACAAACACATCCAAATGTCCATCTTCAGCTTGCTGCGCACGTTGAAAGGCACTTCTGAAGTGGTTCTGGAAACCAATCTTGGGCCAGGACATGGTGCTTTCTGAGAACAAGTCAAAGATAGCCCGTTTGGAGGATACATGGTAAAATGTAGCTGCAAGAAACTCCTGCAGAGTCAGATGAGTGAACCGATAAGTTATGTATATGGTCGACTCTTCCCGAACTAGAACTCCGGCACCAAAACTGCTTTGAGTTAACTGTAGATCTATCCCATAGGCCCTGAGGTCCTGCTCACTGAAGCCGTACTTGTGTTTGAGGAGCCCATAAAAGGCCAATCGCCCAAGATTCCCCAGCAGTTTTCGATTGCTCCCATGAAGCTGCTCCATTTTTACATGCTCCCTGCCTCTTGGTTCGCCTACTTCTGCCTTCATGGAACAGAAGTGGGCATAGAGCTCAGTGCAAGTCCTTGGAAGACTTTCCTGTGTTCCACTTTGCATGATGTACATCAGAGTATTAGCTACTATCCAGCAAATGCTTGGTATGTAGCACATCACCATTATGATCTTGTAGGACTCCAAGTGTTCCCATATTTTGCTGGCAAAATCCCTCTCAGAAAAGTGGTGGTTCAGGAAGACCTGGATGTCCTTCGGGCTGAATCCTGGAATCTCAGTCACTCTGTCTACAAGTCCTCCAGGGATGAGTGAGGCCACTCTTGGCCTGGAAGTCACCCACACAGCTACGTCAGGGAGCAGATTCCCTCGAATGATGTTAGTAACTAAGTCTTCAATAGACACGTCTTTCTTTGGGTCATTGCAGGGTGCTGCATCAGAGAAATTTAAAGTGCAGCGGAAATCATCCAAACCATCAAGTATGAGAAGTGTCCGGCAGGAGCTGCTCAGGACCAGACTGGGGTCTGTTAAATGAGGAAAAGCTATTTTCACCAGTTTCTCAGCTGACAGCTTCTCCAGTGAGTTCAGCTCACAAAATGTAAAAGGTAAGATGAAGCTCACATCTGTATAGATGGCCCCTTGGCTCCACTGTCTGATGAAGTGTCGGACACAGGTGGTCTTGCCGATACCAGCAACCCCGACTGTGAGGGAGACCCTGGGAGGCAAACTGACCCGGGTCAGGGGCTCCAGAAGCTTGGCCAGCGCCAGCTGTCTGAGGTGATTTCTTTTTCTTCCTCGAGTTACCCCCACCTGCATCAGGTCATGTTCCTTTTGCTGGAGGTCAGAAAGTCCATCAACCAGAAGTAAGGTTCTTGAGGAGGTGTTCAGTTTGGGGCAGCTGACTGAATCTCTATCCTTGTGCTGCTCATATCGTCGTAAAAGCACTTCTTTGTGCTCCTTCACCATGCAATCTGCAGTAAAAGAAATGGACTCTCTTATTGTTTGCCAAGATGCTAGAGCATGAAATGGATTGCAGTTACATAGCCCTGGCGCAGAGTGCTTTACAATATGATTCAAATTACATGCATATATTCATACTCTGAAGATGGCATGGAACAGCTCATCAGGAGCACTTTGGGACTCCATGTCTTCGTCAATTGCACATAGACATGAGTATTTCAGGAACTCCATAATTAAACCACCTCCCCCTGCTATTACTTGATGATCTAAATCTACCCTGTGAGCTACTAGATGCCTAAACTACTACTCTGAGAGCAATTTTGTGATCACGCTTTTAAAAAATGACACAGAGAGCAAATCCTATTTCAAGCCCCGTACCGTGGTTGATGATAAGCTGAGCAACCTGAGAATCTGAGCTCTCTATGAAGCCCTGGAGGGTATCAGAGCCTTGAGTGTCTGTGCTCGTGACAATGGTTGTGAGCATATTGAGCTGGTCCTGCAGCCGGCCCGCTCCCATGATCTTGGACTCCTCGGCTAAACTCAGCACGTCCATCTTTCTCAGGTGGGTTAACATCCCCTCAAGGAATGAGGTCGTAGTGAAGCGTCGCAGCTGGTCTTGATGCTTTTGGATCCAGCCAACATCTAAACCAAAACATAGCACAGAGCAGAGAAAACTCTCGTGATTAACGTGATTGGCAAGTAAAATTGTCAGGAATTTATTGTGCCCCAGAACAATACCTTGTAATGCTGAAAAGATGTGATACTATGCTATTTATTTTTTGTCAGGTGTAATTACAGAGAGTACTGACAAGAAATGACAAAAATTAAAAATGAAGGTTAAAGGGGAGGGAGAGTTCAACAGAGCCATGATGAATCTGTCATGAAATGTCTTACCTTCTGTTTCTGGTTGTAAAGAGAGAGAGCAGGATGTTGACTGAAGATCCATGTAGCAGTCGTCCTGCCATGTAATGCGTTTGCTTCGGTCCAGGATAGAATCGTAATGCGCCTTCCTCTCCATGAGAAGGTCTAATAATTTATTCCCAAAAGTGTTCCGGTTTGTGTCTTTACAATAAAAAAAAACTGAGCATTACTTACAAGATCTGCAACAATAACCAACTGGGAATTACAGGCTGTGATGAAAGAAGGTGAAGAATTTTATTGAGGCCTCAATCTCTTCGAAAAACCTCTTCCCTGGTCTCAATAATAGTGAGGTGCTGAAGGTAAGGAGGTCTTTTGCACATTCTGTCCACATCCACACAGTTCTGAAAGAGAGAACTAATCGGGTAATAAGTGAAGTCAGTCAAGTCTGACTATATATATATATATATATATATATATATATCAAATTAAGAACCAGACGAGTTGAGTCAAAGTGCTTTTGATAATGGCAAAGGAAAAACAACGCAAGTTATAAATGAAAACAACTGAGGGGATGAACATGAGTGTGCAGGGCCTATAAAGTGCCTCTTGTTGTTTTCAAATGATTTCACAGCCTTGATTAAAATTGCATTAATGAAGTTCCCACACCATACTTTCACTGTCAGATGTGTTACAGGTCACTGAACTCTGCTCACTCTCAGGGTAGCTGTTATACACAACAGTGAAGAAAATCAAGCTCACACTGTAATTTAATTTCTTAAAAAGGACATTTATTATCCTTTCTAACATATTTTTTCTTAAATAGTTTATTGCATACATATGGAATGCTGTATAGAAAAACAACATATTAATTTGGAGGGTTATCACTACATAGGCTTTTCACAAAACTGCGGGATGTACTGCAATGATGAACTTAAACTATGTTGGAGGTTTCACTGAGACAAACGGGAAATGACAGAGGCCTTCCTGTGTGGTTTGTTGCTGAGCACATAGAAGTTCTCACAACGGAAGCTAATTCAAAAATCCAGACCTCAGATGATTTGAGACGCCTCGCTCGGCTTCTATAGTCAAGTTTACAGACAATCTTAATGGCCAAACCACCTAATGCACATACTTGTGCAACTGAGTAAATAAGTTGGGGAGAATGCCAAATGGTTGAGACAATGTTGCACAGCAAACACAGAGGAGCAAGTAAAATCACACAATTATCGGCAGCAGCAGAAAGCAAACAACTAGTTGTATAATTTGCATGATCGAAGAACATCCGCATTACACGACAAAGAAAACAGCCAGGCAGATCAATTGTCAATGAATAAAACATGAGAAGGTTATGAGGTGCCAGTCTATCGGAAATTTATCGTAGGTTATGGCACGTTATTCCATTTTCATCGCTCAGGAAAGACTAAAGGCCAAGCTGGATTCAGTTTTAGAACATTTCTGTAGTTGTCCATGTTACATTTTTTAAAAACAAAAATCCGGTTACTCACCATGGGTTTGATGAGGTGTCAAAAGACGAAAAAATGTGGCCTGTTTCACATGGTCGTGCCGTAATTCTCATGAAAGAAGGTGTAGGAGAGCTTCAAGTGCCAGTTGCCAAAATTGCGAAGGAATGAAATCTAGTTGAGGAATAGTGAGCAGACGAAACGTGTCTCAAAACATTGCAGCTGAATTCATCACAACTCAGGACCGTTGCTGGAGATACCGTGTCATGCTGCAGCTCCTTCCTGTCTATCTAATCTGCTTTCCTGTTTTGTGGTTAACAGATTGAGGAGTGAAAAGAGGGTACAGAAGGTGCTTTGTACTTGAGCACGCAATGTGACAGGGACCCAGGTCTGAGTGTGTTTTTTTCTTTTTTCTTTAGATAGCTACTCAACTGCAGCTGGTGTCGAAGCACGGTGAAAGCCAAAACGAGATACATTATTATTGGTATCAAGGCTTAGAAGAGGGGAGCAAGAATAGCTTCAGCCAGCAATTTGCATCAGTAAGTTCAACTGCTGACGTCTGACACATAAATAAATAGTGAATAGGTGTTTCTGGGCAGAAAATTGTAAAGAGCACATGTAATTTTTTATACTGCACAGTGCAAACATGAACCCATGTCATATCACATATTTAAGTGAATCACAGTGGTGCTCAGTGAATGCACCTGCTCTATTCACAGAAAGCACATCCAAACAAATAGACAAGTGGGCCGTAAGAACATTGGGCCACTGAGAGCAGTGGCGCGGCGACTGAAGATAATGATCATTAGATATCTGAAAATGGAGCACAGCCATCAGAGGGCAGTGACAGAAAAATGACTAACAAGAGGATGAACAGCAACCGTGAATCTTAACTTCACATTTACACTGGAAGGAAAAGGGGGGGGGGAAATAAACCTGAAGGCAAACACTGAAAAGGAAACTTATAAATTGTGAGGTTTTAAAATGTTGTTCACCCCCGATGGTTAAAAATGACTAAGCATTCGAGGTGACTCGATATTGAACAGTGCACAGAGCTGTCAACAAGGCAAAGCGGCTCCTTTGAGGAATCTAGGATATGAAATATATTTTGATTTATTTGACAGGATTGTTAACTCCATAATTCCATATGTTATTTTATAGTTTTGACGTCTTCAGTCAGGGCTGTCACAATATCGGATTTTCACTCGAAGATAAATGAAGATATCATCGCGACATGAATAGAAAGTAAATAACAATTATACTTCTATAAGTCAATTTAACTTTAAATATTGTAGCACAATGACATCACCAAAAGTGGAGCATATTCAAGCGTATGTTTATTTCATGGCACATCATGGCAATCTTATTATTTTAAACCTTGATTATTTAGATTCATAAAGAAAAGTGGATTCAAACCAAATTTCCAAACCTTCCCATATTTCTATAATGAGTTGTCATTTCAAATTGGTGAGAATAATAAATCATCATGGCAGCACTTCCCCTCTTATAGAGGAGGAATCAGCTGATCAAATAACACGCATGTCAAAGGCACAGTTGAGGTTTGTGAGCCACAAAAAAAACACAAGCGAAAAATAAAAGAGCTTGGATTTTTTCCCCCTTCAACACAAAGCAGTCTCTTATCTCTGACAACAAATACTCTTCATTCAACAAACTACTTGACATCCGTCTCTCACATCCCCCCCGCCTCATATTCAATCTAGAAAATGTAAACAGTTTGCTTTAAATAAGCACACATAAGTGGTTACAGACACTCCTCACAAGTTAGCTACAGACATTCACATTTAAAAGGCAATCAAGCCCGTACAGAGACTTGAGTCTTAACTGGTCTACTACAGCATGCAGCAGTAAAAGTAGCAGGAAGTCGACTCATTTTGAAGAATACATGTGAGCTCAACAAATATTATCTTTATAAAAAACACAAAAAACAATGCCTGTTGTTAAAACACCGTATTACCAGCTGAGAAGGTGATGATGGGAAGGTCATCAACTTGGTAGAGCTTTCTGCATAAATGAAGAGCATAGCTGTTTAAATTTACATTACATACAGTTTTTTCCAGGGCAACACAAACAAGTCAATAAAAATGACCATTTAGGACTCCAAAAAACAAAACTTTTTCATCGTCCTTTTCCTTTAAAAGTAATAACCAGCAAAGATCACAGGCAATGTCGTACACTAAATATGATGTTATGTTTTAAAATTCAACTCGTTGGGCTGCCTGATTTGATGTCAGTGTGTCACTAGTGCTACGAAATATCACGTGTCACGTGCCGTTAAACAAGTCATTTTCATCAGTGATCTCCCAGCGACACACAGAAGGACACTGGCGGTGGCATGTTGCTTCAAAACAACCCCGCAATCAGTTACGCTCAGGTCCAATGAACCTCTGATTATTACCAATCACTCTCTCTGCCGAAGTCCTCCCACGCACAAGAGCACTCCCAGATGCAGACAGCATTCCAAAGCCTGGATTATAGATCTGAAATTCCCTCTGCGTGTTCACTGAGCTCCATGGTGTAATAGTCCAGAGGACGCCTAAGAAGAGAGAGAACAACCTGAAAAAAAGGTACACATGCACGCACACACAATCGAGCAGCTGTTCCCTGGGAGTCAACACGTGGCAATTATGCCATGGTTTCCAGTAACTCACATTCAAACTATTCCCAGGGAATTTTCATGAAAAAATGTTTTTGAATTAAAGTCCCGACTCTGCCCTCAGCCCGCCTCATCTACCACCACTACCTCGCTCTGTGATTTGTTGAATTACTCGGAACGACTTTCACAGATTTCCTGAGCACCGTTGGGAACTTTCCATATTTATAGTTCTGGGTTACACACAAAGGAGAGGAGAACTATGAGGGTTCCTCCAGTCAAGAAGAAACGGGAGTGTGGGAATTAAAATTTTGTGGCTGGTGGAGAAATCTGAACCTCACACGTGAATTTTTTCTCCTTCTATGACTGTTCAGATGGTGTAAAAACACGAGAAATAGGTTTTTTGGTTTTTATTTCTGAGCTACAGCACCAAATGAATTCAAATCAGTTCATCCTCGACTCCAAGTGGACCCCTCAAGGTATTCCTGATATCTGGCGTTCACAAGAATTGGACGGATGGACAACGATTCGAGGGGGACCTCCGCCTACAGGTGTCTCCAGTAAGGAGGTGCACTAAAACGTTAAAGGATCCCTTAACCTTAAATCCATGCAGTTTGAGTGACGTGGCTAAAGTCGGTCCATACTTTGATACATGTCAGATACTGTACCTCTATATGTATCCAAATGTCACTGGGCTTAAGGCTGGATTATAAAGCAGACAGAGAAAGCAACTACCCTTATACCCCAGACCCTCATGTATACCCTGAAACATGGTTTCGTCAGTAAATCAAGAATTCATACTCTTATTATGACAAAGTGGCAGAGACATACGGCCACGCTAGCTGTTTCCTCCTGCTCCTTTTTTCATTCAAATAATATTCCCTAATAATTTAATTATTATGAAATTATAAAAAATAATTTTAATGATTTCAATTGGAATGTTTTAAATTATACTACATCATCATCATCATCATCATACTATAGCTATTATGCCAATGTCACACTGTATTCATACTGAACTATTTAATTACATTTGATTTCTATTTCGATCATGGTTTTAGTCCATATCCCTTCACTAATATACCATATTCACATCCTCACTGTGACATTGACACTAACATTAGACAAGTGTTAATAATCTGGCTTTGTGAAGATTTCTAGGAAAGAGTAAGGAAATTAAAATGTTGCCGTCATGCTCATTGTCTAAAAAGGTAATTATAAATATCTGTCATCAGTGTGGCACATCCGCCACAGATGAGAGCGATAGGGAGAATTATACAAATAACAGTCCTCACCTCCTCCTGTAGAAATATGTGAACAGTGCAGCTCCGAGTCCCAGCAGCAGAAGCACTGCTATTATCAGACCTATCTGTAACCCCAGGGTAGAAGCTGGGGAGGGAAAAGAAAAGCTCCGTTACACTTTCTGAACACATTGACGACTCTTTAAACACATCAATTCAAAGATGGAACCTTGAACCAGCAATAGATTTTGTTGCCTTTAGAGACCACAAGCCCGTTTTAATCCTGCTGCTGATTTATGTGAACCTGCCATTTTCTCTTTGCAGTGTTAGTGACATTTATCAACATAAAATGGATAAAATATCTCGATCAATCAATATCTGACCTTAAAAACAGGACTTTTTCTTCTTCAAGGCCCACCAATTCATACTTGTAACGGGACAGGGCCCATTCAAAAAAAGTATTTTGGCAAATCTTCTCTCCTCATTTGAGAGCGTCAAGCCAGGCTCCATACATTGGGCTTTGGGTTCTGTGTTGTCACCTCCATTGACAAAACCATATTTAATGAAGTCCAGATTGTATCTATGCACACATTAAACAATTTTTAGGTTAAATACTAACGCCACCGTCGTTGTTTTTTCACTTCTGGAACTTTTCCATCCTTTGCCACACCAAAACCTACCGCTCAGCTTGCTTAGGCTAACCGTCAACAAACTAAGCATCGTAAATTGATGACGTTGTTGGATGGGGGATTATTTCTTTTAAATTTTTTATGATATTATTTGGGGCATTTTTAACACTTTATTTGACAGGCCAGTATTCAGCGTGAGGGGGGGGGGGAGTGGGGTAAGACACGCAGCAAAGGGCCGGGGTCGGAGTCGAAGCCGCGGCCTCCGTGCATTTGACACATTTGGCAGAGAACTCATCACCAAGGGTGTTCAGCAGACCATTAGTTGACTGTTATGCAATTTCAAGCACTAACCGCCTGTTTGTGTCTGCTTTGTTGTGCCAGTTAGCTCGTGATGTGTGTTGAGGAGTCGCAAACCTGTGCTTGTGTAACGGTCCGTGGTGGGAGAAGAGCAGACGTCTCCCTGAACTGGTGAAGGATTCATGTGGGACGTCTGGACGATGAGGGCCTTCTGATGGTCCGACAGTGCTTGGATGTTCCCCCACACTCGCAGCCACCCGGACACGCAAGAAAAGTTGGCCCCTTGAACAAGAATAGACAGACGTGTTATCGTTTTCTACAGACAACAGTGATTATGGTGTGTTAACGATTTAAAGAAAATGTACTATTAGAAAGCTGATTGTTATGGGTACGTTCATAAATTCTATCTAACATGGTCACTAACAAGGGCACCATCTGAACTGTCGTTCAGAAATTCAGTTTAAGTTTCAGATCACTGTAAAGGTACAATCAGTACATCCTACACATATATATATATATATAGGATGTACTGATTGTACCTTTACAGATTGCTTGTGTTTCTGCCCTTTCGTGCAAAAGACTTGTTGCGCTTGTTATAACGAGCATTGTCAGCGTCTACTCTAGTGAAGTGTAACCACAGTGTTGAGCTTTAGTTCTCCCTGTCGTCGTAATGGAGAGCAGCAACGTGCGTGTGTGTGTGTGTGTGTGTGTGTGTGTGTGTGTGTGTGTGTGTGTGTGTTGCAGGGTGCTACACTCTGTGAGAGAGAGCTGCCCCCTCCCCTCGCACGAGACAGGCAGAGACAGAGACGGAGAGATCTTTTCTAGATTGGGAACAGCTAAAATTCATCAATGCATACTAGACTAATGTCTTAATCAAAAATGAACTTGTGAGATGTGCAAGGTAACTTTAATTGTCGCAATAATAACCAGGAGAACATATTTTCTTAGTTTTCCCAATAACAGGAGCAGAACCAACGAAGAAACTCCTGGTTGCCACTATAATCTCCTGTGAGTTGCTACATTATTATTACACAGGTTATCATGGCAGTCTTTTTAAGTCAAGTATACTTTGCCGCACCACTACACATCACAATGATTAGCCTGTATTCAGATATAATGTTGTGTTTCTTCACCAACAGCAGTTTCTTATCTCTTCTTTTCTACAGCTCTATGGTAACGGAGACCTATCCCGCTGTGTTGATTGTTAGGGGTCAATATCTGTAAACTTTTCGGTCTTTTTCACTTGCAGTCTCTTGAACAGAAAGCTCAATTGTTACATGAAAAAAAACATTTCAAGGGAGTGAAAGCGGCTCACCTTGGAGGTACAAGGCAGAGATGCCGCAGTGACACCTCTTCTCCAGGTAGTTGGCCACCTCTGCGACCCCCTTCCCCTGTATCAGACCACTGCAGTCTGTGGAAAACAGGCGAGCAGCCGTCAAATCTAACAAAATGCATATTAATTGTGTTGTGACCATTAGACAAAAAAAACTGCCACTCAATTCAGGGTTCTTTTGTATAACATGTATAACATGTCCCCAGCTGGGATCAAACCAGAGATGCTGCATCCACATGGTACATGTTTCCACCAAAAGGACACTGGGAATAACGGTGTACCTGTCTGTCAAGTTAGTGTTATCTATATTGCCAAATCAAACTTGCCTCCAAAGGCTTCTGTGGAGATTCTCATTCATCCAGGTCATAGTTATCCACAAGGGTTTTGAATTAGGAGCAACTGGTCCTGCAACCAAGTCCAGTTGCTCCTGATTCAACACCCTAAAAATCTTCAAAACACACGGCACCCTCCCTTAGACACGGTTCTGTTTCACATTACATTCAAGATATGATGCCTCACCTCCCGACTGGTCATGCCAGTCACTGGACAGGGGTCCGAGGCAAAGGTCAATTTGGCTGGAGAAGGCGTTGCTCGGACAGAGGTTGGCGCCGTGAGGTGTGGGGGAGGAGCTTGTCCAGGAGGAGGGGCTTCTCACCTCACAGCATGAACACCGGCTGAGCGAGACAGTGCCATCTTCCACCGACCTGCACGTACACGCAACCGGAAATATAGAATAAAATATGTGAATAGACGTGATATAATGATGGTACATGATAAATTTGAAAAAGCAGAATGACAGGTATGTATGTGTATACATCAGTTGCTGACGTTAAAACCTAAGATGTAGTGTGTTTTCTACAATTCAGTGTCTAACTGTTCCTGAAATTAAAACATGGAAAAATCGAAATCTTTTCATCGAGCGAAATCAAATCTTAATCCATTGACTCATTCAGCAGCCGATGAATAAAACAAAACACTTGCGATGAATAAAACAAAACAAAAACACCCCGCAAACATTTTCCAATGTATGAATAATGAAATAACGATAGCTGGATTTTATTTTGAGGCTTTATTGTCACACTGCCATGCGGACACGATACAGTAATGCACAATAATTGCTGTTGTAAGTGACACGCGCTTTTCTTCCTGAGAAAAAACAGCCTCTTAACATGCGATACGTGGGCAAAACCACGGTCGTACTATTAGAGGCCATAAGAACAAAGCAGGTGGCTAACTCTGTCAAAACATCGTCTGTAATGTTAGAAATAATTACGGATGGAAAGTGAAGTGAGGTGGTTCTCTGTGTTCCTCAGTGTCCACCACTTCACTGGGAACGAAGTAGACATTCTAATTTCACAACCCTGTCAGAATTCGTACAAGGCTGAATGGTTATATTGCAGCGTCAGGGACAGTTTTGATTTGTTTTGACAGTACCATAGTTACCATGGTACTGTGTGTCTCTTTTTTACAAGTGAACCCCGGTGATCAAAAGGCATAACAGGGACCCAATTAAGATAATTAAATGGCATTGTCCACCGTCAGAATATAACTTTCTTTGGGTTCAAGATTTATCAGTGGAGTGAAAGTTTAAACATGTAAAGCTTGTGTGATTCATGTTGTTGGGTTTGTTGGGTTTAACCTGAGAGCTGGAATCACTTGTCTCCCTCTGGTGGTGGTCAGGGAGGAGAGCAGCTGCTGGTTTTCACTGAACACAAGCGCGTCTCTGAGACTGGAGTTGGTCAGCGCCGTCCCAGCTCTGCAGACGCTGAACAGGTCATAGCACAGGACCACCGCCCCTCGCACCGGCACCGTGGAGCCCTCGGGGAAAATCTGATCTACGCAGTAGAGAGAAGAGTGAAGGAGCATAGTGAGAGAAGGTGAAGGAAAAACAAGAAAAAGATGTACGTAATTATTAAGACGGAGATAGGAAAGGTGTTCTTTTCCTATTTTCATCCATCCCTCAATGACAATGTCTTCCACTAGCCTCACCTGCTCCAGTGACATTTCCAACTATGTAAAATCCGTCCTGATCAATAGATCCAGTCAAAGGAAGGGCGATGACGGTCCCGCTGCGCTCCTGGTCAAACACAGAGAGCACCAGGCCTCGCAGGTCTGTCATGGGGGGCCCGTGCAGCTCCACAAAGGCCCTCTGCTGGCTGTGATTGGTCCAGTGGCCACTAGCCACCTCACTGATGACCACACCCTCAGGAGCTGGGGGTGGGCGGGGGCAGGTGTTCTCCCGCAGAGGTGTGGGTGGAGCCACCTATGGTGACAGACGCATGGCTTTTAACAACTTGAAAAAATGATCATGATAATAATGCAAATAGAGAAAAAACGTCTTGTTTTGCATCAAAAACTTTATTCCCCTTTGAATACTGATTCCAGCCTCTGTCTGAAAAGCTTGGTTTTAGCTCCTATCTCTTCAGGCGCCCACTCCCAATGAAGCCCAGTCTGCTTAGATTGGCCAGCTGGCCCACTCTGTTGTGTGTGTGTGTGTGTGTGTGTGTGTGTGTGTGTGTGTGTGTGTGTGTGTGTGTGTGTGTGTGTGTGCGTGTGTGTGTGTGGAAAGTTCTCTCACTCTCGCTTTTACCCGGCTACCAGCCCCTAGACATGCTTGATGCACTTCTGTAATATGGAATATGGTCACCATCTTATGGAAGTATCGGCCGTTTGAGAAGCTCCAGGAGCAGTGTTTTCTGTCCGGGAGAGGAGTTCCCTTTACCTCAGACTTTCTAAATTTGTAGACCTTGTACAAACACAAAAAAACCTATATAACACATTAGAGGAAAGTCTCTGCTCTGTGTACAGTACTCACTGAAAACGCAGACAGGTCGTGGGGGTAAAGGCCTCTACAGCGGCTGAGAGACTCATCACCAGGCAGAACTTCTGGATCCTCCAACAGAGGCAGTTGTCCTGGGGTCAGCGCTTTACTCAGCTCCTGCGCTTCTTTATCTGATCCTCTCCGCCGGTACACTACCGCATCCAGTAGGCCTTTTGTGGGAATCCCCCTCTGTGTGGCTGATGGTGGACCAAATGGGCTGCGGTAGAGCGCCACAGCGTCCGGTCCATTCTGGATGGTATTCGGGGGCAGGCGGAGCGACGGAGCCGGCACCAACCTATCACTGCCCAGCAGAAAGTAGCCCTTAGAGGTGGTGAAGTGTCCACTCAGGCTGATCTCCCGGTAGGGTTTGTTGCTGTTTGCACTGAACAGCAATATCCAGATCCCCTGCAGGGACACCCGGCGACCGGATGTGTGCCAAAGCTCAATGTATTCGCCATCCTCAGCTGCGCCGGGTGTGTCAGTGTTTAGCTCATTGATCAGGAAGTCACTGTTCCCCCATGGTGGGAAGTGAGCCGGCGAGTCTGTGCCTCCCGGAATTACTAAAGCATAAAAGAAGACATTTGTTAGACGCTGTTAAAAGGAATAAATCGACATTTTAAGACAAGTACTCATTCGCTTCACATATTTAGATTGATAACACTCATGTCTGACTTTTAAACATGAAGATACAAACAGCAGCTGGTTAGCTTAGCTCAACATAAATGTTGGACTACTTCCAATTACTTTTTAATTCATATTTCAACTCTACTGGTGTGTCAGTGGTTTACTGTTTAATGGTGTTTACTTTTGGAATCATTCAAAAATTCATCATTTTGGAATTTCAGTGGCATTGGTACCAAATTTCTGGCATTGTAACATCCCTACTTGTTCCAGTGTTGTAGCCTTGTCCCTCAGTTCAGAATGAATGATGAAGTCCATAGTTTGCCCTCAAACACATCAATAACAACTTGGCTAAGCAGGCAAATTTTTGTTTCTCTCAAAACGCAAGTATTAAATCAAGTTTTGGGGGTCTTCTGTGTTTTGTTATCTAATAAACGGAACCAGACGTTAGAACCATGACCATAATTCATACACTCACCGATACTGTGAGGGCAGATCTTCGGCCAGGGGCACTGGTTGGGCTGCCCAGGAGTTTGCTGGGCCTCCCAGAAGACGCCGGGATCTCTGGACCAGGAAGCCACCCCACAGCGACTCAGATAGAAACCTCCTTCTCTCAAACTGAAAGAAAATAATGACGTCATAAAGAAACACCCCTCACAAACTGATCCTAATTTTTAAAGGTTATTAGGGCTGTGGGATATGACAGTATAAATCATGCGCTGAAGAAAGAAAATTGTTTCCTGTTATGCTCAATAGTTTATTTCATTGTGTTGCAAATCAGACTTTGCATTGCGTTCTTCCACACAGTAAGCCCTAAGGGTCATACAATTATAATGGCTGAAAAGATGACTAAATAAATATGAAAGAAAGATGACATATGACTTCAATTATCCCTTTACTTTTCTTACATGCCAGCAGCAATCATGTCCAAATTCGGCATGAAAGGGTTTGTCCAATATTGCTGCTAAGGTGGCTGTGAACCCCTGATCTTGATGAATCTTGATGTATAGTGTTGTTAGGTTTTTTCAGTGTCTTGTGTCTAGTGTGAGAAAGATCTGACTACTGCTTCACTGCGATGACACTCACTAAACACAGGAACAGTGCATTTAGCAAAGAGGAACAATGGTCACAAGCTGACCCTTTCCTCAATGCATTTCACAACGCTTGAAACTATGGCTTCTTAAAGCAACCACTGAACATCCCTAACACCTCTGATAGTCACAATAAAAACACCCACAAGCGTTTCACCACACCTATTTCCACCTCTTGCATATACTGCAGTGTTAAGTCGTTTTCAGACTTGACCTCCAGACAATGTCCGCAGAATTTGCTCAGGACATTCTCCGGAAATTCTCCATGTTCTCACATGGGCTCACTCAGAAAACACTCCGGAGATTACACTCGGGGGGCTGGCAGGAGAAACTCCACAGAATGTCCGGAGCAACATCTGCGGACATTCGCGTTCTCACATGCACCCGGCCTCCACAGATGTTCAGGACAATGTTGTCCGGACTTCAGTGCATGTCTGAAAGCAGCTTCATTTGTGCAGGGGGAATACTGTAGTGGTTTCTTGCCTGTTGCTGAGTTGGTAAGGATGTCTGCCCGGGATGAGAGTCTCAGTGAGATTGGCACTAGGCTTGTTTCCAGGTCCAGCAAATACAAACGCATCTAAGGGCTGGGTCTGGCTCAGTGGACTGCCCACAGAGAAGTTTGACGCTCTGCCGCTGTAAATGGCCACCGCCCCAGACTCGTCTCCTGAGGAAGAAATCATAAGAGGAACAAAGAATTTTGAGGAAAACGAAAGCTAATGAATGAATGAATGAAAAGGGACCAAAACCCATGAGGGTCAATTTCATTATGGTAAGCATTGGAACGAGATCAAGTCACAGCACACAGACCTTTCATGTAGTTCTTCTCTATCGTCACGGAGGTCAGCATGTTCCTGGACGTCTCCACGTTCACATCCACACTCACACTGACCCTGTCCGTTTTCCCATCCAACACTACCAGCACCAGAGGACCCGCAGCTGGGGCGTCTGTTAGCTCCACAAACCCGTCCACCTGCCCTCCTCCCAGCTTCAGCTCAGTAATGACAGGACTGGTTACCGGGGCAGCGGGCGGGGTGCAGTTGTTTCGCTGACCCGGCGATGGTGAGGACACCTGAAAGCCCCATCTGTCCTCGGACAGCAGGCACCTCTCGATTGACTCGTCCCCCTCGAGAGCTGTTTCGTCCTCTACAAAGGCCGGTTCTCCAGGTGTCAGCGTCTCAGCGAGGAATTCTGCGCCGCCAGTACGGCGAGTCATGTACACGACGGCATCCACCAGCCCGACAGCCGTGACGTTCATCTTCTCGCCGTAGCGAGCAGCAGACGTGTGGTAGAGGACGATGGCGTCTGGGCCGTTCTGGACCGTGTTTGGAGGCAGGAGGATGGCAGGTTTGGGCAGCATGTCCACGGAGCCCACCAGGAAGAAACCCCGGTCGTCTGTGCTGTGGCCTTTGAGATCCAGCACCTTGTAGGCTATATTTCCATTTCCATTATAGAAGACGAGGGTGTAGCCATCCAGCGAAGCACGTTGTCCACTGGTGTGATACAGCTCCACGAACTCAGTGGTGTCCAGTCTCGGGTTGTCGGCGTTGATCTCGCTGATGATGAGGCATGGTTCGCCACCGACTACCACCACCAGGCAAAGACAGGCCACACTGGCAAGACCCACCACCATGATTTACAGCTCCTCTGAAAGGCCTGAACAGACATGGAAGAAAATCACCATCAGTTGCATTCCTGTAGAGCTGAAATGATCAGTTGACTTATTACTTTGTTGATCAAAATGCTCAGGTTCCAGCCAGTCAGATGTGAACATTTGCAGGTTTTGTTCAGTCTTTGGAGATTTTAGCGGTTGAGAGTTGAGTTGAGTTTGGTCAGTTGATCGTACCAACATCCACCCTGACCTTTAGCAAATAATAATTGCCATTTTCACAATTTCCTTATAATTTATAGACCAAATGATCAACAAGGCTGAGCAATCCCCACACCTTTATGCTGTTTCACCCAAAACTGGCATTCCCATCTCCATTTGACATACATATATTTTAAAATGGTATGTATTTGTGAAGGTGTGACTGAAAATATCAAGTTTTGCCCTATTTCGAAATGGTAAGAAATCAAAAAAAAAAAAACAGGATCCAGTTCCGGTTTTGGATCCCTCCCAAAATGTAATCACCCGGTACCATTGCCAAGATCTATCTTTGATGGCACTTTGACGCCAAACCGTCCATAACTTTTTTTGGAGTATTCCTGCTAACAAACAAACAAATAAACATTCTGAGCCAATCACACAACCTCCTCGGTGGAAATAGCCAATTGAGAAAAATAACCACAGATAAATCCACAGTAAAAACGAACAAACTTCTTAGGCTCCAGACCACTTTCTCCCAGAGGAAATGACAAAGCGTAAGATCATGAATGAGTCTTCTATGGCTCTATCTTTTTTGTTTTTTTTCATGGTGACATTGGCAGTGCGCGTCTTCTGCGTGAGTCACGAAACGTTGCGAAACGCGCTGGCGAGCGGACGGAAACTTTGCATCAAACGGCCAAACGCCTCGGATGTGGGGGAGAACATAAAGGCATCGAAGCGGGTGCGATGGACACACGGGAAGAATCGGAGCTGTCGAGCTACGACTTGGAGCAGCCGCGGCGATCCCGTTAACCCCGACGTGTCATCCGCAAACAAAACCGGTCCCCGAGTCTCTCCGCTCGGCTGCAGTCGCCGACCGGTCGCCGAGCGGTTGACGAGCGGTCGGCGCGAAGGAAGGATTTCTTCCTCGGATGATGAGATAAAATCAGTGCTCGCCCTGGAACCGTCTCCCACCTCACGACAGTTATTCCAGTCACGGCGAGGCTGCTGCGCGTTGCATCTCTCCGTCGAGAGGAGGAGGAGGAGAAGAAGAAGAAGAAGAAGAAGAAGAAGAAGAAGAAGAAAAGAAGAAACCGCCTGTCAATCTGCCTCCTATCGGAGCAACACTTGGTCCCAGAGGGCGTCGCGACTTACTGTGGTGTCTTGTTGCTCCTCGTCGTCGAAGACCCTCCGCGCGTCGGGAGAGGATGTTGGTAAAGTTAGTTTTCTGCCCTTCGCCGCTCCCCTCATTCACAAAGCAGCCCCCCCCCCCCCCCCCGGACTGTGGGCGGTCAGACGGGCTGAGGGGGGTGGAGGGAGGCTCTTCTTCCTCCCAAGGCTCAGTTCACCATTCAGCCACGGTGGAAGACGGAACACCGGTTAATCCAGACGATAAAAAAAGGGCGGGTGGAACATGCAGAGGCCTGTCGACGACGCAAAAGTTTATTAATACCGTTAAAAAGAAAGGTATATTTTATTACTCGAGAAGCCGTGCGAGGACCCGAGCAGGGCCCCCCCGACCCCACTCTGAGAAGCGGGGAGCGCGGGTTCACGTGTAACTTCCAGGCCCGAGTCCCGCCCACCACAGGTCGGAGGTCAGAGGTCACGGCCTCAGTCTGCAGCAGCATGCGGCGAAAGATCCAGGCCTGATGTCTGAGAGTCATGTGTTTTTAATTGCACGCGACATCTCCATCCATTCGGAACATACCTAGTGTGATGCGTATACAGTGGGTCCAACATAGATGAAACAAGTGAGCCTGTAGTGAAAAGTGTGTAATAGTTCTTGTTGACCTACGGTGCGTTTTTAAACGCTTTGACCACACCATTTCATTTGAGAGTGACTCTGTGATGACTCTCTCAAAAACTGATTTTCTGAAGGGGTGCCAAAGGTCAATACAAAGCTGGTTGGATCAGCTGGGGGGCAGTGAATGTGACTGGTTGGGTTCATTTGTCTGTTTGTTTGTTTGTTAGCAGTATTACTCAAAAAAGTTATATACCGAGTTGCATGAAAATTGTATCGAAGATATAGGTTTCAGCCATGGTAAAATGTGATGAAAATGTTGGTCGGGATCCAGATCCAGATCTTCTTCCAACACTCTTTTTTTTTTCCTCTTTTAAAGTATCTCCACAGATACATAATGTTTAGAAATATGTAGGTCAGATGGAGATGGGAATGCAAGTTTTGGGTGAAACCGCGAAAAAAGGAGATGCTAAAAATGATTGCAAGCACCACTGCCCTTTACAGTAATGTTCTATAAGAAAACTACATAATAGATCCTATAACTGCTTGACGAAATTATTTTTCAGCCCGACGTGTTCAGCTCAGGCTTATTTGAGTTCATTTACTTTTTTCATTTTTCTCAGGGCTATTTCCCTGAAGAGGGTTAATATTATGATTGGTTCATGCCTCTCTTGAGAATTATAAAAAAAAAAAAGTGAAACAAATGTTTCTATATGTTGTTCCAGTTCAACAAACCTCTTTCTGTTCCGAAATAGTTTCACTAGGCCGACTGGACCTCTGTTGCAGGAGCGGTTGGTTTCCCCTTAAACCTTTCAGTGAAATCGTTTAATGGGAAATTGACCACAGAAAAGCTGGTTACACTTTGCACAGTCTTACTCAGTCAATTAGGCCAGAGTTTCATTTCTGTTCCCTGTTCGTCCAGAATCAAATATAGCCATATGATGAGTGTGTGGTCAGGGAGATTACAGTGTGATGAAATTGCAAAAAGTCCAATTTGACTATTTAAAAAAATAAAAAAGGTAAATATTTGAAATGGTTATTTAAGTGTATATCCTGGCGATGATTATTAACTCGGTTCAGTTCAACAGACAGTGTTCCTCTGTTGTGCATACCGTCATAAATATGAGGTGATTTGCCACATAAAAGGAACTGAGAATGCTGCACTTGCATGTCGTATGCATGAATTAGCTTTTGTGTCTGTGTCAGAGGTTATTAATGACACAGGAAGCTAATATCAAATACATGACTGCTATGGCATCTTCATATGGTCTATGATTTTGAACGTATTATAATTTTTTGCTGATCATTTCGAGGACCATGCTTTGGCCTGTGTACAGAGTATTTCTCCTGGGCCTTTTGGGTCCAGATAAGAACGGCAGTGTTTTATCACATTTGAGAAGTTTTCACAAAATGTTTCAGTTTGAGTCAGAAAGTCAAATGTTTGGATTAGCAGGTTAAATCCTCATATTTTCCAATACTTCTTCTACATGCAATCTAATCAGATACGTATAGGTGGATTTCTTCAAGGCAAAAAGTTAAAAACTAAAACAGCGCCTATTTTTATAAAGTCTTCACACTGAGGCCATCATGCTGATCTTCACATAATTAGCCACACTAGTAAACAGGAAATGAGATCATTTGTGTGAAAGAAAATATTATCATATTTCTCAGCTTGGGCCCCTTTCAAAAACCGGCATCTTGTCATCATTTTTGCTTTATCATTAACAAACAAACCTTCATTATAATCTGGTTTGTTTCTTCGAAGCCTTGTTAATACAACACAATGGTTATTATATCTAAATGCCCCTGAGCACCACTAGATGGCCCTATGAGCACGAGCGTGTGCTTGAGCTCCAGCACTGTAGGCGTTTGGACAAAATTAAACTGTCAGCTGCGGAAAATAAGCAACAATGCCTTTAGGTGAGGTTCCCTGATAAAAGTGTTGACAGTAGTTTCTGATTCAAGCGTGCCCTTCTCTGAATTTCTGGTGTGTGTGGTGAACAGACACTGGTGTTTGTTTGTGTGGTCCTATTTGAGCAGACCAGGTGTGTTTTGACACAGCAGAAAGGTCAGCTGAAATGTTAATGATCCGCACATTTTGTTTGTGCCGTGTGGTACCAAGCTGGCACTGCGGGCGCGTGCAGGGTTTTTGAACATTTCCATTGAATTTCTGTCCAAACGCTGACCAGCTTTCCAAGAGTCGACAACCCGTTGACGAGGTACATCTAATTGATTTGGCTGGTTTGTTTTCATGACTCACTACTTAGATGTCGTTGCATCTGATTCATCCCTCACCGCTGCTTGTGGGGGGGAAGGGTACTCGTCCCTGAAGATAGAATGGAGAGATGTTTTGCTCATCCGAAGAGATGATTTTGATTAACTGGAGGATTTAGTGTGGGTTCATCTGTCCACCAGAATCATTAGTATGTCAATTGGAGTTTCATTTAATGCTTGGAGGTAACTTGAGGAGAAGGCAATTGATGTGACACATCAGCTGACACACTGTCAATCTAAACTTTATCATGCCACTTCAGTGTAATCAAATGAACTCAATTTCTTTGAAGTGTTGTGTCTCAAACTAGTTGGATAATTGGGAAATTTCTTGCTCCACTTACAGGTCCAGATCCGAATAACAAAATGCATCCAACTCAGCACAATACGACAGGATGTACATTTGATCCCAGAGTGAGCTGTCGTGTCACTTGTGTGATCGCAATAAGGCGCGTGACAGTGACTGGATGCGAGTGTTTGAGTCATTATGTTGGAAGTGAAAACAGCCAACTTCATCTCTGACTCCGTCATCAGATGAGTCTCAGAGGCAGCAGTCGCTGGCTCGGAAGGATGTTTTCGTACTCTGGTGGTATGAGCCAGCTTCTAGACAGATCAAACACAGGGGCGTGAAAAGAGCGTTCACATGGTCGACCACCAACAGTCTAACATCTATTTCCACTCGCTGAAGCATGAGGTTCTGCTTGAATGCAGACTGTTAAAAGTGTGGGAAATAGCAACTTTTACATGGATTAACTTTAATACATTTGTACTGTATGTGATCAATGAGACATTTTCCTTGGGTGGCCCCCGAGGAAAACTTTTTAATCCTCATAAAAAAAGTATGGTGTTTGAGCAGGCAGAATCTTTTAGGCTCAGAAGATGCAATGATTTCTACGTTGCAGCAGCAAACAGCTAAAAGTCACTGTAGATGTATCAGAACTGTATCAGAGCTCAGAGATAGCAAACACACTCCTGAAGGCTCTAGAAATTAAAGGATAAATTGGCATAATTTCTCTTTTTGTCAAAAAAATAAATCCCTCAAATAATGCTGAAGACAATATGATGTGGTGTGATGATGTTTTTTGTCTTTGGCCATTTTTTAGTCTCATTGGTGCGAAATGTCACATGCCTTGTGTGCGTCATGATTTTTTCACTGAACCTGTTCCAACTGCAACTGCAACACATTTTGCTTTTATTGATAAACTAAAATCTTCCACGTCAACCAAGCGTGAAACATATTTTCCTTACAAAAAGTTTTTATTACATGAAAAAATCAACAACATTTAAAAATAACCGGATGGGAATTACACTTCTTAGTTTTTTAATTTTTTAAAAAAAATTTGGACAAAGATGGATTTTATTCTAATCATGGGATTTGTTGACAAGAAGAACAATTTCGACTTTTTTTTTTTTTTAAAGCTACCAAGCCAATGACACTGTATACAACCAGGACCTCAACAAAGAATGGCCTGACATAATTGACATCGCTAATCCACAGTTACTTGCGCATAGGTACATAATGCTCTGTCTGTAGCTATCTCACACCAAAAATTGCTTTGCACGGTGCCGACCCTAAAGGCTTCCCTGGTTCGCCTCGAGCTAATTTTTCACCTCATTAGTCTGGACGGACATAAAAACTGGGACACAGTGAGGACAAAGCAGGTTTGTGTGTATACATCCGCAGCAGGAGAGCGTGGGACAATGCAGTGGAGAGGGAGGCCATGTTAACTGGAGTGTTTGTACACCACAGTTCTCATCGGGCATAATGGCAGTGAATTATGTGATAAGAAAGGGCAGCAGTGCATCACAGAGACTCACGTGTGTGTGTCATGTAGAAGTACTTCCACCTATATGTGTGTGTCGATAGGTGATTGCACACACACACACACACACACACACACACGTATGGTCTAACCAGGAGGCGAGGGCAGGATTTGACACTGATGAATGATGTGAGCAGGGCTGTTCTCTCTCTCTCTCTCCCCCTTTCTCTCGTTCTCCTTTCCTTCTTCCTTCCTCTCTGTCTTGCAGGCACAGAAGAAGCTTTCTACCGCTTCTCCTTTTTTCCCCCCTTTTTTCAAGAAAGCACCCAAAGAACCTCATCAGCATTCAACATGAATCCCCAGCTCACTGCATCCAATCACGTGTGATTACCATACAGAGTGCGTGTGTGTGTGTGTGGACAATGTGTGTGTGTTTGATGGAGGTAGACAGACAGAGACTGGCAGGGAGAATCCCTTTGTGTTCCCTGTAAATCCTCAAGGTCACGTACAGGCATTCATGAACAGATCCAAGACTGCCACCAAGTGCGAGGCAGAGATAATACTGCAGGTCAGAGTGTGTGGGATTAGGATTTATTTTTTTAAAAGTACATTGAGGTTAATGGAAGCAAAGGCATCACCAGTCCAGTGTGCTTCTGGCTGACCAGATGTGTGTGGATTATTGATCTAAAGTGATGCATCATCTCCCTTCTTATCGTCAGCAGGGCGATTGCGGGCTCAGTCTGAGCTTGTTTTTGATCATGTCAACTTTCTCTGGAGAATATTCCCGTGTCGTTGGCGCGAAAATCATGAAGGCTTAACTGCAGAGAGGGAATGAGAGGTGCGAGAGCAGCAGCTTGGCCACAAGTCGATTTCTCCGGGAGATTGCAGACATGTTTGATACGCAGTTCCCATGGCAACCGGTGACAGTGGTGTACCTGACCTACATACGTGCTGTATGTACACAAACACACACTAGCCATCTGTTACTGTCATTTTGTACAGCAGCTCGCAGGGAATTCAGGTGGCTGCCGAACGAGTCTAACAGAGATGGCAAGAACAAATAGAGGAGCAGGGGGCTGTGTTCACTGTCATCGCCAAGCTGTCAATGAGCTGAGTCAACAAAGGCTGCAACCAAGACCAGCAGCCATTGTGTGTTTACAATAGGCACTGTAAACACACAGGAGGGTATCATTATGAATATGCATTTGTAGAAAAATGGCAACCTGCAATTTTAAAATTACCACAAATAGATACATATTAAATAAATAGGCACATATTCATTGGGAAAAAAAGGCATTTGGCCATTGACATATTTTTCTTTAGAATCAAACTATAAAAATCTATTAAATCCATAATTACTCTGTAGACAGAGGCCTGATTTGTAGGAATGGCATGTCTCCTTCAGGATGAACAAATACCTGCAGAAGCGAATGCACCCTCCAGTCTCAGGTGTACTTTCTGTTTGGTGTAAAATAGTTCATGTTATCACGCTAACATGCTAAACTACGATGGGGAACGTGAAGGACATCTGCTACACAACAGCAAGTCAGCATCCTCACAAGTACTCTACACAAAGACACACACACACACAAAATGTTTTAGTCCTGCAAAACCAATTCATCTATTGATGCATTTTTCTGATGCCTGGCTTTAAGTTGCCTCTGTGACACCATCCATCACTCGCATAGAGACCATTCAGTAAATTACAAAGTGGAGTCTGATAGATTATCAATAACTGAGGAATGGGGGGATGGAGATCAAACCAGCATATGTCTAAGTGTCAAGATTTATGGCCAAATATGACGTGTGTGATATGGTCGAGAAGATGATGCATCACCGTGACCCTCAACACGTGGTGCTGTGGAGAAAGTTGCATCCGAATATGAATTTAATACAGATTTTAAAAAGTAACATTAAAAATCAAGGTTATATTAAATATCTTACGTTTATTTTACACCGACTCGTGAGAAAAAAAGTATCTGGCTGTTTATATGCTCATGAGCTAGACACTAATTGTGCCTGTCTACTGACAGACACAACTAATGTGCAGTGGGATTTTACATCCTATTAGCTTTGCGCAACGCAGAACAACGTTATGACAGCAATGAAACAGTAAAGCTGCGGTACATAAAACCAAAACAACGTGCATTAGGGGGCTTTCAAGCTCCGTATAGCTGAGGGGAACTGCAGTTTTGTTAATTCTCAGTGGATTCATCAAAGCAAGCCAACCCTTCATACAACCCATTGTTAATTTGAAAATATTCAGCAACTCATTCAGTTGCTTTGAATAAAAAAGTCTTTCTTTGGTTGGACTGTTGGGAGAAATGAACAATGTAGTTTTAGTTTTAGAAGTAATTTTTCAGGGATGTCTACACGTCAGATGATGCCCTTGTAATTCTCTGTGTTAAAGTTGTGAGGTAGATGATTCATCTGGCAATCAACTGAAAAGATAGTAACACGAAAAAAGGCCATTGCACTGAGGAAGAATACCTGAATGAATCAACCTTGTCATGGGTCAGTGACTGTGCGTCTGAGATTGGGCTGTACGAGACCAGACATTCAGAAAGTCTGACAGAGAACAACCGCGAGGGTCTTGTCTCTGGGCTGCAGGAAGATAAGAGATGTCATTCATCACTTTGGAAACGTCTTCAGAGACTCACCAACTCTCCACACTCAAGAAGAATTTCTTCGCCACAGTTCACCACTGTGCATGTGCAACCTGAGAGTGGGCTTCACTTCATGTCCTGGGCTAAACAGTCGGAAAACAAACAACGTGTGCCTCCTGTAGATGGACAGTATCTTTGCACTTTGCTTGTAGCCACTGGTTAAAAAGAATTCCTGGACTTCTCCCCTCTTGCCTCCCTTCTTTGTCATTTTCTCTGAATTTCTTATTCATTTCTAGATCTCTCTCTCTCTCTCTCTCTCTCTCTCTCTCCTGGGTCTCCACTGCACTCCAAAATAGCTGTTCCCTCTCTTCGCCTTGCTCTTTTCAACCCCTCTCCTCTCCCCTCCATGTTTCATCGATTCTGCCTCTAGACGGGGCAGGGGACAGTGTTCCCCTGTGGGGCATTCTGGGTAATAAATCTAATTCCTGTCTGCGTGTGGAGGCTCATGGGAAGCTTCTGGCCCACTTTTCCGCCAGACAAATATATCCACCAAATGGAGAAAAGTGGGCCAAAATGTTAAACTTAAAAAAAAAAAAAAAGTATAGCATCGAGGTGCACCTGATTAAGTGGGTAAAAGTGAGCTCATTTCATTTAGCTGAATTAGGACTCCTGCCACCAACCGCAACAACAATGACGATGATGTTTAATATTCTCATCAAGGGTTTGCTCTATATTGTTGCACACAAGAAAGTACCACAGATACTAGGAAAGAACAAACCCAGTGCACGTCTCCTGGGACAAAATATATGAAAACACAGGACTGAGATCAACATCAATTAGAAGCTGTTGTGCACAGAATAAGGCCCCAAGAGGAAAAAAAAAACACGTAATGATCATGCCCTGTTACAGATTTGTGAGAGGAGAGGGACAGTTTGTGAAGCATTCAGATGATCACGTATAGTCTGTTTCCTTACAAACTGCGCGGCACTGATTGGAAATGCAGGGTTGGAGATGAAAGCGCACGTTGGGACCAGCAAAAGTGAAATAGCCCTGTCAGATTCAGTCATGTAAAAGTGAAGTATGCTACGCAGCAGCAACCATCCAAAATAGCAGTAACATCCTTTTCCTACAACAGGTCGCTCACGATTATCAGCCAAGCACACGGGGGTTATTTGCAGTGCACTGCATAGAAACTGCTTTTTGTTTCCAGAGGCCAAACGCTCTGAACTGAGGCTAAGATAGGACAAGATATGCCATCTGGAAATCAAATAACTCAAAGGGGGAAAAAAATATTTTTGTTTTGGACATTTGGATCAAATTCAAATTTGCACACTTTTTTTTTAGCATTGGCAGGACACTTCTTCTCCCGCGGCCTGAGCAACATTAAATGAGTGTCATTGTGGCCTTGGAGCATAATAATAATCATCACCTTTGCTATCTCTTCTTCCAGGGACTGGTTTTTATATCTTGTGCGGTCCAGCTGCATTTGGCCCTGGAAATCTTTCTGCCTGAATGCGTCATAATAATTAAAAATGGAATTTATAGTCCGGAGAGCAACACAATTTCTGAGGGTTCATTAATGTTTGATGGTTTTTCCAGAACGGGAATGAGGGGACATTATGTAAGATAATACATCACGCTATGCGCCACACGGCACAAACAACATCCGGCGTCACTTTTGTCAGCGAGTCCACTTTGAGAGCTTGTTCAAAATACAAAAAAAGACACTCTACAGATCATTTTTCGTCTCTATACAGTGCAATATCTCCGTACTCTGACCTCAAGATAAAAGAACACACTGTGACAGAAGTGCATTCAAAACTACAGAGGTTTTCCTCCATGTCTCCTCTGAAAAGAAATGCTGGATACAAATTCTCCCATGTTTTCATTTCAGACACGGTTCCTCTCCCTCTCAGCAGCCCACGGGAGACTGTTTCTGCTGGCACAAGGTCTACAGACACAGCAGCGTGCCTGCTGATACACTATGTATGAGACCTTAGCACAATTACCAAGGAAGATCTTCTCCCGCTGCACAAAGTGCCATTTTTCACTCTTTCATCTCTCCATTTGCAACGCGAGCGAGCTATTTTTGACTGCCTCACCAGCGACGTACACCTCGGGGGGGGGAAAGAAATGGAGATGACCCTCTTTGTCCGGAGCATTTTGTGTTGTTCACCCTGAAGGGAAGGTTGAGCCGCTTGACTTGGCACCCGGATCAATCACGTTTGAAAGTCTTCTTTCATTTAGTTATCTTGTTCGTCCTGCCGACACTCACATTGTTTGTCCTAACTGTCACCGTTTTCATTCGCAGAAGGACTTTGCCGAAGAGATGTGCCACATCATTTGAATTTTACATAGTGATCAATAGATATTTGGCTTTGAGTGCATCTCTGCAGGCATAAGTAGAGGTTTTATTGAGAAATATATGGTTACAGACCAAATCTGTCCTCACAGTCCTCCTGCATAGGAAAACATAAATGCTATTGCCATACACACTGCTACAGGGAAAATATATAGTTTTTTTGTTATTCCTTTCTACAGGCGTCACCATTTGTTGTGAAAAGAAAATCCCCTTGAAGCCTTCTCGCCTGCTGTCATAATTACTTTCTGAACACGGAGAGGAAGTCTTTGCTTCAGACGTCTCGCCAACAACACATGCAATCCTGTCACGCAGTCATTCCTTTTAAAAACATTTGCGGGGACATGAAACTCTGGAGGCGTCAACAAAGTGCACGTCCCGTCCCTTTCTTTGTCGGCTGGAGTGAGCATGAATATCATTGTCTTCGGTGAGGGGAATAGTCATTGCTGTAAAGACAAAAGGAGCGCAACACTGTCTTACTATTCTCAGAGAGTATGTTGGAAACAAATATACACAGCGATGCTGTTTCTATTTAAGCATCGTCAGTCACCCACGACCACCAAAGTATATTTCTACATTATTATTGTTTTACATGGAAACGTTAGGGTTGGACTGCTTTTCCTTCAGCTACTATTGCCCCAGGCTTCAGGCTGTCAGTAGAAATGAATCGATTGCTAAGTCTAAGTCTGCTGCCTCTGAAGACAGGAGTCCTGATTGGCCACCACCCTGGGAATATTGTTCACAGCGGCGGCCGGGACTGGCCCGCCGCCGGCCGTGCTGGAAATGATCGCAGCAGACTTGAGGCGATGAAAAAGGCACTTCTCCTTGCACAGGGCCTGGGCAGTGGTTCCAGTCTGCAAGGTCACAGGCTCAAAAGCCATTTACACGTCTCCGTATTCAATCACTGCTGCCTAATGAGTTGTACAAATTGAATCATGTAGAGGGTTGTTCAGTTTGCCACCAGGTCTACATTTGATAGTGAGAAAAACCTGGGACTAATTTCTCTGCTGTCAACCTTTGGGAGTCTTCTCCGTGAATACACAAAACTATAACCCAAATTCAAAAACTGATTATCGTGTGTATTCTCAGTGGAGTGTGTCATCGTTAATCTCCTGGGCGCACACAAGCTTGGGCTAATTTTGAATTAGTCACACTGATTTTTTAATCGTATTTGTCCTTCACTTTGCTTCTTTTTTTTTGCACCCTTGTTATGACTGTTGTTGGGACTATTTTATGTTGTTATCTCAATGCAGCAGTTTCTCTCAAGACTGTGAGCCAACACTGGCATTGCGTGCAGTAAATATTGTCTGCTTGTGTTATTTTTTTTTCCAACATATATTTCTTAAAATGAATCCAACGAAGTGGTTTATATTAGTCGGCTGAATTGCTCTCACGCTGCTCATGTTTTCTTTAACAATGCTGTCATCTCCCAGCTGCAGAACACGGCTCGCTGCGTGGCGGTGCTGATTATTTATTCAAGGGTTTGCTAAAAAGGCAAAGTTCCTCAGTGAACACTGGCTGCTCTCTGCTTGTACGTCTGCTTGTTTGCAGAAGTGCTTATGTGGATTTGAGTTCTGGTGTCCTGAGAAAGGACCTTACTTTTCGACAAATATGTAGATTTTGAATACCAATTATGCCAACACTGATGTGGACATTTTTACGTCCGAATTCATCCGATGTCAGTATTCAGTGGCATTGTCTCTTCATGTTTTGCCATTTTTCTTGAACCAATTTACATGTAATCTATTTTTTCCGGTCCAAATTTTACTCACATCAGAGCAAAATTCTTGAACATTAAAACTTCTGCCTCTTCCGATCCATCTCCTCACTAATTGTCTGGCACTCGGGTTACCGTGGCAACCGGGTCCTCTGAGCCACCAAGACATCCTTTTCCATAGCAAAGTCTAAAGTCCCCCTAAAGTCTAAAGCTTCACATGTATTTAATGTTATCAAATTAACTATTTTATGTTAATGTGTATTATTCACACGTGGTCAAGTGTTCCCCCTAAACCATATATATTCCCATTACGGCTCATCACTTTGCTTCATGCACTCCTCATCACATGTGGTCTGTCTGCATTCCCAACGGCCTAGCTGAAAAATGGGATTGAAATATTGACACACACAGCTGGCCTCAGCTTTCTGTTCAGACATGCAGATACACACATGCTTACACACACTTTCACTCCTGCACTGAAGGACGATTCCTAGTGCAATCAGGGAAATCAGTCGTCCAGAAAAATAACACTGAGCTGCAGATGAAGATCTGATGCCTAAGATCGGGTCCCAAGGGAGGAGTGGTGTGTTGGGACTCTCTGTGTGTGTGTGTGTGTGTGTGTGTGTGTGTGTGTGTGTGTGTGTGTGTGTGTGTGTGTGTGTGTGTGTGTGTGTGCGTGCGTTGGGAGGAGGGCTTAGTGTTTAATAGGTACACAGCTCTGCTTTACAGAGATGCGGTGTCTGCTATTTTTTGCTCGCCTTCTGGATTATCTCTTAATCACTGTCCTCTTATGTCGCCAAATCGATCAGTGTATTTGATTGCTCAAAATGCACAAAAACCGCACAGTCAATAATGACATTACCCCATTTGAAATTATCCACAATACAATCACGTCAGCCTTTTTCAATCTCAGCAGACGTACGCGCCTCCATCTCATATGTCCGCATTTTATTTATAGTAGCTCTTCACCATCATCAGTCTGCCATGGACAGATGGCAATTCCTCTGCAAGTCACAGCTTTTTTAATAAAGAGCATGGTATAAACAGCAAAGACTGAGAGAGGAAGGATCAAGGCTGAAAAAAAAATACAACCCCAAGATAAAGAAAATGTGTTTGCCATATGCCACCAAATAAATCGCAAAAATGTAAAGCACCACAGACATGTTTGAGTCATAGATTTTAAATTCAGAGGGTCATATTTACTGACAAACGCACCTCAGTGAATCATTTTTTTAAGAATATCTTCCACCCTCTCTAGATTCCCAGGCAAGTGTGTAGGGGAGAGTATTTTTGGTCTTCTTTTAATAACCGCCAGTTTAGATGTGATCCATCTTTACACTGGGGCATCTCTGACGCGGATGATGATGTAATACAGGGGTGGGGAACCTTTTTTTTCCATCAAGGGCATTTCAATTTTTGTAACATCCTCTGCAGACCATCCTTAATTATTGAACACCAATCATTTTGGCATTTCTGCAGAGACAAGAATACAAACAAAACACTTCATCCGCTTTATATTAAACGTCCGGCAAAACACAGCCACACACAATTGTTTGTCTATTTGCCATTTCATGACGAGAAATTATCAAAAATTAAATGGACAGAGTGTTTACTTCCAATCAGTTCATGCATCATGATGATCCCGCTCACCACGGCGTCCATCTCTAAGAGCTTTTTGTCCTTTGGAGATAAAAGAGAGAAAGAGACGATTAATGAGAGATGAGACTTCAGTGTCAGGGTTTAACTTCCCCTCTGCCATTACCCAAAACGCTGCGTCTTTGACTCCTTGTGTCATCACCTTCCAGTATTTCTGTAATGACATTCAACAGTCCATTGAATCATTTTGCGGCTTTAGAGCTTACATAGAGAAATAAAGGACATTATACTGTACATTATAATGGAATATTATATTGCACATTATATATACAGACTGGCATGCAAATGCAGTGTCTAAGACCTTCTTTGGCCTTTGCTTTAGATTTGTCATAAGCAAAATATATATGCATACATGCAAATATTCATGATTCTTAAAAGAAACAAAATAAACAAAGGAGCACAGATTACCTAGACAAAAGAAAAATTATGCAATAGTTCAACAAGCAAAGTATTATGATGAAAACACCAAAAGTTGATATAAATTACATTTGTTGTGTTGCAGTCCGTCCAAAGCCATGATGGTAAACTGCTTTGCCTCTGCTAGAAGTTGTGACATATGGATTTATTGTAGGTATTAATCATGATACAATCATATCATCTCTTCTCTTTTTTTATTTTTATAATAACTGCTTTTAAGAGCTGTACTAGATTCAATGTATTTAACATCCCTTTGTAAGCTGTTCCAAATTGTCCCCTTTGAATATGCACCAAAGCAAAGATAAAATAGATAGTTGGGCATATTAAATATTTCAATTTTTATAGTAGAGAGATTTCCTCAGATGCTCCTCAGAATCTGGGATCGGGGCCAATCCAGAATACATACACATCTGTGATTGAATCCGGATGTTGGATTCATCAGGGCCCACTGTGTCGCACCCTGTCCAGCAATAATAATAAAGTCCAGTATCCGCTTTATACTCCAAAGCCTCATTTCCCATCCTTTGTTTGTTTGCTTGCAGTCCACAGGCTGTCGACAATTTCCCACTGCGCTCTTTGCACTCTAAATTTGGAAACTCACAATGTTTAAAAAAAACAAAAACTTGGGATCAGACTTGAGCAAACACTGTACTACTGTCCATGTGTACAGATGTCACAGATGGGAAACAGATGCGTGTATATTAACAACAGTATCATCTCTCACAGTGCAAACATTAGAATCATGCAACACTTTTCATGCGCCAGAGCCCCCCCCCCCCCCCCCCCCCCCCCCCCCCCCCGAAAGTCTGCACCCCATTTTTCTCCTATCCTCCTTTTCCCTTTCCTTTACATTTCTTTCGTGTCCCCCTTTCTCACTGATACCCATCCTTCCCGTCTATAATTTCCTCTTTCTCCGTTTGCCCGATAACTTGAGCCTCATTCATCCCATTTTCTTCCCTCCAAACTTCACATTCTCGCCTTCATGGATGAGGTTGCAACACAAAAAAACTCCCCCCCCCCCAGGATCCTTAAGTAGGTCTGACGTAACTGCATGGGAAGAATGACGCAGATGTATTCATGAGAGTGGGCGGTGTAGTCCACAGGAGAGGAGCAGACAGAGGGGTACTGGGGGGGTTCGGGGGTGGCAAATGGGCAACAGGAGACTGAGCAAGAAGGCAGGGAGAAGAGCGAGAAATGAGATGAGACAAGGAAACGGGAGTGGAAAGGGAGGTGACTGAGAGAGACAGATGAAGAGGGGGAATGTGAGAGGGGACAGATTGATGAATGAATGTTTGTGCACGGCGTGGCGAGGCCAATGCCAATTTACTACAGCAAGCGAGTGTTTCAAATTGAAGTGATACTTAGAAAGGGGCTGGAGGGGTAGCCACTTGGATTCAAAGCTCTCCCTTGTTTTCATCTTCAAATCCCTCCTGAGCGGAGGTAGAAAAAAAACAACAACACCAAAATGAACGGAACAAATTGTTTAACCGTTACCTGAGTGTGATTAATGGCACCGCGCTAAAACACCACAGCTTCAAGCTTGTGTATGAGCAGCGTTGCACTTGACTACAGCTTGACTGCTGGAGCTGCACAGCAGACTCCTGCACGCTGCACGCTGCTGAGGCCATCAGCAATGACTGACCTCACACATTTTATGTTCTGCTTTTCATATACGGTGGACCTCTTTCTTTTCTAATTTAGATTAAGTCCTCATGTTAAGCCTGCAATAAATATACGTATGATTATTATTACTATAATCATTGGTCAGTTGGCACTGGGCACCATTGGGCACTGAAAGTTGTTGATTATGGGCTGTGTTTGATGTGTAATTGTGCATCACTCAACCCAACACCAGGACGCAACACTGATTGACTGATATTCAAAATCAGAGAGGCGTGGTTGTCACTGGACAGGAAAGGTGTGGACATTTGAAATCTGAAAGTCAATTTGTGGAGCAGGTCATTCTCTGCACATTCAACTTCAGAAACGACACGTCCTCGTCACGTTGTCATATGACAGGTTGTGTCAATGCCATGCGTGTTGAACTAACAGCAGTAAAAGTGTTTCATTATACATGTGACGCCTCCTACTGAGCTCGTTTGAAAAAAAAAAGGGTATAATCTGTTTTCATGGTGCGGTAATCTGCGGTGAATTACTTTAAAATCTGTTGTCATTGGGAACAGCATTAAGAAAAACTCCTCTTTAAACTGGTAATGACTGCAACACTTCGTAAGCATCAACAGAGACGGCTGGTAATAATGTTTGAGGTCGGCGCCCCATGTGTCTTTGTTTTACGTGTGAGCACGTGCCCCTAACTGTCTTTTATTAAATTTACTCAGGCCTATCAACAGGATACCTGAGAACATTATTTGCCAAAATTGTATCACTAACTCAAAAAGGGACTTGACTTTTAGTCCTCAAGGTAGGCTAGTATGTTTTCACAGTAAACCAATTCTACTTAAATAGGAAATAATAAGCAAATTTGTAATTTTAGATTTTTTAATTTTATATATAATTGTGCTAAATCTTGTTTTCTATCAATCTGAATTCCTCACATGATGGCAAATTCTAAAAAGGTACTAAATATAGGCGCCATGAAGAAAATGGTACTGTCCACAGGTGTAGCCAAGCAGCTACTTGTTCATGGATGTTTGTGATCAGGGTGTCAAGAGAAAACATGATTCCTTTTACTTAACCCGCACGCACAGCTCTCTTCACCTCCCTCATGTGGGATGTTCGTTTCACCTAATATCTATATATAACATCCTGAGACACAATGAACGAACAGGCCTCTATTTGTCTGTTTTAATATCACACCGGGTGTGAGGCGCACATAGAACATCCAGAAAATTAACCCTCAAGCAGAATATGAGCTCCTGCATGTGTAAACAGAATCATGTGTGCAGAGCTGCTGTTTCCTCTCCGTGGTGGGAACGCTGGCATTTAAAAGATTTAGCCGAGGATGACGAGGACAATTGCAGTGTATGACACGACATCACTCACACCACCATATACTGCATATTATGGTGATTTATTAAAACAGCTGGGCATGAAAACTTTCATGCATGCTAATGGAGGCGATAAGGAAAATTGATGAAAAAGGGGGGTTGCGAAAGATTCGGCCTGAAAGGAACTAGTTGGTTTTTACTAGGTGGAAGAGACAAAATAGCTGCATTTAATAATTTCCAAGTATGGTCAAATAATGCACGAGTTGAAATGATCAATGTGTTTGTACTAATTTGTAACTGCAAGTCTGATTTAATCTGTTTTTAAAAATTGCACTCTCATATACATAAGGTTATGTTGGCCAGGATATCTGATTGGACTAAGGATTATATGAAGATTACTTTACTAAAACTACATAGTTAGAAGTCCTTCTTTTTTCTTATACAATAGAAAAGAAAATGTGAACAATGCAAATAATCACTGACATACAAAGGGGTGTGATATCAAAGTGTTTCTTCTTCTTCTGTGATTATGATGAAAGCTATGTTCCTTGTGCCTTCAGTATCACAGAAGAAAACATTAAAAACAGTGGAAAAAGTAAAGATAAAGGAACATGATCAGAGCAAACAACAGGTGATGATTTGTCTTAGCTGCATTTCCTGTCTTGGAGTAATAATGGCAAACATTTGCTTGATGGTTGCCTTAGTTACTCCAACCTTTCAAAAATGATTTCAAATGCAAAACAGACAAAAAATGTTTATAGTCTACATTTAACTTCCAGATTGATCCGCTGCATTCCTCTGCATCTGTTTTGATTTGGGCCAACCTCGCCATCCAAGGCTCCGCCAGTCAAGTCAGACAGGCCAAAGTATTTTAAGAGTGATTCAGTTTTCAAACTCCCTTTTTCCTGTTGCCTGACACTTGTACAGTGTCAGCGACGCAGCTTTCAAGAAATGCTTATGTAATCTGACTAAATTGAATCAACCCCTGAGTGTGTTGTGTAACAAGCTTACACCAGAGCCTCAGAACATATCGTGATTATATCGAGGCGACCTGATCTCAATATAGAGGACGTACTGGGTCATTTGATGCTTAATCAGGTGCTGTTAATACTTTTATTTTTATTGCATTGACTGAGCTTCAGTTTGCGCTTCATGGGCTCTGAGTATAGACTGAGTGTTGAGCCTGATTCGCTGTGGGTGGTGCTGTGGTGGTGGTGGAGAAATTCTCATGCGAATGCAGCCAAGTGAAACTTATGTAATCAATAGGTGAGGGCCGTCGTTCTCATCATTCTTCGGCGCTGAAGGAAAAACTATCGCCGAATATTACATAATACATATGCCTCATTTTAGATGTCAACCCTCCATTTCATGAATTATTATGAAAACATGTGTGTTGATGTGCTGTTGTTACTTAAAGTTGCTTAAATAATAATGGCAATAACAAAAAAGAAAACTAAAAGGGAGGTCGTTGGTAAATTGTTGACATATGGCAACAATGCGTGATCATGGAAAGTACCATAATATTGAATTTCTCTCAAAAATCATCCTTTTGTTGAAAACATGACCAAACAAACCCATCTCATACTTTCTCAGTTCTTATTTATGAGCTATAATTGGTATTAGGAATGTATGGTAGTGTTTACATCACACAAAGATAGTTACATTCACAACAATATGACACAGGGAAACAATTTTCTTCAAATAAAAAAAGTTGTCGACATTTATGAGGCACATTTTATGAGATAAGATTAGATATAACTTTATTCGTACCACAGTGGGGAAATTTGGTCGTTACAGCAGCACAGTGGACAGAATTTTAAAATGATAAAAAAAGGAACATTTCTCTGTCATAATGCCATAAATACCTAAGACTTCACTATAAATGAACATTTCAATCAACAAATAACACAGGTGCTTCTTTTTAATGGAGAGCAACAGTTTCTAACTGTCAGTAAGTTATTCATTCATGTTTTTATGGCACAGATGTTCTGCAGCTTAGAGGATCCTAAGCTTAAATGTGGCTCTCAACCTCCAAAGCCTTGATATGAATCTGTTAAGCATTAATACATTAATGTATTATTTATTAACAAGTTACAAACCCTTTATAACCATTTCTTGTTATAAAACATTACCGGAAAAAAAGTAAACTATGCATTCAGAACTCTGAATATTTCAATCAATATTTACCTATTGTTATATTCACTGCACATTTCTATGTCCTCCTGGTCCATTTTATTAAAAACAGTCCATTTCTCAGATTTTCACAACCTGTCAATGTGAGTGAAGGAAACTAATTTACTGGACATACGCTTTTCCAAAGTATTATTTATCTCAAGTGTGTGCATTGGTATTCTTCTGAACAAACATCATTCATGTCTCTCTGAACTAAGTGCGACGACTGAGCTAAGGTTTGATGAGGAACATGTTCAAAAAGAGGAGGAGAAACTTCCCTCTCGGTGTGAATATCACAGACATGACGAGAGGAAGGAGCAATTTTTCCAGCTCACATTATCAATACGTCTCCTGTCTCTCTGCTACAAAACTTGTGGTTTCTCCATGAAATGCTGCTTTTATGTGTCTGCTCCAAAATTGTTGGTGACTTCATCTGCCAAGCAATACACAGCACGTGCAGAAGCTTGCCTGGCTTTAATGATGCGCTACAATTGAGGAGCGAGCAGAACTGCTTTAATTACATTATATACAATGAGATAATTAATGAGGTGGTCCATGCTGCCTTCTATTTTTAGCGTTCATGTGGTTAAGGAGATAGAGCTACTGTTTTGTAGCAAATTTGAGATGAATGAGTTGTAAAGTCTTTTTCTTTTTCTTTTATCAACACAAAATACTTGGATTATCTCACAGTTGAATAATAAATCCTCTAAACATTGCTATCTTTCCAAAGCATCTCATCTTTTTACGTGATCTATTATCTTTTTCGGGGAGTGGATGGCTCGTTCGGCAGGATTCCTGTTTGCTACATCAGCTCTTTTAATCGCAGACAGCGAGCATCCAATCATATCTGGTGACCAACCGCAGTGATGAATTGAGATTATCTTGGCAACAGGCGTGTGTGTTTACGCCATATGCAAAGCAGTCACTTCAGACCCCACAGGGGTTGTTCTAATCACCTCTCGGAAACCAGCGGCGTTTGTTGTCACGCCAATCAAACTTTGTCTCCACTTCGCAGAAAACAACACAAAGAAGGTTTCCGTAGTGAAATCAGTGAGTGTGATTCACTTTCACTCACACAGGAGAGCTCACTCAGGTCTCGACCTGTAGCTTGTGAACATACACAAACTCTTTCTCTGCTGTTCACAACTATTTTCAACCACATGAGCATCTGACCATTGGATCTTCATCCATGTATTATTGTGCTGTTATTTCTTATACCTAATATCAGAAGAGCAAATTTTATTCACCTAATTATACCATTTGATAGTTAGTAAATCTTTAACAATGCACCATCTCCTTCTACTTTAGTTTGGGTTCAGTTAAACACTGTTTCTATTTTCTTCATAACAAATTACATAGTTCTTCCCCATTAATTTCCAAGAGGAAAATTAAGAGGAAATTATAAACCCATAACACATTCAAAACAGTTGAAATTATTTTTTGTTTGGGTCACTTTCCAGTGTGAGTACAGAAAGAGCTGCAGGACAAAATAAATCTGAAATTGCAGCGAGCCTGTGATTTTTAAGTTCAAGCTTTCCTGTTTAAAGTCGGCTTTTTAAATTCCTCTCGACAATTTCATCTTTTTGAATTCGACTGCTCAATATGGCTGTGACAAATTAAAATTTATGAAATTCCAATGCCATCTCCCCCCCTGACTCTAATCCTCTTCCATAAGTGTGTCACAGAGTAACTGAAATAGATTCATTCTCTTGCTGGCAGGGTCTGCATGCTGCGCTGGGTCACCGCTGGATGACTTATCTGGTACAGACAGGAGAGGGTGTATTCCCAGAATGCCATGGGTGTTGAGGTGAGTAAGTCTGGTGTGTCGAAGCCGGAGCTTCTTCATCACCTGCCAGTGCAGAGGGCTCCAAGTTTCATCGACCAGCGACTACTGTCAAAGAATAGGGACAGGGTCAGAATATAATACATCAGTCCCATATTTAATACTGGGGGAGAAAAAGAGGCCAACCAGTGTTGACGCTGATACATTGTCCATGCGCACAACCGCACCTTCATTATTTGACTCGCTGGGTCTATTGTGAGATTATTGTGTGTTCATTCCTGTCAAGTGATACAAAGTCTTTCAATTTGCATCACCTTGTGAATCGCTCATCCGACCAAATGGGCTCTGGGGAACAGCACATTGCAATTCTCCGGAGCTCAGGTCGGTGTCTCTTCAGACTGCTTGTTTTGTCGAAGCTACTGTGCATGCATGACAGCCAAGAGCACATCTTCACTTTTGACAAGCTGGAATCGATTTGTTGGCCTTTTTGCTTGAAATATCACTAGAGGGATTAGTCTGCATGTTGCCCAACTGGTTAAGCAAAATACATGTTTCTAGGTTTTTACAGCTTGGGAATAAAAATGGAGATATCTCGTCCTGTGCGGCACTCGCTCATATAATCTATCTCCTCAGCATTGTATGTTCTATACATGCAAGTACCTCACTTAACACAATATACAAAAATCATAGGAGAGACATGAGTCCAAATCAAGCTAATTCATGTACAGTAAATCATAGAATTTTGTCGGTTATGTACACTTCTTTTAAAATTACACTTATTTTTCGTCCAAAAAACAAAGAACTGTGAGCAGGTTGAGGCTGATCCTGGTGGTGCGGAGAATAATGGTGTTTACTCACCACAGGTGCATTACCAGCGACACAGCGTTCCAGTGCTCTTTAACCACAGCCTGCATCGAGTGGACTTCAGCCCGGGTGGACGATCCTTCCAAACAGGCAATTTTCTCAATTATACACACTCCATGTCCCCGCAGGTGTCGGAAACCCCCCCCACACACACACACACACACACACACACACACACTGACTGAGAGACTGAATGGAACTGTAAATTAATGCATCGGCAGAAAGTGTTTCCCACCCCTTGTTGTCAACAGCTGTGGAAGTGGACAGTTCTGGAAGACACAAAGCAGAAATAGGCAATTTTCTGGCATAAACTTGTCAAAATGTTGTAACTGATTGCACAGTGTAATAACACCATCCACATTTACAGTATATTGGTCCCCTATATAATGCGTTAGGGTTAGAATTGAGATTTTTTGTTTTTTTCATTAGCTTTTTTTTTGTTTTCTGCTTTGGACAGTAGCCATGGCTGATGACATTGAATAAGCCGTGATGCAAACACTGATGTTAATGCTGGGAACCAGAAAATGAACCCAAAATATTCGCCGCCCTAATTTCAAAGTGGTGCTGGCAACTTTCTCAGGAGCTTTTTGGAAAAGTACCTGCGTCCTTACCCTTACCAGCCCATTGCTACTGCAGCGTCTTTACGGCGGTGACCAAATGATGATACCACCTGGAACCACTAGGGGCACTAACGTTGTCTGAAGCTTCTTTTTAAAAAGTAAATCTTGCTCAGGTCCATATCCAGTCAGAGGGAATGATTAATCTTTGCTTGTCTTGGCCGATAAGACACAACAACATTATCCAGTCGAGACAATGCATGAAATCATCGCCCATGTCGAGCTGGAGCGGGGGTTTTTACTGCTTTTGGGGAATTGTGGTGGCGAGGCTGCGAGCGGTAATTCTTCTGTCACAGTCTGCGTCTCTTGCTTCCCCACTTGTTACCAAAACTCATTAGTGGATAATTGAAAGTAACGACAATGATCATGAGAAGCGCCCGAGAAGTATCCCAGGGGTCTCTGCAGCTTCCGACTTGGCAGTGACACGTGCATGATGCTGTCGTCTGCTGCAATCCGTAAGGGACTTGTGCTGTTTAATAGTTTTGGTTTATGATTAATCATCATGTCTGTCTCCATGTCATCGATGCTGACCTTCTATAATGAAGTACGGATTTTGTCCTCTCCTTTATAAAGCATAAAATAAAAAATAGAGCATGTTAAAGGACAAAGCCTCCTGAAGTCATGTAATACTGTTGAGATGACTGATGTACCTCCAGCGCAGGGGTCATTTGGATGTCATGTAACAATTCCAGCATAGCCTGTTAAAAAGGCTTGAAGGAATAGTTTGACATTTTAGGAAATATCAAATATTTTCTTCCTTACTGAGAGTGAAACCACTTTCATATCTTTATGATTAATATGAATACGGCTACAGTCAGCAGTGTGTTAGCTTTGCAGAGGTAGACTGCGACTAAGAGGAAAACATTAGCTTGGCTCTGTCCAAAAACAACTCCTGTGTTGTTGTTTTTGTTCTTTCATGTCTTAGTTTGCGTTTCATTGTCATTCAATGACAACATTTGAGCTATGAATTAAAATATTGTTGGTATATAGAAAAGTACCATTTAGCTGCCTAGGTGGAAACAGTGCTTCATTAATCTTTGATAAATAACAATTTGGTGGGTTCGTCCTTTAGGCTGGGGGTGAAGCGCTGTAAGAATTGATGCACGGGAGATGACAGATGTGGGTGGGTGGCACGCGCAGGCCTCGTGGTAGCCGACAGTTTGCATTCAGACTTCAAAGTCCGGGGAGAATTTCTGCTCTGAGTGGTGATAGTATGAATATAAATGAAAGTATGAGGCTTATGATTCTAATTTGGAGACAGTTTGAGCAGCATCATTCTCCATGTTAATAAATTCAAATGTGACTTCTGAGTTAAAGCGTTAAAATGGGATTCAGGCGTGGTTTGTGGCCCTCTACAGACCTAAATAAATAATTGAGCCCCTCTCAAAATAATGTTCACGTCTTGCTTGTGTCTCCTGGCTCACATAAACACCTGCTGTTCAGAAACTTTCTTCAGTGTTTTAATATTGGCTTGTGCTTATTTCAGGATCCCTTTAATTACACTGCAGTATGCTTCCACGGTGCATTTAAAATCCATCTAAAGTACTATTAAACACACAATCTGCAAACTGCCCGTTAGATTGTGATAGATTATGATATTTTGTGCACTAAATTGACATTTTGGCCTGAGGGAGGCTGGAATGCCATCAGTAGATTTTTTTTTTTTTTTGGCAATCTTCCTGTTAGATTTAGATTGGTCGTTGCATATTTTGGCCTGTTTGTGGCATTATAGGAAAGATCAGGATGTCACAAAACACTCACATTCACTCCATATAGAGCATAACATCCACAGCAGATTTGATCTTAATCTAGCTATCAATGTGGGGCTGAATAGAAGGTCAAGGGGTCATCAGATTCATTATGTATCACAAAAGAAAATCCATGTGGCGGTCTGCTCGGTAGTTATCTAGATATTTTGAAAAATAACTAAAAATATTTCTGCATTGCTGACCTGCAGTCATTGTAGGGGTTCACAGTATATCATATTTGTCTGCATACACGAGGCAAGTTGTGTACTGAAGTAGAAACAAAATAAAAACCTGATGTAAAACTGTAGCGCCCGCTCAGACATAAAGAACATATTTATTTCGGCACAACAAACCAAAATTAAAAATGCGCAATCAAATACTCGTTCATTCCCTTCACAGCAAAGACTGTGATGCTGTTTTATAAAACAAGAAGAACATTTCAGAGCTCTTCCAGACCCACACCGTCTCAGTTGCTATAGCAATGGTGGCAGACGACCACACAGTGTCTGAGAGTTTATGTCTGGCACTGATAAAATTTAGTGGCACACCTCAGGCAGCGCGCGCACACACACACACAAACGCACACACACACACATAAATAGGTTTCTGATGCGGTGCAGCTTCGCAGTGACCTAAAAACAGCACCAATTTTACCCTAAATTGGTGCTGTTTTTAGGTCACAAGGTTATTTTTTCAAGACTCCTCAATGAATGTATATTATTTGGAGTGCACTCACTTTGTCCTTGTGTGACTCCTGTTGGAGCACACACACAAATACATTTGCCCCACTTGACATATCCTTTCCTCGTCCTTCCCCTCTCTCTCTTTCTTCTTCTCCGAGACTTTTCCTTTCTCTTCCCAGCCCTCCAGCTGTGATCAGACACCATTTTCACATGATGCGCAAGTCTACATCTGAGGGAGCGGGGAACATCCTCTCAAAGTCAATCCCTGCTCAGATCACCATCACCAGCTACGTTTCCAGCTTTGGAATCTTCGGCTGCATTTCCAGTGTCACCCCTGCAGCTGTTTTGCAAAATACATCGGGGACAGAAGAGTAGTTCACGGTGCATTCAGCATTGTTGTTCTTGTGTTTTATAGAAATATATCTGTAGGTGCAGAAGCAGCAAGCTTAGGTGACGCAGGAGGTTTATTACTGTACTGTATGTTTATTGTGGTGTTAAAACGAGCAGAAAATAATATGACTCTCCAGTCTGCAACTCAGAGAACGTAGAAATATCACCCTCCGTTGTTTACTATGTATACAACCTCTACAAGAATGCTCCGCCTGTCCTTGTTTGCCCACTTGCACAGCAAAAGTCCCACAGAAAAAAAACACCGTAGGTGGTTCATGTGAAGGCACAACAGAGGCATCATTGTATCGTCCACCAGCGAGACAGAAATGTTTAGTAATTATATGCCTGTGAAACAGAATCTGAATCTGTCCGTGAAACAGCCTTGAAAAGGATTTACAACATTCTTTGAGAATGAACAAGCAAGAATTTGGAGGTTGTTGTGAGCCACATGTGGAGCCATAGGTTTGAGCTAAAATGCTAAGCTACACATCAAGTATACCTGAATTATTTGCTGTTTGTCAAGTTCGCTTTCATTTATACGCCGGGGGAGAAGATACAACCTCTTTTTTTCGGCTAAGGATTTCACGGTGTGATGAAATCAGGTTGAGAGTATGAGTGGAATTTTTTATTTGTTTGTAAAGGCTCTGCTGGCACGTGAAATTTTATCCGAGCAACAACTTCGTACAGATCCTGGTGAAATCTGCAGTCGTTTGAGATATGCTGAAAAGAATCAGTCTCTTCATTCCCACCATTAGCTGAGAAAGCATAACTGAAGAGGGTTTAACACATGACCAAGACAGCTGCAACCAGCGAGACCACGTTCCTGGCTGTCCATGATCCTGGACCACTTACTGAAGGCTTAACATCCAGACCTGGGATTGAGTTTGGTTTAGCTGTTTTTTTGAAAAGCGGCAGACGAGGAATAATCCTGATTTGCTGCATCCTTACCAGGTCAGTGCAACGAAATCAGGAGAGAAAAAGAAAGTTGACTTACTGAGAGGTGAAGAAGTATGGAGACTGAAGTTGCTGAAAGACAAGTTGCTGTTTGAGTAAAAATGCCCTCTACCGATACTTAAACCATGAAAAAGATTTTAGATTCCACTCAGATTAATCTGGGAAATGTATGTGTTGCTGTAGCCCCTTTCAAGACAGAGAACAGGCCATCACTGAGGACAAGCTTCCACTGGCTACACAAACCCTGCATGTCACGGTTGACCTTTCCTTTCTCTTGCACTGTCTGAACTGCTTAGCTTTTACGTGGCAGATACACCACAGCGTGCCGCCACTGTCCAAACTCAGTCTGATGACAGCTTGAGCCAACCCCTCCACTCGGACACAACAGCTGAGACGCAGTACGACGCGGCGGTGGGCTGATAACTGTTCTCGTCATTCGGCGGCGCCACATTCTAAATGCCCTTGAACTCATTCGCTGTTTGGTGGGGCAGAGGGCAACTCCTATCTACAGATGTGTTAATTGGGCTTTCAGGAGGAAGTCAGCATATTAAAGTAGTCTGGGGGCTCCCTGGGAAAGCAGACCAAAGCCTCGGGAAATCACATGTGATTCAAGCTGACCTTCATCTAATGTGCAGTCTAGGGACCCGAACAAAGCTTGGCTGAATTAGCTTTGCCAACCCAAAACCCACCGGCACCCCCACCATCACCATAATTCGAACTATCCACAGAAATATCCAGGAGCCACAAGGTGGTGCATGAATTTATTTCAACATATATTAACATTTTAATTCTTCTCTTCCCCCCATTTTGTTAGAGACACAATACATACAGTATTTACACTGGAAACTACAACATCACTCGAGGGGCAGAAAACAGTTATATCATTTGATCGGGATAAAACTGGGTAAGAGGAAGGCTACTCTCTAGAACTTTAACAGAACTTTATATGAGTTGACACCTCACCGTTAAACTTGACATTTCTTGTTACAACTGTCCATGAGAAACAACAGTGCGCAATGCTAAACATCTTATGATGATGATGATGGTCATGTTGTATGACACGTGGGCCCCTACATGTTTACAAAAGTTATGGTGTCTTTGTGTCATGTTATGATGAATTATGCTACGTTGTGTCACATTATGTTGTGTCATATAATGTTTTGTACTAATTTAACATCAGGCCATGCTTTGTAATGCTTTGTTTCATTCATTAATTTTGCATAACTTGCATAACTTGACCTTGTGAACACAATACGAAGGTCAATGTAATACCTGTCTTTTTGTTGTAAGGCAAGCTGGATTCATCTCCCACAACAATCTATTGACCAGTTACCTTTGGACAGATGTTATGAGGCAACAAGCATTTCAGCATGCATTGCATCCTTTTGGCAAGGCGTCAGCCTCAATCAGGTCACCTTGCAGAATCAAAAGTAAGGACAGAAAAAGACAAATTTGGATTATGTCGGATGAGACCGGATAAGCTCACTGAATACAGGAAAATCTGCAGAAATGTGTCATCCGGTATAATGAGCCCCGCAACTGTCATGAGGAGCTGCGGATGGCTAGGAGGGGGGCTGGCCACCAGTTGTTTCGACTTGGCTCAATTAGACTTGATGTTCAGGAAGAGGACAGACGCTGAACCAGAGGAGCATTGGCTCCGTCACTATAGCGACAGAGCTGATGGGCTGTCATGGGAGGAGTGTGGAAATTAGAAGTGAAAAGAAGTACACACACACACACACACACACACACTTGACTGCCATAACCATTCTCACTGAACATAGCGTTATGATTAGATGCTTTAATAACGGGCAGTATCTCTTTGGAAGCTAATGCTGAAGCTGTGGCGGTGTGCTGGTCAGGATCAACCAACACTTAGCAGAACATTAATGGCTGACACAGAGGTCATTCCTCCAGGCAAAAAAAACCAAACACCTGGGCTCTGCTGTTCTAGTGACAAATTTGGATGGATTCCCAGAGAGAGTCTATATCAAAGCGGAGCATAGCGGGGTGCACTAACGTCTTCTGAGCAGTTGAGCAGTCGGGATTGTGTGGTTAATGGTGCATCTCGATAATCAAATATTGGGACATCTCTTGTGACGCGGTTTTGTGATGCCGGAAAATTTCATTTGCAAGGCTTCGACCTGCGGCGCAGCTCTGAGCTTTGACTGACTGCATGAAGACAGAATGGGCTGTACTCGCTGACAAGAACGACGCACAATAATTTTACACAGAAAATGGATGATGGCATGATAAGGTGATGGTGACAGGAAAAATGAAATGAGGTATGTCTACTCACCAATTTGTCTGTCATACCTGGGTCCAGCTTAGATAAAAAGAGAGAACAGCAGCTGCTACCATGTTATACATCGTGACAGGCTTTTGATCATATCTCTATATATTTAATATCTTGTGATAAACTGTACATTCTCTTATATTTTGTTGCTACATACAGTGCGTTGCCCCGACAGTAAATGTAAAACCCTAAAACCCTTTTCCCTGTCGTAGAAAATTAGAACAGCTACATAGTTGAACTACCTGATAATACGGTGCACTCCTAGAAATATTAGGTTATTTACAATGAAGAGCCGTAGTTTTTGTCTAAGAGTTTTCCTCCTTTACAAAAAAATCTTGTGCTTTAGCATTTGAAACACACACACACACACATACACACACTTGTCCAAACACACGCAGCAGATAGAAAAGAAACAATAACTTTTTTGTCCCATTACCCTTTTCACTCGGAAAATGTACAATCCCTGTATTCTAAGGTGTTACATTGGAAATTAATTTTTATTGAGAGCAGTTCAGAAGTGGCAGATGTGTCAATGGATTTCCATTAATAATATAAAAGGAAGTGACCCACTGAAGTGTCCTGAGGTGATGTTTGTATCTCAGTCTAGACACCTACATTAAAACGATGCCTCACACAAACTGCTACATTAAACTTTCTTTTTGACTTATTTTTGTTTTCCTTCAGCACACTTTCTCTGTAAATAAAAAGTCTAAAACAAATTATATGCATTAGAGGTTGGCAGGAAGTCTGAGGAATAGCAGACAAAAGCAGTTGTGTAAATTGCCCTCGGATCACTGGCCTCCGACGGAACAGCATCACCTGAAGTGGTGACAGTTTGGCCTCCCCGGAGCTTAAAATCTGAGATAAATAAACACTAAAGCAAAAAGACGTGAATTGATGAGTGATAAAAGACTAAATACATTTTCAAGAAATATCTAATTATAGAATCTTTAGCACCACCACAGTGTATGGGCAGAAAACACAAATGTGTGGATGGCAGAAGGAGCTGCGGAGCGGAGCATCATCAGTGGACTGTTAAACGCTGCATGGCATGGCTTTTCAGCTTGGGAAGCAGTCTTTGGTCACGAATGAAAGCCTACGTGCCAGCGGTAAGCTGTCAAAGTGTGTGCCGCTGATTGATGATGTCCACGTTCACAGCAGTGGATGTGATCCTGAGCTAATATTTCATGGTCCAAGTACAATCTCTTTTTTTCACAGGAGTCTCTGGAGTAGTCATTAACAGCTCTTCAAAGTTTGTTGTTACGTGACAAGCCGTCTAGTCTCCAGCGCTAACATTAGTGTGGTCACACACAGATTTCGATGGCAGTTGCCATCACCATCTGGCTTTTATTCTTGTCTCGGCCTGGCGACTGGTGTTGTCCAGTCTCCTCTCTGGGAGACAGCGGGTCGGACAGGACACTCCGTTTGAGTGGTGCGGGGCGCAGGCAGGATGTTCCAGGAGGGGTGGAGGGCTCAGGGTGTCGGTGGGAAGAACGTGATGTAGTAGAGGACGAGGCGGAAGTACAACTGCCAGTACACACTCCCGAGCTTGACCTCTCACCTCTCTTGGCTCGACAAGAAGCCCGGCGCCTGAGCTCGCTTACTAGCTCATACTTGACAAAGCAGAACACGTCCTTGACTCCACAGCGCTTTTCCGGCTCAGCAGCGAGTAGCCTCTGAAACATGCGCAAGGCATCATCTGTGAAGCGGCGCCACTGAGACGGGTACGTTCCCACGGGACACCCGGCTTTCTGCCAGCGCCGAAACTCATCGTAAAAGGCATCTGCTGGCAGCGCTGCCTCCCAGGGGAAATTGCCCGTCAGCATACAAAAGACGAGCACGCCGAACGCCCACACATCAAGACTGGTGGTCACAAGGAAACCCTCAGCGCGACTGGCCCGGCACACCTCTGGCGCTGTGTAGGGAATGGTGCCACTCACCCGTTTCACACGGCAGCCCACGCGTCGTGTCATGCCAAAGTCTGCCAGCTTGATGCGGCGGCACTCGCGGTCAAACAAAAGCACATTCTCAGGTTTGACATCCCGATGAACCAGGTTTTTGCTGTGCATGAAGTCAAGAGCCAAGCCCAGTTGTTGCATGCAGCGCTTGACCATTTCCTCCGGCAGACCCACCTTAGAGAAAAACAGAGTGGAGCAAGCAAGAAAAAGTGTTGGGAGACAGGAAGAGGAAGGAACATTTTGATTAGTAGTCTAAAAAATGCAGTACACTGTGTAGTGGAGGTCGGAGTCAGTGGTAAGTTAGAAAGAATAGGTGATGGTTTTATTGAGAGGAAGAATGAAAGTGCACAGTGAAGATGATACGCTACTCCAAAAAAGAAAAAACGAAACAAAAGAGTCTCAGTTCTGAGTTCAGCTGCAGCCGATTTTAATGAGTCTTTAGAAGAGCCTGGATGCTAAGCATTCCCAGCACATCAACTGGAAAAGCACTAAAGCAAAGTGAGAGCTCTGCACGGAGGAAAAACCAGGACGAAGACAAGGCTCCAATCCCAGGAGAGCTTGTTAAAATGGCTGTGTCTGAACATGGCGACTGATTGGAGCTGGCTGAGTGAGGATTGTGATTGGTGGAAGGAGGTTTGATAGCGTTACCTGTGGGGGGATGATGTCGAAAAGGTCCCCAGCGGGGGCATATTCTTGTCCAAACACATAGCTGTCCTCCGTCTCAAAAAGCACATCCAGGACTTTGATGATGAAAGGGCTGCAGCTAAGTGAGCTTGTTAGACTGTATTCCCTCAGGAAACTCTTCAGCTTCGTCTTGTTCTTGGTAACGAACTTCAGCGCCATTTTGGCGCCTACAAAAATCAAGCAGACATAAAAACAATTCTTAACAAACTCTTTTTTGCACAGTGACTTCAGACTATATAACCTGCTTAACTTCCTGAACTGGTCATTATCACTTTTGAGTGGATATATTGAGAACAGAACAAATTCTCTAACTAAATATAGTTATGCTTGATGATCAATGATAAAAGACGGATGACAGTCAGGCCTCACCCTGTGTCCGGTGTGATACCAGGTCCACCTTGCCATACGTGCCCTTCCCCAGCTCGCGGATGTGCTCGTACTGTTTAGCGACATCTGTTGCCGACAGAGAAGTGATGGCCAGGGCCTGCATGTCCTCCACTGGCACCACTCCGCAGAAGTCCATCTTGGATGTAGGGGAGCCCCCGCCGCTGCCCACCCGTCCCGTCCCCAATGGAGAAAGAGACAGGCTCGCCTTGACGCTGTGGGGCAGACTAAACAAAGAGAGCGGTGCTCCGAGTCAGGTTTTATTCTGCTGTGATGATAGCAGGCGACATCAATTTTATGCATGAATTTGTTCGTGACAGAATGCTATTCTGTCTTTCTGTTTGTTGGCACAAATCCATATATTCTTGTCTGTAGAGCATGTCCCAGTGGGTAGTTAAATCAGGAAGGCTTTAACAGACCTTCATTTCCATACAATCAATTCTGGGAAGGCATCAACCAGGGGAATGCGTCCAGTAAATGTATTGGCCTTCCTGCTGTCCCTATAGATCACTCTGGCCAGCTTTCAGATACGGTCTCAGACAGCACTTACTGGCAAACAGCAATGGGAAAATCGATTCGACCAGGTAGAAGGACTAACAAATGGAAAGAAATGCATGGGGCTGACAGCTTCAGGTGTCCACACGCTGGCAGGGAAAGCTGCAGATCATTTGTGAGCACACCGAGGTGATCATACATATAAATGGAAAAGTTATATGTGATTTTCAGAAGTAGTGAAATAGGTCACACTGATGTTACGAAGCAAAAATTGCAATTGCAAGTTTAGATGTAAAATATAAAATCTGAGATGAGTGACTCCGCACTTGGGCCTCTGCTACAGTGTTTGGGCAAATGTTAAGTAAAATTGAAGAAAAGTAATGGCACAAAACGGACCTTTTAATGAAATGAAGCCCATCACACTAATGATCCTACCCATTGTCTCTGTCTCTCGTCAGCCCCCCTCTGCACAATCAAACTTAATCATCCAATCATGCACAGCGTGCACACCCACACACACTAATAAGCACCAAATCAGCGCAAACAATTTTGCTGATGGCCTCCGTCATCCATCATCCGAAGGCAACTGCTTTGATCGTTCTCAGCACCACGGGTTTGGACCAGGTTGCGAACACCTTAACAAGAGCCTCAATATTGTGTGTTTCAAGAGAGGGCTGAATTAATACACAGTAGCTAATGTACAGTTGATGTTCAGACATCCTGAAGGTTCCTCAGCCATCATGTGGGAAGAGGGTGATAAATATAGCTGTTAGACAGAGAATGCTAAAATAGGATTCGGACATTTAGAGCCTTGTGTTCTTGGCTCAGCGCTCTTTGTCAAAGAGGGAAAAAAACTCACTGCAAATAGAGCGAGTGCCCTGTTTATCATATGTATCTCTGCAGATCACACTTGCTTCTTGCTTTATCATATAAGCCTGGAGATGGTTATATAAGAGATTATGAATATTGTAGCCTACTCATGCTGAGCATGCCCACTGTTTAGCCTTCAGCGAGTCGACACAAAAGTTGATGACTATCCAGACCACTCTGTGGGCCATGCAGGTTTGTTGACTCACCATTGAAATGGGACAGACAGACAGACAGACAGACAGACAGACTGTAAGGACATTTCCTCTGACCGTCCACCTCACATGGCCCCATTGCCTCTATCAATGAGAGCGAAGCAGGGTGAAGTCAGCGTCAGGCTACTGGCAATCCTTTCAGTCAGCTCCACGAGCAGAATGTGCCGCGCTCCAGCATGGATCTTAATCACATTACTCAGCTCCCACAAAGAGAAAAAGCAACACCCCCACCCCCCGAACAACGCAGGATGATTGCTCTCATTTCCTTTACCGAACTGGATTTAGAGTCCTGAAATGTGATAAGTGGTTGGGAGTCTCCGCAGCTTTCTGTAAACGTGAACCGGAGACTGCAGTGTAGTGGCTCAGAGGTGTGGTGATGAAGTTCTGTGGTTTCTGAGAGATGACTGTGTGTGAACGTTTGTGTTTCGAGGGCAGGTGTGTCAGCCGCACAGTGGCACTCTATCAAAGTTATAGCTCAGCTGTGAGACTCGCAACGACTCGGCATTCGGGCTCGACTGCGGCCACATGCCCCCCTGATCTCCCACGCTGCCCTCCGCTCCTCTCCTGACGTTACCTTGAACACGCTCCACATCCAGATGAGGATTTGGCTCGAGACGCATTTTAATGTCTGTGGGGTTTTCATCACTGTTGTTATTTTAAGAAATGGTAACCTTAACATATGTGATCTGGTGAAAAAAATCCAAGGACATTTGATGAATGGAAACCATTTGAAAATCTCAATAGACAAACTCAAAAATCCACGGCATTAAAAAGGGCCGTCTGAAAACAAGTCTGTTTTCCCGATTCTTAAAAAGTGGAGATACAGGGTTTTTTCACTCAGAGGCGACAATCTGTTTCTCAGCCACAAATTTTAAACCTCAACTAGATTGAATACTGCAGTTAAAGTAAACTAATAACTAAATAAACTGTGATTTCAGATGTTCTCAGGATTACAACTTTGATGATCTCTTAATGTTCCCATTTGTCTAGCACCATGGCACAATTCCCAATTGCTCTAATTAAATCCATTCAAAAGTAGCTTTATAACAGGGATCTTGTTGTCTAACAGAAGTTAGGTTAGCACATCATTAACACTGGGACCACTGCCTGTCTGTCATGCGTCATGTGACAATAATTGTGTATTCAGTGAGCTATTGGTTCTCTCTTTGTAAACGGTGTGGGTAATACAGTTGCAATGAACTCTGACTAGACTTGACCACATGGAGACTTAATAGAGGTGAGGTTCAACCATTAATACGGATTCACATCTTGAGTAAAAGATGCAAATTTGGGTATTTGTGTTGATGTTGCACCTTCATCGTTGCAAGAACTGTATTTTAATGCACACAAAGCGTATAATTGAGTGAGAGAGGGGGTGAGAGTCAGCAGCTTTACACACACAGTGTTTCTCCTCTTTACTCTCTCCTCATTCTCTCTTTTGTCTGTCCCTGAAAATATAAATGAAAGCAATAAATAGATTGCTGAGCCCGCCTCACGTCTCTGCCTCCTTCCATTACTAATGGACTAGTTGCTTTGCTCTGGGAAAGAGTCATTATTGGCGAAGACTGATCTCCTGTGTCCAATTTACTGTCAAAATGCCCAACTCAAAATATATCATCTGCATACATACATACACACACACACATATGGATGGTACTGTATGTATTTCCTGTATCCGTCTCCTTGTTTTTCTCAGTGTGGATGGGTTGACTGAAAAAGAAATCACTCTGCTCCTAAATACTCGTTCCGTCAAAAGCCAAATGAGCTTCTGTTGACAGCCACGTAGAATCATGATGCCCTCAACCCCAAAAACCTGAATAACCTTCTTCAGCCGCAAAGAACATGAGAGCCGGTGAGTGGGAGAGTTTAGTGCAACACGGCAACACATGGCTGAAGAAAGCTCCCGCTGTGCTGTGATAGGTGAGCCAGCGGGCCAGGCCACGGACACTCACTTTGACAAATCACACTCTCACACCTGTGCCCGGCTGCCTGCGGGGAGGATCCCTGCTGGGACAGAGAGCTGTGTTACCTGTTTCTGACTCGCCTATCCTCTACTCTCCATCTCATGGGCGCCCTATCTCTCTCTCTCTCCCCTGTACTCTCTCTCCACCCGCACGCGCAGAAAGAAAAAGTCCTAGTAGAAACACTGCTGACCACTGGCCTCCAGCTGGGGTGACCTAAGACCCTGGGAAGGGGAATCCCAAGGTTAAATGGATCCAAACAAGGACTGAGAGCGGAGATTCGCTGCGAGAGGTGAAACTACAAGGACATTTGGCAATAGTAATTAATAATAATCATCACCCTCATTGTAATCATGTCATACAAAAAAAATCCTTCAGCAGTGAAATATTACTGCAATAGACTACCCAGGGAACATACTGTACCTAACCCCCACTCTATTACAATCCAATAGCCTCAAGTTCCAATGGGGAGGATTCGTGTGTGTGTGTGTGTGTGTGTGTGTGTGTGTGCGCGATAGAGAGAGAGAGAGAGAGAGAGAGCAGGATTGGGGAAATCCAATGAGACTAAACTGAAGCATCCCTCCCTTTGTACCACATGCTATAGACTGCATCCCTTTGATGTCAAATACATGGGGTAATGTCGACTCTAATATGAGCTCAGTGAAATGGGGTCTAAATGGGGGTGTGGCTGTGCTTCTTATGGTCATTTTCCCCCAGACCATTTCACCATCCACTCCAAGGCAAGATAACAGTATATGGTGATCTGTGATCCTGTCCATACACAGTAGCCTCTAACCACAATTAGTGCACTAATGTTGATTGCTGAGGCAACCCCCCCCCCCACACACACACACACACACACACACACACACACACACGACCACCTCTCTCTCTCTCTCTCTCTCTAATTCAAATTCAATATGCTTTAATTGCTTAAAAGGGGATTAGCCATCACCGCCAGTCCGAGTGTAAGACACACTGTAAAATATGAGACCATTAAGAACAAGAGTGCAGTGCACTCAAACACGATTTAACCAAATAATAAAATAATCATTTATAAAAGTGAAGGGTCAAACATAAAGTGCAAGATAATGCAGTGTACTACTATTCATACTATAAATACACACACACGTACACAAACACACGCTCTTACCCTAACCCACTTAAACCTTATCCAGCCATAAAAGCAAGTCTTAACCCTCAAACAGCCCTTTGAAAAAGAGCAGTTAAAATGTCCTCACTTTCCCAAAATGTCCTCACTCCATAAAGCCTATGCTGACAATGGTCCTTACAAAGATATCACCACAAGTGTACACACGCCTGGGTGACAGAGGTGTCATTAGGCTGCGGATGTCTCACTGAGATGTTGGCAGGTTCGGATGTAATCCGCGGGTATTTGTCTTGTTTCTTTCTTTCCACCCAGAAGGGCACATTTGTTCAAACGAGAAAGTAAAAAAAAAAACGATGCTTCTTGTTCGCTGTGCGTCCTATAACTGACAATGTCCTCGTCCTTTCTGTTTCCCTCTCAGCGTTTTCCTGTGGCAGCGAATCTGTGGCCAGACTTGTGTCTGCGGAGTGCATTTTCCTTTTGTTTTGCCACTGCTCACTGTTTAACTGTGCAGCAGTGATGTCAGCGTCGCTCGGCCTTGTGGCCTTTATGTGAGGGTTTAGTCGGTGTTTGTGCGGCAGCTGTTGTGGTGGGTCGTATACTGTAAAAACCTTTGTGCTTCAGCTGTATTATCTGCAGATATCATCCCAGGTCTGTGGGACCATGTCTGGGACATTTGTGTGGACTCCCGCAATGTGTGTTGTTACATTCAGGGTGAAGAGTTCCAGGCAAGTGATCGTGTTTAGAACTGAGTTGGGCCAAATCTAAAATGCCATTTCACTGCTCAGCACATGATTCATATCCCTTTGTCAATGAAGCTTGCTGATCACAATTATAAATGTGATGATTATTTCCTGATATCATGATGAATTGATGAAATTAATATTGTTCATGTGTGGCATAAAGCAATGGCACATAACCACTGATTTCTACTTGATTTTCCCATTTAAATAAATAAATAATTGTCAAGGCAAAGATTCCAGTCAGCTGTGCTTCTTTCCACCAATACAATGTTTGTGACAAAAGGCAAATCCGCTGTTGGTCTTTCGAGTCCATTACCAGCATCCATGGTTTTTTTGCTTTAAGGGGTTTTGCTTGATGGAGTCAGCTGCCCATTGACATGCATTAGACGACATTAACGATGAGATATCACCTGTCTGCCCTGCACAACGTATAGAAGGGGCCATTAATGGTGACGTGCCCCGGATGCCCTCGCGTCCAGTGAATAAGGAAAGCAGAGTGGGAGACAAACAGGTGCGGGTGTCACGAATGATGTGGGTAGAAAAATTTACAAAATTGAACATCCCTGCTCGGTTATAACTCAAGTAAGAGTCAATCATGGCCAGATGGTAAATCAAACTGTAGAGATGAAGAATGACTGACGCGGCGGAGGTTGTATTGCTGTCTGGTGGGATTCCACAGACTAAAAGACCTGATGTGAAGACTTCATGGGTCAAAGTTCACACACAAATTCAGATCTGGGCACTTTATTTCTTTGCAGTTCACATGACCCCGCGGTCCTGGGCACCCGCACCCCGGGCTGCGCCGAGCTGTGCCTCGCTCACCTGCTGGCGACCTGTCTCTCTCCTCCATGGTCCTGCATCCGCTCGGCGAGCTGGATGGCTCTCTCTCCCCGTCTGAAGCGAGGGATCGATCGGTTGCTGGAGAAAAATCGGCGCAGGTCCTTCCAAAAAAACAACCACCACAACAACAACCACCACCACCACCAAACAACAAGAGCCGCTCACAGTTTCGCGGCGGACGGAGCCTGGGTGCGCTCCGGTGCGTCGCTGCGCTTCGCTCGCTGCAACATGATCCCTGTCTTAGTTTGTGAAGATGACAGTCGCGGACGTGAAAGAGCCCAAACGCATCAGCTGGTGCTGGCTGCTGAGACGAGGAGGACGCGGGCTGGGGTCCCTCCTCTGAGCGCCCACCATCTCAACCTGCCCAGCAGCGGGAGGAGGGCGCGTGTTTATCTCTCGCTCCTCCGGCAGCGGTCCGCATGACCCAGTTCAGCGCCACACACACACACACACACACACACACACTCACTCACACAGTCACACACACACTCACTGATCACACTGAGAGGAGCCCATTCATTCACACCCACTTGGGGGGGGGGGGGGGGGGGGGGGGGGGCTCAGCGAAGCTTCTATCTCTCTGCAGTCTGCGTGGACAAAGCTGCACGTTGCTGTTGCCTCTAAACTCCTGCAGCCACTGTGGTCCGGTCAGTCAGTCTGATCTGTGCGTCGCTCCAGTGGGACTCCGGGTCTTGGGATGTGGAGGGGGGGGGTCTCCGATGTTGCTCCTGTACTGGTCCAACCGGTCAGCTCCGTCAGTGTTCACCGTCTCCACCCTCTGGCAAACTAATAAGCTCACGTGTCCCGGGTCCTAGCGCCGGGACCCCCCGCCCCCCCCCCCCCCCCCCCCCCCCATCCAACCACCATCCAACATGCAGTGGGCTCACGAGCTTCTAACTTTTTGATTCATGCTTTTGAAGGAACAGGCTGCTCCCCTCTTGCATAATTCAACAGCGTATGGCCCGGAGCACTTGACACTAGTGACTTTGCCAACTGTCCCTATTAGGTACCAGCCAGGCAGGACTTTGAATTAATTCACCGCCCTGGCAGCTCCCCTTTACGGTACATGTTTACCAACAGGCCCCCTGCCACACATGTCTGCCAACCAGAGCAGATGGAGGGAGAGAACATCCTCAGCGGAACAGGGATAATGGCCACTGTTTGGATGGAAAGACTTCTTTTCATTATTGTCTTTTTTTCTTTCCTTCGTCTACTTTTTCTACCCTTCATTTCCTGAGATTGCCCCTGAATCCAAGTGATGGCCCTTGCAGCCTGAAACAAGACTAGGCCGAAATGTAAGCTGTTTTTTTTCTTTCTTTATTTTTTCATCAGTCAACGAGCTGGAGGAGAGCATGAATGAAGCCAGGAGAATATGACCTTATTCTTTTCTGAAACAAAATCATTTGACCCATGGGGTGTTTTTATCCTTGTCAAGGAGACGGGCGGATATTACATAGCTGCATCTTCAGCACACCTCGAAGACATTTGGGTGTCTCACACAGCACAGCTCTGCAACAACGGGCAGTTTCCCTCGGGGTTATCGTGGGAACAGAGCTGTCATAAATCATAGAGAAGGTCAGGCCCTGATGGTTGACAGCAGAGAGCAGCAAGGGTCAAACACACCAGGGGGACGCACGTCTGAGCTGTGAACAAATAGAGCGGGGCTGCTGCTCCTCCTCCTCCTCCTCCACCTCCTAACTTTTTCCACACACAGGACTCATGTCCTAGTTTTTACTTTTTGTGTCACCTCAAGTTTTCGGCCTCTTGTTGGCCTTGTTTTTTCGCTGCTCTCCAATTCATCTTCATGTAGCGTTCACTCTGTTTCTTTGCATCCCAGCTGCTCTATAAACAGCAGTGTCATATCAGTGGGTGGCAGCATTTACTTAGGGCCTCAGGCGGAGTCTCTTAAAGTTTGGAGATGAATAAGCTTTTTGTGGACCGCAATTACAGTAAAACTTTTATTTTTGACTCTTGGATGAACGTTACACCATCACCATAACATACAAACAGTGAAAACTACAATACAGCAACTGTGTGTTTTCTGAAACCAGTGGGAGATCAGCAGGATTGAATTTAAAATAAAAGTCTCTGTGTTTTTCTTCCTGTGCAGAAACGGCATGGGTGTGACTATGCAGTTCAAATTTAATGATGTCAAAACAGGCCATAAAGCCCCTGTTGATGTCATGCCTGTTTATGAGTAATAGGAGATCCTGAGATTATTCTAGAGTTACAGTAAAGTGGGAGGAAGGTTGAGTCAACTTTTAAAACTTTTCACTGTCATTAATCAAACAGCATCCTAAAAGCTTTTTTTGCTCTGAACAGCAGATAGTTAAACTTCTGTTAGGAGAACAAGTGGAGTAACATTTATTAGGCGGAACAAAATCTAAGTGTTGAATTCTGAAGCATGCTGCTCTTGTACAAAAGTCTACCCCACCCTCACACCTCAGGGCGCTGGTTCATGATAGTTCCTTTATGTCTTACTAGAGCTCTCTCTTCTCTCTGCTGCTTTCCCTTTTTCAGCCTCTTCACCTGGCTCCCCGATGGTAGAGCAACCCTCTCACTTTGGCTCAATCTAAATAGGAAAGAAAGGCCTCACAGCCACGCCACCATGAATGAATCTAGTCCTCTCTTCCTTCTGAAGACTCAATATCTCATCATTGGCTCCTAATATATGTTTTTTTTTAAAATCATATTTAAACATGCGATCACAGGGACATTCTCATGAAGCCAAATGCAACAAATGTAAATGAGAAATGATTTGTTGGTTTAGTATTGCAGTTTGGTATTTTTACAGTACACACTTATTGGAGGGGGGGGGTTAAAGTAACAGTCAGAATTAATCCTAGAAATGTTTTGATAAATTATAAAGATGAGAGAGTCACATTAATCACACAACACTGGAGTTGATTAAATAAGTCTGAATATGAATGTAGTTTTATAAGTTTTCAAGAAGGCAAAGGACGTCTATCTATAAAAAAAAGACATTAAAACTGAATATATAAGACAACAGAAGCAAAAACAAGCCAGAAAATGATCTCAGCCCCTCAAGTGCTCAAGGACTCTGACAGCATCGTTCTGGAGGAGCTGCAGCTGCATGGTGAATATTTTAGTATGTATTTATTCATTTTTTACTAAGACCTGTGAAAGCACCATCACGACAACCGGCTGAAAATAAACACACGCGTTTTCTGTATCTTGATCTGAGTTATGAAGGAAGTAATGGGCTGCTTGTAAGTTTCCTTACTGTGGCTGTTAATAAGCTATTGTGTTTAGAGGTAAATCCGCAGACGGGACTGCATTTCCCACAATGCCATTGGTCAAGCACGAGTTGATGACGCGAGAAGTGTGCGCCGGTAACCTTGTGCTCCTGCAGGAGTGTTGTTGTGGAACCAGCTGTCGAGGCAGCGTTAAGACAGTTCCATGGTATCTTTTTTCGTCTACTTCATCCCGGGGTCATGAGCAAATATATTCTCCCCGTGTCTGTGTTCGGGACCGTGTTCGGCTGCGCGGTGTTACTAAAGTGAGTGACTCGTCGTGAACAAGTGTTGGTTTGACTCTGTGTCTTCTCTACGTGCTGACATGATGTGACTGTACTGTGAGGTTCACACTCAGAGCTTTTGGCTCGATATGTGGATTATAACCTAATGCATACAACAGACTGTAGCTCGCAACGTTCAGTTAACACGGTGAAAACCTGCTTTATTGGCAGGTTGTCTAATTATGTCAAATTATCAAACACGCTGAGATTTGTCCTCCCCCCTCTCGTGTTGAGGGGACATCATCGAGCTGCTGGCCCACTGTACAATCCAGTACGACTACTCTACACAGTACAGCCCCACTGGCTCAGTTCTGTGGGTGCATACATATATATTTTACATATACAGTATTTACAGGATAACAAGGTCATTGTACTTTGACTGATAAGACTGTAAATGTGTTGATGATGTTCTGTTTATACAGCAAATAGTGTGAACGCATTATCTTACTCATCATGAGTCTCTAAAGCAAATTCCCGTTGTTCAAGATCAAGTCAAAATCTTTCAAATGAAATTAATACGAATAATTAAGAAAAGACACTTAATATGTGAGGGGCAAAAAAATTGCAGTTTTCCTTTTCATTTTCCTCCCCCAGGTCCAATACCCAATTATCGTATGCTGGATTTTTAGGTCTCCACTAAAAAATGTGTGGTAATCTGATTTGACACATAGATATGGAGGATAAAGGCAAGGTAGAGACGTAAAACTGAAATAATAAAAGGTCTTGAAGTCTTGAAGACTAGGTAATAGAGTAGAAACCACTTTCCGACCCTTCCAGCCTTTTTTTTCTACTGCCGATTGTGATACAAGCATAAAATGATTGTCTTTGCTGTGAATCTCATCATCATCATCATCATCATCTCAGAACCTCACCAAAGAGAAACAGCTCTAGCATCCCTTCACAGAAGCCAGTGTGATATACTGTATGTGTTCAGGTCTTGATATTGGGCTTTTCCTGCTGCATATTCCCAAATGCACTGAGAAAGAAATCTGTGACACCTGGTTGTGATGCTGAGGTAGCAGGCGTGACATTATCATCTGCATAGGAACCATGTGACTGGAGGCCGGTGCACTAGTAAAGCTACCATTCCTGGGAAGACTGTGGTTGTAACAGGAGCCAATGCGGGCATCGGGAAAGAGACTGCCCACGAACTGGCCAAGAGAGGTGGGCAGAAAATACAGTGTCACATTGATTTGGTGTAAAAAAAAAAAAAAGACACAATATTTAAAAAATATATAAATTTTGCTTTCACTGACACAATCCTTTTTCCCATTCCCAAATCGTCAGGGGGGCGGATCATTATGGGATGTCGGGACATGGAGAAGTGCGAGGCAGCTGCGAAAGAAATCCGGGGGAAGACCCTGAATCCTCACGTTTATGCCTGTCACCTCGACCTGGCCTCTGTGAAATCCATCCGAGCGTTTGCAGAGAGAATCAAACAAGGTGAGGGAACAGAATAACGTAATGATTTCAATGATAGAAATAGTGGATTAAGTAACAATTTTTTTTTCGTCTGGTATGATCGTTTTTGTCTTGTAGAGGAGCAGAGAGTGGATGTGCTGATAAACAACGCAGGGGTCATGAGATGTCCAGCGTGGAAAACAGAAGATGGCTTCGAGATGCAGTTTGGAGTTAATCACTTAGGTGCTTATTTGGCTCAAAGAAATATAACTGGCAAATTAAGACATGATAAATCTTAATTGTCTTTATATTCTAATAAACCACCCCTCACTCCATTGCACCCTAATTTTCGAAAGTTTCGCTCCTCCTCCAGGCCACTTCTTGTTGACAAATCTTCTGCTGGATAAGTTGAAAGAGTCCGCCCCCAGCAGGGTGATCAACCTGGCCTCGCTCGCCCACATAGTTGGAAAGATTGACTTCGAGGACTTGAACTGGGAGAATAAGAAGTTTGATACCAAGCAGGCGTACTGTCAGAGCAAGCTTGCCAATGTTCTGTTCACCAGAGAGCTTGCCAAGCGATTACAAGGCAAGTCCACTGGCTGTTGCATATGTGGGCATGTGTGGGAGGGAGTAGGGCCCATGCTCTTGTTTGTAATTGGCCATTGGATATATATTTTTAAACAATTCTGTGTGTGTGTGTGTTTGTAACAGGCACAGGAGTCACGGTGAATGCGGTACACCCGGGCGTTGTGGCCACGGATCTTGGGAGGCACACCGGCCTGCATCAATCGCAGTTCTCGAGCTCCGTGCTCAGTGAGTATCCTGCTTCAATATTTGCTTCTGAATTTAGAGAAATCAATAAATCCAGTCAGGTTCCACTCAACCTAATGCATATGCAATAGTCAGCTTGGGCTGCACTGACTCTGATATGTGGCATTGGTCTCGGTGAACTTTCTGTCTGTGTCTTCCTCTTTATAAAGAAGCAGAATTCTAAAATAACTGACCACATTTCTGTTATGAAACGTTTCTATCCACAAAACTTCAACTTTAGAACCTCAACTAACAAGTGTACTGTGATTGTAATATTTGATGCAGTGGTGCAGGAAGAATTTAAAGCCTGTACTAAGGTGAAAATAGCAATTCCAAGCATGTAAGTCTTGTATTAATAATGCCATTTAATTAAAAGCAAATAAATCTTATTAACAAAATGCACTTAAAGTATCAATAGTATACTTTTTTTAAATGAGCTTCAAGTTAGTAATTAAAATCGTACTTGTACTTGAATTCGTTTGGGGTTTTACACCATTAAATCTCTCTGTGGACCCCACATCCTACACACAGGTCCCTTTTTCTCCCTGTTGGTGAAGAACCCAGAACTCGGGGCCCAGCCCAGCGTATACCTGGCCGTTTCCGAGGAACTGGAGGGTGTGACGGGATGCTACTATGATGTGATGACCGAAAAGGAACCGGCGCCCCAGGCCCTGGATGAAGAGGTAGCTCGCAAGCTGTGGGAGGCCAGCAGCAGGCTGGTGGGTCTGGAGGAGGAAGGACAGACTGGACAGTCGAGCCCTCCAGCAGAAGCTGCACGGACAGAATCGGCACAGAAACATGGACAGAGCCCAGGGCCAGCTGTCAGTGCTGCTGGGTTGTAGGTTTGCTCGGACCTCTGGGCTTGCAGCGGATCATATTGGACCTCTATGACTGTGCTGGGCTCTTTGCAACAGTTAATTGTCTGACAGTGTGATTCTGGTTGTCTGTGTAATGCCGGTCTCTTGTACATGATCCTGCATCAGGATTTTGTCTTTAAAACATGTAACATGCGGCCTTTGACAATGGATTATGTGTTCTGTGTGTATATTTTGAAAGACAAAGTAGCCCTGGATTATTAAATTGCTAAACAAAACACACCCCTGCTCACTTTAGTAACTCAGGGATCGTGATAATACAGCCTCCCTTTGTCTGGTATGACCAGTAGCTTAATGTGGTTTATGTTAGCTTACACCGGAGATTACTAGATATCAGTCCCCTAAATATGCCTGTTTTTTAAAATCAAGATCCAAAATTTAACATTCCCTGGCAAATCAGTGAAAATGCCCCCAAAACATTTGCCTGTTTAAGAAAGTAAAATACATAAATCTGTGAAGTAGTTTTTGTGTAATCCTGCTAACAAACCAACCAACCAAATGCCTGTGTAAATTAAAAATATCCACTTTAAAACATGAATATTTAAAGCAGGGGTGGGAACCTCCGTCCTCCCGGCTGTGTACAGCCTGCAAGAACATTCATAAATACAGAAAAAGCAACTCAGAAATACAAAAAAAAAATTCTAATGACAGCAATTGTTATTTTTGTGATTGAAGAAAATTAAATAAATCAGTATTCTAACACATCCTCTCTGGCTGCATGCCTATCAGATCATATTCAAGGTGAAGGAGACATGTCTTTGTTACATGTCATTGCTGACAAGAATAATGTCGGCCATCTATGGGAGCATTATGTCTCTTATTTGCTTCCATACTATCAACAAAAGAAAACTAGATTGCGGAATGTTGCACTTGAGTTGGTCTGTTTTGCACAAGTGATTCTTCTGCAGCTTTACTGTAGGTTCACATGTAAACTGCTGCCTCTGCTGCAATTGGGTTTATCTTTATGGACAATGCTAACATATATGTGTAGCACCATCTGGCTTCCAGGCTTCAAAATACAGCTGCCTGTGTGCAAATCAGCATTAGACGGGCTCTGATTAAACCTGTTATTTAAAATAATTTTAGATTGTTTGGAGATCATAGCGTCAGTCCCTGGTGGTCCAGTTGTTAGGATTCTACACTCTCGCCGCTTTGGCCTGTATTCAATTCCTGGTCAGGGAACTTCTTACTTCCTAAATTAACTTGAAGATTGATAAAACGTGTCTTATCTTACACTGAAACAAGAAAATTGCTAACCAACTTAAAAAATAAATGCTTCAATTGATAAAAAAAATGTATTACTTTTTTAGTTTTTCATTTTCTGAATGATATTCTCTTTTTTGTTGTCTTCCCAAATGAACCTGTTGCACACTGCAGATCACTCTGTACTTGCAACTGCTTTACCATACAATGATATTAGAGCCTTGACAACATAGACACAATATATAGTATGAAGAAATTGTCGGTAATAGCTGGTTTTTAGCGTAGAATTGCATGGTGCCTTGAAGTCAAATCTGTCTTTGACAGAGCCTAAGCATCCATTATCATTTACTTTAAAGTGCACCTCTATGTGCGCCTCTGTTTTTCTTGTTTACTCATGGCTCTTGAAAAACAAATCAAGTTACAAAAGCACTCATCTCCCGTTTCTGATCCTCTCGAGCATGAAGCTGGCAGCCGCGCAGCCTCTAAGTGCAAAGGAAAATATCCATCCCTAAAGTCTTTGACAGATACATTGCATAAAGGGCTTTTTTTTCCAACTGTAAATCTCAAAGTACAGATCAATATGGGCCCACTCTCTGCTCAAGCGCACACTGATCAGCCTCAAAGCTGAAATTGTATACCCTGGATCGTTTATTCAGTGTCAGCTTACCGGAGAGAGGACTCTGTCTGGTGCCATCCTAGAAGATGACGGGTATTGGAGATGAGTTACAGAATCACTGGGTTTTTCCATTTGCTGTCTAGATTCTAAAGACTTTTCAGTCCCTTGAGCACGTTGTTGTCTGATACGGTTTCTCTCTCTGGAATAAATCACATCAATCCTGACCTCTAAAATAATAGTTCAGGACTCGCTGTACATTCTGACTTCATCCATGTTTTATTTGTATTTTCTCCTCATCGTTACTTACTCTTTCTTAAACAAAACGAGCACCCACGTTTGCTCTTGAACACGCACTCACCAGACGGACTCCATTGCCCATAATGCATCACTGAAGGACTTCAAAAAAAGTGATTGTGCGTTCACGTGCCGCTCGGAAACTCGCATATACCGAGTTGGGCAGCCAGGACAGCAACTAACCATTTTTTAGATTTTACAAATCTTTTTTTTTTTGGGCAAAAAATTGATGTGCAATACAAAAATGTGCACCGTTAATCGTACCATTCCCTCCAACATGTCCCTGTGTGTATGATGCAGCACTTTTGAGGTGGCGTTCTTTGAATGTTGTGGATCTCATTTTTCCGATTTGTCCAGCATCACGTGAATACACCATACGTGTCCAAGGTACAATTAGCCCGGTGCTTATCTCCGACAAACGTCTCTACAAATAGTTCAGACTGGGGGGGAAAAGACACCCTTAATACACGCGAAGCTACTTCGTGAGGGTCCTACAGGACCGCAGGTGTAGTTTCATCACAGAGGACTGAGTCGGACGGGTTCAGTGTTTCCCCTCGGCACCAACTCCAGGAGCTAGCTTGTTTCGCTGCAGCAGGTAAACACGACCGCAGCCGAGTTCCAGCCGAACTTCCTCACAACTCGGTCCTGACAGTCTTGCAAACTTACCTTGACAGAAACTTACCTTGACCTGCCGCATCCCCTCGCGGGCGTCGTGTGCAGATTACTAATAACAATTCATTTTACACTTGTCGGATTGGCGACAAGAAAGCAAACATGATGAATCAACTCGCCTGTCAGTCACGTCGATCCGAGGGCCCGTGTCACTGTGACGCCTTGTTTTCTTACCTGAGCACAAACAGGACCACGCCGTAGTTGACCGACCATCATCATGGCCTCTGATGTTGACTGCCTTGACAACTCATCTACGACATTACTGACATTATTTCAGTTTTCATTAACTTTAAATTCTGTAATATATTTACATGGGCTCGCAAATTCTTTAAAGTAGAAGAGTAAACATTAGACTCTCGTGAGCAAAAACCGGTAACTCTGGAAATACGAAAATAAAAAAATAAAGAATTCTAGATCCAAATTGCTGCACCAGGCTCTTTAGTTGTGAGTTATTCCTTGTTATTATGGGCTACTCCTGTATTCTACAAACTAATCAATTCTTGGATCCAGATTGTTCCTGATGTGTGACTGCGTCTCTGTACTGACATGCATTATCTATCAGCATGGCAGGGCCGCAGAGGAAGGGAGAGCTCCTGCCCGAAGATGTCGGCACAGACGACTGCCTGACCTCGTACACACACATCTACAGTCCAGATTTACTAAAGTGAGCATGGAATGCATGTGCCTTTAGAGGAAATCTCCCCTCACCATTATTGATTTATTGCATTTCACACAGCTGTCTGTAGTTGGGCTTTGAGAATGAATACTTTTAGTTTTATTGACCTGCATGGGGTGACCTTTGTGGATTTGCATTTTTCCTTTTTCCAGGGATCAGGTTGCTTTCATCACAGGTGGGGGATCTGGAATTGGACTCAGGATAGCGGAAATCTTCATGAGGTGAGAACGGGTCGACTGCTCGTTGCGCCGCAACACTCCCACATATTGCAGGAAATTAAACAAATGTTTGGTGAATGTAGAGTGCAATAATAAATCTGTGATGGGCAGAGTCAGTGCTGTGTCGGTATTATGTCATTATTACTATTAGTCTATAACAGTGAAATGTGTAAGGGAAGATAATATGCAACAGTAGATAGTAAGATGTAGGTGCACTTTCAACTCTGTTATCTGACAGTCAGATTTTCCTCATTTTGCTTGTGCTTGCGTGACAAAGTTGAAAAAATATATATCACGTCGCAGGAATAGTCTATCTTTTATAAAAATCAATGCCACACCTTTTGACTCTGTGTCATGGCCGAATATAGTGCTGGAAGCCAGACTCAAAACATTTTCAGCTTTACTGATCTTGGCTCTAACATTTCCCCCGCTGACCTTGTGTTCTCTGTTTCCTGCTCTCACCCTTTGTCCTACTTGTTTTATCGTAAGTTACTCCCTCTGTCTCCCTTGAAGCCTCACCTTTGCAGGTGTTCATGTTCATGTCGACACAATATAATGTATTCTCTTTGCTGTTGTTGATGTGTCTCTCCACAAGTTATATTTCGCTCCTTCTCTCTGTCTCTCAGGCATGGCTGTGACACAGTGATTGCCAGCAGGAACTTGGACAAGCTCAAAGAGGTTATTCACCTTACACAACTCCCATTAAAGACACATGTTAAACCACGACTAAATGTGATAATGCAAAATGTCTGTGTCTCCTAGGCAGCTAAAAAGCTGTGTGCCGTGTCCGGACGCCGCTGTCTCCCTCTGTGTCTGGACGTGAGGCAGCCTGAGAGCATTGCGGCGGCTGTAGATGAGACACTGAAAGAGTTGGGTCGCGTTGACATCCTTATTAACAGTATGTGACCTCTTTTGCAAGAATTCTAAAACAATATTATAATAATAATAATAATAATACATGTCATTTATAGAGCACTTTTCATTGCTAAAAGCAATCTCAAAGTGCTACAGAGTAAAAACAAGATTACCAAAAAATAAAAAAATAGGTTTAAAAAGAGAAAACATCGGTAGAAGAAAAAGTACAAAATTTAGGCGAATGCTTGCTTAGAAATATGTTGTTTTCCTGATGATTAATATGTTTGTGATGGCAGCAGTCTCTCACATTCATTTTCGTTCTACAGTGCATCCTGCTAACATAAGGGCAAATACACATTTAGGTGTCCATAGGTCGACTACTGGCAAATACACTTTAAACAAAGATCAAGTGTGAAAGGTTTTGGTTTAATCATCAACTTTCAGGGAAAGTTGATGATTAATTGATGCTGCATCTCTATACTCTATCTTCACACCCTAGTCCCTGTAACACACTGTTACATCACTACAAGATTATTAAGTGTCTAAACAGATTCAGGTCACCCAGTGTTATTTTACTTCCCGAATGTACTTCGTAAATAATGCATTTGTCGCTGTAATGAAGCAAAAGCATTAATGAAAACTTAAACTCCTCTGCCCGGGAATTTTTCAGCTGTGTCATAATTTTACGTAGATGCTGCCGGAAACTTTCTCTGCCCGGCTACCTCACTCTCCTTCAACGCCTTCAAGACTGTGATGGAGATCGACACTATGGGCACATTCAACACCAGCAAGGTGGTTTATGAGAAGTGGTTCAAGGTACAACACCTGTTTCTTCACTTGAAGTTAAGGAACTATTAGTAAGGAAAATTAGTACTAGTACATATTTTATTAGCCTGCAGCATACAAATGCTAATGTGTCTGCATAAGGATAACTGGGTTATTGAACAATAACTCAATAAGATTCACTTTCTGCAATTCCCCCTGATCACCAACAGAGGGCACTAAAGAGTCCAGATTACTCTATGCCTTTCTTATAACTAAATTGGATTTTAACTGTGACCTCTGCTCTCTGAAGCTGATTTCGTTGCATTGATCCTGAGTCCCCATCATTTCTGTGTTCAGGACCACGGTGGCAACATAGTTAACATCTCTGCAACACTTGGATACAAGGGGCAGGCCCTCCAGGTGCACGCAGGCTCTGCCAAGGCTGCAAATGGTACAGTTAGAGCATTTTCAGTGTTATGAAATGGTTTCAGAAGGAGAGTCTAACGAGTCTGTGCTCCCTCTGTGTGACCCCAGATGCCATGACCAAGCACCTGGCTGTGGAGTGGGGGCCCAGTGGGGTGAGAGTCAACTCTTTGGCTCCAGGTCCAGTCTCTGGCACTGAGGGATTCCGCAGACTGGGTAAACTCAACACAATAATCCTTTACTATAAGTCATGGTTCGATTTCTTACAGTAAATACAGTCCTGTAGTGCTCTACACTATTCACATGTAAACAAATACAGTCTTAAAAACATGTTTTGTTATTTTCTGATGCCACCCCCAAAAAACCTGGGAATAAATTTGATGCCAACATTGCTCGATAAATAACTCTTCTGTATTAAACTGGTTCCACATGGAGGTTACAGGAAATTACCTTCTGATGCCTGCTGAGTAATATAATGATGTCTGTCTGAAAAAAATGATAGATAACTATAAAGTTGTGTTTCTGAAAACAGCTTAAGAGTGTCTGAGCAAGGATTTATTTTCCCCTTTTAAATCTTTCAGGTGGCCTTAGAGCTGATACCACTGCTGCCTTCCAATCCATTCCTGTGCAGCGAGCAGGCAACAAGACGGAGATGGCCCACTGCACTCTCTTCCTGGCAAGCCGGGCGTCCTCGTATGTTACTGGAGCCATCCTGGTGGCGGATGGCGGGGCCTGGTTGACCTCGGCCAATGACATCTCCATGATGTTGGGTATAGCCTCCTCTAAATCTGCTAAACTCTGAACAGGGGCTCTCCTGTCCTCCTCCTGACCCAGGTGTGTAGGAGGAGGTGCAGCTCGAGGTCCATTTGGGGAGACGGCATGACGTGTTGTGGATGTGTCATATTAAAGTTAAGATTGTTTAATTGACAACAGATTATATCCCATATTAATCCTCTTGTCTCTGTTATTTTCTTCCAGGTTATTGGTCATCTGAAATGAAAAGAGAGAAGTAAATGCTGCAGACAAAAGAGTCATTAGGGGCTATCTGCTGTTGTTTTGCTGGAGGAGTTGCACACTAACATACTGTACTTACTGTATTATAGGTTATGATTTTCCACCCTCTACACTGCTGTGCCTTATTATGCATTTCAATTACAGTCATGTTTATCACATGCAAATATCATGAGGCCTTTCTATATTTGTCCTTTATTAATAAAGCTGTCAGAACTAGTTAATGACTAGTTTCCATTCAATATTGCAAGTCATTTTTTTCTATTTTGCCTTGTTTGCGTGCGCTTAGGTCAATTTTTAAATGATTGTAATATTAGTGAGGTGGATTTTTCTTCCATGGTATCGAGCTGTGGGTTAGAACTCACTTTTTTTTTAGGCTTTCAGAAGATACACATCTGAAAAGCCTACAAATCAAACAGAAGAAGTCACTTGGCACTTTCTCTTATTTGCTGTTGTTTTTTCCTATTTGTCGTAGTGTTTTCTTATTTGTTGTGGGGGGGTTTTTACTTGCTGTTGTGTTTTCTTATTATGTTTTGCACTTCAGGGCCACGTACACGTCTACATGAGGACAACAACATGTTACTATGAGTTGTAAGTGTGTAATAATTTGCTAAAGCCAAAGTGTAAAGGGGTACAGCGTGGAAATGCAAATCTGAAGGTGGTCAATACCGCAGCAAGTCGAATGGGGGCGCCAAAACATCACAAGTGCATCTATTAAACAGTTTTATCTCCTTTGACCACGGGAGGTGTCGACAAATGAAATATTAGTTAATGTAAATCGAGAGCTATTAGAGCCTAGAGAAACAACCTACCAGTGGCCACCGGTGGTTCACATCCACCCCGCCGAAGTGTCCTTGAGCAAGACACACCCGTCCCTATTCTAGTTTGACAGCTCCTCTGGCTGACCCTGAACTCTGACCTCGTGTGTGTAGAGGCAACTTTAAACAATACCTCTCTCCGACATCACGTGAACGCTTTTGTTTATTTGCACACGATACGCAAATCCTTGGGCCCGATCTTGTATCTGCTGTAACACCGATGATACTGCGGGGTGTTTTGTACGCTTGCGTGAAACGTCAGCAGTGTGTATGCGGCTGGAGGAGGCAGGAGGAGGAGGAGGAGGAGGATGGGTCACTGCTGATGCTGATGCGAGAGCTTTCGTTGTCCGTGATCAACATCGGTGGACTGGCTGCAGCATGACGGAGCTCTTTGGGCTGATTTAACACACACTTGGTTTCATCACTCGGTTTCGACGAGGGGCGCGGGGGCAGGTGTGTTCAGGAGACGCGCGGAACGGAGGGAATTCGAGGTTCTTCATCTCGTCACTCGTCTGGCCTGTCCTGTGACTGTGGCACAGGTGGATAACCGCATCGAAATGGAGACGTGACGTCGGACTACCACAGCGGCGGCCGTCCCCGTGCCCACGCCTCCAACGAGCGGGATGCTGAGGCTGACGTGGGGTTCAATTTCACCGAGAGCGGTGGCGGGGTGCACCGTCCGCCGCGTTAGCAAGCTAACAGGCTAATCCCGCTAGCTAGTCAGTTAGCAGTCCCCCCGGCCAATGGCACGACAGAAGCGGGGATGCTCGAAGGAGGAGTCAGCCGCTAGCACGAATCCATTCGAGGGGAGACAGGTCGACGCGTTATCTCGTCGGGGAGAGATTCCACATTAACTTCACAGCTCGAGGTCAATTTTCGGCCGGAGTGTCGCCGGTCGCCTCTGCGCTCCTCGGGCAAATTAGCCCTTTTTTGGGGGGCGGGCGGGGGGAGCAGCCTCCTCGGATGCGATTATCGGCTCAGAAAGCTAATGTTGACAAACACTGGGCGACTTGACGCCCTTTTGCTCCGCATCGTTCCGAAGCGCCGCGTCGATCGGCTCAGCTGCGGGTCGTTACCCCGCTGATTCGCCCGCAGCCGGCGCCGGAGTGAAGCATGTGGCCGCTGGACGAGCCGACGGCCAGGAGAGGACCTGCCATGGCGGCGGGGCACAGAGTGAGTCGGAACACGTCTGCGTCGAGGCTGAGCGGCTAGTGTGCGTTTGGAGTTTCGGTAACATCGTTGACGACATGTGCGGAAGACAGCCACTGAAGTCAATACGACAAGCTGTTGAGACACCTCATCTTTAAAGGATCTTTCTTTATTTACCCGTGTGTGGTTTTATGAAAACACAATACCTGCATCCTTTTTGTTGTTGTTGTTGTTGTTGTTGTTGTTGAACAATGCTCGCCGTGGTCCCCCCACACGTCCAGTTCCACGTTGCGCTGCGGAGGTGTCGTGCCATTTGCCAACATGGCTCTGGAGTCGAATGACTGGGTCTCGACCGCAGCAGTGAGATAAGACGTCACCAGCTCTCACCAAGTTGGAAAAAGTGGCCACAGCCGGTTGGTTTCCATGGAGCCCACGGTTGTGTCTGGCCCGCGGGGCCGCGCGCAGTGGGAGTCGGACCCGCCGTTTCCTCTGGGATTCCACGCGCTGGACTCCGACGCGGGAGGCGGGATCTGTCCGAACGAGAGTGGCCAGACGGGTTTGGATTTCAGGTACGGGGACCGAGATCACACCCCCCCTCGAGGCGAGGGAGCAAAGGTCTTCCAGGACAAGGCCGTGGAGTTGGGCAACCTCATGCACATCTCGGATTTCTCTTGCGGAGATCTGCTGTCCGCACAGTCCACAATTTCCAAAGGGTCTCTCCATCTAGACGAGTTGTCTTACTCGGAGAACAACGAGCGAGCTGACGAAATCAGTGACTTGACTCTGTCGTGGTTATTCACTCCCAAGCCCACTGATGTGGTCGGGCAAAACTCTGCCTGTGAGGAACTGGATCTGACACAGGAGGCCCCACCCGAGGGCTCAAATATCCCCAGTAGTCAGGCTTACTCTCCATCAGACATTTCCAAAAGGAATACAGAGACCGACACAGTTGATCCTTTTTTGCTGGTAGACGTCATCGCAAATGTGCCCACTTGCCCCCCCGCGGAGTCCAACCCAGGTGAGTTCAACCCACTGGGTGTCAATGAGGAGCTGGTGGACCTGTCACAAGGGGACCAGGCGGGTCTCCCGCCCTCACCGAGCAGCGAGACACGCTCACCTGAAACCAGAGACAATGGTTTATCACCTGCTGATCATGTGACAGTTCTGCCTGGAACCAGCCGCACCAACGTGCAAGGTTTGCCCGACAGCTGCCTCTCACGAAACCACATCAGCGCACCACTGGAGTGTTGTGAAGGATCGGTGCCTTTGTTGGATTCGGAGGTCCCAGATTGTGACAGCGGTCCGAGCCTGTGCCCAGCCGGTCCCGACTCTGTTATCTGCACAGGTTCGCCGCCGCATTTATCATTTACAGAGGAGTCAGGGGTGGAACATGAAGCTGCTGCTGTAATTAGAAATCTGACTTGTGAGAATGACTCATTTGCTCTGGGTTTGCCAGCTGAACCTTCGCCGCTGACTGTGCCTCTGGCTGAAGATGCCTTCATCCAGGGTGATTTCACCAGCGAGACCTACTCTGTGGAGACTTTGTCTCAGGATGTGATGGTGGACAACATTTGTTCTGAAGCCAGAACTCAGGGAAATGAGTCAATGGCTTTGGATCTGTGCTCGACTGCTGATGAGATCCGCGACGAGGAAACCTGGGACTTGAAACCACGGCGGGGTGTACCGAGCGGAAGTCTTCCTGATCCCACAACTGAACTGAGGGAAAAGGAGAGCGTGGTAGACGGCCACCAGCTCGGGGGATCAGATTGTCATGAGGTAGCCTCTTTTGATTTTTCAGTTCAGGACTTGAACAGTTCTTCTCCTGTGGCTGGATGGACTAGTGAGCAAAATGTGGAGACAATTCCCCTCTCCAAGATGGTGGCAGATGACTCGCTGCCAATGGTTTCAGCTGTGGACACAAGGGAGCAAGACGTCTCCCCACTAAAAGCTGTATTCGATGCATTAGACCAAGATGGAGATGGCTTTGTTCGGATTGAGGAGTTTATGGAGTTTGCCGCTGCCTATGGGGCTGATCAGGTGAGATCACGTGTTCCTCTGTTGCTTTCCCTCTTCCGCGCAGGCAGCTACTGGGTAACGCATGCTGAGTGAAGTGCTGTGTAAAACCATATAAAGCTCCATATATGTAAATGATTTATCATTGATTTTCTGCTGAAGCTCAGAGAGCTTCCCGAATAGAGTCTTCTTAATTCAATCAATTGAAAATTCATCCGGCTGGTGCCACTTTGCAGCATTTCAAGTTGTTTAGGATCCAAACCTGTTTGAAACTCACGGACTACGTTTATTGTTGAGTATTCCAATTTTAGTCGGACAATGTCGACATGCCCACGCCATGATCACATTGTGACCTCAGTATTTTGCGACATCTACATGTTAGCCAGTTGCCAACAGTTTGACGTCATAGTGGACTATGCTCTGTAACATGTAAAATGAAATATGAATGTACATTTCTCTCATTCAGAATATGATCAATAGTCGCATAATTGGTGTCCATGTAAATTGCATTTTCCGTTTACCTTAACCTGCATAAAGTCAACCTCAGAATATGTAATCTGATTAAGAAGTGTAGTATTTTGATTTTAGTCCGATTATTTAGTCATGTACACGTTTTATTTGCATTATGACGTCAGTATTTTGTGACATTGACATGGATCGCAGTCACCAACTGCTTGATGTCCTAATCGGGCTATGCACAGGAATATGAACAGAATATTCTGATTCTAAATAATGTCTTATTCAGAATAAGGGCGACATTCTGATTATTGGTGTCCATGTTAACACAGTCACTGTTGTTAGAAGTGAAGTCAGTAAATCAGCCAAGTTTAATCATTTTCATGGATAGGTCTCAGAAAATGCTTTAAAATATCATATAGATTAGATTAATCTTGTGTTATTGTTATAAATGTTATATACATTCCAGTTATTTACAAAACTGGGCCCCATGCACTAGATTGAATTGCACCCCAGGTCTGAGTTGCCCTGACATTTCAATAATGAAGTGGAGGTAACGTGACCCCTCCGTCGGTGCTGGTGTGTTTCCCCACAAAGCAGCTCTGTACATTCAGTGTAATACATTTAGCTAATACCACCACATATTGTGGAAACCATGCCTGGATTAGTTAGTCATTTATATTTGGTGAGTGTTCAAGTGCTAGGATTTGGGTTATCCTCGAGATAAGCCCGTCAAGCATATTGGCTGTAATGAATTCTGTCAGGCCGGGAACTCCTCCATATGTCAAATGACAAACACATTTGCATATTGTGCGGTTTGGGGATAATCTCTGGTAAAATGACTGATGTGGCCTACTCCACCCAATGACCCTCACCCATGTGTTGTATCGCATACTTGGATTTTAGCTTTACTTTGTTACGCAAGAATTTTTTTGCTTCTAAGTCAAGAGACAAGGACGAGTTACTGAAAATTCAAAACTTCCCTAACTCAAATCTTTTGGGAATGCTCGGTTTAGCGTAGAGGATTGTGATGTTTTTATTGCAACTTTGGGAAGTACTTTCACCGGAGCTGCTCCATTCTGCGAGCGTTCTTATGTGCCCATCTGTTTGCAGAGTAGCTTTCAGTATTACTCATGATGTGTAACCAGTCCGATAGGCTTGTGACTAGACACAGGGAGAAGCAGCTACATCAGAGCTGAGGTATCACATTTTCAAATTAATACATTTCATCAGCAGTAGGACTCAGAAAAAAATTATTCTGATCACCGGCCAGTCTGATAATTGACAGGAGTAAAAATGTGTTTCTTTTCCTGGCCAACTGTTAACAAGAATGATACCCACCTTCAGTAGGTGATCACACCCTTTGTAAATAACAGTAAAACGATGGAAGCAAACAACGATGTCACCCTTAATGGTAACGTGAATAAGCATAGCTGTCAAACATTAGATAACTTTTTCAACATATAACTATTTTTGTTTAAGCCCTGTCCCGTGTTTGTTTGTTGTTTAGTTTTTTAGTCTGTCAGCAGGATTTCACGAAAACTACTGAACGGATTTCCATGAAACAGGGTGGAAGGATGGGACAAAGGTGAAAGAAATAACCTCTTCAATTTTGGAATGAATTGGAATTGTTTTTCCACTTTGTGTATCATTGCGAGAAAGGGCAATTTTTTGACATTTCCACGACTAAATTTAATGGGTTCTCATCCTTCTACCTGGTTTCGTGGAAATCTGTAAAGTAGCCTTTGTGTAATCCTGCCGACAAACAAACAAATGGAAAGGGGTGAAAACATGAAGTCTTTGGTGGGGGTAATTATTTTTGATGAACTTTGAACTCTGCCTTTTGGGTGAGCTTGGGTACTTGTTGCTGCTCCACACACAGAGCGTGGCGCTGGCTCACTAATGCTCTTTTAATCCCTTCTCTCCCAGTTCAAAGCGCCTCTATTGCCCCTGATCTGTCCCACGTCTAGGCCATATACATCTGTGGCTCCCTAGGCAGGGAATTGTGAAGGATTAAGAGTAAAATGTATTTTCCTGAGTCAGAGGGACTTCATGGTTTGGGTGCCGTCCCCCCTACTGCCCCTGGCCTTGTTTTGAGGGAGAGAACAGGGCTTTTGTTGTGTTAGCTCAATGTAAATCAATTCCACCTGTTGTTTGGCAGGGCAGCACTTCCGGTGAAACATTTACATGCGACTGGGGTTTGATTTGACGTCATAGGTGTGGTTACTGTTATTCTGTGGACTTCTCCTCCCTTAGTATTGAGATTCCAGCAGCTTCCTTTGGATCCCAGCTTCCTAAAGTTTTCCTTGGACTGCTAACCAGTGATTGTGCAGACACGGGCAGAGCCCCCCCCCCCACACACACACACACTTACAATAAGTGAGCCAGAAGCAGACAGACTTATCTTCAGAATTTGAGGAATGTTATGTAATGTTTGTAACATCCCATCTTAGGTGGACCCAAGGATTTGTGGGGAAAGTCAGGTCTTATCTAAAAAGGCCTACACACACATACCCACATTATGATGTAGTAGCAAACGGTTCCCTCTTCTCATATCAGTTTGGAATACACGTGAAGGAGCTTTTCGTATTTGAATGAGCATTACCCTCATATGTCCTTGCGTTTTCAATCATCGAGATAAAAGTGGTTTGAATAACCTCCGCAAATGAGTGGCTCTGATAAGTGAAATTTTACTGTGGACCCTGGTGGTAACACAAGTATTTTAGCAGTGTAGTTGATGAAACCCCAGAGCAATGTGTTTTACTGATTCAATGTAAGACTTAAATTATAGGGATGTGAGCCAAGTGCAGGTGGGGATAATGGATGTCATAATGAAGTTTATTAGCTGGAATTATTTTTAAGTGTGATAAACAATATTTGGCTTTGTTTATTAATTTTATTGTCTACGAGCTTCACAGAATAATCCATTTTCCCTTGGGTGTATTCTCTCTGGCAAGCTTTTGTGCACCAGGCATTCCTCTGTCTGATTTTTTTTGTCTTCGTATTTATAATATCATAGGGGCAGGCCTGGCACATGAGTTATTTGCAAATGTCCCAACGACCTGTCACAGACGACGAGTATCGATGAGGTATTTGCATGCATGTTCAGCTGGTGCTTGTTTGCTGAGCATGCAAATGTTTGCATAAGAATTATTTTAGGATATGGCACTTTATTTTATGTACAGATTATGTATATATGTATTTTATGTCAACTTTCAAACATATTTCAAAGAGCGAACATTTTGCTTTGTTAGCTCAGAACTCTCAAGTCTCACCCATTGCTTTTTTATATATTAATTTGACCACTTTCCCAGGATAAACCTATTTTTATGAAACAAGTTTACTAGGTAAAGGTTTATTTTGCTATAGATCTCAAGTCATTGTCATGAAACCATCTTATTTGATTTTAGTGATAGGAACACATTGAGCAGTTAATGCCGAACTGATGTACATGCAGGTACTACTCTATGTTTTGATGATTAACCTAAAAAATAATTGCTCTCGTAAGTGAAATGTCCTGCAGGCATGCTCCAAATTTAGGAATTTAGTCATTGAAAAGCTCTTTCTAACCTCCTTTTCGTTTTGACCCTGATTCACAAAAGCCACGCTGAACTGCATTGTGGTCGAGTCTCCCCTGTCAGTCGACACTCCCGACCCTACTTTAGCCAGCCTCCCGCCCCTCACCCGCTGCTTTTATGTACTGCCCCTCTAATCCTCAGTGGAATGCCCCATGCCCTGAAACGTCCGCTCTCGAGTTCACTTTAGTGCGCATGTGTTTTAATGTTTCATATTCAAAGATCATTCTGCTTTTTTTTTTTTTGTTTGGTTCCTGTCCTCTTTTGACAACCCACTTGGCTTATGGTCATGGTTATCAGTTTTTTGTCTTCTTTTTTGTCTGAACTATTGTGAAATCCCCTCCAGGAAAGGCTCTCTCACCAAAGGGTATTCTTCTCCGCGGGGTTATGCACAACAGTGGTCTGTGTGGAGGCGGTCAGGCGTGCCCCGGCACCAATTAGACACAAATAGAGGAAACAGAAAAACCACAGTGCCTTCACTGCTCCGCTAAGTAGAGAAACTGACAAGAGTCGTATCTGAGTTTAGTTTAATGTAATGGTATTATTGATAATACTGTGAATTACATTTCAAACACAAACACTAACATTTTAAAAAGTTCAGTTACACGAAAACCAAACAGTCAAAAATAAACAAAAAATAGAGACCAATATCTTGAATTTTTAAATCAATGAATTTAATATTGACAGGTTTGGCTTGCTTAGATATATGCAAGTCAATTTGTAACATGTTGCAAGAACCATGCAAGAAAACAATAGAAGTAGTCAGTAGGTAGACTTTACAATTAAAACAAGGATGAGTACATCAAACTAAACAACCCATACTAAGCATGGTGCTCCTGACAACATTCAATAGAGTGAATGCAAAGCATTTGCTTTTGGAAAAGCTGTGTAGAGGCCTTTCCGGGTTCTTACGGCCAAATAAATTAGCTGAAATCAAAGTCACCTTTTTAGTTTTTAGGTTAGACCTAGGAATAGCCTCTGGATTAGTCTCTGCTCACAGGACCTGAGGGGCCTGGCACTGCTGTACACACTGAACAACTCGAATATAGGCCACGGATAGTTTCCACAGTGTAGTCGATCTACACTGCTCTGGTTGCTTTGGCATCTTTATAGTTGATGTACTGTTCAGTACATAAGTATACTGTCAGTTTTTTCACTACAGAAGCAATGACTAATACCAATTTTAAGGGCCACCGACGCTCAGTCGATTCCTCAGTCACACCTCAGTTTTCTCACTTCGCTCAGCAGAGGTGTTGCGGAATCGCTGCATGGAACAAAATAATTTCCTGTGAGCTGCGATGCTCCATTGTCAAAACAAACCCACTTCTTTTTTTCACCTGCCCTTCTTCAGCCCAGAGTACAGTGCAAATCCACTGTACGGAGAGGTTTTGCTCGTTGGAGACGGGAGCTGGATGTTCCTTGATTTCCACCTGCAAAACTTAACATTGCCGTGTTAACCACCATTCAGTGAGATCAGCCACTCCCCTCTCCTCTCACTAAATACAGCTGGGTTTTATTTCACAGGGGGTTTTCAGAATGAGTATTAGGAGTTTCAGCCCTCTCAGCCTCCCGAGTCGCCGAGAGCTCAGCGTCGTTAAGCAGATCAGCTTGTTTTTATGTGTAACCGATATAAAAGAAAGCGTAGAAGAGAGAGGCCGCACTCACAATGCAAGTTTCTGTAAAATGACCACTTTCACATTGTGTGCTTAGACTGTCTCAAGGCATAAGTGAGCTGAGACCACAGAAACCTCACCCCACATACTCTCAGGCTCCCTCCCAGCTAATTTTGTCAGTGAAATACGCCTGAAATTATGCTGTAATAACGGGTTGGTGTAATTTTGTGATGGACAGCATTTGACTCAGTGTATTATTTGTGTAAATGGACTTTGATTGCTCGGCGCCAACAATGATTATGCAGATACAAGCACTTATCCATGTTTCCCATGTCAGGTCTTAGGAGCCAGCTAACTAGACAATAAGCATTAACCAGTGCACGGTGCCAATTTATTCGCAGTACACTCCAGATTGGATCTAATTTCACAAACACCACAAGACAATTTTCAATCTAAAAAAAAATTGTTGATGCAAAGTGCCCTGAGCTTCTTTTTTTTCTCGTTGCCAGGTTAATGACTGTAGGAACATACAATATGTAGGTGCACTTACGTAACCTATTTAACACTTGAGTGAAGCAGCATTTCTGTGCAGAAAAGGCTGTATTGCCTCACATTATGAATGTGCATGAGTGATGATTTTTCTGGTATTTGGGTAACAGAATCTCTCCGAAACATTCTTCATATTGTAAATATTAATGACAGTATCCTATGAACACTTTAAAAATCCTTGTAAACTCACTATTGCCTTGAATCCAATAAAGTCAGAAACACATGACATCTGCAAAAGATGCTTTTCCTCCAGAGGTCAGAAGGGTTTTATTGGTGACTTTTTGCAACTGTAATTAAATTATCCTCGAAATTCATGTTCTGCAGTTGAACAGTCATGTGAATGAGGTGACTTTAAGAATCCAGTTGTTGGGTAGTTTTTCCTTTGGTTTATGTTCAGACTATGTACTGCTGTGTTCTCCCCTGTATGCTTTTCCACTGAAGTCAGTATGCAAAAACATTGCAGCTAAGTCATTTGCTCCGTTGTGTGGGAAACTTCCCCTTACATCATTCACATTATTTTTTATTCTCTATTGCCATGATGAAATTACATTTGAATGTTGTGTTACTTTCATCTTTCAGGTGAAGGATCTGACCAAGTTCTTGGATCCCAGTGGCCTGGGAGTTATCAGCTTTGAAGACTTCCACCGTGGAATTTCTGCAATTAGCAATGGAGGTAAATTACTTAAAACTGTAGGCGTGTCCACACTTTATGGACCTGGTACGTCATGTGTTGCAAGTAAATCTTCTCATTTATTGTTTTCAACAAAGTGTCAACCTTTTTGTGGACTCTATTGACCTGTTTTCTAAGACACTGCAGATTCTGCATGTAATGATTTGTAAAACCTTTGTGGTGACTAACCTGTCGTTAACTAATTTCCAACTGCCTCAGCAGCAGATTCTTGCACCTGCATTTTGTCTCCAGCATCTGGCCCCACCTCTCTGCATACCCCACTGTGCCAAATATTGTTGTCAAGACAGAATGTTCACATCCAATGTTCAGCTGAGGGGAAAGGAAAGACAGAAGACTGACCAAAATTCTTTGTTACTTGACTCAATATGCTGTTATTCAGCTTTGAACCACTTTGGTTTTCCACTTTGTAAGCTATTAAAAACTGCTGCAAGTTATTGGGACTCTTATACTTGGTGTCCCTCTCTATCATGACTATTATGTCACAAAGTTACTGGGGCCTAATGTCTTTAATCGACTTAAAGTTTTCCATGGCAACAACAGCTAGTGAAGCGTACACAATGGTCTGGCAGTTTACAGCATGTGCTGGCTTTGTTGACATACTGTACAGGTTGTGGTGATGTCACAGCAGTGGTGCATGTTTGCCTCAGTCCACCCAGTGTATTGATTTGTGAAACCCTTAGCCAAGGCTTTCTGGGTTGCACAGCTCCAGTTTCCCCGGACCATTAATAAGTCATGCACTGGAAAGCATGAGATGCACAGACACATGGGCTGATTGGCAAGGTTTCAGAGCAGGAGTGGCACAGGGATGGGGTTTGGACAAAGAGTCCTATTCAACTAAATAATTTACTATCCTCTCTCTTGTGCCCAATCCTCTCTGTTTCTCTCCGTTTGGTCACTAGTTGCAACTCTAGTTGATAAAACACAGACATAGCACATGTATTGAAATATATGAACAAGTTTGTCAAACAAGTTTTGCTTCCACTTATAAACTGTATAACAGCAAAAACCTTTAGTGTGTTGTCCATTTCACAGCATTTTTTTTTAAGTGCGTTTACCGGCTTTTTTAAAAAACTACATTAAAAGATGTGTTACACACTGCTGACAGGGTTCCAGAATGCTTATAAAAGCAGCATTCTGCCTTTATAAGCATTCTGCACTTCACTGCACTCCACCTTCATTTTATTCATTTCAATTTGGCACCATGTGTTAGTGAAAGGGTACATTTTTAATAAAGATGGGCCTGCCAGCTATGGAAATGCCTTGTCCCCTATAGTGCCTCTGGTATGTCTAGAAAAAAAACAAAAACCAAACAGTTTGTGTAGAACACTATGCGTCCTCTGTTATTTTGACAGTATGCCAGGAGACTGCAGGTGCAGTTGCTCAAACAGAGGTCAGCTTCTCCTGCACAGACTTATTAGAACTGAAATGGCTTGCAACGTGTCTCGCTGAGCAACGGGTTAACCAAAGGGAACGATAACCCTTGGGTCTACTGGCAGCTTTGAGAACACTGTTTGTGTTCTATTCTCTCAGTAGGGTGCTATTCACAGCTCTGTTTACGAGATACAGTAGCCGTAGTGGCCGATGGGACTCCATCTTGTTGGTCCGTCTCAGGTTACACTGCTCGTCTGTGGGTGCTTTCAACAGAGGCCTGTATTGACGCATTTAAATTGTATATGGGTTGTTTCTTGTCCTTTTTTTATGGTTTTATTTTGCCCATACCATTACAAACATTACATACTAAAGTCCTTGAATTGTGTGTGTAAAAGTTACATAATGTTTACAGTCACATCACGCTTAGCTTGCTGGCTGTAAATATGAGAGAGAAGGGCAGCTAGGACACAGTCGTGAATGTGCTGATTGCACACTTAGGTAAACACATTAGAGGCAGAAATATCAGTTAGCAAACATGTATATTTACAGTGAATGTGTTAATGGAGTAGGCACATGTATTTGTCTTTAAAAATAAAGAGGAAAAAAAATGCTTTTCTTTCCCATCTAGGTCAAATTAGAATCTTTTATGATATAAACACTTGATGATGTATTCTAGTGTAGTCAACTTCACAAAAATAATTCAATATGGAAAATTACATGAACTTAGCATACTTTACAAAAGTAAAGTAAAAGTACCTAGTGTACTTTAGCAAGCTTAGTCTACAGAGGTAAAATTTTATGATTTTGGTGGTATATTTGGGCCCACAATCAATAATGTCCTTATACAACTATGCTAATTACTGAACTAATGCAACAAAATGTATTTTCTTTCGTAACTGTAAGCGTGAACTGGCGGAAACCTTTTAGAAACAGCGTGAAGAACAGTAATCTTAATTCCTATGAACTAAGAAATTGCTCTGCTGAGAAACTTGAAAAATAAAAGTACATTTTATTATGTTATACAGGCAAAATATAAAGAAAACTCTTTGTATGCTAGTAAAATAAAAAAAAAATACAAGTTTAAATGAAGCTAAATCCACTGTTTAATTGAATTATGGACATTGTTTGCATATAAATTGTACACACCAGTCTTGTGTTTGTTCAGCCTCTTCTGCTGTTTGTCTCTGTTTATTCTGCACACATTAAACCCGTCTTCTTCCTCTCGTATCTGCAGGTCCAGAGCCACCACTCTACAATGTTAACTACAGTCCAGGGGACGGAGCTGTGGGCTGTCCAGAGGAATATGACGAGGTGAGGCCCCACTCAAGAGGTTTAGTCTCCCTCGAGTTGTGTATGTGGTCCAGTTGTTGTGCCTTCAGTTCTCACTGGTGCACACAGCGGCACAGTGTGAGGGTCACAGGCTGAACTCCGTGTGCACTCTCACCATTCCCACTGTAATTCGCAGAGTGGCTTGCAGGGCTATCATTACCACTCTGTGGATGCTCCAACGACTGAACACCCCGGTTTGGCTGACACTAAATGGCATCTGGCACGCAAGGTTTTCGAGTATTCTCTAACAAATATTGGATCAGCTGGAAAGTGCCCCTTGAGTTTAACATGTGAGTGAGTGTGTGCTGTTTTTACAGTTGTGGTTAGCATATGTGGAATTCCTGTCTCCTCTTGTGCACACAATTGTATATTTTACCATCATTGTTGCTGGCCTCCGCAAAACTGAAACATTTCTGCTATTGTGTGCACTTTAAGCATTGCTGCCTAAAGCTGCTGCTTTAGTGCTGTTGTACAGTATTAGCACCCTCTCTTGGTATAGTTTACCAGTGCAGGTCTGTGTACCTGCGTGTGCAAATGGATAACGCGTGCAGTACATGCAGACAGGCCTTGTAACGCGGTGTTTGACATAGAAAAAACAGAACCTTTCATGTTTTATTACTGATTGAAAACCATAATCCTGTGGGTGAAATGCAGATAATTGGAGCTACAGTAAGTGTGGAGGACCAGAAATAGATTCCTCCTGTGGTTTGTAATGGCCCCTAAATGACACACACACACTTTAGGGGCACTTAAATATTAAGTACAAATTGTATTTTGATCAAGGTTAATTTTTTCAGTTGAGTTTTATGTTTGGTTACATGACACCGTTTGCATTGTAGCTTCTTACATTCATAAGGTCTTTTACTTTAAATACTGTGTCCTTCAGTGTTTGTGTGTCTTATATGCCGTTTAGATGAACAAGAAAAACAAATCAGAATACAAAAACCGAAGCGTTAGATGTCAGTCTGAATCAACAGTGTGATAAACCCTGTGATTGTCAAAGTCTTTTCTACACTAAACACTCTTGTTGCTGTAGCTGCAGTTTACTGGAACCCGTAAGGTCTTTAGGGAAGTTTGTGCGTGTTTGATGTAGTTGCCACACCTGTGTCCATTGCCTTGTTTTTCCCTCGGGTTCCTGGCAGAAAGGGGTTCCTCTCTGTCAATGGCTCTGCTGTTCTTGCCCTGTTTGTTTTCAAAACAGTCAAGGTAAGGCTGTAGAACCTAGGCATTGCATAAGAGAAAGCAATGCCCGTGTCCATCCCATTTCCCCCTTACTAAATATTTTCTGCCGCTGCTACATTCACATTTTCATCTCACATTTTTAATTCTTCACTAGAAACATTAGTGACAGTGACCTTTCCAGTTACAACTAATGTTTGTTTGTTTTTTTCTGCCAAAACTCTTAACATGTGCTCATGCGGCCGCTGACAGTTTTACAGCTTTAACAGCATGTTAGTTTTCTATTGGCACACGGTCAAACAGTTGCGGCAGGTTGTTGTGATGTACAGTATGGTCCTTGTTCTTTGTGCAGCCGGAGACGTGGAAGAACATGGCTTAAAAAATTATACAGTCACACTGGGCCGGGAAATGGAGCTCCCAGGAGCCAGGAAAGATTAAAACCGTTATTCAGCTGATGGTGTGCTGTTGTAACTGGGCTAAAAGCTGGTAGTAGTTGATTGAGCCGTACAGCTGACTTCTTGTTACTCTTTGGACTCTGTGTCTGTCTCCACCCCTCTGACCACCCAGTGGAGCTGAACGAGGTGTTGCACTATTTTCCGTTTTTCCCAACACGCGCGCTCTCTCTCACTCTGACTCTCTCTCTCTGGGAGTGAAGGTGAGGAAGCAATGGCAGGAGTTATGAGGAGGCTCTCATGACAGGCAAGCTTTCGTGTTAGTGAGATCAGACAGAGAGAATGGTTCTGGGCATGGTGGATAGCCCTCTGGGCTCTGTGACTCCTGACACTTCATTTATTATGGTACGTTCCGCTTTCCAACAGGACTCACCTGTTTTATGACCGTTTTATTCTTCTGATACCTGATAATGTATGTCTAGTTGATGATAGCTTCAAATGAGGATTTTTTGGCATGCGTCTGCCTGTGAACATTTGGTATTTAGTGCTCATTTTAATTGAACTTGTTGCTTCGAGGTGTTGATGCAGCAGGTTTTGCTTGGGACAGCCATCTGACTCACAGCAGATTGTCTCTGAAGTCTGTGTATGCTCTCCGTTTGGTCGTTGGTGTAATTTGCATCACAACCATCTGGCCAGATTTTAAGATTTAAAAAAAACAGTTTTTCACACGCATATCCAACCTGTAGGTTTATTGTCAGCTTTATTTTTGTCTCATAAATGCAAAATAATCTTGATTTCGAATACACCTGAAGACATTTAAACATTCTGTAGATATTACAAGTACACAAGAAAGTACACAAGTTAATAGTTTTTTTAAATGATGGGAACTCTGGCAATTCTTCCATGTTTGTGCAGTATTGCTGTATTGGTTTCTTAAGCCATGTTATTCTTTTAACAAGTTACGGCCAGATGCGTTCATATCCCCTTAAGAGCTGGTGGGATGTCTGTGTGCTTTCTTCAGAGCCAAATGAGGCATAAACATGTTTTATGTTGTCATTTTAAGACGAGTCATATCAGGTTTCCAAGGTAACAATCTACACTTGGTTAAGGCTTTAAGTGTTGTTGATTTTATGTTGTATGTATGCTGTATGTATCTGCTATAGGATCGGAGAAATAAACATTGTAGTGAATGTTCTTCACTTCAGGTTTTAGAAAGGTTTTAGTGGGCGCCTTAGGTCTTAAAGGTTTAATCTGAACATGCAGTTCAGATTAATATATTACCCTATATACAACATCCACTCCAGGTTGTACATAGTGAGGTCCACTCTACACTTTATTCATTCATGTTCTGTTTCTGCAGCAAAATGAAGTGACCGACAGTGCATATCTGGGCTCCGAGAGCACGTACAGTGAGTGCGAGACCTTCACTGATGAGGACACAGGGGCCCTCGTACCCCCGGAGATGCATGAGGATGTGGAGACAGACAGCGGCATCGAGGCCACGCTGCACGACTCCGAAGATGGCAGAAATAGGTCGGTATAAATGTCACCCTCAGCCATAGACACGGTGTAAATTTTGGCCAATATGCTCCTATTTTCCTATTTTCTTCCACTGTTCGATTGCTGACGAGAAGGCTGTTTGTGACCCTGAATTACCTCCTTCACACATTATTAATTGTAATCCTCTTGTCGTGAGACCCAGATCAATGTCATAATTCTGTAGGAAATCTCCGCAGGCTACAGAATTTATCGTAAATATGCATCAGATCTCCAGCGAATGGTTAGATCACATGATTTGCGAGTCGTGTGTGCCCCGTGCTGGATCGCTCAGGTGTTATTTGGGTCACCAGACAGGCAGATTAAACAGAAGCTATAGACAGCCACAACTTTATTGATCTACAGTCTTGATTTCTTCTGGACAAAACAGTGTGTTGAAAGTCACAGTGTTTTACTATTATTATATTATATTATCCACATGTACTCTTACACTACTGTATGCCCTGTTACAGTTTGAGGTAACATTTCACACAGTCAGCGTGACATTCATTGTTGATGTTTTCTGTGCAGCTGAGCAAGGGAATCTCATTCAGAGAGGACTTGAAATGTGAAAGCACAGTGGAAGCACTAAAAGACCTTGAACTAAAAGTCTTTCAACCAGTTTTTACCACCTCTGCATTACAAATAGCTCGCATATGTGGAGTTTGTTTTTAAATAACTAACTAAATCCATGGCTTTGAATGACTTTGGGAGAGCGTAAGATTTATTAATAATAATAATAATAATAATAATACATTTCATTTATAGAGCACTTTTCATTGCTAAAAGCAATCTCAAAGTACATACTGACTCAAATGAAGAGTGTTTGTATATTTTGGTAAGTTTGAATTACCCTCCACAGACATGACCATAGACTGAGTGAGCAGCAGGTTGTGATTATGGCGAGAGTGTGAAGGGTAAATAGAAGTGCAAGAATGGAGCCCTTTGAAAATGCTCAGTGTTGAGAAAATACTGCTTTAATATTGACTGTTTTGGCAAAAGGAATCTCCGGACACTAAAATTTAATTCCAATGTCAAAGACAAGTTAGACCTCCTGTTTACTGTTTCATTCATGATCATAGTGGTGACTCATTTTAGGCCAGAAGGACCGAAGTCATCCTTTTATTTTCATTAGATAAGTATGATGAGTAGAACATTTTATGCATTGTATTGATCAGATCAGACCATGATCATGTAACCAACTTCTCTGATGTTGATAGGTTAAACAATTCAGCTCCTTTATTGTGATTCAGTAATGTAATCTTACTGTTAACGGGCAGCTGCTGCAGATGAAGCCAATGTACCAGCGCCAGTGTTCTTATTGAAGTAGTACGAAGGGCAAACACCGAGGGAGGAAATACAGAACAGTGAGACCTTATCTGCTGACTGTGTGACCTGTCTGTCCGGCTTGATGACGGATTGGAGCAGTCTGTCCGCCGTGGATGTGTTTGGACTTCCCATTCCATGACTGAGCCTTGAATTCCAGGAAGTGTTGAGTTAGCTCTTTTTCTGTTGTTTTCCCTCTTCTCCCCGTCTTTGCCATGGCCTGATCAGAGTTTCTCCTTTTGACTCAGTCGCACATCGGCGCGCTAAATCTTCTGTTGACTGGAACTTAACACTGTCTCTGTATGACTCTACGACCTTTTATGTTCTCTCACTTCAGCAGTGTGTTAACTCAAAACTTGGAAACTAATTGCTGGCTCGCCTTCCAGGATGAATACACACTGTTTTGTGCCAGTGAATGTCTCGACAGTCTGTGAATCGAGGTTTATATAAAAAAAAACATGGGCATGTTTCTTCCACCCCAAACTTTTAGGGGGTTTCCACAGTTTGCTATTCAACATTGACTGTGAGTAAATGAAACATACAGGTAAGAAACTAAACTGAGGGTTTGTCTCGCAGCCTGGTAAGCTGAATGAAACGTAGCTGCAGCCACATAAGACATGGTCACTGTTGGAGAATATGCACTGGACTGGGGATTAGGAATCTAACAGGATTAGCCTCCCCCACCCTCATCCGTCCTACCCCTGTGCCCACACACATTTGGTCCTTGGAAGGTCAGCGGGACTGTCTGTTGGCCGTTGCTTAGCCTCAAATCTGATTAACCCACTCACAGTCAACCCTTTCTGGTACAGGCTCTAGTCTTTTGGGTGGCACAGATGATGCACCATCAGTCATGTGGCACTGCAGATTGGCAGCTCATTAGAACATCGGACTTGGCTTTTTTCCCTCCAAAGTGGAGAGGGTTGGTTTTTGTTTTTAAATTGTTGTGACCTGTGAAACTTCAGGATTCCACTCTGGTTGTCTGGAGTTTTAACTCCAGTTGCTCCACGGCTTTCACGCCAGGGCAGCGGAGGGCGTTTAAAGATGCGTTCTCTATCTTCACCGTCCCTCTGTGTGAGGGACCTCAATATGGCACCAAGTAGTAAGAGCCCAGGCAAAGGGTAAGTGGCTTCAAAGATAGCTTTTTTACTTTTCAAATTCAGAGCATTTCTGCACCTGAAACTGCATTTTTGTCTAAGTTAATGAGACTGTTCCAGAGTAGCCAAATTCATTTGTAGTGTCTACAAAATGTTTTTGTATCACCTTGTGATTTAAAGTTTTCTAATTGCAAATGCAAGCAATGATTTGGCTTTCAATTTGACAGGTTTTTCTTGTAAACAAACAACATGGGCTCTGTCATGGTTTGCTGAGAATGCAAACCTTTCTGCTGATTTGAACATCCCCATCCTGTGTGTGCTGAAGACATCTGATATATCCTGTCGGACAGCAGGAAAGGCTAGCTTTCCTGTTAGATGACGATCAAGGAGTTTAAGCTTTTGTACCTTTTGTCATGTTCACGGCAAAGTCTTCCACATCCACCCAACAGATTTCAGTTCAGTCATGTAAGATAACCAGCCGATTATGAAAGCTGAAGTCATGGCCCTTTCTTAACTCGCATCAGACTCCTCTGATACATCTTACGTTTTGCCGTCGTGGTTTTGCATCACCAGCCTTTGGGATTAATGTGAATTAACAGATTACCATTGAAGACAAGTGATCGTTGAACTTGTCCAGATAGCCGTTCCTCCTGGGGGTAAGATTAATTATACTTGTTTGGGATTTACAGTAGACTAGTCATATCCAGGATTCTGGGTCAAACCTCCCATCCCTCAGCCTTTTGAGAGCTTGGTACCAAGTAGGGCTGGGCGATATGGCTGAAAACTGTATCACGATATAAGTGTTTCATATCGGTCGATATCGATAATTATTGATAATTTTTATGACCTCAGAAACACAAATACGAGCCAGTGAGATGGCGCAACCAAACGTGATACTGTTACATGATTGGCTATTAGGCGTGTCACTCCATACGTTGCCATAGGTACCAGAGCACGAGTGCCGGCGTATCTAGCGGCTGGCATAGCTAGACTCTTTGCTCCGGTTTCTTCCAACGAGGAAAAAAAAATGATCGAAACATTCTATCGAACACATTTTCTATTGATATTGATTACGTGTCTATCGCGATACATATCGTTATCGTTTTATCGCCCAGCCCTAGTAGCTGTTGCTGTAGCTCAAAAACTACAGCATGTTTATTTTTTTTCATTGGAGTCAGAAGATGGATCTTGTTTGTTTTGGCTGAGATTGCAGTTTCTTTGATGGATAGTTATGTGCCTGTTTGTATCCAGTTGGTCGTCCATTTTTATCCCGTCTGAACCTAGCACATTTTGCTCTATTTTTGGCGCGGACCTAAAGTTAACTACGCTGTTGTTGTATACACAAGTGAACACACGCACACGCTAACACAGTAATCCACTCTTATGTCCCTCAGGTTTTCCCTGAACTCGGAGCTCCATCACCATTCCCTGGTGACGGTCATCGGTGGAGAGGAGGAGCACTTTGAGGACTTTGGTGAAAGTAATACCTCAGAGTTGCTACTGGAGAGCAGCGTCGAGGGGACGGAGGGGGAGGGCGACTCCCCCCTCGTGCAGCCCCTCGAGCAGGTCAATGGCTCCTCACTTCTGTCTCCCAGGTATGAGTTTGACTTTTTTACACGGGGTCGAGATGATTGTGACGACAACATGTCAAACATTTACATGTTGTACTCAGATTACTTTGTCCCTCAGGCCAAAGGTCATTCAATTGACGTGAATATGAATAACATGAATAACTGTCTTTTTACCCAGCCTCTGATAAAAGGTGTGACACTTAAATAATCAGCTGCATTTTCCAGGCCCTAAAGGCCCCTATATATGTTCTTCAGAGCAAATGTTTCCCTTTTGACAAAGACACTGAGGTCAAACGTTGACAAGAGCTATCGGGAGACGTCCTTCCCACCTCTATCTGCCTCCTTTTCTTGGTGAAGGGCAAGATACATGGAGTGAATACAAAGTTCATTCTGGCAGGCTGACTCTGATGCTGACACTGTTGGAATGGTATTGAAAATGTGGTTATTGTGATAAACTCTTTTTAAATTCTAAAAAATTCTGTCTAAGAATAATGTTTAACAATCAAAAAGTTAAAAAAAATCTTGAGGGTGGCTTCTATCACTAAGAATTCAGGAACAGGCAGAAGATGTTTAAGTGCATCGATTTTCAACCTCAAAGGATTATTTATATTATATTTACAATCTTTCCAAGAAAATCTATATTTTCTTGTACATACACAGGTTGTTACACCAGAATAGAGCCAGCACACTCCTCTTTATGGCTCAGTTCACTTGTGATGATAAAGCCCCGACTGTAGCATGTTCCCATTCATCTTTCCTCCCTCCTGTTTTCCTCAGATACTGTAAGCTGGATGATACGTAATTCCCACTTGGGTGATATTTCTGTGATTTGACTTGCCAGCCCAGTTTTTGCAGCCCGTTGACAATATGGAAATAAGCTGGTCCTTGAAGTTCAGCCTCAGCGTCTATTCCTACTGTTTTGTAGCATTCATTGTTATCATAACACAAAGGCTAAACAATAGATGATTGTCATTTGATGTTATTCTTATAAAATGGGAGAAACTCTATGTAACAGATCACAAACAAGTTGAGCAGAAATCTTGTTGTTTGTTAGAGTGAAAAATAACATCATATATTTAAAAAAAAAAAAAACAGCATCCCACTAACTTCACCCACTCAGTGTGGATGCGTCACTCTGTTTTGAGCCGTTGTTGGTGCATGTAGCGGTGCTGCCTACACACACCCGCTCATTTATCTATCTACATATGACAGCACTTCGACTACACAAGCGCGCGCACACACACACACATTGCATAATTCAGAACTGACTCACTTCCAGAATGAACAATCCGCTGGTAGAGGTTGTGTAAGGGGGGGTACAAACGTCCAACAATAGAATAAGCAGCTGTGTAAAATTTCTGTTATTTTTGAGATGGATATTTAATAAGATGGTTGGCATTCTGGAGGTTACCTTAGCTCTCCTCAAAGATTCCTAAGGTCGAATAGACGAGACTGTTTGGCAGCAGGGTAAAAAAACTAATCTTTATCAGCGTAAAGGACAGATCAACACATTCCTACTAGAATGTTTTGTTTCCTAACACTATCCTGAAAACACATGACGACCACACTGCACAGTCTGCTTCACGCCCCACTCCCACCGACGCCCTCACACTAGACTCTTTCAAACTCTTCTGTGGTTTTCACTAACAACCCTGCACCCCAGGCCCTGTTCAGACCTGATATTAACATCTGTCTCACAGATGTTAATATCTCCGCACTCGGAGGTGTCCAACGCAGTGTGAACGCACCCAAGACCCACTGAGGACGCATTGCAGTTTCATGATGAACCAAAAGTATTTTTACATTGGATACAGTGCGCTCGTCTCTCTCTCTCTCTCCCTCTCACGCCGACACACATTGACACACACCCGAACAAACACATTGAGATTGGACCCATATGTGTAGTCACACTCCATGAAGAACAACATTTGGCCTTTGCGAACATAAATGACGTACGTGTTTATTTGCATGTCGAGCGGGAAAGTGAGATCTGATCACGAGTGGTCCTGAGACACATTCTAATGCCAGGAGTGAACTGACAGACTTTGAGCTTTCCACTGGTGATCGGATCAACCGAGACTGATGATCATACCAGGTCTGAACAGGGCCTCGGAGGTGTCCTTTCCCACGTCAATGCACAGCCCCTCTCTCCTTCTTGTCCATCTCTCACCACTTCCTCCTCCTCTTCCTCCTTGTTTCATCTTTCCAGTGCACCTGCTCCTCTCCCTGACTGCTTTCAGAGCTTCCTCAGGGAGGAGGCGCTGGACTTTTTCTGTAGCCAGTGTCACAAACAAATAAGTCGTCTCGAAGACCTCTCCACTCGCCTCAATTTCCTAGAGATGACTAGGTAACACGTCATTCACAACCCGCTTCGAGTTCTGAGCTGTGTGAATGTGTTTGCAGTGCTCAATAGACATGTTCTCATAGTGTGTGCATGCTGTGTTGCACTGGCAACAACATGGTGTGTGTTTTGTTATGGACTGTCCATGCGCACAGACTCATTGTGGTGAATTTTGTGGGTTGTTTTAGGCTCTTCATACCTCACACTGCTCCAAGTCTTTTTTTTTCATCGGCACCCTGTTTTTGTGTGTGAGTTGCAGTGTTAGCATTTAGCATTTACAGATGGAAGAATGCACTTGAGGAATTTCAGTGGCTATGTTGCACCTTTTACATGCTGGTGGCCAGTTCCTTCCCATTGTTACCATCTGTAGAAATATACATAATAATCTCATCTGAAACTAGGATTAATAGATTTGTTGTACCCGTTTAGTCAGTTTGAAAGGGGTTGTTAAAAAATGTAAAAAACAAACAACCACAGGTGAGTGACATCTATTTCAGTTTGTTTTTCTTCATTTCATTACCTTCACGCTTCCTTGAGTTGTGGCAAAAAGCCAACTATTAATGGAGTAAAGCTTTCCAAAGAAACTGCTTGAATCAAACAAACGCTCTGATCTAGGATTACTGACCAGTAGCTGTATTACAGAAACTTAGTAACTCTGAAATCCTACTTCAGCCATTACCACCTCTTGTAAATCTGAAATAGGGCATGGCTATAAGATAACCAGCTTAAAAAGAATTTAGAAATCTATAAAACTCCAAATTGAGATATAGTTTAGTGAGTTTCTATAATGCAATATGTTACAGGTCTATTTAGCAAAAATAATCCTGGATCAGACTTTGTGTAGCTTCATATACGCTGCTGTGTTTGTGTTAGATTGCTGTGATGTGTATTTTCTAGCCTAGGTTTTGTCAAAAGGTGCTTTTGTCGAGGTGCTGTGGTTGGATAAGAGGGGCGTCAGGAGATGCTGTTTCTTTCCTCCATCCTTTTTCTCTTCCTGACCATCTTTCCTGTTGTTCTGTCCCCCATCCAGTGCTGGTAAGAGGCTGTCGAGCAAGAAAGTAGCAAGGTAAAATAAATAGGTTCTCTGATTACAATGGTACTCTTATTTCTAGTAGGAATGTAAAAGTTGTGTTTGCAATGAAAAAAATCACAGCTCCTGGGAGAAAAAGTAAAATTATAGTTTTTTCCCCCCCCTCTTACAAATACAGACATCTGCTGCAGAACAGCTCAATGACTCTGGACACCATGAGCGACTTAACGCGGGACATCCTAGAGCTCGCTGACAACGACATCACAGACAAGGTGAGATAGTTCTCACCTGACAAAGGAAGGAGGGACATTTCATATTGGCTGTTAGAATGATGCATCTATTCTGATACCCATCATAGTCTAGTACACTTTAATTTCTGTTTCGCTAACCGTGGCCCGTCTCCCTTGCCCAGGTGCTCCTCCTTGAGCGACGCGTGGCAGAGCTGGAGAAGGAGTCGGAGGCGTCGGGGGAGCAGCATGCGCGGCTGCGCCAGGAGAACCTTCAGCTGGTGCACCGGGCCAACGCTCTGGAGGAGCAGCTGAAGGAGCAGGAGGTCCACGCGGATGAGCAACTACAGCAAGAGACCCGCCGCCACAAGGAGGCCCTGTGTAAGGTGGAGAGGGAGACGGGGCTGGAGCTAGAAAACCTGCAGGCCAGGTGAGCACATGAGGGAAGGCCTGACTGTTTTTATGATATCTTTAGTGGGGAGAAAAATGTTGAATCCTGCCACCCGGTTTGTTAAATACAATTCTATCCCTTTGTATTTTACTTATGCATTAAAATGTCTCAAAAAATAATCAAATAGTTATCAGCCATTTAGATGTTTTTCATACTTTGTAATTTTAAAATGTACTTTTTCATTTTAATAACAATACCAGTCAATGTGTGATTCCCTAATAATTTTCCGGGTGTGTTTTATGTAATGGTTCATTTAAAAACACATTTGTTTGTTGTGATGCCAGTGGTTGACATGCTGTTTGTTAGAGGAAAAGTGCCTCCTTACTGCCACCCTCTGGCATTTATCTGCCACTGATCAGAAGCTGTTTTTATATGGTACAACATTGTCAACCTTTAACAAGCAGTTGTTTTTTTGTAGTTGAGCTGTAGCTTTTTGTGCATGTCTAAAAGATATGTGTTTGTGTCTCAGGCTGCAGCTGCTGGATGAGGAGAACAGTGAGCTACGGTCCTGTGTTCCTTGTCTACGAGCAAACATCGAGAGACTAGAGGAGGTGAGACCAATAATATCTCATCTCCTGGTCTGTCTTTCCCTTGGGCTCATTGCAATCGATCTCACAGGTTACATTTCTCACATGTCCCACGTGGTTCCTCCTCAACCTCACCGTCTTTCTTTTTTTGTTGTTTTTTTGTTTTCATTTCCAGGAGAAGAGGAAGCTGCAAGATGAGACAGAAGCCACGTCTGACCGACTGCAAGAAGAGACGGAGTCCCGCAGGAAGATGGGTGACAAGCTGAGCCACGAGCGCCACCAGAGCCACAAGGAGAAGGAGTGCACGCAGGAGGTACAAAATAAACAATACGCTGTACAAAATATGCAGATGCAGTGTCAAGTTACAAAGTACAACTGTCCTTTGTCAAAGGTTCCTGTCTAAAACATGCCATCACTTTAAAGAAGTGTTTTTGCCCTGATTCCTAATGACTTGATGTATATTGATTTTTTTTCTCACACAGCTAATTGAGGATCTACGTAAACAGCTCGAGCACCTACAGCTGTACAAGTTGGAGGCCGAAGCAAAGAGAGGGCGCTCACCTGCCGCAGGGCTGCAGGAGTATCAGACCCGCACCCGCGAAGCTGAACTGGAGCAAGAGATCAAACGACTCAAACAGGTAACATTCTGAATTCTCCCTCTTTTCTCTGCCACTTCACATGAGGCAGCATCTTGCCTGCAATGCTTTGCGACGCGTGACATTTTGCTTCGACCTCTCCAGGACAACCGCAGTCTGAAGGAGCAGAACGACGAGTTAAACGGGCAGATTATCAACCTGAGCATCCAGGGAGCCAAGAACCTGATGTCGGCCTCTTTCTCCGACTCCCTGGCAGCTGAGATCAACTCTGTATCTCGTTCCGAGGTAGGTTTAGAAAAACAGGAAAGACTATGAACATATGCAGGACCAGGTCACCTTTTTTTAAAATTCCAGTGGGTAGTTTTTATCTCCACTGACTTCTGTTTCCCTGTTTGCAGCTGATGGAGGCTATCCACAAACAGGAGGAGATCAACTACAGACTCCAGGACTACATCGACAAAATCATTGTGGCCATCATGGAGTCCAACCCCTGCATCCTCGAGGTCAAATAGACACCTTGCAGCCAGAAGGCCTCTTTGAGTGATTAAATTACTGGAGACTTTGTCAAAAGAAGACTACCCAGAAATATTCTGAAAAAAAACAACACCGCGCTCAACTCATCCAGCGCCCCCCACTAAAAAAAAATACAGAAATTAATGATTTTGAAGTCCATGGCTGCCGGTGGAAATACTAAGCTATTTTTCAGTTACATGTCCCTTAAGTTGTACTTCTTTGCGAGTGTATGTGTTTGCCCTACTGAAAACACTTGGGTTCTGGTGACTTCCATGTATTTGGCCAGAGGGACCCGAGTCCCCCCCGTCGTGTTAATGAGTGTGTGCAAAAAGATCTGTATCATTCGGAGTAGCAATCTACCCCATCCCTCCCCCAAAACAAAGTGTCAATGTTTGATTGAGCTAGAAAGAAAAAAAGAAAAAAACCGATTAGACGATTATACCTAAAGGCCTTAAATGAAAGGTGATCAAAGGAAACATGAATTCTAGATACCAAACATGCCTCAGTTCAGTCAGTGGGCTGAGATCTCCTGATCCAGGCTGAGTCTTGTTTCAATCACGAGAGAGAAGCCGTATGACGCCCTGGTCAGGAGACGAGTAGGTTCTGTCTTCAGTCAGTTAAAAGCTTGCTGTGCTGCCTACCAGTCCTCAGAACACTGTTCTGTCCTTTAGAGTTCAACTGTCTTTCCAGTGAACCCAAGTGAGGGACATTTCCAAGGGTTGAGGAAGAGAAATGCCCGGAGGGTACTGTGTGTGTGTGTGTGTGTATGTGTGCGCGTGTGTGTTTGTGTGTTTATGTGAGGGGTTTGAAATTTCCGTTTTAGTTTTTTTGCTCTGTGTTATTACGGTTTTGAAAAAGCTCGGTGACACCCGGAGTAAAAAAAGAATGACCCTGTCGTTCTTGAAAGTGTCAGTCTCCCAAATGAAGGATCCGGGCGTTTTTGTGATGTGCTTCATCGTCTCGTTTATTTTTTTTTACAATGAAACAGGGTCCCGAGGCTCAGGTGGGCTGGAGAATTCAAGTAGGAGAATGATTATGTTTCCCATCACTCAAACTGACTGGCTGTAACTGACAAAATCTAACCACCTCATCGCTTTTTAAACTCACCGAACACTTGAAATGAGCATTAAGGGAAATTGAAGCATGATTCTGGGAATTGTAATGTAGATTTTTCTCCAAGTTTAGCCCACCTGATCCCAGTGTTCTCTTGCTGAGTGAAAGTGACGGAGAGCAAACTGATTCAGGTTACCAACTTTTGTTTTTCTGTTTTTCTTTGCTGCACAAATGACCTATTGGGAGGAAAAATGTAATTGTGACTGAAAAATGCTGACGTCCTGGAGGTCACGTGAAGAATCAAATGGTCGCATTAAGTTTTGTTATGATTTCTTTATTGTTGTTGATAAAACTGTTTATTACGAAGGAAGCAAATGTACAATTGAATATATTTTGAAGTCTTGTGAAGATGATAGTATGTTGGATTTGTGGCTACAGACGCACCTGGAAAAAAAAGTTGGGGTGTGTGCACATGCTGAAGGAGAAAAAAAACAACACAACACACTATTCATAACGCCATATTGGATTGGAAATATTCAAGGATACTACAAAATTGTCAAGAGCTTTTCTTTCAAATCCTGTATTTTTTTCAGTCGTCAGGACTTGGTGTGAGCATTTTGCTCTGACTACTGGCCAGACAGATCTACATAACGCAGAAGGGACAGGTGGACTCTGGTAGCAATAATCCTTGGCAAAAAGTGGACATTGGTGGACAGCAGATAAAACAAACCTGCTCTCGATTTCCTCTGCTCAACAGATGCATTTTCGAAGACCGATTTATGGACTGACGCCGCGCTCATCGGTTATGCGCGGCCGCCGTACTTTTGAACATTTCTTTGTGACTCTGAAACTGGACACGCGTGTTGGATTTTCCTGCCGACATCTTGACGGATTTAAAGTTGAAGCCGAGGTGGGGGGTTTTTGTCCATACAGAATGGCATTCTGCACCGGTGTGCTCAAAGGAATTCCTATTTTTCCACCCTGTTCACCTCTAAATCGTATCTCACTTCTCTTCTTCACCTGCCACTCCACGGAAAAATGGCCTTGGATGTAAATGACTTGTACATGTAAAGTTTTTTCTACACTCATTCTAGATTCTAGGTATTTTTATAGCCAGGAGAGAGAAGAGCATTTCTTTTTCTTGTCTTATGCTGAGAGACAGCTGCCTGTATTCTCCTCTAGCATGTAGCGTGTACAGTATCTTGTTTTTTGTTTTTTTTCTTTCTCTCGTTTTAAATCACATGCAGATATTTATTCATCATTCAAACACAAACAAGTCACGCTCTGTGATCTGGTCCGCAGAAAAAATATATTTGTACATTTTTGAATTTCACAAGGGGAGATCACTAATTCACAGTGGATGATTCTGTGGGAGAATTTATTGAATTAAGAGACGCGTTTAATGCAAAGCTATATTGTGAGTCTGCATCGAATGAACAAGCTTGAGCGTTCGTTGAGGTTGTCGCACTCTTCCATTATGCTGATGCGGCATCGAACCTCTTCAGGGTTGGGATTTTTAGATGTGTGGCCGAGTCTGCAGTTTCTACTGTTGTCTTCCCAGATGGAGTCAGGTGGTGCATGGAAACAGATTTTTATTGTACTTCTCTGATTCAGTTGTTTGACCTATGTTTTGACTGACTAACCATATGCTATAATATCCGCCAGTGGAATCGTAGACACAGAAAACCTCATATCCAGACTCGCCGAGTTCAGCGCCCTGCGTTTTTTTTTATTGTAACTGGAGATTTACCCCCTCAACAGATTGAATTATGAATTCTGAATCATTTATGCTTTACAAAGAGGAAACAGGATGACACCTGAACACGGCAGACGGCAGACGCAGTTAATTCTCTCCCTGCTCTATATTTTTTCTCGTCAGATTTTGACAGATAGTTTGAGGACTAAAACAACTGGCATCAGATTAACTTGACGACAGGTGAGACCACAGAGCTGATCGAACATTCCCTTTGAGCCGAGCTGAAGGTGACCGCACTTTAACCAGATCCAATTTCTCCCTTTTTATCTCCTGCTCTCAAAAATGACCAAAGACGAGACATTCAAACTTAAACCGATCGTTTTATCTATCAGGGTCCGTGATCACACTTGGTAACACTTTCCTGTTCTAATCAATCATAAATTGACTCTCAGCCTGCCCTAAAAGAAAAAAAATAAGAATCTTGCCTGCTAGTCCAAACACTGTGCCTCTGTGTCTCAAACTTTGCCTCTAAACTAACCTGATGATGAGCCCTGGGAAACGCACTGACCACATGACTGTCAGTTTGTTAAATTATAAGAATGAAAACTAAACTGTAAATATAAATTGTCATTTTTGTGAACTTTCTCTCTCTCTCTCTCATGGTCCCTTCCAGTGTCCAAAGAAAGTTTGCTCAAGGCACAAACGCCACTACTTGAGTAGTGCATGGCTTTGCCATTATGTGACATGGGAAGATAAGAGAATATTGTAGACGAGAAATTATAAAAGTTAAATTTATTCCTATTTTCAAAAATAAATGTATAAATTATAACTGTATTGGTTACAGCTGTATATTATTTTTTGAAGATCCCCAACGATCTATTCCTAATTGTTACTGGGGAAATAGAATTTCAGTCATTGTAAAAAGAGAAAATTTAAAGGTAAACAGTGAAAGTAAGAGTAGAAAATAAATGGAATAAAAGGAGCCTGTGTTGGTTGTCTTCTTACATTTTAGTGTGCGTTTGCATATTGTTTATTCCCTCACTTTGACAGGAAAGATCTCACATGATAAGTCATTTCAAGTAAGCTAGTTACTTTTTCTCATCAATAGGTAAACTGACCACCGTTCTGTTAATAAGAGGGACTGACAGGCGTTCTGGTTCCCTCATTTGTTTTGTGAACACCTTCTCCATCACTAGTCCTCAACCAGTCCATCACTTTGTGTCTGTTACACTTAACAACATACAACCGCCGGACCTGAAATGAAGCGGTGTAGCCCATTTCACTTGTAATCTTGTGCGTACAGGTAAGTGTGCAACAATGAAGATCCATATGCGTTTGTTCAGTGGAAAGTAAATGAGCAAAATACATGCAATAATAATAAATACAATAATAATAGAAGAAAAAATCTATTGAAAACAAATTATATACTGATAAAATAACGTATTGATCACTATAGATTCATTGGCGTTGAATAAAGTTTTATTAATAGCATTTATGTTTATTTAAAAAAAGACCAGAAAAGTAAATTGATATTTGTTTTATTTACCTTTTATATTTTGTATTTTCTACATTGGTCCAAGAGATGGCAGTCGTTTTGCTCATATTGGAGCCTTGATGCCAAATGCTGTAATCAACTGTTCGATAAGAGGTAAAAGTAGTTCAAAAATTGTATTATCATGTTTCACTATCAGTTGGTTCTGTTATTATTCTTGAACAATTACGACTACAATAATATGAGCCGGTGATTATAGGTTTCCTAATTGATAATTCGCGGATTAGTTTATTTGTTGATGGATGTATAAAGTTAACTGATGGTAACAACATCACGAGCACCCGGAAATGTTACAAAACACGTTTGCTTCCTTGAATGCCACACTGTCCCCGGAACCTTAGCGTGTCCTCGTGCGTGTGCGCAACACGAACATATTTTGACAGAGCACAAGCCCAACCAAAGCGACACGGCGGAACAGACTCGTCATAAAGACGTGAACTGACAGTAGGAACTGTAAACTTCACCTCGAAAAGAGATGTTTTAACGTCACAGTGTCTGTAAACAATGTAAACTTCTGTTGTTTAGTACAAATGCTCGGCGCGTATCAGTTTTTTTACGGCCTAACCGTTTAAGCTAATTCCGCCGTGAACGTGTGTCGCCTCTGTATTTGTAAACGTCACTTTGGTGAAGATGAACCTCAACATGCAACAGGATTAAAGGGAGAGTTCACCCAAAACTCAGTGAACTTAAATCTTCTAAACACCAGTGAAGGTCCGAAAGGTAACGGTTGCCATTAGGTGATATCACTTGTAGCCTCATACCATCACAAACATTTTCTAAATACACCAATGGCTTTTCATTATATCCCATACATTTGCTTTCTCCTGTGTGTTTTTTTCTTTTTCAAGATGGACTCACTCAACCCAAACACTGAGGTCCGTCTGAAGGTGGCCCAGTGTTTGCGGACACTCACCGCGTGCACCCATGACGAGGACATTGCTGCTGCTCTTCACACACTCCACTCTTACGTGGACGAGGGACCAGAGAGTTTTACCACCTCAGTGCAGCGGGCCGAGTTCAGGAGAGCTCACTACACCCGCGCCCTTCAGTGTCTCGTCAGCAACGTCCAGGCGGACTGGCTGCGCCGCCTCGCAGCGGCCCAGCGCATAGAGTTATGGGACGGCCTGTTTCTCCACGGCCCTCCGGAGCAGGCTCTGCTGGTGCTGATGGAGGGAATAGGATCGCTGAGGTGGGCGCAGCTGGAGGAGGGATGAGAGCCATTTTGATAATTTTGTCTGTTTGTTAATTACTATGTCATATCGTCTGACTTCTGCAGACCCAGCACGAATCTGGACCACCTGGTCAGCATCACCGAGAGGTTCCTCCAGAGCGGTCGCCTTGCCGATCTGCTGTGGTCCTACTGTCTCGAGACGGCTCCCTCGGATTCCCCCCAGCTCCGGGAGACTCTGCTGGGGCGTATAGTGGCACTGCCGGACCTCACCGCCAACAGGTTGCATCCCCACAACAAGCCCCTCTTTCTTCCTCGGCAGTACTACCCGCTACTTGCCTCAGAGATGCTCACTGCCCTGGAGCGAACCTGCCAGGCCCTCAAAGGTGAGGGTAAAAATCTGATGAGCATTCAACTATAATAAGAGATTGCATAATTTTTTTTTAAATGTGTCAGGATAAACTGTGTACTTCTTAATTTGTTTGTTTGTGTGTGACAGATGGCTCAGACTGCTCCTTGACGTTTGTGGCTCAGACACTAGGAAAAGTGTGTATCCAGGGGCATAGTGGTGAGTGTTCTTTTTACTGTGTAAAAAATATAAGTTGAACAGAAATTCTCCATCTACATAGTCTCCTTCCACAGTTTTCCCACATTCACACTGCAAGCCTCTTGGTTTATGGGCTGCTCTATCTGGGCTAACTGTGGAAATAACTTTTGCTAATAATAATATGTACCAAGAAAAAAAAGGGTTAGGGGTGCTCTGGAAAACTGTGATGTTAATTTTTGACTATTTTCTGACGATTTATAGACCTGACAATGAAATGGTTGATGGGACAATTTTCTTTTTTGAAAATAACGAGTTAAATTAGTTGAAGCCAATATTGCTTTGAGAGAGGCTTTGAAGAGTTGTAGACAATATTGATGATTAAGTTTGATTGGCAAAACTATCATCCAGGAAATTAATTTCAGTAGTAGGAAAAGAAGGAAAAGTTTGGTGATACCAAACATTTATTATCTTATGTTATGCTTATTATCAATCACACATGAAAGATGATTTCTTGGGTTATTTATTGCAGCGTCCATTTTGATTTTCTTGTTTTTTCCTCCTTACAGATGTGGTCCTGGCAGTCCTGGCTCCTCGGCTGTCTGCCTGCACACACTCAGACATGGTGTGGCGGAGGGTTTGCTGGAAGCTGCTGGAGAACGTTCCACAGCGTTGGATAGAGAGCGTGCTCAATGGACTGGTGCAGGCCGTCAGTGGGTAAAGTGGAAATACAATTTCAACCAATTAAAGAGCCAGGAGTTTATCTGGCCTCTCTCTGTCAGTTTTTCTGTCTGCCCATAACGATCCAAGTCTCTTTTGTCCAGGCCTGATGCCTTCGGGCGGATTATTGGGAATCTTGTGTTAACGAATAAAAAGGCCCAGTTCGTCATCACTCATAAACTGCTGTTACTACACTATAAATATAAGGTAAGAAGATAACTTGGGATGTGACAGGAAAACATACGTGTATTTTAAAAATACAGTACCATATAAAGCATTTGTGGGGTTTTTTTTCCCTCCAGACTCAAGTCTTGAGAATTGTTCTGGGTTACCTTGCAGCAGACAGAGAGCGAAGGCCACTTCTCATACAGGTGAGTGTGTGGTTTGTTCAGCAGCCTAATAATGTGCATGTAATTGAAGATTTTACACGTACATGTGTGTGTTTGCAGGTGTTACGGTCTGTGTCCCAGGCCTGGGCTAACCCCAGTGCAGTGAAACACACACCGCTTGAGCAGCAGTTGTACGTTACCAAGGCCTTACTGCTGAGTGTGAATCTGCTGACAGACTCTGAGCTACAGGAGCTACGCTCAGGTACACTATCATTCATCCCCAAACATGAGTGGGAAGGTTTTACACTTTGTAGCAGCACTGCAATCATATAAACCAACGGAGATTGTTGCTTCACTGAGTTCTCCTCTCGTTTGCGTGTGCCTCTTTTCTCAGAGCTGCTGCAGTGTTTGCTGGGTGGCATGCAGAGCCACCTCGACAGCAATGTGGTGCAAATCAGGCGTGTGGGCATGGTGGTGGGAGAGTGCCTGAGCACTCGCATGGATATCAGTGGAACCAAGCTCAAATTTGAGGTGCAGTTGGTTTAGCACAGAACAATCATGTAGCTTATGACAGGTGCCTAACCAGTCCAGTTGTTTTCAAAACATTTGATTAATGACTTGTTCATGTACATGTAGTATGAACAGGACGAGGACACTCGGGAGCTGCTTTCTCTTATGACTCCGGCCGTCACCAGTGATGAACCTGTAAACGGGTAGGTGTTCAACATCACTGGAACTGTTCCGTCACGATTTGGTCCATTGATCAATTTGATTCTTAAGTGATGCGGACATATCTGTAGGCATTGATTTTATTTAACGGAATCTGACGTTTGCAGAGATGATTCTCTTCAAGAGACGAGAGAAGTGACTCCTACTCCTCAGAAGGCATCATCTGAAAATAAAACAGGACCTCGGTCATCAAAAACTGATCCAGACTCTGACCTGGATAGGTGAGTATTAATGCGGTTATATTGTTGAAAGTATTGGTCTTTTGTTGTATGTAATGAAGGGGATATAATGTTAGCGTATTTCTGACCTTGAGTATGTAATGATTCCAGTGATGATGAGCTGACTCCGTACGATATGTCTGGAGATCAGGAGATCAGTCAAGCATCGCCGCCTCGCTACCTACGAGACTGTCTGGAAAGTACGGCTTCACAGATCTAACCCCTTCCACTTATTTGATAATCTAATGCGGTTTATTTTGGGAAGCATTGTCTGACTCGATTCAACTCCAAAAATGTCCTCATCTCTCAATACATCTAGCTTTGATATCGTCCGAGGACCCGGCGCGTGTGGAGCTCAGTTTGAGAGTTGCCGAGAGCCTGGTGAGGAAGAACGCCTTTGCAACCAGAGAGGTAAAACGGCAACGGCAAAACAAACACAATGCTACAATGCGATCCTCTTGCATGTTCTTATATTTTTCTCAAAGTCAATATTTGAAATAATGGTCCATATTTTTCTTATGCCTTTTTCAGATCAGTGTCCAGCTGACCAAAGTGCTTCTTCACATGGAGGATAAATACAGCATAAATGGCTTCCTGAGCCTCAGACAGGCAACTATGGTGGCTCTCGCTGCCACGGACTGTATCCCTGTATGACTTTCCATTTCCATTTGAGCAGTGTCTACCTTTTTTTCTTATCAAAATCACCCCAAAGCTTCATTTCCATATTTTAATATCCATTCCATATGTGTCTTTATGCTCTTTGATAGGTGACTCAGTATTTGACCACAGAGTTTTATTCCTTGAACTACAGTCTTCGCCAGCGACTGGATATCTTGGAGGTGAGGACAACGACATCTCCACCTTTGTTAATGGCTGCGTACCTTCACCAGATGAACATATATTGATTTTTCTTTGATCTCTTTTGTTCACCGCTACAAGTGGTTCTTGCTCAGTGGTTCTTGTTTTGGTTTATTAGGTTCTTGCTCTGGCTGCTCAGGAGCTCTCCAAGCCAATCACTGAGAAGAGAGATCCCTCAGTAGGCACCGCTGCGAACACTGATTTGACTCTGTACCCTGGTGACAACCCTGTGCACTGGCGACAAGTAGTAGAGAAGCGGATTCAAAGCAACACCAAGCGCCTCCGTAGGGTACTTACAGTGTTTTAATCTGCCCTTTCAGTAGCCGAGTGAAGTTTTACAGTACTGCAGAGCTTTTCATTGATATCATCTCATATTGCGACAGGGTGCCACACAACCTCTCGCTAAGGCCACACCCAACCGTTATGCACCCGTAGCTGGACACTTCTTTTTTCCACTGCTCAGGAATTATGACAGGTGAGTTTGTTCTTTTTTTGTGTGTGCAAATTTAAGAGTTCAACGTTTATAGTCTTGTATTTACATCTCATGCTTTAGTGTATATATTTTATAAATATGAAATGAAATTATTTTCTGCTAGGCCTCAACTGACCTTTGACCTGTTGGGCGGTGACCACCTGGTATTGGGAAGATTGATCCACACCTTGGGCCTCTTCATGCATCTGGCAGTCAATGCACCGGTAGTCTGATCTAACTGTCCTCCTATGATGACCTCACTGAAGAGCTTGATATAATTCGATGTGTCTGATAGTTAACGTTGTGACTTATCTCTGTACTGTATATCTTGATATATTTGATTATCATAACATTACAACGATCTAACCGCGTATGCTTTTTTTGTTTTTTTTAAATACAGATAGCTGCACAGATGGGTCGTGCTTTGCTCGACTTTGTTTGGGCAGTGCGTTACCATGCTGACCAGTAAGTTTAGTGCATATTTGTGTTTTTCCCAGTGTAAGTTAGTGAAGTGACTGAAATTGAAGAAGACAGTGGAATATTAGCAACACCATAGTGTTGTGTTCCTATTGCTAATTGTGCTTTCAATTTATTTCCTGTTCTTAAAAATTAAGCTAAAACTTTGATCGTGTGTTGTAATCTTGACCTTATAGAGATTTGGAATAAAAAAATCAACGCAGGTCCTCACCTACCCCCAGACAATTTGCCAAACGGATTAAAATGGCGTTTTTACTGTGACAGACAGAGACAGACATCATAGATGACATTACACCCACTAGCCTAACATGGGTGTAACCAGGCTTTTTACTTTAACAATGAACTAGGTAACTGTGTGTTTATGGTTTAATAAATGCTCTAGAATTACCATAGTCAGACAAAGTATATCAGTAGAGTTGAACTGACTATAAGGTGTGGGCGTGATGTTTTATTATCTTATTTCAGTCTCAGCTGTAACCTGAAATATGTCTGTGTTAAAGGATGGTGAGACGAGGCGTCCTCTTCGCTGTCTGCTCCGTGTTTCTTAGCATGCCCAGTCAAAACCTGCTGCTGGACTTCAGTGATCAGCTGTTTGAGACCAGAACATGGCTGGCAGGTAAAATAACAAAAAAAAACTTCTCTTGACAAATGTGAAATGAGAATTCTGTCTTTTTCTTCATGTACCCTGGACAAACGAAAAAAGCATTTCATTAGTTAGCTCATTTATTACAGGATGACAATTATTATTATGACATTATTGTTAATTCAGAGTTCATAGATGAATATAGCAATACATAAATATTCATATATTACTAATAATAGATTAAACTTAAAACACACAATTCTTATAAATGGACTTGCACCTGCATAATGTAATTCTGTCAGGATGTCCCCTGAGTTACTCATATCCAGGGGCACATACAACACACACACACACACACACACACACACACACACACACACACACACACACACACACACACACACACACACACACACACACACACAGCTGGACGGAACATTTCTGGGAAGAAGATGAGGAACCAGGATGTCCTGTACCTACACAGACTGCCTGTGACGTGATTGGCTCATCATCAGCTGCACTTAAAATCCTCTGAGAATAAAAGTAGCTTCACAATTGCAGTAATTGTTAATTGTGCCAAGAAAATGACAGGATTATACAGTTTCAGTTCTTGAGATTTAGACAGTTTTTTTGACCACTTCTGAAACTGCCACTAATCCTTTTTTGTGTGTTGTTTGTAATCACAGATGTGGCTGAAGGAGACCCTGATGCAGATTGCCGCAGTCTGGCTATACAGAGTCTGGTGCTGCTGGATAAGAGCCTGAAGAAACAGCTACAAGATCCACAAGCACTAAGTCCGGAATCATGATCACACCATCAAGAAAGTACTGTATGGACAGTATTTGTGTTGTGGGTGGGCTTCACTCTTCCTCCACCTCAGCACCAGTGCTCACAGAGCCTGGAAGATAGCGTATGGAGGTTGATGGAAAGGACGTTCCAGATATTCGCTGGCAGAGTAATGGCACTGATTGATGTCCTCAAAGCTGAAGAGCTGCTTGTTGCAGGTGCTGTAGAACGATTTGCACATCCTGTAACACACGGTCGACCAGAGGAAAGGAAGGGCACGTGTTTGTATACACACACATTTCAGTGTTCTTTTTTTTAAATGAACATTTTGTGTTTAATTTATGAACCACATGAAATATTGATTGAATGGAGAATAGGATGCAATTTTTGTCCACCAATAAAATGCTCGCTGTGAGGATATCCTTTCTTTTCAGCCTCTTTCCTGTACAGGCACATCTCTTCGTATTATTTCACCATACTGTGGTTGTTTGCAGAGGACATCCTGTGAATATTCACGTGCATTACACACATCCACAAGTAATTGACATACTACAACTACTTCCTCTCTTGACATAGATGAAATGTGTTTTCATCTGTATGTGACCAAACAATGACACATTTTGAAAAGGTTATTTCTGGGTATTTCACAGTCTCCTTGTGTTGTTCCCAGCTGCAGTGATAGAATAACAAAGTAAAAACACTTCAGAGATCAAATCAAATAATCATTATTGAATTCAGATGAAGCTCTGATAATAATAATTTTTTTATTTACTCTAACCTGCTCCGGAGCAGGTTAGCCATTCAGCATCAGTTACCATGGTGATTTACACCGGTAAGAAGAGAACCAGCTTCGTCAGACATCATTTATTTGACATCACTACTAAGATGTCCTTTTACTTTGGAGGCGCCGAGCAGCTCTCGACGCCAACACAACCTTCGATAGGCACTCGGGATATATTCGTTGTTTTCCGTAGCTCCTCCTCCTGACCAGCCTGGGAGGTTGTCAGGGGCAACTGGGAGAGACGCTTCAGAGTAGGCTTCACAGCACAACACTGGAAGTTACGGTCGGTGTTTGAAGCTGTTTTGACTTTAATAGACCGAGTCGAAATTAAATTAAAGCAAAACGACGGCGAGGTGAGTCGTCAGACGATATCACAGAGTGGTTCACTCCATTCTACGCTTGAGGGGACCAGTAATGGATGCTAACTTTGGCTAGCTTCTCTAGCTTAGCTAACGGTAGCGGCTAAAGCTAACCACTCGTCTGTTAATGACGAAACACATTCTTCATGTTAGCTGTGAGTGCTCGCTACTATGGTGAATTCATATCGTCCTCACAGTCTGTATTGTTTAGCTGTACCCTTAAAGTAACGTAACGTCAGCCAAGTCAACTGGCGTTACTTATAGTGGAATTATAGATTATGGATCACTGAGTGTACGATCTAGAGTCAACCAATAGCTCATTACCTAGCTCTTAGACAGCCACGGTACATAGCTGCGAGAGAGACGTGAAGCTGCCCAATAAATAGAGAAGCGTGAAATCAAACACTGTCAACAATCAATAACCACGTGTTATATTGGAACTCCCATGTAGCTGTTATCTCTTTATGCCTCTTTCTTATTCAGAGAGGAGCTCTGGGGACATGGCGGTGTACTTCGACCACCGTATTGAGGCCCCTGAGAGCAGTGTTGTACCCTCTCATTTGACCTGGCACTCGGCTCTTCCTGTGCTTGCTGTGGGCTCGAGAAGCCCCACCGCTGAAGGCAACGTAGACCTCTACCTGCAGCAGGTAAACACTGGGCTTTGAAGATTGCACTTTGACAGAGAAGGAGAGGACACATTGAAAAAAATCTTGCCAATTGCAGTGTAGTGTAAAGGGGGGATGTATACTTGAAATCACCCCTTTTTTCATATGCAGGGAGAGCATGTAGAGAGCTGCCACGTACAACGTCCGCACCGGTGGACAGTGTTGCGCTGGCATCCCACAAAGCCAGTGTTGGCGCTGGGCTGGGAGAATGGAGAGGTCACGCTGCTGACACACCCCTCTGGAGATCAGACGGTCCTTCCCGGCACACATGTGGCCTGCATCACACTGCTGGAGTGGAGCAGCTCTGGCAGCCGCTTGGTAACCGGGGATCAGGTGAGTGTGTTGCAATGACTGTACACATACAGTACATATGTCATATCTTAACACTGATGCATTCATAACTCACGGAAATGGTGGTTGACCACCAAACGTGATAAAAATGCATTTTCTGAAAATCATCGTGGCAGGGTAATCTAGGTTTGAATCTAATAAGTTGAGTATTGGCTTTGAAAAGTGTCTGCATAAATATGGTGTAATTATTTATTGGCAGACTGGAGCGTTGGCCGTATGGAAGGTCGATGCCAGAGGAAGACTTCAAGGAAACCATCTAGTGAAGCACGAGTACAACAAACCTTTAACTTGCTGCATCTTTAGACCTGCCTCACCTGGAGAGTACGTAATTAGTTAGCTCATGTTGAAAACATCAAGATAAAACTCAAGTTCTTTTGCTCTGAATGCTGTGTTGCTCAGAGTACGACCTAACTGTTGTTACAGTGATGTGGCAATGCTGGCACGGGCATCAGTGAGTGGAGATGAGAGTGCTCTGGACATGTTCAGCTGGAAGGGAGCACCTCTCAAGATGGGTCCACAGGAGGGACTTGCGTTCTACGTCAGCACTGCAGATGGTAAGTGTTTGTCTACTTTGTTTTGGGTTCTGTATTTTAAACAAAATCTTGGATTTTAATTGATTGCCACCATGTCTTCTTAAAGGCGAATTGTGTAGCTCCTTAGTCAAACAATTGCTATGCGAGACCAACCAGTTTTTCAGTTCAACTGAATAGATTTTCATTTGTTAAATTGTTTTGTTTTTTAATAGAAGAAATAATCAGACAAATGTTCACAAAAACATGTCACAGTAAGCCTGTTAGAATATCTCAAAAAATTAAGCCATTCATTTTTGGAAGGCTAACCACTACTATTGATCGAAAACCCTGTCAATTTTTTGGAAAATATCATAATTTTGTGCTGTGATGCAACAGATATATTATTATTTTTTACTTTAACCCTCTTTCCCTTGTTCATAGGTAAAGTCCACAGTGTGGATGAGCACTGTAAGACGAGCACACTTCTCAGTGTGGAGGGTGCAATCAAGAAACTGTTCTACCTTGATAAGAGAGAGGTCCTTGCTGTGATCACAGATACCCTGACACTGTCACAATACACTCTTGGACCAGGGGGAGGAGCCCAGGAATTGACAAAGGTATACTAAGACCATTGAAGATGTTATTTTTTTTGAATTCTGTTGAAAACTATGACATTTTATATTATTTTTTAAAGGGGTTATGTTTGTACATGTAGAATATTATGTAGGACTAGTGAGTGGGATTTTGTAATTTTTTTATTTTATCACTGTTGATTATACAGAAATTCATGAAAATGTTTCTTTAATTCATACAATGAATGTTGTATGTTCCCATACAACTTTCTTTTAAATTTTATTTTCATGATAGGTGAAGTTGAGCAACAAGACTGGACAGAATGTAGACATTGTCTGGGCAGACAATAGCCTCCTCATCACAGTGACAGGGGAGCAGGTCATCAGGTCAGTGTACACATTGTGTTTGCACACACACACACACACACACACCCATTCAAAACCCTTTATCATTTTCTGCCACTGTGTTTTCGTAGGCTGTGGGATCTGGAGCGAGACGACAACTACGTTTTGTCCCTGGACGAAACTCTGGGGTTTGAGAGAGGAGAGATGATCAACTGTGTTTCATACTGTGCAGGAAAAGGTAAGTGCCAAATAAGTGTAAATTGTACAGTACAAAGTTCTGTTTATTTTTCACATAACCAGTGATCTGCTAATTTCCAGTTTCACATTATGGCATTCTCAAACCTTAGGTAGACCGATTACAGACACCGCAATGTTTCTTGTGTGTCTGGCGAACTTGTTTCAACCTTCAAAAAGCATCATTGCTTGTGTCTGACATTGCTGCGTCTGCAGAAATCTTGGCAGCTGGCACCAGCCATGGGCGCATAGCAATGTGGAGGATGGTGGCACAGCCACGCGGCAGCAAAGGTGACAGCAATGCCCTGTGGAAGCTACAGACTCCCACTGAAATACAGGGAAACATCACTCAGATACAGGTACCATCTGGACCAGCACTTATGCATCACCGGTCAACTAATTTATAAATAAATATCAGATTCATATGCCATTAATGGAATAGTGATTTTCATAAGAGGCATATGCATAGGGTTCTGCTGGGAGTGTTCAATCAGGCCTTTTAATTTCAGTGGGGCTCCAGCCTGAATCTGCTGGCTGCCAACAACTCCAACACAGTGCTCATCCTGTGCGAGCATGTGATGTCTGCCCACTTCAGCCAGCAGGTGGCAGCAGTGCAACTTACCCCAACCCAGCTCAGCATCACTCAGTACGCCACAGGACTGCACCTTGCTCTGCAGTCTGACACGCACATCCAAGGAGTGTGTGTGACTAAGGTAATCGCAGATTTTAATTGATCTGTAGAAAATCTAAAAATAATTTATTGTTAACTGCATGTGTGTTATACCAACAGAACTCTGTGACAGTGTGGAGTGGAAAGCAGGTCACTGTGTATGAGCTCTCAGGGACAGTTCTACGCAATACAGGTACAAACAATGACCAAAGACAAGTATAACACTTTTTACATTATCCCTCATTTTCACCCTCTTTGTTATTTCATTCTTTTTCTCTCCCTTTCTCATCTTTCTCTACTTGCTTTTCCAGGATCGTTTCCTTGTGACTCCCATGTAGTAGCTGTACATGACGAGAACCTCTACACTGTGGAACCTAGCAGGGTACAGATCCGCACTCCGCAGGTTTGTTTGCCCAACTTTAAATATGCCAGCCAGTATTCATATTAACACAGAGTTTTGACAAATGTTTTGAGTGTGCACGTTGAAAAGAAACTTCCCAAATAATTATTTTAGAATTGATTTAAAAGAGTAAAAACGTGAATGGTAAGTTGTCAACATGAATATGGTTCATTTTTAAATGTCCTATTTTCTTCAGGGCACTGTGAAGCAACTGCTGACTTTCTCCAAGGCAGAGGGAAACCCTGTGCTACTCAGCGTGTGCCAGTCTTACCTGGTTGTTGGCACTGACACGGCACACATCCGAGTCTTTGACCTCTCCCGAAGGTATGACGTCGATGTGGATGTTGGTATCACAAAAGCCAATGTCTTTTCATCAACGATTCATCAAATCCAAGTACTTTCTTTTCCAACAATGCCAGTGTCACTGTGCGTTTTTATAGAGATGCCAAAGCTCACTGCAGTGCCAAGAACCTGGTAGACCAGATTGCCGGTTTAGGAGCCCTGAAGTCAGCAAAGTGTAACGCCAGTGGCAGCCAAGTCAGTATCCTAATCTCTCAGGTGAGACAGGCACTCTCTCAATCTCCAAATATGGATTTTTTAAAGCTGACAGTAAAATTTGCTAGTTTTATGCTTATTTTCAGAATCTTAAAAACTTTCCTTTCAGGTTAATGGGCGCCCTGATCACAAAGTGTACTTTTATGACGTTGAAATGGACACCGTGACACACTTTGACTTCTTTGTCGGCAGACCGTCCAGCGGCATCTCGCATCCTGAGGAGAGTGAAAGGTAGCTGAAGTTTGTTTTGTCTGTGTTTGTGTTCTCGCTCGTGTTCGTATTCTTCCCATGTAGGAGTTGTCTATCCTCTGTGTTTTCAGGCAGCGGTTTCAGGGGACAGAGGTCAGCGGTCGGTGTCCCGTATCTCACTTCTGGGACGAGAGTGAACCCCGTCTTTTTGTTTGTGAGACGGTGTCGGTCGGTTCTGAGTCATCATCAACTAGTTCTATTGACATGGTAAAGACTTCTCTTTCACATTGAAATAGTGCTGTTCTGCTCTGTGAACAAGGCATGGTGCTAAAATTCCTTGTAGCTTCCTCGGACCCACTCATTCTACCATGCAACTCTTTTGAGGATGAGTGAGAAAGAGGAGGAATATATATATATATATATATATATATATATTCTTTTTTTTTTTTGCTTCTTCTTTATGATTTCAATAAACTTATAGTTAATGTATAGGAGTTTTACAGTGCGTTGTCATCCTTCCATTCAGGTTGACGTGTCAGTGGTGACACTCTTCTGTACGCAGGAGCATGGACTGCTCCTCCAGGACTGCTACCCCAAACCTGCAGGCCTGCAGGCCCTTCTCGCTCTGGATGTGCCATACTATTATTTCAGCTGCAAGGTGAGCATGTAGAAAACTCATAGCAGGCGGTGGTGTTCCTCTCTGGAAAGCTTTTTTAGATCTTGACTTTTCTCAAACAATCCTTGTGCTTGCCATCGTAACTGTTCTCATGTGAAACTCTGTGTGTTTGGTCTAACACACCCCAGCTATTATTTTGGAGGGCTGGTGTCTTTCTGCCAGAAGTAAGTATCTGTGCCCTACAGTCTGTTCAAGAAACGTCAGTGTTCTTGACTCCCAACCTACAACAACTGTGATCTTGAATGCCTTGCTCTGCACTGAAGCAGCACAAGAGCATCCCTGAAATATCTATAGCTCACTAATCTGTGTCCAGTTCCTAAAGCTTGTCTTGGTGAATAGATTTGTGTGTGCGATGTTTTGTTGGCATTTGTTTTGGTCTGTGTCCCACCTGTCCCCTAGTGCCCATGTTTTTGCTCTGGATTTTGCATTTATTTTATTGTTATTACTGGCTCTGAATCACATGATTTCCAATTTTGACATCGCAATACTCTTATCCTCTTCAGCCTGGTGAGAAGGATCCAGGGCTAACAACGGCTTCAGCCACAACATCAACACCTCCACATCAGCCCCAGCCATCACGGGTGCCTGCCCAGTTCCCCCATATGGTATCCAGGCGAACTCTCAGGGAATTTGTGGGCCTGGAGACCTGCGAGAAGGCCACCCGCGACGCCATGCTCAACTTCAGCTTCTACCTGACCATCGGTGATATGGATGAAGCCTTCAAGTCTATCAAGCTCATCAAGAGGTAGGGCACAGAGAGAGATAGGCTAATCCCCCCCGTTTGATCCATGTCATCACATTCTTCAACAGCCCTTTCCACAGGGGTGAGGCTTAGTTCAGTGGCCACAGGGAAAAAGAATTGGTACAACAACCTTGAAACTTGCTTTTGTCTTCCTTTGAGAATGGGGCATTGTTGCCACTTTCTTTGTTCATCCAGCATTTCACTCAGCACCTTTGATTGCTGAGTTCAAACTACCACATTAGTTCTGCAACCTTACCTTCTATATGTTTTCTTGAAGTCTGGTAGGTGATCACAGGACTCACTCAACATTGCCTATTTTGTAATTTTCTCTAAAGTTATGTCTTATCTCTCAACAATGAGGCATTTTAAAACCGGTCACTTGACGGGTCAGTGGATTAGGTACCACACCAATATATCCGTCTTTGGAAAGGTTAATACATTTCACTTAATGACCATTATTTAATAATATTTAGGTCTAAACTCAGCAGTGGTTTATACCATGATACTTTGATATATTAAGATCCACCTGAGTCAAAACTTTATTTATTTATGTAGGTACATGAAATTGATTTTTAAACACAGGACATGATTAAGGATTTTTTCTGTGTCTGTGCTGAGGGAAGGAACTCTTCATTGTGTATATATGTGACTGTTGCTGTTAGTGTGCGGGTGTGTGCTGAGGGGATGTACTTTTCTAAACACACTGACACGCACGCACACACACACACACACACACACACACAGGGGGTACCACTGCCACTTTGGTCCAAAAGGAGAGCCCTTTCCATTCTTGCAAACATTGAATCAGGTCACTAAAAGGATGTGCTTGTCTGTTCGTGTGTGTGCGTGCTTGTGTGCGCATGTGTCATAGAGATTTATTCAATGATGTGATATTATCTTTTGCAAAATACGTGATTCAGGGCACACAGTCTGATTCAGCTGCAGTGTTGCTTTTTGCGCGTACAAACATTACGCATACAGGAAAATAGCATATCCCCCTGGCCGGATATTTCAAAGAGTTTAATAGGCCTGATGACAGCTTTACCAAGTTCCTCATTGATGGTTATTTTTACTGCTGCTAGAGTAAAGATCAGTATTGTGTTTGATTCTCGCATATCTCCATCCACAGGAATATGCGTTTCCTGCAGCAGTAACCTGTAGCTCCTGGGAATTGTCTCTATGGTGCAGATATTTGAATCGACTAGGTTCTCATACTTAAGTCAGAGACTGGCAGACCATCCAGGAGTCAAGTGTGTCTGATGTAGTGCTCAAGGTCATTTTAAGAGACAATACACCCCATTTCACGCATGCGAAGTGTCAGTTCCCCCGAATCGCAGAGGTGTTGGTGAACTATTTGAAAGAAAACCTGAGAGTGTTGGGGAGGCTATAACAGACAAGGCTTTAATACCCAATTTCTGTACATCAGTGCTGCTTTAATCAGCTTCCTTTCTGGATGTTCAGAATAAAGAACATCTTGAAGGTTTTACTTCACTTTGTCCAAACCAGACATTCTCTTTGCGAAAGTGCCTCTGCCTCCCAAACCAGCGTTTCAGATACAGGTTGGAATGTCTTTATTAAGTCCAGGCTGTGCTGCTTCCTCTCATTCATGTTGTCCTTGACTTAAGGTGACATGCTGCGTGGTTATCAGCCCATATGAATGTGAGCCTTCTCTAACTGTCTTTTTGCCTTTTGCATTTGGTAGTTAAAAGCAAAACTCCCCCCCCCTTCTCATCAGGAACAAAAACACCCGAGGAAGTGTTCAGGGTGAAGCAGAGATTGATGTATGATGTTGTAGTCATCATATTTGGCCGTGGTTCAAATAACCTGTGTGCTCTCTGTTTAAGCCATTTGTCATTTGGAAAGTATGTTAATTACTGCATGGAACCATTACAGTTCTTTTCAGTTGTTAGTCTGTCATTCTACAAAGAAATGAGTACCATCATTTATCTTATGTATCCTCACAGCGGACAGTGGTAGTATTAGTCTTTTGTTTCTATGGGTTCGATCACTGTAGGCCTACACAGGTGTTGTGTGTTATAGTTTCTTTATACTGTATGTTGTAACTAAACAAATAACTAATATTTTCAAAAACTCAGTAAAGTGTCTACAAATCTTGAAGGTTTGAGCATGGAGGTTCACATATGTGATAAAATATTTTAAAAATGAGTTTAATTAAGTTCTGTCTTGTTCATTTTTGTGGTGTTGGGCTGGACACCAAAACAGTAACAGCAACAACCATCGTGTTTGGATATTTACCAATAGATTTATTGAATTTATATGATATATTATTACTTTAATGTGCCCCTATGTTTGGCAATGTGGAAGACCCACAGATAGCCTGGAGTTCTTTGCAGAAGTATGATATGGTCACAATACTACTACTACTAAAGATAGTACTATTCTTTACACAACTATATTATATTATTTTACGTATACAGTATGTACCACAAGCGAGCAGTTTCATGTAAAGCATCATGAAAAATGAACATGAGTAGTGTGTGTCATATCAAAATGCAGTACATCACCAGAACATTTGTTGCCTTCAGTTTAACAAATCCTGCTTAAAAACTTTAAATCAAGTCACATACGTTAAGTAGCAATTCATTTTTTATTTTCTCTTTTTGAAGAGGAAAAATATGTGTCTGTCTCAGAGTGAGAGTATTCCCTGAATTCTTCGAGTTTGTTTGATCAAAATATGACCTCCCAGTAACTTTTAAAAATAAATATTGCCACTGATTTGGATAAGACCAATGAAAAGTTTAGCTTTGGTTCACTCACTCTTCTGCTTTTACCTTGTTAGTTTACCTACTTACTTGCAACATATATCATTGAAATCAATATGTATTTGAATCGTTATAAGCTTTAAAAGGACAAAAACAAATATGAGGTATTCTGGTATTTTCAACATATTTCATAATTTTCCAATTAATAATTATACAGGAGGCCATTTAATAAGTGCACATATAACAAAATAGGTCAAGTTCCAGCTTGATCTTTTCACAAGAAGGATGCTTCATGAGACAGTCCCAGTCCAAATTCTAGGTTTAGCTTCCATGTAGCTCAGCCAAGCATGAATAAATGAAACATCATACACAATTGGAATATGTTAGGAATGTTAGTCCTGCTTTATACTTTAAATCTTAAATCTGAGACTTTTGTGCAGCAAAATAATTCTCATATATATCTTTTTTCTTTTATGGTGGGAATACTTGTGAACTGTGGAGTTTTCCAATTCTAGGCACATGTTAGTCCAGCCACTGTAGAGACACAGGGATGCCATCTTCTCTTGAGTCACAAGTTGAAGTAATAGTCTTGTTAGTGCAGTCTGTTACTCCTTATTTACTTGGCGTTGTGAGGTCACGTGGGTCAACAAGGCGACTCCACGTAGTCATTGTCTAGACGCGGATGGAAAGGTGACGCCAAGGAGCGACTGATGATTATAACTCGAGGCGCGAGGCAGTCATCACGGCGGTGTAAAATGTTCCAGATAAGCATGGCCGCAGCCAACGTGGCCAGCAGGCAGGCGGCTATGTCCAGGTAGCAGGAGTAGGACAGGTGTGTATAGGGTCCGATCCTGTAGAAGGTCACAAGTCCGATCACAAGCACAAAACCTGCAGGGGCACAAAGAGACAAGACCTAGATCAGTAAAAATTTACTGTCATTCTAATCGAGCAACCCACTGTAAAGCGAGGGTTCAGTTGAATATTTAACATTTAGCTTTTTCAGGCTTCTCTGATTTCTCTGCTGTATCACGGTTCACTATTTGGCAGCTAACGAACTAATTTTCTAGGCAAAATGTTTAACTTGTTCACCGTCTTAGATTAGCAGGACAGCAAGCGAGCATTTGTTGATGAGCTATAACACTAGGACAGTGTCATTAGTTTTACCAATATTTGGTTATAAACTGACGTAATGGACAAATAACACTTGACTTGATGGTACTACTTGACAGAAAGATAAGGGATCGGCATCATACATGTATTACAATTCTTGGATCCATATTAAGTTTGAATATACAGTAATCCAAGCTCTTTTAAACCACACAAGTTTCAGTTTTAAAACGGCGTTTTAAAACAAAATCATTGTTGTATGGATGTATGCTTAGACATCCACCTCTGTGTCCTTGTATTTCACAGTTAAGCAGGAGCTCTGTGTGGTGCCTTTGAATTTGAAAATCTGTTTCCTTTTCGGAAGAACTTCTAAGATCTCAAGATCAAAGTTCTTAATAGTGTAAAAATATCAGCACATGAATATATTCTTGGAAAAGCCTTTGAAAACGTTTATGTCCTGATGTCTTTGAGTCACAGTAGTTAAACTCAAACGATGAGGAACTCTTGCCTGCATGCAAAGTCGAAAAGCCATAGCCTTCAATTCCTTGCCGTTTCTTTGATCCATACTTAGTTTTATCAAAGTTATTAGTGTCTACATAGCCCACACCTTTCCTTTATTAGATTATTAGAGGTGTGGATGAAAGTCCACAAAGATCAATGCCATTCAAGTAACCCTCAGTCAGTTTCTCATTTACCACATTCAAGTTTAGTCTGGTGCCATTCAATACTGTAAATATAATACATGTCTGAAATCTTGCCTCATCCAGAGTGGTATAAATAAGCGACCAAAAATAATCACTGGAAATAGGGATGTTGGTGTTTTAGGATATGAATCAGTCTGTTTCCTGAGGCAGTCAGTGGCACCGGGGGATGGGGTTTCTGTCTACCTCTACACTAAGATGGCTGTCATTGTTTAAAATGAGGATGTGAACAATTGTATCTGTGTATCATAGCGTTTCTACCACCATGTGTATGCACAGGAATGCAACAGTTTGCTCGCTCTGTTTGTGTTTAACCTGTCTGACTCAAGAAAATGAATAATCTCCTGTTCAGGTTCCAATCAGGGTGGGCTGTGTGAACCTCTTTTCTGGCTCAGACTTATCTCTCTCAAACTTCCTTCCCCCTCTTCCTCTTTCCATCCTTCCTTCCTTCCCTTCCTTTCCACACCCTAACCTTCGAGGTTAATATATTTGTTGGACATTTGACATGATCTGTCACGGAGAAATCTAAGCAAGTCTTATCTATAGGCCAGGTCTTGGAAACTAATTTAGCTGGTTTGTTTCCTTGTAAGTTACTCATGTCCTGGTTTATTCTTAGAGGGCACACAACTGATTAGAATGAATAGCCTGTCTCAATGCCTTTCTCAAATCTGTATCACTCCCTTATTACAGGAATATATTGAGCCACAGACCTAAGGGGACAGTCTGTGCCAGATTTAATAGATCAGAATTCAGTCCTACATTTGCAATTCCTCACAATAAAAAAGAAACTGATAGAAGAAACGGTGTCAGAGCCATGTGACCTGCAATTGTGACTTTTTGACATATTAGAGCTGTGTCCATTCAGAAAACACATTCTGGAGTTGTCTCCAAGGGTGGAATGGATAATATTTTGATTTCAGTTTTGACCTGCCAACACCGCTGTATATTACTGAATGGAATTGAGCATTGTTATTCCACTCTCTACTTGCAATAGCTGAACAATTTGGCATGTCTGAAAATGAAAACATGCCCGACAAAGAGGATAATGGGTAAAAATATCCCGTTCATCCAGAGATGAAGCTTATTCACTGACTCAGCGGAGGAGGTCTACAGCAGGAATGGGGAATGTATTTCTGAATAGTAGAGGCCAATACAACTAGGGTTAGGGTTACCCTAATTAAACATTTTAAACATATAGAGAAACCAATTCATAGAGACTTATTTTCCCCTATTTAGAGCCCAATGTAAATCTTCTCTGTTTTAGTGTTAATTAATGTTATTTTCAGTATCCCATCCAGGATACTGAACATCCCATCTGCCAAGATACGAGGGATTTTGTTACCCGGCAGCTTTGTTTGTTGTGTTGTCTAATATTGGAAAACACAGTAACGTTGGGTGGGTCTCAATTCTCTTACTAAGATCTTTAGATAAAACTCTCCATCCATGCTGCAAAGATGCCAGTGCGAAGATGCCAGTGATAAAGAGGAGATTCTTTATTTGTCACTGCTCTTGGACATTATGTAAACACAGACATAAAAGCTAAGCCAGTTATCTAGACAGAGGCTATTCCCACCCTGCCGTCATGTGTGCCACAGGACGTTTCTCTACCAAAACAAACTATAAACACACAATCACAACACACTCACAAACTGACATACACAAAAATGCATGTGCATAATCCCTCCTGCCAGCGCAGACACAAACACACAGTCCCTGTCGAAACTGTCTTTCCCGTTTACCCCCCTCCCTTCTTTTTCCTTCTTCAGCTTGGGGGTTTGCATAACAGGTAGTCACAGACATTTCCTCGTCCTGAGCAGGGATATCCTGGCGCCTGACAGTCGCTCCCTGGCTCGCTGCAGCTCTGGCCCGTGGATGCTGGACTGGGACTAAATTTAGACCCAGAAAAGATCCCCTGCATTCTGCTCTGCCACAATGATACCAAGTGGCCGAGCGACCACTGCACACAGCGCAACACACTTCCTCAGCAGGGGCGCTGGGACAGGCCATGCAAGCCAACTCTTTAAAGTGGCACAGTGGGATGGATGGATGTGTGTTTGTGTGCGCTTGTGTGCTCATGCGTGCGTGTGTGCCTGGTGTGGAGGAGAGGTTTTGTTACCATGACTGGTAACTCATGTCGTACAAGGATAACACTCTTTCAGTTTTCTGGATTCCTACTTTTCCCCCTTTCCATCCCTCTCAGTTAAGCTTCTCTATAAATTAATTCTTATGTCTTTCTATGCCCAAAATCAAACAAAAAATACAAAATACAGTGATTCTAGCAACAGTTTAAAATGGGAAAAAAGAAGGAAAGTTATGAGGCATAGTAATAACAACATTAATTTATGTATTTGTACAGATAGTGGATTTTATTTTGCTTTCTCGAAGTTTTCACCTTTTCTTCTTGTAATATTTGCACTTTGCCCTGTGACACACTGATCGTCATTATTTGAGAGTCAGCTAGTCTAGGAGATCCCTCTATGATTTTATCCCCCTCTCGTTGACATTCCACCAGAGTGCATGTGAGCTTTGCGCCGCAACATCTGCAGTTTAAACAAACAAGCTGAAGGAACACTGGTACTCACTGGCTAACTGGAAGAGTGCAGCGATGGCTTCCTCCCACCACTGTGATTCCTGCGTGATGAAAGGCAACTCCATCAGGCCTAGGAGGAAGATCAGCTGACCGGCTGTCAGGGCCACCGTCGCCATCAGGTTACACGCTCGCATCATGTCAAACTGCACTTGAGGGACCAGAAAAAAGAGTTTTGAATGAGTGTCACATTTCCTGCTATGTATTGATTCATGACAAGCTGAATTAAGGCTAAATCAGAAGTCTTGATCTTAAAAAAATATATGTGACTGTTCAGTGACAACTTTTTCATCATGAATGTGTGAGGCATGTCTGACAATGTCAGGCAGTGCTGCCCATTGTGCGGAGAAATGTTGGTGAATGGAAGTTCAGCATTTTCCATATTTGTTCTTGAATGGACATTTATCAATGGAGTTGAATTAAAAACAGACTCTGCCTTAAAGTTTTTCGAGGCTAAGTTTATACTCAAACCCTGCTGGCAAAGATTAATTTGACTTGTCAATTTTTGGCACTTGCTTTTTTTTAAGGAGGTACCTATCAGTTCACTGGTTTTGGTTTTGACAGATACTTTATCATCTCTGACCCCAAATCGGAGTTCTCTGAATATAGGATTTATTTCCTTACTGACTCACATTGATATTCATCTGCAGTGCGTTTCATATTTGTTTCATAACACAGAAATACCCCTTGTACTGCGCTTGTGTCTGTTGAGAATTGCTACATCTCAAACATGCCAATCAATTAGTCGACCAGTCTGATGAGAAAACGACACTTTGAAGTTTGCTAATATTTTTTTTTAAAGCAAACTTAAAACAGAAATAAAACATTGTTATTGTTAAACTTTAAATCCAAATTAAATTAGTAACTTACATTTGACAGTGCTGCGGGACTCTTGATAGCCTGCATACTCAGAGCCCCATCCAAGGCCCTCACACTGCCTCTGAGTCCCCTGCCCCCTTCTCCCGGCCTGCATGTCATCACGGCCCCTTTCCCCACCAGTGGGGCACATTCTCCACAGTCCTACACTCCGCTTGCGTCCATCCTCCAGGGCTTGCAGGACCCAGCTGGGGGTGAAGGCAGCAACATTATTTAGGACCAGGGACAGCAGGGCTACTGCCACTGCCGCCACCACCAGCCTCTGCACGGCCATGCGACGCCGAACACCCGCCACCTCGCCCCCTCCCTCGTGTCCCTCCTCCGGACCCTGTTCCTCCTCAGTGTCCTGCCCGCTCCCGTCCCTCTCCTCTGGGGCTGTAGCACCAGCAGTGCTCTGGGCCCCCTGGCTCCTCTCCTCCGCCACCACCACCTCCACCTCCAGCTGTTCGCTTGTGTTGTCGCAGCTCAGAGGTGATTTTGGCCAGAGTTTTTCTTGAGATTTAGCTAAAGAACATCTCCATTCATCCTCATTCAGGAGTTTCAGCCCTCCTCCTCAGACAGCACTGCGGATACGCTGGGATTAATCCAACTGGCACCTTGGTCCATTCCACTGGCTCCGGCAGGCTGCAGCTTGACTCTGGCATCTCCGTTTTTCCCTTTGTACTTTATCTTCCCCTTTCCTTTTCTTCAGTGCTTTGCTTAATGCAATGGTCTGACTTCTGCATGTGCATCTGGCTTCTCTGTTTAGGCACTATATTTTTTTCCCCCCCTTTCTTTTCTCTTCAGTCACTTCACATTGCCTTCAGAAGAGTTTTGACGGCAAGAATGCATTTGTTCTCCACACAGCGTTGCTAGGGAGTGACTCGTTAGTGGCTTTGTTTAAGCTTACCAAGACTGTCTCTCAACCAGAAGAGCCCCCGCTGCCTGGCTCGAACAAGAAGTCCAGTTGCCCACCTCCCTCTGCTTCGTTCTGTAGTCCCCCCTGTCTCTCTCACGCACTGTTACACTGAAAATCCTTGAGGTCAGAGTTAAAATGTGGGGGAGTTGCTGTTCGTCATAGTCCGAGACATCAGTTTGCACATGTTGCGAGCTTCAAACAGACAGCCCCCTCCTTCAGGATCACTTTAAATATGTGTGTGTGTGTGTCAGTGTGTTTGTGTGAGAGAATGTACAAAAGACTCCTGTTAGACGTCACTGTTGTGTATTCTTTTGTCTGGAGCCCAGGGGGCGTTCGCTAAAGTTCTCTCTCTCGTGTGCAACAAACATATTGGCCACCGCAGTCGGCCAGCAACAGGATGTGTTTCCTGATAGGAAAAGAGGATGGGAAGAGGGGCCAAATGTGGACCTGGTCCTTCTCTTGTCTTTCCTTTTCTGGCTCTCTAGATCTTGCCGCTCTGTGTGCAGCGGGCTTAATTTTTTCTCAGATTAAAAAAAAAAATCTCTCTTTCAGGGCTTTTTGTGACCATATACAGCAGTATTTTGGCTTACATTTACTACTCATGCTTTCTTTTTCTTCCCTTGGTCTCCATTGCCCCTCTTAAAGCAGGGCCCCTAAAGATTTGGGGTATTTCCTGTTGCCTAACTTTAATAAACAGCCCACATCTGTATCAGCCTAAGAAAGGAGGAGGGAGGGGCGGCAAATAGAGACCAGATGGCTGTGGAATCTTAAATTTGGAAATGAAGCGAAAGAAAAGGGGAGTAGAGGGGTTGATTTACGTCAGCAAGACAAAAGAAAAAAAGGAAAGAGCACGGCTCTTGTTTTGAGTTAAACTCCTGCACATATTCCTGCACCCTTATGCTTGTATCAGTGTTTGAGTTTGTGGTAAATCTTTGTTCTAATCATGATTAATGATAGAATAATACTACAGTACTAGAGGTCTAGCCAGTTAGACATAGAAGTATTTACATATTTTTACAGGCACACTTAAGACTTTGGGTCTAAGATATAAACTTAAACTCAACTATTAATATGAGGAAAATTATTTTAACATACACCAACATTGTATTTCCTTTCAAATAAGAAACTTCCAGAGATGTACTATACACAGCACACCGAACTTGCAAACAAGACATTTCTCTTTTCTCTGTAGTAAAGCGGTCTGGGAAAACATGGCCCGGATGTGTGTGAAAACCTGCCGGCTGGACGTGGCACGCGTGTGTCTTGGGAATATGGGAAATGCCAAGGCAGCAAAAGCACTGAAGGAGGCGACGGCCGAGCCTGAACCAGAGGCCCAAGTGGCAATGTTGGCCATTCAGCTCGGCATGCTGGTAAGATTTGCAAGTGTTACAGTGTAAATCACTTAATTCCTGTCTCACAGATTAAATACGGCACAATTTTCTTTTCTGTTGTGCATAAATAACACTAGTCCAACATAAAACCTTAATATATTTTGGCTACAAATAGCAAGTCTTCTTTTTAGGTCTATGAATTTCACCACGCACCACGCTTTCCGAAACAACAGCATTCATCTGTCCATCATCTTTTCCTGTCTTCCAATAGGAAGATGCAGAAAAGTTGTACAAGTGCTGTCAACGCTACGACCTTCTGAACAATTTCTACCAGGCCTCTGGCCAATGGCAGCAAGCTTTGGAGACGGCTGAAATCCACGATCGCATCCGTCTGCGCACGACTTACTACAGTTACGCCAAATACCTGGAGTCCATGGGCAACAAGACCCTGGCCCTTGCATAGTAAGAAACAAACAATTGTGGTTTTATATATTTAAAGATACAGTAGTTTGGAATTTTAGTTTTATATCTGTGGCAAATTTACACTGGAAACTAAGTTTGATCATGAGTATTTTTCTTGCAGTTATGAGAATTCAGACACACACAGGGCTGAAGTGCCCAGAATGCTCCAGGACGACACATCATCTCTTGAGATTTACGTTAACAAAATGAAAGACAAGTAAGTCCAGACTTTCCCTTGATGCTAAAAAAACCCTTGTCATTTGAACATTATGTCTCATACTTCTGTATATGCTCAACAATCCAGGAACATCTACAAGTGGTGGGCCCAGTACCTGGAGAGCCAGTCGGACATGGATTCAGCGCTACACTTTTATGAATGTGCTCAGGATTACCTCTCCCTGGTTCGAGTCCACTGCTACATGGGGAACATCCAGAAGGTGACTTAATTTCTATTTGTGGTCATTTAGCCACTTTATTTTACTTTCATTTTTTGGACACAATTTTAAATCAGTCACATATAGGGGACTGCGCATGAGAATTGGAGAATAGTTCTTTAAAATGACATCCATTGAGTCTCTTTTTGTCTTGAGTTTATTAGAGGTTTAACTAAAAGGTCATAGACGTAATCATCCTCAAATAAAGTATAGAAATGTGATCTCTCTTTCCCAGGCATCTGAGATTGCCAATGACACAGGTGACAGAGCGGCGTCGTACCACCTGGCCAGACACTACGAGGGTCATGATGATATCAAACAGGCTGTCCACTTCTACACACGAGCCCAGGCCTACAACAATGCCATACGACTCTGTAAGGTAAAGTATTCTGCTGCATGCTGTGTACTACATATATGTATTTTCAAATCAAAACTATTTCATATTGGTTACGATATTAATGCCCAGAGATATGATGTGCTATACTCCGATTCGCTCATTTAAACATGTCCTCTCATCAGTGCATTGTTGACTTTTATTGTGTATGAACAGGAGAACGGTCTGGACGACCAGCTGATGAACCTGGCTCTGCTCAGCAACCCAGAGGACATGATGGAGGCTGCCTGTTACTACGAGGAGAAAGGCTCCCATATGGACCGAGCTGTCGCGCTCTACCACAAGGTCCATCACGACTGAGTGTTTTTTCAGAATGACTGAGATTATGCTTGGATTGATGCATGCTAAATTGTTCCACAAGGGGGCAATATTGCACCATTTATTTAAACTGATCAATGTTGATGAGTTTTTAAAAAAAAGTTAGGGGTTTTATTCTTTTTTCTCAATTTCTCCCATTGTAGGCTGGTTATGTCTCCAAAGCTCTGGAGTTGGCCTTTGCCACCCAACAGTTCTCTGCGCTTCAGCTGATCGCTGAGGATCTGAATGAGAACTCTGACCCGGTCCTGCTGGCTCGCTGCTCTGACTTTTTCATCACACATTCTCAGTATGAGAAAGCTGTGGACTTGCTGGTAGCAGCCAAGAAGGTACCTGTTTGTGTCACATGCATTATTACCTATTCGTGGAAGTATCAGGTCACGTGTGTACTCATGTGTGTGTGTATGCACATGTATCCAGTACCATCAAGCCCTGGAGCTGTGTGTGAACCAGAACTTGACCATCACGGAGCAGCTGGCCGAGAGAATGACTGTAACTGATTCAAAAGATTTCTCTGAAGAGGCCCGCAAGGATGTGCTGGAGAGGATTGCTGACTGCTGCATGCGTCAGGGCAACTACCATCTGGCTACCAAGAAATACACACAAGCAGGCAACAAGCTCAAGGTAATACTGTGTGTCGTAAACACTGTACTGAGACGTATTCTCGGCAAGTTCAGAACCACGCAGAGGTACCAGGTGAGAGTACAAGGGTTAACTCCACCTGGTCTGTCAGTCTAATGTGGCGTAAGCAAAATATACAATACATAAACACACGCATGCAAGTTGAAATATGACAGTGTTAAACTGTGGAAATATTTTTTTGTATCTTTTTTGAAACAGGCTATGAGGGCACTCCTAAAGTCCGGCGACACAGAGAAAATAGTATTCTTTGCCAACGTTTGTCGTCAGAAGGAGCTTTTCATCATGGCTGCCAACTACCTCCAGTCTCTGGACTGGCGGAAAAATCCAGAGATCTTGAAGACAATCATCGGTTTCTACACTAAAGGCAGGGCACCGGACCTGCTTGCTGGCTTCTATGAAGCCTGTGCTCAGGTACGGCAAACTACACCAAGAATAAAATAATTTGTTCATTTAAAGTACAGTAATATTGTGGGATAGGGCTGTTGATTTTTTGGCAGTCGTCTTAAATTTGAGAAATGGAGAAAACTGGTAGATCTTGGTATACAAATTTTGAATTTAGTGATATATGATTTCTAAATAGTGGAGAATAAAGCATTCAAAATATGTTTTATAAATAAAAACCTAAGTTTGTTGGTCTTCTATATTATTTTGATCTTGGATTCAAGAGAATTTTTTTTGTTGTGGCTCATGCTGTCAGAACTGTTCAATTTAAAATTGTGATATATTTTACAACATCTATATGTTGTTGAAATACTGAATGAACTAATAAGGGAGTATTTTTTAATCTTGGTCAAGGTGGAGATTGATGAGTACCAAAACTATGAGAAAGCACTCGATGCTTTGACGGAGGCTGCCAAGTGTCTTTCAAAAGCAAAAGACTCTTCAGCTGGAGACCAGGAAGTAAGAGTAGGAGACCTGCACAATAAGATCTCCCTAATCAAGAAATTTGTCCATGCACGCAGGTAAGAACACTGCTCACACTTGTTATCTTCTTTATCTTGATAGGTTGCTGTCTTTTCCCTCTGATTGATGTTGTCTGGCTGTGAACTGAACTTCGATTTTGTCTGCAGTTTGTATGCAGAGAATGCTGCTGATGCAGTGCAGTTATGTGAAGCCCTGCTGGAGGAGCCAGAGTTGGACCCCGCTGTCAGGATTGGAGATGCGTTTGGTTTCCTGGTGGAACACCACTGTCAGCAAGGCAACTTCCAAGTGGTAACTGTCCTTTTTTTGGTTAAAAAAAGAAAGAAACAAAGCATCTGCATTCAGTCACAGAAAGTGTTAAAGTGAATTATGCCTAAAAACTCATCTCTGTCTTGAATCTTTCCTATCCAGGCCTACCGTAAGCTGGAGGAGCTCCAGAAGCTGTTGCCATCCCAGAACGTTAGGTATTACATTAGCCAGTCCAGTCTGGAGGCCTTGCAGAAAGGGATGGGTGTTCCCTTAGATTGTGACCGCAGGCACAGTGTGAAGGAGGAGGATGAAGTAGAGGAGGACTTAGATGTGTCTTAGCCTTGTTAAAAAATAATTTATGTAACAAAATATATATTAAATATATTATAAATATAATAAGCCACGCTGGTAAAATGGGCACAGAAATTGGATGTATCATGGCTTTTAATTATAACACAGGGGAAACACTAATAAGAAATTGACCTGCAGAACATTCAAGTAAAAAAGTACATTACGGCTAAAAGGAACAAGGGAAGAAATGTACACCAGAGGTCTAATTATAGAGCTGCAACATATCAGTGGTCATTTAATATAGATTTAAACAAGAGATCATGGAGAGATTCCCCTACACAGAATGTTCAGTCAAATCCAAAGATTGGTACATTCGGATATAGACAAAATCTGAATTATATACAACTCTGAGACATTTTCAAAATGTTGGATATTAGTAACCCTATACGATCTGAAAAAGTGACGATTTTTATTGTGTAATTCAGCTCCTCTGTTCTACCTTAAACAAGGGGTTAGATATGTTTCGTGAAGACTGTTTAGATGAACACTATTGCCTTCTTCAAAATAAAATTAATGTTATGCTTGGTTTTGTTATATATTAATCCCCAGATCTGAGTATGTGGTTTACAGGTATTTGGCATGATTTATCTTTTTTTTATTATTCAACTGATGCATTATGATGTAAATATCCTCTCAATCTCAAGTCATTTCTCTGTAAAGTATTTTTCAGCTATTTTGATAACTTTTAATCCAATTTGTATCTTGCACATTATATTGTGAAATAATGTATTTTTTCATTACAATGCACTGTAAAGTTCCTACAATAAAACATTTTTCAAATTAAATTCCACTGTAAAACCTTAAAGATGGCTGCACGGTGGTGTAGTGGTTTGCACTTTCTCCTCACAGCAAGAAGGTCCTGGGTTCGAATCGGTTCAGACCAACCAGGGCCTTTCTGTGTGGAGTTTGCAAGTTCTCCCCTGTGGGTTCTCTCCGGGTTCTCCCGCTTCCTCCCACAGTCCTAAGACATGCAGAATAGGGTTAGGTTAATTGGAGACTCTAAATTGACCGTAGGTTTGTATGTGGTTGTTTGTCTCTGTATGTGGCCTTGCGACACCCTGGCGACCTGTCCAGGGTGTACCCTGCCTCTCGCCCAATGTTAGCTGGGATTGGCTCCATCCCCGTACAACCCAGTTAAAAGACCCCTGTCAGAGGATCTCCTGAGGGGGAGCTTTTGAGTCTGGATCACCCTGCTCCGGCGGGGAGAGTCAGTAGCTTCCTTTGTATCAAAGTGTGAAAGAGACTTTTTTATTGTAATGCATTTTTCAATTTTAACTAATTCTAGTTTTTATTATGTTTATGGTTGCTCATGCTTAAATTTCTGTGTAGTGTTTAGTATGAAGCACTTTTTAAATTTGTTTCGAGAAGTGCTATATGAATAAAGACATCACGATAGGTCAGGGACTGACAAGAGCCATAATACAATATACAATGTTGGCCTATCAATCCTAATTTTAATTTGCCCCTTTCCAAAAAGTCATCTGGAGAACATATATTCCCAGATTCAGCAGTTGCCCCAACTGTGGTCACAAGAGGGCGCCATAGACCTTTTTTTTTGTAAAAGCGGCCATTTTGACATGAATTACTAATCACATTGATTAACTCTCTGTACCTAAATAGAACAGAAGAATCGATAATGTCATTTAAGCACCCGTGTTGACCTTTTATTCCATGTATCTGTGAAAAAGGTCTAATTCACTGAGCGTCGGTCCTCTGAACAGCAGTAGCTCCAATTCATGTTACACAAGAGGGCTGAAGCTGGGCCTTGGTATTTATTTTCTATCAGGTTGAAATAGTACTCTGGAAAAATAACATGTATACGCTAACACAGCGGTTAAAGGTTCATACACAGACTACTGTGTCTGTGATACAGCGGTTAGGGAACAGTGTAAACTAACCTTGGACACTTTAATCGTCAACAGGATTTCGTTTGTGTAGTTGGCGGTGAAAGTAAGAGGTGGTTGTACTGAGCCTGAATGCTGTCTACGGTGTTATCTGTGGCGCTGTTGTTTGAATGAATAAACAGTAATTTTCGGTCGGACAGAAAGAAGGAAACCTCACCGGCTTTGTTTTGTGTTCTTTTTAAACCATGGCAACCTATTGTTGGTGGATACAGCGAGTGTCTCAGTTTGAGTAGCAGCCACTGAATGACGCGAATAGAGATGGACACTCTGGACCGCCTGACAACTTCGGACGAACTTCAGGAGCGACTACAAGCCCTGACAGGAGAAAATGTGAGCAGAACATATGGTTTTTCTTAATGTGCACTTTTCACTGGTGAAAATTAAAATGGGCTAAAGATCTAAACCAGATATTTGGTAAAGAAAATAATGCTAAAAGCTACCTCCTGTAGGCACCCAGACGAGGAGGCTGCTGTATAAACTGATAAGAATACGGATACAGATGAGGAGATCCCATTTTAAATATAATTATACTATCATAAAGTTTCTTCATATGGAATTTTTGTTGTTTGTTGTTTGTTGTACTCTACATTAATATACACTTAAAATGTCTTTGTATTTGTGTACAACTATGTGATAATGTGTTATAAGCCATTCATAAGCTATATACTGCTTCTAAATGCTTAATAAGGGGACTTGAAGTAAACTGTTACCAATATGGGAGATCATTTCAGTGTCACTTCACGTCCCTTCAGTTTCAGCTGCACAACAAAAATGAACGCCTCTTCGCAAAAGTGGGGTTCCTGGAGGGCAGATTGGGCCACCTGGCCAGCTCCAACACAGATCTGTCCTGGAGGCTGGTGCAGAGTGAAGAGGAAAAACTGAAGGTAGGGAACATTACACTGTGTTAAGCATTAACTAAAGCGTCAATGTTCAGCTTAGCTCCAGAGGTGGGTGTTTTCCAGCTGTGTCTTCTTTCAGATATCGAAGGAGCTTGTGGGGGAGAAGATTCAGACCAACAAGATGAGAGAGCACTTTGAGGAAGAGACGTTTGAGCTGAAAAACAAGGTGAAGGTGGTAAAAAGAAAGTGGGTAAACTTAAGAGTCTTATTTGATCAGTATGATAATAAGATGCACTCTCAGTATGGAGCACACAGTTAAGATTCTCTTGATAAGAGCAAATGTGTGAAAAAGCTGCTTAATTCATACAGTGTAATTTGCATTGACGAAGAAAAGTTTTTTTCACAAGCAAACTTTTTCCTCAAATTATATATTTGCCTAACTAACATACACGCTTGGATTTATCTTGCTGTATTACAATTTTTAGGACAAGAGGATTTCAAGGCAAGGAGATTTAATATGATTTTGAAAAAGTCAGGGGGATATGTTCTCTCGGGGTTAAATTTCATTTTTGCAGGGTTAAATCACTGAGGCTGTCTGTGCTTCACTTCCTTTGCCCTTTTTTCCCCCCAGATTTTGAACCGAGACAGCGTGATAACAGAGCTCGAGATGGAGCGAGACAAGCTGTCTCGGGAACTTCAGTCAGCCGAGGCTCGTCTGAAAGTGGGAGAGAAAAGCGGACAAGACCTGACAGAAGACCATGCCACTCTGAAGGAGAGCTTCCTGGCACTGGCCCAGGCCCACGATAAAGAGCTGGCCCAGGGTGAGGAGCTGAGTGCCGAGCTTCTGGCACTGGCCCAGGCCCAGGACGCCCTCCGCAGGCAGCTGGCGGAGCAGGAGCGGAGTGTCCAGACCACCGCCCAGGGCCTCCACGGAGAGCTGGCCAGAGTGCGGGCCTTGATCAGCAGCATGTCATGTAACAGAGTCCAGGTGAGACGGTGCACTGGTTGTAGTAATATTCTCCAGTCATTACTGATACGCCAATTGTATATCATTGTGTCAACAGCATGAGGATTTGGCAGCATTGGACAAAACTATGAAAAAAACTGTGAGTATTTCTGTATACAATACAACATGGTAAATTTCAGGGAAGAGTCAGCTATCTAGTCACAGTTTCAGTAACTGCCACCAATAACTTCCCATTCATCCGTTGTCACGTAGCTTCTTGGGAACCAAGACGAGATCAAAGCGACGCTGGAGAAACTGAGGGACAGTTACAAGGAGCAGCAGAAGAGCCTGGAGGAGAAACTGTGAGGGCCAACGAATGTTTGTCATCAACGCGTGCACGAGTCTAATTGAGATGAAACACCATTATCTTTCTATTTCCAGTCATCAAACAGCCAAACCATTGTGGGATGTACGTTCCGGTATTCATCTGCTCTGTGGTTCCCTCTTTGATTTTTTTGTTCCAAGCTCTGGTTTCATTTACTGTGAGTGATGTGGTCTCTTTGCTTCCCCCTGTGATGTGGCGGTCTGTGGATTTTGGTCACTCTTCTCTTGTGGTTGAGCCTGTGTTTGGTCATCAGGGTGGCCATGGGTAGGGAGCACCAGGAGAGCAGGAGAGCGATCCGTAACAGCCAACAGAAACTGTCTGAGCAGAGTGCGGTGAGCAAGAACAGTCCCAGACACAGGATAATGATAAAGCTGTTGTAGACACTAACACTGTTCACCTCTCAGCTTCCGAATGACGGTTGTAATCATTTCAATAGCGGGCTAAAATAGTTTGTAAATGTGTTCAATGTGAAATGTCTGTGTGATTCTCATCCAAGGCCCTGATGTGCTCTCAGAGCCAAGCGAAGGAGGTGGAAGAAGAGAACTCAAAGCTGCAGCTTCAAGTCAAAGAGCTGAATGAGGAATACCGTGCACGGCTGGTGTGCTATGTGCGGGACTTATCTGTGAGCTGCAGTGAACACAAAGCACTGAGATGTTTGTGAGATAAGACGTGACAATATCAGGACAAGTCCTGCAGCATCTTACTGTATCATTCATTTGGACGTTTTAATCCAGGGGTACCTTGACGGCCTTGGAGATGGTCAAGCTCCTTCGGAGGGAGCGAAGGTGAGGACGTTTGTGGAAAGCATGTTGCAGGATGTGCGTTCGTCGTACAGGGTCAGGGAGGAACAGCTCGCCTCCGCTGCTCGCTCCTATAAGAAGAGACTACAGAAGATCACTAAGACCCACCATGCCCTCCTTATCGCATACAGGTAACAACAAAATGTTTCTGCACCCGCTGTACACTATAAACATGATGCTTAATCGTTTTTTCAAACTGGGCGGAAACTGAGGGGATATGATTGGACAGTTAATTTGGACAGTTAATAGTTAATTCATACAAAAAGTTTGAAAAGTCCAAAACTGCTTATGCAATGTTCAGCTTTTGATGAAACTTAACCTTTTCCGGCGCTGCTAGCAAGAACAGACTTACAATAGCAAGGATAATAATGCTGCAAATACTGTGTATTTTTGTTACACATTTGTCGTCAACAAAATGAAAAGGACAAAATGGGAGGATATTAAAAATATTGTGTAGTTAAAATGTCAACAGTCTCCTCTCCCAGCACAGAGGGGAGTGATTAAAACTGCTATAGCAGTAGGCAAGAATGATTTCCTCTAACAGTAATAAGTAATATAGTAAATATACTGTATATCAGGTACATAGGAAACACTTGATCAAATGATCACTTTATTGTTGGTTTTGGGCTTTTTATGAGATTTGTTTGACAGTGACAAATATACAGAACATCACCAGATTCATATCTATAGATGATGATATTACTGTAGGGTTCAGAGGGAGCAGATTTTGGCCACACCGGAGAACGGACTTGACCCTGGACCTCCAGAGGCCCATTTCAGCCTGGCGCCCACTGAACTGAGAGATGAGACCGAGAGCGAGCTCCAACACCTTCGTCAGGACAAGGCGAGGCTGGAGGGTCAGCTGCAGGCGGCCCGGGAGGAGGTAGAGTACAAGGGAGATGGCTGCTTTGAAGTGGATCGATCTGCTTTTGTTTTTGTCTGGTGAAGGCGTGTATTTGGTCTGTGGGGATTCTTCTTTGTGTCCATACTTCCCCTATTATAGAAGCCAAACAGCGTTTGTTCTGTGAGCGGTGAACTGTAAACATGTCCTGCAGAAACATAAAGGGTTATTGTTGCAGAGATGGATTGCAGGTCATGTAACAGCAATTTTGGATGTAATACTTGTTGATATTAAATATCAACTGGTAGCCCTCCTGGTGACTGGTGGAGCAGAAATAACGAGACAGAACTGTTTTGCAGCTCAGATTCAGTTTATTGGTTTATGTATACTTAAACACTATGTCTTTATATGATGATTCACTTTTCTGTTTCAGGTGGCTGCCCTCAACATGCCTGTTCAGAATTTAAGCTGTCAGAAGTGAGTGTCATTTATGTATTCTTTAAAATGAGAAAAAAAGTGGTCAGCTGTTGAGTCAAACAAAAACGGTAACTTTATCAGGCTGTCAAAACTGGAGCAGACGTGTGAGGAATCCTGGACGGACATACGGACACAGCTGAAGGAAATCTCAGCCTCTACACTGGTAAACAAACCTCTCCCCCATTTAAATTGCACATTGTCTTATGGACTTTGCAAAATGAAGAATTTAACTTTTTAAGTGATGACGGTGAGTCAAAGCTTTCCTCTCTTCAAACAGGTGAGCTTCGAGAAGGAGCGAGCCCTTCTCATCACCAGAGCAACGGTTGCAGAGGCGCAGGTGTTGGAGTTGCAGGACTACATTGACAACCCCCTGGGCAGGTCAGGAAGGCACTTAACGTGAAAATCATACAATGTTTCATTCATAAGAATGTTATACTGAACATTACCGCTAACTGCAGGTATAAAGAAGAGATCACCCATCTCCGCAGACTGCATGGAAAACAAGAGGCAGGGCGATCCCAAAGTGCCCATTCACCTCTCCATTAAAAGAACTGGTAAAGTGAAATCTGATCTCCAATCAAATACTGCAGAATAATTCAGATTGCACAGTTTTAAGTTATAAATCTCACACTTGTGTAATTTGATAATTAAATTGTAGACTTAAACATTTATTTCTGTGATCATACATAAATCAAAAGCAGTTTGAAGTCGTTTTAAAGGGATACTACATATAAATCCAGCTGACTAACATGTTTAAGCATTTAAACATGGTGTATGTGTGTTTGTGTGTGTGTGTGTGTGTGTGTGTGTGTGTGTGTGTGTGTGTGCGAACTGTGTGTGTGAATCCCTGGTGCTCTCGCACCGTCACTAGGTGGTGCTGCTCATACTGCTGCTTTTCTCTATGAAAGGCCCCCAAAGAAATCTGGCCTTGAGAAAAAAATGCCTGGAATGTTTGTTAAGCTTATGTCAATTTCACGAGCTCGGGAGAAGAAAGCGTGGTGACAGTGAGGGGTCACCCTGGCGAGAATAATGTCATTACATGTTACCCAGACACATACACGCCTGTGAATACGTTCCCTCAATGCCGGGCTGAGAACTGTGGAGCAAACAAGCCGGGCTTTTTCCAGAATGAGGGCTCATATTTATAACCTCAGTGTTGCTTTGAATAGGCAACTATTCCCTTTAAATCCCGTTAACGCTGAAAGGATCTGCTTCTTTTTTTTTCTCGTGTGATTCGGTAGCTGGGTCTCATGCCTCTGCCAACAGCTGACATAACTTTAAAAATAGACAGTCCTTTTGAATGTGGCAGTAAAAAAAGTTTGTTGATTAAAAGTGGCATTACGTTTATGACAAAACAAGCTTTATGTTTAAAAAATGTTAAAAACAAATATACTTGGGGGAATGATGGGAAAAGTAAGGTCATAAGCATGTCACCCCAATTCCCTTTTCAGGGGGCATGCCAGCCACGGGAGGGGGGCTGGGGGGGCTGGGGGGGAAGGGGGGTAACAGGGGTGTGAAGGTCTGAGAGGAATGGGAAGTGGGATTCTGTTAGTAATGTATTACACTCCCAGGGCCCTGGGAAAAGGGGTGGGGGGTGTTCAGCTTGGGTGTGTGCCAACATAGTCACTGTGCCAAAGCGCTGGGTGCTGGGGACCACTCCTCTCACCGGCAGATCTGTGGGAAAACCAAAACCAGGTTGTTCTTCGCTGCTCCGCCGACAGAGACAGGGAGGTGGTGTGTCTGCAGAGGCCTCTGCAAACTTGCACAAATGAAATGTTCTCTGAGTGAACAAAAATCAAGACAACTACAAGGAATTTTTATATTACAACTGCATTATGGTATGGGCTCGTCTGATGCGCCACAGCCGGTCTCCAAGGCAACGTGCCAAGTTTGTTTTTTTTCTCCACATTTAAAAAAAGTTGACTTCTTGGACCTGTGACCAGCTATCTATTCAACACTATCACTAGTATGATGAAAATAATAAGGGAACAAGATTCGATTCAGTCGGTCTAAAGACCTTTACAATGACAAAAATGATACTTTTGCTACAAAACGTGAATAGTATTGAAAAAAAAATATTATATTAATGTTTTTTTTAAAAAGCCTCACAAAAAGGAAATGATGGTGACATCATCTGTAGTCATCCCAGCAACTGAATTTAGTCAAAACAACAACGATCAAATTATTCAACTGTATTTTTTTCAATGTTATTTGCCCATAACATACCCAACCCCCGAACCTACATCTGATCAGCCTGTTTTTCTGAAGCGCTAATCGAGTCATAAGATTTGTATCATTCATGTGTTGAATGTCTGCTCATGCAGGGCAGGAGCAAGAGTGACAAATGCTCATTATGTGTCATTTTGTTTTTGCCCCAGATCTGAAATTCACCACCAGCGTTATGTATTGTGTAATAAGCAGTTTGTTTTTCATCTGTGTGCTCAGTCCAACCAGTTTATCAACTTCTCTGTTCTCATCCCACTGAAAGGGAGAGGACACCTTCTTCTGCCAATGTTCCTACAAGTTCCCAACCCAATAAAATTTGGCCTGCTATTTGACACCAGTGACTCTTTGCATCACGAGTAAAAAACTATATTATGTCATGAATCAAATTTCCTCTGATCCCCTCAAAACTGTATTTATACCATTATATATACTTATTCAAGCAGTAATTTTATAATTTGAAATATTGTCTAAGTCTGAGTTTTATCTCATTGTGCTTTATGACTTGGGATTACATCACATTAAGATCAAATATTACTATGAATTTGCTATTTCATTTGTTTTTATACAGTGATGCTTTTAATATCTTCAGTTTTGTCTTTGACACAGTCCACAACACGTTTAAATTCATCCTTACAAATTACGAATTATTTTCTATCATCTTATCTGAAAGTTAACATTCACTTCACTTTCATTTCCTCTTGTCAGCAACAGTTGTTCTTTTTTCATCTAAAATAAAAACTTTATATGTTTTGGGAATAAAACAACTGCTAACTTCACAGTGCAGTGTTATGTTTGCCAGGACACAGCACAGTAAAAAAAAAGTTGGTAAAGTTCTGAGAATTTGTAGTGTTTATCAAAATAAGTTTAAGTATTTCACATGAACATAATATTTTAGTGAGAAACACAGAACATTAGCATTTTGGTTTATGTGAAATCACTCATCAGCTATACTGTAAAGATCCTGACCTAATCAACATTACAAGTGAGAGCAAGCACGTGACTCTTATTGAATTTCTCCACTCTCGTCTGTTTCGTTGTTACCTTTGGGCCCAGATTTGTTTTGTGGGCAGCACAGTGGGAAAAAGGTTGGATGAATGTGTCATTCTGGGGATGGGAAGCAGGGTGGACCGGTGCAGAGGAAGTACCTCACATGGCCTGCGATGGGCCGCTCGTCAAGAGGCCCTTTGTTTTAGGAGGTTAATGCCTAATTGATACAGGCTTAATGAGAGCGGGCTGTGTGTGCAGAGTGTGTGAGCCGGGGGCTGGGCGGCCCTGCCATAATTGGAACGGACAAGCCTTGTGTGGAGGAGTGCACAGGGAAAGGATTTATGGGAACACAAGGAAAGGAGGGAGCGAGCGAGCGAGAGTGAGAGAGTGGGAACCAGGAAGAGAAGGTGACAGTGAGTACGAGGAATGTGGAGGCAGTGGGAGAGGAATCTAATGTGGTAGTCCGAGTATTGCAAGATCGTGCGAAAGAAATGCACCGACAATGGAAAAGTGAGCATGAAGTTTAACCAGGACGTTCCCATGGAGGTTTGGGCCGTGCTCCTCCCACGATACTGATCTGATGCACTTCTAGCTACAGTAGCTGCATGTAGTGTGTGCACTGTGCCAATGTGAGGAGCAGTTAAATTTTTTTAATAATAGATATTAACCAATGAAAGCAGAAATCTTCTTTCTGTAACTCTCTGTTTAATAAGACACCTGTCTTTTCTTCTCTGATGCGCTGTCTTTTCACCCCCTCTTTCAGTCTGACAGTCTCAGACTATTCATGCAGGAGTCCCGAGCTACCCTCCAGACAAGCTTTCAGCATGAAGGCCGGAGAGGCATTAAGAGGGAGGAGGGGAGGAGGGGAGGAGGGGAGGGGCAGGGGAGGGGAGCACAGAAGAACTGTGCACTTCAGAAAACCTTGAAGAATTAGGACTGAAAGCTATGGAGATTGTGGGTGGCTACGAGAAGGGGAAAAAGAATGAAAAGAAGAGAAAAATGGAGGGGATCAGTGTGCATAATTATAAAGATGAGAGGGGAAACAATGGAAAATGGATTCTAGGGGGTGAAGGTTTTAACAGAGTGAGCTGCTGAAGGGGGGAAAAGAGTGATGGAAATGGAGTTTGGGGAAAGGACAAAATATAGGGTGAGAAAAGAGGGGAGGAAGAGGTACAGTAAGGGTGAGAAGGACAGGGGAGGGAGGCAGCTCGATGAACAGGAGCGAGTGAAAATGAGGCTGAGTGTCGGCGAGGGAAGGAGAGAGGGACAGACCCTCTGCTTTCCCACACTCGGCCGGTTCCCACAGTGGACCCGGCTAATCCCTGTCTTAATTGGGGGAGAATTCCAGCGCACATGTTCCCCTGGAATGAGCGTCGAGCGAAGGGAGAGGAGAGCTCGGGAGCTTCTGACACATCAGACGGACCACAGCAGGCTGGGCTGATGCACAATGTGCGAGTGCACTTTGTCGGAGTATAAATATGCAGCTTGGCTGTCAGCACATCTCATGCATAAATGGCCTCACACGTCTCTCTGTTTCTTTTTCTTTTCACCCGACCCAACATGAAAAGGGCTCTCAGCAGCCTCTTAGCGTTGCTCATGTAGTCACAATTCACCATGACCAAAGTATCGTTTGTAACTTTTAAAAAAAGGTTGAATTTCATTAATGTAAAAGAGAAGAAAAAAAATTAACCTATAACACAAAAAATAAATCATTTCTCCCCCTTTCCTCTGGTGCTATTAAGTCGTTTGTAGTTTTAATTGTTTGTGCTGAGGTTTTGAGTTATTGATCTCCTGGTGATATCTTTACCATGTAGGTGAATGACGTTTTGTTTATGATGCTCAAAGCATTGAAAAATGACGTTTAAAGTACATTTCACATGGAAGTGGTTGCCATAAAAACCACTGACAGATCTTTTTGACTGTTGACATCCTGGATTATTCAAATTTAATTTTTTAACAATGGTCTGAGGAGCACCCAAAAACATTCCTCCATTGTCTTGGGGTTTGCAGCAGAAGTTTTAGAGGTGGACATATAAAAAGCTTAGAACTACATCATATAAAGTTACCATTTAGTTTTAACTGTTAAATTGCTCTGATGAACCAAAATGTAATAGCTGATTCAAGTGAATGTCTCCCAGAATTAAAATGTAGCAGCTTCTTTCTAAACTGTAAGAAATGCAGAGGCTGTGAAAACTAATATTTAACAATCATAACCGCAATAGACCAGAATGCAACACAGCAGGATGGGTAACGAGCGAAGGCATCAGTTCTCCGCAGACACTTGATTGGCCAAGGGAGAGGAGGTGAGAAAGTAACCAGGGTTTGAACTTCGCTCTCAAGCTCTTCATGTTGTCGTCTTTGTTATTTTCTCTTCTCGTGTGTACAATCAATTGCAACACCTTGAGGGCCTTCCAGGTTAGACTGTCTGAAACTGTTGCCCCCATTTTTAAATGGTTATCACGAGTGGGGCCGTGTATTAAATGAATAAAACAGTACGAGGTAAAACACACGGAAACTAGTAGGCAAAACACGGGAGAAGGCTTTGTTAAAAAGATGTGTCTTAAGGTTTCTTTTGAATATGTCAATGTCGTCACCGTTTCTCTGGCGACTGTTCAAAGTCATTCTGGGAAACGTAGGAAGTCAATGATTCATGTGGGGGCTTGAGAAACTCGAGAAGCTTGAGAAACAGCACACAGCTACAACATAACCAATGTTACCAATTGATAATAACTAACAACAGTTGTCATAATAAGTGTTTTTTTTTATCTTTATGAGCGTGGCACAAAATACGCACCTTTCACAGCACAGTGCACACGGAGTATCTGTTGACGGAGCTCGACCTGAAGGTGCCAAATGCAAGGAGATACTAGTTACATAACAAGACTGCTGTGAGTGGCAGTTTCGTTCCTGCCTTCCTCTTTCCTTAATAAACATTTTGAACAATACGCACAGTGCAACATGTCCCAGAGGAGGTAACCTGAAACGACTTCTCAGGGCAGAAGGATAACAGGCAAAAGGAGGGGAAGGCTGGGCAGTTGCCTCTGTAGTGGAGGATTAGACTGGAGAAACAGAGGTGGGCGGCGAGGAGCCGAACCGATCGGCCGGGGAGGTTTCTCCCGTTTGTGCAGACAATCGGACAGGTTTTGTCAGCAAACCATAATCCTGGGCGGTGGTTGTCTGGAGGGCCCTTCCAACGCAGGTGCGCTTCCTTGTAGTGGGGAGACTAAGAGTCTGGGGCTTAGTATCCAGAGGGATGACGTCACCACACGAGCAACAACACTGTATTATGACAGAGAACGAGGAGGAGATGAGGATCGAGGCACAGGTGGAGCTGTTTGCCATGACGACAATACAATATTTTAATATTAATGAATACAGTTTATGTACATACATAAGCCATGATAACATTTTGTACAGACATTTATGGTCTCCAGAGGATGAATCCTTATCACTGTGGTGATCCGGTTTTCCCCATCATCGTCATGAAGTTGACATTTTTCCTCTGATTGTAATGTGAGCCGCAGTGAATGTCTCTAAGTAGCCTCATTGCAATCGGATGTAAGTGTTTGGAGATTTCTGCGGTCGTACCCCCTGTGAGCGATGTCAGCCGCAGGATGCGGTGTGGAGCTGGCAGCTGTGCAGAGCTCAAACGGAGGGCCCGTCGTCGCAATTCATTCCTTCTGTCTCTCCTTACAATACGTTTTCTTTTTTTGGCGGGAAAGCACCAAAGACGCTTGTTTGACCCAACTTGTGTTTCTTTGCGTGGCCCCCTCCCTGAGAAAAGTGTCGCCCGCCTGCACACTCAAACACCATGTCCACCCTGTCTTGATTGATTTTCAGTGCGCAGTTCGGAGGGGATTACAGCCATCTGCAGGCTCTTGAGGAACAAAGGGGGCTCCGCGCCCTGCTCCCTTCAGTACTTCAGAGGGATAACATGGCCAGATAAACATGCTCTCGCACCACTCCACACTCGTTCTCTATTCTACCTTGACCTCTCAACCCACCCAAACTGCCCACTCAACTTTATAGCTGACCACGGCCTTCTCTCCCCACTGTCGACCCTGCTCCATGAATGGCGGCTACTCCCTCCGCATCGCTTTTTTCGCAAATTGCAGTCTCCAGAAAGGCCTGTGTTTTGTGATCACGAATATTTTTTGCCCCGAGGTGGGTGGAGTAGGAGCGCGGCATTGAGCGTGTTATCTGATAAACCACTGGCATTTCCCTGGCCTGAGAATTGGTGCGCAGCGCGCTGGTTTGTTCACAAACCTGAACGTTCACAGTTTCCACTCGGGGATCATCGCTCCCAGCTGTGCGAGGGTGTTATGGGAACGAGAAATTGTCAGCTGGGAGTCCGGGGATGCCAGAGTGTTGGTCATGAACATGGAGCTCACTGTCAGCTGGTGCTGAGCTGATGGAGAGGCAGCAGGACGCACAGTCACTCACTGGTGTTTGGTCCGAGGGAGTTGGATTACCAGCATTTGTTTATGTGGATAATAAACCAAGATGAGACTCCACAGCTGTTTCTTCACCACTTCTTACTAATCTAACATACGTGTGCAGAGGCTGAACAGAATTCCCCGGCATTGTCTTCCTTCGGTGGCCTTTTACATAATTGCATACAGTGTGGGATGAAACGGAGACACTGATGTTTATCTTTTGGAGCTTTTAAGATATTTCAGAGTTTCTATTGTTTCCTGTGAACCCTGGGTTGTTACAGAATGTCTCGTGTCTGAAGAGACAGCTAGAATGTCAATGATCCAAGCACATACTGAACACGAATCTCTTTCTCATTCGCCACGGAGGAACAAGGTGGAATCTCTTAAAACTAGTAGAAAGACTCAAGCGGCGCAGTCGTTCAGAAGCTTCAAGTATCCTTTGGCACAAGGTGAGAGATTTGAGATTTGAGTCAAGTGTGTGTCAGAGCCTTGCAACCAGTGTTTTGGTTCCACAACAGCGCAACGGCCAGCAGCTGTGGACCGAGATGTGGGAAAGTTTCAATGATGAAGAGACACTTCCAGTGAAGGAAAGAAAGAGCCTGGTGTGACAGGCTGTGAGTGGAATCAGACTATAGAGCAGGAATGAGAATAAGTAAGATATTACTTTAATGTTAATAGGATATTAGGAGTTTATATATGGAAATTTGCAAGTGCGATATGAATCTTCATATGGTTGCATAACAGTGCTGTGCAGAGACCTTTATCTTCAATCTTTCAACCCTCTTTTTACACCAGTAGCATTGATATTTACCAATAACTCAGACGGCATCAGATTGAGTTGTTGGAGTGCTCATTGGTTGCATTCATGACAGCAACCAATGAGCATGTCTGGGACATTACTGTGTTTGATTGGAACATCTGTCTCAATGGCCAATGAAAGAAGCTCTGACGACCTCTCCTCTTTGCAAAGGCTGCAAAGTTCTCACCACGGTCTGCCCTCCACACCGGCAAACCAACTGGAGTAGTCTTTCCCACAATGCGTCCTTATTATTTTACCAGATCCATTGCGGTCAGGACCACTGTTGAACTTATGTTGCATCACTGATGCGCAGATATTAGAAAAAAATATACTGAAACTATGAAGAGCACGGAGAGAGAAATGAAATCCCCACATCCAACATATTGTCATCCAACGTACATGCTGGATAACAAAGACAATACCAGGAGCTGTGTTGCTGTGTTATAGGTGGTGTGCTGTTATGCTGCACTGCAGGGGAGTGTCCAGGAGCACTTTGCCCCCGTGTGCGCTCTCATCTCTGGAGCTTTGTCTTTGGCCACTTCCCCTCAAACTCCCCCAGGCAGCGACGGAAGTCCACACCCAGCGACTCTCTCCCATCGCTTTGGATTCCACCTTCCTGAGTGTTTCCCCGCTTTGCTGCGTCCAAACCTCACCTCAGCCACACAGCGGGACAGAATAAAGAGAGGAGTGGGGTGGATGGGGGCCGGGGGTTTATTGTGTGTCCGCTGCATTCTGCAAAAAACAATGGAAATCGCTTTGCATTGAAGGAGGGCATGCTTCATTACCAGTGTGTTTTTAAGGTTGTTGATCAAACTAAACACTATTTTTAAATAATTTAAGTATTCTGAACCTAATCCCTTTATTTGGATTATACTCTACTGGTACAATAACACGGTAATAAGTGCACAATCAATCTGTGCCACTGTGTCACTGTGACTGCGCTGACATTAATACTGCAGTTTGTGAGGGTTCATGCCGGGGTCACAAAGAAGTGACAACAATTCAGGAAGTCGAGCTTTGTCAAAATGTCACATGATGTATTGGTTGAGCGAGAATAATTTGAGAGCTCTTTGTTTTGGCTTATCAGGCCTGCGGCAGTAACCTCAGATGGACTGGGAAGGGAGGGGGCAGAGGAGTGTCTGTGCCGGGTCGAGCGGCTCGGGCCCCCCAGCTACGGGACGTTTTAGAGGAGCACTGAGGCAGTAAATGGCCGGGGAGGTTGGAGGTCCACTCACATGAACTACTGATGCAGTGGCAAACCAGTGGCAGGGTTTCTATGGGAGATAGCTGGCCAGACATGGGAAGCATGTCGAGCTTTTGTGATTCTTTTCCATTTAACCCAAACACCATGTTAATTCCCCAGCTGCTCTTTTTCAAACGGATTTACTGCCTGTAGTAAATCTGAGATCGCTCCGAGGTGTGTGCGATGCACGTTTATGCAGGACTTTTTTTGCAAGAACGAAAAACAGGTGTCGAATTTATCATGGAGGTCCAGTGATGTTGGGGCTTTCTGCTCTCATCTACCATGCAGCTCCTCGTCTCTCCGAGCAGATGACAGGTATCAGATATGCTGCGTGATGCTGGCGATAGAACTTTTAAACTTTTGCTCCAGGCTCTGGGTGTATGGCCGAGTTGAGTAGAAAACAGATTTGGCTTGATTGTGTCCCTGTGCACACGTGGTCAGGATAAAGTGAGCGACTGTATGGCACCTCAGCTCAGCCGAGTCTGCCGCGCCACTCCCTTAATGGCAATTTATTGCTTCCTGAGTCCTGAAAATGGGGAGGCTGAGGACAACAGAATTCCAGCCGCTGTTTTCCGACCTCCTTCCCTGTCCAAACGCCGTCAGGGTCCTAAACATTCCCTAAATCTCTCGGCCTTTTAGGCCCTCTCGCTCTCTCTGACATCGCGTTTGTTCTGAGCTTTCAGGGATCTGATTCATGGACACTTGAAGAGACTTATGTCTGAGAAAGGTTTACCATGGTCGAAACCTTTTGGATCCACATACTCTAATGTAGATTAAACTGTTTGACGCTGGGGGTGAGAGGACAATGAGGCATGAAATGACCCTGTTTGAATGAAAAAGCCTTGAAGAATCAGTTCAAAGTGAATGTGTGTGAGGCTTTAAGAAGAAAATAAGTACGTCCAAAAACGTCAGGAGTGTATTCTTACAGTATATTTTTAATAACACAGACAAACATAAAAATAATCCACAGTACTCAGACAAAGTTGTTTTTTTCCACCGGCATTTTTCATGCCATTGTTTCTAGAATTTTCTTATTAACATATTTACATTGACATTGATATTAACATAAATTCACAGGAATAAAATCTAACAAACAGCAAAATGGCAGTGTATGCATTTAAGACATAGCTCTTCAGCACATCATAGTAATTTGGTATGAACCCCTTCCTATGGTTGATATAGTGCACAGTAGATAGTAGACATTAGATGTTTTATGTATATTTCTCCATCTCATCTAAACACCATTCTAGCACATAACACCAGACTTCTTTTAAAAAATATATAAAACATCTTCCCAGTTATGATTTCCAGCGATGTATGACCACATCAGGAGAGAGCAGTGAACTAAACGTGCACCTGCTTTGGGAAGACTACTGCAACCAACACATTTTTAAATAATTCAGTCTGAACCCAAACACAGTTCAACTTGTTGAAATTTTGAAGAAAATTTGCTTGCCGCTGAAGTAATATTAAAAATATCTTGCAAAGCAAAAAGAAGAAAAAAGAGCCTGCATCTCCTTTCAGAAACAAAATCTCTGAGTTGGCTGAAACATGAAAGTGCTTTGAGCACAACATCGAGCTGTGAAACCTGCTCAGGTAGCCGTAGCTTTGTGTTAACACTGTGTGTGCTCACACAGTCTGTACATATATTAGATTGCTCCACTATGCTACATATAGTTGCTTTTTTATTTGGTTTTTCAGTGCTTGCAGCATCACACTTTCCAGATCATTCCCTTTCCTTAATCAGTGCAAATATATATTTTTTTACATTTCCTTTTGTGAGGACTTTTAATAACTTTTTTTTTTTAATAATCTCCTTATTAATAGTAACACTGAGAATAACCCCATTAAAGGGGTATCAAATTAAACATCACACCGTCCCATGGTTGGACGTTTACTGAACAACAGACTCAACAAAAGACTGCTGCGTTTAAAATTTTGAAAGATTTTGAGATCTTTTACCACATCAACACCTGCCTGGAGTGTCTCCTCACCAGGATATCAACCTAACGGCAGTGAGCTTTCTGTGAAACTTTTCATAAATGTTCCTGAGTTTCCAAGCATTGAGTCTGAATAGGCCTGAATTAATGGCTTGACTTATTTTCCCCCCAAATGGAAATCTTTACTCTGAACCATTTCCACCATGTCCCTCATGTCACAACTCCACCGGGTCTTTTGGACCAGGTCACTGCGTATTGCACTCAAATGGTGTTTGGAAAAGTCCCATTTCACTCCTCAGTCCTTTGGGAATTTCCGTTTCCGTCGGTGGCACCATGGCAACGTCGACATAGTGCCGCGCGCCGTGGCTTCTTCTGAAGCGTGGAACAGGGCTGAGTTTGGCCTGGCTTTGGGTCCAGCCTCGATTCTGTGCGATAAACAAGCTACTGCGGAGTAAACTCAGTCTACTGGCAGTTCACATGGTATCTGCTGGGCTGCTTTGGCTATAGTGTACGCCCGCTGGAAGTCCTTGTACCGGGGGGCGCAGCCCAACCAGGCTTCCCCAAAGTGGACCCGACCGGTGAAAAGGAAGCTGCCGGGTCCCGGTTTGACGCCACACTGCAACAGAGTCCTGATCTCACCTTTGCTGGTCAGGCGACTGTTGCCGGTAAACAGGGCGTACTTCTGACGGAACACGCGAGTGGCGCTGACCTTGATCAACGCTGCCCGTAGGTTTTCATCTTCTTGCACGGCTCGGATGTTACCTCGCACCACTGTGGAGCAACAAAACAATCAGGTTCATTTCTAGTTCATTCCTATCTTTGAGTGATGTTAACATAAAAAACACTTAACAGAGTTTTTCGTCATCTTGAAAATGTCGCATTGACCTATTGACCTATTTCAGCTCGAGATGTGCTTCCCGCTGCTGGGATACCGACTGACAGAAAGATGCTCGAAGGCCCGGGCCTGCTCACTAATCCATCTAACTTTTGTTGCCAGCTGAACTTCTCCGCAGTTCCATTACAGCTCAATCAGAGGCCTGCAGATTAGCCCACTGCGCTCTCTCAAGGGACGCAGGGATTAGATTTGTAGATCCTGACAAGAAATCATTTCGTTCTGCAGCTTTGCTGCAGGGAATTCTTGCCATTTGGTGGGCCGGTTTAATATGGTGATCCTATCTGAATTTTTGTTGATTGGTCTGCTGTGTTTAAGATGGGTTAAAAAGGTCACTCACCAAAGTCACTGGTGCAAACGGCCATCAGGATCTCTGTGTTGTTGCAGGGTCTGCAGGCTTCTGGAGAGAGAAAAAAGAAACAGAGAGAATCAGTTTGTGACCTCACATGACTGTCCGAACTGTTCGACAACACCTATATACTAATACTTCTACTGCATTTCAAGATCACATGCACAGGAATGTGAGATGTGAATCCTGACCTAAAACTCTCTGAGACGAGCAACAAAGGGGAGGCCAACCAGCGAGTTCTGACAGACAGCTGCTACTTTTACAGTTGGCAGAGGAGGACCGGTGGAGCTATAAGGTGGGAGGCTCGCCCACCACAGACGATTTAAAGGCCAAATGAAACTCCCCCCCCTAAAGCCTTTTAGGGTGTCTACAGTCACACCTCATCAAAGCCGTCAAACAGGGGCCAAGAAGAGGGAGTGGGAGAGGACTTCAAAGATTTTTAAAGGAGCACTTTCCCACTTCCCAGAAAATTCTGTGCTCAATTTCACTTAGAGCCAAAAACATTTTCTTGAATTTTATTTATGTATTTATTTTTTAAGTGCACCTTCCTCAAATTCACTGCAGGATTTACAGGTGGCCACAAAAAAAAAGAGATTAAAACCAAACCAGTCTGTTCTGACCGAATTGTGGCAAAGAAAAAAAGTCCTGGCATTTTTTAAAGTTCTTCTTGTGGTTCTTTGGAGGCCCCTTGCCCACCCCACACATTCTCCTCTTTAGTGAAAACCTCTTGATAAATGAGATTCCTTCCTCTCGAGTCCACAGCAAACCCCCTCCCAAACCTAATCAGTGTGTGTGTGTGTGTGTGTGTGTGTGTGTGTGTGTGTGTGTGTGTGTGTGTGTGTGTGTGAGAGAGAGAGAAATGTGGGGGGGTTGTACTCCTACAGACAAGTCTCCCCACAGAGAGGCAGCTCAACAAAAGAGGGGAGCATCTCAGCTGGGCAGAGGCCTCCCTGTCGCCTAGGCGACGGCAGTAATCCCAGAATACTCATGCGGCACCCATTCAAAGGCCTCTGGACTGTGGAGAAAGCCCCACATACTGTGCTTTTGTCCCCCCCCCCTCCTCTTTCTCCGTTCTCCACTGCTCCCCTTCTCCTACTCCAAACCAGCTCTTCCCTCTGGGGAAAGTTTGGCCACTTCCTCCTCTCTGCTCTCTACGTGGGCCGTGGAAAGTCCAACCAGACCACAGAGGCCTGCTATGAATTATGAATCATCTAGAGGGTGGATTTATACGGTGTATAATATTATCGCTGGCGGTGTAAAACCTGGCATCTCCCAAACTTTTTCGGGAGGGAAGAAAAAGTTTAGTAAGTTAGGATTTTGATTCAAAGGGCAGCCAACATAAAGTGACCAAAAGTGCTAGTGTATTTCCATTTAATTTATAAACCAGAAAGGTGGAACTTTTGGTTAAAAAATGTCACTGTGCCTATTTATATTTGACCCAATGAAGCGTCACTCAAACCAACATGGCTGACTACCACTTCACTGACTCACCTTCGCTGCTGATGGTGATGGAGTCCAGTGACAGGCGGGCGGTCCAGTCCCCTCGCAGCTCGTAACGGAAGGAGGCGATCCTCCTGCTGATGTCCTGGTGTGGCGTAGCCTGCAGGAACAGCGCCACCCTCTCCCCGGGCAAGCGGCTGAAGCACCGAACCCTCGGCGGCGGCGAGGACTCCAGGCGGTCCCCGATCAGCAGCTCCAGGACGCCGTCCCTCTCCAGGTAGAGCTGGGCGCCATGGAACTGCTCCGAGGGCTTGACGCAGGCCGTGATGAGGCCCGAGCTGCTGCCGCCGGGGCCCACCGCCACAGAGGGCAGGCGGGGGGACAGGCTGAGGCGCAGGGCTCCTTTGGGATAGAGCCAGTCCAGAGTGCCCTCAGAGCAGTGGAGGGAGATCTGCTCCACGCTGCCCTGCTGCTGGGACAGACCACTGTGGGAGGGAAAGAGCAGAGGGACATGAGGATGAATACAGGTTTCACCGTCTTCATCGTCACTGGACACTTTTCTGAAAACGACCTCGCTGATTCACGGAGCAGGTCTGGATGCGAGCCGTGCAACTTAAACCAAAACTGTCTCAAGGGACTAAAAAAAAAGTACATGCAAAGAAGTTAAAATCCATCTTTAGCAGAACTTCAGCAGATTAGGGCCTGTTCAGAGAAGGCGCCGCCTACTGGCAGGTCTACGGAAGCAGTGGCCCCTAATACAATCTTAATCAACTCAAAACTTTGAGGCTTCTCCGCACGTTTTTAATGCAATATAGCCACGAAGAGGCGACACGTCACTACTGCATGCGCAGTGTGTGTTTCCTCCAAGCAGCGTTAATCCCTCAGTCTCCTGTCTGTCTGGAGCCTCGCGCCTCCTGCAGACAGCCCGCAGGCGCAGCCGCAGCGGAGCTGCGCAAACATTTTAATTGCGGCCTAATGGCAAGTCTCAACATGTTGCATTCACACAAGCATTGTCCCAACTCGCGTGAAAAAACGAACCGACACCTGTGGCGGCCCTCATTTCTGAATGTCCCGTTTGGTCCACACGCACAGACAGAAGGAGAAATACTTGCCTGCCCATCCAGCTGCACTGGTCCTCGGAGTAGTTCGAGAGAGCCACATCCAAAGTGGCAAAAAGTAAAATCCAGATTGCGATAATCCAAACACCGAAACCAGACATTTTCGACAGTGGTCGATGCAAAAAGAAAAATGAATTACAAAAAAGAAAAAGTCAGAAGGAGGTAATTCCAAACCTGCGATGTCCGGACCCTTTACGAGACGACTCTTATTCTACCTGTGATGGTCTCCATGATGTGCGTGTCCTCTTACCCTGACGCGTGAGAGAGGAGAACACCGGCCGACTGGCTCTGTGGACTGTGCGGGCCGCTGTGCGTCAGGCGGCGCACGGCTCCCAACTTATTCCCCCCTCGGAGAAACTTCAGGGGCCAATCAGAGGGCGACCGGAGAAACTTTAAACCACTCACACGGCGGAGGGGGAGGGACGTCCGACCCGCGGCCCCAGGAACTGTCTGAGCAGCAGGCGAAGACAACCCACAGTTACAATCCACTATTGTGTCGGACGTGACCCCCTGCTCCTGAGTAAAGTCTAGTAGAGTAGACTTTAAAGACAACCCCACCCCTTCACACATACGGGACAATAAATTCAATTATATTTTTTGAAAAGTAATTTGCCTATGACATAGTTTTAAAGTCTTTCTTCTCTCTCATTTAAAGAAACCCAAGATGCAAACAGACATTTTGTCCACTCGAAGTGTTGCACTGCTGGACACTAGATGTCTCCTCCTCGACTGTAGTTGTCGGTGAATGTGCACAGGAGGCTTCAGTGAGTGTCCTCTCTACACTTGTGTAAGAGCAGTAGTGGACCAGGATTGGTTTCCAACCAGGTTGTGATGTCACAAAATACTTTTACTTTTTGTGCACAGAAACATGCAGATGAATGTGAAATCTGCACATATCTCATCTCAGGTAAAGAATGTGTCCTAGTCCCAATCAGAATCAGCACGGTCTTTATTGCCAAGTGGGTTTTTTAACACATAGAAGGAATTTGCTTTGGTATTTTGCTGCATTTACAAAACAAATTAAAATCAGATACTGTGAGTACAAAGAGAGGAGCATTAACAAAAAAAGGAAACTATACAATGAGATTAAATGTGTAAAAATGAAATAAAAAAAATGTATAGAAGTACAGTATGTGCAAAATCGAAATATGAACAACAATGTGTCGCTGAGAGTTACAGCTGTACAGGTTGTGCAGGGAGAAGAAGTACAAGTGATCGACGTGGTCGGATGTGCTGAGGTGGCGTGTGTGTTCATGTGGACACAGTGTCAAATACACCAATTGAAAGTGTGTTTGCTGCTTTGTGATGTCGGGTTTTAGAGGAGAGATATCTTGGTTTTCTAAATACTTAATAAACTCTATAGTTGTTTTTCCCAAATTCCACTCAACTTGCTCGTAACGAAAAACTTTTCATGGATTCGATCAGCTTTACATCAGTTTCTTTCTGCCACATTTGTATTTCTTTAACAACCCATTCTATTTAATAGAGCTCCGGACACTTTAGAAAATATATTCATGTGAATGAGGCGACGTAAGAAAAGGGAGGAGACATAAAGCCCTGGTCACAGTTCAGAAGCGCTAAGCTGATTGTCAGACCGACCATATATGATGGTGATGATGTTGATGAAGATTCTGTCTCCTCTGGTTGCCGTGCCCTCTGCCCTTTACCCCGCTGAGCTTCTCTTTCATGTTGCGGTATTTATAACCAAATCAAATATTCTTTTGTACTGACACTGCCATGCATCTCCCCGAGTCAGTGACTTTCAGTGCGTGTGTGTGCGTGTGTGTGTGTGTGTGTGTGTGTGTGTATGTGTGCAGGTCTAGACCCCTCCGATGGAGTTATGACAAGGCCTCAGACCAACACAAAGGCACATGTGCAGAAATCCAGCTGCTTTATTGTCTGCAGCAGGACGGATCATTGTCTTCTGAAGTGATGTGTGTGTGTGTGTGTGTGTATCTTTGACCCAGTCAAAGAAACATGAATACATTAATGCCCAATATTAGGTATGGACTTCAGAAATATGTCACATCACCCACGTGCGCACAGTGAAGTCGGACACTCGCGGTCTAATTTACACACTTTGTCAAACCCATTAGTGTGCATGTATTCACACGTGTCCATTAAAACAATAGCACACACACTCTTTCTGACCGAGGCCTGACCCAAGCTACAGTCTTATCCTGCCTGGATCGTATTCAGTGCCGTCATGTGGCTGTAACAGAGCGCTCAAGACCTCACATGTGAATCTTCTTTGATTGTGATGAAACATGGCTTATTGGTCCTCACACTTTAACCACTGGACCAGATTCCCGTAAAGTTTTGTCACTCTGCGTCCCTTTGCGTTCTCAGGGGCCCGCCAACGAGGGCCTGGTCAAACGGTGCAGTTGTTCGCATACGCATGCATGCTAGTACTGTAGCTGTGTCTATTTACCTGTTGTACTGTATTCCTCTGTGTGTGTGTGTGTGTGTGCGTGCGTGTGCGTGTGTGTGTGTGTGTGTGCGTGCGTGCGTGCGTCTGCGTGTGTGTGTGTGTGTGTGTGGGTGTTTGTGTGGGTGTGTGCTAACAGTGGATAGAGAGGATGTAGTGACAGTGTGGTGTTACTGGTATTTATGGGACCTTGACATTGTGTGAAACCTTCTCTCGCTGTTGCCAACACAAACAGACTCATTCACTCATACTAGTCTGTTTACATGCTTTTCTATAAGTAAAACAGTAAATATTTTATATGCAAATTTCATTCAGATCCATTGTATGATCCTTTCAGTGTTGGGCGGGGGGGGGTTTAAAGTTGTCTATGTGGTGAATCTGCATGGACAAATCAAATCGTTTATGCTGAACATTAAATTCTGCTCCCCATGCAGATCTTCTATAACTAGACGATTAATGTCTAGTTATAGAATGGAATATATTTCTAATCGTTTCAACAAGGCAATAATAAAAACTTGAATTGAAACATTTTTCTGAGGCTCATAAACATGCAAAAGGTCTAAATGCTTCAATGTTTCCAGGGATTCATTTCCTCCCTTGAATTTTTAGCCGTTAAGTCCACTCTGCTGCAAAAAGTCCTAATAATTCCACATGTTCTGTCTCTTCACAAGTCCAAAGTGGCTGACATACGGACGCCCAACTCTGCAGTAGAATCAAAGCATCACTGAGCATCACACTTAGCTCATAACGGGGAGTGAAATCAGCCTTTGGATAACAAATACAGGCCTGAATGTGTTCAGAGCCTCTGTATTATCCGATGCGGTTTGGTGTGGTGGCTGTGTGTCTATCAGCGCATGACCTGGTCTGAGGTTGAGAAGTTGTGATGCCCTCGTTCCCAGACTCTTCTGCAGCTTCCCATGGCACCTCGGTGCTAATCCGGTTGATCTGACATCGCTGCTGTTTGTTTTTCCTGCACAGTGTCATCTATCTGCTGGTAATGAGATCTAAGACCTTGACAGGATACTCTGATAATCAGCCTTCGTCCGGGGAGGCAGAAAAATATGCCCTTCCCGCCACGGGATTGTGCTGCGTCTTGTGTTTTGCCTGGTCAGTTTGAGGATAGACAGAGCAATCGACGTTAACGTAGCTGTGGAATCAAAAAAACCTTGAATGAAAGACTACAGAATAACTACAGACTACAGAATAAACCTTGAATGAAAGACTACAGAATAAATTTTAAAAAACCCCACTTACAATTGAATTTTATTTAGTTATCAAGCTGAGATCATGAAAAGTATGCACCTAGATTATTTCTGTTTTTGCTGTGATGGTTTTTATTCCTTTACACGTTTTATGTTCCCTATAATTACAGTGTATAGCGTCAAGGCCCACAAAGCATCATAGGCTGTAAAATGTAGCGTTTGCGTTGTGATGAGTCGGTGAGAGCGGCGAGGTCGACACTTTCCCACCTCCCCACGCAGGTGAAGGGGCTCCTGGTGGAATGGCGGCAAGAGGCTGTGAGAAGAACCAACCCTGGGACCTCGGAAAAATTGTGCTGATATTTACCCTGCGAGCCCCCATGAGAGCCTCATGTGAAAACTGACACCTGCTCTCTCATTGCACTTTCTCAGGATCCTGATTGTGTATGTTTGTTTGTAAGACAGTAAATTTCGCTTTGTGCCTCTCATCTCGGCTTGTGTAGTCTGCGTGAGTGTGTGTGTGTGTTTGTGTGTGTGTGTGTGTGCGTGTGTGTGTGTGTGTGTGTGTTGGTGTAAAGCCCAGTGGGAAACCGAGTACAAGAGGGCCCTATACCAGATAAACAGAGTCCGAGAGGGTTGATGGCAAACGCAGCTGGAAACATGCAGAGACACCCTGAGAATGCTCTCTAATGCTTTTCCAAACATGTAATAGATCACTTAGCTGCACTGTCACAAAACTCTCATAACAGCCCCTGTGCGCTTTAATCTTCTCCGCCGGGATCTGACATGAAATGAAATATGTCCTATGCGTTGTCAAACGGAGGTGAATTATCCCCTGATTTAGATTTAGAGTGACACAAGTCACAAGAGATTTGTGGCAGCAGTGATTGCGCCTAACTTTGCAAACGCAACAATTCTCTCCTCTTTCTGACTTAAAAACACAATCTCACTCACACGCAAACATGGTCTTGTTTTATCCCCTCCGTCATTGTCATCATTGCTTGTGTGTCTTTAAAGCACTGTCAAACACATTCCGGTTTTTTTTTTCAAAGCATTCTGAAGATGTTTGAATCTTCTTTATGGCTCCAACAATCCACTTTTCTTTTTCTTTTTTTGCATTCAGCAACTCCAAATATAACCTAATTATAGTGTCGGGGTCAAAGGTCACAGCTGGGTGCCCCAGGGACTTTCCTCAGCAAAATGGAGGGAAGAAGCTGCAGGTGTCCAAAATGGACCTCTCGATCTATTGTGCCCAATTCTGTGAAGTTCTTCAAATCGTAGTTTCAAGACTTTTTATAAGCAATTTTTCCTGCATTCAAACATAGGAACCGTGCCATAGACATTGTGACATTTAACAAAACTGAAACATTAATATAAAAAGGTTTTAATCTTTAGGGGTAAGGGCCAATATTATGTTTCACAGGGAAGTATTATAGTTACTTTCAGCTTATACAAGGCACTGTATTAAACTACAAACAATTAGTTGATTAATTGTGATTTGCTCCACCTCACCTTATTACAACATCTAAATAAAATGACACTTTAATGCGTTACTTCTAATAATGAATTCATGCAATACATAATAATGTAAAGATGAAGAGGCACAGGTTTCCGTACTTTTACTTTTGATATTCTAAGTTTACCTCTGTACTTTTACGAGAGCAACATTTTTCAATGCAGGTTTTTTACTTGTGGTTTTTAAAGTCGCATCATCATTTTATCTAAAGGAAAGATTTGAGTTCTTCTGCAACCATTTGTGTTTTCCGTTTCTACCCTGTAAATTGTTAAGTAACGCACCCTGAAGTCAACAAAGAGCTCACGATCTGCAGACTTTCAGTTTCCCTTTGAGCTTGTGTTGCTCTCCTTTATTTACTTAGTTTGTCAAAATTCATTCCCGCTGTTTATGAACCATACAGCTCCACCAAATATTCCCCCTCTGACAGGGCTGTTGTGATTATCATCCCTCGAGCCTGATTATTATTGTATTCCTCTATCATGAAGGAGTTAGATCCAATCTCTTATCTCCCAGTGTAAGGAGATAATGATTGTGTCACTGAGCCGAGGCTGACTTTACACAGGGACAGCGTCAATAGTGCAGCCAACCATGATGTCCTTTGCATTGATTCTCACATTCTTCAGTGTTCAAAGGCACACAAGGGAATAGTTTAGCTCAAGGGTAAACAGTTTCTTTTTAAGTGGTTCTTCACACGACGTCGCCGCTGCTAACTCCCAGCATATTTACTCTTTTACAGAGCTTGATTGTGAGCAGCGGACGGGGATGGAACAGCCAAACGAAAACACGTCGCAGCCGCCGCAGAATGGAGAGGAAGTTTCCTGTGGTACTTTGAGCTTTAAGGGTAAATTTAGACTACAAAGCATCTGCAGTCAGCGCCACATCTTTTGATTGTAGCCAGATTGAAGCAGGCATTTGTTGTGCTCTTTTTTTTTTATGGACGCTGCATTTCCTCATCAGACTGTGGTAATGTGAGCGAAATTGGGTCTGTGAATGGTTTGGCCCGTCTTGATTTTGGAGGGAAACACACTTCTCTTTTGGTAGGCAGCGTCCCCAGTCCCTTTCACTTCACATTTATGACACTCATTAGGTGCCATTAGCTGCATCTCCATATCCCACGACTTGTAATCCAGATGAGGGGGTTGTTATCAGTAGCCCAGCGGCGCTGCAGTCCGTGCCTTGGGCCTGGTGAGTTTTGATAGACAGTGTTGTTGGAGCCCAGCTGGGGGTCAGACAGAGGTTCTCCGCTGTCCGTCTCCTGTGCTGCGCCCCCTCCCCCGCACTGCTTCTAATTGGCTGGATCAAATTGGAGGGAAACTTAACAAGGAGCAGGATCCCTCCAAAATCGACAATAGGTATAGTGTTTTACATATGTCCACAGGAAAGACAGATGTTGTCCCTCTCGACCACATCCACATTTGAATACCCTTATTTCGATACAATGGGAGAGGATACAAAGGGACTATATTTTGGCGGTCAAGCAAATGCATAATTTTGGCGGCCAAGACGAGTTAGTGTTCTTAAAGTTGTTGTGATAGATCTCACATAGTCTGGATGCTGTGGAGAGTACATATTTTAATTCATATAACATCTGTGTAGGAGGGGTTACTGTCAAACATGGCAACTAAAAGTCAGATCCTCAAAATGTGACATGTTTTACCCCTTGTATCAGTGACAAATTAGTTTCTTATAGCATTTTAGGGCTTTCTCTGCATCCAGGATATGTCAAAGATAATAATTTTATCATCATTTTCAGCATCCATTGAGGTAAAGTGTTTTTTAACAAAAAATTACAGCCTAAAAGAATCTGTATAAATAAATTAGGTTTCCTTAACAATTTCACATTTGGAAGATAAAATATGAAATACAAATATATGCCTTTTCCTCTCAGAGAGTTAGGTGAGAAAAAAGATACATATCCTTTAGCAGCTGGTTAGCTTAGCTTAGCATAAAGTCTTGAAAACAGGGGAAGCAGCTTTTCTGAATCTGTTTAAAGGTAAGAAAATCAGAAGCTCACTAATGAACATCTGATCATATTTGGCTTGTTAAGTCTGTAAAAAAAACAACAACGCAAAAAGTATAAAACAGTGGAGATATTTATGAAGGGTTTCTTCAAGCTAAGCTAAGCCAAGCTAACCTTGTTGTCCAGAGTCAGCACTTTTACCAAAACGTTGAACTGTTCACTTATAGGTGCCAGGTGTACGTTTTCTCTGTCGATAGTAAAACCTGTACATAGAGCACATTTAATAGGCATGCACAGAATGGATGTGAAATCCAAAATCTGATGAATCCTTACATCACCGTTGCCTTAACATTGAAAACATCTCATATAAATTAAATTTATGTATTATTCTATATTAATATAATGTATTAAAAATGTGTAATGTATTAATGTTGACTAACATGACTTCTCTCTTGCTTGTCTTAGTTTAAAAAACCGACGTGCACAGGTCACATTTTAAATGTCACACATCAGACACTCACAGTTGGAAAATGCTGCAGACTAAAAGACAAAAGAATGGATGGTCAGTTTTTTTTCTTTTGTTGCCTGACTGCATTCGATCTCCTCCTCCTCCTCCTCCTCCTCCTCCTCCGTCTTCTCTGCACTACATCCTGCTCTGTCAATTGAGTTTGCTCAGCCTAGGCTATCCTTGGCTTGCAGAATATAATTAGTCTGCCTACACACATACACATGCACACACACACATGCACATAGAGACTTTAAACTTTAAACCCCCCATACAAAGGCCCACTCACACAATAGACACATGCCAATACTATGACCCCCTTGGCTATCACCCCATGCACAAAACACTCCCTGTTCGTCCTCAAACCCTCCCCCTCCTGCTCACTCAGCACAATAATGACACTGATAAGATTACATTTTTTACATATCACATTTCACATCGTATCATACAAATAATAGAGAGCTTAACAGGTGCTGAATCTCAGCTTTTACGGTGGAGATCTGAAATCTGGCTGTTGGTCAGAATGACGCTCGCCGCTTGCCTCGATGTATTAAGTTTCACGTGATAAAGTTAATAATGCGTTACGGTTTCAAAGCAGGATGCCGAGGAGTTTGTAACCAAAGATGGAGCGGAGCTTTGCCTTCATAAACCGTTGAAAGTCAGGATCTAAAGTCATTGCTCACTTACATTTTCAAGTACGAGTTAAGACTGCTGCGTGAACCACAACTTGCAATAACTTTTATTTGCAGAAGTAAAATTATGCTTGATCATAAACTTGATGAGAATAAAGGTGTCACATAACAGTGATTCTACAATAGTGATAACAAGCGATTTAGTGATCATTCTTCCAGCCTTAGCAGTAATCTGAGAATCTTTGCATTTCAGCCCCCAGATGACAATCACGCTCTCTGAATGGAGACGCAGTCGGACCATAATTGCACACCACATCTAAGTCCAGAGCATCTTTTATCTCCCACCATCTTTCAGCGACTCCATTCAGGCTCCTTGGTGACCTGTAAGCTCGTCCCCGAGCCCCTTTTGATCTAGTTTCTTTTTAAATGCCATTGCACACGAGCCCTTTGCTCTCTCTCTCAGCACCTGCAATGCAGTGTCCTGCGGCTCATCCGGGGAACCTGTCATTTAAAAAAATGTATACATCTGTTGCAAATGAGGTAGCCTTTGTTGGGGGGGAACCCTTGAGGCGACCGCCAAAATTTGGTGTCCCCCTGGCTCCATCATTGAGTAGACCCCCAACCCCCCCGCTTCACTGACCCACCCATCCACCCACACACACACACATACACACACACACACACACACACACCTCCCACTTCAGGGGTATCATATCACCTATCCCTCGGGGTATGGTGTGCAGGGTTGGATGTTCTCATGATAACAGGTGTATTTGAATGTATACAACAGGTGGGCTGAACGCTTAAAGAGAAGTCATGTGGTTGTGTTGCTGGCTTTACCATTGTTGTACGGTTTAAATGTATTTCATATCACACAGTGGAATTAATGAATATTTTAGCAAAATCTTTTAATCATTTCAGTTTAAGCTTTTGTGGCATAATTGTGGAGGTAAACCCCCCACAAACATTCAATAAAAACATCTTTGACGGATGCTGGATCAAAAAAATATCACAGAGGAACCTCTAACACCTAAAAGCTCCCGTTGAAGGATTTTATTTGCTGCAATAATGTTAAAAGCCCACAGCTCTTCCCCAGACAGATAATTGTGGAAGTGACCGTTAGATCCTGTTTTTAAGCATTGAGCATATTAGAAGTTCTGCAAAGCATACCAGAGGCAATAAATATTTATCTCACTGCTCCGTGTGGATGTTTGGCTTTATTTTCTTCAGCCGACCCAAGACCGGAGGAAGCTGATGGAGGGGAAAAAGGAGGAGAGACAAAAAAAAGAGTCTGTCCTCTGACCGAGTGGCCCTTCAATGGAGGTTGTTTCTTTCTGCAGTGAACTGTGTCGTCCTGCAGACCAGTGAGGAACCAAAGTAAAAAGCGAACAAGGGAACTTGCTGAATAACTAGAGCGTGGAGTTTAGCCCTGAATTGCCCGACACAATGCATGCACACATATGCATGACTGCATATACTTTTTTTCTATATGTCACATACTTGGACACACACACACACACACACACACACACACGGAAACACACATTCATACAGAGTCCCAGCTCAAGGATTTTGGGCCTATCTGCACATGTATGCAGGCTAATCAGGGCCTCTCCACAGACAGAAAGCAAAGGGTCACACAGGGTGAGATGTTTGTGATGGAAATTTGGACGGCAGGCGTAGGAAAACAAAGCTAGAGACAAGACGCCCCAGAGACGACATACTTTACACATGAGATAACACACATTGAGGAGTTACACAAAAAAAAAATTAGAATGGGATAACAAAGCCTTTTCTCATTTATATAACTGATAAGGAGCTCCATTGCTGACACTTTCACGGAATTATTAATTATAATATTTTTTTTGTAGATTTAATTCTGAGAGCTGTGTAGAAACCTTTTTGTTTAAGTAAGTCACAAGATAAGAAATTGCTTCAGTTGAATCTGTACACTGGGTTGGGGATGAGGACTAAAACGCTCCTCACTTCAGAATGCGTTGAACAGCAGAATGTATGGCTATACCTTATTGTTATTCTTAAAACTGTTTCCTCCCCTCCAGGTTGCCTTAAATATATAATGTCACTCCAGCTGTATACATACATTAAGCAAGGACACATATTTTTCCACTGACTGCATATGATCCAGTGGCGAATGCGTCGCGTCACCCTCTTCATTCCTGCACCGCTGGAGCCCAGGACATATAGCTCTAACTGGGCATATAGAGCACAGATCAGGGGCATCCAATGGAACCACCGTACCTCACTGAGAAATCACACAAAGATGGGATTTAATGGCCCTTCGATTGAACGGTTCTGAAAGGCCAACCTCTGACCCCCCAGCCTTGACCCCTGGCAACCCCACCCATCCTCCAGGGTCCAGTGCTTGTCATTGGTCATTTGTCAAACACTGATCTGATTACCGTCCAATTTGGGATGTGCCGACTACACACTTTTAGGATCAGGACAAGCCGCATTCAGTAACTTTACATGACAACAAATAGCTGGATTGTTGTGGGAATAGTAAAGGGACGAGTATTTGTTCTATTCAGGGACGAGAGACAGACAAAACGGAGATAGGCGGCAACTTTGGTATGTTAGAACTGGTCATCGGGTTCGTGTCAAAACTGTTCAAGAAAAATATCGTCATATTTCCTCCTGACTCATAGGTCAAAAAAAGATGATTATTTGAATCAAGAGAGAGGAATCAACAGATGAATTATCAAATGAATCATCCAAACTAAACAGCCGTCAAGATCTAGTGATAAACAGTAGACACAGTATTCTTCATCAGTAAAGAATGTCTTTTTTTATATGGGTCCAAGACAGTGAAGTTGCTTATTTAAAAAAAAACAACACAGCCCTAATTTCACAGATTTATTTTATTTAAGTATGGAATTGAAAGTTTAAAAATGATTAAAAGATTTTTTTCAAAATTTGCTTCTGATGTGTAAAGAAATCCGAAATTGTGACGCAAATTGCGTTGATCCATTAGTAAATCTGGGTTTTAACTATGGAAGCTTTAAACTCTGGTAGCCAGTAAGATATTGACTCAACGGCTGGAACTTTTCCAGAGGGGCTGTATGAGGGGACGCAAATGTCAGCAATTGTTGCTTTTCCTTTCAACCTCCTAATGAAATTTCCGGAAAATGCCCGAGTGAGCCCATGTGAGAATACGGCAGGAAAATCTCGGGAAGATTCACTGCGGGCGAGCGGACGATCTACCCAGGTGCCACACCTCGCCTGAATGTTGTGAAAACCTCTGAATCGTGCACGTTTCCAGTGCTAAGTGTGCACTTTGTATGTCTGCACAGTCTCTCTGTATAACAATGGATTATGTAAGTAAATGGATGTACAGCAATATATTATTCTCTGTATGTCACTTTTCACATTATGTCTGAAAATCTTCTGCAAGGGACTGTCAGTCAAATATAACTAACACCTTATCCTGTTCAGTCCCTGGAGGACTGCACATATACACAAACACACACACAAAATAAACCTCTGTCTGGCCAAAACACACACACACACACACACACACACACACACACACACACACACACACACACACACACACACACACACACACACACACACACACACACACACACACACACACACACACAATTAGCCCATAGTTCTCAGTCTGCTATAGCTCCTTTGGATTGTGCTGGGGAAGGGGAGGGGGGTCCAGTGACCCCAGAGAGCATGACCTGAGGGGACATTTGTGGAGTTGTCGGGGGAGTATCAGTGAAGACAGGGGGATGGGGCATCAGGGAGGGAAAGTAACTTCTTGCTGCCCCTGCTGATACTCTCCTGTGAAGATCCCCATTGGGGTTTTTTTTTAAAGTGAAAAACAAACTGATAAGTCATCACGACAGTAAATCCTCCCAGAACAATTGCTTTTGAGTTGATAATGTGACGAGGCACAACTTAAACAAAGCTCATTATAATTATAAAAAAAACACAAAGGACTCAATCTTGTTTTTTGCAGCATGTGGTTGATAACAATCAGTAAACCAATGCTTTCCATCTGGGGGAAGTTGTCCGTCGTATTAATGGTTAACCTAAATTTATATATGGAGATGCAGTAGTGAAGGAGGGATCGGTAAGATTCCCTCCGCATCCCTGAATGAGTTGAACGAGTTAGAGGCAGGAGTTTTGATTTCCCTCCAAAAACTCTATTGTAAAACTTCCCCCTCTCCACTTATAAAAGCTACTCAGCAGCCGCCTCCACCCCCAGCCGTCACACATCAATCCATGGTGGGGTGTGTGTTTTGGGAAGTGGGGGTGTCTCAGTCAGAGTGCCGTTAACCCCCCAGGGTGTAAAGGATTTCTGGACCAACACTGCAAGTTTCAAAAACAAACTCTTTGTTTTTGCTTTACTCAAGATGTTTTTAAGGGCATCAAACCAGCAGGCATTGTGTCACTTGCATCCAGTCTGAGATCAAGTAGAAAGATTCAACTTTATAAAGTGGCCTGATGCACATGTGCGAATTTAGCTGATACTTATCCCAAAATCTCCTATAAAATCTTGTGATACGTTGCAAAGACTTTTATTTGCTTTCTAAATGTGAGAGCCGGAGATTCAAACTAATTCTTAACAGTCCTCATTTTGTTGGCTCCATGTTTGTGTGTACGTGTCTGTAAGGTCCGAATAAAGGACATGGATGCATAATTTAAGAGGTAAAATAGAGTTGTTCCACCCCCTCCCCTTTGTCAGGAAGCTTAATCGGGGCTGCAGAGGTGTGTCGGTAACCTTTGACCTCTTGGGTATCTCTGGCCTTTCTCTTACTTGCCTTTAGGTTTGCATCAGGATATCCCTCATTTAACTCTTAACCTACAAGTCCCCTTTAGCAATCAGTGGTTTCACAGTTAAGGCATGTGCACATAAAAGCACATTTACACAGTCAGTTGTTCACTATAAATGAATGATGACCAGACACTTGCAACCACAACTGACTAGACAAAAAATACCAGAAGGAATGGATCTGCTGAACAGTCAGGTGTAAACTGAAAGCACTGAGTGTGCAGCAGATGCACATATAACAATTCTCCCTATAGTTCAAATAATTAGGGGAGGAGAGTACGTCAGCGTAGTTAAAACAGCTTCTAGCTTCTGTTGTAATCAGGGAGCATTGTAGAATGTATATCTATAAGGCAGTTTACACTGGAAAAAACGGTTCTGTTGTGTAATTAATGTGTAGAGTAATCTCTGCTTTCCCACTGAAGGAAACGTTACATATAATCCATCTGAAGTGATGAAGATCAGGTTCAACAGGTTTCTTTTTCTAGAATGAGATGAATCTCAGATGAAGTGTTGACGTGCAGGACAAAATGAAAAGAGTTTACTTTCACCGTGTGAAAACTGGATTGCTCAATAGTCAGATTTAGCAAACTGGTTTCTGGCAAGACAAACTTAGTAGTAGCTATCAATCATCATTTGTGATTTGAACAAGTTGGGAAATTGAAACGGTTTGGTGGAATGCATTTCACTAAGCTGCTGAGACAGGCTGAGATTTATTTTAAGCAGCATCCATTGGAACAGGAGCAAAAGTAGAGACCAGTTGCACATTAACTTTCTCTTGCACATTTGCGAATGTGGATCCACATGCATGGACTTTGTATGAACTCAGAAAGCAGCTCTGAACACTCGATGAACAAGTTTGCATCTGTGAGTAGATTTTAGGGGCAACGAGTTAATGTAAAGCGGGACAATTGTGATTGGCAGCTGGGCATGTGTGTGCATGTGTGTGCAGTTGGTGTCACAGTGTGATAGTTACCTACAGAGTATGTGGGTAGGCATCTATGTCCCTTCCATTTCCATTTTGTTACAGTTAAAACAGAGGAACTATTATTTTACTTGTTTGTATGTGTCAAATTCAGAGCCTCTTCAACAATCTGCTATAAGTCTATGAGCCTTTCCCCTTCTTGAAAATTAGCATTCCTACCCCCAAAAAATGGCCACCATTGTGGATAAATACTGCTTTTGTTTCACCCATTCGAACCCGAGGCGTCCCTGAACGCTGAGGGGAGTGTGTCCACCCTTTTTCACTTTTCAGGCGCTTTGGCGCTGAATAGCGGAGACCATTGCCAAATGGGAAAACGACAACACAGGCAGAAAGAAAGACCAGAATCAATCAGGAAGTGGCAGCTTTTCAGCTGTGCCAGAGGAGCTGGGCAACTTCCTGGTCTTGTTGCCAAGTTGACTGGAAGCTCAGCCAGCTGGTGCAGCGGGCAGCAGTTGGATTTGATGGAGGAGGATGGCAGCGGATGACGGTTGGGATGTTGGACAGGAGGAGTGGGCGGAGAGATGGCGAGAGAGGGAGAGAGATCGCAGTTTAAATGTAAGCAATGATCAAACGGCATTCATATGAACTATCAAGTGTGGAGTGTATTCTGTTCATAATCCTTTGTAAACAAACACATTATCCCTCCAATTACTCCCCGCTTCTGGTATGCAGGATTTTTCTCACAATTCTTTGTTGTAGTATTTGTTTATAGCCTTTTTAATTGCAAAGAGAAACTGCATTTTTTGAAAATCTTTTTCCCTAAATAATCACATAAACTCATAAACTGAATATAACATTCTGGCTTCATCCTAACATATTGACAATTTAAAAAGCTGAATATGATATTATACAATAACTCCACTGAGATGAAAATTGTGGATTTGAGTCAGTAAAACTTATATGATGATACTATATATCATGATGTGTTTTTCTTTATTTCTTCAAGTCAGTTAGTTCTTCTTAGTTTAATAAAGGCAAAAAAGTTAATTCTATAATGTTTGTTTCTCATCTCACTCATGTTTCTGAAAAGCTTAACTTAAAACCATCTTTGAATCTAAACTTGAAGTATCGGTCTATTTCTCCTCACCAGTCTCATCCCTTGTATCACTTTTACAGGGATGGGACTGATGACTTGGGGTTGGCAGGGTGGGTGAGTGGGTGTTCTAGAGGGAGATCAGGGGACCAGACTGGTGGAGATAGGTAAACACAGCTGGGGACACACAGCGCTGGTGGGTCTGTGGCTTAGCGGCCCCCTTCCCTCATTTAACAGTGTGTTTGCTCAGGAGATGTCCCCTAATCTTCGCATGCTGATCTCGGTGTGGAGCCTTCACAGAGCCCCAACAGGCCCTGGATGAAAGCGACCCCGTCCACTGTCACAGCCTTGCTAATTCCCCCATGGCTGAACTTGAATGTTGTTATTAAAAGGCCTCAGGGGTCATCATCTATGGATCTGTCTGTGTGGGGCTGAATCTCTCTGTGGGTGGGATGGCCCTGATAATATATACTAAATTCTTCTATATACATAATCTGTTTCTCTGAACAAGCCTCCTAAAGACCATTTCCATTGAGTATCAGGCAAAAAAACCGTTATCAGTGACAGAATATATTTATATTACTTAAATTACAGTTGATCACAAGGAGAACGATCTCAATTGTCGAGGGTTTTATATGATGCTTATTTCCCCCAGTGCTTCAAAGAGTTTTGACATTCCTTAAAAAGTTTATCCATCCATCCATCCATCTATCTATTTGTCTGTCTGTCTGTCTATATATATATATATATATATATATATATATATATATATATATATATATATATATATATATATATATATATATATACTGAATATATAATAAAATGATTATGTAGCACCATCTGCTGGTGATTTGCCTACTTTTCGTTGAGCTTCTCTCCTCCCGTCAGGTGGTGGATGCTGCAGCTTGAAACATGATCTGTAAAGATCTAGTATAAAGAGCAGGTTGTATGGATATATTTTTAGCTTACATGGGGAGAAATATTTCCAAGGACACTGACATTCATATATGACAATTTTCTTTTGTGTACGATTAGTTCTGTCCGGGCAAGAAAAAAGAAAAAGGGAAGAAAAACGTCCTTTCGGCTTCCGTTGACGTCGCGTCAGCGCTTGACGTCAGCATAACAACAACCTGTCATGACAGCTCGTTTGGGGGAGAAAAAAATAATCGCTTAAGATTTGACATCAAAGTATTTTTAAATAATCTATTTCACCCGCATGTAAGAACTCCTCTCTAAGGTAAGGACCGGATATAGACAAACACGCGAGCATCTTCAACGGAAGCCAGTATTAGGCGGTATAGCACACAAGCTAACGTAGCATTAGCCACTTTGTGTTAGCCGAGGTTGCCTAGCGGCGTTGAGGTAAATTCCAAAACGCCCTTTTCCAGGTCCGTGTTAGCTGCAGTCCAAACGTTCCATTCAGCCACTGGATGCATTAGTAATCCTGTGACCGCGCACTGGGCACAAGTCTTCTCATCAGCGAGCTGCCGGGCGGAGCGTTTATCGACAACATAGCTCACTCGGCTAGCTCAGCTAAGTGGCTAACATCTGAGCACCGATCTCTTGTTCGCTTATAACTAGAGTTGGCGACGGTGTCACTCTTGTCTCTGTTCTCACCGGGACGGTACATTATACATTTGTTTGTATAGATTTATCTGTGCTTGTGTATGACCTTTAACAACCATTGTGTGCCAGTGGTGTAGTGACACCGTGGAAAGCCTGGCTCTGTCGGGAGGCAGCGGGGAGATGTTTGGCGATGGCTTGCTAGCTAGCTGTGCTGTTCACGGAGTCGCCGCCGATGTCCGTCACGTGAATAGTTGATTGGTCGAGCCACCTCGCTGTGTTTCCCCGTGGCGAGCACAGTCAGCGGGTTACACGTCGGCCCGTTTGGAGCGGCACCGAGATCTGCGCCGAATTCGCCCGGGACGCGCACTGCAGGTGCATTGCAGCAAACGCACGCTTCTGCGTGTTCTAACTTCCCATGGGCTGTGTCTCCGGTCTAGCGTGTGAGATCCAGGCGGGACGGGGCATTCTCGAGCCTGTCAGGTAGCCAGCCGAAGAGACGGGGAACAGGATAGGGAAGCAGGGCGAGGCGGGCCCCGCGGAGCCGGCGGAGAAAATGGCCGGCAGCCCGGAGAAGAGTTCCACCGCGCAGGAGCTGAAGGAGCAGGGGAACCGGCTGTTCCTCTGCCGCAAGTACCAAGAGGCTGCTACGTGCTACAGCAAAGCTATTGTGAGTAATTGACTCATCCTTCACAAATATACATTCAAGCATTGCAATCTCCTTTTGAGACAAATGCATCATCGGGCGACGTGTCCCTTTGAATGTGCTTGTGCCATCATGTCACTGAGCAATGTGCATATTTTGGTTTGTCCCGTCTCCCAGAACCGTAATCCATCTGTGGCGGTGTACTACACCAACCGGGCTCTCTGCCACGTGAAGCTGCAGCAGCATGACAAGGCTCTGGCCGATTGTAAGCATGCACTGGAGCTGGACAGCCAGTCGGTCAAGGCCCACTTCTTCTTGGGCCAGTGTCACTTGGAGCTGGAGAACTATGATGAGGCCATCGGTAACCTGCAGAAAGGTAACAACGTCCTCCTGAAGGAGGGTGAACGTTTCTCTGTGTTTTGCAGTAGTGTGTAAAAGCTCATATTTTTCTCATGCACTTCCTCATTCATCTTTTAGTCCATGAGTTTTACTTCATTTTAAGGTCTGACTTTCTTCCATTCCTGCTGTCAGTAGTGTCAGGGTTGGAGTGCTGATCCTAGAACCGTTGCCATTTAATCGGGTCTGCAGGGATGTATTATAGTATGTTTTGTCAGGGTTGCCATGCCTGTAATCATAATATTCTCTAGATAAAGGTATAGAAGGTTTCACATAGTTATCTATCACTGACTTCTTATCTACTAAACGAGGGGTGTTGGAGAGAAATCTTAAGGAAAGCATTTTAATTGTTACCCACTTTTTTTCTTTGACAGCATATAACCTGGCAAAAGAGCAGAGGCTGAATTTTGGCGATGACATCCCCAGTGCCTTGCGCATTGCCAAGAAGAAACGCTGGAATAGCATTGAGGATAAGCGCATCAACCAGGAGAACGAGTTGCATGCTTATTTGACCAAACTCATACTGGCTGAGAAGGAAAGGTAAGACTGGGGAACAGGGGAGCACTCAAATATCCAGCATTGTTTTTCATCTGATAGTGAGCTCTTGATGATTACTGTTAATCTGTGAAATAAGTTTGTTGTTATTATTATCTTTCTGGATGGAGCTGTGATTTTCCATATCTTTGTGATTTGAGCAGAGAACTTGAAGAATACAAAGAAAAACAGGATGACAATCAAAATGGAGGCGATAATGCCAAGATTGCATCAAAACATGTACGTTTTTGCATATATGCATTTAATAAACACATGGGATTATATATTTTAATATGTACTTGAATATTCATGAGTAACATTTGGAAATGTGACCCACTTAGGACAAGTATCTAATGGACATGGATGAGCTCTTCTCTCAAGTGGATGAGAAAAGAAAAGTAAGCATGACATTTTATCCATTCACTCAGCCATTTGCGATACCCACTTATTACCGTTGTTAAAGTACTGGAGGTTATCCCATCATGCACTGGGCAAAAAGCAGGTAAACGGTGAAACCTTGCACGTTAACATCACAAGGCCGACAAACAAGAAGGCACATCTTGATATCATTCAATCACACAAATGCGTCTTTGCTTACTGCACTCACCTACTTCACACCATCTCCTCTGATCGTTGACATAGCAACAACAGAAATAGACTCTCGCACACACGTTCAGATTTGTGTATAGATATGTAGGCAGACCTCAAATCTATTTCCTTTGTGCCAGAACATTCCCTCTGCCCTGTTTTTGTAGTTGTACATTCAACCTTCACGCTGCAGTTGTGACTAAGTCGCCACCTCTACTGTTAATGTATGTATTATTTCCAGCCCAAGCTGTTTCTGTGGTAACCGTCCTTTATTTGTTTCTCAAGGCGTGACGTGATTAAGTAGCCACACTATAGATAGTTGTTTGCTCGACCGAGGTAGTTGTCATGTAACTGTCAGTTGAAATGACACTGTACTGCCAGTGACAGCCTGCAGTGTGTTTCTCTCCTGTATGTGTGTGAAGGTGTAAGGACCAGCGGTTCAGCGTGGAGCCGACAAATCCACTTTAAATTATGATAATTAAGTACCTTTTAACAAATCAATGATATTTTTAGTCTGAGCAGTGGTGCTGCAATGTTGTATTTAATCTAAACTGATGGTGTTTCTGGAGGCAAATATAATCATGAACATGGATATGAGTTTGTCATTAAACTGTAATGAACCCTGTAAGAGCAGGGAAAGACAGGATTGTGCATCGGTTCGCATGAAATGAGTGTGACTCTTGTTGCTGTATTTTTTTGTTGGTTCAGAAGCGGGAGATTCCAGATTACCTGTGCGGGAAGATCAGTTTTGAGCTGATGAGGGAGCCGTGCATCACACCCAGTGGAATCACCTATGACCGCAAGGACATTGAAGAGCACCTACAGGTAAAATGATTGCGACGTTTCTTATCACCGCTGATCTGGTATTTACAAGCCTTAAATTCATAAACTCAGAAATCTATAATTAATTGTTGAAAATAATCATTAATGCAATAAGCTACAGTTCACATATATCACTTCTTTTGGACTTTGATAAAAGACACACTACTCAATAAAACAATTACCTATTTATTCATGTGATCTTTTTTTTATCCTATGTTCATTTCGATTTTTTTCACTGAAATTGAAGTGCTGCTTAGTTTATAGCAATGCAACATGTGATTTCCATCCTTTGAAATTTTCAGTGATAAAATTCAAAGGTGTACAATTAAATAAAATAAGTTTTGAAACATAGAGATAATATATATCTAAATTACATTGTACCCAAACACATTATAGATTTAATCATATCGATTTGAACATGTTGTATCTGAATTTATTTATCTGGGTTGTAATGATGTTTTAATTTCAAAGTTTTAATGTTAAGGTTAAATTTCCAATGTAGATATTGAGCTGCTGAAACGAAACAAACTCTAAAATATTCACTTTCCCATTAAGTCAATGTGCGTGTCCCAAAATACAAAGAATTTTTCTTATTGCAAATATTATGTATAAAATGAGCCACAGATGGAAACATAAACATTTAACCTTCCCTCTCTACAGCGAGTGGGTCATTTTGACCCAGTCACCAGGAGCCCCCTGACCCAGGACCAGCTGATCCCCAACCTGGCCATGAAGGAAGTCATCGATGCCTTTATCCAGGAGAACGGCTGGGTGGAGGACTACTGAAGGGACGTCCCGCCTCCTATTTCTCCACGATGCCCCCAATCTCAGCACAAGCCCTGGACAACACAAGACTTTAGAGAACAGATCCTCCCCTTGCCTGGACATGTACTTTACACAAGCAGGAGAAGCCACACTATGGACTACCACACAGGAGCCACGTCTCTTGGTCTGCTTCCCCACCCTGCATCTTATCTTTGCTGTAAAACATCCTGCTCTGACTTTCTGAGGCTCGCTGGTCATGGCCTGCTGCTCCCTTTAAACCCCACCCCCACCCCTTTTCTTTTTGATTTACTTTCTATACTTTTTCTCCCCCTCCCTGTCATGCTGTCTCTAGTATTCCAAGCCTAACTCATTTCTTTACAAACTCCGTCTCCCTCCCGCTCTTTTTCTGAATGCCACAATCCTCGGAAAGTATCAGCACTGCACACCAGTGTTTCACAGATACCACCAATATAGAACAAAATACACTTTGGTGGTAGAATTTATTCAAAAACATTGGCCTTTTTATGTCGCATTTACTCCAGTATTTCATAGTTTTTCTTTTTCTTTTAAGAATGGAGCATTTGCCGACTTCTTAATGTACATTTGTTGAAGTGGTAACTAACATGCCAAAACACTATTCTCAATTAGGGGGGAACTAGTTTGTATGAACCTTTTACATGATGATTATTGAACAGTAGTCTACGGTAAGTGTGTCATTTTAACCTGTTGTGAGACAACTGGAATGAATGTGGCACAAATCCATGTCACTGAAGTGTAAGACTTTTGAGTACATGTTTTACTTTTCTTTGCATATCAATCACACCCCGTTACAGACAATTCAAATAAGTTGAGTGTAAGAGACTCTTAAGGTTCGACCTACAGTAATTCAAAATGTTTTTGTACCAGGTTTTCATGAAGAGCAGCCTTGAAATAGATAGAAGAAAAAAAATAATTATAATGGAAATGACTGCTGCACACAAAGTTTTAAAACATTGCTGGATATTAATTGAAAATGTTGAACTGTCTGAATTTTGGTAGATGGCGTCAGCTGTTCGGGTCGATGCTGAGATTTGAAGAATGCTCTGTGCTGTCTGTGTCGTACGTGGAAACCAAAATGTGCTCGGACGTTTGTGTTTGGCTCGTGCTGTCTGCCTGGAATGTCTGTGTGGTCGCTTACATCAAGCATGAAGTGAATTTTGTTTTTCCCGTGCAAAAATACAAAGAGGATGGTTGTCACTTCCTTCACCTTTTTTTGCTGTTAATCTTGCGCACCTTCTCCCCCCAGTGTCACAGTCACCGAGAAAATGGTTGCATCCGCTTATGTAAACCAGTCATCAGTGTGAAACTAACTTCTCTGAAAACCCCTTTACGAGGATTAGAGGATCACTTGTATTGCTGTACCAACCTCCTCTGTGTTAGACATGCTGGAAGAGTTACGACCATCTTATCTCATCCATACCTCAGTCCCAACTTTTGAAAATGCTGGTTCACCGGCATTGTCTGAAAAACGGCTCCATCCTATTAGTTTACAGGTTTTTTCTGCCGGATGTGTGTCTGTGGCGAGTTCGGCCTGTCGGTGGTTTGTTTTTTGAGTGCAGGTAGTGTAAATAATTTGCTTGTGTATCTCAGATTTTATTTCTTTACAATATAAGGTTCTTTTTTTCCGTTTTTTTTCTTGAGAAATCTTAGAGCTTGAGAAACTGTATTAAATGTAGATATGTTGATAACATAAATGCCTGGTTCAGTTTTCATTTGTCCCAATTAAACCATGAACTTTGAGTTTGTTGTGGTGTTTCTCGCGTTAGATTATCATCAACAAGAGTGTGATGGCGCCTCTGCTGCTCTTTGGAATCTAATAGTTTCAAGCACATTAATATGGTGGCACTACCCAACAAGCTTTGCAGAACAATTTATGCCGTGAGGCCTTTAATGAATACAAATTTTGTTAAGGCTAATATGTTCCTTTTAGAATCTCAGACATCTGAGTTGATTTTAGAGCATTACTCATAAATGCCTGCACAGGGGTCAGGGGCAATTTGAGGCCAAGTGTCTTTGTCTTGCCCCAAGGACACATCAGCACACGGGCCAGGAGGAGCCGGGGATCGAACCATCGACCTTCTGGTTAGTGGACGACACCTGTCTATCAACTGATCTGCATAGTTTTAAAGACATTATTTTACAGTAACTACAGTTAGTAGTCAGGCTCTAATGTGCAGCTGCACACCCTGATCTGTTTTTTAAGGTTAATCAAATAATAACCTCCACCAAGGAGGTAATGTCATTGGTTCTCTTTTGTTTGTTGGCAGGATTACTCAAATACTATGGATGGATTTGCATGAAAATTGTATCCAATATAGGTCTTTGCCACGGGAACAGGTCATTGAATTTTAAGAGTTATCCAGATTCGGATCTGGTTCCGGGAATTTTTTCAAGGTTTCTTAAAATTGTGAGATGGAGACGGGAATGCACGATTTTTGGGTGAAGCTGTATTATAGGTGGTGGATTGTTAGGGCCTTGGCAAACGTTTGTGTTCTTGTTATTATTGCAGATGTTTTTGTTATATTGTCCACAGCCCCAAAAAATGTCAAGTGTCAAGGTGTCCCTGTTAAAAACGTCCTTTTCCTAGATTTGAGGTTGGGTTAAAAAAATTGAGATTGTCTTCCTGAACGTAAGACATTTAAAGCCTAACATGCTTATAATCTTATGGGCACTGATATATTCAAATGGCAGGAACTATCAGACTTACTAAACTCTACTCTTAAAGGACTATTTCTCTCAGGGACTGTCCCTTCAGTGAAAAGTAATTCCAGTGCAACTGTTCCCAAGTATGTCCAGAGTAACCAGGGATGTTGTGTCCAGCAAGGTGTGTTGCTGCTGAGTTTTCCAAAAGTCAGTTGTCAAAGCTTTGACCATCAGAAGTGAAGCTGCTCACACCTCCATCAATAATCTCAGCGACAGATCTGTTAATTGCAAAAAAACGAAAATAAATCTCTGCCATGGATCAGATCAGATGTTTGCTCCGAACATCTGTCGACTGACCCGTCATGTGATGTGGACACATACTGTAGGTGCAACGCTGTGTGTCTGCATCAGTCACACGCACAGGACAGTGTCACTCGGCCCTCACACACCAGGCCTATTGTCAGAGCGTCCGCTGCACAGCTGACGTCAGGCCCTGTGCTAGGAGGGAAGAGGACTGGCCACGGGTCATAAGAGAGTTGGGACTGAGTTAGAAACATCGACCAACAAGGAAACAACGTCGAAATGGTAAGAAAAGATGATTTCTATTGTAACTTTTGACTGAAGTAGATCTTTCATGTGACTCAAGTGGATGATGGCTGATTGTGGATGTTCTGTGTGTTTACAGAGGTTTGCTGTGGTTTTGCTCAGTGTCTTTGGACTGTGTATCAGTCTCTCCTCAGGAACACAAGGTAGGGGGTCAAGGACAATCTTGTCATTTGTCATTAGAGACACATTTGGATTTGATTCGTTATCTTCAAACATGTATGTTTTTCTCACACTGATCAATATTTAGTGTTTTTATCCTTTCTTTCTTGTTTGTGTTCCTACAGTGGGTCTGCAGGACAAGGTCCTGGTCTTCCCATATGAGACAGACTTCAGCTTTGTGGCCCTGATCCCGCAGAAGGAGATGGGGCTGACGGCCCTCACACTCTGCATGCGTGTGGCCAGTGAGCTGCCAGAGGAGCGGCAGATCATCCTGTTCGCCTACCGCACGGCCGACTACGATGAACTCAACGTGTGGCGTGAGAAGGACGGCCGCATCTCCTTTTACATGAGCGGTGACGGCGCCTTCTTTCACCTGCCGCCCCTCACCACCTTCCGCACCAGCCTTTGCCTGACCTGGGAGTCTCGCACCGGCCTCGCTGCATTCTGGGTGGAGGGCAAGCGAAGCACCTACCAGGTCTACAAACCTGGCCACACCATCCGTCCACAAGGCACCATCCTCCTGGGGCAGGACCCCGACAAGCACCTGGGGGGTTTGGAGGCCGTGCAGAGCTTCGTCGGGGAGGTGACCGATCTGAACATGTGGGACTATGTGCTCTCTAGGAGCACGATCCAGGCCTGGCACTATGGGCACAAGGTCCCCAAGGGAAACATCTTTGACTGGGCCACTATCGAGTACGAGCTGAACGGGAACGTGATGGTGGTGGACGACGACTGACTCGGGGTGGAGCTGATTGCCGAGCGGGATGAAGCTTTAGAGGTGTGTTTTGGACGGATTGTGACGAGTGTGGTTTTCTTCCTTAGATTCACTGTTGTTTAATGTCAGGACCCTTCAACGGTTACTCCTAAAAGAACTCAAATTGAGAGCAGGAGTGTTTGGGATATTCAGTATCTCCCTATAACTACATAGTCGCTTCTATCCATTCACCTGCAATATGCAGTAGTAACCAAATCCAGTACTTTGTCGTGCACAGAAGTCAGATGTCAGCGGTTTTACATCTTAATGCGTCACTAGAATATTTAGCTACATGTTAACTCAATTAATGATGTCTAATTCAGCATGTTTTTAAGTTCCACTAGTCGCTCTTTGTATCGCAAAGCTTTATCCTCGGACTGCTGTGGGAACGGACAAAATCAAGAACAAAACGTTGATGTGCCAGATGTATCCATTGGGTGGCAGTCTGCACTAGTTCGCATCAAACAGAAACTTGTTTCAAACTGAGCTTCATTGCACATGCATCCACAAATAAATGATTTAAATGTTAAGGGAACAAAAAACGTTTGATTGCTACAATTCAAATAGATTTGATTTTGCAGAGCATTTAGATTTTGTAGATCATTTTAAACGAAACATTTGCCAACAGCAAATTGATAAGATTTAATCTTGCATCGGCAATAACACCATATTGCATTTAAAAGCAAATCACAACTGACTTGAGACATGACACCTTTAAACTATCAGTTTAAAGAAAATAAAATAAAAATGTTGCTTTGCATACTGTAACAAAAACAAGCCTATTTAAAACAAATAGTTACCATGCACTGAAAATTTCTCAGCATTAGTTTTTTTGCAGATCAGTGATATTGACGACAAAAACCTGAACGAGACACTAAAAGCGGCGAACTGGAGGATGCATTATTTCTACAGCAGACTTAATGATTTAACTGCAGCGAGAGACAAACAGCAATTATCATGTTTGACATCCATAAAGTGGCCTTCGGTTACTGTGCCCGCTCATGAATTTTCCATGTTTTAACTGATGTAAGATCGCTCTCGGGTCTGAAATAAAATCTTGCCATGTGCATAACTAATAATGTTTGTAATTAAAGAGAACATTCTGTCTTTGAACTCTGGCAGCTTCCTTTTCATAATCCTTTTTTTGGACACACTTTAGAAATAATCTGTTTTCTTACTTCACAGAGGGGAGATTTTCTTTTTTTTTTAAAGAACAGATGCTTTCACTATTCCATCAATCAAATGTATACAGAGAAAACACAAATTCATTATGACAGCTGTTTGTTGGATGCACTTTGTAATTTCATCATATTTGTACTCCATTGATAAAATACCATTTTTCAAAAGTTGATTTTTGAACTGAAATGAAAGGGGGGCTCTCATGTAAAGCTTTTGCACCCCTTCCTTCCTTATAGGCTTTTGTCTCTCTCCATTCTCCACTGTTCTAGAGGTAACCATGGCAGAGCGACATAATAAGATGGATGTGTTAAATGCTACTTGCAGATATCAAGTCATATTGCTTCTCTGACAAAGGCCCCTCAGAATGATCCCAGGGTCAGATCTTCTCCATCCAAGTGAAGCACAGTAACCCTAAGTTCCAGTGTGCCGTCATCTCTGCTGGTCTCCACGGCTCCGTGCACTCATCCTCCCTGCCTGCACCACCACTCTGACCTCCTTGCAGAGGCGAGGGAGGAAGTTTCCAGCGCGCAGCCCGTGCAGGCTCCCTTGAGGGTGGGAAAGTGCTGCGTTTCCGACTGTGTGTTTATTCCGACCAAATCGCCCGTCGGCCCTCTCGCAAGCAGCTAAATAAGGAGGAGGCAGGGCCAATGAGTTCTGACTGCGGGTCAGCAGCCAAATGTTCCACCTTCTTGAATGTTGCAATGCATCAATCGCAGTGCCCACTCACTGTGTTGTAACACCTTTGTGGACCATCTGCCCAAGCCTGGCTTCTTAGCCCTCTGGTACACACACACACACACACACACACACAGACGGTCTGTTATTTCTTTCATTTTTGCATCTCTGCCCAAAAGGGGTTCTAATTCCATATACATGCAAACATCTCTACTGATGAAGCCATTTCAATTTGAAAACAGAAAACTTGTATTTTTAAAAAAAAATTATGAGTGACAAATAAAGAGACCAACATCCTGTAAAAAAAAGAGAGAAGTAGATCAGATCATATTCTTTATGTTATAAACACTTGAAACTTTCTCATTTCATGATTATTGACTTTTTCTCAGCCAGATTGTATTCCGGGGCCTCACACTCCACTTGCTCTGCACTGAAGGACTTGAAGCCCTCACCAGAAGGACAATCAGTAGCCTCTTCTCAGAGTGGATAATTATTCCCTCTGTGTCCCAGTATTGCATGTTTTATCCGACCGAGCAAACACTTGCAGGGGCTCCTTGTCTTGCTTGCGGACAGGGCCGCCAGTGTGGGCCTGTGAGATCTGCATATTGGCCCATGGTGGTTTAAGCTGTCTGAGGTAAGGCGCTGTCGTTGACTTGCATGTCCATGCGTGTGGAGCTGGTGAAAACATTTTCCACACGAGAGGAGATAGACGGCAAGAGGGAGCCCCGCGTGAGCCGGGGTGAGGGGAGACAGAAGGAGGGCCGTTCTGGATTCCTTCGAGCAACTCCAAATAGATTTCCAGGCAAAACATATTTGCATACGCGAGACAGTGCTACGAGCTATCTGACTGAGCCGTGGCATGTGTGCATTGAACAGATGGATAATTTTTTTAGAGCTGTCTTGCAGAAATTTCAGCCCATTAAATTGAGTTCTTGAGCATCACTCAGTCTGCTTTTGTTCACGAAGCCCACAAAGGATCATCAGGGTGAACTTGTTCATTAGATTTAAATGCTTGAAAGATAATTAAAGATCACATGATTAATGAAAAACAATATATAAAATTTACATATTTTAAACATCACCTTCTGGGAATCAGTGTATTAAAAGCAAAGACATGTACAGACGAGCGGAGCAAAGCTAGGCTAGAATTTACTTCACTTTTTTTTTTTTTTTAAATGTGGAAGATCCCTGTCAGAAAGATTACAGTTCGCTGGCTGAGCATCTTTGGTTTTCTATAGAACACACGAGGATTAAAAACATTTCTTGATTCAGATATTTCTCTTGATGTTTTGCCTTATTTATTATTATTATCATCATCATTTAAGTTTTTCCAGATATTCAGTTTTTAAAGTTTTGTTCAATTACTCTTTTCTTAGCAAATGTTCACCAACAGCCGGATGGAGGGTGAAGCTTGTACCTGAATGTCTCTCTCTCTCTCTCTCTTTCTCTCTCAGAGTCTGTAATCTTCCAGCATGGTCACTCGTCCTGCCCCTCTGGGCTGTATGAAAAATTCACCAGGCCTTCCCATTAGAGTCAGTCTGAATCAGGGAGCAGGCACTACAATGGCCACGCGCACAACACTTTTATCGCTCGACTCGATGTTATGATAGGAACGTAGATGTTATGTTTATGAAACACAAAATCACAGCAGACGCTGATTCTCTTGCTGCAGGTCAGGTCAGGCACACACACACACACACACACACACACTGTCTGTACTGTACATATACAACGACACACACAAGCAGCGTCAGTCCTGACCTGTTAAAAACAGATGGACTATAACCTTTTCAGTGCAGGCTTTTCACACTGATGGTGCGAGACCTGACCTTTGCTGTGTGGGACTGTGAGAGCAGTTTGTTACCTCCAGGCAGGACGGTGAACACCGCACTGTCTACCTCTGACCACGCTGCTCTGCAGCTCGTGTCAGGAAGACTAATACTGAAACACCACGGGTGTGTGTGTGTGTGTGTGTGTGTGTGTGTGGTGGTGGGGGGGGGGGGGGGTGTATACCTGACAAAACAGAGGCTCTGTGATAAATAATACCTTCATCAAATATGGAAACAACTTTGTCGACTTCAAGTCAATTAGATGATTTCTCAACTGGCAGGTAATTAAAGGGGCACTACACAAACTTAACATTTTTCAAGTCAGTTTACTCACTGTAATGCACTGTAAACAGCACATTTCACAAAAAACTAAATTGCAGCCAGAATTCCAAGATCTACCATCCCAGTACCAACTGTCCTACTGTTTTCCTGTCCCCCCCCCCCCCGCCCCAGAGGAGCGCAGCATCAGAGCGTAAAAGAGAGTGAGAGGCTCTGTGGTTGAATGCATTGTGGCTTTTAGCAGCGAATTCCCCTCCGTCGCCTCTGGGCTGGCCTCTCCTGTGAACATATGAGCCGTGCCACAAGCGTGTGGTGCCGGGAGACGGTCCAGGGCCTCCTGATTAAATATTACAGCCCCCTAAATGGATGGAGATTAGCCTCTGTGGGAATGTTAGTTAATTTACCCCCCGGCCAGATGTGCGTGTGTGTGTGTGTATAAGCGTGTGTGTGTGTGTGTGTGTTTGTGTGTGTGTAGATATGAAAAGAATAGCAGGGAGGAAAGGGGTTGTTGTACATGTGCCCCAGTGTAAACGGATTGCAGTAGGTCAGTGGAGGATGCGGTTTCATGGGGTGAAATTTTCTGAAGCAGTTCAGAGACCGTTGATCTTTAGTTCAGCTTAGAACTTTGATTTGTAATTTTTTGTTTTGGTTTGTGAACAAGAGGAATTATGAGATCATTTGTGAGGCAATAACACAAAGCCTTTTTATTTCAAAGGATTAATTATTCCAGGATTTGTCACTTTATTTTAACTTTACTGACTCTGATTCCTTGTACTGTATATATATAAACACGTATATAGTAATTTCATCCTATTTCTACCATGTGTTATTAGGCTAAGCATAATTATAATATATTTCATATATTTATAGCTATTTTACACTTTTATCCTTAACTATTCTTAATTTGTGTGTTACCTATCTATCTATCTATCTATCTATCTATTTATCTATCTGTCTGTTTCCTTGTTACACTCTTTTTTTTATAACATCATTTTTTCCCAAAAGACAAAATCTGGTTAATCTGTTGTGTTGTTAAACTAAGAAATCATACAGTCTGGAGTCATAATAAAGAATGACATGGACATTGGAAATGAATGCGATAAGCCACAGCATTTCAATAAATTTATGAAGAAAGCTTCAGAACGTGTTTTTCCCTCGATCTTTTCCCAGCTGCACAAAATGCTCTACATTAATTTATCAAATGTCATGTGACTGGGCTGTAAAACAGAAGCGGAAACAGACAAGTTTATCAAATTTATTAAAAAGACGTATCTTTTTCCTACTCTCTTTCATTCTGGCGGCCACGTTGTGGACAACTCGCCACGACCAGTCTCCCTCCACAGCAGAACACTTCACATGAGCCGACGATGAAGGTTGCTGCTCCACATCCATTCTGCTTCACTGTAGGTGCTAAAGTCGCCGTGAAGAAGTGATTCAATTCACACATATGGAATAAATGACATTTTAATTGCAGGCTGTTTTCTGTGATCTGTTATGCCATCTCGACATTCGCCCTGAATTATTGATCAGTTGGTTTTGTAGTTCACCGCGTTTAAAATGCTTTTAAGGATGTGAGTGCGTGTTTTGAGGTCTTTGCATGAAAACCCTGAACTTTATTATTTATAAAGACACGTAACCTTTATGGGAAAAGCAGGGGGCTCTATTTAATCACCCACCCTGTTCTTTCACCTTTTCGCCCTTAGTTTGGTTACTCAGCCTCCACAGTGGAGGCAGTCTGATGAACATTCGTTTTTCTCCATCTTCTTCCACAGTAGCGCGCGTCAGATGTATCACTGCCAGGCCTTAATTCTCTCTATTCATTTCCCTCTCATAATGGACCAACACATCCATCAAACACACACCACATATGTGTACAGCACCCACAGACAATAGCTGCTCAACATATACACGCCACATGTGCACACACACACACACACACACACACACACACACACACACACACACACACACATGCAGAAACACCATCGCACCCATGCACGAACACACACACAAGCACTCGGCGCCACTGGGCAGGGACTAGCCTGAAAGATTGAAAGCAATTAAAACTATCATCTGCAGTGGCTCTGGGCAGGCCCGTGGCTGCGAGGGGGGAGCTGCCACTGTGCATCAGGCTCTCTGTCGCAGCAACGCGCGGAGACATAAGAGGGAGAGTCGCAGCTCTCCCCGAAACACACAGGCACCGCCACAGCTCCCCGCGTGATACGCACACATGTATGTTCACGCGGGGCTTTGTCATACAACTGCCATGACACTTGATCCCGCTGCTGATCTTTCACCTGCTCCCCGGGTTTCAGGGTCGTCTCCTGAGAGCCGAACACGAGGTGAAGCCCACAGACGAAGCGTCCCACCACCAGGGACTCAGACATGTCCACGCACTTTGACTCAGCCGAGCCGCTGGTTTCCAACACCGACAATATCATCGAGATTCAGCGCTGGTACACTTCATAATGGCTTGGCCTGAAGCGCGAGGAGCCAGTTTGTCTCCAGAGGTTAAGTAGCACAAACAGTGAAGTGACAAAAAGTTCAAGTTAGGGTGTAATGATATGAAAAGGTTGTGCCAGATGCTTGTTTTTCTTCATGTGCATGTCTTACACAAAAAGTCAAAAGAGCCTTGGGTTCTTGCGTTGGCCAACAGAGGAAATAGCTATTGTTCCAGTCAAAGACTTTTGTGGTTTGGGAATGCTTCATTGTTGCATATACAGAGACACACATCAGCACACGGAGCTCATCAGTCTGATCTCATTAAGTGGAAGTGCTGTAACTCCAAGCTGTTTGGGCCAAACTTCAGCAGTTTACCTGCGTTCAGATCCTTGGGAATGGTGGCTGTCTGCCTCTGTCTGGACTGGCCCCTTAACAAGTCTCCTCAGGACAACCACAACACCATTATCATCTACTGTTACTGTTTCTCTCTCTCTCTCTCTCTCTTTCGCTATCTCCATCCCCAACCTCCGATCAGCTCTCAACCTGTCACTCTCACTTAGCGTCGACATTAGCACCGGTGGTTTCCTCTTCCTGGTTCTCTTCACCCCTCCCCGCCACCGTTTCCCCTTGGTGCGTTTGAATACATATCTCCAATATTCAGCCCCTACTTAATTTGACAGGCCCCTGTTTTGTCAGTCTGACAGGCCCATAGCGAGACACTAATAGGCCACGGAGACCACCAGCAAAGGCACCAGCCAGGGAGGCCCCTGCGGTGCCAGGCCCCATCACCCTCCATGTCTCTCGGGGCGATCCAGGCAAGAGAGAGGGGGTCAGGGGCGGAGTGGTCAGGCAGCAGTGCTGTCACACCAGGCCACAGCAGACTGGACCAGGCCTCAGTGCTGACACCCATCACACACACAAACACACACACACACACACACACACACAAAAGAGGGTAAAAAGAGCAGCCAGTGGGGGTATCCAAGGATCTAATGACTATGCCTGCCACTCACAGCCGTCTTCTCAGAGATGGCTGCTGAGAGAGGGATTTAACTCCACGCTGTTTGTTTGGTGATGGACCCACTGTGGAGCAGCTGGGATGGAGATGTGTGCGCGGGGATATCTCTGTGTGTGTGTGTGTGTGTGTTTCCCTTTAGGCCACCTGTCTGACCGATTGTGACCTGCTAAACTCTGATCACGGTTAATTGGGGGCCGGTGGTGGTGAGGAAGGAGGAGGATCCACCAATCAGAGACAGTGGCTATTGTTCTTTTGTTTGCTTCGCAGACAGGTGAGAGAGGAGACCAAATCATGACACTGAAGTAACCGATTGCTCATGACCTCATTTTTTTTGATCTAGGGGTATTCATCAGACTGTGGACTTTTCTTTTTTAGCAGGTGGAATTATTTGACCACGGTGCTTTCAAAGCTGAACTATAAGTTTTTATTCCACCCTCCAGTCCACCACTTTGGTTCAGACTAACATATTTCTTCCAAATATCACAAGAAGCCTATTGACTTTGGTGAACCTGTGACGTTTTTTGATTATGTTCCAGATATTCCTTTTCCCTCTGACAATGTCTGGATACATTGTGTGGGCTTTTTTTCTCATGCCATGCGGTTGACAGTTTTGTATTTTCCAAAAATGCCCTAACATCTACTGGAGAGATTTCCATGAATTAGGTACAGAGAGTTATGACCCCCTCAGGTTGACTTGCAATCACTTTGAGCACCATCAGGTCAGAGTTTCAATATGTCCAGGATTTCAGGAATGCGACCAAATATCTGCACAACCTAATGTCCTCCCCATCACCCTCAGCTCTGGGTGATGGGCTAAGTGTTGCTGTTAACCTTTTGGTCTTGTTTGAGCAGCAGATATGAGTGACACTCATTTCCCCTTAAGCACTAATGTCTCTTAAAAGTCTTTCTTCGATTTTTTGATTGAACTCCAAAAGCCTTTTAACTGCTAATGACGATTATTTGGAAATTTGAAAACTCCAGATTGCTACTAAAAGCACTTTGTGGCGAGGTGGTTTTCTCAATTTATGTCCTCACTCATTCAGCCCGAGTTCTCATTAAGAGTCATAATTCAATACAAATCAGAACAGTGTAATTCATGAGATTTGGAAAAAAATGCATGAAATGTCACTTTTGAAGAATGTATATTCTTTTAGAGTCCCTGTGGTTTTCTGTCAATTGCTGGGTCGAGTGGGTAAAGAGAAGAAAAAAATGTCTAGCATTATACTGACAGGCTGCAAATATTATTCTGGATTCTACTTGTTTTCTTTGACTTTGACTGTTGACAGTGACAGAGAGATAGAGAGAGAGAGAGACAGGGAGAGAGAGACAGAGAGAGACAGGACGTCAGTGCTGGGATGGGAGCCAGAGACAGGGGGTCGTTGGGGGACTCCCGGGGTCTTTCGTGTAGTGAATTATTAAGGTTTACTAATACTTCATAAATCCCCTCTTTGTCCTGTCCATTACCGTCCTGTCACATCCTCTCGCCACCGCCAGACTGACTCACTTGCTTCACCCAAATGACAGAAGTTAAACTGTCTTGCAGAGGAGATGGGGGGTGAGGGATGGGGGCTGGAGTTGGGCGAGAGGGGAGGGGGAATCGGCACTCTGCAAGTAGGCCCCAGGGCTGGATGACTTGGTGAGGGTACGCGTCAGTTCAGATTGTGTGCTTGTGTGTGTGTGTGTGTTTCTGCTTGTGTTTGTATGATGTGATGTGTATATTTTCTATTGAAAAAAAAAAGTGTACAACTGTATACATGTGCGCTTAAAGATTGTAAGTAAATGATTGGATCTTAAGAAGTGTGTATCATTTCACAGATTCATGCTTACTCATTAACTCCCCATGAATCTACACCACCACCAGCTCGCTCCCTGTCCTCCCCGTCCCCTCTCCCATCTCCTCCTCCTCCTCCTCCCAAAACAGCAAACCTTGCCTCAGTGCGTGCCTGGCGGACTATCTCCGCGGTCTCGACAGCCGAGCTGGTCGTTGCCCCGAGCACCGAGGAGCTGTCGCCTCTCGTTAGTGTCGCTGTGGCGACCCAGAGTCCCGCCTGCCTGCTCCTTGATTAGAGAGTGAGGTGGATGGAGTGTGTGTGCATGCGTGTACATCAATGTGTGTGTGTTTAGTGCTACACTCACCCCCTCCTCCTCCTTCCTGCCCGCAGAGCTGCTTTTAAAGATCAGTGATTTGGTCAATTGGCCTGGCAACTCCAATCCCACGGAAGGTCATTGATGACTCAATGGACCAGTCAGTGAGGCAGGCTGTCATGTCACTATTCGTGTCCTTGTGAGTGTGTGTGTGTGTTGTGTGTGTGTGTGTGTGTGTGTGTGTGTGTGTTACCAAGCCACTGAGAAAATCAATGAGGACAAAATCTATAAAGATGTGATCAGGATGTCAAAATTGCAAATGATCACTCAGGCTTGTTCAAATCCAAAACCACACTTGAATTACTGCACTGTTAGATCAGGTGAACTCGTGGATTATGTGAACCTTTAAATACGGCAGTGAGCTACATTACAGCATGTGAACTGAAGCTTTTGATATATATATACACATATGCACATATATATACACACATAAACATATATTAAAAAATATATATATACACATATATATATTTATTAGCATTGGAATGAGATGCTGCCTACCAGGGTATGTCCTGATGCATACCATACTGTAAGATTGCAACATCCCCAACTCGAGTCAAAGCAGTGACCTTGTTTCGTGTTTTTCTTGTGAATTCTCCAGTAAAACAAAAGGCGGATGGACATTCACAGGGAAAGACATATTAAATAGAGTCGGCTATATCCCAAAAACACATCCCAGAAACCTCGAGTTCCAGGTCTGTAGGAAATAAGAAATGAGTGAAGCTTGCCAACTAGTCTTGTAACACTAAAACTATGATGGATGGTGCCTGACCTTGTGAAAAACTTTGGACTGGCAACTGTCTGCCTGTCTGATGCAGGATCACCAGGTCAGTGAGTCGCAAGACCCTGAGGGAGCCATAAATACTGTGTGTTATTTCACTTCCTATATGCCCTGCCCAGGGCACAGCTGTCCATCTCTGGACAATTTCTCTGCCCAAAGGGAGGACTGACTGACTCGGCGGACCTTGTACATGCGATGCCCATCTGTCCGGGACCCATTCACCCCCTGGAAAACCGGACTGACCGAGGTTGAATTGTATTTCTCCCCAAAAACCCTAATAAGGTAAAAAGCACCTTCAATTCTGGATTTAGTTAAAATTCTAGTTAAGCATGTGTCACTCTCAGGACGGCAATGCTGGTCTGTGGGTTGGTCGGCCCACCCGTTTTCCCCAGACTGAAATCGTCATTGTCAGCATGTAGCTCAAAGCACTGCTGGGCCCAAGTGCAGCTTCACACGGGCGTTATATGGCTGTACACTCTGTTGTCAGACTATTTCTTCAGTGAATTCCTGTAGTTATCAGAATGCAAAACAACCAGCAGAGACTCACTGTGCATTCACACTTAGGGATACCAAGTAGATGTCAATGTCTGGCTTCTCAAGAATCATTATTTCTGTGTACATACCCCTGTAAGTCATTGCAGACATACTGTTGACAGCTGTTTTCACACATGAACCCAACCGCGTTCACAGCAACACCGTGAATCTTCCGGAGGTTTTCCTGCTGTATCCTCGCATGGATTGACTCAGATATTTTCGAGAAATTTTAATAGGGGACCGGCAGGAAATATTCTGGGAAATGTCCGGAGCAACATTTGCAGATATTTGCGTTCTCACATACAGCCCTTTTGGAAAAGTTCAGGGAAATGCCTGGGCATCAGTGCATGTCTGAAAGCAGCTATTGTCATTTTTAGTGGAGATACTGGGACTGATAAACTATAGGCTACCTGACCAATACTTTGCTGGTAGACCACGACTGTTTTCTGTTATTTGCACTATATAGTATTAATTTGGCTGGTACCAAATATGCAAACGGATACGTATGGACGACTCTAAAAAACCCTGGATTACTACCTTGACAACATGAATTTTGTGTCCAATGCTACCGATTTTGGTTTGGGGCCGATCATTAAGGTTATAAGTCAGGTGACTAAAACACACAAGAGTGAAAGCTCATAGTTTCTGTCAATAAAAAAGGCTAATTTTAAATGCAGGACTTTGATGGACCACTTCCTCACCTCCACACGCTTACGTCTCTCAGGCAATGGATGTAAATCTTGAGGTGCACAACTGTCTGTACATTCATTTTAATCAATTTGATTATCAAACCAAACTCTGTTAGTCCTCTGCATTGTATATATCTCCAAAACGTCAAGTGACCATAAGTCTCTATATCTCTGTCAAACATGAAAAAAATCCAATGAAATGAGGGGTCTGGATACAAAGACACTTTTTAAAAGAGAGAATGTTATCGCGCATCTACCCTCACCCATCTACACTACTGCGTATCACAGCTCCAAATCATGGGACGAATGAGGGGAGAGTCTCCAAGCAGCAGTGAGAACAACAGCCAGTGAGAGGGAAACGACTTCCCTCTAGCTATGGCTTCCTGACTTGTTTATTTGCTAACTGGGTGGGGGTGGGGGGGGCGGAGGCGGAGGAGAGGGTGAACATATGGTTTGCTAAAGCATGGACTTGTAGTTGGGAGGCCGAGGCACCCTTAGGGATGGAGCTGACGGGCTTTGGTCCCTGTCTCCCTTAATTTCTCCCGCTTGGACAGCCAGAGCTGAACAGCCGTCCTCCAGGAGTTAACAGCTCAGTGCAGCCTCGCTCCCGCTCGCCCTCTCTCTCTCTCTATCTTTCACTCCCTCTCTCTCTTCCTGCTGCCACCCACACCCCCACACCCATGCTCAAAAGCAGAGATGGTGGGGGGGAGGTGAGGGGCCACGGGCTTTGGGGTGTACATGGGGAGGGGGACTGACTGACACCATCCTCTAGTCCCTGGTCCCCAGAGTGTGGTACTGCTCTGAGCCCTGTTGCTGAGGGAATAAAAGCCCGGGTCCCGGCACAAGGACATGCTGGCACAGTGGTCCTGACACATATGGACATTAGCATGTGCGTAAGCATTCAGATTTTGGACACCTTCAACAGGTAACGGATACTCTGCACTTTGGGAATTCGTCAGAACTCAAAGTGAGGATACCGAGCGAGGTCAGCAACTTTGGTTTCAGGAGGGTTGTCAATCACCTACCAGCTACTGCAGCTATCTTATACAGATCACTGCACTGAGATGGAAAACACACACACACACATATACACTCATACACACTCATACACACACCCTCGAGGTCTATGTGTTTACGGACACAGTCACTAACTGGGATCAAGGCGCTAATGTACACACATGGTCTCACACACCCTGCATTGATGAACAAACATATGCACACACTCACATACTCTCCCTGTGGGTCAGTGACTTAATTTGCACATACTTATACACCCGCGCACACACACACACACACACACACACTGGGTAGGTTGTTGATAGATGCACACGCACGCACACACCCTGGAGGTCAGCGTCATGATGGACAGCAGTCCTGATGTGCTCTGACAGAATCGGCTGCTTCCTTTTACTTCCACTTGCTTTTCCCCCATCAGGTGACACCCACAGGTGCCTTGGTGAGAGAGACCCTACCTCCTGTGGGTGTGTCTGGGGGGCAGCTGGTGAAAACGAGGGGTCGGCGACTGAGACGGTGGGCGAAAAAAAGCGGGATACACCGAGGCACCAGCTGCTTCCTGTCAGCGATCCCGCAGCACAAGAGTTGGTGTGAACTCCGCCGCTCGTCACGCTCACAGATATATGGCCGGTAAGCAGTGCATGTGAGGCATCGGCTGCATTTCATTCCAAACCAATGCCTCTGACAGACAGACAGACAGCAACAAGCCTGTCTCACCTACTGACTCTGCCCCAAAGTTGCATCCATGTCTAATGTTTGGACTCAAGAGAAGGGCAGAGATATCTGCAGAGAAAAATCCATCGAGTCATACGTCCAGTCATGACTGAATGTCGACATCTGCCCTTTTCAGACGTCAACGCAGCTCACTTTGAAGGGTGTATTTTCACCTTGGAAAGTGGCCAGTGTTTGTCCAGCCCTCATCTGTATAATTGTGTGTGCTCATTAAAGTGTGAAGCTGAAAATGTCTCACAGTGTGCTCCCAGCACTGTTCCCTGACACACTACGGGGGCAGTTCACCTCTGCAAAGGACACTTTGTCCGTCCTTTTGGATGCAGAGAGAAAGTCTGGTATAGCTTTAAGGACCAATCGAAATCCATTCAAAGGAATTCCTCCACCTTTTGGGAAATGCGTTTATTCAACAACTCCCTGAGAGATAGATAAGAAGATCAATGCCATGACTATACGGCATTGGATGACATGAAATGCGTTGACATGACACCTGTGCTATTTAAACACAATCCCATGATAACGTGTAACTGACCGTGACTCAACTTTCTCATCACGCCAGGTCTCAGAGGGAGGCCTATTGTTTCCCATTGTTTCCAGTTTGCACAGCAGTCACACACACATGAGGCACCACAAAATTCCAATTTAAGAGACTGATGTTGTCCATGGGTTCGAGCTTCTGTTGGCGAGTACCTGTCCTGCTGAGGAGTCATTAAGCAAAAATACTGAGTCTCCACTTGCTCTGGGACAGCCCGAGTCCCTTGAAGGAAAAGTAAAAAACACTAGAAATTCCAACACTGTGAAAAAGAAGTCAAACTCCATTATACATTGGTGCACCTACAGTGAATAGAAAGTCTATTGTTGCAACAATGATGTAAGGCAGTTATTAGCATGTCAAAGACTATTAAGAATATAAGGCTAATTTGAAGTCGTAAAAAAACGCACACACACTGGGTGATGGAGAAAAACCAAAGGAAGTCACCAGAGGCGTGAGGTTGTTTAGTCACTGTGGCTGTGTGTTAGTGAAGCTGGGGATGGCTGTTGGAGTTGCTCTCCTTTGAAATCGAGGGGAAAGAGGGGAGGGGTGCGGTGAATAATTGATATTGGCTGAGAGCGATATGAGTTTAGTTAATGTGCCCAGCAGCGCAGGCTAAGAGAGGAGCTGTTAGCTATTCCACCTCAGGCCTAAAACTCAAAAGGCAGTGGAAAGAGCGGAAGACTCAGCCTGGGTTATAGGTCGCTATTTAGTCATCCATCTTCCTATCTATACCTTTCTATTACACCATATGCAGCCCAACTCGTCGAGGGGTGGATGCATGCGAGTGTTAATTTGCATCGGTTTATCCGTGTGTCTATTTGTATGTGTGTGTGTGTGTGTGTGTGTGTGTGTGTGTGTGTTTGGAGGCATCTGCACAGCTGGATCTCCCTGGTAGCGGTGTTGTTGCGGCCCTCGGGTTCCTTTCTCTGAGTGGTAATGGAGTGCTCCTGTCAGCCTGCCCAGATGCCGCTCCATAAGGACCCCGCAACTCTCTCAACTCGCCAGCAGACTTCTGTGTTCACACAGTGCAGGACTCGGCTTCTTCGGATTTCTACTTTTCCAAACACTGCAGTACGAACTCAACTGAGCACACTAACCTTTCGGGAGTGTGGCTGCGTGTCTACTGATCTGATGAATAAGGAATAACGTGCAGTCAGTTTTGAAAAATATAACAGGGCAAAAAAAACAAAAAAGATAGAGAAAACCAGCTTGGCCAAATCGAACTGGAAAATAGCCCCCTCACACACAACTACGTACAGAGGACATTAAATCAAACTTCATTCCTTTACTCAGAGAAACCTCCAGCTGTGGACAGCGATGTTAACGTCAACTCTTGATTTGCGTCTATTTCTACTCCATCACTTTCGGATAGCGAGTCACTGTAGCGCCGAGTCTGTCCTGAAGTCCTGTAGTCTTAAGGACATTTTGGCACGTGACTTTGACCACCGGCACCCGCTCCCGACAAGAAACCATGTTTGACGGAAGAGACAATTTAGATATATACAAAAGTTTTTAGATTTTTCATTTAATGATTAAAATAATTAATTATGTTCCACATCAAATAGATTACGGCAACCATTAGTTATCACATTAGGGAAAATTCAGACAGTAATCAAGAGCTGGCCAAAGATATAAAACAAACAAAAAAAAGCCATTTAGTTTGGATTTTTTTTTTTCCCAGTTGTGAGCAGCTGTTTTTTTTTCATTTGTGTGTTGCATTGTGGGAGAATAGTGATTGTCATCAGCACAATAAATAATAACGTGTTGGAAGCACCATTCCTTCATTATCAACCTATTGAGAAATACTTCATAAAATAGCGGTCCCTTTATGGTGGATACATTTCAAGTAATGCAACACAATTAAGGGGAAACATTGTTTGACATTTTAAATCGTAATATTCCAACTAGCTCTCACATTATAACTGTCACATATAATATTTTCACTTCGCTGAAGTCACTGTTCCACGCTCACACACAATATTTAAGACCAACACACAGTATTCAGCTGCACCCTTAAATTATTAAGAATATTTAGTCTCTTTTCATGTACACATAGTATTTTACATTTTATTAATTCAACATGGCAGATTTGAAGTTTCACATGGATTTTTTTTCCCCAAATGTGTAAGGATTTCGATTTTGAATATGACAAGAGACAGTGTTGGTCCCATCGACTTCATGTGGGACCACTAATACCAACAGTATCTCCCGGGACCAGAAGAGACTGCGACAACAGAGAGGATGAAGGAAGTGGGAGCGCTGAAGGAGCTGGTAAACACTCGACACAACACATTTACACTTAACAGAGGAAACTGACACCGTCTCCCGAGTGTCTCTGCAGTTGGACAGAAACAGTCTCCTACTCTCCGGGAAAAAACTGACATCATCTCCCATGTGCCCGTGCTCTAAGAAGTCTTTCTCCTGCCTCTCTTCCTTCTCTATGCTCCTCCATGTCACAGTGCTCTCCTGTTGTTCCTCCTGATTTACCAGACATCCTCTTTCCCCTGCTGTCACATTTGGTACAGATGGTTAGACTCCATGGAGTGGCCTGTCAGTCTCCATTCGGCCGCCGCGGTGTGACAGGGGGGCTGATGGCTCGTGAAGGGCCCCCGACTTCCCCGGCACACGGACACTGACAGTTCTCAAAGGGGGCTCGCATGCGCACTTGCCACCCCGCCAGAGGAGGGAAATGAAGAAGCTGGAGTTGACCCAAAGCCCGCCACAGGCTAAGAGGGCCAGGGATGGAGGGAGGAGAGAGTAGAAGAAGACAGCATGAGAGGAAAGACAGAGGAAGAGTAGGAGATGAGGAGCGAGTGGGAGACAAAGAGAGGGGTCAGGGGAGAGAGTCTGAACTGTCGGAGGAGACATATGTCAGTCACCGCTTTGGGATGCGGTCTTGTAGCCACCCGGTGTCCTATACCACTGCACCATCACTTCCTTCTGAGAGAGACTTCTCAAAATGCTACCCCCCCCCCGACCCCCTCCCCAAACCCTTCAGCACCCCGTCTGTGTTGGGGATGCAGGTGGAGTGGAGCTGAGAACTCCAAACAACATCACCCACACTCACTGACAGGCAAAGCTCATCACTTGTCACTGCAGAAAACAAAGCATGAAACACAGTGATCCCATTCTTATTCTGTTATTGTAAGAATTACACTTATTGCCACAAATTATTATTTTTCAAAATTTGATTTAAATCAGGAAGTGGAAGTATAAATTAGAAACATGATTATGAGTCTGACTAGACAAACTTTCCGCGCGTGACAGATTATTATACTCAAACACCTCGGTTGCTACACACAATACCCAGCACTTATCAGCCATAGCTTAGAATTGTATAAAAGTTAAATCAAAATTTGTATGTAACACCTTAACTATACCACAAAACCAAATTGAATATGAATGAATATAACGTACTGCAAATCACAAAGACAGAAGAAAGAATAGCAAACTGTCAAATAACCTGACAGGTGAGGAATATTCCTCTTATTATTCCAGTGACAGCCTCAATCTTTCTCTCGGGTTTTGCAATTTTGCAATCATTATGTATTTTGAGATATGATAAATAGTTACTGTGATGTCACTCTATAGGTAGCTCTGCAGGATGTCACGCTATGTAAATTAAACATTTTGGCTTATGACAAGTGGAAGGTGAGGGGGAAAAAATGTATTGATATTTTCAATTATTTTCAGGGGGTGTCTTCTTTTTCTTCTTCGACGAATGGATGATTTTCAACTGTAGCTACAGATTTTAACAATCAGCACAGATGAGATACAAGAAGAAAAATAAGAAGACGGAACTCCTACATGTACTCGCACGCTGATAATGTGAAAAACATGTAACTGATTAAAAACAATTCACAATTCAGTTTCCAGTGCTTGAATTTGTTTTATATATAGTTTGTTTATATATGGAATCAATCATGAAGATATATATATATCTCACAATGATAAACACCGACAAAGAGAAGCCATCAACTAACCAAACCATTGTCAATATTGTGTAAGTTGTTATATATTGCATCCTGGCTGCGAGGTAGAGAGCGTCTGACAATGCGGGGGGGGGGGGGGGGGTGCCCCGGGGCAGTGCTCCCAGTCAATATATATCTGCCCCTCGCTCCTGCGCTCCCATTCGAGCGCCAGCAGCCGCAGCGGGACGCGTCGAGGTACAGACGAGCCGTCGCTTCTTTACTCTGAGTGCAGCTCGTCGCACGCGAGCAGGTTCAATTGTTATGGGGTTTTTTGAAATCTGAAAAGTTAAGAAGAAGCCCGCGACATGCTTGCAAAATTGCATTTTGCTTGCAAACGTTTAAGGCTTTTTTTTTTTTTTTTAACTGCAGCTTTTATTTGACTCGTTTTGGGAACGTCAGAGCACGAGTTTGGATTGTGAGCTTCTTTTTAATCGTGTTGATTCTTCTAGGATATAATGGAGAAGAATTGTATTCGTTTTGCCTACTTTTGAGTTTGAAATAGCCTTTATCTAAACCACTTATTTTGCACAAGTGCAAATTCTTGTTAAAATTAGTTTTGCACACGTTTTAACCGAACAAAATGGGTTGCATTAATTATCATTATCATTATTTTATGTTTTGCAGTCAAATTTAAACGCCAGTAAATAACTTTTAAATTTATAAATGCAATAAATTTGAGGCTTGTGTTTGTAGAAAATGTGTTTGTCTTAAAATTGTTTGATTTGCAATATCAAATAATAAATAATAAGTCTTTTATACTGAAAATGAATTAACAACCAAGAAACTATGATGATAAATGACAATTAAATTGTGATTCTTAAATCTTGTTTCCTCTTTTGCAGGGTCTCTTTTTTCCCCCAGAGGAAGACTTACAAGCATCAAATCATTCTGATCTTAGGTAAAGTATTTGATTTTAATTATGTATTTCTAAAAACCCTATGAGCTTTGAAACCAATTGTATTTACCATCCTGTGTGTGTGTGTGTGTGTGTGTGTGTGTGTCCACTTACTGTCTGTCCCGTAGGCTGTCAGTGGTGTGGTTGCTGTTTCATGTAACTTGTCAAAGCTTTCACTGTGGTGAACCTGCTTAATTGCAACAATAGATGTTCAAGCGATGAAGCTTGTTTGATCGTCAGCCCTAAAAGCTTAAAACAAGACCGCAGGGTTTGGATATGGGGCAGGGGCGAGGGAGGGAGGGAGGGAGGGGAGGGGAGGGCAGGGGGCTGCAGAGTGCCCCTTCAGTGAGAGAGTGGGGCGGGTAGCAGTGGCCAGGAGAAGGTGAAACAACTACAGTAAAAAATGATTTTTATTGATTGACTCGTAGCTGCAGCTGTTAGGCTCCATTATGAGCTCAAAGCCCAGGTCAGAGCCCCCGGGGCGGACAAATGAGCCAATCAAAAGGCCGGCCGCTAACGGGCCAACTCTGAGGGTCCAGTTGGGAGAGCGGTGGGCAACAGCCTGCCACCCTGTGTTAGACTCACGGTGTCTTTGTGCTGTTGAGGAGGTTGTCCTGGCCCATCACCTGCATCACTGGCCTCTCATCTCTAATGTTTTGCCGTTGCAAGACACAGATTAGCTGCAGAAGTTATTATTATTAATTTTTTTGACATTTATTACATCTTGAACCCTGAACAGAAAAAAAACACTTTCATCTTTGAATGACCTGAGGAAAAAGACAAAATAAAAGCCTCACAGTGTTTTGAATTGAGGAGCACCCTCCTCCTCGCTACTTCTTCCACCGCAGGGTTCTCCCACCGGCTTGGCTCGAAGAATAAAAAGAAAGTTTTTTGCAGTTTAACTCATGAAAAAAAAAGAACCCCACCACATTATTGTTGGGTGCTTAAATGTATTTTCTAGGATTAGAAGAGAGAGATTTGCATTTAACTACTGTCATTGAATTGCAGTCTTTTTAAGTATGAAACGATGAAGAGGTTAGAAAAAAAGAGAAGAGATGTTTTATTTTTAAACAGATATGAGTAATTCAAAATATGCCAAAAGTAGTTCACTTTAAAACACTAAATAGTAGGAGGACACGCATTTCACAAGTGGAAAAAAGATAACTAAAATGATATGACAAAAAGAAAAAATATTAAAACATGAGAGAGATTTTGAGCCTTTTTATTATTGAGTAATCATCAATTACAACAATTAAACCTCTTAAAATTCCATCTCAAATATCTCATTTAACACTTCATCATAATTTCAGTTTAATCTATCGTAATCCATGCTATTATCGCTTATCGAGTAACAAAGTCTGAGTCAACTCCAAATGCAGAGGTAGTAAGATGAGGGTACAGGAGATCAGTTGAACTTATGCACCATGTCCTGACCCAGATCCCAGTCCTGGCACTAATGACGCCCTGTGGGCATGATGCCAGGCTCTCATTAGGAACCAGGCCTCAAACCCCCAACCTCTCTCTTCCACATACCCGCCTCCGTGCAATCCTCATTGCACTGCCTGTAGCCGGCCTCCGAGGGTCCAAGACCCTAAACTCGAGTGGGCCTGAGAGTGTTGTGAGGGCCCCCTGCACAGGTGCAGAGTCCCCGGTGACGTCCCCGTGTGCCCCCCAGCCCTGGGCCCTGCTCGCGCCTTGTACTGCACTGGAACTAATGAGTAGTGGCAGGTACAGTGAGAGCCGAGCAGTGTGGGCCTCCCTGCAGTTAGGTTAGTGGCGACCCTCAACTCGGGCAGACAACAAATATGCTCTCATACTACACATATGTGCATTACGATACGTAGCAGCCTTCAGCGCACGCACAACTTTATCTTGGATATTTCGATTTTGCACCAAGCTGTCTCCTTTTTTTTTGTCAGTCACAAAAAAATGATGTGGAGAAGTAAAGAATACGTGATGCGTGATCAAATCTTTCAATCAGTTTTTAGTTTTTTTGATTTTCAACTGTTTCATTCACACAAAATGTTCTCATTTGCTTCACAGGTTCTGTTTCCCGTTCGTCAAGGAAATGACCTTTTTCTTCCCCGCCCCGCCGCAAAACTGTGGAAAAACTCGCGTCGAATGAAATGAACCCTGGCACAAAAGATAGACAGTCGAAAAATCCATCTTGAATCATCATAATCCGAACACAATCGCAAAATCTTTAGAAATATCAAGCCTCAGTCATGTCCAAGGACGACGCGTGCAAAGTGACGTCTGCCATCAAACACAAGGAGCGCAAGCCTAAGAAACCTCACTATATTCCCCGGCCATGGGGCAAACCCTACAACTACAAATGCTTCCAGTGTCCATTCACGTGCATGGAGAAGTCTCACCTCTACAACCATATGAAGTACAGCCTGTGTAAGAACTCCCTCTCTCTGCTCATAGAGTCAGACTGGCCCTACAAAAAGGGCAACATCCTGCACCCAGACCAGCTGCGACCCTTTCAGCAGGCACACGGTCTCCATGCTCCCGGGAAAGACGAGCTAGAGCAGGCAGCGCGGACTGAGGAGAGACAAAGGCAGCGGAGGAACATGGGGGAGGAAGGAGAGGACAGGGAAAACCAGGGAGTAGAAGATGCGGAGGAGGGAGGACGAGGCGAGCGGTCAGAGAGTGTCGGGCTGGCGAGGGAGAGCTCCGGCAGCGACAGGGGCGGAGGAGATGCTACAGAGTGCGCTGCCAAGAAAATCAAACAACCAGAGTCAGAACTCCTAATGGCCGACATGCTCTCCCTGGAGGATCAGCTTTTACGAGCACGCTCAGTCGAAGTAGAGGCCCAGCTTAAACACTACAAGCTCTCCAAGACATGTCTGACGGCTCCTGGGCTGCTCTCGGAGCAGTGGCGGCTGTTGGCGTCCAGCCACACTAAGGCCAAAGCAGAGGGAGCTCAGGCCAGAGTGAGTAGCTCGATCCCCTGTTACCCTCCTCCCCCAAACCTGGTAGATTACCAGGATCCCACTGGACTCAATCTGTCAGTGCTCGGGGTGGGCTACCCCATCAGCCCCAGCCTCTTCTCCTACATGAACTCAGCCATTTCCACCCCTGCCACGGGTGTGACTGCCCAGACCCATGCGCAGCTCGCCCAGCTTCCCTTCCTGGCGTCGGCGGCTCAACTGATGCACCCGGCCTCAGGCACGCACACAGAGAGAGCGCTCATCCCCCCTCGTCTCTACTACCCCTTCCTGTGTGAGCACACGTTCGGACCGGCCCCCGGTCAGAGTGATGCCAGCAAAGCGCTCAAGATGTCCACAAACGGCCTGGAAGCGAATCCCCTGTCTGGCTTCCAGCCCAAAGTCAATCTGTGGAAAGTGCCAGCCCTGCGACCAGGCACCACCACTGGCCCCACTGCTGGCTGGGTGTCTCCGCAGAGAGACTCCCTCGACCAGGGCTACAGGCCGGGGGATAAACTGCAGGATTCAACCAAGGAAGGCAAAGCAAGCTGGGGTCTAAAGAGGACAGGGGCCCCACTGGGGAACCACGAGGCACCTGTGGAGAAGAAGCCGGCCCTGGGCTTTACTTTGGACCTCCTGAAGAATATTCAGACTGCATCAACTCTTAACATGGCGGCGGACAGACTTCTTTTCCAGAACAGGTAAAGATTTTCCTAAATTTTATTTTGTTATTGACAATTAAAATAATAATTTTAATTACTTTTGTAATAATATCTGCAGAGTATACATTTTACGAATTGCTAGTTTTTCATGACAGGTGTCCAGTTTGAAAATGTCTAAAGTGCACCTATCCACAGTTTACAGGACGCTCAGCTTCAGACCCGGCCCACTGAACTGTGGTACAACGACCCTCTCACCAGTCCCAAAAGTGAAACCTCCTCTCTTTCAACGTGTGGAGGACCCAATGGCCAAGACTCGTCCGCTGCCCAGACAACGGAGGACGATGCCTCGGAGTCAGCGGGCGCTCTCCTGAGTGACCTCTCCAAGGCGCTGCAGGAGTACCAAGAGGCTGAGCGCAAAATCTCCCACCTTGAGAAGGAAGACCTCCCCGCCCAGCGCCACCTCTGGGATCACCTGAGCAAAATCCGCAGCGAACTCTCCCACATACACCAGGCGCTGGAGCGGACCGCTCGCCAGAGCGAAGGGCCGCTCGACCTGTCGGTCAAGAGGGACTTGACAAATTTGGCCGGCGACGCGGGTGTGAGGGAGGACAGCAGTCTGAAGGACAACAGCACAGAGACAGAGGAGGAGGAAGACGAGGAGCTGGAGGAGAGGAGGGAGGAAGAGGAGGACGAGAGTGAGAGGAGGGCAATGAAGGCTTCGCTGGAGAGCCGAAAGCAGTCTTTGGACATGCTGATCAAGATGAGTCAGGCATCAGTGGTGAACACAGAGGTTCTCTCTCCGGGTGGTCTGGGTGTCAGGTCCAGTCCGGCGGAGGCCTTGTGGCCGAGCAGAACCACCAAGTGTGAGGCAGACTCCAGCGTCCTGCTCTGCCCCGACGGCCGATCAGTGGTGTTCGCCGACATCCCCAACTCTGCCATAACCTTGAAGAGACCCTCGTCCATACAGCGACGAGAAGCTCAGTGTCCCCCGAGCCCTTTGACGGCTACTGACAACTGAACCTCGACTCTTTCTGACTCTAATATTACTGATTCTTTACTGTCCTCAAATGCAGTAATGTTCTTTTGGTACCAGCATGCCTTTGATTCTCACTGGCTGGAAGAGGACGTCTCACTTATTCTCAGTTTACCTTCACAAAAAACCTCAAACATTTTGCACCTTATGAGAAAAATGAATGATAATTTGGAAGAGAAGGATTTCTAGTGCACTAAGAACATTGATTGTTACAATAATAAAAATAATATTTTAAAGGTAACATCTGCACTTAGTAATTTCCATGAGGATAATTTAAATAACTAAGTCCATTACGATTATGCTGAGAGACAATCCTTTTAATGGACTTGTAAATACTGTAATTACAATAAAATGTAAGTAAAATGTTTTAAAAGGGTAAATGGTTTTATATGGATGATGTCATGTTGGGCTGCATCATTTCACTTGGTGAAAATAAAATGTATTATACACACTGTATCTCTTTGAATAAACTGAGTAAAAAACTAAATGTTTCAGTCTTTTCACGAAAGTGTAACAATGAAAGGGAGATGGGAAGAGAACCACAAGAAACACGGGACATAATGAAATAATGATAGATTTTGATTTAATTGTGTAAAGTGAAAAAACGTACAGTAATTTAGTTTGATCATAAATTCATCATTTTGCTGTGCGGGCCCTTTCGAAGAGACAGTGAGGCCAAATGCTCTCATCACTATCATTATTATTTAGAGTCGAAATGAAGGACGAACTGATCCACAGTGGCAGCTCCACCTGACTCTCCTCTATCTACCCTGACACAGTCGGGTGGCGTCGCTAAAGGTGAAACAGCTCCTTGAGCTAAATCACCATCAGTGGAGTTACCTGTACCCCTGCTCCGGTATCCAGGAGACCCCCTGCAAAGGTCAGGGGCCCTGGGGCTGAGCTCCCCACATAGCGGACAGAGACTACCTGTCTGCCCCCGGGACGGGCACCGAGCACTGGGCCCGCTCCCTCTGGTCCCTTCACCACTCTCACACTTGAGACACGGCAGCAAAGGTCAGCTGCCAGGACCAGAGAGCCACCAGTGGAAATTCAGCCTGAAGACGTCAAAATGTCTGTCTGATCTTTTTACTTTATTTCTTTTCATTTATATTTGATTGTATGACAAAAATACTGCATGTCCGATGTAATAAAAACAAAAACAAATAATTGGTCAAGCGAAATATTTTAAAATTGAAGGTGTTAAGTGTTAAGGTGTTACGCACACACGCGCGCACTTCATGTAATAACTGAAATGTTAAAAAGCATCATAAACAGTATTAACTCTTGACATGCAGACCATAGCAAAGATTTGTTTATTTAAAAAAGACAAATAGAAACATGAGTTCCCTTGATTCATTCACTGAACAATTAGTGGATAAAAATGATTAGTTGGCTTTGCGAGCGAATCATAACTTTTGTTTAGCCACTTCCGCGTCAGCCATGAATTTCTGACAGTGACTCCCCCGACTAGTTTACATCTTAATAGCATCTTAATGTTGCCGATTCATCAGCTAGATGCCCTGCTGGACATACAATATTGCTCTGCACTGTAGCCAAAGTGAAGCCAGGCCCTGCTGATAGCCCCCTCATGTGGACAGAAGATTTACAGACACGAGTTTTGCTCTTGCAGCCTGATGTCGGCAGCACTGCAGCAATGTTACACAGTAGTGCAAATGAGTGGAGGAAAATACAGTAAAGAGTAAAAGCAGAAAATAATTATTTCATTTCGAGTCACATTAAATTGGGTTAGGTACAAATAAAAATATTGTTACATGAAAGGCAGTTTTCTCCTCATGTAAGCATACTGTATACACACTGCATCAACTTCATCTGCTTTAGTTTTAAGAATAGGTTGTGACATGATTAATGAGGTAGTAATGAAGATAAGTTCTGCAACCCAGATCGGTTTCATTTTCTAAACATTTTCTGGTCAATCGTTTTTACTTCCACAGGCAATAAACAGTCATTTAAATAAACTATCCAAGACATTTGGAAGGAAAACCACTCTTTGCTGGAACTGCTGACAACTTATGGACAAAAAAATAAAATAAAAAGGCAAAACAATTTTTTTTTGTTTGCCTTAAGGTGAGTTCTAAAGAAAAAAGACATTTCAGATGAAGAATTCACATTTAGACATAACTAGTAGCTATACTGTAGTTGTCAGATACATGCAGTACCAGTCTCTCTAACATGTTTACTACATGCCACTACATGAACTATTAAAGGGAAATACTCAAGTAAAGAAAAAATACCTCAAATTTGAACTAGTGTAGTAGTGAATGTACAGAGTAGATGTAAGTGTCTTTGCCAAAAAGCAGAAGAAAAAATACTACTGCACAATTTCCAAACACTTCATTTATTTGACATCATACATTCAAATGAAAATAAAAAATATTCATATATATATATTTCATATAGAGCTAGTGGGCAAGGTACAAGTTTAAAACAAAAACACAGAAGTCCATCTGTGTGGCATATATATATGTACAAGGCGTGGTTTGAATACTATACAGTGTGTATCCATAGCTGCACAGGTTTTCATGGATGTTCTTATTCTTCACTCAGTTGAGGCATGACTAGATTTCAGTGAGAGGTCAGGGACTGGGCCGAGTACTTCAAGACTGCCGCTTACAGTAAAACATTTCAATCTCAACACCTAAGCAGTAGGACTTGCAAAAGCAAAGCTTATTAGTGTCAAGAGCTCCACACTAAAGCATAAAGTAGGAAAACAAAGGCAACATGATCATTCTGCGATTCTGTACAGTCATGCAAGGTCCTATATGGTTTCAGTTTTTTATGAGATGATCTTTTCACACCAAAGTCAAAGCTGAGCAAACACAAATTCAGGTTTTAAGAAACTTAAAAAACAAAAAAAAAATTCCAGTATCACTTACAAGTCACTGCTGTTCACCAGGTTCTACAGAAGTTCTGGATGTTTGGTTGCACTGCAATAATTGACTCAATGTCACTACACCGATTTGAGACAAAAGAAAGCTTCCTCAAGTAGTCAAGTGATAAGTGCAATCCCCCCCCCACCCCACCCCCCCCCCCCTTCACACACAGACACTCCATTTTTATAAAACTCTCATACATAAGCAAGTTAAGCATCACATTGTTTTCCACCATCAGTCAAACCATAGTTATAATACAGCAGATGCCCCAACAATCAACAGCAAACCATACTCTTACATACATCCAGTAGTTATGTACAACACAACTGGTGCAACATTTAACACATTAAAAATGATTAGATATAGAAAAATGTAACAATAATAATAAAATACAGCAGATACTTAATTCATATTGGGAAATATATATTATTCATACTGTGTATTGCTGGCTGTTTTGGCATTTTGGAGGATCAATAGAAATGCTGTCATGAATCCCTCTCACAGCTTATTTGACACTTCTCTTTTAAATACATAGATGTATAATCTGTCCAAGTTGGAGATCTAACACGGGATTGATTCAGTAAAACTTTTTCCTCTTGATTAAAAAAAAAACAACAACAACGACTTGATCAAACATATGACAACTTATCAGAGGCATAGAAGCAGCAGGTCCATGTTAAGAAGACCTTTGTATTTCCTATAAGAGTACTCAGCTGACGCTGCTCAAGGCCAGGAAAGAGAGAAGAAACCTCTGATTCTTGATATTCAAATCTTTTTGGAATCTTTTGCCTCAAAAAGCTTCATGCGCTCCTGCACGGTTAGTCCCTCTTTCAGGCTCTGTTAAAGACAAGAGAAAGAAAGTAAATTATTCTAAAAAGACGATACGGGCACATGTAGGCAAGAGAGGAGTATTTAAAACAAACAAACTAAAAAAGACCAACCACACAAAAACACAGACACCACCACACAGTTATGTTTTATGTTAGGCACCTGTTGATCTGCTCTGGATGACATACTTTAATTCAGGTCAGACACACAGGAAAAAGTGGTTATGCAGGAATATGGTCATGCCACACAGGAGTTTCTACTATACTGGTTCACAAAACACTCAAATAAATTAAAACACTGATGATTCAAACACTCACAAATGGACAAAAAAAAAAGAGTCATCAGGTGATGACATATCCCTCCGGCACCTACAAAACCATTTGGTGCTATCACAGTTACATGAAGTCGTGATATGTCTTTCAGTGATAATGAACAGACTTTTTAAAAAAAAGAAGAAAAAAAACCCCACTTCACAACCCGATTAATATTATGGTAATGTTTCTTGAAAAAGTTCTGTGTTTTTTTAGTTTTACTACGGAAACTGTTCTGCTCCAGAAATGAAATGATTACAAACAGACTGACATGTTGACCACTATGTACCCCCACATCCCTCGGGGCTAAAAACATATTGCAGAAAGTTTATTTGTTATTTTTTTAAGTTAACAGAACAAAACCATTTTAGAACACGTGAGATGTGTTGCATGAAAAAGGGCCACTCACACTTTGATAAGAAAATCTTTATCTTTCTCATGTTTGAATGCTGAATAGGAAGCTACAGCTAGCAGCAAGATAGTTTAGCATAACGACTGTATTGACGACGGTATTGTTGTCTTCATCTAAAATGTGTTTTCAGACATGAACTTCACATATGAAGAACGCGGCAGGAGATTGTCTGGGTCCGATACGTTCACAAGGGCAGGAACATTTCCTGGGTAGAAAACCTGGGGAGAGCGCCCACTGTCTTGCAGTGAATCTTCCTGCTGTATTCTAACGTGGGCTCACTCAGACATTTCCCAGCAATTTTTTAACCGGGGGGCTGGCAGCAGAAGTTCAGGAAAAATGTCCAGAATTCAGTGCATGTCTGAAAGCAGCATACCTCTTGGCAAAAACTTGCAAATAAGTTTATTCCCCAAAGGAAGGGCTATTCATTTCGGCATACAGTATGGGAGACGAATGCAACCAGACAGGTTTTTGCACGACACACTAGGAACTGTTGATGGTCACATTGGTGATATCCAACAGAGGGGTGGGCACTACAATCAGCTTTGAAGGTGCAGGAGGGGACATAAAGGAAGGGTTGGGGCGGGGTGGACAGGGGAGATCATGCGAGGGATGTAAGGGCATGCTTCGCTCTACATCATGCTATACCTACAGCACATCTCGGGGCGGGGCTTGGGGGGAAGCACTCCACAATGGGAGTGTCAGCTATCCCATGATACCTGTTCAGTGACAGACTGATGGACAAAACAGACAGATGACAAACTTATGGGACTTTCAGTGGCAATGTCCTGACCAACCAACTCTGGAGCACATTCCTACGATACGTGTGACAGTGAAGTCTGCACAACAAAACCTTGACACACCACATCACACAGCAAACTCAAGAGGCATGTTTAGAGTACGTGGGTTTGAATTTGAAATGAAATGCCAATAAATGGGCAAGAATTCTTAAATTTTATTTTCATTAAATGACACTCACCTTTGACCTTATGCCTCTCAATTGCTTGGAGGTTATTGATTTTTCTTTTTTAATGATATCTGGATTACTTTTTGATTTCATGATATCTAAAAAAACACAACAAAGGTTTGTCATTAGTATCATTTAACTCAAGTTGCATTATAGCATCAAGCATCACTATTAAACTGATACATATCTAATCAAACAGCTCCACAGGTCATTGTCTTTCTCAGATATTCAACTGAAACTCATTGTCATCACGTCACTCCTGAATGTTCTCATTTCTGACATATATAACTTTGGCATTGCAAATAAAATGTGAATTATTTTAATACGAAAATTTAACTCGTTCCATTTACCGTATCCAGATGTGACTGTTCCATCGACAGTCCTCTCGCCTAAAGCTTCGGTGGCAATGAGAAGTTTCTCCTTCAGTTTTGTGATGTCACAGTCAGCCTTTGCTTTCACAATGCTGAGCTCTGTATAGATGTCCTTATATTTGTCTGTGGCATATTTCTTGTCCTGATAAAAATGATATTTTTATGTCAATGATATTGTCCCTGTTTTTTCCATCTTGTTAAAAGACACAGATATACAGTTACATACCTTCAGGAAATTGTTGGCAATACAGAACCATTTGTTGTTCTTACCCTTAAAGCAGACTGCAGTTCATCTTTCAAAGAGTGGATTTCCTGTTTAAGGTACTGGATCTCTGACTCCTTGATACGTAGCAACACCTAAAAGATGGAAGGGGAACACTCATAATATTAAAGCAAATCATTAGTGTGTATGTGTGTGTTTGTGTATATGTGTGTGTGTGTGTACACAACTTGTGTGTTTACACATACCTCCAGTTCATACACATCTTTGCCCTGGGTCAGTGGTGACAACGCAGTTTCACCACTGAAACAGGAGCGCATCCGAGTGATCTCCACACTCAGGCGGTTATTCAATTCCTGCCGGGCAGAATGACGTTATGCTGCATTTTGGTGGACAGTAATGTTTTATTTCATGTGTATATGCATGTATGTGCATTCAAACCTGGTTGTGAGCATTCAGCTCCTGGTTCTCTCGCTGACACTGCCTGAGGGCCTGCCTCTCGGCCTCGAGCGCCTGGGCCAGGTGAGCGTTCTCCAGACATTTCTGAGAATACTGCTCTGACAACACCTCCAGTTCTCTGTGGATGGACTGCAGCTCCTCCCTAGACATTCAGAGCATCATAACATCAACCCGGAGCTCTCTTCTGATGTGTTTGAAAAGATTTGAGTTAACCTCAGAGTTAACAGGCTGAATGGATTGGTTGACCATCCACCTAAGCCATAAATATGTAGTGACAAAAATGTTCTCAATTTCACAGGTTACTGCTAAAACCTGAAAAATGTTTTCACAAAATAACGTACTCGTATTGTATGCGAAGCTCATCAATGTCAGAGTTCAGTCCACTCAGTTGGGAGCGCTGGGTCTTCTCCAGATCCTCCTTGTGCGCATTTTTCATAGCTTCAATAGCTACAGTAAAGATAGATCACCCACATTTAGTTATAATATGACACTCTTGTGTCAGTGATTATGGACGGCAGAAGAATTCATTTCTTTACCGGCAATTGTTGCGGCAGTTTCCTCAGCCAAGAGTCTCTCTCGCTCTTCCAGGAGTTTGGAGATCTCCCTCTGATGTTGCCTCTGGATGTCTTCTATTACCTTGTGGTGTGTTTCTTCCATTGCAGCAAACCCACGTTCACACGTGGCCTACAGAAAGAAAGGGTCAAGACTCTGTCTTCACATTATTTATTTTGCACACAATTTACCACGTATATTTTATTTTGTGACTTTAGGGTCAGTGCAATGTTTAATACTAGCTCACTACACGGTGTGTCATGCAAAATCAGTGACAGAAGCCATGCAAGCTTTTTTTTTATCATTTCAAACCCAGCTATGTTGAAAAGATAGTGAGTTAAAGCGAAAAGTTTTTGCATTCTTGTCATTCATAGACCAGACTTCCCTCAAGCTTTGAATATGGGAAATGGTATGTCTGTTGATAACCAAATGAAGAAGCAATGTTGGAAGCAAGTGAGACATTTGGGACTTAATTTTCAGAGTGTACGTAAGTGGTGCCAACATGTACCTCTAATGGATTGTTTTAATTGATAATGTAAAACTACTAGGGATGTCCCAAATGTGGATCTGCCGCAGGAAAAGAACATTAACATTAATTTCTCTACTTATAATATTGAAAGACTATCAAGACATTATACAGCATCTCATACGAAAGCTAACCCTAAATCGAGGTGCAGTTTTTATGTTCCTAATGTAGAGCTTTATTTTAAAATTGCTTTGATCTTTTTAATTTAGGTTTATTGTGGAGTAAACCTGCACTTCTGCTTTTAGGACTAAATATGAAATAATTAGATAAGGTTTCTTAAAAACAGCGCTGTAAGCTTTGAGGTAAAAGATTATGTCAGCTTTGGGTGTGTTTACCATGATCCCCATTGCCAAGTGAATCAAACAAATCCATCCAATGTTTGAAGTGTCTACACCAAAACGGTGAACTGAAAAAGCCATTGCTAGAACCACTAATGTGGCTAAAAGGCTGAAGGATTCATATTGCAGGGAAATCAAAAACATAATAGGTAAGTGGGGACATCCCCAAACGCTCCAATTAGAACCATTTCACAGTTTGTGATCTACATGTACTCTGAAATCACACCATTTCCCAATTCCAAATTATTGCCGAATATTAGTTGATTGACAGACCAAAGCAACTGCTTATTTCGTTATGTAACTATTTATCTACTGTACTAGTCTCTCACTTACAAAAATGGATTCATTAAGGAAATATTGAAAGAGCAAAAACCTTAAGACTTTCAAAGTCTCTCTGGTATTTCTCTCTCAGGCTGGCCACATCTCCTTCCAGGTGCTTGTTCTCAAGTTCGTCCCTCATGGTGTTCATCTGAGTCTCCAGCTCCTGGATGCGGTCCTTCAGAACCACCATTGAGTCCACCTCGGACATATTCTGTGCATCCTCCCCCTTCCCCTGCTCCTCCTCTTCCATTGGTATTGTGGCCTCGTAGTGTGAAACCTCAGGACCCTTTTTGTCCTGCAGGTGCTCTTTAACGCATTGAATGTTTTCCACATACTGGGAATGTAACTTTTCAATCTCCTCCCTGTGGATGTGCTGGAGATCACAGATCCTCTGTTCATACTGCTCCTCCAGTTTCTTTGCTTGACTCTCGTGTTGCTCCTTCATGGTGTCCATGTCCACCAGCAGAACCTCTAACTTTCGTTGGCTGTCAGCCACCGTCTCCATGAGGGCCAGCTCTGTTGAAGCATGGCCTTGCTCCACTTGGCGTAGCTCTTTCTTGTGCAACTGATTCAGCTCTTGAGTGTCCATCTGGTAGCGCTCCTCCAGGAGGGCCAGTTGCTCCTGCTGCTGGGAGAGCTGGTTCACACGTTTGCTGATCTCAGTCTTCAGTGTTTGGTTCTCCATTTGGAGAGCAGCCACTGTCTGTGTGAAACTCAAGCGCTCCTCCTGTAAGGATGCTTCATATTTCTCTTGGATAGCACTAACATTACGGGCATGCTGCTGGACGAGAGCATCCATGTTCTGACCGGTCTGTTTACACCAACCCACGTCTTGTTCATGCATGGCCCGTAACCTGCATGCCACATAAGCCACTTGAGCCTGGATAAGGGCTTCACGCATACAAAGAGAGGTACTTGTGAAATTATGTGAAGTTTGCTGCCCGAAAAAGGCATGGATCATTTTAGCCAGCCCAGGATGGTTTTCACCACTTTCTATCTCTTGAGCATACTTATGGAGGATTTCTGCTTGTCTCTGAAGCTCATTAGCCAGGTTGTCATGGGCATTTTGTAGCATTTCAATGGAGTCAACACCACAAGAGGGCATATCTTCAGTCAGGTGTCTGTCCACAATTTTCTCAGCCAAGTCTCTAGCCTCTTCCATTTCAATCTGCTCCATGTAAGGCGCAAGTTCAGGGGGGTGAATGTCAGCTAACTCTTGTTTATTGAATCCTAAGTTATTTCTGACATCCTTTATAACATTTTTCAAATCAGGCCTTTTGGAAGCTGCAATAATTGCTTTCAGTGCCATTTCCCTCTGATATAGGTTATCATGAGCTTCAGTCAACTCCCTTTTCAGTATTTTGAATTTCTCTTCATAGGAAAGTTTAAGGTTTTGAATAGAGTAGGCTACTTCTGCTTTGATGAAGGTGTTAAAGATTGTGACATCAACAGCTACATCAGCTGACGCACTGCCCTCTTTGCATTTAGCAACATCTGTCTCAGTTTTCTCCAATTCTCTCCAGAATGCACTATCTAACATCAGCTTCTTGGTCAAGACATCAGCATAAACTACAGCCAAGCAATCTTTGTCACTCTTTTTAATGTTTTCTATATCTTTCCATATCTCTGCAAGTGCTTGTTTAATGTCAGACTTTGAAGTCTGTATCAATAAGGCCATTTTGTTCAAAACTACAGCCTCAAGGGACAGGGTTTTGGCAAAGAGTTTCAAAGCTTCTCCATCTCGAGTCTCCTGAGTTTGATTTTGATGGACAACTGGTGTTTGCTCTTCCAATGTCTTTTGACCTTGTTGGATGTACAGTGATGCATTGAACAGATCGTTCTCGATCTCTGACAATGAATGCAGCTGTGTACCTGCGGTATCATGAAAGCCACTGAGAATAGCTCTGACTTTCTCTCGACTGCCTTCCACACACACCAGGGCCTTGGCATAATGCTTATTGGCAGCACCACTCAGTATCCCACTTCCACAGCTAAACTCTTTCTCTGGGTAATGATTATTTTCTGTCATCTCTAGATCAATCTTGGACATGACGTCTGCTTGGGTGGATCGCTGGTCTTCTAGATTCTGTGTGAGGTTTCTTAGCTTATCCTCAGTGGCAAGCAGTTTAGTTTCTAGGGCAGTAATGATGGAGATAAACTTCTCTGGGTCACTAGTATGTGGCATAACAGAGGAGATATTTTCTGCAGTTAAACCAATGTCTTCATTTACATCTTGGTCAACTTTTTGTCCTGTGTCCAGTAAAGTACTGCTCAAATGGCTACCACTCGCATGGCCTGATACCATGCCCTCTAAGCTGATGTATTTTTGGCACTGAATACTGGAAAAACGTATTCTTGATCTCTTAGCTTGAGACTCAATATCATCTGGGATGTTTTCTGTCTTGGATTGTTGATTACTGTAAAAGGAACATGAAAGCTCTGTATTTGGTGGTAAGGAGGCTGATTTTTTAACCCTTCCCTTCTCCCTCTGTTCTGGGATTTGTTGTCTTTCCATTCGTAGGTCAGCATAGCCCAACTGCAGGGCATTGAGATGCTGCTCAAGTTCTGCGATTCGGTCCTCTGCGACCACAAGCTTGGCTTGCAGATCCTTTTCAGCACTACAGGGCTCAACCTTATCCAAGAGGCTTTGACTCATTTGACAGAGAAGCTCCTCCTTAGCTTGCAACTTCTGTTCTGTTTCCTCCAAGCTGCTGCCAAGTGCTCTCATTTTAACAAACGCTTCTTTCAGGTCCTCTTCCTTGCGTTCCACCAGCCTCTCATACATCTCCTTAGTTTGCCGGATCTCTTCCTCTTTTTCTCTAAGGAACTGGCTCATTTTCTGAAACTCTTGGGTAGCCCTCTCATATGAGTGCTCCAGGGTGTAGTAGTCAGCCTCTTCAGTGTCCAGACATTTACGGAGCTTATTCACCTCACGGTCTGCTTCTGCAATCTGGTTGAGAAGCTCTTGGCAGCGGCAAGTGAGATGGCCTTTCTCTTCTTCTAGCCTACGCACGCTCTCCCTCAGTGACTCTACCATGCCAATCCTTTGGGTTAGTTCTTCTTGTAACTTCAACATTTCCTCCTTGCATTCTTTTCCTCCTAAGGTCTGCCTCCCTCTCAACAGAGCATCTACCTGCTGCTCAGCCTCCAGCAGTCTGTCCTCCATCTCTTTCTGTGCCATTTCAGCCTGAGCTAATCTTCTACACAGATTCTGTTTTTCCCTCTCATGACTCTCTTCCATGCTATGCTGCTCCTTCCTCAGGCGCTCTTCCTTCAAAGCTTGACCCTCTTCGGTAGCATTTAGTCGAGCAGTCACCTCTTGCAGCCTATCCTGTAACCTCTGTACCTCTCTCATGTGGTCTCGTTGAAGGGCCTGCTGATGCTCGAGGTGCCTAAGTGCCTGGTTCCTCTCCAAGAGGCAGGCCTCTACTTCACGGAGTCTGTCCTCACTGTCCTTTAGCTGGGAACGTAGAGTGACCTCACTTTGTCCATATTCCACTTCTTGTTCCTTTGAACGCTCCTGTTCTAACTTGAGCTCATTGCGCATTCGGGCCACAGCCTGTTCACTTGCGAAGATTTCAGCCATTGCACAAGCGAGTTTACCCTGCAGAGCCTGAATATCAGTCTCATGGCGGTCTACAGCATCCTGGGCTTCAGTGTAGCTTCTCTTTAGTGTCCGAATCTGCTGCTGAGCAAGGTCCTGCTTACACTTTTGGGCCTCCAATTCGCCCTGCAAATCTTGATTAAGCTTGTGCAAGCGTTGCCATGGCACTCTGTGTGGTGAAGAGGAAGGGGGTGTGGCACTCTTGAAAAAGATTGATGAGAGTTTCATTAATGACATCACCTTACTTCCTCTACCATATACGGAGAGCCACATCTCGGGGGTTACCAGGAAAATAGCTTTTTTTCTCCTTTCTTAAGCATCTCTTTTGATCAATGCTTTTCTCCAAGCTTCCACTGTGCTTTTTCAGAGGTGACATGGAAACTGAGAGGTTTAAAAAGAAAACACCTCCCCAAACAAATAAAAACGGTCTGTGGGTGACTAACAAGTGATTTATAATTTCACAGTATAACTAATATGTGCACAATGTAAAAAAAGAAATTAGTAAATGTATGCAATTCTGAAACACCAAAAAGCATGCAGATATCGAGCTTGAAAAAAGGACACAGACAAAGCACAGATGAACAGATAGAAAAAGCACAGCGCAAGGCCTATTGATTACGTTTCTTACCTTAAGAATATCAGATCAAATCAATTGTTTTCCCAGGAGATGTGAAACTCCGTAAAAACAGTTAGTGAAAACTCATGCTAAGAGAACCACAACCATGCATAACAGTTTCAGAGAATAAGCACCCACACCTGTTAGTTGAATTTTATGAGTTACCATAAATACACACATCTATCATGAACCAACAAAAAATACAATCTATCATGTTCTGTGGCACAGTTGATAGCATTTACTGCACCACATGTCTAACCAGTACACATATAGTACTTTGCAAACCTTGCAATACCAATCTGCGCATTTTAATTGTGAAGATTTCTTCGTCAAAACTCATGTAGCTATGCTATTGGTGCAAGGTGTCAATTTTAAAACCTTCTAATCCTGTGTGATGGATGGTGAGTATAGTACCTGCAGTACATAGCCCTCTCTGGCACACTGTTCTCTCCCTAGAGCATCCTCCAGCTGCACTTTTAAAAGGTTGTTCTGCTTCGTTAGTCGGTCAAGCTCCTTCTGCTTCTGTCCCAACTGAATAAAGAGAGTAAAAAAAAATTATTAATAAACAGCACAAAAGAACATTCTGTATTATGACCACAATAAGTAGACACACCTCCTTGTCTAGCAGTGCAGCCAGCTCATGGGCAGGCAATCTGTTGGAGTTGCCAGAGTTTGCTATCGACGTGTTGATGGGCACTTGCTTTTCTTCTCTCAACGGTGTTGTCTCCACCTCATGCCATCGCTGCTCAATCTCTTCATTGACACCCGAGGTTCTGTTGTCCTTCTTTTCTTCACTAGCAGGAAGCATGGCTGTAGGGTGGTCCACTTCCATTTTTCCTTGCTCTTGGCTTTCAGGTATAGGTGGCTGTACCGGTGGCGTTGTAGTTAGTGTGGAAGTCTTGGAAACAGTAACAGTATTTGGCATGTGGGTTGCACTAGTTGTGCTGTGTAGAGGGACGCCCCTCCTGACATTCTCCTTTTCCGCTTCTTCCATCAGAGAAGGTGGGTGAGCACCTGATACCGAGGAGGCTGGGAGGGAGGAGGTAGAGACAGGAGAGGACGCTAATGAGGAAGGTGAAGAGGAGGGAGAGCAATATGAGGAGGTTGTGGAGAACGATGAGCTGAGGTCGACGGTGTCGGCTCGTTCCTTCACAGGCTTTTCTGTCTGTTCCATCTTGAACTCAGACCAGTCGTAAGTCTTAGAGCGGCCCTCTGGTCTGCGCTCACGAACGCGGCTTTTACGGGGCTCAGAGGAAGGGACAGAGGCATTGTTGCCAGCTGGCTGTATGTGGACATCAGACTTTGGGGCCTCAGGAATGGGACTTGGCTCAGGGGTGGCCTGTGGACACGGCTCCAACATCACTTGGGCTTTTATCTTCTCATCAGGGAGGGATCTAAATGAACGAAACCATCGCAAATAAAAAAGATATATTGGAAGGCCTGAACATAACTTGACAATTAGTTTTTATGGTTGCACCAACTCGAGCAATAACACTATGACGTACACCTCTGCTGGACAAAACAACATTGCAGACAATTCTAGCAGTGCATTATCAATTGAAAGTGCATTTACAGGGTTTCTGCAGGGTTCACCAAGTTAAATTGAAGACTTTTAAAAACACAGTAAATGCCGCATAGAATGACATTTAATGCCAATTTCACAATCATACCAAATGAAAGTTTGATGTAAAACTAGCAAAGACTAGGATGACCTTGAATAATTGAATATTACATCACATTTGTATGCTGTATTTAACAATCTTTTGCAATAATAAAATTGAATAAATTGATGTTGACTAACATTAATGAATGGATTCATTTGAAAAAGACAAATATATTTAAATCTTTACTAAAGTTGACACATGCCCATTATGAGATGATGTACTGATATAGAACTGTAAATATCATTAGTGACAGTGTTTGTTGGTGCCGACTGAAACTCAACAAAAAAAAGGACAGAGCCGCCTCCTGCATGCACAATTTCACTTTCACTTTAAGAGTGTTTAATGCCTACGGCAAGCAAAAAAAAAATAAAAAAAATTGTAAATTAGATTAACACCTCCTCCTTTTTGTTGAAAAACTACAATAAAAAGTATTTTTTTCACAACTTTTCAAGACCTGCAGAAACCCTGATTTACAAAACAAAACAGTCAAAAGTCAAAGCATCAAAACATGTATAAGGCACACGTTGCACAGGGCTGAAAGCAGCTTTGGTGTTCAGTCATGATCCGTGGTAAGCCTGATGGCAGACACCGGGCTCTAGTTACTATGTAATCACCATTTATATAACAGCTTAACGTGAAGAATGTGTTCGCAGTACACAGCACACTGATTGGCACTTTTAAAGAAGAGGGGCAGAGCATTTTTTTAAAAAGTGACCTGACAGTGTTGAGTGGAGGTGTCAGGAGGTGTGAGCAAGGGGAAGATGACAAGGGACAGAGCTCAAGAATAAGAAAGAGATGTCTGTGAGGTGTCTGTGCAGAAATGCCAAAAATATCACTCATTCTCCCTGTGGAGAGCGCTGCCTAGGAGACACTGGCAGGGTAGGATGTGCAACTCAGCAAAAGCAGATTAGAGGGTGTATACATGATCATTATTCGTAAAATACAAATACTAAAACAAATAATTGGGTTGTTAAAAGAATCCTTAGGTGAACTGTTATTTTGGAACAGTTCCAGAAGAAATAGATGTTTATGTTTATATCCCAGCTCCTCTCTCCAGCTACTCGAGTCAAGCGCTTTTCCTTCTAGCTTCAGTTATGATTTTGTCATTGTTTTGTGAGCACAATTCCCGAAGTTACAGAGTAAACAGTCACATTACGGCAATGATTAAAATCATCCTCTGCTTACGATTGAGATAGGGCGGGTGGGCTATTCTCGTATGTTGTTTTGATTGCAGCGTGTGTCACTACAGTGGCACAACTGCACACGGCAGGGAGACATTACTCAACAATCACATGACACAGGGCAGGACGACAAACACGTTGGAGCCGGCATTGCTGAGCAACTACATCACTGTTTGAGGAGGGGGGAGATATTCAACACATAAGCTCTCCAACCTGGGCTTCAGTACAGATAGTTTCAGAGCGATGTTTTTCCTGGCAGCAGGTTGAAAATACCGGTTGAGGGAGGAAGAGAAAGAAGGAAAGAGAGGTTGAGGAGGACAGATGGATTAAAATAAAATAAGTGAGAAAAGGAGTCGCTTCATCTGCCAGTGGTTGAAGTGTTAATCCTCTTTGGGGATTACCGTGTGACGTCGGGGGCAATAGTGGGTCGCACATTCTTCAATATGGCCTGAATCCAGTTGCGACGGATTCCAGAGGTCATGGCTGACAGGGTGCATGCCCCCTCTTTACACTGAAAGCAGACAGGCATCATTAGTATGAGTGACAGGGAAGAGACAACCATGTCCATTAAAATAACTTTTTGATACAAATATAAGCATGTGTTTGTTCAAGTTTCAAGTAAAGCTGGTGTGCAGCTGTGGAACTGCCTAGACAATGCAAGTTCTTTCACTTACTGAAACTAGAGACTGAACATTTACTAATGTCTTTTAAGTAACCTCATTATAACAACCATTTGCAAAAGTAGTTTTGATGCAGATTATGTTAAACTCTAAGTGAAGTGTGTTTTGAGAGATATACATCTATTTACTCTCCATTGTCAGATAGCCACTCAGCACACCATTTCATCAGCAGGTTAATGAATGTTGAAACAATTGTGAAATGAGGCAAATATTTGTGGCTTCACTTCTTTGATTTATTCTGTTGTGCTGTTAATTTACATTGAGCTCAGGATCTGAATTATTGTGCACAATCAAAGCATCTAAGAACCATCAAAACAAAGCTGAGGAGTCTTTATTTTCATCACACCCTCAATTTTGTAAACTTCAACTAGACTAGTAACGTGAGCAAAAGAGGATGACAAAATCAAATCTACATAACACTCTGTGAACAGTCACAATACATATGTCAAAATAAATAGCAGTTGAACTGACTATACAGAAGGTCAGTTTTTACATAAACCATATAATGTTAACAGCCTCTGACATTTAACACTTTTATGTTTATACTTATACACAGATGAACACTTAAAGCAACATTATGCAACACATTTACCTTAAAATAGAGTGTCAGAATCGTTTTGTTGGTACACTGACTTGACACAGGGAGAATGGTGACTCTTTTCCACTCGCGCCTTGAACGTCTCTTCTTGCACTAAGTAACTTTGGTGAGTGGGTCAAGGATCTATCTGCGTAGTGTCTATCTGAATAATATTCAGCAGCTTACCTCTTGTGGCTGCTGCTATGCAGCACATTTACAAGTGTTGCTTTAACAGTGGATATCTGCCTTTAACCTAAAGTATCCTACACTCATTGGCCTTATTACAGCTTTATTGTGTGCATAATAAATCTAACCTCATACACAGTGACCTCTAGTGGCACTTGATTTGTGCAAGATCACATTCAGGCATTTAAACGGTATTACTGTGTCCTCAGAAGCTTTAAGAGACCAAGTACTTTATCAGGCATCAGGATTTAAACTTGTGTTCAACTCTACACTGAAGCTAAGCCAATGACACAACAACAGCACTTCCCAGTCTGACCATGGAGCAGAGAGAGAGCGTAGATATAAATACTGGAGTTATTAATTTCTCGACACCAAACCCATGTTGTTCTCAGCCAAAGAGACAACGATCCCCCTGGACAACTCTATTTCTGACTTCCTCCAGAAAATAGCTGTGGAAGCTGCCTCAAATACTGTAAATGTAAACAAAAGAAATGACCTTGCAGCTACTCATCTCTTCAAATAGGATTAGTATGCGAGTAGTTCCTCCTACGTTTATAAATCTATATGTACCCCCCACTGACATCAAATGGATAATGACTGCATTGCAAGCCACTATATATGTCCTGAAAGTATTTTGCCAGCGACATGTGCTAAAAATGTTTAATAGCCAAAGGATTAAATGAAAGAGATCATTAGGTTCACAGCAGATTCCATACCACTATGGGGTTGTTGTGAAAATTCTGGGCTCAGGGTAAAACTGCCATGTACATAAATGTTTTTTAAAACGCGAGTGTTGCTGAGCAAATGTGGACAAGGACATGGCTTTTCAATGCAAGAGGTTAGGGAAACATATTGTGAAGGATAAGGGGCAGATGGGGTCAGAAAGACAAGCGGGGCTAGCAACGGCTGGAGCAGATTTAGACCACCGTTATGTCAGCCATTCACAGAGAGATGACAAGTCAAGTGACATCCTCCGTGTCAGACGAAGAATCCTTTCAAAATGAGAAATGGTCAAACCTGATACCTAAAGTTGAACCACGTGCATTCGTGTCTCCGGCTGTTTATAGCCTGGCAGGAGACAGCAGAGAGAAGCTGGGTAGACAATGAGGAGCATATTCACCGGTGATTAATGACGCAAGACAATCGATGACATGAGGCATCAACACTCACCAGGATTTGGAAGCCGTAGTTCCTCTGGACAGGGAACTCTTTGACATCATAACATGTGGAAAGATCAACCTCACCATCCAGTTCTGAAGCCTATGGAGAAGTAAAAAAAACCCAACAACATGAAAATAAAACTGTACCATCCCATTCATTCACATAAACAATCAAACAGCTTTACGGTGGCTTTGAAGACAAGTCCTACCTCCTCCGCTATCGAGTCCTTGTAGTACCTCAGACTCTGGTCTGTCAGTACAAACCAGTGTTTCTTCCACTAAATATAAAGAAAGAGAACGTTAGGTGGATTTCACCACTACTCTGTGTGTGTCATGTCATATTACTTCAGTAGGCGAGAGAAGCAGATGGTCCTCTAATCCTACTGATTATAACAAATTACCATTCCGTCGTCATACAGCTTGGTCATCCATCCTTTTTTGAAGTTCAGCAGATCGGGCTGCAATGGACACAAACCAGAGTGATGTGATATTATGTACAGCAACTAGATTATTTAAAATTAATAACCATGAATGGGAGATTCAGCTACCAGTTGGAACTGCGAAGTTAGATACTAAGTACATAATAGAAAATCTGCACATTATTTTTTTACCAATTTCCCCCCTAGTGAAGGTCGTTATTCAGAGAGAATTCATCCCTGATGCAATAATGTGCATTTGTCTGCACCTCTTCAGCTCAAGTGTATGACGTCATACGTGACTCAAGCTAAAGAAACCGACTGGCGGGAGCTGGACTTTCCAGTGAAACACAAACTACTGCACGTTGAAACCAAGCTCAAGTCTGTTTATAGAATCCAAAGTAAACCATTCCTCCAAAACCTGCCCTCCACTCACTCAACAATACCTTTTTTCTGTTGAGCTTCATCAGGTGTGGTGTCACCGTCTGGCAGAGAGTCATACTGATGGCTAACCGCCTTCACTTCTTATGTTGACAATCTGTTTCTTTCCGTTCTGTCCCGCGGACACACACGCGACTGTGACTACTCCTGTGCCAGCTATTTATAATCAGCAGGAGCAGTGGCGGCAGTGGTGTGTACATGAATGTGAATGCGCGTGTGTTTGAGTGGGTGGTCTCTCTGGCAGCTGCAGTTTGGCCAGAGAGACCAACCTCACACGGATCGCCCTGCAGCACTCCCTGAGCTGACGTCAGATCAGTAGCAGTTTGTCAGACAGACAGACACCAGAGCTACCTTAAGCAACCAGTTGTGAAGAGAAAAAAAAACAAGAGCAGCTGCGTGTGGTCGCATATGTGTGTATGTGCGTGCAGAGTTGTTTTGCCTGGTCTTTTACTGAAGTTAAATCAAGAAAGGTGATTATATGATTTTCATCACACCAGCCGATCATACTTATATAATTTAGCATTCTAAAGGATAAGTATAATATATGTATAAAATACTACTTATATTCTTATAGTTGTTTTGTTATATTTGATATTCACATCCACAAACATACCAGCTTTTTACGTTCCATGAAACCACAAAATGAAAAATTCCTTTAAGTAGATGCTGCTCTTTTCCTGGCATCACAAGGTAGAAAACAAACAAATAAACAAAAGCACTTGGCCACCACCGCATTATAATCCATCTCTGCGGCAGTGCTTCTGAATTGGATTGACATACTATTCAGTAAGCAGAGATAAGAGATCACATCCCCTTTTTAGCATATTAAATGCTAAATCCTGATGCACCAAAGCCATTTAATGAGACCTAGAAATGATTTTTATAGTCCGCTGGTGATTGTCTCTATATGTATTTGATGTACTGTTACTACTCACAGTCATTGAAGACTCTGTGACTCTGCGGTCCAGTGACTTCGCTCTTCTCAAGTTGGCAAAAGTGGGGCTGGGCTCACTGGGGACAGAACGGCCTTTTCCTGCATCCAGTGACATCTCCTACAAATACAGAATTAGAAATTGGAATTCATTCAATGGTATTAAGTATGGAGAGTATATTTAACTATGCATTGTATAGTATGTATTTTCTTTTCAGATTTTGTAATTCAGATTAATGAGTGATAATAGCGTACATGTTTGTTAGCCAGACAGCGCCTTTCGCTGCGGCCTTGTCTCTGGATTAGCCCGGTGTTGGCAGAGGGCTCACTGGAGCTGCTTGTGTCCATTTGCTCTACGGGCTGACCCTCCTCAAACCGCCCGATGATTTGAGGACGCCTAAAAGACACAAAGTTAGCTTTTTCATAGTTGTACTCAACACACAGGACATGTTTCACTCAACATAAAAGTTTTCTCTGTGAATGAGCAAAATATTTAGCAAAAAAAAAATAGTAAAATAAACTGGTTATTAAAAAATAATTTAACATGATGCAGCACATTCTCTTTCAATGGAGGCCGAATCAGTTGGAATAAAAACAAGACCAAAGCATAATATGAAAGGCAAGTTTGTAAGGGATACAAGTAGTTTCAGTTTATTGTGAGAGAGTGTGCAGTGTAATGCTGCTATTACTGTACAGATTTCACATACAATATGTAGAAAATTTGACTTTGAACTCTCTCTCACAGTGAACAATGTGCAACAGGAGGTAGAAGTACATCCCCAAAGTGAACATCAAGAGATACACCAAAGAATATAGAGAAGAGTTAAATGATGCAAGATTAAACTTGAGAAGAAAATGAAAATATCTAGGATGGGGGGTTAAACTGCAGAAGTAGTAGCAATGGAAACACAGTCTGCATTACCTTAAAGTAACCTATAACCAACCAGTACCAACCATTAGTGAGGTATGTTTGAGTATGCACAGTATATACGGTGAATAAGGCATTTGTGTGGAAGAGTGAATGTGTGTGCGTCCAGGCAGAGATGAAATGATAGAAAGCAGGAATCAGCGGTGACCAGCAGGGAACAGCATTGGGACAGGGATGGAAGGGTTGGTTGAGCGTTAGCTCTGAGAAGCTCTGTTGGGAAGCCCCTGGAAAAGATTGAAACAACAAAAGAAACTAGCAAAGTAGCAAGAGCAAAAAAGTAGAGACCAATAGAAAAGAAAGTAATGCATGCATTGAAATCCCCAAAATCATTAATGGCAAACCACTGTTAAGTTAGCGTGGACGGCAATACTGAAAGATGCTCTGAAAGATACAATGCTGCACGTTTTAAGCAATGCATGAGCTTCACAAAATAGATTTTTTGTCATGCTACCTGTATGTTTTAAGGCTATGCCGAGGGCTAACAATCAGTGGCTCATTAATGATTATTAATCATTTTTGCTATCATTATCAAAAGTAAGGTCCAGGATATTTAAAATGTCTCTGTCTAATCTTTTTCGTAGTGTGCCGAGCATGACACTCGTCCATAACCTCTCACCTGCGCTCCTCCCCAAACAGCCGGGCCACCTCCTCTCTGCCAGGACTCCTTGTCCGTGCCCGCAGCTCTTGGCGCTTTTTGTCTGAGCGGAACGCTTCTCGGTAGCTCAGTCTGCGAGCCCGCGGCACATCCGACAGCGATGAATACTCTCTGCCTGACCGACCCACTCTGCCTCCACCGAAACCGACACTATTAGCACTTCCTCCACCACCACTGCATCCCTCCCAGGTGGGCGTGGTGCCGCTTGGATCAGAGTCCAGCGAGCTCTGGGAGGAACTGATGGTGGAGTAGCTGGGAGAAACAAGTGCACCTGGAGAAGGGAGAGGATCTTGGGAAGGTTGACAAGGGGAAGTTTGGGGTTCGGACTCAGAGTAGTACCTTGGACTTAGAGCTCCTAAGGAGGATGAGGCTGAAAAGGACAGGGGCAGATGCTGTGGTGGCTGTGGGGGCTGCGAGTGCTGTGCAGACTGTGGAGAAGGCTCCGACTTGGTCTTTTCCAGGGAAAAGTAACCGCTCTCCACACGTACTTTGCGTCCAGTGCTCATGGTGCCACCATCTGAAACAAGGGCACAGTTCTACTTATATGAAGCAACCATATCAGCCTGTAGATAGTGCTAAATATATAAACCTAAATTACATATCTCTTTTATACAGTATACAACTTAATGTTGACTAGTGATCTAGTTTTCCTATCTAAGAGTGAAACAAAAGGTGAAGTATATGTATGGGATGTTGAAAAATTCACGAGCTGCTTTCAGACATACACTTATGTTCAAACATAGTGTGTTGATGGCTGTAAACAAAAAAACTGCTTTCTGCAGCGGGATTATCGTCATGTATCGCCAACACCTCCTGCTGCCCTACCCAGACGCCACAGAACGTTCCGGAAATGTTCTTACTCTTGTGAAAACGTCTGACTCGGACAAAACTCCTGCTGTGTTCTTCATGGGTGGGCGGCAAACTCCAGAAAATGTCGGAGTTCATGTCTTACAACAGCTATGCTCTCTTTCATCCTCACCGTCTTGAGTAGTGATACTGGAGTCTGGTTGGCTCTGGCTCAGCTGGCTGAGACAGGAGGCACTGCGGCTGCAGGGGATGGTGGCCCTACTCCAGCGGCTCTCCTCCTGCCACAGAGAGGCACGGCTCATCGGGACACGCTCAGCACTGGCAATACTGCTGGGCAGGCACGGGATGCTGCCGCCGCTGCTGCTGCTGCTGCTGGTCACCGTCACCTTGGCGGGGCCAGGCTCCTGGGTAGAGGTTTTGGTTGGAAGGAGTGGATAGGAAGAGGAAAGGACATAATGGGAGTTAAGGTCACACAGATACTACAAAAAGGAATATAAGGAGGAAAGAGATCATGGAACAATTAAACATTGAAAAGTAAATTTCGTACATATACTTCAGCAAATGTCTGCGCTCAGCTGCTGTCGTGGGAAATCATGTGCAAATCACACTACAGTGGATCATTGTAACAGGTTATCTCACCTATCAGTGGTTCCCACTCTTTGAAACACAAAGGACAGAGAACTCTCTTGTTCGGTGAGGTGACGAGTGGCACACGATTTCACGCTATTGGTCTGTTCATTCGTTTGCAAATTGCAATGCTTGTTTGATGTCTTTTATGTATATGCGTCAGGTAAATGCAATATCAAAGTGACAAGGCAAAAGAAAATCTCTTTAATCAGTGGTAAATTGACAAATTCTGTGACGAGAGGAGGAGGATGTGCGGGAAGGAGAGAGAGAGATGGGCAGCTTGACAAAGGACAAAGACTTCATTCAAGACAAAAACACCTGTACTGAGAACAAAAACAGAAACAGAACAAGGGCATTTTGCAAAAGAGGAATAAACTGTAATCGAAAAGAATTCCTAGGAAACAAATTATAAAGATAATATTCACCTGATTGATAACTGAAGAGTACAAACAGAGATTAAACACCTGTTGCTGCTGTTTTCCAAGTTGATGTCAACAGTTCATATAAGAAAGTCTTTTGGTTGATCAGCAGTCCAACGTAATCACTTTGTTGCTAAATGATTGTAAGAAGAGAGAGCAAGATTTCCAAAAAGCAAAGCGATCCTAATACAACTCCTCAGCCAGATTTCTGCAGTCACCACAATCATGCTGTTGTGCTAAGAATCACTCTTTCAGTATCAGAGAGAGAAGGAAAAAAAGCTTTTTTTGTTCACCCGTCACCTGGATTGATTGGGGTTATAATAAATACAGTTTATTAGGGCTGAGATTTCAAGCCACTGAGGCAGACGCAGGATAAAAAGTTTGGACAGACTGAACTCACTGGGTGTCCATTCATGTCTTCAGTGGAAAAACACTGGCTTGGAGTTACTCCACCCTGACAATCACAAAAAGCCTTGGATGTTAATGCTTGCTGTGCAGTGCAGATTATAATCAATCAAGGAAGACCCAACAACATGTCTCAATATGTCATAGGTGCTGTACTTATTTAACTGGGGTCTTTAGTTTCATTCTCATTTAGGCCATATTCATGCAACTTTATGATATAAAGCACTATTACAAGATGTTAAGAGATTTGTTGCTTCAGAGCCAACACACAAATCTGAAATTAAAAAGTCCCTTTAGACTCCTTTCAGTGACGGTACAAGACACAACTAGTTATCACCATTTCCTGTCACATGATTCTTTTTGTAGTCAAAAGTCAAGTGCCTTAATTAAGTGGCACCACCCGGAAGGCAAACATGTTACAGTGCTCAAGTATTGACAACCAACTCTGAGCACGTGTCTCCAGTGACTTAGGTAAGAATGAAAGGAGAGCTTTCAGGTGAAAGAAATTAACTAATTTAACTGCGATAATCTTAAGTAAACATACGGAGTTGTGTCACCACTGTCCCTCTGCAAATGAGACCGTTTGTGTGGAGAGCCCTTTAAAGGTCACACAAGGTCGGATTCAGGGCACCATCATTAGAGGAACCATACAATGAACTTCAGAGAGAATTTTGTGCTCACCACGAATTTGGCCTCTTGTCAAAAAGGAGGTAAGGAAAGGGGGAAACTGCACCACACGATTGGTGGTCTGAACAATATTATATGATATGATATGCTTGTATTTCAACTTGTCATTAAAGCCATTATTATGATAATAAGTCCTTGGTTTTTATTTCTGACTGCAGCACATGTGAGCTTACACTGGTGTGAAGCATGCATTTCTTTCTCTATGTTCACGATGTGTCTGACAGATGTCACATGAATGTCTTGAAGGTGTGCTCACTGTGCTCTCAGACTGCTGAATGCAAATGCATTTGATTTTAAGTTGTGTGGATATACTTAAAACAATCTGATTTATGTCCCCTATTATTCTGATATTTTGCTCTCCAAAGGGAAATTCACGGACTGGCCTCTTCTACAAAGTGGTCGATGTGCAAGGTCAGCAAAAGAACGAAGTCTCAATGCTCGCCTTTTACAGACTCACAGAGACTCAAACAAAATAATGTGTGACGAGGGTACGAGGGCTCAGGCTACTACGGTGTGAAATCAGAAAATGTTTTTTTAGCATTTTGAGCTGTTGCACACTCACAGGGCACAGAGGTGGTGTGAAAGGTGTCAAATCTGTGATGTTTTAGCTTCAAAAGTTTAGGTGTTTAGGCAGTGATTTAGACTGGATACTTTCACAGACCTGGGCCCTGGGAAAGTCTTGAATCTGACCCGCAATTTATCACCATCCAGGCAGAAGTTGGTGCAAAGGCCTGGCAGGTGAAACATGAAAGTGAAACGGAGTGCACCAGCTGCGATGTGAGCGAAAGGATCGTGGTCACATTGATGAAAGTCACTGCTAGATGTTATTTTAGCAGGCAGCTGTCATCATTAGCTTTGATTGTTATTCAGGAATATCTTGATAGCTCACAAATGTTTGCTGCATATCAGCAGGTGAAACTGTAAGGTATATTTTAAGTCCTTCTATGAAACCACAATATGTGAGCTTGTATTTCACAACACCGATGATATAATCGATCAAATAATACCACTGTAATTCTTTTGCTTCCCTTTACCAATGAACCCTGTAATTAATTTAGACAAGTATGAGGTATGTAGTCTATTCATCTATCAAGACTGCAACAGCCTGTGACTCAAGATTAGAAATATGGATTACATAATGTGTTGAGCATGTTACTAGCAGAGAAACAATACATCTCATCTCTGGTGCAGTTTGACTGGAATGAAAAGCCTCCATACTGCATACCTCCATCACACAAGTCATCCTTAAATACACCTACACATATTCAATATGCAACAATGTCCCAACTGTCACATGTGGATCATTTACAACCTTATCTCAAACAGTGATGATAGCAATCTCATATCCATCCTCAAAGTGTGGCCATTAAATAATAAAGGGAGCCAAAAATGGCACAATATCTGTTATTTATGTATATGTAATATAAGAAATATTAGTTACTCTGCGAGAATAAATATGACCAATTCCTCAACCTAATAATCTAAAAATATTGTTCATCTGTATTCTCACATCCTCTCGTTGTTATCTGCTGTATGTGCATTACCTGGTGAGTGGGGGCATCAACCTTTCGTTTTTTCTTCTGGTTCTGCTTGTTGGTCCTGGGGTAAACAGTCAGAGCCTCCTGCCACCTACAAAAAGTGAAACAGCAAAACTGTTGTTCTTGGAACACTAAATGCAGACTGTACAAACCCTGTAGCCACTGTAGATTTATATAGGGCAAGGCTAAAGTTCCCATCAGCAAAAAATAAACAATTTCAGTACAATTGCCATGACAAGCCTGTGCATGACCTTTAACTACTACTTCAACTACTACCAGCTAGAAAAAGATATATCTATAATATACGCTGTACATTATGAGGTGGTGCTGATTTTCCCTGAGGAATTCATGTTGTGCTTCTCTGCTCTTTGTGAAGATTGTAGTTGTACTAAAGAAACATTTCATGGGGACACAAATATCTAATAAGCAGCTATATCAAAGAGGATTTGATTAAGCATTGTGCTTAAAAAGCACAGCTGCATTATCTATTACAGAACAGGGATAACACTCTTATCATACTCTACTGTAGCAACTTCATTCTACTTCCCCACGTGGTGACATAAGAACAGTTATAATCAACCAAAATCATTTTCAAACAGGATTTACTTTGACCAAGACAGGAAAATAATAATGTTCATGAAGGTGACAAAATATAACCAATCTCACACATGCTTATCTCAAAACTGAATAATAGCACAATTTAATATTAAATCCAAATGCAACTGTAGAGTTTAGAACTTTTTCCAGTACAGAAACCCCTGGCACTTTTATGGTTACAATAAACAAGTCAGTGACTATTGTACACATCACTCGTGCATTATCAAATATTTTCAGTCCACTTCGTAAAGAGACACACACCTGACACAATTATAAATGAACGAGTGCCCACAGCACAGTTTTCATACTGTAACATGAGTCAAGAGACCAATATAAGGAGCTTCACATAAAAAGGAAAAAATAAATAATGCATTTACATTTAAAAATATAGTTTTTGGTCGGCCACTCTCCAGTAATGATAACTTTGCGGGGGATATGCGGGGGCTAGGGTGATGATTGTGTAAGGGCCCAGAACCAACACATGGGAGCTAGATGACTTGAGTGTGGGAGGTGTTACAGTGATAAGAGCAGGTAGCATAACGGAGAGGGGGTGCTGTGAGTCACAGTTCCCTAAGAATAGACACAATATGTATGTTACAGCCAGGGAGGGAGAGAAGTGCTCAAAAACACTCTGAATGTGCAGCAGTGGAGGAGGAGGCACAGGAGGAGATATGCTATAAAATGAAGCTCACAGATCGGGTATTGTGATCTGCGTCCAGGCATATAGTGGGGTTTTTGGACACTGAGAGGGAACAGTTCAAGAATGTGCACTGTCACTGCGGTGTGGATCGCAACTCTCAAGAGAAGCACAGCACAGAGGAGACAGCAGGGGGCAGAGCAGATTTGGCTGCTACAGCAGCTGCACACAGCTACTCTCTCTTGTCCAAGTCTCTGTCATCCCTGTCCACTCCGCCAAAAAGAGAGAGCAACACAATCCACACACCTGAGGCCACAGTTATTTTATATCATATATATCAAGACATAATGGCATAGATGTAATTCCTGCATTAACAGATCACATTACCATTTAGAATGTCTTACCCGTTGATGATTTCTTTACATTCAGCTCGTATGAAGTGCTCTTTCTCCGAGGTCAGGATGCACAGCGAGTTCTTCTGACCCGTCCTGGACTCTCCGTCAATGACATCAGAGCACTGGTTCATATTGATTGTACCCTGGGGTAGAGTGCTGGGCTGGGGACACACAACACGGAGACACAGAGAGAAAGTGTTAAGTGGGGAAGTGAGCAGACGTGCCCACTTATCCCACCACATGGTCTTCCGGTCTTCTCACACAATCCACCCCAGCATCAATTTCCATGCCAAGCTTGGCACACCACACGCTGATATAACAGTCTGGGAACGGGCAAATGTTCTTGTTAGAGCTCACTGTGATATTTGTGTTTCTTTAGATGCATATTGCAGCACTTATAAGAGAATACTTACTTCATTGAATCTCCTTTTTGCTCCAGTAGCTCTATTTGAAAAGGAAAGCATCGCTCTAGTAATAATTAGGGTAATTTTAGGACAGCGGAATTGGGTAGTTGCTCACACTTCTGGTGGGCTCATCACGACATTTTAGTTATTTAGTTAAGAGTTGCCAATCAATCCAGGCAAAAGTCTATAATGAACACTATTAATGGTGCACTTTTGTAGCTGTTGAGGAAATGGTCTTATTCTAATTTAAAATACAGGGATCTGCCCTTGTATATAAAAAAGACCCCATAAAGAAAATCACAAATTAAAAATTTTACTTTTCGATTGATAGCCTGTGCACATCATGATGTCATTTGTTCAGAGCCAAGTTGTATATTGTACCACAGGACGGACCCGGAAAGGACCTATGACAACGACTGTCTGTTCCATTTATAAACCCTGCAAGTTCATGGGTTCACTGTGCGGTTTGGAGTTTAATCTGTCTGATGCCTAGCTGTGAGGTGTAAGCTCAACTATACACACTTACATGACAGCCATCTGTCAGCCATAAATAACATTGCCGCAGGACTTCCAGAATAATACTACTTTGTGTACAGTGGTAAGGTTGTACAGGCAGGTTTATGTAAGCTCACAGTGGCTTTTTGAATGTGGTCATGGCTCGTGTACAATGAATAGAGACACTGTGTCGCTCCGTGTAAACCTGTTGAGCTCGTCATGGTTTTTGTAAAATTATGCTTTTTGATTTCATCAGGCTGTAAAACACTGTTGTAGATGGCAAAAAACATGTGCACACAGATTAAGAGATATCACAAGCTCAGAAAACCAACTTTGGCATAGTCTGACCTCCATATGACTTAACTTCAGCAATTCAAGAAGCCTTGCTAATCTCATGTTGACTGAGGGACGTGAATTTGCTGAGGTAAATGAGGCAAATAAGTACTGAGTAGCTGAGCATGCTGGGCATGGGAATCTGTTAGAACAACCTTTGGGTCCTACCTTCTCTCCACTAAACATACGGGCAGAATTAAAGACACCAGAAAAACCACAGTGATTCCAAGCTATAAGTACCAGCTAGCCACAGATGATAAATTACAGCCCTCAGTAAATCAGAATATATTAGGAGCTGGAAACAAAATTAAAAGGTATCACATTGACGTGAGCTAGCGACCAAATGAATCTAACTCTAGGACCCAATTTGTGCACTGTAACCATAGCCTGTCAGTAACAGAGCGATTTAAGCCTATGGGTGGCCTCTAATGTGGACAGAGTAGTCAATAGTTAACAGTCTGTGGTAATCCCACCCTGAGGGCGGATGAGAGGCCTTGTTTACTTGGTCACCGTTAAATGTCACTTTCATTCTCAACTCTTCTACAACTGTGTGTATATTGTAAAAGGAGAGCAGTGTCAAGATTTGGCACAGCAAATTAAATAGTAGTTTGGTCTCACGTGGCTAAAAGTAAGAGAAGAAATTAGAGGCCTGAACATTGAGGCAGCATGGTATGACCTTTATAACTTCTCTTATACTATGGTATAGAAGCAATGAAGCAATGACTCAAGTTGGCCATTATGTTTTGGTTCAACTTCTTATGCCCATGGTTTCAAAATGGTGCATCACTTAGGGCTCTTGACTCCGAGGTGAGAGGCCAAGGCAACAGCCGGGCTTGACAGAAAGACGGACAAATAGACGTTGGGACAGCTGGGCGAGGGCCTGGGCCTGCTTCAGACTGGACAGAGAGACTGGCGTCAGCTTGACCTGAGAGCCCTGTCACTCTCAGACACGGAGAAAGGAAGGTGGTTTGGAGACAGAAAGGGGCAAGAGAAGGAAGATTAAGTCTTGAGCTGGTGGTCAAAGGGGACAGGAGTGCTTTAGTAGAAAAAAGTGTGTATGTGCGTGTGTGTGTGTGGGGGGCTATGACTTTGGACTATAGAGCCATCCATCTGTGTAAACAAATCTAGAGTACAACACACGTGCGTGCGTGTCCTTGAGCTGGAGTCAGAAGAGTATAAACTGCAAAATATTTCAAATTCTGGGAACAGTTGTACAACCAGCTTAAGGCCCCAGTTTTATAATCACATCATCAGATTCTCTGGGGAAAATAAATCAGAGACTGACAACAGCTCTGATTAAAAATCTATTTTCACAAAGCTGTTCACCTCGGAGAGAGATTAGAGTGCTTGTATGAAGTGGGTGATGGTTGTGTCGGAGTAGAGTATATGTTTTGCTGCACGGGACTCCTGATAAACGTGCTCACGCTCCCTGCCCCAGCACGGTGTCAGCTGAGCGCCAATACACGCCTCTACTTTGGGCCAGCCACAGCAGCTCAAGGCCCCCAGACCCAGGCTCCCAAACCCAAACCTCCCCGTCACCTAGCCTAGACCCAGTCCCCTCTCCCAGGGCCACCACTCTCCACAATGGGCCCTTTGTGAGGGAGCACCAGTTCACACAATGTTGGATTGTCAGCCGCCACAGTCCACAGAGGCACTCCTCCCCTAAACCCTCAACAAGGAAATGACCAAGAGACAAGAGGCCCAAACAACTGTCCTTTTGTGATCAGAGCATGGAAATTATGAAGCCAGCATAAACTTATTCTTGTCTCTGAAGTTGTTCAGACAATAGCATGAATACTGTCTCGATGGGAGTCATTGAGCAGAGTCTCACGTGGAGACGGGACAAATCAGAGAAAGATTTGGTTTCTGTGATGACTGGAGAGGCAGGAGGGCATTTTATATCAGCACCAATATTTATCAAGCTGTGTCTGTGAATATATTATGTAAGCAGCAGAAACGTGGGCCAATTATCTGATAAAATATTCTTTTATAGGACAATATTGCACCCTTTGCTTCCTTCACTCTTGGCCATTCTGCAGCTTAGCAAAACATCCCATTCCCCCTTATGACACAGCAAGAGAAATATTTGCTTCTTTTGGCAGTCGGCTGATGGTCTACTGTCATTTTTGGTTTTGAAGCAAATTCTCTTCCTCTGCCATGGACATTTTTGGGGGTTTGAAAGACTAATTTCTAGTCATGGAAAGCAAGAGTGCAGTTAAACTGACTCCCTGAAGAAGTGCGGTGAGGGAATGAAATGGCATTCAACAATGTGATTGAGTGGAAATATTGCAATTTATTTTTCAATGCATCTAACTTCTAACTTCATTTTCTATCGGTCCGAAGAAACAGACACACTTCTCAATGGCCAGGTGAGATAGCAGCACCTGCAGGTCTATTAGAAACATCTGTTGTTTTGGTATTAGGTGCAAGTTTGTCTGCCTACTTGTGCAGTGACAAATTCAAATGCCACGACTTCACTTGTTAACTCGCATACGTTCTCTTTAGGCATGTAACGGCAAGATCGTCTCGCACCAAGTTTCCGAGCTCCTCACCCTGCATCCAGGTCATTAACGACACTGAAGCCAAAAGGAAAGCTGATGAACTGGCACCGCTTCATCCTGACTCATGAACATGGCCTAGAATCAGGTCTTTTCAGAGTCCAACATCCTCTGCTCATTCCTGATAACAGCAATTATGCAATAAATCTTTCCTTAGCAACTTAGGACAACAGAGGTAAACACACATTTTTGATACCAGTGAGCATGCCAACAGCCAGCTGCGGGGAAATATCCTCAGGTGCCAGACGGATGGAGTCACCTCTGGTCTTGCTACAGAGGAATACCAAACACAAGGTCTCTCTTTCTCTGCCTCGGCTGATGCTCGAGGCAATCCTCGACAATACTTGTACAAACACCGACATACATAGCAGATCCATGGTCAAATCTGTTATGATTTGACCATGGACAAGATTACAATTACACCATCCCGTAGTCCTCACGCTCCTTTAATCTTAACCCGGGTATCAAGACATTTTTAAGCCAGTACAATCATACGTACTTTATTAACCTTAGCCTCAGCTAAGTTCCGTCCATAACCCCTGCCTATACTTTAGACAAACATATAGTTCTATAAAAATCTAACTAAGCCATAAAGTGGATATCTGACATCTCTGTTGCAGGACCAAGTACAGTCCTCCAGGCACTTTCAAATACACCTCACCCCACTGGTATGTATTCAAGACGTTCAAATGAAACGCTACAGCACAGGCCTCTGCCTCAAGCCCGGTTAAACAGCAACAACACTACAGCAAACTATAGGATTAACACAACATATTAACAACACCGCACATTTCATACATATTTTTACCGTGTATTTCAGAGAGGACTGTGGGTGGTAGCAGTGCTGCTATTCTCTCACAGAGAATGGTGTGAGCATGTGGGTGGTTGAATGTGGCTGTGTCAGGAGGCCATCAGTTGACAAATGCAGAGGAGGAGGAGGAAGAGGAGGGAGAGTCGGAGGATGAAGACCATTTTGCTACGCTCGGATGACGGGCTTCTTTTGAAATGGAGGCGAGGACGGATCGGTCAGTCAGATGCAATTGAACATGAACCCGATCTTCGGCTGCTACAGCGTGCAATAATTAAGTACGTGTGTGGGTACCAAGTGCAATCACTTGTCTTATACTATTATATTTCTATCCAAGATAAAGCATTGAAATTTAGGCTTGTCCAATTGTGTGTTAATGTGATGTCTATGGTAGCAATGACTTCACTACGAATTGCGAGAAAAGAAGAAAAGAGTATGAGAAATCCGTCTGAGTGGTGACGGAGTCTGTGACTGTACCGGCTGCAGAAACAGGTGCTGCCATCGAGTTGTGTCATGTTCAGTTGGCTGTACAGACAGACTGTCTCAGTAGTGTTATTGTGAGTGTGTGGTTTTCCCAGGCTTGTAACCTTTCTCCTTTCTTTGTCCCTCGCCCTAATATTCATCAGAGCTGCTTCTTTCTTCGCTGCGCACTTGTCATTGCCTTACAATATAGACTGTCCTCTGTTCAATTACTGTGAATTAAGTTCTTTCTTCCACTTCTTATTTTCTTCAGTCTCCTGTCTGTGATGAATGAAATCTGTCATGTCCACTTGCTATGCTTATCATTTTTTACCCTCTAGACTCTACAGACCGTGATAACTAATCAATGTGCGCAGTGAGTGTATTTCTTGTTATCTCCTTGTGTAACCACACCTAGGATAAGTGTGTGAGCTTGTGTAAGTCAGGTGACACACTGGAGCTACATCCATACTATGTTGTTTTGTTTTAAACTGAAACAATCTCCATCAACGCAAGTGATTTAGCTCCATATCAGTATAAATTCCCATCCATACTAACGACAACGAGGTTGAACTAGTACTTAAAGTAAATATTCACAACGTTTTGCCTTCACCACTGGTAATGAGTCGTGACTGATAAGAACAAATCAGGAAGTGAATGTGGGTGACTGCGTCATCTTTTCCTTTAAAAATATAGTAATGTGGATGTCGCCTAAATATGAAGGCAGTTTTATCGCCTCTGTCAGGATAGTGGTCGCTTGGCATTCAATACACAAATGCGTGTCACAGAGATGCCACAATTAGCTCCTAAATACACACAGCTATTGACACCAACACAAGCTTATTGCAACAGCTACTCCTGCAAGGCCAATAATGATTACAGCCGGATGCCATGCACACTTTACACTGGACTGGTTTTCAAAACAGTGCCACTCACTAACTTAGTAAATCCTAAAGTTGCAGCTCTACGATCAGCTTTCTGTCTTAACTACAACAAATAAAACAAACAAAAAAACCTCCATTTGTTCTAAAATCAACAGGGTGGCCTGAGACAGCAGCGTTTGGAATCCTGCAGTGTCCCATACAGTGCTCTGACACAGCACTTTGGAAAGTAGGCCAAGGTGAATAGACACCCATTATATGCTGGGGCTATTGTAAAGCTGTGGCTCCCCGTGAAAGCTATTCCAGTCAGACAAGAGGCACATAAAATTACAATTAATAAGAAAGCTGCTCTCTGCGATTCAGTCTACACACTTTGTGAAGAAATTACATAAGACCATGCTTCAAATGCGTCTTTGATAAAAGACTGAAAATCTGCCAAAGCCTCACTAAGTCAATGAAAATTAGCCCATGGGGCAAAAGGGGAAGGAAAAAATGGGGGAGGGATAGGAAAAAAAAATTATTTTGGGAACCCAGCTAATATCTCAGTTTCGGAGCCAGCTGTTTTTCCACAGGGTTGAAGTGCAGCTTCCTAAAGGCTCAGGTCTGCTGGTTAGCTGTTAACCTGCTATTTAAATTAAAACAGTGACAATAGCAATGCAGAATCATCACTGTGTTCATTTATGATACAAGTCATGGATATTTTAAAGCAGTGCTTTATCCCCCCCCCCATTCTTTTGCACAATAATCTGGTTTCAGATTATTAATTTTTTTCATTCATTAATATTTCAGAGGGACCTGTTTGTGTAGGTAGAGTGGGCATTTTTGCTGCTTTCTCTTTAAGGCCGGGAAAAAGCATGGAGGAGAGCGCACTAAGCTGATTAGGTGCTGAGGCTGGAGCGAGGCCAGTCCATGGCAGCTTGAAATGGGAATTTTGTGCCAGGTCCAGATGAAGCTGGAGTGGGTTATTAAAGAGCAAGTGGCTCACCCAACAACAATTAGCAACAAGCCAACAAATTCAAGTTGCAGGTAATGTGGATTTTGCAAGCAAAATTGACCAATGAAATATGAGCCAAAAATCAAATATGTCTTTCTAAATATGTCATGAAACATATGTTTTACTCTTTACTACTGCTATTGTCTTCACGTGAAACCTCTGCAGACCGAAGGCAGAATGCAAAGGCAGCATTTTCTATCTCTTACTAAAAATATCTTGGCCGCAGAACCATGACCTTAACAGGTGGTTGGATTGGCAGGTCGGCAACCTGAGGTGAAAGGTCATCCAATACACCTGCACCTGTCACAGCTCTGAAAGACATTTGACTGCAGCTGTGGCTGCTCCAGGCTATCGCAAGGCAGATTGTTTATAAAAACCCGGTCTCAGGCCAGGTTACAACTCAGCTTCATCCAACTGCAGACGTCTCACTGCAGTGATCAACACTGCCATCCATCCCCACAACCTAACATCCACACCGATTTACAGCTTAACAGCAGAATTCTAGTTTAGTTTAGTGGTATTCTGTGTTTCATTTGTGAGGCCAAATATACATTTTAAATAAAAACATTTCCTCCTTCTATACAGCTGTGTGTAAAAGTGGGTAATTTACAGAATATGCATTGTCACATTCATACTGTCGTGGAGCCCCCGCATCACTGCACATGCAGACACCTACCCGCCTACCCCACTGTTTTATTAGCAGCCCTGTCTCGGAGCTGGCTAACCCCTCGCCCTGATGCTTTAAATGAAACCTTTTGTCAGTGTCCTGGTTTAGTGTTTAGAACAAACTGAGCGAGCAGTCTGTCAGGCCATGTTTGGCTTTATAGACAAGGGAGGGTTTGGGGGAAAGAAGTTACACAATACTGCTGGCTGCTCTCACCAACACAAATGATTTATTGGCCAGAGAGAACTGGAATGAAAGACAGAGATGCGAGAGAGTGGCAGAGCGAGAGAAAGTGAGTGGCGAAAGGGAAGGGAAAGTGAATCGGACTGAGTAATGGGAAAGTAAGTGAGGACCATGCAAGTGAGAGTGGACACTGGTTTGGCGAAAGCCTCCTGGAGCCCGCCTTTCTCTGCATGGTGAATAGCTGGAAATCATTAAAAAGAACAAGAAAATGAAGGAGGGCACAAAGAGAAGGATGGCAAAAAGACATTCTTTAAAAAAAGAGCCTTTCAAAGACTTCCGACAATGGCGCAACGGTGGACAGCCATCAAGAATGTAGCTCAAATCCACCTGGCAATCATATTCACGAGAGAAATTTTACACTGGAATCCCACATTAGTAGAAAGCTGATACCTTTCAAGCAACCATTATAATCCCCCCCAGAAAAATATAGCACTATTTTACTCAAGCTGCTGATAGACCTAGTGCACTGTGTTAAATGATCCTGTCCACAGGCTCACGCAGCAGTGAACAGCAGTATAATAACGGACCAGAAGGCTGGACCAGAGACTTCAAGAGAGCAACAAAACACTTAAAGAATGCTGAATAGAAAAGTCTGTAATGCCAAACGTGGCAGTGGTATGACACATAAACCACCCCTCCCCCAAATAAGCCAATTGGGCTGCTTGATAGCTGCCGAAGAGGGGAACATGTTGTCAATAGTGTTGTTGCACAGTTGAGGTTCGCAACAGTTTCAACTGATGTGTCAGCAGGAAGGACCCGGTGCAGACGGACATCAACAATAAGCATAGTAGAGGAGGACAACGCCACTTTCTGCATCCATGAAGATAATCAGCATAGTTTTGGTTGAAGTGCTCCGGTGAGATGAGCTGACGCACATCATGTCTCTCTTTTTGGGGTCGTAAAAAAAGTTGGTGTTGTTAAACTTTGCACATGCATAGTAGACATATAACCTGTTGGGGAAAAGCATTTTAAACCCTAACCCTTTTCAAACCTTTTTAAGGATTTTTTAAATTAAATTTGACTGGTTATTCCGCGCATGGAGGGTTCTTTTTGTCACCGTGACCATTGAGAGTGCAGTTATGTCTCTTTCCCTATTCATTAATTTAGGAGCCTGGTTTTGTTAGCCTGAAATAACTGCCTGGGGGCATGGGGGCATTGCCAAAATGGCTGGCAAGTGGTGACATTATAACTTGGACTATGGATAAACAAGGGAACTGTCTTCACTTACTTAGTGCCTCGAGTTAAAGCTGAAGGAACCATGTAGCTTATCGTGTCTTGAAAGGCGAAAAGCTTTAAATTTATATCTTGAGAAGACAAAGGCCTCCTTTTTTAGGTGAAATGTTTTCCCAAGTGCACAAAAGGAATGGCACCAATTTATCGTTGCATTTCCAGGACAAACTATTTGAATGAATTCAGTCACATTTTCACATGAGTTTTATAAATCAAACCAAACTATATGGACATTTTTTATTATTTTCAATTAAATCCAAGAGTGGCAGCTTAGTTCCTTAATCTGTGCATGTGTGTGCAAACTGGGGGGGACAATGCTGTTTTATTTACTGTAATTAGAATTTAATACGTGTAATTTGAAAGCCAGTATTTTTAGACTCATTAAGCCTTTTGGCTGTTGTACACACACTCACACAATAAATGGCAAACTGGGGGTGGAGTACAGAGAGGGGGAGGTCAGCCAGAAAACTCAAAATGTCTCCCCGTCCTTCACATTTGATATATAAGAGTTTACAACAAGAATAGGTTTATTTCAAAATCAGACAGGTTCGTGGTTCTGGGCATGTGTGTACACTTAAGAAAGTGACAGCTTTAACTTACATTTTTAAAGATAAAGACAAAAAAATTTGACCAAAGCAGAGCCAAGCTCAGGACTTTAATGTTTAGAGAGTACACCTCGTCCTGACAGAGTTACTGTAATTCTTATTATGGAAGCCTTCAAACAGTGAACAAGTGGAGGAGATAAGATTTCTATCTCAGCCACATCCGGGAAGGTGTGGTGACTAAAGCAAAGGCAAAAACTAAAGAGCACAGATATGACGACACCAGAAAGTCAGACCAAAAGGCCAGCAGAGAGCCAGACTGGTATGCAGAATGGTACTCGGTTGGAAATTGGACATGCATATTGACTCTCTTGGAAGACTTGATTTTTCATCAGTGTGAGCTGATCGGCGAGCTGATAGGCAGGATGCATGATCACTTTTCAGAAAACCAAATTGCTGCTGGTCTGATTTGTCTAGAAACTATAGCAACGTCTGTTGTGTCTTGTGTCAGGTCAGTCATCTGTCACGGGATCAAACTATCAGTACGATACAATACGTGGTGCTTGGTTAGAGAGAACAAGGCCTTGCCAAGGACCTTTGACATATAGAAAGAAAAACTAAACATAGTCCTATCTTAAGTTTCAAGGGTATACATAATAAACCATCATGTTGTCTGACTAAGATACAATGACACGTGTCCGGATAAAGCTCTATTTTCAGGGAGGTGTGGGTGTGGGGCAGTATTTTTAGATAACTGTGAAACAATCTTTCGACACTGGATCTTGCTCATGAGTTGGGCCTACACTACAGAGGACAGTCTTAAGATGTAGACAGTAGGGATGCCACGGTGTGGAAATTTCCGAACAGGGTTATAAAATCTGTGTTACCGATTACACTGGACATTTTACAAGAAAAGATGTGACGGCTCAACATCTGTAAAGCACTTACTTTGATCTTTAATGTTGGATTTGACTGCGGGGAGTCTCACTTTTATGATATCCTTGTAGGTGTGTGTAAAGATTAGAGGGGTTCCCTCCAGATGCCGCCACCTTCATCAGACAAGGTTTGCAAATTGCCTTGTAAATGTCATCAGGTTCCTTTTTAGCACTGAGGTGAAATCCAAATATGCGCTTTTGCCTTTCACTTTGACACCAAATACTCTGCATTGCCGGTCGACTCTCCTCTGGTCATGTGATAAGACTCCACTACCCTGAAGTGAGTAGCAGAGTAGCAGTCTGCTCTGGGCACTTTTAGTTTATAAATCGCAGCATCCGACAAAGTATCGATAACAAATATTTCACAAATTTTGCTAATATAAATTTATGATTTGATGAGGCATTGTCACATGTAAGTGAAAATGAATCAAATGGATTTTATATCTACGAAAATCTGAATATTACACAGCTATTAGAACAGGAGTTTGGTTCGTTGGAGCAAAATATTTACAGGAATTTCCTCCTTTCGTGTGTGGGAAAGCTGGTGAGGGCTCTCGTTTTCCGTGCTGCACTTTCAATTCCTACTTGTTGGTCGCAAACATCTGCACATGTGGTTGGTTGCTAAAACTGGAGATGATAACAAAATGTTCTGCGTGTTGCAAACTACCACCGAGGCCCATTGTGGTCAGACTCCCCCGGCCAACAGCAGAGATGGTCATGACAAGATCTACCGTCCATAGGGAATTGGGGATTCGGAACTGGGAACCCACAAATGTTCCCCATTTCTGTGCACAAAAACAAAAACAAGGGGATGTTCTGTGTAAATACTACACTGGGTGACAGCTTTGGGATGTGTGGTTGCCATTAGGTTGAGTGGCAGACAGTGTTGCAGACCCTGATGATTACAAGCTGTATGAATGGCTGTTCCCATGGTTCTGTGGCATTGTGCAATAGGAACAGTGACCCCACTGTAATCCATGGCTGTTTACATTCCTGCAGATCAGTTCCTACTGGAACCATGGGGAAGGAAGGGCAGGGGTTAAAGAAGACTCTCACGCACCATATCTCTACTACACCACCACACGCCTCACCCAAGACCCACACTAAGTAAACAATCCACACTGATCCAATATGGAAGGCTTAGTCTATCTTATCAATGTGAGCTGTGACACAAACTGGTATGTATTTACTTCTACCTCCACTCGTGATTTGATCTCAGTGGAAGACAGGAACTCCCCCATGAGTAACCCTAATTTGATGTGGTGCAGTGGTCAGCCTCCACTTATTCTCAGCATAGAGCTCCAGGAGGCAACAACACAGCTCAGAGGCCTTGCCCACTCATCCACAGTTCAAAAGCTCTCCTCATTCCCAAACCAACACGGGACAAAAGGTCCTCAAAACTGGCTGAAAATAGCCCTTAATTTCATGTCTCACTGGGGTAGAACAGAAAGAAGGTTTCTGCCCGTTTCAGCCTGTCAAAATGTCTCACAAGTCCGGGGGCAAACACCGGCTGAGGTGGTATACGAGCATGTCTTAGAGACTCTAAGAATAGTGGACTTCCACTTAGAGGAATGCTCAAATGTGCGGGACATGAAAGGACGTAAGTCAAAACGCTCAGTTCTTGGACAGTGCTGTGGGGTAGAGGGTCGACTATTTGAATTCCAGTAAACACAGGAAATTATTTGAGCTAAGATGAAAGGAGAATGACTTCAACGGCTGAAACGTCATGAGAACATCATGTTCTTGTTGGAATTACGAGGATTATAGCTGTGATACAGAGGGTGGACAAAGGTTCAATACAGTGTAAGAGCAAATGCAATTCAAAGTGTCTCTGAATGGGCCTTTTGTGTACCGCAACTCAATAGGTAGTCTCATTTTATCGGCAGGTATACTGGGCTTGTTACATTAACTGACCAGCATGAGAACGCAAAGTGCAGAGTCTTTTCCAAGCACCAGCAACGGCCTTCGGATAAAATTAGGAAACACTGCAAGCAAACTACAACAACAGTTATAAAAGACTGTCAATGCAAAAACCTTCTAAGTGATATAATAAAAACTGAGACTATGATTCAGAGACCACAACAGAGATTAGGACGTTGTAAAGAAAAGAAAAAACAGTTTAGATCGTATGATGAGGGGATAAGAGGTGTTTGTGTGTGAATGTGTCAGCAACAAGAGGTTACAATTAGGTCAGTGTATGGTGAATACCAAGCTAGGTGTTGTGTGGGATATTTGGGACCGCAGAGTGAAGAAGTTATTAGAGTGTAGGTGTGATTATTTTAACTCGCACTGAGGTCATCAAAGTGGCTTCGCGGAGCGGGAGAGGTTCTTTACACCCACGTACCTGCCCCCACCATGAGTTGATAATGGATTTTGTGTAGTGTATGCATGTTTCTCACATCACTTAAACATTTTGAACAGGACAATCACACTTCTGTATATGGGTGACTTATGTTCATGTTAATTTTGTCCTTTCTGCGAAAGCCAGGGGCAGCTTAAATCTACGGCTTCTCCCCGTAACACCTGTTGCTGACAGGGCCTCTGCAGTCGAGCACCCTCGGTCCCAGGTGCCTTCACCCTCTCTCACCCACCCACTCACACACACACACACACACACAGAAACATGTGCAGCTCAGCACAAATTACGACTCTGTCCAATCCAGCCTTGCACATTTGTTTCTACGCTGTGTCTGATGTTTTTTCTTTCCCTTCTACAGCAACTGCAGAAAGGCTGGCTCACCATATGACTGAGCCTAGAGACAACCTCAGCCCACACACTTGTGCTTCGCTTCCAGAGCGTTCTGTTCTGTATCCCTACAGTCAAAAAAGAGACAGCCAGATCTTTCTACAATACAGAGAATAACCCTGTTCCACGCTACACATGCCATGGCCAACTGTTGCTGGACAAAGGGACAAAACATGTTGCCTTGGCAACACTCCGCTGAAATAACTGCATTGGTAGTCTCTGGGAAAATATCTCTCTTGTACATTCAGCTAATACTGGATTTTGTGACTAAATGCATTTTCTGTGTGTATTTACAGCTAATGAAAGATTAGACACATTAGACTTGTATGGCAGCACATAGTTATACACCCTCTCCATCCTTCCATATAGTGACAGAACACATTCTCCCTTTATCTTGCTCGTACTGCTGCTAGGTTCTCTTATTTTTCACCACGTGTCTCCTGCACAGAACGTTGGTGGCAGTGGTGCGTCACGTTGGGTGTTCACCATAGGTGGGCAACCCCAAAATCGATTGCTCCGAGAGCTGCGATTTCTCCCAGGCTCTTTCTAACACATTCCATTCCCCCAGTGCCATGCCACATCCTGCAGGTTGGGACCACAGCCCATCTGGGTTTGGTTAGAGCCAAGACACAGCCATAAAACTAGGCCAAGAGGAAAACAGAGGGGCACCTCGTCATCTACAACCCCAACCAGTGTTCTGCGACGGGAGCTCTGATGTGGTCTGGCACAATGTTGCACTAGCGAAAGCTGGCAGTCTTTTGGTTTGACCTGATGTCACTCACAATAAAGCTTGAAACTGATCCTAGTGTCAGTCTCTTTCTTGAACTTAATGTTAATTGTGGCCATCTGAAACATCCTGTAATGTGCAACTGAGCTGTCCATTTTCAACGCAAACACATTCAAGTAAAGCAGCTCAAAAGTTGTGCCAGATATGTATGCAAATTAGTCAAGTTTGTTCAATACAAATCAATTATTCTAATGTGAATCGTGAGGTTCTATATTTAGTGCCACTTGAAATTTCCAGCTCCAGACCCTGCTGCGCCCCCCCCCCTTTTGATCCTTCATTCAGAAGGGAGATGAAAAGCTGAAGAGTGACATCCAGAGAGAGCGATGAATGGAAGGAGACATCCGCCTCTTTCCTTTGTCTCGCCCTGTAAACACATCATCCGTCCTTCTTCTCATGTCATCATCCTCCATCAGCGCCTCGCGAATACAATGTATTGGCTCCAGTTTAAGAAGGACATTAAAGACGGTACAGTATTCATTCAATATTTTGAAAAATATGATGCCAGGAGAAGAAAGATCTTCCAAATCTTCCAATACAAATAGTTGGCCAGCCATTCAACACGTGGCAGATTTCTTTAGGGTGACTGAAGTGACAGAAAAGGAAAAATGCTTGGGCTTTTATTGCATAAAATGTCTCAGCATCTCCCTTCTCTGGCAACAACGTCCACATCACGACCAGAATCAGGCTCAGAAAAAGAAAAAAGGTACTTAATGATCCCTGCAAGCTAATTGTTTGTATTTTTTTATTTTACATGCAGTAAAAGGGTCAAAAGCAATGAAGCAAGTGTTGTTCCCACTACCTCTGCTTACATTCATCTTATTTCAAAGCACATCCCACATTCAGAAAAAAATGCACCGCTTTGGGTCAATCAATATACAGTCAGTGTGCCCACATGGTGCACAGCATATAGAGGACTATGTATACTTGACCTACAAAACACATGTACAATCGAAGCCGTTAATCTGGATTTTTGATATATTTTTTTTATTACTGTAGATATTCTATTACTTGCACCAATTAAGATCACTGAGGACATTAATCTTCCAGGCTTTGAGTGTTTTTTCCAGTTTTTCTTTCAGAACAGGAAGTTGCCACGGGGCTCTTGCACAATGTATTAGCCACTAAAAAAAACACACGCAGCTCGTCACATGACTTTTTGTATCAACACCAAGCAGCGTCACTCCATTCCTTGACACTGCAGTGCTAGTTAGCTCAGTGTTTAGCACACCCACCAATAAATATGCAAAAGAGCACGGGTGTTAACGGTGTGGCGACTTCCTGGTCACCTGGCAATGAGCCCGTCACACTCCCCATGCAGGCCTCAGATAAGAACACGAGTAATAAACTATCGACTCACAATCTTTTGAAGTCAGTAAAAGACGTCCCAATTGATTTAATACATATCTACATATAAAAAGCTTTCACGGAGACCAACTCCTTTTATAGACTGATGTATAGCATTGTATTTAATTTGCTCAAATAGACGACACCAGCAGCTATTGATATCAGGACGTTCTTTAAATATCAGCATTTATGTTATGGGTTTATTGTATTTGGATTTTTTTTTTTACTCAGGGCAAATAAAGAAACAACAGCTGGCTCGAAAAAAAGCCTTGACTCACCATTTCGTCCAGAGCATAGCGAAGTAAGCCATGCTCGTAGAGGATGAAGAACCTCCTTTGCCATTTCTGTATTGATTAAAAAAAAAAAAAAAAAGACAAATTCAGTCTCAGGACCACATCAGCATTCTGGATGAAGCAACATCAGCAAAATTACACATTAAGCATAGGTTTTATTTTAAATCATTATAAATAGGGCTGATTGGTGTGACGATAAAAAAGGTCTATCATTGTCTATCTATTCCTATTATTCTCTCAGCAATATATTTAGTCATTTGGAGGATGATCCATGCTCAGGGCGCAGATATCATAGATATTATATCAATTATAGGTTATGTTATACAAGATAATTATACAAATGTGAACTGATATCTGACATCATCCTGGTCTATGTAAATGGACCCCAGCCTACTGAAGAAGATTAAACTCATCATATTTCAAAAAGGTCAAATCTAACACATAGGGGAGTCATTTCATCTCTTGGTATTTCTGTTAATACTTGTGCAAATGTCGGTTTGCATTGATTTTTTTTCTTCATTGGCTCCATCAGCCACTCCTCCCTCATCTTAATGCACCGTTTTGTCTCAGTGTTAAATTACCTGGGCTCCGATTCCAACAAAGGCTGATGCATGATATATTGAGACGGTCTCAATAGAGCTGCCGATAACCCGCAAAGGTGATCTAAAAGCCACACTGACGTCATATCCTCATATTTCATTTAAAAAGTGAGAATTTTAGTGGTGTTTACAAGGGGCTATTAAAGATCAGTTATACAGGCCCCACCCTCAGGTCTGGGCCACAGACCTGTCACACTGAAGTCGTCCTAAAACATGACTCGTCCAACGCATCAGCACTTTTTCTCTGTCATTTTTTTGTTGGTCAGTCCAAACCTGACCAGCAGTGCTTGCCTCAGCAATACGTACCAATTAAAGCCCGACAGTGAAAAACTGATTGTAAGAATAGGCAGAGCACACGAGTGATGATGTCAAAGCAGCAGCAGCAGCAGCAGCAGACTGTTGACAGTAGTTGAGCTGAAGGATCCAGAGGTGCTTTTTCCTAAAACCCATATGGAATCCATCAGTGTGGCTGTGAGAACTGGGACTTTTCCTTCTCCTCCCCCACACTCTCCCTACTCATCTTTGGGATGCACCACCACAGTCTAATCCTGGAGCTGATAAAGGAAGTCATGCGACAGGGCAAGGCTCCCATTACATGATGCTCTAGGGGAGTAGGACTCATGACATAAAGTCAATGCCGAGACTCATTATTGCCTGAAAAGGGGGATTCTTCGGAGCCTCCCACAAGGAACTGCAGAGTCCATGAAACAGCCACAGAAGCTGCAACACACCTCCTGTTTGTCAGGTTTCAAATTAATTAAACTAAATCTATCTCATAGGTTTAACACAAAAATCGTCTTGCTATTAACAGAAGCTACAGACCACGGGTCAACAACAGCTGCCTCCTCTCAAGGATACCATATTGTATCCAAGAGGTTCGTGACGTTTACGTGAACAGAACGTTCCTCCATTAAACGGAAGTCAAACACAAAGCCCACCTCTGAATGTAATTAATTTCAAGTCCAGCAAAGGTAAACACTTGTGAAAGCACTTACCCGAGATCTGTGTAAGGGATTGTCAAAGTTTGTTCCCTCGGGTGCCAGCAGCAACCATCCTCCATACATAGGTTTTGCCTGGTGAGGGGGAAAACACAATCAGTGTTTAAAGCAAACACAAAAACTGAGACATTAATATATCGACTGACAGTTCAGCAATGCACGTATGAATTCACTGTAGGTACAACTGAAGGCTAGTCCCTAGTTTAGGCTGCAAACTGTGACTCAATAACAGACAGCATTACACTAACACACACACACACATGTTGAAGGTGTGTATTAGTCACTAGCTGCCTTGAGTTGACTGCAGGCTACGTTCTCCAGCTGGCTGTATTCCAGAGCACCATGCTTGCCCTGGAAAAAAAAAAAAGGAAAAGGCTAACACACATGATTTTCCCTCTGATCCTCTAAGTGGGTGGACTGGTGGGTGGAGGGGGCAGCGAGAGGCAACATTTAGCAAGAAAAACAGTGGATGAGAAACAGGAGAGAAAAGTGGCACAGAGCCTGGGAGCTTTTGTGGTTACAGATTTGCAATTCAAACTCTGTCCTGAGAAATACAAGTTGGCCTGACAGTCTTTCTTAAATAGTTCTGGTGCATACTTGAACTGTAGCCACACTAGTAGTCAGCAATTGTTTGCTGAGCTTAAAAAAAAGAAGAAGAAAAATGCCCAGCATTACCACTGTTGGGTTCTGCGTTAAGGAGCACACATTTTACAGAGCGTTTATGCCCAATTCTTACTTACACCTAAACACCTCAACAAATTAAGTCGCTTGCGTAATTCAACCGCACTCCCAATTCTGTGAACAGTAGCCTACAAATTAAGTCAAGCGGCTCTGACATTTACAGCCGTCTGGCACCTCCACATTCCTCTATTGGTGGTTTTGATTACAGTCATAACTTCATCCCATGTAAAGCCAAGTATAATCCACCATAAAATCCTCTTTCCCTTTGATTACAGGAGGTACAGCACATTTCTCAGCTGAGCGACTCCGTAAACAAAATGACATAACAGGAGTTTTCAATCATAAGTCCCGACCACGACCTCGAACCGACAAAGAGTTTGAGCAGACCAGAAACAACTTCTGATAGACCTCTGAAAACCATGAAAGGTGAAGGCACACAGGAACCGCGCCTTCCAGATGAGACAATAAGTTATTTGACAATGGGGCTGCAGTAAAGGTCGGGAGGGGAATAAAAGCTGACACATTGATTCCAGCAGCATCCAGTGTAACATCGGTCTCAACCCCAAGGAGAAATACTGAGACTCAGCAGAGTTAAGAGAAACGTCCCATCTCTCCTCATACGACCTGACAGCAGTCAGGACGGCAGGGCCTCCTAAGCGAGAGAAATAGACGTGGTGAATGTAGGTCATTTTTCACCCTTCAATGGTCCAGCGGTTAAAACAGAGTAATTTGTGCGTGTGTCCATTTCGCAATGGCCCCCCCAACCTCTTATTCCCTCCCATCATAAACAGCTATGTAATACTGCACCGATCGCATTGGGCCTTTTGAGTGGTGAGTTGGTCGGGAGGCAAGAGGAATGACGAAAGTTCTGGCTCTGAGTGCGCACAGAATGGGAATCGCAGGCCTTTCGGTGTATCGTCCTGTAGCAGGACCTTTAAGCGACAAACAACATGATCTGCACGTCGTCCGTCCCTGACAGCAAAATGAAACCCACTCACTACTGTAAGTGCAGTCATCACATGGTGAAGCTTGATAGCGTAGTGGGACAGAAATTCCAGTGGAAAGGACTAGGGCTGCAACTAAGGATTGTTTTCATTATCGATTAATCTGTTGATTATTTTCTCGATAAATCGATTAGTTGTTTGGTCCATAAAATGTCATCCCATGAGGATGTTTCGTTTTGTCCACACACCAAAGATGTTTTGTTTGCTGTCATATAGGAGCAAAGAAACCAGAAGATATTCACATTTAAGAAATTGAAATCATTCCATTTTGACCTATTTTTTTCATTAAACTACTTGAACAGATTAATCGATTATCAAAATAGTTGGCGATTAATTTCAGTAGTCGATTACTAATCGATTAAGTGTTGCAGCTCTAGAAAGGACAACAAATGAAGTAGAGATTATTTTTTTTTAAAAACATTATTTTCATCCCATCCGGGAAGACGCTGGTCGTGACGGAGAACATTACAAGGAATATGTGTAGAAGATATGACCAGCTCGAGAGGTGTCATTCATATAAAGTGTCCGGACACAGAGGGAATGACCATGACACAGGCCGACAGTGTTTGTCCACCGTGACCTGATATCTTCATCTGTGTTTCACGTGTTGTGGGAAAACACCTGTGTGTTTCCAACCGCCATCCTCAGCACCTGCGAGTGCGGACAACTGGAGGCAACAGTGTTGGCTCTAAGAATAAGGCAAAAGACCAGAAGAAGGTTATTATTATGGCATTGGACATTAGAGCAAGGTTTCATAGCAATGACAGTAACCCAGATTCAAGCGGCTGCCAGCAGGGCACTGTGCTGGGAGGCATGGGGCTGGGCCGAGGCCTACATCTGCATGAATTAAGGTCAATAAGTGCCTTCGAGCTGGAAACTCATCATGTCCAATTAACCTGACCTTTGACCTTCACGGTCTGTTGACAGGAGTAGCCCACTGAAACGTGCACATCGCACTCAGCCACACACATCACACGTCTCCATTGATATGATTTACACTGGCGACATCACATCCTGTACGACCTGATCATTATAACAAGCCCCAGAGTGTTTCACCTGATTCAAGTCCTCGTCGTTCAGCGAGTGGGATTCTCGGGGCCTGAAGCAGTTCTGGCACTTGCTCTTGTTGAAGATGTTGGCTTGGAACTTCCGACAGGGGTTGTCTTTGAGCGACATGGCTGCTGGCGACGAGGGCGGCGGGTGAGAAAGGAGAAAATTCCGGGTAGTCTTTTGTTTTGTGTCTTGCCCCCGGGGGCCAGATGTGCTGGTGCCAACGTGCGGATGGATAAATGTTGAAGTTGTTCAAATAAAATAGTCCGTTCGCGGGAGCGCCGGTCACCTGTCCCGGGGCACCTGAGGCGGCGGACAACCACCGCTCGTTAGGTGACGTCGATGACGGTCATGCTCGAGCGAGCGGTCCGCTGCCGACCTGCTAACTTTTCCCTCTTTCCACGGCTCGAGGCGAGCTCGCGGAGAAAGTCGAGAGAGAAGTTGTCGGAGAGAGACAGAGACAGAGAGAGACAGAGAGAGAGAGAGTGCGCGCCGGGGCTCTTCTCCTTCACTCACGTCCTCCGGCGAGGTGGCGACGTCTCACAGGTGACATTCCGGGCCCTCGAGCTTCGCCGCCAGGGTCCCGTCTGCCTCCATCGGGCGGAACGACTCGACCGAGAGAGGGAGTCCACTCTGGCGCCCCCTCCTCTCCCCCTCTCTCTGTGTGTGTGTGTGTGTGTGTGTGTGTTTGTTTCTATCTAACAAGTGATACCGCGGTCATGGCCGTCCAGTCTTATTCACGCGCGTCTAAGCGTCTCCGTTCGAGGCCGAAACACCGTTGTCCAACTCGAGCCGGGCCATCGACCGCAGCTGTCATGCCAGGGGATCCGTGGGCTCGGGTCCGTCGCTGGTGCGCAGTCTGCGGTTGGTGTTGTTCGTGAAAAGCGTCGCTCGGGCCGAGCAGCCAGTCGGCGGAGGCGCGGGGCGGGGCGGTGCTCGCGGAGAGAGTGTGGGACCGGCGAGTGACAGCCACCGCAGCCAATCGCGTTCGGGCAACCGCGCCCACAAACCGAGGCCGCGTCCAATAGAAAAGCCTGGAAAGAATGTCCAGCGCGTTCGCTCAGGCTAGGTGGGCTTTAAAGAGCCCATGACAACAAAAGACAACTTCCATGTCAAAACTGTGATGTTATTAGAAATAGGCTGAGCTAATGTTTTCTTTTCCATTTTTCATCATAATATTGAGGTGGTGTGCACAAGCAGCAATGTTAATGTAGCATATCTAGTTTACCACAGCCAAGTCAGGGTGAGACATTAAACAAACAGAAAAGTATTGAATCATCAATTATTTATTGTAAAAGTCAAACCAACGAAATTTCAATAATCTATTGACACAGAAATATTATCGTATTTTGTGTTTAACCATGTTGAAAACTTGGAGGAACATGGAGAAACATAATAAGTATTAACAGAGTAACACAATGATATAATATTTCATACCAATAACAGTAAGAACATGGGTGAAATACTTGTTGAGGGCAGGTTATTTTATGTACCCAGTCACAACACTACATAATATAATATTATCAAGTATAATGGGAAGCTTTATTCATAAAGGGGTGACACTAAGTCTTTAGATTGGACAAATCTCAACTCTCTCAAGTCAGAAATTCTCAATTTTTCTGAAAGAAAGAAGGAAAGTCCACCAATGAAAGTGTTGTTTCAGTTAGTGATGTCGATTTTTGGGGGCCATAGCCTTGACCATACCGCACCCATCATCTTGTAAGTGCTTTTTGTTGATATTTTTGGAATAATTAAAACATTCGTTTTCCTCAAAAAATTTGTCACTGAACTCAATCCAAGCCGTTGCTCAACTATTCCTTAGCAACATTTTAGTGATCTGGCGCCCTCATCAGTATGGTGAAAACATACAAACAGCACATCTTTTAATTGGGCAACTAAGATCACAAAAACATAGTTTTCTGCGATTTCTCTGTCCATTTTGCCTATAGCTACCTAAACACCACACTACATCCTCCATTAATGAAGAATGGGCGTATATTATATTCAGTTGAATCGTCCAATATGAACGTAATTCCTGGAAACACAAGGCTGACATAGGAAAAACAAATGATGTCTATATATATCAATGAAACCTATAGCTATAGGTTGAGTTCTCGAGTTCATATCTGCTTTGAGGTTATACACCTTTAACCAATATTGCTCCTGCTAAGCTGTGATTTGTGCTGTTCTCGGGCAAACGGTTTCGAAGCATGCATGTTCATTAGAACTTGACATATACTGCCTATTAATAATAAGTTAAAACACGAGTTCAGCAACAATCAGAAGAGATTTGCCTTTTTCTTCATGTCGTTACGTTTCCAATGTGGGAGTCTGTTGAATTCTTTAATCTCCATGCCAAAGATCTTATAGAATGAATCTGGGGAAAGATGGCACTGCAAAGGGAAGAAGAGAGAATAAAAGAATAAAGTAATTGTGGAGAAGCTGCACTGTATCTCAGTGACAGATTCCTTTCTTTAAACCTTTACTGTGCAATGAGAAAAGAAACAAGAGCAGTGTCTGTGTGGAAAATGTGCAGGGGGAAAAAGGGGAATACTCTCTTGCAAATCAAATGTAAATCAAGTTTAAATGCCTGCATATATAGATTTTAAAATAAAATGTAAACTAACATCAAAAAGTAATATGTGTTGCACTACAGGGATGCTTTCCTCACACCTAACTGTACCTCAAGTCTTGTTCTGTCAATATCCCTCGGAAGCCTCACTCGTCCTCTATTAGCAACTGTGAGCATTTCATATGGGTAGACCTTGACAAAACAAAGACTGGTTGAGAAAGCTGATCACAGACACACACACAATCTTTTGAAGATATACCTGTATGCTACGAGCTATTGGAATATAGATGGAGTTAGAACATAATGAACCATGCCCAAATGCATCTGTTATAAAAACTGTTTGTGTGGATATTTGAATACTAGCACTTCAGGCTACAGAGAAGAAAACACAGTCAAGGACCTGCATATATCAGCCTTTGTCAAAAAACAGTCTTTTCTCATATTCTGCTATAAAGGGAGGATGATAATGAAGTAGTCCTTGAAACCTCATTGCACTCAGCACTATTCTAAAGCTTTACTAAACTAACAAGCTTGTGTTCGAAAATCATCCTAAGCCCCACTGGACAATACTACGGTATTATTTGTATTTATTAATGCATTTCATTATTCACACGCACACAGCATGACACGTCTTTGCAGAGAAAACCACTTTTGTACCCAGATAATTTGATGACGGAAACATGAATATGCATTGCTAATACTTGCTTTTGGTTCCAACAAATTAGGCATCGACACTCCTCTGTCCATTCTTGCAAATGGATGCTGACCGTCAGGGATGAGCTACAGAATGAAACAAGCACATGCAATATGCAGTAAGTGTCATCACTTCAAAGCTAAATGGCCTTATTACAGTTAGTAAAGCATATTTATGCGGTGTGATTACAGAGTCAGTTGTGCAATGGGTGCCACTTATAATATCAATCGAGATATATACAAGTGCAACTATGACTTGAAACAGAGTTAACCGTACATTTATTTAAAACGTGCAGATGCAGACAGTGAGATGAGTTGATTGGAAATGCAGTAAAATTCAATATCACATAAAATATGCATTCAGTTCCTTTCACATACCTTAAAGTCTGAAAGGCAAGGGGGGGAAAAGCAAAAGCAACAAACAATTAATTTGTATTTGCTGATTAAATATTGAAATGATTGACAAGGAGCGTGATAAATGACAGAGACATATACACACACTAACCTCTGAATCTGTCGCTGCTGTAGTGGGAGAAATCAGCTGATTGGGGCTTTATGAGAAGCAAACACATGAAAACACTTATTTTATTTCCTTTATCTGTTATTTCTATATCTTTTTTTTCCCCTCTAGCTTTCATGAAATGACCTGGTACCTAAAGTCGAGACACATCAGACATTTGTGTACTTCAGAGTCTAAATGTCCACAGGAGGTGAAGAGTTACTCACATATAAGATATAAACAATCTGGTTAGGTAAGTAATGTTGCTCCTACCGGATGGAGGCCATTGCGAGTGTATCCAGGCAAAGAGGACGTTTGGGATTTGGATGAATTCGGATCTATGTGGAAGTGAAACAGCAGTGAGATGAGCTTATCATGTGACGACTTGCAGTCTGTCTCTGCACTTTGCCCAAATTAGAGATCAGACTACGCACCAGGTGAGCGCCTTGCCAAGTTCTTTTCTCAGCCTTTTGCTAATTGTTCTGTAAAACGGTCTTCTCAGTATTGCACTATTTTAAGTCTTTCTTTTTTTTTAACTTTATTTAACTTTGCCATTTTTACAAAACAAGACCATTGTTTAGGTTAGACTATAAGTTACCGTCAAAACTCTTAGCCAAGTGATTTACTTCGTAAATGCATCGTATGCTGACTTCTAGTAGTTTGACCTTAAGCGACTGTTTAGGCCTCACAGGACTCTGGAGGAGTCCGATCCCGCTAAAGGATCCTAATAGACCTTGACTGTCTTGCTGTTTGGTCTAATCAATCAGTGTTACCTGACACGACCCCTTCATCAAATCCATCTTTAAATGTGAGGTACTCTGACAACACCGACACAAAGATGATGATAACATCAGAAGCGTGCTTTTAGCTGCAGAGTTTTTATGCATATGCATAAGTAAGTAGAGACAATTGGAATAAATAAATGTGATGAAAATGTGCAAGAAGACAAATATATATATTTAAGAACTGAAATGAACATCAGTGGTTTCAAGATTTTACTTTTAACTGTTTCAAACTTTGATTTGTCATTTTAAAATATTTACAGAATGAAGAAAAAGTCATACTGTACCTTGTTGTTTGTAAATTGGAGGCCTCCTGTACATGTGGAAGCCTTCATCTGCAGAGAGAAACATTTTTTGCAGATAATTAATTCTGAAATATTTAAGTTTTTCTGTGGCAGCTAGTTTTCAAATCACTTATTTTTCCTTTAAAGTATAAAGGAAAAAATATTCTTTAACAAACAACTTGATTTTTTTCCCCCTTTGGCTGACAATATAGATGGAATACAAACAGTTACTGGGATCAACATTTTATAGTAGAGCATCCATGCATTTATTTACTCAAAAAAGTGCAGTAAAGGTTTAACATGCACATATGCCAGCGATTACTGCTCAAAGCTTTTAATGTCTCATCCGCACCCATAATATAAAGCAGGCTTAAAAAGCATCACAGCACTGTTATAAATAGGCACGGGATGCAAAGGTATGTCAGCTTGGCTCAGGCGCAGATATATTTAATATTAATATTGAAGCAAAAAAAATAAATAAAAGACAGCTGCAGAAGTGGTTGGAGAAAAAGAGAGGAGAAGACAGTGAAAGAATCAGGTGTATTTTTCTGTCCGTCCACACAAACACCTCTGTCGTCTCTTTGATAAGAGTGGGACCGACACGATCTGTGAACTTTGACCACTAGAGGGCTCAGTATTCCTGAGACAACAGTGAACAGATATGTACCATTGCACTTACAACTGGGTTTCCCATTAAATGTAATGTGTTGGAATGAAAAAAACATGAGACAACAGAAGTGCAGTGGAGGAGGAGGGTTGCAGGAAAGGTCAAGGGGGTGTGAGTGTGGGGGTGGGCGGGTCAGGGGCGGTGCAGGTCTTACCTTTGGTAGGAGTGAGAGAGTGGTGACATGAAGGGGAAGTGGAGCAGGTGTCATTGTAGCCAGAGAATAAAGGGGAAGAAAGCATCGACGCTGCTTGTTATTCCACCAAAGAAGTGGAAGGAGGAGGAGGAGGAGTTGTTGTGGGGACAGAGGAGATGAGGGAAGGTGATGCAACAAAGAGAAAAAAAAATTGAGCAGCTGACACTTAATCTCCGAGCGAAGAAGATATGTTGAGTGAGGTGATTTACTTTGGAGCGCTCCTCTCACCTGGCCTGTGGAAGTGCTGTGGTGACCTGGACAGAGTCGGGGTGTAGCTGTGACGTTTGTACATGGCATGAACCCCAAAAGATCCGTGGCTTGTGGATCTTGGTATGCACTTTCTCAATTCCAAACTCTCCTTGAGAATGAAAGGGACACGCACACGCACACACACACACATGAATAAACATAAACTTCAATGCATATGATTTTAATGTGGATCTGGTACAAGTGTTACCTTTAACATGTAAAATTGATTAAAAAAATATTTACCTCTGTGGTTTCAGATACATTTTCTGTGGACTAAACAGAAAGACAAGAACATTTTTAACTGAAAAATACATCGATACATATATTTTAAGTTCATGTCTCCATTCTTGTCAGATCTGAAGAAAAACAATCTTGACTTCATCTTTTCATTATTATTGTTATTATTATTATTATTGTATAAAATAAAATGTGTTTAACGGTATATGAGGACGATATGTCATAAGTCTGTATTACTTCTGCTTAATTTGAAACATTATCAAGCTTGGAGTTATGAGGTTTTCCCATGAAGAAAGACATATTAAAGGTAGGAAACAAAAGCATTTGATTATAAAGGTGATTTGGGCTAATTATTCTAATATAATGATTAATGATCAGTGATCATTAATGCAGGCCCATTGACAAAGTAAGCAACAACTAATCACATATTGTTTTTGCCAGTTAACATTATTTTAAATGTGCTTCAAACTGTTTTATTGTGTTGAATGTGTCACAAATCGCTAATAATGTATCCTGACAATCTAGAAACACGATTGCGCCAAAACACATTTAAAGACACAATTTCTATCCATTTTTTCACATTAAATGTGGTTGCACTTTGGGCCAAACACAATTAAATATGAGAAGAATTGAAAAAGCCTTCACTTGGTTTGACTCATGAATCAAACCAAGACAAAAACAAAAGAAACTCCAAAACAATGACACACAAGCATGTCACTGGATGTGACTCGGAGCATCGAATGAAGTTACCTCTGCAGGGTTTTGCCTGTCCTGTCTGTTGCCTTTGTTGTCCAAAGCAGATGGGTTGTCGTTCACAGACTTATAGGATATCATATCAGGATACTCTATATCATATATAGCCTTGACTCTGGGAATTGCCGCTAAGTCTCGGTAATCAATGATCTCATTATCTACTTTTGCCTAGGACCAGGACAGGGAGGAGAGGGAGAGGTCAGGGTGAGGAGAAGGACACAAAAGGAGATACAAGGATCAGACGGGTCATGTGAAAGGCCAGAGGTTGCTTATTACATCATGTCTGGGAGGAATGAAACTTTAATCCCATCAACACCCGGTTGATCTGACTTTGGCACGTGAAGTAAACAGAAGATTGTATCTGTAAAATGATTTCAAAAAATATTTCTCATGATTCAGAATATGAGAGGTGTTTGTGTGAGTTGATGGGGGTAAAGATTTTCTCCATGAAATAAAAACGATGGAGGGAACAAGAGGACGAGCTACTGCCAGCACCAGGTGGTTTTTCTAATCAATTCCAATCTGCATTGCAAATGCATTCAAATTGATCAAGCAAATAAATCTAAACTCCTGTTCAATGTGTGGTTGGCTGTCTCTGAACATTCATTTAATAAGAACTTTTAAATAGCACAGGCTCTTCATCATTCAACCACAATTGAAATGTATTTATTTTTTTCTCCTCACAAGTGAGATTAAACTAATTCCGATCAGTCAAGGTAAAGTAAAAACACGTTTACAGAAAAAATTGAATTCCTTTTGATATTCTTCACATTGGCTATGTTTTTTCTAAATGCAGGCCATTCAGTTACAGTCAAAAAGAAACATCTTGCACGAGAGACACTTTGTCCATGCGACTCCCCTGTATGAATGAAGGGATAAATGACACGTAAATCAGGCCGCGGTGAAGTGTGCGCCGTGGAAGATGCTGATCAGATGATGTCGCCGGAACTTACGCAGATAGTTCGACCAGGACTCCCTGGAGTGCACGAGCCCGGCCTGGAGCAGGAGCTCTCGGATGAGGATCTAGTGTGCTGAGCACACACACACACACAAAAAAGTGAGTTTGATTCATAGGAGGTTTAAAATGAGAGACATCCCTGTCTGCTCAATCTTAGATATTAGTGTAAAATCATCTTGTAAACATGCACACACAACTTGGTGCTTGCATTATATCAGGACCAATTTTCCTGTTGCACATGTAGTGTACAGGACAGGCCTGGCACAATAGAGCGTATGTACAATAAATAGTTCTGTATTGTAGTGTTTGCTTTACTAATGACAACAGTGTAAGAACATACTAAATTGTGCAGGTTCCAGCAGATTGCAAGGCCAGAGATGAGCACAGCCAAGCATGCAGCACTGTTTCAAAAGTGTACTCGTGCCTCGCCAATCAAAGGCTCTTCTTAATTCTCTTCTTAATGCCGAAAAGCAAGCAAACGTTCATGTCGCATGTGAAACAAGCGCATGTGGTTAATCTCAGTCTCTGAGATTACAGCCTCGCTCCCTCTTGCGTCGGTCAGTGCAAACGGCAGACTATATAGCTCACAATATTAACCTTCACTTCACGTGGGGGGAAAAAGAAATCAAGGCAAGGGGCTTTTGGTCTGCTGACCTGGGAGGGAAGAGAATTTGTAAAGACATGACATTTTTTTTCTTTACAGCTCAAAGTCTTTGCCATGTGAGAAAACAATTTACACAGATATCTGGAAGTCAGATAAGGAGTTAAGGAGGTTGATGCCTCTTAACGGCATCTCGCACAATATGAAATACAGTTGAGCGATAAGTTTGGGAGAACTCACCCTGTAGCTGTCTTCAGTTCTGCTGTTGTCTCTGCAGTCCGGGTGCCAGACTGTCGACCCTGTGAACGATTAGCAATGAGCTACTGCACTACAGCGGTTGTGGCAAAATGCACCGATCATAATACAACTGGAACTGGAACAATCCTACACCGACCTTGCAGGTACATTTCTTCTCCTTCTCTGAACATTTTGTCACATCGGCTGCATCGCGCACAACTCGGGTGATAATGCTTGTCCCCCGCCTACAGCCGTTAACGGGAAACGTGAAAGAATCAGATATGCATGGACAAATCAGAATCACATATGCATGGAATGAAAGTAAGTATTTGCACTTTATGTAGTAGTCCTGTTTATTGCACACCTTTCGACGGCTTTTGAGATAATTTAGTCACAATTCTTTTTCTAATAAACCCAGGAGCATGACACTTCAACACGAGTGAACCATGTCTTACCTCCAGGACTTTTCCTGTTATAAACTTCTGACATGCTTCACACTGTATTCCAAACTGTCTTTGATAGTCTCTCTCACAGTAGGGAACACCATCTCTGAAAGATAAACGATTTTATATTAAAGAAACACATTTTCTATCCATGTATTAGTTACACAGTCTGTTATTCTAACGTCTTATTGAGTATTCCTGGTGTCATGATGCATTGTCTCGTATAGAGGCAGGTAGAGAGAGGATTATGAATAAGAGACAGTACGAATGAGATATTTCGCATTTACTTGCTGATGTATTCTCCGCTCAGCACTTTCCTGCAGGCTTTGCACTTGAAGCAGCCCAGGTGCCACTGGCCACCAAGGGCTAACAGAGCCTGGCCATTCTTGATGTCTCTACCACAGCCAGTGCAGCCTGAAGAAACACACACATACAAATTCATTGAGTGGAAACACTGCACACCTGAACAGGCTCATGTCCTCTTTTTTAAAATCATGCTTTAGAAGAAATGCAATAGGCATTAGGCCTATTGTGTTCTGGTGATACAGCTTATTTCAGATTCGGAACCTCATTTCCCCTTTCATCATTTCTGGTTTATACATGGATAAACTGCTCAGCAAAAGTAAAAGTCCACCTGATTTCCCAGATCTATAAGCGCTTTGTGCTATTTATTTATTTTTTTAACAGTCCTGCAGAGAGATCCTCTTAATCCAGAGGCTTTGTAAGTCGTCTACTGATCCCTTGAGCTGTTCGGGGGAAAGGTCTGTATACTGAGTCATTGTCACTGTCCAGATCTGTATGAGGACATTTGTATTGTACAATTACAAGTAACCTGCTGGATGAAAGCTGAACTTGACTGTTGTCAGGTCCTCTAGAGTCACGGTGCTCTGTCTTTGCCCTAAAGACATATAGCTCTCCTGTGGAGGTCTGTGATGAGGGAGGTTGACATGTGGCGCAGGCCACGAGCGACTAATGAACTAATGTGCAATAACTGTCGTGTGTCATTGCCCTTTCTCCCCCTATATTTGTTACATATTTTAAAGCTTTATGGGTGTGTATGTGGTCATGGGTAAGGGTCAGTGCTTGGGTTTGTGTTTGTGTGTATACTGGCTTATAGGTATATATATTTTATATCTTATTTTTTATTCTATCTATCTATCTATCTTTCACAGGATTAAGTAAAAAAAACAACAACAACGGGCAGCTGGCATTGGAGCCACAGCTGGCCACTGTCTGATAAGGTCTGCAGGGATCAAACTCAAAAAGTTGTATTAATCTGTATTGTTGTTAAGCGGCCCACGTCTCATACTTAGAGTGAATTCTGACAGAATGCACTCACTGCTGGAGTACTTGACGTCTTTCGGAGAAGGAGACACAGGTCGTATGCAGCGTTGACAGAGGCAGTCTTTTCCGCTGAAGGTGACGCAATCCCCGGTGGGAAAGGGCTTCCTGAGAAACAGAGACAGAGGCATGACCCGCAATTTATTTAGGAAAAAAAGAGTCATTCTCTCTCCAAACAATGTTTGATCAATCAAATAAAAAAAAAGATTTTTTTCAATTACTTGCAAATGGTGCACACAAAGCAGGCTGGGTGATAGGTCTTCCCCAAGACTGTGACCACCTCTCCCTCCACAAATTCCCCACAGTTTTTGCAGAGCGTGCCGTGAAGCCTCTGGAAGTCCAGCGGGCAGAGGTAGTCGCCATTCTTCATGAAGAAGCCACTCTGAGCCAAGTCACAGCCACACACTGCGCCCGGACACAAAACAACCAAACAACTAAATGAATACTATATATATATATATACACACACACACACATATATATATATATTAATTTGCATTTGCTTTTATTAGCTTACTGTTAGTTATTTTAAACTTGTTCCTCTTCCAACATATGCCTCTTTCAATAGCCATGCTCTCCTTAGCATTTAAAACATACTGCTCCATCTAACAGCAGAATCTGGATATTAGTTTTGTTGTAAAATCAACTCACTCAACAATTCACTCTAAATGCATCCTTTTTTTAAAATCTACAAACATTTATAATAAGCATTTGGACATGGTATTTGCATGTTCTTACTATATGATACAATTACTTTGTATATTATAATTTTTTTGGGGGGGGGGTGGGGGTGGTCACTTTAAATCAGTACCTTTTTGCAGGATGATATCCCAAGGAGAAGTTAACAATGGCCACATGTGTAATCCATCAAAGGGATTTAGGCTGTCTGACCTCATGATTGTGCCAGGCTTACTCAAGTGTCTTTGTGTTTGTGTGCATCTGTGTGTGTATGTGTGTGCACGTGCATGGTGGCGGCTTTTTCCCAGCTCGTTTGGAGTCATCTGATACGACCAGACCCATTTCCGACACAACAGTGTGCACCGAGATGCCAAGGACAGATTCATGGCGCCCTATTTCTGTCCTGCGGAGAGTCACGCACAATGGACACGTCTTCTGTTTGAAAAACATATTTTCTTTGACTTATGACGATAATACGTGTGCCCTGGGGTTCTTCACATTATAGACAAATTCTGCCCGTAGACGATCCCCAGGTCTTCCCACTGTTAAAATACCGAATGCCTCTCTGCTCTGAAGGTCTCTTTGTTTTCTCCGCGCCGGAAACACCATCACAATGCAATTAAAGGGCAACAACACGAGAAGCTTGTCAGTGTTGATTAGTGAGGGACAATGGCCCGTTGAGGAAAGATGTTCTGCGTGAAGCCGAGCAACACAGGAGGTTCTCACTGCGGCCCATTGTGGACTGTTGTGTAGTCGATTGAATTGGATGGCACAAGGTTAACAAATAAATGAATGAGTGAATTCTGTTCAACTAACCTGCTGACAATGAGCTGTTTTTAATGCAGCGTCAAAGCTCACATGCTGTGATACTGCCAACACGCCGAATTGTTCATGCGTGTTTTTGCGATCAATAATGAAGTTGAAATTCCTCCTTTAAATTTGACCTCCACAGTGTAAAATCTGACAAGTTGCTCCTACTCAAAAACAAAATAGTCTAGGAGACCTAATGCCTTCAAAAAGGTGAGCAAATACAACTAAACTGTGACTAATATTAATGTCACTTAAAACTTAATTGAATTTACTTAATTTTGTCAAGTTGGCAAGTGAAATTAACTTGTTCTGTCTCCGTTTAAGCAGTATTACATTAGATTAAATTTAAACAAGTTAATCTGACTTCACTGAATGTTGTTTACTCAGTAGAATTTAGGAAACTGGTTGCCTTTAATAAATAGTGGGCACAACAAAGAAGGATTAGTTCTGTGAAGAAACTAGCACTTTTTATTCTTTGAAATAGTTCTAGGAGTTAGTGTAGATCTGTCCCGACTATAGGATAATGTCCAAAATGGCTGTTACACCTAGATATAACTTATTCTGCTTTTGATACGACAGTTTCTTCAGTTGATGGTGCACCAATTCCAGAATTCATGTGCGGAGCAGTGTTCAGATTTTGAAAGGTTCATAAATTGCATTGACAGTTGTTCATTGTTGACCATTTCCTACCTAATGTATTCTGGGGTCTTACTAACTGTGCACACAGCTTCACTCGTGGTACCAAAATGCATCCTGTACAACAGCAACTGCCCCTACCATAATGAAATTGAACTGAAATACTGCTGGCTCGTGCAAAGTCAGTCTTGTGTCATGTTTTAGAACACAACTTATTTCTGCAACTTTGTCTCGGAGCTGGGAGCCTCCGCCCGTCTACAGCCAACATGCTACAATACCATTGAAAGAACGCTGGCGGGTTTCCTGTACTGCTCGACCGCACTGGACTGAAGTCCAGCTTACTATAGTGAACATAGTTTTATAACGATTTTTGGCCAAAAAAATTTGGCATTTTCAACTGAGTGGTGAGAAAAAAGTAAAGAGCGCTAATGTAATGTAAGTGAAGGGAAGTATTTAGAGCAGAAGTCAGGAATAGGATCATTACACAATCAAGACCAATTCACCAACACTGCACATGAGGAATTTTCTCAATGAGGGCAGTCCACCACTCCCGGTCCGCTCTGACAGGGGTGTGTGATCGCAGGACACTCACATCCACATATTGCTGGTAACACTCACCCTTGCAGGTGAAGCACTTTATGTGTAAGTGACCGCTCTGGACTCGCAGCACCTCTCCTCTGCATTGCTCCCCACACCTGAAGCACTGGATGTGCCGCTTCCCTGCGGGAGAACTCGGCTGGCGGCCATCCGGAGCATGCAGCACTGCAGGAGCGGGGGGAATAAGTGAATCAGTCAAATAAGTCGAACACATCGTCAATCAGAACCCCAGATGACAAGCTCGTGGTAGCACAACCGGGAAACTCGGGGGATTACCAGAGCCATTAAGATTAGGCGCCAGGGTAATATGATTTTCTGAATAAAATTTGATGGCCATCCACCCAATATTAGTTAAAATGTTTTGGTCTGGACTAAAGAGAGAAAAAAAAACATCTCTCTCCCTTTATCCATCTTTTTTTGGTACCCAACAGTTCATTGCAATACATCAGGCGCTCTGTGTCCTTTGAGCGCTTGTACGACTGAACATAATGTACAAGGTCACATTGGATGTTTTAATCCACAGTGATTACAACCTCACGACAACAGACGAGAGCTCGCAAATAAAGTTCAACGCCACCAGGAACAAAGCACACGTGTGTTGGCTCCTGTGTCAAACTGTGTCCCCGTGTGGTTTCAGAGACGAGAGCTCGGCCTCACTCCGTCTCCTTCTCGTCTCTTTCATGTTTGTGTGGCAGCAGGAGCGCTGGATGCCTGCACAATCTAATAAGAGCCCACTTGAAATGTCCTGAATGTGATTAGCAGAGGAGAGAGAGGGGGGGGGGGGAAAGAATGTGGCGTGTTGTGAGCCCTCCGTCCACCTCCGTGTGTGCACAACCAGCGTTCAAATAGACAAACCGACGAAACACAAGAACTTAAACTTTGCTTTTTGTTCGTGCACATTTGGCCTCAGGAAAGGTTTTTTTTGAAGTGAACAGAATAAACTCACTTATGAGACAAATGGCAGCTGGAATGACACTTTAAATGAAATGATCTGGACGAGGTGTGTCTGAACGTGTTGGCCCGAAACAGAGAGATTTTCACACTCGTGAAGGTTGGAGGAGGAAGCGTTCTCTGGACTATTCTGGTTGCCTCACTCAGCCTCGTGAACACTGAGAAAATTGAGTCACGCACCATTGGTATGTGGCCCCCACTACAAGAGAGATTTGTTGCTATAGCAACAAGCATGTAGCAACACACTAGATTAGGAGACCATGCCTCCCAGAGATTAATATTGCCGACTGTACAGTTATGGAGATACAAGTAAAACCAGTGTGTATAATATGACGTGTTGTTTTCCATAATAACCTTCTAACCTTCCACCATGTAATGACTTTTTTTATGTGACAAAGGCTGTTAATCCCCAGTATAACAACTAAAATAGGTTAGGGATTTTTTTTCAAAGGCCTAAAATCCCCCAAGAGTAGAGCAACGGAACAAATTTTACCGTAACCTGAGCGAACAGGCAGAGTTGGTCATACTGACAGATAAATGCTTTAGTCAGAGCAACTGTTTGCATCATGTCAGGATGAATTAAAGGGCCTTTTTTTCCCACCGGTCAAACAGCTTTGCTTCAGTGAAATGTCAAATTCACATTGTGATTGTGATTGTACACAGCCATAACATGCACATGAGGGACGACAAGAGAAAGAAAAGACGTACGTGCTCAAACTAAATCCCAGTGGGAGAGCGAGACGTCCCTCTGGCCACGGTTCTCCAGCAATTACTGAAAACTCAGCCGACCTCACCTTTGTCCTTAATCACCTCATTGTCATGAGAATAAATGCACAGTCATCACTGCCGCAGTTTACAATTGTCAACACATCTTTGTTGTAAACTGATGGAGGACGGGCAACGGCAAATTATACGGCTTTTTTTTCTCCTGGCTTTGAGTTTTTGTTCTATTTTTGAAGCTGATGTGTGGAGTCCTCCAACGAGTCCAACGTGTCTCCGGGTCTTTCTTGATCTCTCCCAGAATGTGAAGCTGATATTGTGTCAGGTATTAGCAAATGATAGATTTAGAAAGACGGCAAGTGGAGAGGAACCTGAGATGGGCAGCTAATCACACTAACGGCTATCTCCAGCCAGTGTGTGTGTGTGTGAGTGTGTTTCATGATGAAGGGAATATCGGTGAGAAAGTTAACGTAATTTGCATTCACACTTGGCTTTCTTATATATATATATAACGTAAAAGCTCATGAGAATGACTGTCATCCAGTGACAGAGGAGCCATTTAAGCAATTCAGACTCACGTTGTGGCACGTGGCACTTATCTCAACAGCCGTTCATTTCATTTGATGAAGCCATTTACTTTTTTTTTCCACAGTGTTATGTAATTAGAAATCGCTGTGCTAGAGAAAACGTCTTTCTGGCCAGGTAACTAGTGGCAGCAGTTGTGTCACAATAGAACGTCTATTTGTCCTCCGTCAGCGCCGAACAGAATACTCAAGGCAAACCACTGCTTCATTCGGAGGTATTGCTAGAATCACATGCTGCTCTCAGACCAGGCATGATGCTCCACGATTAGCTGTAGCAGCTGCACTTGCACTTTTCCCCACTTGGCAACCACATTTTTATTTTTAATCTCCCAAATGCAGTTTCTAGATTTGGGAATGTTTGGTTTGAGAGGCCTGATAGCAAAAGTGAAACACCAAAAAGTACAGTATGAAAGAATGTAACTTTGTTTTCACAATTCACAGCCAAATCTGAGCCGTATACCAATTGACAACAAAGTACAGTTTAAACAAGATGCACAATAAGACTGTTCAGACCACCGCGTGTACATACGCACATAGTCAAAATGAAGTCATGAGCCATTTTTATTCTGTTTAAAACAATAAACTTTTATCTCTATGGTGGCATCATAAGAAACACACAAAAGTGTTAAGTATCAAGGTTAGTATGAAAATGTCATGTTTTTTTCTTCCAGAAAAGTATCATCACTAAGATGGAACCACAGATCCAGCTCTGAGATTTTGTGGCTCCAAAAAAATTGGTTCACTTATGCTGACAAATCCCAACTACATAAAGAAAAAAAAACCATAGCAATATGTACGACAATACACACTTTACTTCCCCCATCATCCTCACACGTACACACACTTGAAAAAAGAAATTTTAAAGAAAGAAATCTACCTTTGGCTTTCATGACAGTTGCGTTCTGCACTTCTGTGGGAAGCACTCGGGGCAGCGGATCAGAGTGAGGAGAGGAACTAACTGGACTGTTGGTCCAAAGGAGAAGGGGTGGTCCGAAACACAGAGGGCAGGAGGGGATTGTGTGTGTGTGTGTGAGAGAGAGAGAGAGAGGGGGTGGGGGGAGGGTACTCAGAGGACAGTAGGAGTGCGGGAAAGTGCTCTTATTTATATTTAAACACTTTAGACACATGTCCAGAGGACAGTTTTAGACATGCAATGCCATGTCATGAGAAATTCATCACATATATTGTTACTTTTTGAGAGGAAAATAAACAAAAAATATAAGACTGAATTACTGTTCCTTCAGTTTACTATTTTTGAACAAACAAAAACTACATCCCCCTTATCGATGGTGGCCTTTAAGTGGGCTGTATTGTTTATAGCACTCTTCCAGTCTCAAAGTGCTTCACAGTACAAGACACATTCACTCACAAGTTCATACCGTGCTTTTTTCCCCCTATCAGAGACATCATTCACTCAATTATGGGTTCAGTGTCCTGCCCCAGGGCAAGTCAGCATGCGGACCGGAGGAGCCAGGGATTGAACCACCGACCCTCTGGATGCAGGACGACACCCATCACCTCCTGAGCGCCGACCGCTCGTCTGTACACAAACTTGTTCTGTTCCTGTAAGTCCTAGTAACTGGGAAATGAAAGAGAGCCCTCCATGTTTGTGTAGAGAGGCAAGGGTTGGTGAAGATGGTGTTCAGAGGGTTGACGGTTGAACTTGTCAGGGGGATGAATATAATTAATATAATTGTATCTACACTATATTTGCATCTAAAGTAGAGCACATAATGACAATAGACTACGGACTACACCCATTGCGACCACACAAAGAAGAACAGGACTGATTACCTGACACCTCCGCAGGTATACCAGCCAGCTTCTCACACAGGATGTAGTCATTGGGGTTGATGAAAGGCAGCTGCTCCATCATGGACTGCTTGGGAATGAGGTAGAGGACCTCGGCGATTTCCCCGTCCTCGATGATTGACATGCGCCTGACAGAGTTCTTCCTCTTGACCCGGTCCAGAACCACCATTTCGTTGTGGCTGGAGCCGCAGATCCTGCCCAGGCTGCTGTTGAGGAGGCCCGACATGCTCATGCTGTCCACACTTTCAGCCAAACAGTTCAGGCTGCAGACGGACCCCAAGTGAGAGACCATAAAGCAAACCCGAAGATGTGAAAGCCTTGTGCTCAATGTCGGGCATTGAGTTGCTCTCTAAGACTTTGCGACTGACTCATCGTGTGTGTTGTCCATCAAGAGACTAACTCTTACCACACGCCCTTTAAGAAGATTAAGTGAGGTATATTTTTAGGGTTTATCTTCACAGTAAAAAGAGGATCTGAGCTCTGGGAAGTGTCTATCAGGTAACCTTCCTCTCCCCATTCCTGTGACTTTGACAAGTATGAGATGCAGATCCTTCAAGTAATCTAGTTATTTTGGCAATCTTTTAAGGAGATTATGAGCTGTGCCTCTGAATTGTGTCCTCCACTGATCTATATGGTGTTTATATCACATTATTTAAAGCTTCGGTCGATTAATGTGCAGGTCATTTTCTGCCTGAGCGTCAGTTGGATTGTGACTGGATACAAGCACCAGACGGACACAAAATAATTTGCTTTCAAAAACTCTTTCATATCCCTCTCACTGCAAACATTTGTAATCTTCCGTGTTATTCAGCGCCGGCTGCCGTCTTCTAAGAACAGGGAAGTCGCCTCATTTAATCTGCCACAGAATCAGGGACAGGAGGTTGGCACCCTGGATCCTGGATCTTTAGATGACTGCAGCATTATTCAGTACACTCTCTGACTTTATTTATTACACTTCAGTGCCAGAATCTATTCATCTGTTCACAGTATGTTGATTCTATGTGAAAATTGGAAGAAGTTGACGAAAAACTCAACCAGGTGACAACACAATACAATATTTTAATGTCTCAAACAAGTGGGTAGACAGAAATGGTACTATATGTGCTGGCTGTTCCAAGTCAACAATGTGATTATAATTATAATTCAGTGGAATAGGCTCAAAGGTATAAGAGGAAAATTTACAAATTCATCTATGGCTATTTTGATGAAGACTACATTCTTGCAGTTGTGAACAGTATAAAAGATGTGATGTGGAAAACCAATGACTAACCCCCAATCTAACTCACTTGTAAGGTTTTGGATATGTTCACATCCACTTATTGAGGAGCCTAGGAGCTAAAAGAAAAGGTTGAATATGAAATAACCCTCCAGGAAAACCCAACGTAAAAGCTTCATCGCCACTAACGCACAAAGATGCAGTCTTCACAGTCCGACACTGACCACTCTGTAGTTGATCCACTACAAACTCATGTGCAATGAGCGCCACCTAGTGACTGTAGTGAGCTTTGTTTGTTTTGCAGAGAATGATTAAAATACAGTGAGGTCGGTACAGTCAGATGTGGCAGTGCGTGATGATAAGTTCAATTAAATGTGTTTCAGCACAAAGAAAAAACTTTTGAACAGTTAAAACAGATAAAATTTTCTTTGGATGGAATTTGACTTTTACCCGACTTAGCCACATTATTTAACAAGAGTCATCAAGTTAGGGTTAGTAATCCTGTCAACTATTACCAAAGACACAGTATGTACAAGTAATCTCAGTCAGGTGTACAAAAAAACAAATCCTGTCTGAAAACTAGTACTAATACAAAAAAATGCTTAAAAGAGAGAAATGTTCAAACTTGAGGTTTAGAGTTACCATGAAGAGCTCATGAGTTGATTGAACGAGATCGGACGGCCCCATCGTCCTCGTCGTCATTCGGCTCTTCCTCTCCCTGGTTGAGAGGCTCTGTGTCAGAGTCTCTCTCCGCCTGCTCTGACCTCTTCGTCGTCTTGTTCAGGGTCCCGCCCTGTAGGAAAGCAAACATTAACTGAACACTGCGCACCGTGACGGAGTCAGCTGTCAAAAGACAAACACAAAGCACGTATGAAATGGTTCACTGGAAGTCTATTTTGTGCCTCACCTGTCTGTGGTCGACAACGTTGAGCAGCACCGAGGTGACGATGCAGCTGATGGTGTTGGCCAACATGAAGATCATCATCCTCTGCCAACGCCACAATGGAATCTTGGTTTCACTGGCAATGCAATTTGACAAAAACAACACAGGTAAATAAAGATGAATAAACCAGGGACCATTAGTGCAGTGCAATGAGATCCCGATCTGGAAAAATTACCTACCTAGATTTGGTGCCTAAAATTTGTCCTACAACCAGATTGGACACCCCGATCCCAACCATCTGTATGGAGGTGGCCATGCCCATGGCTGTTCCCAGGGTCGCCTGAGGTACAACTAGGGGTATGGATGGCCACATGCTCGCCTGGCATACAGCACAGAAAGCAAAAGGTCAGAGACAAAACACATTACTGCAAATAAAATGAAAACACTGAGCAAGTAATTTGCAGACACCAAAAATTACAAATTTTCTTTTCTTTTTGTTGTTGTCCTATTTACCCCATCCAATCACTTATGTAGTGGGACTGGAAACTTTAATGGACATTCAATAGAATATAAATGAGGATAATCATTCATCATCATCAGCTAATCAAAGAAATTCTTTGGTGACAGAAGAAGAAAAAAATTGTGTCAGTTGAGTCTGTATCTGAGCCAAACTCACAGCAGCGAAGGAGTAAGTGACTCCCAGCCATATGGTGGAGACCAGAGGAGGGACGAAGGTGAAGGCCAGGAGTCCGAACACGGGCAGCGTGAGGACGGCACAGGTCAACGCAAAAATGCCCCGCAGACCCACAAAATCCTAGCAAACGTACAGAATGTAATGTGTTACTCCGACTTACCTAGTTCTTTTACACTGCTTACTTGACAGATTTTTTTTTGGGGGGGGGGGGGAGACAGGAAACAGGTTTAGGAAACAGATACTCACTATGAGAATGCCCACGCTGGCTGAGAGGACCAGTGAGCTGTCATACACTGCCCCAGCGATATAGGCTGCCTCCTTCTGACTGTAGCCGTTGTACTTATCTTGAATGAACTTACTGGACGGGAAAAAAACACAGCATGGGTGTGAGAGTGGTTGCTTTGTCTTCTAAGGTCTCGGTTATGTTTATTATTGTTATCAATATATCGTGAATGTACAGTACTGGACTGTAATCTAATGTATTCGTGAGTTGTTGTGCGTCGATAAACCTATACCTGGCATCTGCAATAAAGGGAAAGATGCCATTGTAGAAGAACATGATGGTGAGAACCAGTAGCCAGTATCTTAACGACAGGAGCTTAACATCCTGTATTCTCTGCACACACGCATGCACGCACACACACACACACACACACAGAGAGAAGAAAATAAATTAATCAATACAATCGCCAGGTAGTACTGCGTGCACACTACAACAAAGCTAAGGTTTTCAACAGAAAAGGTGAGATCTTCATAATGTTAGGAATCAGGTTATTATTGAAATATTCTGTCCGCACCACTTTGCGAGACTCCTCTTGGATGGTTCCATCAAGACCCAGCTGCCTCATTCCAATCTTGTCCAGTGTACTGACTAGGATGGCTGACAAAAAGCCCAGCACACATAAAAGTGCACCTAGAAAAAAAAAAGGGATCGCATGGTATATGAGAAAAAATACTCCTGCTTACGGCTTCTTTTTTTCTTATGACTTAGACCTTGAGGAGTTTACATACCACCCCAGAGCGTCCACTGCATGCCATAATTTTCCTCAAACTTCTGGGTGAAGAAGAAGTTCAGGACAGAACCCAGGCGTGAGAAAGCCAGGGTCAGTCCGAAGGCCAGGGCCAGCTCCTTCCCTTTGAACCAGAAGGCTGTGATGCGGTTCTGAACGACTGATGAGGACGAGGAGAAGAGAGCGGTTTAGGAACATGCCTTTAGAGTTGTCACTGCAGACTTTTGATTTGTGTAAGGTGGCCTTACTGGTCAGAGATCCGTTGCCTGATCCGAACAGCAGTCGGCCTGTGAGCATTAGTGGCAGCAGATAGGGAGTTCCTTTGAGGTGGGACCCCAGTGCAAACAGCGACGAGCCCAACACGCACAGAGAAGAGAACAGAAACACACCGACTGCAAAGAGGACACAAAAATTAATCCATCATGACAATCTAATGTGTCTTTTGTTTGTTCAAACTGATTTGCGAATAAGATATAGATTAACTTACAGCGGTTTCCCAATTTGTCAATCAGAAACCCAGCGATGATAACCACAACTGCATTCCTGTTGATAGGGTTGTAAAAAAAAAAAAACACAACTGAAGCTCTTCACTGGTTGGCCATTCATCACTATATGTGCAGATCAATGCTTTTGTGTACACACGTCCAAGCGTAGATGGCATAGAGAAGATTGTACTGCTGAGGGCTCATCCCCAGTCCCAACACACACTCCACCGTCCCATTGATCACTGTCGCATTGGGACATGTCAGATTCTGTCAGATAGGAGGGAAGGCATCGAGAGGTTCAAAAAGTCCAGATGCCATATCACAATGATCCCGATGAGTAAATCATCTCGTACTCGTAGCATCTTTGAGCTTTTTTCCCCCGCTGCACTGCTACCTCTCACTCACCCCTTGGAACTGATCCTGCAGAACACTGGGGATGTCAAAGCAGAAGTAGGAGCCAAACGTCAGCAGGCAGTTGAAGAACAGCACCATGAAGCGATAATATGCTGTAAAACAACAACAACAACAACAACAAGAAAAGAGTGGATGACTGGTTTTCCTGGACTTTTCTAACTTTAACAAATGAAAGTGGAAACTCAACACAAGGAGAGACACTAACAAACAAAACACTTTACTATTTCACCATATAACAATATGGACACATGAGAGGCTGAAAAAAGTCTTATCGTCCTTCTCAGTTAAGGGTCAAAATTCAAGTGAGGTAATTTTTTTTCTCTTCTTTTCATAAAATCACATTTCCTTTCATTGGGTCAAATGGAAACTTTAGTGTTGACCTACTTGCAGACTTAACTTACTGGTAATAAAGGCTTCAACCTCAACCCCCCCATTATACAGAAATAATAAGATGGCAAGCCGTCACATATGCTAGCAACTGTTCATTTAGTCACATGTGATCGTGACACTCTGAAGACATTAAATGCTGAGCTGGTCCTTCACAGGGGCCCAGTTGGTGTTTATCAGTGTGACTGAGGTCTGACCAGATCAGCAGAATTTGGTGACTCAAGTTAAGCTAATTCTGAGGAATAACGACACGACAGTGGGACGTACCTTTCTCCGCCGGCTGCGCCATTTTATGTTTTTTTGAGGAAAAGCGCCGTTAGTTACAAAATAAAACCGCTAAAATCTCATTCTTCAGTGTTGTTTACATGAGCAGACTTGTGTATCTGGGTTTGCAGAGAGGAGGGAGGAGGGAGGTCTTCTTCTTCTTCTTCTTCTTCTTCTTCTTCTTCTTCTGCTTCTTCCTTTGGCGGTTGGCAAAGAACTAGTTGGCCCATTACCGCCACCAGCTGGTGGGAAGTGTGGCCCTGCATCTGCATCGCTATTATACTATTATTCAAAATAAATAAAATGAAGGAAAAAAACACCAACAAAACAAATCATATCTGACAAAAAAAAAACGCTTATTGACAAAACAGATTCCTGTTTTCATCTGTAACTGTTCGCTGGTTCGTTATTTAGCTTATTTATTATATTAAACACACAAAAATAAAAATAAAAAATGCACTTAATTACAAATAGCACCTGAAGCTTTTTTTTTGCCTATTTGATGAATATTTATGTACTTATTAATTCTTGCATTTTGAATAATATCTTATTGGTTGAATGCACTTATTGTCAGTCGCTTTGGACAAAAGCGTCTGCTAAATGAATGTAATGTAATGTCATTTTTTTTACGAGGATTTCCACCAAACTGTGTTATCAGGACACTTCCTTTCTTCTTTCATATTTGTAATATAAGAACGAGACAGTCATGTGTACTGGTTTTCATTATTATCGTACAGGGTAAATTGGGAATATACGTAGCGCGTTTTGGACGACTTGTCCCTCGGCGGACACCATCGGACACCGGCGTTAAAAACATCATAGGTCCACACTCTGACAACAATTAGGATTATCATGCGTTTCATAAACCATGTGTTCACTCGAGTTGTTGTATCTTAAACCTTTGAAATGTCCGTCTTGCGACGAGCGGAGACTTGGGAGATATCTGAGTCTGAGGAGGAAACAGACGTCGAGACGAAACCCGATTCAAAACTCAGCGACAGCGGTCGAACAACGACCACAGAGGCAGAGCATCATCCGAGTTCAAACCACAAACGCAAAACCCCGTCGGCAACGGGAAGCACATCAGGCCAAACTTCTGCTCTGGCCCCTCCGCGGCCACACGGGTCCGTCGCCGCAAGTCCTGCGAGGAAACGCCGCACTCGGGAGGAAGTGGAGGCGGACAGACAGAGAGCCGGGGAGAGGAAGGAGGAGCGGGAGAGACAGAGAGCAGCCAAGGCCCGGGAGAAGGAGGAGCGGAGGCAGGAGCAGCAGCGGAGGAGAGAAGCTGCGGAGGAACTGAGGAGTGTGAGGCCGGAGAACTGCCTCAAGAGTCTGACTGTGCGCATCGATCCAGGTGAGCAGGCTCCCCGTGCTGCCTTCAGGTGCCGTCGGAAACTGAGGCAAGATCAATCATTTGGTGCTCAAAAATCAAATCAAAACCGTTTCTGATTGACAGTAGGATGTATTAAGAAACACAGTACTTCAAATATAGTTTGATGGGGGGGGGGGAAATACACGTAGAAAATGTTAATAAATAGCACTTTTCATTGCTAAAAGCAATCTCAAAGTGCTACAGAGTAAAATCACAATTTTACAATAAAATTGGGTTTCTTAGGTTAAAGTGTGCCATCTTTTTTTCTTTCTTTCAGTGACAAATTACTCTTGCCGTCGATGTCTCTAACTGATGGCTTCAAATTTAAAAAAAGAATTATTACATAATTAATCATGCATGTGTGTAAGACCATAATGGTTATATGTAAAAATAAAATTATCGTTTGGTTAACTATCTTAAATAGTTAACCAAACGTAGTCCGAAGCAAACTCGAGGCGAAAATAGATGTGGCAGCATCATAGACTGTATATAAACGGGCAGCATTTGTGTAGGGTGCCACATTGTGGTTTGTATAATCAGACAACTGCTTACTTTGGCCCATTTCCCAACATTTAAAAGGCATCACCTCAACAGGTTTTTATGACAATAACTGAAATTGTGCACAAGTGAGTTTTGGGTTTTTTGCAGCTCTTCTGCAGCAGGATGGCTCAGACATCTTGCTTGACTCCCTGGCTGCCTTTGAGTGGAGGTTTAGCATCGAGAGCCAGCAGCTTCCTCACAGCATCACCTGGACCAGAGATTTGCCTCAGGTAAGCACCTCACCTGATCATTTTTCACTAAAGTCAAACCTTACCGTGCATTTGAATTGATTGTTAATTGTTACATTTTGTTTTGGGGTGTATTGCATTTGCTGTATTTCTACAAACACATTCTTAATTTTTTTCAAGTTTCAGCAGGGAGGAGGTGGCATGGGTTCAGTGGAGGAGGAGCAAGTGGTGCTGCTGCTGGGTCTGACTGACTTCCTGGACATGGTGATCTGTGTGAAGAAAGTAAGCCTTTCCAAGTCATGTAAAATTAATTCCGATTGTCTGGTTGTCTGTGTTAAATAGCACTCGTGCTGCACTATACAGCCTCTGCAATACTGCATTCTGTTGCCACTGCAGATGCTCGACAGTGAGGGGGACGAGACAGGGATGGGATCTTTTCTCGGTCCTCTTTTTGAAGTGCTTAACCGTGATGCCAAGAAGGATGTGACTCTCTTAATGACAGACTCTCATCCAGGTCAAGGGTCAGTGTATCTGTCTGTGACGACGATGGTCTGTGATGGGCAGAGAAATTGATGCTTTATCCCTCATGCGCTTCTTCATTCTGTAGCTTTATTGTTCCATTCAGACACGTCGTCTGTGTTAGCGTTCATGTAAACACTCTGACCTAACTCATTGGTTTTCTCCCCAACAGGACAAATGTTTGTCACGTGCAGTGCGACCTGGGAATGGGAAATCTGAATGTTGAGGAGGTCTGTTTACCTTAATTTTTTATTTTCAGGTAGAAACTGGTAAAAACTGTAACAACAACAACAACAAAAAGTGTGTTCACAGTCCACAGAAGTTTAGGGATTTATTTGGTGTTTTAAATGTCTCTTCCCAGGTTCTTGTTTACTTGCAGCTCTGCAAGAATATCTCAGTGGTTTTCCTGAATGGCTGGCAGGAGGTCACTAACCATGTGTGTGCTGTCACCAAGGCCTTATCAAAACGCCCTTTCAAGTACGCACCTATATCGAGTTGATGTCACATAAACAGAACATTCCCCTTCAGAAATTCACTATAAATCACAACCGGGCCTTTAATCCAAATATACTCGCTCACTAACTAAACATATGCATTATGCTGTTCTCTTTTACCGTCCTTCAATTTCCTTACAGACTCCTGACCGAGCGAGTGGAGCTGCCCTTCTGTGTGGACGGGTCGTGGGCCAGCGGGGCTCGGGTAGAGAGGGATGGCTCGGGACTAATTCAGGTCTGGTGTAAACAGATCCAGCAGCTGAACAGAGTTAGCCCTGCTGTTGCCTCCACTGTGACTGCAGCCTATCCGTCCCCTCAGCTCCTGCTGCAGGTTAACCTGAGTGCACCTCAGCCTCTAAGTGTTGTTTACAGAATAAATTCACAATTTTTTTTTCCTTAAACTCCTATGTTGTTTTTAGGCGTACCAGAGCTTGGGGTCAGAGGAGGAGAGGAAGGGGCTGCTGGCTGGTCTCTTGGTAAAAAGTGGAGGTAAGGAGAGACGTTTAGGACCAGAGATGTCAGCCAGAGTTTACCGATGCTTCACGGCTCAGAACCCGCAGCTGGTCCTCGACTAATTTGTCCACTTGAGACTGAGATGGATGGACATCAGACACTTTCTCACCACTTAGCTGCTAATATGTAAATGTTTATAAGCTAAATACATGCCTGAGATATCATGTTCACTTAAGAACCTATGCAGATCAAGGAATTAAATATGTTAATAGAATACTTTGTAAAATATAGAATGATACAATGTGTATTGATTTAATACAGTATTTTGATCAATTATGTATAAATGCAAGCTGACCTGTTGGAGGGACCTCGAAGAAAACTCCATATTTTTGTCTGTACAAATGAGTATATAAAAATGAGATGCAACACGACTTTTCATTTTTCTTTTCTTTTATAGAATTGCCTGAGTACGAAAGTTCATAAACAAAGCATAAATGTACAAAGAAGAAAAAAAAGCGCAGTAGCAAATTCTGTTCTGAATGTTGACATTCAAGCCAAGTGGTTTAGTCATTTTCACAGTATCAAAAAGCAACTCCTTTCTCCCTGGACTCTGTCCCTGATAATGACAAGTGTGCACTTTTGCAAGACAAAACAATCAGAGCATACAGATGGCTCATATAAACCCCATGATAAAATGAGAATGAATGACCCCAATGTCACTCTAAAATGTCAACTGCGTTAAATGTCTCACTCCCATTTTTCCTTTCATTGACAAAGTAATACAGAAATAGGTAAAAAAGAGAAGCAACAATCCACTCAAATATTGGCTAAAAGACGAGATTGTTTTTTTCTCCATGATTTCCGTCAGGAGACACTGATGGCAATGGTAGAATAGCTGCGAGCCAAACACGGAAAGTTACTCTTTGATCGCAAGTCATGTCCAGCGGCATCTTTTGCATTGGTAATCCTCTGGCTCAGAGCAGCAGCTGTCGTAGTCGCTGCTGGGAGGAGTTGGTGGGCAGTGGCAAGTGCAGGGTTGAGTTTGAGGTGACGTCTGACATGGACACTGGTATGAGACTGTGTCAGGCAAAGGACTGGTGCAGGGGCTCAGGGAGGAGCAGGCACTCAGGATGGATGCCGGGCTCGGGATGGGGCTGGGGCTGGGGCTGGGGCTGGAAGGCAGGCTCGTCTCCTCGTGGAAGTCCTCGGGCCAGTCCCCGTGCTGCTCCGAGGCTTCAGGGCTGCTGCTGCTGAGGGTGAAGACCCAGCCTAGCTGTGTGTGAAGGACGGTGCGCAGGCCTGGGGGCAACTCCAGAGCACTAACTATGTCCGGGCAGCAGGGCAACATTTGGCGGAGCTGGGCACAGCAAAGGTATTGCAGGGAGGTGCGTGTATAGCAGGCACGGATCACCTTCATACTGCTCTTGGCTGCTGTGGAGCACACCATGGGGTAGAACTTATTTCTGGGCAGCCTCGTGGCAGCAACTCCTGTTGTAGCAGAAGAGATGACTGAATGACAACACTTCCATGAGTAAAATGCCATTTTCTTACAGGTCCTGCTATAACTACTGGGGAATACGCACCTATGCAGTGCCGATTCTTGTAAAAGGTCAGGGTGCCATGCCAGGTGTCGAGGTGCACTCCAATGATGGAGCCTTGTCCAAAACGAGAGGAGAACTTCACTTTGTGCCCTTGGTGCTGGAGGAGACCTTCGAACAGATACAGATGTTATCGCTTCGGTCATCCAGTTTCACAGACTCCTCTGAAAACTTAAGGGCTATTGGAATCTCTGTACTCTGACTCTCTAACCTGTGTAGGAAAGCCCCAAACTATCGTCATCATGGCCCAGCAGGCTGCCAAAGCTGTATTTGAACCTCTCCAGATTTACCTCCGAAGTTCCAATTCCCACCATCTACACCAATCAAAACACAAAGAGCAAAACAGTGGACATTCTAGCTCACCAGTCGGTTACAGATTGCAATTACACCCAACACTTTTTCAAAAACAGTTCATGATTAGCAGTATTCAAAGGATTGCTACCTACCATATCGGTTCCATAGACAGGAGAGGTCATCTTCACTTCCCAGAAGTGTTGGCCGTCTGACAGCTCCTTGGTGCCGCGTATGGCAGACGTGCCGCAGCTGTAGTCCGAGTGAAAGCTCACTTTCCTGTTGTCACAGCTGAGGAGGGCTCCGGACGACTTGTACAGCTCGTCCCATACCCAGTCAAAACCTGACAGTGCACCAGACATGCAGGCTTAACACTACACTTGTGTCAACAGCATTGTTTTTAAGCCTATTACCATAAAACTAATATTGAGTTTTGATCATTGATTTTTGAGAGGTAATGAAATCAGTAAAAATCTATATGGTGATAATAAATTATGTTTTTACTATCAGTGTTAATTTGTCTGTGATCTGGTTTTCTTAACACTACACTTGCCCTGCTGTGTTCTTATGGTGTATTACTGAATTCATCGGCTTTTGCTCACTCTGATCCTCCTCTCCGCAGAGGCAGTCACTGTTAAGAGCGATTCCAGGGCCGAGAGCTTCCAGTCGCTCACACTGGCAGAAAGACTCTCCTATCACCGGTACCGTGCTGGGTGAGGCCACCACCTCTGAGACGCTCTGGGGACGTGCGGGGTAATCCACTTCAGACTCCTCGTCACTGATCTGGTTGACACAAAAAGCACGAGCAGCAACACATAAGTCCGTAGACGTGGTCATGGTCCAGAAATGTTCCAGCGAGATCCGGTGGGGAGAACTTTCGGATGATGTTAAAACGTTTTATCAATTTTTCAAGAAAAAAATTACTTATAGTGTCAATAAAGAGCAACCTAAAAGAGCAGTAGGTTGCTAATCCAGAAAAGGAAAATTATAACCTTGTTGTATTGCACACTACAATCCACAGAGCCACATGCGATCTATCACCCATATGCCATGTTTCACTAAAACCTGTTCATGGTTCCTATTGGTGAGACAAGTCATGTGTGCCAGTAAGTAATATTAGACCCTTTCCAAAAATACTGGGCCTCCTGTCCTTCCTCTTGCCGACCTGACCATGTCTTACGCACAGCCATGTAAGCGAGGACACAGTCCCAGTGGAAAACTACTTGTACTCAGGTAGAAATTACTGGATACAGCTAATACTTATCCCCAAACAGGGATTATTATTATTATTATTATTCTAACAGCCAACAACTGACGAGTGTCAGTGTATCAATCTCCAGTTCTATCTGAATTTACCATAACTAACACTTTTCTCCACTTCTCTATTCATGTTTTCATCTTGATTTCCACCCTAAAACCCTCTGTGCCTCACCTGTGTCGTCGTCGGGCCTTCCCACTCCTCTCTGTCCAGTGTCTGGATCCCTGCCATGGCATCTGTCTCTTGTCGTGATTCGCTCCAGGCCCAAGCGCGAGCCCGGCCATTTCTGCCTCTTCTCAGCATGGCAGCTCTGTGAACGCCCGACCCAAAGGCTTATGACCAGCTGGTAGGTGTGGTGTAGTAGCACATGTGCTTTTTGCTCAAGTCAAGTAAAATCACTGTTTAACTGCAGCCTCTCTGCTAATTTATTTTTTTGACATGTTTTGTTGAGGTCAGATTCCTTTGTGACAGATACACAAGCATATCCAATCTCACATTTTCCAGAACTAGCCGGCTTTATTCAAGGAAGAGAGACAGACTTTACTAATTCAACTGAATATGAGTTTATCTGCAAAAATGACCTATTAACGAATAAAAAAGTATATCTAAAACTAATGACCAGAGTAAAAACTCTGAAGTTGTTGTTTGACTGATGAATTTTAGGGTGGAATGTGTTTTTCTCTTCCAACCTACTTACTTATCTCGCATTCTCATCATGTTTGCCAAATGCCTAACAAACTTGTTGGATGACTAAAGTACAAGCTTTTCACCCGTGGTTTTTGTTTCTCAGTCAGCTCCTACAGTCAGTCAGAACCTGCCAAATATTATTGCGAGGGATCAATCATTCAGACTTATCTTTGTGTGGTAGCTTGTCTAATTCTAACCGGCCCTGACGTCACAGTTGGCTGCAGGAAATGTTTCCACACACTTGAACCGCACCCCCTGCTCAGTAGCAGCATGGTGGCTCCCTTCCACGCTCCAACAATGTGTACCAAGCATAAATCATATATCTGAATACACACCTTTCCTAATATTGACTGTACACCGTTCTATAAAATTATATGGAAGTTAAGTTCCCTATGATATTTGATTTAGGTAATGTTCGATGGAAGTCCATTAGAAACGATGTGGCAATAATTTAAACATCTCTTCATTTTTGATTCTGCCTCAATTCAGTTTATATTCATAATGTATGTAATAACACAAGCATCATTTCTTAGTTGTCTTTTTCTTAGTAACTTCACACTCTCTTCTGGCGTTGTCGACCCAGAGGGCAAAAACAAACAGAGCAGAAGTATGTTTGCGTGTGTTGAACTATTTAATCCGTGTTGAGTTTTGTCTTTCAGAAAAGTAAGAAAGGTATTTAGAAAAAATTCACATGGAGGAGGGAAACAAAAAATATCTGCATAACAAAGTTTTATTATACTCTATATTATGCGTGCTTTTATTAATAGATTTATTATAAGTGTTATAGATTATTCTATATAATAAGAATCTTTAGTTGATGTTTTGTTTTCTCAGTGCTTCTTGACCCGATACCATGCCAGCACTGAACGCAAGCAGCTGGTAACTGTTTTAGGAGCAGGTGCAGGAGATAAATGCCAATAATTTAGATTAGTAAGTCTGGAGCTAGTCTCACTTTAATTGGGCCTTAACCTACATACGGTAAATGCATCATCTGGACAACACAGTCAAGTCAAATTTCAGTACATCAGCCAGGAGTGTGACAGTGAGATGAGTGGGTTACGTTTCAAATGCTAGACTATTGAAAAGGTCTGAATCTCATCCTCTACATCAGCAATTGAAATTCTCACAAGTCTTACCACATAATATCAGCTGCATGGCCAAATCTCTCAGCAAGAATCACAAGTACTCAGCTACATAGTGTCGAATTTGTTGTTTCTTTTAGTTAAAAAGTAACCAACAGTGCAGCAGGGATTTTAAAATTCCAGTAGCAGATGTGCTCTTACCTTACAGCAGTCGTCCTGTACACTGTCTTGCAGTGACTCATTGGAAAGCCAGTGTGCCACTAGAACTAGAACCGACCTTGTGACAGGCGCGATCCTGTCAGCTTCTGAGAGCGAGACGTAAACATTACTTCTCCACGCCCCCGCCTCGTGCTTATTGGACAGCGCCTATGTGGAGGAGGGATTTATGTTAATGAGCTCAGGGTTAGGGAAACAATCTATTGGACTGTGGCCTTTGTGCAGATAACGTGGTGTGCGCTGGGTTCATAACATGAGGAAGGAATGTGCTCCAAAGTTTTCCTAATAAATTTGGTCATATTAATCATGCGCTGGACCTGAAATACAGTTTATAACGTAGCCGTTTACGTTGTTGTCATTTTGTTATGCTGCTGTCAATGATAGTAGGACTCACGGATTTTTAAAAGTGTCGTAAGTGTATAAAGATATTGGGATAATTAATTTTTACATACATTGTAATGTTAATCCATATTTGTCCATGTGTAATAAATATTGAGCCGACTATTTGGCTTCAGCTCATGATGTTAGAATCTTTATGAGGCTGTCGCCAACAAGTGAAACAGCCATGCCTACTTATGTTGATTGTGAAAGTTTGTGGGGCCGTTGAACGCACCGATGGTGATTCTCGGCCGCCTATTGGTGGCCCTGCGAGAGAGGCGGGACATAGATGCAAAAAAGTGCTGTCCAATTGGATAGGCGGCACATGGGGTTTTACGGAAGTCGTTTCAACCCAGTGCGTGTTGCAGTCCGAAATCCAAAATATGGACCAAAGTAATGGTAGGTCGAAACAACCGTTCAAACGAGTTCTGAAGTGGGTTTAATCTTACTCGTAGCTTGTTGAATTGTAACATTAGCTTTGTGTGTTCATGCTAAGAAAAGGCAGCTGACAGAAACCGCCGTTTTCCTCTATAATAGCTTGTATAACTCGTTAGCATTAGCTAACTAACCGTTGCTAAAACCGTTCATGGCTGACCGGAAGTTTTTCCCCCTCAACTTTTGAGAAGGTACTGACACCATCGACTGTTGGTCACATCCAACTCTCCCCTACTTACTGTGTGTTGAACACGTGAACATGGCGAAACGTGACGCTGCAAATAACGGCCAACGGTTCAGATTACCTTCTGTCACTTTTCACTGCTGTGTCCAGTTTAGAAGTGACCCACTTCGTGTAGCTGCTGCACTCACTCTGACCTAAATATATATATTCTCCCTTTCCTTTGAGACGGCAGTCTAGCCCAAGTTCGGCATGTGGTGTTGATCCTGTCAGGGAAAGGAGGCGTGGGCAAGAGCACCATCACCACGGAGCTGGCACTGGCTCTCAGGCATGCGGGCAAGAAGGTGAGGAACAACAGCTGTGTGTGTATATAACATATAAAGAGACTATTAAATATGCTACAGCTGGTTGTATTGCATGTACACTTAACAGCCTATTTAGCCAGTATTTGTTTATCAGCTCTGTTGCAATCTGTACACAATGCCTTACATGTGTTCATACAAATCATCAAATCATTCAGGTTGGGATCCTGGACGTCGACCTCTGTGGGCCCAGCATCCCGCGCATGCTGAACGTGGGCCGGCCTGACGTGCACCAGTGTGACTCAGGTTGGGTGCCGGTCTACACCGATGCCCAGAAGAGCCTGGCACTGATGTCCATCGGCTTCCTGCTGGAGGACCCTGATGAAGCAGTGGTGTGGAGGGGGCCCAAGAAGACAGGTGTGTGATTCTAGAGCTGTAAATTCCACTGCTGAGACTCGGTGAAGTACTAAAATGATTTTTAAAAATTACCAGCATGATGGACTGTATGTCTCAACCCAAGCCCTCTTAATAGCTCTGAATGTCCCATCCTGCAGCTTTGATTGGCCAGTTTGTGTCAGACGTGGCGTGGGGAGAGCTGGATGTGCTGCTGGTGGACACGCCGCCCGGCACGTCAGACGAGCATTTGGCTGTACTGGAGAACCTTAAGAAACACAGAGTGGACGGAGCCATTTTGGTCACCACGCCGCAGGTACACAACTCGACCCACACAGACCCAACTGTACATAGTCGGAGCAAGAATTTAAAATAAAGCACATGGGTTACACGGTAAAGGAATATTTTCACTGTGAAATAACCTTTTCAGACATATTCTGTGTGATCTTACATTGACATTCAAGATCAAATTGACCAGAAACTAAATGTTCAAATGCTGATTTGTGTCATTGCTGCCATCTATGCTTCCCAAAAATATGAATTGTACGGATCGTACAGGGGCCTTTGGATGCGAGACATTCACCTGAAATTGCTCTCGCTGATCTTGTTTTTGCTTCAGGCCGTATCGACGGGGGACGTGAGGAGGGAGATCACCTTCTGCAAGAAGACGGGAGTACGAATCCTTGGCATCATAGAGAACATGAGCGGCTTTGTTTGTCCACACTGCTCTGTAAGTAAACTTATTCTTACACTATTGTTTGGTCATTTTTAGACATGAAATACAAATAGCTGCTAACAAAACTGTAGTTACATTAATTGTAATCAGGAAATCAAGTCCCTTAATTGTCTGTTTTGAATATGTACTGACCAAAAAAAAAGGTTCTTGTGTATCGATTTTAACAAGTACTGTTTCTTTTCAGGAATGCAGCAACATTTTCTCCAAGGGTGGGGGTGAAGAATTGGCCAAACTGACTGGATCCGTATTCCTAGGTGAGATCATAAGTACATGTAATGTTGTCTTGCATCCACAAGGTGTCGCGACAGTCTGCTCCTCAGCCACCATTCATGATTTAGGCGGCGTCTTGCATCACTGCCATGCTGCCAAAATGGTCGATCTAGACTTCAGTGCAGCAGCAGCAAAAGGCAGCAAAAGGCTTAAAAAGGCAATGATACACATTAATCAATGATTCTTGGACAGAGTGATACATTTTTAACGGTCTCCCTCAATGGTTATCCGCTTAATGCACAGATCAATCTTCAGAGTAATGATGCAGCTAATTCAGTTCACCCTGTGGCAGCGATGAGCGGGCTGCAGCTGCTACTGCTGCGTGGCTTGAGCCAGCAGGGGAAACTGCAACCTGTGTCACAGTGGCTCTTTCAGAGAGGGCGTTACCGCATAACTCATACGTCAGTGCCCCTGAATGCACTTGATTTTTTTCCCCCATTGATGTGAATAATTTCTCAGTAATGCATCAGGTATGATGTTGCAAATATTGCAGTGCTGTTAATTGGAGCAAGTGAGTTCAGTAATCAACATTGTCCTCTCCCTTTCAGGCTCCGTGCCCTTGGATCCGCAGCTCAGCAGCAGTTTAGAAGAGGGCAAAGACTTCACACAGTTGTTTCCCGACAGCGCCACCTTCAGTGCCATCAGCAGCATTTCACAGACTCTGCTCCGCAGCCTCCAAACAGCTTGAGCCATGATGTTCACACGTCAGTACACAGGCTCTGTGAATAGTCCAGTATGATAATGGGGAGTTATTAGTCGTGTGCAAATTTTGAAAAAATGTATGTTGTATTGTCCATAAACTATTAACTTGTTTATAAATATGTATCAGCCAGTATTGTACAGGCTTGTGCAGTTAATCTTTCAGTGCTGCATTTGCAGTTCAGTGTGAAGATGATCAGCCATCACCACAGAGTGAAACAGGAGGTTTTAATACTACAATCTATTTTCGGTGAACAATAATGTAGTAAATTTCCTAAGTTAAGCTGCTAGTACAGTAATTAAATGTCACTGAGATATGCAGTACTAAAAACTATATTTTTTGAAATTTTTTGAAGTTGAAATCTTCTTTAATTCGACATCAGGATAACGTCAACACCAGTGGTTATACAGGGTCGGAGATTGGTGCGTCAGGAAAACGCATCAGCGGCAGTTCCATTTTCAGAAAACTCACTCCAGATCAAATTGGATCGGTCATTGCATGAACTTTGGCCAATTGTTCGCACTAATCTCATTTCTGCTGCATTCTACAATTGATACCATTAAGTAATTTACACATGAAAGTAGCTTCTTAATCTGGGTGGAATCTTCTGAAACTGGCCTGCTGTTCAGCTTCATATCCAACAGAAAACTGAATTCCATGCAGGACTTTTAATGGGTGGAATGTGAGAGAGATGAAGTACAGCCACAGATGACCGGGTGAAGAAGATGGAGAGGAGATGAACTTTGGAAATTACACTTGTGAGACCCAACGTGGGGCGCACACAACTTTAATGCAAACAGCAGTACTACAGGAAAACACTGACGTTTGAGAAAGTTTGCGTAATGATTAGAATACAGCTACACACAAAACCCCCACTCCACCAGCCACATACTAAAGGCAATCTTAATTAAACCAAGAATTACATCCAGAGGAATTCCAACCACTTATCACATTTAACCCACAGTGCATTAAATCTATCTATATAGACATTTATATCTCCATATATATATCTCCATATATATATGTTTAATATATCCTGGGGAATTAAAGACTTTTGCTGCATCATATAGTTCAATGAACAATTTCTTATAAATAAAATCAGCAGAAAAAAAAAATCTTAAGTCCAGACACATTTCTCTTTACAAATAGATCATTAAGATTAATGCAGAATTTTAACTCCCAAATTAATATGGGAGGAGAAAAGGCTGTGTGGCCCTTTGGTCAGCTGGAGACCTGGAGCTGCCTCACCGGCCTCATGGCCGGAAATAAGTGGAGGGAAAAATAAGGAATCTTCTTCTTCATACATTTGGTTTGAAACACACAAGACAGACAAATCACTACATTGCGCATTTACAAGTTGACTATCAAATTAGGACGACTGTACATATTGTTGAGATAAGACCATATTTATGGAGCCATTTTAATTCCTTTTTCCCCCACTTTCACTTCTTGTATGGCAGATTTTTTTCTTCTGTTTAGAACCCCACCCCATTTTACACTTTCTCCAGCAGCAACATAAAGGACAGATCTTGTAGTGGAGATGTTTGGGCGTTTATTTCGTGGAGAGAATGAGGGCGACAATGAGCCCGTAGAGACCCAAGACCTCGGCGAAGATCAAGATGAGGATCATGCCCACAAAAAGCCTCGGCTGTTGAGCTGTGCCTCTCACGCCCGCGTCGCCCACGATGCCGATTGCGAAGCCTGCTGCCAGCCCACTGAGGCCCACGCTCAGCCCAGCTCCCAGATGAAGGAAACTCCTGCACACACCACGGACACAAGTGTTAACCTGCGCAAGGATGTCGATGACTCAAGATCCCAGTAAACTGGGTTTCATTGAGGACATGTAACGTGGGAAAGTCAGAGCACCTTCAAGATTTGTGCGACTCTCACAAGGGCCTGTAATGAATGAATAGGGCTAATGGTTCCCCATAAAATAGAGGCATATATTAAAAGCTGCTCAATTTATTGTGTTTATTGTGATGGAGAACTATAGAATTCAGTGCAACATTGTGGCTGTATCTTGTTCAATCGTTCATGATCAATGGAGCTGGTGGACAACTCGTCCGTGGAGACTGTTGACAATCAAAAATAAATGTAAGACAACACAAAAGAACGGAACTGATCGATTCCACTCACTTGTAGAGGGTGACCCTCTCTGAGATGTTGTTGGCAATCAGCACCGCTACTACCAGGCCATAGATGGCTATGATACCCGCCATGACCACGGGGATGATGGACTTCATGATGAGCTCTGGTCTCATCACGGACATGGCGGCGATTCCCGTGCCGCTCTTAGCTGTGCCATAAGCCGCTCCCAGGGCTGGTGAGGAAGAGAAAGAGAGAGAGAGAAGACAACTGTAGTTAAATACAAGACAGTGTGTGATGAGTTACAAAAGAAACCAAAAGGGCAGAAGTGAAATAAGAAATAAAGAAACAATACAACGGAGCAGTTTCTGTTCCCCTTAAAAATCCAACATGGCCCCACTTGGGGAATTTTGCTGGTTTGAAAGGAAATTCCAGATCACCTGCTTGTCTACCAATGTCCACTGTTCAGCCTAAAAACCAGCCGTGTCACAGTTCGTGTCTCATCTCCTTGCTTCATCTAATTTAATTTCAGACTTCACCCTGCCGCAAGGATAGGAAATCACTGTCTGAATGAAAGAGGCATTAAGGCTCCAGCACAACAGAGGAGCAGGATACCACATCTGAGGGACGGAACCAGGCGAACCAGCAGTATGCAACATCTGTCGTGTGCTATCTCCAGTCCGCACTAGTCTCTCATGAGTAACACTGCAACGTGATGGGGAAGGAGGAGGAGGAGAGCGAAAAGCTTCATCAGCATGTTCAGCTGGCCTGTGACGCCGAGGAGGAAACATTGTGCCACCAACATCACACACACAAGCACAAATCCAAATCAATAATCCATAACCTGCTCCAATATTAGAAACGATATATGGCTAAGTATAGAACAAAAACTGGTTATAATTCAGGTGAAAAAACAGAAAACATTCTAGGTGAGATGAGAGAGAATCTCTGTGCGACATCCAACAAAGACTGTTGGAGCAAGGCAGCGTGTCATGAATCACAGACGGGCGTGTTTGACTAGATCTCCCAATGCCAGAGGGGTGTGTGCGTGCGCATGTGTGTGTGCGAGTGTGCACGTGTGTTTAAACGTGAACGTGTTCATTCCCTCACCCACAGCAGAGGCAAGAGAAAGCTCTGAAGATGCACTGACCACAGCACAGCGTCCGATTGATTTAACTGTACATTCTTATTAATGGGTCATCATTTTGACTGTACTTCCACTATACAGCAGCATTAATCACTTATGCAGTTCATATGCAGTTTAGTCTTGAACGGTTGGGGATGTTTCCCCATTTTCAGATTTGTAGATGCTGCACAGGCTAAATATAGCCTCTTTCCTCTGCAGGTCCCCTATTGCACTGGCAAAAAGAAGAAGTCAAATCCATTGGTTAGTATGTCATTTGTGAATAGAAGTCAAAATGACTGCTTGCAACAGCCAGTATAAGTAAGGGGATGAAATCTTGAAAAGCAATCAACCAGGGCAACCAATCAGCCCTGCGTACTCTAACCTACAAGCACAATGTGACGATCAAGCCCGGGGACAGTTCTGGTAACTTCCAGGTCTGGCTGTGAGGCCTTATCGATGCAGGCCACTCTGCAAATGTGTTCGTGGTGACCAACCACCTCCCCAACGACTCATCAATTTACCACCAGATTGATGCCGTCGGTAAAAGGTTCAATCGCTTCCTGCCGGCCACAGAGACGAGTGTAACTGGGCCCTGTTTTCTCAGGCCCAAGACAAATGCACAAGGCTGTCTTAACTTTGTGTTTTGACTTTGTGGAGGTGCCAAACTCTTCGCTTGAAGACTAAATTCTTCAAAAGCAAAATAAATAATATGGTAGATCATATAATGCAAACTGACTTAACCCCTGCACAATGAAGGACACAAACCAACCTGAGCACTTCAATATAAAAAAGGCCACGGTCCAAAAAACAATCCTGGTAATGAAGCTACAGAAAAAGCCAATAAAACAATATTCTGGAAACGCCCAAGTCTTCCTCTGAACAGCTGTTTGAGTCATTCTGCCATTCATTTATAACAAGTTACCATCAGCAAGGTCATCCTCCGACCCTTCATAAGATTGGCCTCACTGATGTGTGACAGGTGAAGGTTGTCAAGAGAAAAACTGGGATCCTCAAACGCTGCCATTCTGTCATGACGATTAAAGGTTTGATGTTGACGGCATCTGCAGTGGTGTGGAGGAACAACCTCTGGGTTTTAATCCTAATCCCTTCAGCTTAGGTAAAGAGCTTTCACCCCCTTTCTTTTTTTCCTCCCTGCAGAATATTTGATGTATGGGATGCCCTTGTGACGCCTTGTGATGTCAGAGCTGGAGTTGACTCCAGCCTGGAGTGGTCTTGTGCGCAGAATGCCCACGCAAAGAAAAGAGAATTATCCGTTCCGAGTAGTGGGTGGAATGAGGAAGCACTGGTTTTAATAAAGGGAACAAATGACAAAAACCAGGAAGCTCATTATGATTAAAGAAAAATTCCTGTCTCGCAAAATGTTGTCTGTATAAAGTGTAAAGATATGAGGCTGCACACCGGCCTATCTAATGTATCAGAAGCTGAGGGATGTCTTGAGCAGCGAACAGACGATGTAAAATAAAGGTCAGGCAACTGAAAGAAAGAATAGAGACTAATCCGAAAAACAAAAGCAAGTAATTATCACTATTAATATGCAGGCCCATGGAAAAATGTAAAAGCACAGTGCAGTGAACACACATCCGCTTTAAATTGTGGTGAAAACCACCATGAGTGGATTTATCAGTGATGTCAATTAGCCAGGATATAAGGCTCCTTCAATTTCTGTTCTGGCAGACAGAGGGATCAGAGCCACTGCGGTACAGTCATCATGGGAGGTGGGACTTAATAATAATAACCTGTTCTGAGCCGAGCAGCCACCACAACTGTCACCAGTCTACTAAAACAATGCAACATCACCTGACACCAGACGCTCACACCGACATGCAGCCTGTTCCAGAAAACTGCTGACTTTTAAATTGATTTATGATCAGAATAAGGAATGTTAAATGAGAATTTGTGGTGCGAGTTTGTCATTGATTGACAATCTCTAATTACAGTGATAGTTCCTCAGCTTTTGTATACTACAGTGGCCGACTTTTACAGGAGCAAAAGCTACATTTGCGTCTCAATGACTCCACAGCATACTGTAACACTGATTCGTTAAGTTGATGCGTGAATCATCAAGTGTCTCTGTCCATCCCACCCACCACTTTGACCATGTCCCTTTTTTTGTGCCGACATGATCCCTTCCTTACCAGCTAATTCCCCAGCTGTCACCCTGTCACCACCACAGACCAGTACTACTGTAAAGCCTCAGGGGACGCTGCTACCACCACCATGCTGCCTTTGCCCATTACCACTCAGTAAAATAAAGCTGACAAATACTGTATTGGCTTCGGCATCATGCCTCTTCTCATTTCCAGCTAGAGCTGGAATAGTGGGATCATAGAATTTTTTGTTAATTTTTATAATTTAATATATTTTGATGAATTAAACCAATACCCAACGGAAGAAACCGGGTCAGATTTCTTGTAAAAAAGTTAATGCTTAGGACCTGCCTGGCGGCACTATGGATCATCTGCATGCACGTGATGAACTTTACAATGCTAATGGTGGACATACCAGATACTGAGCCGTGAAATCGAAGCATGGGTGCTGAACAATTGACTGGAAACTATGTCTTTTTTTTCCGACTGAATGCAGACAATTTGACAGTTTCCTGGAAATCTCAGTTCAAAATAACAACTGACATCTCTCATTACCATGTAGCTTGATGTGATTTGTGAGGGGATGTGTCAAAACTTTCCTTTCACTCTTCGACTCTTAAACAAGCTCGTAGATCTATAGGTTTTTGACCAAAACCATAGAGAAGGCGGGGACAGAATCCAAGATAACAATATGTCAAAATACCTAATGACCATCTCCACCATAACTGATCCACGGCCCCGAGCTCCAGCGGGTCAAGCCCTCTGTAACACTGTCAATTAGTAACTTGTAGATTTCCCATTGGAGCGCAAACATGTGAGCGTCAGCTGAGAAGCAGTATACAATTGTCATATGATGTAGTGACTGCCTTATAGGAAAGCATCCATTAAGAAACTATGGCCATTTATAAAACAAGCCAGTCTCCAGGCACAATCTCAGTGCCACTTCCGGTTTACAATACAAAAACACAGGTTTACGGTCGCTGTTCCTATCTGTGTTTTCTGTAATAATGAGCCATATTTTTGTCTTATAGAGTCGCACATTGTCAACGGTTGCAGCTGCATTAATGTTACCCAAGACCAGTGGCAAGATGGCAATTCCAAGTGAGAAGTCTCATGTGATCATCATGTGACCTTGTGTCATTCCTCTGAGCAATGAGGAAGTGCACCAGCTGATGCTGGTTCCCACTGCTCGCTTCAGTTGTTAGGGGGAAAAAAAGCAGTTTTCAGCTTAATATGACAACGGATTGGGCGAGATGATCATTTTTTTTTTTGTATTATAGCAGAGCAGTTGGGGCAGATCGACGTCAATACAATCGATCACCGGTTAAAGGTTTCTACATTCAAGCTTCATTAGTTTGCATTGAACTCAACACCCGCTGCCTCTGACAGCCGGTCGTAGCATCTCGCAGGAAAGGGGGAGATTCATCCCGATTCGATCTCGTGCAAACGGCAGCGGGCTGACGAGCAGCTAACTGAGGAGAACTGCGACACCTGACCATGCCGCTGTGACGACACCATCGAGTTTTAGCATCGGTACAAGAGTAGCGTCTTGTCCTTTGAATTCAAGCTAGAGCAACGAGGGAACTGGGCTAAAGTCGAAGCTAACTTGCGTAGTCGTCATCGGCTAACTGACTTAGCCTCCGCGGCAGAGAGAGGCGAGCAGCGACGGACCAGTTACCACACGTTTATTGACCGAACGTGAGAACATGAACCGAACATGAGAACATGAACCGAACATGAGAACATGAACCGAACATGAGAACCTGAACCTCGGCACCGAGTCACGTACACTAGCGTCGCGACATGAACCTCGGCGAGGCGAGCGGCCGGTTGCGTCGAGAGGCATCGCGGTGGACAGTTTCGCAGCAGCCCCGTCGGTGGTGGGAAAACCAATGCCAAAGGAAACAATTCACACATGGACATTTTGCGACTAGCAGACACCTTCGACACGGCAAAGACAGTTGGATAGTTACCGCTGAACACCATCGCCGCGGAGGCGCCCATCACTGCGAAGAACGGGGAGTACTCGGGGGCTTCGGACGACATTCTTCCTCACGCGGTATAAAAACAAACTAGATATACAAAATGAGTTATTATGAATGACGGGAGTCGGGGGCACTTCGCCAAAAAAAAAAAAAAAAGGTATCGAAGGCCACAGTCTGGACGACGCGAGTGCGGCGAGGAAGCGTCTGAGCACCCGACTGTCAGTGTGAACGAGCTGGTCACGACTCTTCCGATAAATACCCGGCGCAGCGGCACAAAATGGCGAAGCAGAAAATGTCACCTGACCGGCGGTCCGGAGGGAACCAATCACCGACTGTTTGAGAGGGGCGCGCTGAAACACACCGTGCCACACAACGTTTCTATGAAAAAGAAAAGAAAAGAACTGTGGGTTTAAAATGGAAAAAAAACAATAGCTCTGTGCAAAGGGATTGTTTTGACATTTTTGCTTATTTTTTATTTGTGTGTGTGTGTGTGTGTGTGTGTGTGTGTGTGTGTGTGTGTGTGTAGGTCACCCCTATCAGACGTCACGTTGGTGCGCTCCGCTGCAGGCTTCCCCTTTGATACACACACATTCACCCTTGAGAGACAGGGGGATGAAATGATGGGGATAGGCAAGTGGATGAGGAGACAGTGCATAATATAAAGAAAAACAAAATGTGTTCATCCAATCTTATAAGAAAAACCAAGACTTTATTTATTTCAATTGTACAAATACAGTGTGTCAAACCCAGACTGAATGTAATATAGGATATGCGAGAATCCCACAGATGATTCAATTGATCTACCCAAATACTAAAATCCCCGATGTTGCATATGTTTAAACAGTTCTCCACATTTTGCACCAAGACTCTACCATGCAGCAGAGGGTGGTTCACACTCAGCTGTGATGGGATGGAGCAGCGAGGAGCATGAGTGAGAGAATTTGAGGCTGAGTGTATATGGTTGTGTGTGTGTGGTGGGGGGAGGGAGCTGAGAAATCCCCCATGCCACTGTACAGATCCCAGCTAGTGCAGGCTGGGAGACCCAGGAAGAGGAAGGGTTGACTGAGCTAGGGCACCACGGAGGAGAAGAAGCGTGCACGAGACAGAGATAGCCTGTGCCTTCCCCATGTTTCCTCCTCCTCCTCCTCCTCCTCCACCCATCCCTCCACCCTGCTCTCTCTCTGCATTACCCAGGCTAGTCAGCAACAGAGAAGGACCCCTCCCCCATATCACTGTAAAGCCTCTTCATTCAACACGCAGTTTCTTCACCAGCATCACATCACAGGCCTCCAAACGCAAGGCTGTATTATGCAACAAGAATAGATCACTTTGAAGCAGGGATGATGATGATGATGATGATGATGGTGTGTGTGTGTGTGTGTGTGTGTGTGTGTGTGTGTGTGTGTGTGTGTGTGTGTGTGTGTGTGTGTGTGTGTGTGTGGTGATGCACTCACAAATAAATATGTGATTTTCACTTCATTTTCTCTTTCTCCTCTGACTGAACACACATTGATCCAGGACTCCTTTGGAAGACACAAATGTAGCGTTTCTACCAGGGCCAGAATAGGACGTTCCTATCTGGGATACATGCTCAGCAGACATTTAGAACGTGCAGTAAAGTAATATGATAGGCTGTGTAACTACATATTGTTGCTTCCTGTTTGTTTTGGGCTGATGGGTAAACGGATTAGATGGATGCTCTTGTCCTTGCGTGGTAGTGAATGAATGAGTTGTGAGAGGAGGATATTAGAAACTGTGCACTTTTTTGATGGCTGGTCTTGCTGATGCTGTTTAAGAAAGGGAAACAAGGAACAATGATGAATTCTCACCAGAACAAGATTCAATCAATATACAATTGAAGATGTTCTTAAAAAGCGTCAACAGTACAGTGTAAATCTAGACATACAATGTATCATAGTGATCGACATAGGTATAACTGCAGCTCTTTCGCCTTTCAGTGGTTCTGGTACTGTGATGTAATCAGACCATGCAGGATAAAGTTCAACAGACAGCACCACTCAGCATGTGACCAAAACGTTACTCAGGCTTTCCTTCTTACTGCGTTGAATAACTTTGAATTTCCCAGTCATTAAAAATATGTTAATGCCGTGGATAAACTTTGATCCTAGATTATTAACACACCTTTTTCTAAAAAAAAATGGTGATAGCTTGAAAAAGATCTGTGACTTGAATTCAGTAAAACTTGATTAATATCGGAAGATACACCTCTCTCTGTCGCCACGAACACATTGCAAGGTTCAGTCTGTGAGTCAAAACAATATATGTCGGGACCTCCTTAGTGTACGTCCTAATCGCCTGTCCACAGCCCCTTGTTATCTGAGAGGTAGGGGCTGGTCGGGCAGAGACCCATCTCAGTGTCGGGTTAAACACTTAAGCATCTTACTACTTGAGGCTGGAAAGCATGGTTTTCAGGAGATGCGCCAGACCAACACCCAAAGGAGCAGCTAAATATAGACGTGCATGTGCGATTAGCAGTGTGAATTCTGAATGAACAGCACAGCCTTGGCAAGATGGAGTCAACGCCACTTACTGTACTGTAAGAAGGAATTACTCCACCACTTTGCAATTCTACTACAAGCTACTACATAGATCCATTGGACTGAGCCACACCCACTGCGAATGAAATGGCTGTAGCTTTAAAGAATTTAAAATGACACTGAGTTACTGTATGGCAAATGCAGTGTGTGATGTACTTTTCAGTTTGACGTCTAATAAACACCTCATTTAATTATAATACGGCTAGGTGGACTGATTTTACAGATGTATTTCTAAGTATATTTGACTCATCTCTGCAAAATATTTTCCAGTCATGCAGCTCACCATCAGCTTCCACAAAGTAAGAGACGTTCGAACAAAAATAGTCAGTGTCTGCTCAAGAAGTGTGTATGAGTAATCAATCAGTCACTTAGTGTTTAACACAGACGTACCTGCTGTAGATATGACATGGGTATTTTTCCATGTATCTGATACATTTTAACTGTCCAACACTTTTTTACTACTTCAAAGCTGTGAATTGTGATTTGTTTTTGGTATTTAACCTTTTTTTTGACACTTTTTGACATGGTCTCTTACTGTATGGCTGCTATGACTAATTTCCCCAGAGGTTAAAAAAATAATCCATCTATGAAATGGTTTTTACAATATTAAAAAAATATATAGTAATTTTTGTATGGAGATATGTGGACTCCCATTTCGAAGCAGTCATGCTAACTGAAACTACTTGGCGTGGAGCAAAGCACAAGACGGTGGGGATTAGAGGGTTGTGGTCAGCTGACCTTAAAAGGCATCTGGCACATTTCTGCAGCAGTCTGAAGAAACGCAATCCTCTCTTTGTGGCGACAGAGACGTGATAGACGCAAGTAGTCAGACAATTCAACAAGGACAGACTCACTCTGCTGAAAGTGTATTGCTGTATTTTCACACGTAAAACACATTTGTAGTTACTCGATGTTTCACTGAAGCACATACTTGAACACAGAGATACAAATAGTCAACACTGCACAATTTTTGGACTTTAGTTACTATTTTCACAGGGGAAAAGGACGGAGTCAACAGGGAAAAGGGTCAAAACAGGGGAAGGATGAGCAAACTGCATTAATCTCCATTACTTGTAAACCAAAAACACTTTTTGACTTTTAAAGATATTGTACTGTTATTCACATCAGTATTCATATTCCATTCAAAACAAAAACTTTCACATATGGTGCAAAATGGCAACAATCAACCTCACCACTGGCATTCACAGAGACGTACCACATTAATTCACTGAGCAGATCTGCCACATATTGCATGTACAATAAATCTACATGAGGGGAAACGAAACAGGACCTGGCTAACAGCTGCCCTGGTACAACTTTACTCCATCTTTCAACATTTACAAACACTTTAAGACTCGACTTCACACATTTTATTGTGAACCTCAGTTTATCAACATGGCCCGGTTAATGATAGCTTTTTTTCAAGAACTGTAGAGATAGCTGTACAGTAAATTTGGCAGACTGAGTTAAAACACAGAACAAAGGGTATGGAATATACATTCAGAAATGTAAATATTGTAGTTCAGCATGAACATAAATACATCACGGCTGACATAAAATCAAAGGCTAGATGAACATTGGCCGCATCTAGAGTTGATCCTTAACTCCGTGTTCATAAGACTACACCCTTCAGAACAATAGCACACTGTAAATACAAATCTGAAAATACAAAAATGAACACAAAACAAACAAAAATATAATCTTTTTTCATATGTTGAATTTGGATTACCTGCAATAATAAATACAAAATAGTTAATTATAAATGAATTTATAGGACGGATGTAGTTCTGTTTGCATATCTGTGTTTTCTACCTCAAACCCTGCTGGACTTATCGAGACTTCCTGCAACGTGTGTGTCAGTGAATGTGCGATGTATGGATCCACATGAATGTGGAGTGCGTGTGTTTCGTGTGTGCAGCATTATGAGGCCATGGCGTCTTGGAAACCCCATACTTCCAGCAGCGAAACCTGGAAGCTCTCTGCACACAGGGGCGGGTTGTCGAAGGTGGTGCACCTGCCAGTGCGCCCGTGGTTCAGTTCTGAGTCAATATAAAGAGCGTTGCCTTCACCTCCGCCTGATCAAACACAGAGTTTTTCGTTACAAGTTACAAGCAACTGAAAGAAAAAAAACCGCTGCATTTCTGCAAATGATTTTCACTTAAAAACAACAATTTGCACTGGTACATCAATACGTAGTATTAAATGTAGAAGAATGAAAAGCTTAAATCCCACATATAATGTCTTTTTGTGTTTTAGATGACATTCAGCCTGTTACCATGAGAAGTGCAAAGTAATAATCCAACTCACCCACTATGATGGAGTCAAAGTTTCCAGCCATGAACATGGAAGTGTTTTTGGAGTTAAGGTTGAAGTGGCGAGCGGAGAGGAAGGGCGACAGATCTCCAGCAGCCTTCTCTGGCTGCTGTAAACTGTTGTTGTCTGAGTTCTGGCCCTCAGACGACGCCGTGTCCTCTTGAACTTGGACCTTTACGGACGAGGCTAGCTCCGGGTGGCGGATCACCACCCACTCATAGCGCTCAATCTCTGGCTTCAACTAACAAAGGAAAAAACACAGTGACTGCTACTGTCAGACAGACATCATCAAATAACACACATTAAATAAAATAGCACTGCAAATATATTCATTTAAAAATATATATTCTTAACAGTATTAAGGTGACAAGAAATGTACCTTAAATTCCAACCAACTCTTAACATAAACAGAAGAATTAATTATGTGATGATGTGGCTGCTTTTTTGTCAATGCAAAGAATATATGCCCCTCCCCTCTACCTCCAACCCTCCACTGCACATGTGATGGATATCCGTCTCTGCTGACTGCCTCCTATGTGTGTCAGGTGTGGTGTCAGGTGAAGGCTCAGTCAGATACAACTGGATCAGATTACAGGAGTGTCGGAGTGTGTAAGATGATGGTGCTTTCTGGTGTGCCGGCTCAGACTGCCCACAACTGTGCGTCATCACAGGTAGTCAATCACTAATTCATACCGAAGGCAACGGAGATCCAGTCTGCTTCGCTATTTTTCTAGCCCAAGTGTTTCTTAAAAGTAAAGCTCAGTGGTATGACATGATGAGGTTTGGTTGGTGTGGTTGTTTTTTGCAGAGGAAGACGAGGCAATGTCTGAATGCCAAATCGTGACCTACAGGGCTTTTCAAATCATCAAGAGCACATGAAACCAGAGTGGATGGTTCCCTCTGGTGGCTAGAGTGCAGTACTGTGCTGAACAGACGTTTTTCATAAAGCTTCTAGTAAGTCAGGATGATGAAAATAAACTCACCCTAAAGACAAAGCATTCGCCTGTGCCAAAGAAGCTCAGCTTGTTGCCTCCTCTCTTCCGCTCCTCCCAATCTGTGGATAGGAAGGCTCCACATACCTTAAAAGGAAAAAATCAAAAACAAAGATAAGAACAAATTGCATGGGTAGAATCAATCTGTTTAATTGGCTCATATGTATTTGTTTTATTCACTAGAATATCAAAAAAAAATATATACAAGTTGCAGATTATATAGAAATACTTCATTATCATTGTATTGTAAAAAAATCAAATTAAATTAATAGTACAATAAAATTAGCATAAAGAAATTGCTATGTGTAAGTTGCCAATGTTCAAATGGGATCCACATTCACAAGAGCCTAGGACAAGAAAAATCCATTTTGAAAAGCAAAAAGTGACTGAGGACCTTTTTCTACTTCATGAAAGGTAAAACACTGACTGACTGAGTGCAGGTCAGTAACAATAGCAATATTTTCCATGGTGGATTCTGTTGGCCAAACTTGATTGCATTAAGCAAGAACCGTTTACTATCAGTTTCCCCATTTCAGTGAGTCGAATGAAACAGGAAGTGACTGTGACAGAAACGAGTCCCAGAGAGTGATGCCATACTGTTCTGTTTGGACTCAAGTTGAGTAATTGTGTTCGAACCAAGGCTGAGGACATACAGACATCATATTTAAGACTAACACTATAACATTAGTGTAGAAAAACCTGAATAAGACGATGGCTTATTGATCTGAGCTGCATCAATCTTCACAAAAATATGACATCAGCATAATAATGTGTGTTACTCACGTCACCATCTGTGGTCCGAATGAGGAGCAGCGTGGGTTCGTAGCCTTCGCAATGTGAGTAGAATCTGGAGGAAAACAAGAATGTTTGATTCATCGCAATTTACTTAAATCAACCCCTGAAGCTGAATCCAAAAGATCAAACATACTCAATGAACCATGTATTAGCAACGTGTGTGCTGTGAATTACTAAATCACACAAAACACAATCTTGAGCTCATTAATCATTACTAAAATATTACTATTTCTGTTGCACTACACAAACAGGACCAACTGAGAGGTAGGTGAAATGAATGCTTGATATGATAATGTCTTTATTGCCATGACAATGCATCACAATAGAGGCAGGCCTGTTGGTTACCAGAGACAGCATCTGTTCAGTGTATGAAAGAGATCTAGAGGAATAAGACTGAAAATGATAAAAAACAAAAAGCTAGACTTAATTTTCATTTCTCCTTTGTATTAGAAGAAGAAAAAGCCCCAAAGCAAACAAGAAGATGTTTTCCTCTCCCATCAAGTTGCAGTCCAATCTCGAGCATTGGAGAGTGTACCTGTTCAGGCTGCATCCGTGGGTGGAGGTGGTGAAGAGCAGCTGTGGCTGGCACAGGGCAAAGCGCTCAGGGATCCACGACCAGATATCCCGCATTTCCTTGGCACTGACAATCTCGGAGGAGAAGGTGTCTGGGTTAAGTGCCAGTTGCACGTTCCGCCTGGAGATGCCCCAAACATACAGAAAGAGACGTACAAACCTTTAAAAATAATTCAAAGCAGATGATGGCATGAATGTCTTCACGGCAGATGTGCAGTAATTTGAAAATCTAGTGACGAAGTGTAACTGTAACCCATAGTCTACCTAGTCTGAGAGTAAATGAGTATTTGGCAAAATTAGAAATAGATCTGGAGAGAAGCAGAGAGAAGAGAACCCACCTAGAACTGTGAATGAGCCAATGAAGTGAACACAGGAGTGGAGTGCAGATGAGACAAGATGTTGGACGGAAAAGTGTGGCACAAACCAAACAAAAAGGAAACAAGAACATGACGTGAGACAAGGATGCAAGAGCAACTTCCACCAGTCCCCAAAGCATGATGCCAGAATAAAACGCTTTAAAGAAAACAAAATTCTTGCCAGTGAAGAAAAATAAATCGCCTGACAATGAATTTGAATGATACTGTTTACATGTGATGGATTTGATGTTGTCACCGATGCTAGATATCCAGCAGCTTTGCCCTAGAATCCCACTAGATGCTGCCGAGTTTGTAAATAAAATTTGACAAAAAGATGGTCAAAATTCACCACATAAAAATACTATTATTGACCTTACCGCTTCTGTTTGACAGTGATTCCCTTCTGCTGCAAGGACTGTTCATTTGTGAGCTGCAGCAGAGTGATCTCCTTACGGCTGAACAGTCGGATGGAGAAGGCTTTCTCTAGCAGCTTGTCAGGTGTGACGGTGGAGGCAATGCCCTTGACAAATGCCTGAATGTCTGCCCTGACCTTGCCTGAATCTTGCTGCTGCTGGTTGCCCTGGCCCCCTTGCACTCCTGCTTTATGCTTACAATAGAACTTGAGCAAGGCTATAGCCACGCGGTAGAGAATCTTGTAGCCCTCCACCAGGTAGACATCCAGGACCCTGACCACGTGGCTGAAAGGCAGGTCGCCAAGTACCCAGCGTTGCCAGTCTGAGTACACTTCCAGCACATCCTGGGCCGTGGCTACAATCAATTTGTGGGCAGCTGCGCAGTATTTGTTGGCCAGGTCACCGAAAGTCATGCAGCCAGACTCGTAGGCCAGGAAAGTCTGGTCCAGCAGTCGCTTGCCTGGCTCGTTGCAGGCCAGCATGCGGCTAATGTGCTCAAAGCACTGAGCTTCATCCACGCTGTGATGTAAGAGCAAAGAAGTAACCGCCGGAAGTGATGGGCAGTGAGAGATATCTGGAAACTGTCCGGCCAGGCAGTTGATGATCTGATGGGCTGATGATACGCCCTCTGCCTTCAGGCAGTACCTTGGCACGGGGATTCCATCCACAAACTCTGGCAGCGGCATGTGGGAGGTGGGTTTCTTCGTGGCTGTGTTTCCCATAATGTCACGATATACTTCTGCATCTGGTGTAACTGTGCGACAGGGAATGCCTTTGATGAGCTGCTGGTAAACTTGCGCCCGCAGTTTGTGGTTTTTGGCCCAGTAACCCTGCCGAGCCATTTGTTTGAACTCTTTCAGGTCTTTGCAGTCTACCTTGGTGGGCCCGCCACTCTTGGCTAGATCCCCCATTTGGTTCCAGTCGACAAAGCTGCCATAGTCTTCATCAGCCATGGTGCTGGAAACTTGCTGGTCTGCCTGAGCGGGAAGAGAGGAGGGTCGCTCGGGGGTTATATAAAACTTCCGTCTTCCACACAGCTGATAAGTAGCCTATTTTTCTTAACTGCCCATGCTGGTTACTGAAAAACACAAAGGAGAAATGACAAAATTGTCATTTAGAAAAACAAAGATCACTGCAAAATTGATCATTAGTTATTAAAATCACTGCAAGTTTAAACATATATATGTTAATGTTGTAGATTATTTAAAACTAGTTGGGGAGAGTGCATTACAGAATGGAAATAGTAAATCTCTATTATAAATAGACATCATTTCCTACATCTTAAGTGAAAACAAATCAAATATTACTGTAGCTTGAATGGAATGCAGGGCACGGCTATCTTAGTCGTATCCTTAGTCCATAACAGATTTAATTTGTCAGGCAGAGTTTGATATTAAAGCAATTCAAACTTGAATCTGCAGTGCTGCGAACTGTAAAAGTTCACGAGCAGTATAATTTAAAAAAATGCGGTCATCACATCATTTCCAGCCAATGCTTATCCACAAGGTACGTGGAGAAGCATTTCCAAAGATCAATTTGCAGTGTACTGAGAGTAGTCATACAATCGTCAAATCATTTCACACGGTCTCTTAACAGGTCACAAGGAGATGCATGTCCAAAGATCATTTGCAATATACTGAAAATTACAGTCATAAAACTCTCAAGACCATCACACAACGCCTGTCAACAAGTCACATGGAAGAATGCGTATAAAAATGTGTGCGCTTATGGTGAATTCACAGGGAGATCAACCACCCTGATTAAGAGTGCGTTTACATGAATGTTCATGTTACCTTTGACAACGGCTGTAACTGAAATGCCTTAAATCAGACACTGCACAAGAAGTGTAGCTGGCCACCTTGACATCTCAGCCAATTAAACAGGTTCTCTGAACAGAGGGAGAAGGGAGGTCCACTAAAGCAAAGCCACGAGAGCCACGGCCTTCTCATATACTACTCGGCCAATCATGCACACACACATGCTTGATGAAGATATTTAAAACGCTGTTGAGCAAGTTGCCAGACTCAACTTGGGTAGTTGTCTGCGATTTAGTTGAACTGTTCCATCCTTAAACCTCGGTGTGCGACGAGTCAAAGTGGGTCAACTTATCGCATCATGATGACAATTTGACTGTGCGTGGTGTGATGCTCGGCGGAGATCTGTGGACCCCTGCTCCCACAGAGGACCCACGTCCCATCAGCTGTGGATCCCACCAACATGGCTCCTCCAATGTTCTGGAAATTCATCCAGAAATGACTTTAGCCTATAATTAGCTTATATATATTTATGAGCTAGGTCAACTGCTCATCTCATGATAATTTATCATTTCTTTGCACAGTCTGACAACCACCAGTCCTTTGCTGTGGTGTGACTTGCTTTTCTCCAATGACTTGAATGTTTAAGATGCTGAACAGAGAATGAAGCTGACTGTTACCAGTCTTTTATTTATCTATTTTAAAATAAAATATGCTGGCACATTAATCTACCTCTGCACAACTGGACAGGGTTTAGGTGACGTTTACTGTGGAGTGCACAGTGTGGACCAAACAAGGATGGCAATGCTATTTCAGGCGCAGAGGTGGCTAACGTCACGGAGCCCGCCGCCTCAGGTGACGGCGCAGGTGTGTCAACACACACACACACACCGGAACGGCCGCTTCGAATGCACGCAAAGCCGCCTCGACTGAACGCTCGGCCCACTAACATATGAACGTCCGCTAGCTTAACGTGTGACAGTGGCTAACACGCCGGAGGAAAACCGTGCACGCGCCAAGTTAGCGCAGCTAGCCGTTAGCTAGCCGCGAGCCGCTCCTGTCAGTGCACGCGAGCGGGCTAACGACGCCGCACATCAACACATACAGAGGCAGCGGCGAAGCAAATGCCGACTGCAGACATTCAACCACAGACGGGCAGCCAGACGGACGGTGACGCCGACACACAGCGGCCCCCGGGGCGAAGTTTATTCCGGCTAACGTCGCCGCCGCCGCAGCAGCAGCGGCAGCAGCAGCAGCTAGCAAGAGCGTCGCCGATCACAAATTGATTCAGTCGCAGAGTTGACGTGAGGAGATTTCAGCTCGTTCATTCTGCGGGGACGCGGGTGCACTTTTTAAAACACACAAAATAAATATGCGCCGTGTGTTGAACATGTACCTTCGCGACGCGGGACTGCAGACCGGCGGGTTACGTGACGAGCAGCTGTCAACGAACACTGATCGTTTTCTCCCCCTACCTGGACGCGAGATGTCTTGAGACGTGAAGCCGCACTCATGTTGAAATGCCGCGGGCATGCGCAGTGGCTTCGTCCGCGGCTCCGGCTGCAGCCCTCCACAAGCCACGCCCACCGGCAGTGACCGCAGTCGTCTGTTGAGCGGTGTAGGGAGAGTTCAGATCTAACCCGCACAGCTTGACCCTTAACCCCTTTGACATTTTAGAAGTTCAACTTCACTTCACTCCACTTCCTTCACGCGCACCATGGCTGCAGCTGGATACCTGGCCACGGTCCCCTGCATGCTGCTGCAGGAATCTGCAGAGGGGCAGAGGTGGGCTGATTAAACCATATACTAGTCAGAGCCACTTCTCTGTCACTTCCCTGGTTCATGTAGAAGAGTGGGAGAACTTAACCTGCTCCTCAGAAAACAGATTCAAGACCGTCATGCAAGAAAATCATCCACATTATAGACTTTCACACAATGGTAACATGGTAACTGTGCAGAGGTTGCACGCCTTGTTTTACTTTCAGACTTGCTCTGTCAAGTGCGTGATGGCACTGGGACCGGACAGGACGTGCCCGAGCAGTAGGCAACAAGCCCCGTCTTTGTCCGGTACTCAAAGCGGCCACCAAAACAACTGCCCAGCACATGACAGCCATTACGGATAATTCAATTGGGGAGCCACCGTTGCCTTCCAGTAAAAATGTTGTTTGGCCTTGTTATTCTTAAACGCAGGCTGATTTTTTTCCGAATGTTCACATTTAGAAACGACCTTCTCACGGATGCGGTAGCCGAGAAAAAAAACAACCAGCCTGAGTTGCAGAATTAGTGACATCAGGACATATTCAATGGTGGCATCTGAAGCTGTTACTGTGATGAAATGTCTTCGCATACAGTATAACACACTCAATTCTCCTCTTCCTCTTAACTGTCGCTAATCTCAAACTGTACCAGACATCTATTTTAAGTTTACCCCCCCCCCATGTTGGTTATATGCAGATGTGTGATACAGTATTGGTGATCATCCTTAACTGACCATTTAGCAGCATTTAACTAGCAGCTGGAGTTAGTTTCCCTACCAGAAATACTGCAAGACAAATCCACCCACATCTCAGCTCCAAATAACCTTGCACATGTATTCATGTTCTGCATGCCATGAGATGAGTTCCACCACAACACAGGACCAGATTACTGTACATTTCACAGCTTGTGCTGATTCATTTGGCACATGAGTACGCTAGAAAAGAAGAAAGCAGCCATGTCACATGAGGCAGGAAGAGCATCCTAATACTGCAGGGACACCAAATCATCATGGTGATTTCATACTCCTGCAAAATCTGAAACAAACTGATTAGGATTTATGCTTGTACAGCACAGATGGACAGTTTGTGTCTGTGAATGTACTTGTATTTGACTGTGATTATAGATGAAGTTGAGTGAATGTCAGTGTTTGTTTGTGTGTGTGTGTGTGTGTGTGTGTGTGTGTGTGTGTCCATACTGTAAGAGAGAGAGAGAGAGAGGCAGATGGGTGTAAAGCCAGTAAGCCTTGAGGTCCTAGCTTATGGAGGTTTATGCTCATCAAATCCTTCCGCTCCCACTCACTGCGTGACACCAGTTTATTGAGCAACACTACTCCAGCCTCCAGTTCCCTCCCACCCCACACAAACTCACATGTACACACACATGCGCACACTTGTGCACACATGCACAGGGGCATGGACACTGATCTTTATATATATGAACATTTTATACATACACATAGGTACAACAGCATGTGTTTCATAACGAGCGGATGACGGTTTTAATTCCAACCCTCATAATTTGTGAGATTGTTGGACACACAGAGAAGCTTAGATAATTAAACAGACCTCAGCAGCCTAAAGAGATAAAAGAGACTAAAAGATGTTGGACTTATGGTAATCTAAAAGAAAAACCTCACCTGACTGGGAAAATGTGGACAAGCAAAGTGAGTGTGTAATGCTTTGTTCTCTCAGCAACTGTCTCTGAGCAAGGCACTAAACATACAACTGCTCCAGACTAGGGCTGCACTCTACAGCTGCCAGATATGTGTGTATCTGAAAGTGGAAAAAGCAAGTACAGCATGGGGATGTTCAGTTTTCTTTTCTCTGAATAAAAACAAACTACGAAAAGAATGAACGCTGATTTTGCTTATCTATTTATGAGCCAAAAGTCAGTTTAAAGGATTCATCATTTGCCAGTGCCAGTTTATCAAATGTGAGGATGTGCTTGCTTTTGTCCATCACTGTATCACTGTAAATAGATTAAAAAAAAAACATGCGCTGAAGGGACATTTGTGAAATTAGTTGGTTAACTAATCCAAAATAAGAATAATATTTGGATGCAGTACTGTAGTCAAAGGCTCCCATCCACAAATGGCAGATGAGCTCCAGTCTAGCAGGTAACAGGAGTGATTTTCTGCGGTGTGGTTCAGTCAGTGCTGCAAGCACTTGTCCTCGCATCCTCTCTGGAAAAGCTCTGCTCATTCGGTTTACCTTAAATGACTTAGAGGAGCTGGTGCTGTCAGCCAACCAGGGTTCAGTGCCGCGGCTGCTGTGAGATACAAACCTTTTAAATCAACGGCTTTTTGTGTTCATGGCCCATTTTTGAAAGAAATATGTACAAACTCCTCTTTGAATTATCTATACAGTATGTCAGCTGATTGAGCAGGAGAACCCTTCCCCACGTGACACATGCGCCCTGATCTACAGTGTCTCTATCCGATTGGGACGTTGTTAATTATTTAAGTGGTGTGGAAACGTTTGGCATGCTTTGTTTGCAACTGTGATCTGTTGTCCCTCTGATCCCTGTTGCATGTTGGTTGTCATGATCACTCTTTAAATAGATCGCAATACCCTCCACTTTTTCTGTAAAAGTATTTTGGATCAGTGTTCACCTGTTTTGATGACTATGCTTGAATTATCCGTCTCCTAAAGAAAGATGTGCACTTTGAACTATACTTCCTGATGTGACAAACATTGGAGAGAGTCTTGATAATAACAAAGTAATAGAAAATGTGTACTTTCAAAAAATGTTTAAGAGATTCCTACTAGAGGCGTTCAACTGTCAATCACACATGACTTTGTGATCAAACTTGTTTTCTTTTCTGACATTCAGCAAAGACAACAACAACAGAACCGTGGTGGCATATGGCGCCCTCTTCAGGCTTTTGCACTTGTTGGCAAAAAAAAGGTTTCCTTGTCATGCATTGTGTACTAAATCCATTTTTGGGTAATCTGATCAAACTACCGTAATATAACGTAGTATAGCTTCTCTCTCTTATACAACTTATATTCAGTCATAACCAGGATGAAACCTCCAAAGAAATAAATGCATTTCTGCCACAGTGAATTATCTGTGTTACAACACAGTTATTCAGAATAACAGCTTATTATGCCATTGAAATGTATACAGTTTACATTGGGTATTTCATTAGATCATTATTTTCATTAAGTTTTATACCATCTTTAGTCTGCATTGTGCATTCAAAGCCAAAGATCTGCAGCATTTGGGTTATTTAAATGAGCTTCCTTCTCGAGCATCAGTTCACACATAAGGCTTAAGTCTAGCCGGTCAGACTGAAAGAAACTGCGTCACCCAATAGCGTGGGCTCCATTGTATACGTGAAAGGCCTAAGCAGCACTCCGGCTATTGTTTTCTTTTTAGGGGAGTCAGGTTACCTTGACAACGGCAGGATGCCTACCCATAGGCCCTGAGACAGAGAAAAGGCACGGCCAGAGAAGGAGGGAAAGAGATAAAGAATAGACAAAAAAAAAGGAGGCAAGATACGTCCCAGCCCCAACTTCATTTGCGCATAGTTTGTGTGTTTTGACAACAGGCCTGGTGGCTGCCAGTGGGTTGGGATGGAGACCCAAGGAGGTGAGGTTGTGTGTGTTTCTGAGTGAGTGTGTGTGTGTGTGTGTGTGTGTGTGTGTGTGTGTGTGTGTGTGTGTGTGGTTGTCAATGTGCTGGCTCTTCTTATACACCAAACTATTGGAACATCTCTCTATCTGCCCCACACTGAAGTACTAACCATAACAGTTTGGTAATGTTTATATTCAGTATTTCTGTCAGTCTAATGAACAACTAACCCTAACCCACACAGAAAGTGTCTGAAAAGGCGTTCATGGCCAGTCGTGTTACTCTACTTTGAAACCTTTCACATGACCAGACTTTACTGATGCAATTCATGTGGACAAGGTGACAATTTATTGGCAGTTTAAAAAGAAACTATGGATCTTCAGTGTAATTAATGCAGATGTAATTGTGTACCAACCACAATAATATTTTTTTCTGTGCAAGTCATAACTATCTTTTTATTACTGGTGCACTTACTAGTATTTTCACTGTTGTTGTTGTTTTGGCAGTGAAATCCATCATCCTGTAAACAGGGGGCCATGCGTGTTGCGCTGCGGCCACGCAGGTAAGTCACAGCATCAATAGATCAGTGCCTAATAGGTGAACAGGAGTACTAAAGAAACACGGTAGACAGTAACTTATGCACCTCACCTCATCCATGTCCACTCTGCAATTTACATTTTGCTGTATTTTTAGCTGGGTGAAAGGGAGGAAAAATGCATTTGTCCCTCTCTTTTTGACAGCTGATATGTTTGAGTGGCAATTCACAGTGACTACTAGTCTTGTTAACAAACTTCACACATAACTGATTAAATTCATAACCATGTCTTCATTTTATGTGGTGCTGGATCATGTGTCACCCACAGCACACACACGGCCAACTATCACATTTTACATTTCACATCTGTTTCAATATGATGTGCAGTTTTTCAGCGGCGTTTCTTTTCTGTATCAACCATTAACCAAATTCATGTGACGTCGTGATGAGTGCTCTGACAACTTTGATGAAATGCAGACTAGGAGAACTGAATGGAAAAGAATCTGGAGCTTTATGGACACGATGGGAGGCTTGAAACTGTTAGCGTATGTACTTGAGCTTGGCTTCACCATATTACCATGTTTCCCTGGATGAGGGCTGGTGCGTTTACTGGCCTGATGAAAGTGAAGTGATCGCTCTCCCTGCCCCAGTTAAACTGAAGGTGGGCGCCCGTGTGAGCACGGAGCAGACGCATGCTAAAATGGCACATCATATGCTTCAGTTATTTGTTTTGACATGGAACAATTTAATTCTCCACATCTCAGGGTATTAGGTAAAAGGCAGAGTCAGGATGTGAGTTTTTATTGCATCAGGTCCGCTCTTAAAATCAAATCTGTGAAGTTTAAAGGAGATTTAACTGCTTGGGTATGACACAAATTACTGAAAAGTGACATTTTATGTAATGTCCAATTTGTGGCTATAAAAATGCTAAGAACTAGAATAGTGCATGACATTTATATGTGTATATGTAACAGAGGTGTTTCCTTTATTGCATATGCTGCTGTGTCTATGCCTATTAGAAAATCACAATGCTTGAGATTGGGTTCAGTCGTCTGACTCCAATTTTAGGGGTTATGTTGTATTCAGCAGTTATTAAGGGAAAAACAAGTTCAAATGCCTGCTGGATGCTGTTTGCTGTAACACGTGAAGCTGTGTCTCTGTGCACTGCGCCCTCTAGTGGTTGCCTGGTGCTCTGTCTGTGCCTGTCGGCGTTCACCTTGCTGCTTCAGAGCCTCTGGGTGCCACTTGAGATGACCAAGGATGAACCTGCTGGGAGGTCACCTGAGGAGCAGGGTAACACACACACACACACACACACACACACACACACACACACACACACACACACACACACGACATTCAGTCATGAAGGTGGCTGTGGAAACATTCACAAAAAACATATGCATATACAGTATGTTTGAATCAGTGTATGCCCTAGTGTGCACGTGCGTTTTATGTGAGAGCACCACAAAGCTCTAGTTTCAATTTTATAAATATTTGCTTTAAGAAATGACGACTTCAACTGTATCTGCCATAAAATTGTTCCTGTGGGAAATGTACCGCTGTAAGATTGATTAAATGACACAACCCCCCACAGTGAATATGGAAAATACACATGAACATAAACACTACCTCATTTGCAGCACACAAAGTAAAGAAAACGGCATTAAATAACCCCGCTGTTTCATGATACACAGATCAAGATTTCCTATTGGGAGATTAGCTATGACCTATAACACTGTATTAATGCCCCAACATAAGATTGAGGGGAGCATGATACCGTACAGTACATACATGTTGCGTGTGCTTTATAGGTCGGCGTGGTCTTGGCTTCCGAAGGTTGTCTCTCCGCTTGGAGGCTTTGAGCACTCAGGTGCAGAGGCTGAGCAGAGGGAAAGATGTCACCCAGCTGACCAGAGATGATCTCAGTCTGTTGCTGCAGAGGTATTCAACATCACCATGTCATCTTAACGTACTGTACACGGATCTATACATATACAGTGTTAGTGGTCCTGTGTCCTTGTATATAAATGCAAACTTACTTACTTGTTAGTCTGCGTTTGTTTCCCAGCTTTAGACAGGACCAGCACGGCCTGGCCCGCTTGGAGAAGGAGCTTCTGATAGTGTCCCAGAAGCTGGATCAGCTCGGCCGTAATCACCACCATCCCCATCGGCCTCATACTCCGCCACCACACGATGACCTCGGAGCGCACATAGGTACATCCAGGACTTCTATCACTTTGTCTCAAATGATTGGTTTGACAACAGTTAAATCTTAAATATATGTATAAAGATAATAAAGCTGCTTTAAAAAGTGAATGTAGAGAGACAAGGAGACAGGTTTGGAATTTTGTATTTTAATCTAGACTGATAAGACATGTGTATCAGGCCATCACATAAACATCAGGCCAGGTTTAGCTTTCAGTGTACCATGTGCTTTACTAAAAGCACCTCATTGTCCAAATTAAAACAGCCCTTTTGTGGCTTGTTCCACTGCGGTTACACCAAATAAATACACTCTCCCTGTATGCAGCTTCAATCATTTTAGTGGTTGCCCCTTAGTGGCAGTGTGAGCCAAACACAGGGTTCATAGCCTCGATAAAGGTTAACCACACAGTGAAATTAACAAGCTGTGATAGCGGAGGGTGTGAATGGGGGGTGGTTGAAGGGCACCGAGTCCTTGAATAGAAATTTAACAAGTCCAAAAAGTTTACATCTACACTACGACCCTCCCGAGAGGCGTCAGGTGAGAGCTTGGTTACACACCCCGGTTAGCCTGCCAAAGAGTGTGTGTGTGTGTGTGTGTGTGAGAAAGAGGTGGGGATGAGAGGGTGCACGCTTAACCTCTCTCACCGATAGAGGCAATGCACAAAGCTTGGGCCACACAGGTACAATACTGGCCATTCGTGAGGGTACACACTTATCGACATGCACACGCACACAGTTTTTACTCCCATGCCCCCCCGCACAAACACACACTTCCCCATCACCAGTCTGCTCACCCCTCACCCTCTTCCTCTCACATTACCTCACACCATAAAATACGACTGGATTACCCAGGAGTCCTTTCACCAACGTGTCTACTCATGCTCATGTTTTTTCAGCGGGAGCCCCTTTTTTTCCCCTTCTATTTTGCCATGCTCCTATTGCATATCACTGTTTTCAGGCTTTCAGACCTCAGCTATTCCTACAGGTTTTTCTTATCTTTTTTCCCCCTCTCTTTTCCTTTTTACTGGGTTGTTTTACACAGTTAAAGACTGTGTATTTTGGCAAATGCCAGCATTGTAAAAGGGAAAGTTTGGTAGGAGGCAGGTGGGTCAGATGTGTGTGTGTGTTCATTTCAGTTGATTGACATTGGCTGGAGATGGTAGGGGGCTGACGGGAAAGGGCCTCTAAGAAATACACTGCCTCCACTCTAATGCCTCTTACACGCACCGTACATCGCGTTGATGGCTGTGATTCACCGTGCGCACTTCAGCTGAGAGATTGTATGTCAAAGTCATTATCCACTGTTCTTCATTACCACGTTGAGCTGACGCTACAATGTGCTTTTTGTTACCCAAGCCAGGACTGTGGAATAATGATGCATTTCAAACGGCCTCTGAGAGAAAACCGTGTGACAGCTAATATCTTACCCACAGGGCCCAACGAGTGTGAGGTGCCAATGGATACGGCGTATCCGGTTTGTGCTGAAAAAGTGGAGGTGAGAAATTGGAAATATATGTGGCTGCATTTAATGCAATTTACTACAGTATAGCACATACTTTATACTGTAGGCTTGCATGATTGTTTTTGTTTTTTATCGTGTCAATGTAACATTTGTCTCTCTGGCAGTTCCTGCAGGCACGTTGGCAGTCAGACCCCTGCTATGCCTTCTACGGGGTGGATGGTACCACCTGCTCCATATTGACTTACCTCAGCCTAATAGAGGACTTTTGTCCTCCACGCCTTGGAAGGAACCACTCTGCGCTGCCGTGGCACAAGAAACTTCCCTCCTATACAGAGAAGGTACAGTCACATCAGCTTCATGTCATTATCACTGTGCTATGATTGCACACCGTGTTTCACATCGTCATTGTACGCAGGCGGAGATACGGACGTCTCTGAGCCAGCTGTTTGAGGACATCGGCAACAACAGTGGTCCTGCATTAAACTTCATCCGGTCCAGAGTGGAGAGGATGTCTGAACAGTGGATACAGGCTGGTGGAAGGCTGATGCGGAGCAGCAACAAGACGCTGTCGAGCCAGATGAGGGTATGAACAGCAGGAGTGTTGCCAAGCCTTTTTTTAAACTTATTTTATAAAACGAACCGAATGTTCTTTATCTATCATACATGTTTTTGTAGAGCTTACAGAACCTTAAACTTAAGAAAGCAATGAAGTACAGAAATAAGAGCCCTTTTCTCTAATGTAGACTTTTAAAACGGGCCGTCACCTAGGTGCTGCTCTATCCGGGTGCCCTGGCTGGGAGTGCCGGTCAGCGTTTTGAAGCCATGGTGGAACGAGGGGGGCCTCTGGGCGAGCTGGTCCAGTGGGCTGACCTCAGTGCTTGTCTGACAATCCTGGGCCACAATCTCACCCTCAGCACCTCACAGCGCCAACTCCACAGGTTACTACTGCTGCCGCTGATTCCTTCAGCTGCTGTTAGCTGCTTTCATCCGAGACAAAATCATGATGTCTGTTCATTACTGTTCATTACATTCAGTCGCAAAAGTATTCTAAAAGCTTATTGGATGGAGTGTGATTTTAATATTGGTTATTTGTAATATTGATTATTTCATATCATGTGTTTGATCTATCACTTAATCCCAAAGATCAGTACTGAATGGCACTATTAGTGGTTTGAATCGTGTTCTTGACTGGTCTAGCCTGATAGGTGCGGCTCCTGGCCGAGGCAGTTGTCCAATCCAGTGGCCGCTGACCTTTGACCTCATCTATACCGACTACCATGGCCTCGCTCACCTTCAAGGAGCCATGGGACTGGCTTTCCAGCATTACCAGTACAACCACACTTTTCTACATACTCATGCTTCAAGTAAATGTGTTGCTTTGTTTGTTGAATAATCAAACAATGGTTATTATATATTTACACAGTTTTTGAAAGCTGTGAGTGTTGTTTATGGTCTTTAGAATTAAAAAAAAAAAATCTGAGTAAAATGTAAAATTTGTCAGAGTAAAATGTCAACTTTAAAGTATTAAATTATAAAATATTATTGCAATGATGATATTGCCCATGATATTTGCTCAGCACATCCAGGGCAATTCACATCAATGGTAAAGTCACATGACAATGGCAACAGTACACACCACAAGACAAGTTTGTGTTGCATGTGATTTATATATCAAACATTTATTTTTCTATTATAAACTGTTCCTTGAATCATTCTAGGTGCCGCTTCAGAATCCTGGACTCTTTCGGCACTGAACCCGCATTCAACTTGGAGAGTTATGCGAATAGCCACGGATACAAAACATTGTGGGGCAGATGGGGTCTCCAGCCTCTGCAGTACATGACCATGTTCCGTAAGTCTACATGTGTCTGCATATTCAAATATATATGTATATACTGTAATTTTTTTTTAATACCCTGCAATCACTCAAAACATGTGACTGACTTTGTGGGAGCAGCTGTGATAACTGTATGATGGAGACAGTGAACATGCATACATATAAATATATAACTATCTTGCTGCCACAGCGTTGGTTCTTTCTCACACTCCCCTCTAAGCATCATCACAGTGAGACGATTAATAGCTGAGGTTAAATAAACCCGGTGCCCAGACAGAGATTTCATTCCAACACCTCTCCCTGTCATCTTTCCCACCCTGCCGCGGGATGGAGACAAGCTGGACGCACTGGGCCAAGAGCCACTCTTCATCCCTCAGCTTGAAGCACTGTTTATTTGTCCTGCTGAGGAGGAGGGGGAGGAGAGAGAGGTGGCTGTTGGCTGATGGTGGGGAAAGGGCAGAAAGGAGAGACAGACAGAAACAGACACTGAAAAAAAAGAGGCAAAAAAAAGAAGCTTGAGGGGCAAAAGACAGAAAAACACACGTGACAGAAAAGCAAACGCGTATTTGCTCCTGTTTTAAATAATAGGGGAGGGGAAGACAGTTGACTGAACGACTGCACTAAACACACATGTAGAGAAAACCGCGACCAATACCGAAACCAAGAAACCAAAGAAGCTTATAATGTTGATCATCTGATTGAAGATTAACCCGATAGAAGAGCGTGTGAACCTAGACAAGTGTTAGAGACGAATGGCGACAAATGGAACTGGAGCCAGGAGCAAAATACTGTGTTGCTGTAAGGGTGAATGAGACGAGATCTGGCAACAGTCTTTTTAAACAAGTACTTGGAGGCAGGAGAGAATGACACACGCGCACACACACGCACACACACGCACACACGCACACACACACACACACACACACACACACACACACACACACACACACACACACACCTTTGCTAGCACATTCCTAGTAAAGTAAATACTCATCTCTCACACCTTCCTCGGTGTGTCGGAGGGCAGCGGGGTGGCAGTTGCCTATCCAAACAGCCCGACCTAAACCTCTCGAAATCTCATTTCCTCCAACAGCTGATTCACAGTGTGTTTAACGTCTCTCACAAATTTTCTAATCTTAGCTGTTATTCATCTGCGAACTCGGTCCCGCGTTGCCAGCATTCTTTCCGAAAGTCAGTTTTGATCACCGTCCAAACACATTTCCCATATGTTCCTGTCTTTTGCGTTGTCCTCGAGGAAAATCTGTGCACAGGCCTTCACCATCTGCTGAGTTTAGGACACATAATAGTTTAGGTGATTTAAAAAATCACACTTTTTCCTGATGATTTTGTGCATGTTCACAGACAAAATAGATTCCCCTTTGTAACTGTCATTGAACTGCTCGATGTTTCCGTCATCTCCAGCTCACACTCCTGACAACTCCTTCCTGGGCTTTGTGAGCAAGGAGGCAGAGAGGACGGAGGTGAGAGAGGAGGAGCTGGAGCCAGAGACCGACGGGACAGACAGGATAGCAGTTGTCTATGGCAAACAGGACTACATGTGGCAGGTATAACGACCGAAAGAGTAAAGTGTAATCCATGTATGCCCTTTGAAAAGATGCCGGGAAGGATTTTTGATCTCAGCTCTTAAACCTTGCGTCCAGGGTAAATCTGAGTATGTGGAGGTGATAAGTGAGCAGCTGGAGACCCATGCCACAGTCTACCAGCCTCCGGGACACACCTCCAATCTGCCCAGCTTCATCACAAACCACGGCCTGCTGACTCAGGAACACTTCCTCCGCCTTCTGGGCAGAGCCAAGGTCAGACAAGGGCTCCTCTAAGAAAAAAGCGAATTTAAATCACATATTTACTGAGACATCTATTGCATGTTCTTGTCGGAGGTTTAGTAGATTGTGGCCTCATACACTTTCACCGTCACCATATAGTTGTTCTGCATGTCCTGCCTTGTTCATAGTTAATGATGCACCCTTAAGATGCACCATCTTCCCTCTGCTGCCTGTAGGTGTTTGTAGGTCTTGGTTTCCCATATGAGGGTCCTGCTCCTATCGAGGCAATAGCTCTGGGCTGTGTCTTCCTTCAACCACGATTCGACCCGCCACACTCATCAGTCAACAATGACTTCTACAAGGGCAAACCTACGTCAAGACAGGTAGGTAACTCAAAAAAACATAAAAGAAAAAGAAATCAAAGATAGATTTTGTGTATCACTGTCACTGTCGTTTTGTTGGAGGTCAAAGACAATAAATGCCTTTGCATCACAGATCTCCTCCCAGCACCCTTATGCTGAAGAGTTCATCGGTCGACCTCATGTGTGGACTGTGGACATGGCCAACAGGACAGACGTACGGGAGGCACTCAAAGCTATTCTAAGCACAGAGGTAGCTTCCGGCAAATAACCAAAACTACGGTTGAACTTTACACATACATGATTTCAGTAGGTAAAAGTTTTGTGTATGTCTTTACAGGTGAAGCCTTTCGCCCCCCGAGAGTTGACCTGTGAGGGGATGCTGGAGCGGCTCCATGGTTATATCACGCACCAGGTGCAGAGATGTAGGGGATTATGTCAATGGGTGCTCCCCCACCAATCTACTCTCGTAAAATGGCCTGGTCTTGCAGAGTCAAAGACGACACTGACCTGATTTATGCAATCTATTATGGAGTGAGTGGAATAACTCATAGTGGAGTGGACACCTTTATAAACCCATTGATTGCACTCGTAAAGTCAAAGTAATATTCATTAAAGCTTTATTGATCCATTTCTCTGGTACTGACCTTTTTATCAAGCATGAGTTATTAGCAGTGAGGTCATCCCCTTCTGATACAGTATGATAAATGCTCCTGTTGAACTACATCTACACCTCTATGAACCTCCCAAATGAACTTGCGATCATTAGTTGCAGTTATCTCATTCTTAATTTAAAAAGCTAATATAAGGCCAGGCACTCAATAGGCACGTTCAGGCCCAAGGTGAAATAGTGACTTATCATAGTCAAGATTGTTTCAAAGGCTTTTACACAACGCTTTTCGCTACTGATATAAGAGAAGCCATTCAGTTGTCGGTTGGTTCAAATGCTCATCATTGTCAGCTTTCTTTCACTTTTTCTTTCCACTTTAAATCCCTCTAGAACTTCTGCAGTAAATCTGTCCCCACATGGCCGCCGGAGAGCGCGCTGAGGGCGCACCTGGGTCCCCTGGGCCAGTCCTGTGCCGGTGTGTGTCGACGCTCCTCCCTGGTGTGTGAGCCCGCTCTGTTTCACCACCTCAACAGTCCGTCTGCATTTACCAGGTGAGAGATCAGCAGATGGGTCCACTGCAGATGTAGTTTCAACTCTTTTCCATGGCTTCATGGCTTGACTTAGCCCCGAAAATACACAGATCAGCCACAAAATCAAACTCAATTACCAATCTGATCGATATCGATTTACCACACTCATCAAAACCAAGGGCAGGGATGTATATTGTCTTAGAAGATCATAGTTCTGCAACAGCAGTTCTTGTATTGTTTTCACCATAAAAGGTTGATTTCGAAGATGGATGTAGTCTGAAACTGTCCATGTGCACTGAGAGATGCACTGTATAGAATTAAACACTATTTCCCATTGTGTAGGCTCGGACTAGGCTGCTCCAGCATGGGGCAGGAGGTCAACCACCTGTTTCCTGCCTACAGCCCTTGGGGTCGACACTGTGGCCTCCAGCAGGAGCCTCTACTGTTCAGTTGCGCTGGCTCTGACCCTTCCCACCGCAGACTGTGTCCCTGTAGGCCTCACCTACCTGGACAGGTGGCACTGTGCCCTGACTGCATCTGAACAACGCACTGTGGAAGAACTCAGGAAATGGCTGGGAGAAGAGAAGAGGAAAGGAGAGTATGACTAAGACTGCACCAAAGAGCCCTGCAGTGCATATTGTATAAGTAAAGAATTGACCTCAACCAAAGAAACAGAAAGCTGTCCTGCCAACGCCACTGAAAGTTGTGTGGTCTTGTTGTCCTGCAGAGGCTGAAAATGGAGTATGGAGCATTTTATTATTATGCGCATATTAGTTGTGAGTTGAAACTCTGCAATTTTCTGGGCCCCACTAATATGAAGGAATGCTCTCAGTCAGCGCCACTGACATTTAGACTTCTTATAACATCACAAACAAATCAAGCAGTCGCTGACAGAAGTGATGAACGATATTTAAAATAATGCGAGAGGGGTTGTGCCAGGTTATTATTATTATCTGCGTCATTTAAATTTCTGTGGATAAAACTTTTCCAGTTCAATTGTTTGGACAAGATTTTGTTGCGTTTTGCTCTTGTAATGACAGTCATTACTCAGGAACCAAAAAAATGAAAGACTGTCATTTATTTCATAAGCTATTGAAATGTTAAGGATAATGAATCCAAGGCCTGGCGTTCTACGGTGTCTAATAAAATCCCTCTCGTTGTTGTTGTAGCTCGGGAAGTGGGAAGCAGCACCAAAGACTTTAAAATTCTTAGTGTAAATTCATCTTGTGGTCCAAATCACATACGCAGCACAGCCACTTCAATGTTACGCTAAAAAAGTATGTAGTCAGTCATTCGTTTACAGTAATGTATCGGAGTGGCCAGTGTTGCATGGGATTACTGCTCATGTAACCCGTCAAGGTATCGCTGGTTGCAGATATTAGTCTGGGCCTCAGAGGAGAGAGGCTGACAGCCTAAGTGATGAGGCTCATTATCTGAGTGAATCATGGATAACCTTTGGATGCCCTTGGGAGGTCACAGCCATATGACGATGATTATACTGTCATACACACCGATGGTTCCCAACAGTCTCTGACTTAGGAAACCCCCCTCAGCTCTGCCTCAAGCCGTGCCCCCCACCAGTATAGGCAGAACTCATGTTTTGTCTTTCAAACACATATTTTGCATCATTTAGATGGCAATGAAGGCAAGATTAATTATGTTGTCTTAAGTTATTTTACCAAACATTACATTTTGAAAATGATTTTGATCACAAGAGATGACTCATTTTGCCCAGAGCTATTGCATTTTCTCCAAAATTATTCCCTGACTGCTTGATGAACTTCAGATATGTAGACCCCCCTCCCCTAAGGGCATTTTGCACACCAGGTTGATGGGAGCAAACATGGAAACTTTCACAGTGCAAACCGTGATTTTGAAAAGTTTAACAGTTGAATATTTTCACGTCAGAGGACTCACACACAGGCTTTCCCCCTCATCTGTCCCTGCTAACAGCTTGTGAAATATACAAACGATAACAACTAAAGGCCACACCGCAGCCCACGATCGGTGTTGTAAGTGCTACACGTATACGGCACAGCTGTTAGCAAAGACGGCCCCACCAACGGCAACGAGCTGCTTTTTTAAAAAACTGGATCGATGTGAGGTTTTTCTTGGAAGCAACACACTCATGAATGTTAATTGGCAGAAAGCGACCTTTTGCTGCATCGATACACTCCATGTGAGCAGGACATACTGTCGCTCAGGGATCAGACCGCTCAGGGCTGCGACAACAGACCTGGTTGACTGTGTGATTGACTGGTAAATGGTCCACGAGAACAATCTTTTTAATTTTAGGTGAATTCATTTGGCCGTGTCAAATGGGACATTTGCTTAATTAGGCGAGCAGTCCACAGATGATGTAATTAACTTGTGTTTACGTTTAAAAAAAAAAAAAAAAAGGCTGTTTGGAATAAAGGAAAATTAAAGTTGCCTCAGCGGGAAGTCCCTGAAACATATTTTTTTGGAAAGTGATGCGTCATTCCTGGAGAGTCATGTTAATTCATATCAGTTACATGTGTTGTGGCATATAAAAGCTGTCAGTCAGCTCCCAGGGGGCTGATAGCAGAGGGTCAAACTACGGGTTCAAAAACAGCACAGGGCATATATATTTACGGAGCAAACGTGTAAACGTGGACGGACAAAGATTTTAGTGTTCCACCCGACTGCCTGCTGCCCTCACGCTGAACGGGGCTGTACATGAGTGAAAACACGGACAAAGGCCACTTGATGGCCGCTTGTCGGTGACACGCAGCATGACGGGATTTGAGAAGACGGTGATGTGGATCATCGGATGTAGATCATTTAGTTATCTGGGTTAGGTGGTTATTAATGCAAATTCCCCCAAGTTCAACTAAGGCTCAAGGTAAGTAGGTTAATTAGCATCAAAATCCAAACGAGGTTTATGAAGTGCGTCTTTGTTCACTGATTCACACAACCACAAACCAATGTTTCGTTTTGCCTCATCACAAGTGAGGGATCGCGATCTGTGTGAATGTCATCATGCAGTCACAAATGTCCTAAGTGTAGGAATTCCAGCATTGAGACACTTGTGGTGGTGTGGAGAATCTGGTAACTACTGAATTTGCTTTTTTTTTTCACAATCACCTTTTTTGTTGTTATTGTTTTTTTCTTAGTTTAATGTTTTTCATAAAATTAGGATAATGAAATATGACATACTATGAAAGTAACAGAGCATTTGCATTTGACCAAAGGCTCAGTTTTTTAAAATATCTCCTTGTATTTAATTATTTCCACGCTAACCTGCTAATATTTAGCATTTAGGTGTAATATGACTCGGTACAATCTTCCGAAAGAAGGGCGAAACGCTTCATAAGAGTCACGTCACACACCACTGGTATTCAGATACTGATAAGAAGATGCCAGCTTAGTACAGACAACTTTGCAGGGGTAAAGAGACGGTAGGGGAAAGAGTGACTGAGTACGAACCAGTAGATCTTAGACTGGCTTTTGCTCGTGGCTGACCTCTTGTACGACATGCCACCTCTGCACTTTGAAAAATAACAATTGGATGGTTAGAAAATAAGAAATGACTGATGGAGGAAAAAATTAAAAATCCCCAGAGAAAACCAGGAGAGTAAAACACAATCCTGCGTCGGGGTCAGCCAGACATCATCATGGAATGTTCATGCTCAAGCAGAGGTTCAATAATGTTTATATGAGCGCTTTTTTTAATTTCACATGAGAGACAGGAACTCTTTTCGGCACACAGGGACTCTTTCTCCTGTACCCTTTAACTGTGGAATGTGGTGACGAATCAAACTTTGCTGCCAAGAAAAATGAGAGATCTTATAGAAAAAAACAGCGCACGGGAGTTCCAATTAAATTCAAACCCTTCAACTCAAAGATTTACTCTGAGAAATCTCATGATGTGGAGAGCTGAGATTTTGCATTTTTTTCTGACTTAATTTCTGTGACCCATGTTTCAAATTTTCTTACAAGTTGGGGATGACGAAGAACAAAAGGACATAGTTTACATCTAGTCAACAATGGACTGCCCCATATTAGGGGTCGTTATCAACTACAAGTTACACAAACAGGGGGATATCATAGCCGGAACTCACTCGTGTCTCTTTCTCTGTAACCTCCCGAATGTGCAGTTATTGCTGCATTATATTTGCATGATTGTGAACTATGAATCACACTGTTTACACTGCAGTTGTATTGTATCCACCTTTAATTCCCAAGTTATTTCTTACACAATTTCTAAGTGTTGGCAACAAGGAGAAGTGATCCGCTTGGTTTAAAGAATTCATTTTGCCAATGATGTGATGGAGACCTCTAAATTCAGTTGGGAGGGGACAGTAGCCAAGTTAATCTCCAGGTTGCACCATACAGATTTATGCCATTGTATGCATCTCTAAAAGGTCACATGCAACAGAAAGTGGCCAAATAATTGTCATTAAATCATTGTCATGGCCTGTACCTCGACCTCTGCGGATTTGTTGACGCGCATCAGTCTGCTGTGCCCTAAAGGGGGCAGTGTGGTCAAGCTAAACCTGCCAGCTTTGGCTCAAGCCACAGTAGGTTAAACCATCCACAAACCTTTGAAACCTGCATAGTGAAATGAGTGACAGATGAAAACAGAAAACGGTTCAGGAAGACTCGTGCATGTCAGACAAAAGAGAAAGAGAAACATGAAGGGACGCACTGTAGATGTGTTGGGACAAATGAAGTCTTCTCTACAGGTAGCTTTCAGTTTATTCCAACAAACACACTTGTAAAAGGGGGGAGGGAAGAGAGCAGGCTTTACTACCATAAGAAAGCAGCTGCTTTTATTGAAACCTGTTATTGGCGTGCCAAGATTACACTGAACAACAACAGCCCTCCTCCTTGGAAGCCAATAAATCGCTGACAACAAACACTTGGCTTTGCCTGCAGCACCGTTAGAAGCCACAGAGGTTGGGCCTTGATGATACTTGGTGACTATTACGGACTATTAAACTGAATGAATAAAAGAGGAAACGAGCGACAGAGAGACAGAGAGAGAGAGAGAGAGGGGGGGGGGGGGGGGGGGGGGGGGGGGGGGGGGGACAGAGGAACTAACTGATTCGATCAGAAGTTGTTTCCAGACACAATGTAAGTAGCGGACTCATGTGCAGCCTCATAGAGATGCACTTCTTTGGTGTGTGTGTGTGTGTGTATACTGTGCACGTTGGCTCACTGAGAGACAGATAAAAAAAAAAGGTGCTGTGCTGTTGCAAACATCAGCAACACAGACTACAGACCAGAGAGCTGTCGTATACGCTTGAACGGTTGGGGCATGGCACGGGCCCTTCCCTGATTTTCCCCAAAACGTCTCATGTCAGTTTTCCAGCCACACCTGAGTAACTCTGAGGCACAACGGAGGAGTTCACCTCTCGTGTGCCTCCATATGTGTGTGAGAGAGAGAGTGTGTGTGTGTGTGTGTGTGTGTGTGTGTGTGTGTGTGTGTGTGTGTGTGTGTGTCCAGAATGCGGCTAATCCTGTTGTCTTTATGTATGTATTCCTCTAAAATCATTTTGTGACCTCCAGGGGAGGTCATCCAGGGAGAGGTCATCCAGGCAGGCAAATAGCACTGCAAAGGCAACCAGAAGATTGAATGTGATTTCTAAGAGTTATAGAAAAACATGCTGCAAAAGGTAGAACAGAAAAAGAAAGAAAAAGTTCTGCTTGTGTCTATGCAGTTGACCTGTTTTTCTTAGGATGTTAAAAGGAAAGGTTGGAGAGGAACCAAAGCTGCTCTTCTGCGCTGAACTTTTAAAATCAAGACCCCCACCAATTCCCAAATGTCTTCTCTCCACTCCTCCTTCTTAGCACAAGGGCTACAGAGGAGAAAGCTGTGAGGAAACACAGAGCTACCAGCTAACGCCTGCGAGCCCCTAGAAAGCCCTTGTCATCTTTCATCCTACACCTCTGAATTGCCTTCATTTTCTCGGGCCCATAAATTGGCTCTTATTGTCCCATAAATGGCTCCTTTTGGGGTGGGATTTATAGCGAGGGGTGGCAATGGGGTATGCGGGGGGGATAAAACTCGCCTTTTGATGTCCCCTCTGCTTAACAGGCCGGGCGGACACGCCTGCACATGTGCCGTACGGCGCTTTTGCCACACATTGCTGGTGGTGCCGACTCACACACACAGCGGCACATTAAAACATATTAAACTGCATTTCTGCTTTCATTCAGAATCATGGGATGTAACAGCCGAGCAGGGTGGTACACGTTAAGCTGTGCAACTTCCTCAGCTGTAATTAAAGCCACCCATGCGGGGGGGGGTGTGTGTGGGGGGGGGGGGGGGGGGGGGGGTCTCATGACCTTTTTAAAAGAGGAGGGTGAGTTTTTTTTTCTTCTTCTATCACACGCTGGAGTTAATTTCTTGGTGGTGATGTGGTTTTCTTCTGTAGTTTGTAGTTATAAATGTCCACTAAGAAACAAAATAATACTATTAGAAAAAAAGATCCTCATGGGAATGAGGCCTCAGAAACATTTCGTTGAGTATCTGGAAGGTCATTTGGTTTTGATGTCACAAAATCAAACGATCAGAGTGAACGTCAAAAACAGCCTCATCCTCAAAAGAGAAAGAAACACAGACATCCTGGCACAGAGTGAGCGACACCTGTCCTCTCTGTGTTTACATACTGACGCTGGTTTGTGAATGAGGAGCAGCTGACTCAGTGTGAGGAGCAAAGGTGGGGAAACTCAACAGTGACGGCTGGTGGACAGGTGTGGAACGACAGGAGAAAATAAATCAATACCTCACTCGTTCTCCCCATTTCCCCCTCTCTGTCCTGTCCTGTTTCTTCTTTTTCTCTTTCCACCTCACCTCGTTACTTTCACTCACAACCACCTTCATTCTGCAGTTAAACCTTATTCTTTCTTCCCTTGTCTACCTCCCTTCCCTTCTTTTCTGCCCACTTCTCTTTCTGTCTCTCTCAAAGGAAGATGAGCGAGGTGATAGTGACACAGCCAGCTGTCTGCCAGTTACCACGGTGATGAAAGCTGCCAGCACAGGTGCACAGGCAGCTGGGAAGGCTAGGAATGTGTGCACGCGCGAGCGTGTGTTGTGTGTGTGTGTGTGTGTGTGTGTGTATGTGTGTGTGTGTGTGTGTGTGACAGAGATAGGGGGGAAAGGGACCTGGGTGCCAGTGAGGACACAGGTGTTGCAGTGATGGAGGGAGCGTGGGAGAAGGCTGGGAAAGGAGAGGAGAGAAAAGAGCAGGGGTGGGGGGGTGTCTGACCTTTCACCCGTGTGCATCGTCTGGGCATTTCCCAAGATCCATGTGCCGTGACTTGGATGTATCTCGAGGTCTGCTCGTTGTCTAGACATTTGTCAATCACTCAGGTTCTTGTCTCAGCAAGCGTAATTGAGTCAAGACATGAAATCATAGCAGGAAACACAGAGTGAGCTCGGATGACATCAGCTTGTTAAACTGGAGTCTGTCAAATAAAACAAGGTTATGAGATGAACTAGAAAGATAATGAGTGAAATCCGGAACATTCCCACACAGTTGGGAATTTATTCTCTGTTTCATTGATGGTTCATGCACTATTGAGTCATCACAGTGGAGAACATTTCTCCTGTGGTGCACCTGTGAGAAAAAGTGCAAATGATACAACTGCCATCCCTTCAAACAGCCTCTTTGTGTTTCCCCCTTCTCTTTCTTTTCCTCTCTTTTGGCTCTCCGTCTCTTCTGGGAACATTCCAATCTACTCCTCTCCTGCACCTTCGCCTCTTCGCCTCCTCCCCCCTTCCCTACCAACCCTTTCCCCTCTCCTGGGAGCGGGAGGCCGCCGTGCCATCACTCACCACTTGGTGATAACGGGCACAAAGGGGGCCTTGGTGGCCCTGGCTGAGGCCGCTCGACGTGCACCGCCGCTGGGGCAGAAAGTGGAGGAAAGTCCCCCACCGCTCCCAGCTCCCTCCAGTCCTCCATCGTCCCCACCTCCTCAGATGATGAAAACTCTGTCAGTGCGGATTAGGAAGGAGCAGTGCACGCCGGCAGAGGGAATCACAATGATAAAAGTCATGCCGCCGCACCTCTGCATGTCCATCCCTCTTTCAACCTACTCACTGTTTGTCACTTTACACCAATTTGGGGATTCCAAACCTCTCCATGGCGCTGTCATGTTGCCAAATGGCTGCTATGCTTGATTTTTTATGTGAAGTTTTAATGGCCTCCCATTTAGCCTGCATTTTGATGATCAAAGGTAAAGTTTTTTATATACTCAAGCAAGTCTTTGACTTTCTCAGACAGTAAAGTTGATTTTCACAGGTATTCCACACACACAGTTGGTAGTTAAACAGCAGGGTGAAAATGAAACATAGTTTTACTGATTCACAGTGTGTGGTCTCTCGACTATCTGTGTGACTTGCTTTTTCAGTCATACAATATACGTGGGCCAAAGTTTGGGATTTGCAGTACGGGTTAAAGACGAGGCCTTTAGAGGCACTTTGGAAAGTGGGTGATGGCGAGGAAGGAAGGGAGACTGCGTGACGACAGCGGGTGCTACGAGGGCACAGAAGTGATGGATTCTGGGACGGGGAAAGGGGCATTAGGTTGGGGGTAGGGCGATTTTGTCCTCAGGCTGGCACAGCAACGGTCTCGCTTCATGGTGAGAGAAAATGGGCGCCGAAGAAGGGTGGTGGGAGGGCGCAGGCTCCGAAATTGATTTCATGCCGGAGTCAGACACAGCCCCGAGGAAGGAATAATATGTGTGTGTGTGTGTGTGTGTGCGTGTGTGTGTGTGTGTGTGTGTGTGTGTGTGTGTGTGTGTGAGGAAGAGAGACAGAGTAAGGGAGTCCAGTGTGAATTCTGAGTGGCACACAATGGCCGAAGGAGAGCGAGAGAGAGAGATGGAAAAGGAGAGGGGCCGACCTGCATCAAAGAGACTGAATCTGCATGAAAAAAAAGCGTGTTGCTAATTTTTCTGTTGACATCGGCAGCAAGCAACACCCCAAAAAAACTGGGAGTTTGTGTTTGGCAGATTCTTTCAGGTCCACACATTTTTAAAACACAAGTCCATTGGACTACATTTTCTGGGAGATTACCACCATTGTCTTTTTTTTTTATCATTGTCAGAAATGATATATATATACCTTTCCACAAACACTGCCAAAACTGAATTGTGACAAAGTTAGACTAAATTCAAATGTTTGTTATCCCCTGAAGGGATTTAAAACATCACTTCTATCACATTGCTGTTCATGTGAAACACACTGTATGTTGCAGAATACAGCGTTTTCTCCATGCGTGCCATTCAAAATGGTGTAACCTCGAGGAAGGGATTCGAAAATTGGGGATACATGCCGTCCAACAGCCATTTCAAATTCTGACTGTTTTTCTCCTCGGTCCAACACACAAACACAAGCATCACATTCACGTGATTCAGCAACTGCCCAGTCGGAATCCATCTCGTTTGAGTATTCTCACACAGTACACATGCATGTACACAGACTTGCCCACAGAGTGCATACCTTTGAATGGGTCTGCTCCACACAGACCGCAGGCCTGCACTGACGCCTTTATTCACACTCCTTAAATCTATCATGGACCTCGACTCGGTCGCGTTCTTCCACTGCTCGCCTCCTCCTTTGAGTTTTGTCTTGTTTTGCTTGCCCCTTACTTCTCTCCACCCTCTTACTTTCTTCGTCCATCTTTCCCTTGATCTCCTTCGTTCCCTGCGTCGGCCTCTCTCTCCATTCTCTCGCTCTCCTCTGTCCTTTTCCCCCTTCTTGGCATTGGCGGCAGCATCTCTTTTAAGACACATGTCAAGGGAACTGTCTGCCGCTTTCAAAGGCCTTTGTGTCCGGCCTTTCTTCGCCTTAATTTGGTTTCCCCAAAACACTTTCCCATAGCATGGCCGTCTCGCCCCCTTCTCTCCCATCCACCCCTCTCCTCTCATCGCCCCCTCCCTCTCATTCTTCCAACTGTCCTCAATACGGTTTAGCGAAGACGATATGTAGAAATTCAGGGTATGTCAGACCTCTCTCAGATCTGACATAATTTATGCACATACATTTTAACATCTGTAGAGTTAATCAGTTAGGTTATGAAATTCAGATCCAATTAACTCTAAAATTCGGTCAGTTCTTCTAAATATCTATTCTGAGAAATCTATTTTTGAACATATTATCAAATTCATAAAAGAAACTAAAAAAATCTGAAAAAAAGAAAATTCTAAAGAATGGTGGACACACTTCGGCATACCGGGCTCACCGGTGCGTCCTGGGCATCCGGTTTCAATTCTGCCCTCTTCCCATGACTTTTCAGCCGGCATAGGTTTCTTCAGGGAGCTCCTTGTCATGGCAACGCTTACCAAAGTATTGTTCTGTTCGCAGGCCGAGAAAAGTGGGAAGACGACCTTGGAACGACAGCGTGTATATTTATGCAATTGTTTCTGTGAGACAAATGAAAGACGAGGTGTAGATGACACATTCAAAGTTTTTTTTGTTTTTTTTTTGCGAGCAGCAGAGATGTTGGCAGGAGAAATAAATTCTGGAAATAAGTGTGCGGCACCCCTGGTGTGTGCAAGTGACGGCATTCGTTCCGAGCATGTGTGTGCAGCATTGCGGCGTCCTCACCTCAGGCAGACGCATGTGGTTCTAATTCACTGTATACCGACGGGCTCCTTCACTATATCTGCATCTCTTTCTTCCCCCAAAGCCTCTCGGGTCTTTCATCTGTCCCATCAGACCTGCCTTTGGTCCCATTTCTGCTTCTCTGACAGCAGTCTTCCTTTCTCTCACAATACGCATTTCCTTTTTCACATTTCTCATATCCCTTGCCAACATCTTTTCTACATCGTTTCACCTCTTTGTCTGCCCCCCCCCCCCCCCCATTTCATCTCTCCTGAACACATCAGCCATCTCTGTACTTGTCATCCACTCTTCTCTGAAATCTTTGAAATATTTTCCTACAGGAGCATCACATCACAGCTGTGCCACTGCGGGATGCATTGCTTACCTCTCACATCCCAGTCCTTCTGAGAGAGCCATGCCAAAAAACATCTCTCTTCTCCAGAGATGTGCAATCGTGTATGTGAGTATGTCAGTGGTTGGAGTTGTTTCCTAAACCACGAGGAGTCAGAAAAACACACTGTGCTTTTTTCTTTTTTTTGTATAACTGTCCAGGGACTTTAAAAAAAAACAGATCTGGAGAAGATAATCTTTTCTTTGAGGCGTGCGACTGTGTGTATGTGTGTGTGGGCAAAGTGGGCAAGTAATCGTCTTTCCAAGAGACAGTTTTAAAAGCATAATTGTGTCCAAGTGTGAGGGAGACATGGCCTCTTGGTGCTGAGAGCTTTAGCATGATAAAAGCAGATGGCTGAAAAGGAGATGTCTTTATTGACCCATCCACCTCATGGAAATGATTTCATCCCCTTGCTGGAGTCTTAAACTGCTGTTTACAGTAATGCTGGATGTTTCCACAGCTCTGAAGAAAAACAATGAAAAATCACATCCTTAACTCTGCCCAGTTTTTAGAGTGGTTTCTATTTTGACAGCCAGAGGAGCGCCAATGCAAACCGTCTTCGTACCTCTTTGAAAGCTAAAGGGTGGGGGGCTGCGGTCGAGTTGGACTCCCTCTATCGCAGAATCAACAATGGGATTGCATTACCCAGACTATAGTGACTTTGTGAAAGCAATGAGACATAAGATGCTTTAAAAAAAAAGGTTTGCCCGATTGTATGGCCTTTTCCACATGGATGATGGTTATTGAGAGTGATATGGATTGAGAGTGATACGGCCAGGGTCAGATCAAGTCCTCCTGCGCACAACAAAACACGAGCGAGGCATGCTACAATGGAACGAGCGTGATGGAGGACATTTGCTTCTAATTGACCTCCACCCTCTCGACTGGGCCCCCCACTCAGGCGTGGCCTGTCGCCCCGAGTGACCCCGCGCCGCATCTCCGCATCCACGAGCGGTGAATAGGATCACTCTCACTCTCCCACCTTCCCTTGACACACACAGTCGTGTACCTTTGGCCTGAGAAGCAGGGGAGAGGTTGTTTTTGCTGCCTGAAATCAACCAACCATCAAACTGCTCACAGCTGGGACCCAGAACCATGACCTAGCTGGGACCAGGACTGTGAGGAAACTTCCTCCGAGTTGCTTCCTCCAGAGTGACATCAGATATGTCAGTGGTTAGTGGCAACAAGTATGATGCAGAGCTCCTCTGTGGATTACGAAGATGTGATGAAAGGCTTCCTTTTCCCATAATAGTTTCAAAGTTTTGGGCGATGTGGCAAGCCTCTGCTGACTGGCGTACACAGGTTGGGGAACTACCCGGGGAAAAGTAGAGGCATTTGTTGTTATAGAATACCTGAAATTGTTGGAATGACACAAAGAGTTAGAAAAGCATGGTCCAATTTTCCACAATCAGTTAACCTGATGTCGAACAACCGAGTGGAATTGGCCATTTATTTGGTTTCTAAATGAGACAGGCCACCACTTCAAAGAGATTGATGAGTGCTGCCAAGCATGCATGAAATCACAAGACATATTTTCAGTTGCAGCTAAATTATTCCAAGAGCTGCTTATGAAGTGTGGACCTTTCCTGTTGGCTAAAGAATACGGCTGAGCGCACGCACGCAGGCACGCAGGCACGCACACACAGAACAATGCAGGCAGCAACACACCTACTTGCACACACACCTCAATTCAGAAAGCCAGACTGCCCGTACCACCCCCCTTTCTTCGTCTGACTGTTTGTGAAAGCGAAGACTCAAAGTGGAGAACAGAGGGTTTGAGATGTGTGTGTGTGTGTGTGTGTGTGTGTGTGTGTGATGGGGCGCACAGAGAATAAAAAGGAGGGAAGAGTTGGTGATCTGACAGCATTTTGATGGCCGCAGGCTGGAAACAATTTTTTTTTTAAGGGAGGGGGCGGGGGGGTGCAGTTAATACAAATTCCTCCCAGCGCAGCCATGTGTCCAAGTCGACCCGGGCTGCCCCAGCACACCTCCGTCGAAACTCACACCCGCTGCCCGCCTCCCCCTTCACCCGCCCCTCCGCTTTCCAGCGTGCTCGGCTGTCACTCACGGCCGCCTGTCACACTCGCCTCACGCCTGATGTGTCCTTGTTTGTGTGCATAAGAAACGCGATGTTTGCAAAGAGAAGTGTTCGGAGAGTCAATCATCCCGCGGCCGAGAGTGACAGTCGATGGCCCCGCCGGAGGAGTCGAGTTTCGCAGTACCTGAAACTGGTTTGTCTCAGCAGACCTCATCATGTAGGTCTGAGAATGTGATCCTGTGGCTGCTCAGCTCCCGTGATGAGGCGCTGTGACTGATCAAATGATGTATTGACTTTAAACAGAGCTCTGCCGTACGGGACTGGTTCATAGAGTAAAAAACACAACATTGTTTAGAGGGACTTATACAAGTTGCTGTTGACACTCAGCGAGACGGCCTATTACTGTTTCAGCCTGTCTGCTATTAGTGCATCATTTGTTCTCCTTTTAAACAAATAGGTCGTCTGTGGTTAGGATTAGACAAAGATTATACTTACCAATCACTGTTCCAAAGCAGCGCGGCCTGCTCCAACTCCATCGTCTGTTCTTCTTGTAAAGGGATACCCTACACTTTTCTGCACCATTGGCAAGCGTGATTGACCACAATTAGGCCAATTACAGCCAATTTTAATGACTGGGACAAATTGACGACAGGGTTTATGGGAGCAGCTGTCCTCATTTTCGCCATATTACTCTCATCAGGCTGGACATCACTGGGGAGGCATTCGGAAAGGTGGGGGAAGCTGCAGTGTGGAATGTACTGTACGTGTGTGGAAGCGTAGTGCTTTTTCTGTTCAAATGCAAGTGTTAGAGGGCGTGTGTGTGTGTGTGTGTGTGCGTTCTGGTCGACGTTGAGTCACGTCCAGGGCTGATCTGTAGTCGCCGCTGCGCCAGGGCTGCAGGTGTCCCTGTGCCCCCGTCGAGTGCAAGCCGCCTCTTTTTCCCAGGAAAATGCTTTCAACCGGAGTTGGATTACTGCAAAGCAGCACAGACATCCGAGAGACGCCAGGAATGTCCCTCCCCATCAAAGGGCAGCATTTGGCCATTTTTTATATTGCAATTAAAAAGGAAACAAAAAAAGAGGGAATGAGTTCGAGGATAGACGGGAGGAGAGAGCGAACGGATCGGAATAGAGGCAAGACGTGGACAAGGAATGTCGGCACCTGCTACGGCTGCGTGTGCTGCCAAAGGAAAAAAAAAACTGTTGCAAAAAGAATGATGAAGTACGATTCTACCCCCGTATTGTTTTTAATAAACCCTTTAATAAAAGGGAATGACTCTGTTTGCATCTGGTTGTGATTGTTGGGGGACGCACCTCGCCAAGTTCAGGGACAGAAGAGCGAGCGGATACCTGTGAAGATAAACCAGTCTCCTGTACATGAGCTCAAGCATCCTGCAGCGCGATAAAGACAAAATGACACAATCACTACCTGACATTGATTATTGACACTGGACATGGTGTTAATATCCCTCTCTTGATCTCCCTTTTTAAATTCACTTTACAGTTGGGGTGAAAAAACATGAATGTCCTCCGGGACAGTGATCCTCACCATTCTCACCACCATTAAAAAACGACGAAGACGACTGTGCAACCAGTCACGCTGCAATCTCTTTTTGTAATGTGGCCCTACAACACGGCCGCAACCATAGCTCCCTTTATCTCTCCTGCCCCCCCCCCCCCCCCCCCCCCCCCCCCCCCCCCTGTCATGTTCCGACAGGAACAACAATAAGAATGACCATTGTAAAAAGATGACCCGAGCTGACGAAAACACTCACATGTACAATAGCATTTTCCTTTATAAAAACAGTACAGGGCCTTTAAAACCCATGTGCCTCACATATTTGTCTTGAAATATGCCTGTTTTCTTTATGGGCCAGGAAAAACGGTCCAAGCACCGCCCAAAATGAGGCACAGAATATGCCCCACACCTTGGGCTTTTTGAGGCTTGTAAAACTGGGTATTCATTGCGTCTTTTCGACAAGCCAGCTGTGCACACTGGTTTTACTTTTAATCTTTCAATTTTGTGAAAATGCAAGCTGTACACGTTGAACAAACTGGTTTTTAACTAAATGAGTGCAGAAATTTCATGATATATATATATATATATTTTTTTACGGCTGGCAGGGGACGAGTGATGGAAATGAATTGATCCTTTGAGTTGGGCGTGACTCTGTTTTGGTGAACCAAGACAAATCCCTCAATGGAATTTCCCTCTTTTCATAATTTGTTACCCTATGTCTAAATCCTTAACGCTCTCCCTCTGTTCTTCCCTCCCATTTCTGCTTCTGTTCTCTATCTCTTTGACTTCGGGAGCTTTCAGTCGGCACATCGCGTGCAACAGCGGTGCTACGGTCTGTGGAGGCACGGTCCAGGAGCAATAACGTAGCTGGTGCACTGTGGAGGTGTGTCGCAGCATTACTACGGCAGTGGATGCACCTGTACTAAGCCTGATTGGTTTCAGATCTGTCAGGCTACATACATACGTGAGCTTAAAAGACTTAACCATCTGGCAACTGCCACTATAGGTCCAGCGGCTCGTAGCTTTGCCCGTGACGCAGACTTCCATCGCCAGCTCCAACACGCAGCTGTGTTCTGGCGCCCCATAAACAGAATTCCTGCCTGATTTTACAGTTCTTTCCTTTTCCTTGTTCCCTTTAACAAAAATGTGGATTAGGAGGGTTGCTGTTGCCTATAGGTTTTGAGCTGGAAGGCATCCCGGGCCATCCGGCGATTTGATCAGAGCAACTTTTTGCATATAAAAGTCTGACCAATATTCAAATTGTTCGTCCCCTTTTCAGTCCAGGTGGCAAGTTATACCGCATCCAAGAAGATTCCAGCTCCATGTCCTGAGGCACCATTTTTAAATCCCAATGTGAGTGATCAGACAGGCACTACAGATATATGGCTTGCTGTTCAAATGAGTCCATATGAACTTAAAAATGAGTTTACTAGCCTGGGATTCAAGACGGGGACATTGATTGGCTGGTGCCCAGCTGTGATGCTACAGAGGTGGCTTTTTATTGTGGGGGGCAGGAAGTCCCTTCGGATGCTATAAAGCTTGCTCATATAAAGGGGTAATCCCCAGATAATTACAGGTGGGGCGCTCCATATACGGACTCAGACTGAGGGGGAGCCAGCATTGACTAAGGTCAACTTCACAAACCTAGCTCCTCTACCTCAAAGCACGGGTGGTATAACACTAATAGGTTGAGACTCATGCACGCCGTTTCCCTACCGTGGCCGTGGAAACGCAGCCTTAACAGGTGACTTTTTTTTTTGGGAATGCCATCTGAAAGAGGTACAGATAACATACGAGTATCAAAACGTATGTGCTGAAAAAGACAAAACTCTGGTTATTTGATATATTCTGCAGGGCTTGGGGTAATGAAAACGCTCCAGTGTGTGGGCCATTGACTTGATGCTTGTGGTTTGACCCAGAGGCTCGAGATACAGTTTCCACAGCCAGTGGTTGAACCTCTTGCACTAATGGTAGTGTTTTGAATTTTCCGTTAATGAACTTGAACCCTCTGTAGGCGGCGCTCTATCCTCTGTACGCAGGCTACCCCCGAACAAATTCACTGCACTCAGTCCTTCCTCTGTTTATTCCCAAAACAACCTCTATAGCTTAAACCACAATATACAGAATACGTCACATCCTGGCACGTTGAGTTTCCCTGGGAAAGATCTGGCCAACTCTGATTGTTTTAGAATAGGAAATATTAAAGCCTTAATTGACTGGCTATACCATGCAGCCAGATTGGTGTTGCATTGGCTCTACTGGGCAGAAAAAAAGGGACATTTTGTTATTTCAGAAATTTAATAGATTATTTCTTTAAAGGCTCCCACCCAGGCCATGGACTCTAACCCGAATCATAGCTGTGAACTTATTTTACTCTCAGGGTGTTTTTTGGGTGCAGGGGGAACTTCCCAACCACACATATGAAAACTATAAAAGTTTAAATTAATCAAAGGTAACAGACGCTTTACAGCTGACTCTTGTTCAGTGGGAGTTCATGAGGAGACGCACGCAGAGGTGTGTAGAAAGTCAGTGCAAATGCAAATAGTTGTATGACACATGATCATACGGTACATTTCAGTGATTTCTTGGGAAAGATTCTTTCTAGCAGTTCTGTGTATGTTTGCTTTTTTATGTCTCCATATATTTTCTCGCATTTGAGTTATGGAATGTCTGCAAGTCTGTATGTTAATGTGACTGTATAATCAGACTTTTTTTTTTCCCAGTGTTTAAATGCATGCATTTTTTTTTTTAATCTTTAAAACACTTAGAGTATGATGGGTTGAGCAAACGGGCTTGGCTCTGTCTCCGCAAGCTGATTTTCCGACGGCAGCAGTGTGTGTAAACCTGCTGCAACAACTGCTATCATACCTCAGAGTTCCACGGAATCCAAGTATAATCTATTGCAAATACAGCTTTTCTTATAGCAGTAACTGCACGTGTTGCCATGTGGAACATCTCACCGTGTTATGGGACAACACCTGATACGTATTTCCAAGCGGGTTTTGCTTATAATCTGATAAAGTAGTCTCTGACATGTACCTTTTGGCAGGTTCAGATAGAAGCCAGCATGATGAGTGTAAACAGAGGGACCGGGAATCCAGTCGACTTTACAATAACGCCTGCAATGAAACCTCTCAGAAAAGCAAATGGATTTAATCTGCTCACTTTTGGAAAAACAATATAGGATATCAATGGAGATATTGAGTGTGATATTGAGTGAGCAGCATGTTCTGTATGCAAAAAAACTGAACAAAAAAAAAAAGATGGGGGAGGAGGGGGGCAGTTGTGGGAGAGCGGTATTCCCTGAAAACACTGGAGGCCAAGTGAAATTGAGCCTAATTCCCTGGAATGCCGCTTCCGTCTGGACATGTCGATAAAAATAAAGCTTATTGTGATAGTGGGGGCTCAGCCCCCAGGTAGAGTAATGAAAAGAAAACTGGCAGAGCCCCCAATAGGAAAAGCTCACCTTCCACCCTGCTGGCAATGAGCTAGATTTTCATATGGAAGCAAGCCTACAGAAGGGTGTGTGTGTGTGTGTGTGTGTGTGCGCGCACGCGTGTGTGTGCGTGTGTTTGTGTTTGTATACATTTTTAAGTGCAAAGTAGGTTGTTCGGAATGTTAAGCTGTAAACAAACATACACTTACCGTGTCAGTGTGAGGAGAAGCTGTGCAGGGAAAGTAAATGAGGGGTTTGGGGACCACAACAGGTATTTAAGTGAGTGTACAGGTGTTTGTGGTGGTGAAAGGTGACAGAGGCTGAACCACTGATGAGAGATTCTGAAGTGAAACTGGAAAGACTCCCCCCTCGGGAAACAGCGCTTATCAAAATCAAGCGGGTAAAAAAACCTATATAGAGTAGGCCAGAAGTCAAGTATACTGTACATGACCTGCAGGTGAGAAGTTATCTGTGAAGGTGACAGATGTCTAACAGGCAGCTCACAGCCACAAAGCCAGGGAGCGAGACAATCAGACAGCTCCAACTGGAGGCTTTACGAGCCGGCTCAGGTGAGCCTCACTACAGAACCTTTAAAAGGGCCCGAGGATGCATTTAATGAGACTTGCTGGTTTTTGACTTATGCATACTCGCATATTTGCAGATAAACTTTGGAAATAATAATAGGTTTAACTGTCAAAAATAGATACTTCAGTCTCAACCAAACACAAAATGTTGCTAAAAATCACAGTTATGGTCACAGTCTCAACATGTTGATGATCAAGTGACAAAGCCCTCTAGTGGCTGTTGTGATTATGACAGGAGCAGAGGAGAAATTGCGGCGATGTAGCAGCAACATTGTGGCCCCAATGAAAAAAAGTGACTCTTTTTTTTGGACAAAAAGCAAAAACAACACCAAAATCTTCCCTGACTCTAACATAAAAAAGTTGGTTTTCCTCAAACCAAAATGAAAAACAAACAAAACTTGGAAACAGAAGTTGACAAAACAATGTCACAGCACGGTTCATTTAGCTCTGGAGCGTTTGACGACATCACGTGATATTTTCGTAGCAGACAGAATTTGCTCATTCGTTATTGCACATCAGTTGTTTTTTTTATATTTCAATTTCAGTTTTTAAAATTTTTTAAAATTTGGGTGAAAGACAAAACACGGATGAAAAACTATGTAAATGTATGCTCATTGCCTGGACACCGTCTTTGCCCTCGTCACCATCTATCATTAAGCTACCATCGCCACCCCATTATTGTAGCAATTCAAAAGTCATAGTGGCTGATGCTAAGCAGACAGGCAGACACGCGGTCTATAGGAATGCAAGCTTTCTGTATGTTTGTTCTGCTGCAGCTGGGCTTGGCCACAGGTATGTTTGAGGCTGTGAGGTGGAACACTCTGTATGGGCGGAGGTCCGTGCCATCTGCAGCCTGACTGTGCAACTCCGACGTGGGAGAAAAAGCCGAAGGACGGACACAGCAGCGAGCACGGCGGTAGAAGATGTCAAGACAAATAGACAGACGGAGAGAAAAAGAAGGGGATCCTTGTGCCGGCCCAAAGGAGGCAGCTGTTAGAGATGCAGACGAGCTTCAAGGGTTGGCAGACACTCGGTGAAATTTCATGCATAAATGACGGACTTTTGGGCGTAGATGGTAACACCACGAAAACGGTTATCTCTGCAATTGTGCTGACTGAGGCATATTTACAGAGTACAATCTTTCAGGGGAGATAGTGGTAAAACTTACCTCCTACATGATTCATTTCTATTAAGAATTGAAGACTTGATAAAGCTTTGACTGGCAAAAAAAAGGAAGTTTGGACATAAGGGATAAAAGCTTGACTTTGGATCTTTGTCGTGGTTTATTTTCATTCTTATTTTGTAGAATAGATTCATTTTCATAGGTTCCTAGTCGGTCTGATCAAGATTCTCACCACGGCACCACCAACTTGTGTGCTTATGCCCTCCAATCCAAAAAAGAAGCGCCTCATCCCGTGCGGCTCTCTTCTCACCGGCCGTCTGTCACAGGGTTCACCAGCCACCAACTTTCACCTCTCAGGTAGAAAAGGGAGCACACACGTTCCACTTTCCGTCCAACGGGGGGTGGAGCGTGCGAGGTGGGGTTATCCAGATGTCCCCTCAATTCAAACCAGATGTTGGCAGTTAGAAAAAAAGATGCATATATTACACTGAGAAATATAAAGACTACAGCTAATCTTTAGTTTTTTTGGGGGGTGAATGAAAGGCAGAGAGAAGTAAATGCAGTGTTCGACATATTGAAACAAGGAGTACTTGAGTAAAAATTCTTCCGGGGATGCTCAATAATCAGTGATTCTCAGTTTTAAACATTGTTACGCAAAAGGCTCATAACATGTTTATTGCCCTGAAACAATGATGGATGTAAGATTGTCACAATCGCAAACCCAGTTTGTTTTTCTCCCTTCTCCAAACATATTAAACCCTGGTTTTGGCAAAACAAACATGCCTTTTCAGGGAACCTTTTTTCAGATGATCCTATGTCTTGACTCGAGCTAACTACACAGTAGGCTGCGCTTACCACCGCTGAAAAGTCATAACCACAGTGATTATTGCAGGGTCGCTGTTAGCCACGTTGTAGCTCAACACCTTCTAATGGCCGTCAGCCTATTGCAGCTCACTTTAGATGTGTAATGTGATACTGCTGTTCACACCACAAACCAACAGGTCTTCGGGGACTTTTCAAAAAGGTGTCTCGTAATTGACTCCCACTGAATGGCATGCCGTAACTGACTGACTGAGCAGTTAGAGTTGTTGAAAGACAAATAAGGAAGGAAGGAAGCGGAGTTCTGGTTGGAGACTACATCTGTCAGAGGCCTCTGTTGTTTCTGGTGTAAAACAAATAGATTTTGTTTTGTTTTTACGAAAGCAGGTTTGCCTTGTGCCGTCTGCAATTCAACCTTTGCAAATTGTAAAGGTCAAGTATACGACATTTAAAAGAAGGAGAACATTCTTCATTTCTAGTCTACTTTAAGATACTGGTTTTTAATTCCATGGTCGAAAAGGGCTTCAGGAGTCTGTTGCATTCCAGCGAGCTTACGAAGACCAATCACCTGGTTGTTATTATGCATGCTTTTGGTATGGTGCGGCCCCCCACCCCCACTCCCTCTTCCCCAATAACCCTCTCCTCACCTCAGTCTTGAAATAATAAACATTACTTTGTCATGGCACCCTGGCACACATAGCCCGCTGCCTCGCCCCCTGACCAGCCGGCCCGAGGGCCTCGGACTCCAAAGATAACGGTCATTTGTAGGTTTTTATGTGCTGCAGCAGAGGGGATATAGTCGGATTCTGGAGTTAAGTGCTTCTTCATGATGCTACGTTCTGATCTGCTGTGTTTTTGATTACGCACAAAGCTGCTTCATCTCTCTGCGAAATGGCCCGCTTGTGTCAGTGGGCTATGTAAACACCTGGGCCTTCACATATGAGCATCGGTGTTGACTTTTCAAGGCATAGGCATGAGAGCAAATACATATAGAGCCTAAAGGTCACGCGAGACTGCACGCTGGTTCAAGGAGAAAGGCGAATTATGGGTCACCAGAAGAAGCATAGAAGGAGATGTGGGGACGGATCAAGAATACTGGTGTCCTGTAGGATCGTCTCTTTTAGCAGAATTAAACCACATTAAAATCTTTTTATGAAAAAAAACAAAACAAGTTACACATCTACTCTGGCACATCATGTTTCGGTGGGGTTTTCCCTGCCGCTGCCCCTGTCTCAGATTTCTGAAATAGCAAAGACAGGTGCACATTCAGGTGCAACCCTACTCAAAGATCCTCCCTGTTGCTGCTTACTGACAGTCACATATCTCAGAATAGAATTGCTATTATATTTTCTGTTAAGGTCTGGACATCTGCAATCCACCCTTTTTTCCAATGTGAAGTGTAGGCTTTGCTGGTATTTTTTGTAAATAACTTCCCCATTGACTATAATCTGGACCAAAATCAATGTAAGAAATGATTTAAACAGGTCCACTGTATAATAATAGAGGAAATTATTGTGTAATGCATTGCAGTTAAGTTTTCAAAGTTTCTGCCATCTTTAAAAGACCAAAAGTTTGAGGTCTGGTTATGCAGGCAGTGGTTATGAGTTTATAGGCTATGGCGCTTTCCAGTCACTCATGTTTGCATGATGAGGTACCTTTTCCCCCCTTTGCAATGAGCAGTTGAAAGTAAAAATTTACCAACACGCTGCACAACTGCAAACCTCATCAGCAACCTGCCAGGCATGGCTGTGTCATTATGTCTGTCAGGGGATTGAGAGGAAATAAGAATGGATCCCATCTGTGTCTGGATACCTGTCCTGCATGTCATGCGTGCTTTTGAGCCACTGGCTCTCTCAGTCCATGTTAGTAATGGTGACCTGAACTCAGGGTGCCAAAGCAAATTGGGCCGGCCTGGTCCTGCCACTGGTTGTGTTTCCTTGGCCTTGGCCAATTCAGCCATTACCACTCAGGAAACAGGAGCAGAGGACAGGAAGTGTGGTTTCCTCTGGTTTTACCGCACCATCTCACCATTCTCGACTCTCCCCTCCCCTGAACTGTGACGTACACCCATAGGAATTTGCTTTCATTATAAATGACTAATTGCAGCCTTGGGCATTTATTATGATGACTGTTTTGGTGTTTTGCAACACTTCCAAAATAGTCATGTCACAGGGGGCAGTTCTGTGTGCTTGCTGTGCAGTCGAGAAATCAGTTGCTATCAGAGGAAGCACAGTCTGAATAAAAGGAAATACACAAATGACGCTTCTACACCATGAAAACCAGATCTTGTCCAAGATTGTACCACCACACTGGCGAGGCGTTTCATTGGCCTGTGGGCGCGGCTGCCGAGTGGCATCTGTCATCAGAGCATGCCCTCGCTCTACGCCAAAGTGAGTTTATTTGGTTTGATACGTGGTGTGCTGCCCATATTTTCACAGGTGCCTGTGTTGTGGAACCAAGAGCCTGATTCCTGCTTTCCCTGGCAGACACAAGGCCTTGGTTGTCCATAACTTCCTCTGGTGGATGAGGGGGAGGAAGGGTGCTGTGCTTCCTTCTACCCTAGGAAGCATTCCCCTTCAAAATATCCGCCTTCAAAATCCCACCAGTCTATTTGCTTTCATTAATCATTTGGGATTTAATTCAATAGCAGGTCTGGGTTGATTAGAATCATTATTTGGAATGTATTGACACCATCTGTTTGATGCTGTTCCGTGCTCATTTTGTCAGATACAGTAGCACAGCTTGACATCGGTTCATACAAAGTCTACAAATGACAAGATTTTATTGGACCAGTGAGTGATTGAATGTCAAAATCATCATGGATCAAGTGCTTTGCTCCATGACTATTTTTTATTATATTACATCAACATATTTAAATGCAGACATCCATAGCTGACATTGACTGGGTGGAATAACAAAGGTCCAAGAGCCGTCTGTACCTGGGATGGTGAGCACGCAGGTGGGGGCCAAGTCACACCAGGCGATCAACCACAGCTGGGCTGAGGCTTGGTGGGGGGAGCTGAGAGCACGTTGTTCCCTGTTGGGAGCTTCACTGGTCCTTTTTATAACCCTGTGAGAATTGGGATTGTGGGGGGGAGAGTCTGTCACATGCTTTTTGGTGTCAATCTGTGGTCAGATGTAAATGTTCTGCTGCCAATATAAAGATGCTATAGTTTAATTAATCTCCTGTAAGAATTTAAGAGCCTTTAGAGTGCCACCGAGTTTGACACAGATATTCATGTATAATAATGACTTTCCCCAAAGCAACCCATGAGTAAACTATTTGACTGATTGACATTAAATCTGATAATGGGTATTGACATTGAAGACCCCCACAGGTAGAACTTTCATGACTCTATAATAACAATAAAAACTTGGATTTGTATAGCACGTTTCAAAAATAATCCAGTAGTGTCATCATCATTTTTTATGTAACCTTGTTCAAACTGTTTTTACATTGTTATTAATATTAAGATAAAGTCATGTAACTTTATTTTAAAACCGACATGATGTGTGATTAAAGAGGTTAATCATAAATAAGGTTAAAAAGGTACATCATACATATGGTTCAAATACATTGTTATGAATATCCTGTTTCATTGTGAAAGTTCCATTGCACTGAGGAAGTAGAGTGGAGTTTTATTGTGAAAGATGCATTGCAATCAGAGGAAGTAGAATGGAGTTTTATTGTGAAAGTCCCATTGCAGTGAGAGGAAGTAGAGTTGAGTTTTATTGTGAAAGTCCCATTGCAGTGAGAGGCAGTAGAGTGAAGTGACTGCGGACGCCGTTAAAAAGTTTGCGCAAACAAATATGTCGTTGAAGTCTTAAGATAATAACTCGACAGTCTCAATCATGATATTGCCTCTACATATTATTTGTGGGCAACTGAAGTTATTTCTGCCCGAAGTGTATCATACTGTTGTCCACGTGTTTGTATTAGCTTCACGTGTGTATTCGCTCATTAGCTTACGGTGTTTATGTTTATTAGCATCCATTAGCAAAGTGAACGGACTATTAGCCGTCGCATAGCTAACAGCTTGCGCCGAAGGCTTTAGCTCGTCGTCTTCGACGTGGGAAACCTCGAGGATTTGTGAGACTGTGCTTCGAAGCTAACGGTCAGAGCTTCGTCCACTTCGCGGGAGAGACCGCGTCATCTCCGGACATCGGTCTGACCGCCACCTTGATCTTCATGGGAGAGACCGAGAGACTGGTAACGTCATCAGCTACCAAGGCCACGCCATCTCTGGACACCTGCCTCCCCCTGTTCTCCATCCGAGGCCGAGAGAGACTGGTTAAAGCTGCAGATCGGACCCCGAATTGAACTAAGGTACCACGCTTTTATTTTTATTTCTCTATTGAGTGAAACGACCGAACGGTTTTGGGCCCCTCCGCCCCCAAGCGTTGCATCGGGCCTGCAACAAGGTGTGTGTGTGTGTGTGTGTGTGTGTGTGTGTGTGTGTGCGTGTGCGTGCGTGCGCTTGTTGAGTGTGGGCCCACTGAGGTTGTGTGTATTTTTGAATTAGAGCTAATCTGAAGGTTAAGTGTGTTGATGACCTGGTTCTGCTAATTGTTATTCCCATTTAAGGGAAATTATTCTTGTAATTCAAGTGTTCAAGAAAGAAAAGGTCACATTTCAATGGCACAAACATTTTGTTTAGCATTTTAAAAGTAAAGAGGAAGTTATTGTTTTAATTCTGATGTGGGATGTTTGGTTATTCGTTTGTTTGCAACCGTTGTAGGTATAGGAGGTAAATATTGGCGGTCTGTGACGAGTCGTGTTTTATTCTCCTTACAGTATTTGGTTGCTTAGGTGCCTGTAGGTTATGGTCTGGCAAAAGATTTAAGAAACAATAGTAGGGTTTCAGTTCATTGGAGGCAATTAAAGGAACCCAAGACAGTGACAGTATCTAAGTAAAATATAAACAGGAAAACATCAACTTAAGTATACATGGGTGTAAATTAGGTCCTTCCCTGACTAAAATAGGGACAAGTGGGAACTTCTTGTTGTGAAACACCACGAACGCTCATGATTGGAGAAAGTGGTTGCTGTGTGTGGTGTCTCACATCTCGCAGCTTTCAACGGCAGCGAGCCACATTTGTGTGTGTGGTCATTCAAAGGCAGAACAAATATCTTTGCCTTTAGACATGGTTGGATGACACATCAAGCATACGCCTGCCTGAAGGAAATGATGGGAAATCAAATGAAGTCGAGGTTTTGGAAGCGAGCGTACTGCTCTTCTTTACTTAATCGTGTTAGTTGACTTGACTGTGCATGACTGCTCCATGACAAGAAGACGTGCCCTGAAGCTTATCTGAGCAACAGTTTTCCACTTGTCTAACATGAAGACCCCAATTCCCACTGGCATGGAAAACTACATTTAGAAATGTATTAAAGAAAAAAGGGGAACGTCTTTTTCACTGGGTGGTTGTTTGGCCTGCAAGCATCAGAGTGTGACAGCAAAAGGCCCTTGTGGACTGTGGAGCCAGACGTCGCCTAACAGTGGACTAGACATCACTGTCTTAGTTATCTCTGTAGGGGATGAGCCCCTGTCTTCACAAAACCATCGAACCACATAGGTCACTTTTTACACATATTAACCACTGCGCACTCTCCCCGTCTTGTCCCGATGCTGTCATGTGGTCTCTGTACTTCATGTCTTTCTTTAATCACTTTCCTTTCCTCTTTGAACCTTTTTTTTTTGAATCTCTAAAACTACTTGCCCTCCCTTGTCTTAAGCCCCCCCCCCCTCACTCTGTCCCTCTGTCCGTCTTCACAGATAAGTATTCATCCGTCACTTTGCACAGAACATCACATGGTAGCAATCAGAGTGGGCTTTGGCAGACAAATTAGGGCAGTTAATGTAGACTGGAGATCAGTGCAGAGGCGGGGAAGCTGGTGCTAAATGCCAACAGATGGGGCCTGAAGTGGATCGGCTCGGCCCAACGCAGTTTGAAACAGTATTGTCTGGGTTGTAGAGCAAGAAAGAAGAATTGAGCCCTTACGAAATCAATTTTTTCTTCATTAGTCAGAAATGGATTCAGGAACAAAGATGCAGTTGAAAAATGTTTTGCTGATTTCTTGAAAATGTAAGTGGAAAAACTATTGAACTTATATGGCCTATCAGACATTGGGATTTCAAAGATATTGTCAGCACCATTTTAAAACCAGGACTCAAAACATGTTTCTCTGTCCATTTCTAAATGTACTTTGAGAACAGTAAGCATTCCAAACATAAGACGTATTTATTTCAAACCTTCACCACTGAATTATGCATATTTCATCAAAGGTTTTTGAGAGACAATTGAACTCAAAGCAAATTCAACATGGATGCTCCTCAAATGACTCATTTTCACCCATCAATCTGTCATCACTCGATTTAATATGAATGAATAATGTGCTCTGGAATCGACTTATCCAGAATGCATTTTTTCATGTGCTGCTCCACGATTTGTTTCCTCATGAGTGTGTATGCTGTGTGAAGGTGATTAATGAACCCTCTACAGCACAAACTCTTCTCTGATTGCAAGGACAATGATCACACAAACACACGGCGCAACACAACACCGCGACCTTAAATTTAAATTTGAATTCATACATCATTAAAAGTTTGTGTGTCTTTAACTTTTTTTTTTTTTTTTTAATTACTCTGGCCTTAAAGCAAAGCTATTATAATGTGGTGTATTTAGTGAGACAACTCTAATCAGGCTTTTGGAGAATTTATCAGTGTAATTTCTGTTTGTCCATCTGCACACAATTCGTTTTTTGTGATCACCTTAATACACACGCACACACACGCACACACAAACACACGCACATTCCTCTTATGTTACAGGCTTTGAAGGGGCAGACTCATCCCCATTTTCAACAGTACCCAATCAAACACAAAGCTGAGGGGCGGATTAGGAGCAGCCTTGTGCTCCAAAATGCTCCTATCACGGACCACACTGGTTTTAAATTACCCCCTACTCTTCACTCATTTTCAATCACTCACTGGCCCAATAAAGTTTGTTTCTCCAATAAAAGGACCAACAAAGGAACACTGAATCCCAGTTTTGTGCGACAGCAGTCCCCTACAATCTCCGACACTGTGTGATTGTGCCTGGAGAATTGTCTTCGGGTATCATGGACGAGATTGGCCCATTTATGGGCTTAAATACTAAATGAGTTGAAGGTGAGAAGAAGAAATTTCCTTTACAGGAATGAATTGTTTTTTAGTAAAAAGATTGAAAGATTGAGAGATTGAAGGACGACAGATGTACGAGCAGAGGTGTGGTCATTGTCACGCATGTTGTCAGTTCCAGAAGGAGTGGTGTCTCTTCAGACGACAGCTGGTTTCACTCAGAGAAAAGACATGCAGCAGAGAGAGGGAGAAACAGATCAGACATTCATCACTGAATATTTATGATCCCAGTCCACACAGATTTCTCGCCACATTTTTTTGCGGTTTTCAAGGGGGTTAGTGCTTGGTGACCCACACACACACTCATAAACTCACAGACAAGCATACATGAGTGTTCACAGATACAGTCAGATATTCGCACATGCTTTAACTGTCTCTTAGGGAAAGAGATGGGGAGGAAAGGGAAAATAAGTCATAGAGATAATTAGAATGGAAAGTCATGGATGTGGCGAAAAGTAAAAGATTTACATTAAGGAAAAAAACATTAAGGAAACACACACGCACCCTATGCTGGATAATGCTGTTGTTGAGCTTTGATGCACAGTGGTAATGAGGCTCCATTTAAAGCCAATGAAGCCACTTTGGCAGCTTATGAAAGCACGACTGGTAAGCCCCCCCTCGTGTGTGTGTGTGTGTGTGTGTGTGTGTGTGTGTGTGTGTGTGTGTGTGTGTGTGTGTGTGTGTGTGTGTGTGTGTGTGTGTGTGTGTGTGTGTGTGTGTGTGTGTGTGTGTGTGTGTGTGTGTGTGTGTGTGTGTGTGTGTGTGTGTGTGTGTGTGTGTGTGTGTGTGTGTCTCTCTCTCTCTTTCTCTCTCTCTCTCTCTCTCTCTCTCTCTCTCTCTCAGACAGCAAATGGAGTTAGGAAGAATGGTCAGTGTTTGGCCGGATCCACTTTGCTCTTTTTCAGCACTTTACACAGCAGCTCTCTCCCAGACCAGTCACTCCCCAGAGCTCAGTTTTCCCTACCAGTGCCTTCTTAAGCAGACTCGAAAAGTTGGAATTTTACACAGTTGTAGAACAGGAACATCAGTTGATTTCACCATGTCTTTATCGTTTTAAATATAGTTATGAACTTACAACTAATCCAAGGAGGGGCTCGCCAATCTAAATACGGCAAGCACTAAATATACATTTATCAAGGTGGAAAAAAGGGAAAGAGTGTTTGGATTCTTAAGAACTGTTTTGAATTTAGATTTTCACACACTGGGGTAGAGGGCCATAAATAGCCATAACGTTTTTACTGTCAGCATAAACTTGGCAGATACCGCTTTCGCTGTGCGCGCCATGCATTGTTGAGTGCTTTTGGACTTTGTGTTTGTGCTGCTCTGAGCTTCCTCCACCACTAGACCAAAAATCAAAAGTAACCCTCATCTATTAGCTACTCCCTTTTGATTACCCCACCAATAAACCAAAGGTCCTTGCTGTGTCATGCCTGGTGTAAAAACGCAGAAAGACAATTTGAGTGACACTAATAAAAAAAAAGAAGAGTTTTTGTCACACTCTTCAGGTCTTTTGGTCTGATACATCCTCATGAACCTCTGCATCCTTCAGTCTGAAAAGTCAAGGGGTGGGTCGACATTTGTACAGCTATAGGTCAGAATGAGTGCTGAAACAAACCAAATGGTGTAGAAGTGTTTGCATTGGTTTTGTCTCCACACACTGAACCTGGGTGACGGTGGTGCTGGGGCTAATGAGGCTATGCTGTCCACACTTTTACCTTTTTGAGGTCTGGGACTTGTTTTCAGTCAGTTGAGCCAGTGGTTGTCACAGAAAAAGAAGAAACAAATAGAAAACACCCTGAGGGGCAAAGTTAAGAATTTGTCACTTGATTTGGTCCAATATCTCAGTCCTGCCACAAGCAAGTTTGAAAGAGAGATCCAGAGGGTCTCTGACAGTTCACAGACATCCATCAGTCTTGTAGTCTTCATCAAGGGGAGTGGATTCTCACTCAGACTCAGCCCTAAGGATGTCTCTGCTTCTGTAGCTGAATCTGTCATAGGACTATAAATCTGGATTCCAACTGTCCATTTGGTTGTAGGCCCAACTCCTCTGTGTTGTAATGTGAACTGGACAGCAATGGCAAGCTGATGGGAGGCCAGGATGAATGTGCTTGATGCAGAGACGTGTGTGTGTGTGTGTGTGTGTGTGTGTGTGTGTGTGTGTGTGTGTGTGTGTGTGTGTGTGTGTGTGTGTGTGTGTGTGTGTGTGTGTGTGTGTGTGTGTGTGTGTGTGTGTGTGTGTGTGTGTGTGTGTGTGTGTGTGTGTGTGTGTGTGTGTGTGTGTGTGCGGTCAATATCAGCAACCTCTATTCTCAAAGCCATGCCTGGGGAGAGTGATGATAAATGATCACTTTCCTGTAATTTACCTTCAGGAGGATGGATGGAGCTGTTTGGTTAGAGGGTGGGGAGACGCAGAGAGAGGTGTGTGTGTGTGTGTGTGTGTTGGGGACCTGATGGGGTTTGGGGGTGCGAAGTAAGGAGTTTCCTGCCTTGGACCTGACTCAAGAGTTGGGTTTCCTCAGAGGTGAGGTACATATTCAAGTGTGTGTGCCTCACTGTTTATTTACAGAGCTTTAGCTCTTGTGCTCTGTTCATAGAGTAGAGGAGCTGATATACCCTGTACCCCCCCCCCTAAAAAAAAAAGAAGAAAAAAAAAAAACCTAGTCTAGCCCCTGTGAGTGGAAACACACCAGTATAGAAAATATGTGCTCATGCCCACTGCATGAGCACATATTTTCCAATAAGAAATACACACATATCAATTTGATACCATTTCCGCAGCTCAGGCTAATGACTGTTATTAGAGAGACAGATGATGAACATAACACACAGCTCATTAACTAATAATTTATTTATTTTTTACCATTTAGATTAAAAAGTCAGTGGTTCATTGCCTCAGAGGAAAATGTACAAGGAAGACTCTGATTTAACAGAAGTGAAGAGCAGGGCTGAGCTAAGGGACGGTGAGGGAACCGTTATTCCCAGGGCGTTAATTAATGAAACGGAGAGCGGTGGGTTGTTGTGTCAGTTCCTGTCTGTACCTCTATGGGAAAAGCCTGTGTCACATTTTTTCCTTGATTTTCCTCAAAGTCATTAACAGTTGGGCGGCTGTTGTCTGGAAACAACATAAAACCAAGAAGAAATACATTCTGTGTAATATCTGAACCACATCTTCATGGTCGTGATCACAAAAGCATATGTTTCTGGTTTCTACATCCATATAACATCATCTGGTTTGTACATCCATACACGTGAGCCATCCCAGGCCAAGTGACCATTTACAAAAAGACAACATGAATGGCAGAGGCAGTTCAGTACATATTTACAACATTTCAAGACTTCTCAAACAAGCAAAGGTGTAGATGGGAGTGAAACATGAAAAAAATGAAATGTGAATAAGACCAGGAAAATGTAAATGATAATTCTTTATCATAGGCTGTCCCCCCAAAAACGTTGCCCTTCAGATGAGAGCGCTCTCACCGCTCTGCACTTTAAGTTCATGTGCATATCACTCGTTTACTCTGGTAGGTTGATTAGAGACCCACTCAAACACACACCTGTGAGTGCCATAAATGCAGCAAGGGGGGGAGCAAAGCAGTTGTGGCCTCAGTTCCACTGCCAAGCTGCTGGGCTTGTTAACATAAAACAACAAGATGGCTTGTTAACGTAAAACAACAAGACAGCTCTCCCTGTGAGGCTCACTAAAACCTAAAACGCTTTCACAAGACAACGCTTCCACCCCCCCGAAACATCTGGCTCACTCTTACTTCATATCTTTATTCCAACATTCAGGCTGTGTCCTTGAAGAAGAGCCAATAGGAAGTAATGAAGAATTTTTGTTTGATTCCATGTGAAAGAAAGTCCAGATTCAAGGACACTCATCATTCCGCCATGAGTGTGTTGGGCACTTAAGGAGTTGAGCGCCCAGAGAGGCCTCACGGGCATGTAATTTGCCCATCCATCATAATGTGTCACGCCATACTCGCATACCAGGGCGAGGGGACGGTTGCTACTGACACCACCTGTCTGAAAGGCCACTGCAGACAGCCTACACACGAATAACAGAGTTTGGTTCTGCATTTTTGTTAAAATCCATCGGTGGGAATCGTGCCCTGGGCCATAGAGCTGTTCAAACTTTAACACTTGATTTGTCCTTTATTTGCTTTTTTTTTTGTCACGCACCAGAAAAAAATGATGGGTGATAACTCATTTTGGTTTCAGGTTGTTTTTGGATTGGATTATTAAGATGTCATTACGAGACAGACAGATAGTCATTTGAATATAATATAATAGCAAATGTCATGGTGTCCACATTCTTAGGCTGGGTGACTTTTTTTTCTTTCTTCCAAAAACACTCAGACCAGACATAAGTGTGAGTGTTCTTCACAGTTTGACGTACATTCACATAAGACGTGAAAACATGGAACTACAGTGCAGTACAGTGCACCACTGAGGAGATTTGGCAGCCTCGTCCTGTGCTGTCACTTATCTAAGACGCTGAATACAAAACATGCAAAATGGGTTCAAAAAGGAGTTTGGGGAGCACGGTGGCTGCCACAGAGAAGAGAGCAAAGGAGAGACACTTTTGGACGAATGACAAAACCAAACATACCGCTGCAACCAATGGAGCGTAACCACTAGCTAGCATGACATGCCTGTCGGCACACTCACTGCTATGCTAGTTTGATGTGCCCCCCAAAACTCTGGGTTTATCTTGTTCTCTATTTAAATTAATTGAAATGTGCTTTACAGGCAGATAAAAAGCTTGAGAGCAGCCAGACGGGTCTCTCTGTGGTTTTCGCTGGTCCGGACTTTCATAGTGTCTTAATTGGATTTAAAAACTGACTATGCTTATTTGGTAAAGGATGACGGGGACTTAGTTTGGGTTGTCAAGTTGGGGAGGATGAACCAAGGAAGCTTTCCTCTGGATCTCGATGCTCGTGTTGGTTTATTTCTTGCTCTGCAAACTGAAAGGTTTTGATGGACCAGCAAAAAACCGCAAACATGCAAACATAACAAAGCACATGAGGAATGAAATATGATCCTCTCATGTCATAATACAATCAGTGAGCACTAAAAACTTTCCAGCCTCATTCATTTTGTCAAAATATGCTTGAGGAAAACACACGGCTATGTTGTTTATGTGACTTTGTTTTCATTTTACTGCATGAAAAGGAACTCTTGTTTCAATCTCTTATTTTGGCAAACAAACGTCTGCCAGTCACTAGACACATCAAAAAAACCCGAAACGCTCAGACATTTAAAGACAAAGAAATGACAGTGGCCACACAGCAACATCTGGACGGCCACTACCCAGCAGAAGACATTACCCATAAAGCGAAAAGTCTCCTCCGAAATATTGGTATTGTTCTGAAATTCCAGCCATTTGTCCACACCGCTTAATATTTCTTTCCCAAAAAGTGACAAGCAATGAATCATGATGGTGATACATTAGTTTATAAATCACTCGTGAGAGACCTGGAACATGACTCACACATGCCAACAGGATTTGTCCTGCTTTAAATGAAACAACAATGTATACTGTATGTCATATAAGAATATGGCAGGGGTATGGATGAGATAGTAAATAGCCACACAGAATATAAACTCTACTATGAGCAGTGGCATCATATACTTGATGTAAGAGCCTACATGAGCAGTTTATTCTGTGAGGACTGTCTGGTGGCAGAAGCAGTGGTGGTGAGACTGAGGTTTGCTGTGGAAAATGTCCCTACTGTACAAAGGGAGCCCTTAGTTCCTCACTGGACAAGAGTTACAGTCTGTATAAGTTACAGCAGAGACCTGGAGCTAGTAGGCCCATTTTTTTAATGAACATTTAAACAGCAAATGTTGAAAAGTTTTCAGGGACACCAGCTTGTACAGACCCAAGTTGAGTTTGTTTCAACAATGAAACGTGAGGCAGCCAAGCTTGAGTGTGCAGCTTGTTTTGTTGCTGATATTAGTCAGTCTCCGAAGTGACAAAGGCTGTTGAACAAAATCCTCAGAGAAGTGTGTGAAGTCTGAGCACTGGTAGTCTTACATGTGAGTAACGAAACAAGGTGGTAGGAGACAGTCAGTCTTGACAGGAGGAGGCGACTGGTAGTCGGGATAGTAGTTGGGGAACGTTGGACATTGCCGCTGTCGTCGCTGAAGGAGGGAATGGCGACTGCTTTTGTCTACACTTCATACCCTTTTTAATGGTCCCTTTTTAAGGCAAACCAATGGACAAAAAGACAAGTGACATAACAAAGACAAAACTTGAAAAATAAAAGGAAAATAATTATACAATATACACAAAATGTGGTCCTTAAAACAGGGAGGGTACATGCAGTCTTTGTAATGCACAGTGTTCCTGTGAGGGGGGAAGGAGAAAGGATTCAGGGGAAGGGGAGGGAGATGGCTGGGTCAGGGTTCAGGGAGGTGAGTGATGGGGGAGAGGTAGGGATAGATGTTGCTTTCCCATCATGCTTTGCTGCACTTCCCCTTCTTCTCTTTGCGCTGGAACTTTCTCAGACGTCTCGTCCAAACGTCCCTCCACTGGATCACCAGGCTGTTCTTATCGGCCAGCAGGCCCAATCGCTCCGCCCCTGGACTGGTGGCTCCAGCCCCAGGGCCGCCCCCTGTTCCCGCCCCTGTGCCCGTTCCACCGTCGCTGCCGCCCATCACCAAGAATCGTTTGCTCATCTGGATCTTCGGACATTTGCAGGCCAGGTCCTTCATGTGTACCCACAGGATGTTGTCGCCTCGCTTCAAAGGCTCGCCCCGGCTCTTGTACACAGACACCACATTAACAGAGAACTTGGCCCAGTCCCCCACTGTCTCCATGTCCAGTACATTCACTTGGACGGCTGCAAACACGTTCATAAAAAAAAAATAAACTCAGGTCAATCCACCTAATACTGTATATTAATTAATTACAGCTTAGTAATTCTTCTCTCTTACCATAATCTTTCTTGCAGTATTTCTTCATGTTTATCTTCAGGTTGCCCTTCACTGGTTTACAGTAGGACTCGCAATCTGCAAAAAGAAAAAAAACATTAACTCCTGTAATTCTGAGGCTGTAAATCTATGGAGCTTCTTACCAAAACTTCCTGACACCGAAATTACACACATAATTGGACTATTACACAGTTGAATTACTTGAAATCTGAGTCATTGTTAAACTGTTACATTTTGAGACTGTTTCCCACCATTTCATAGTGCATTATGTGGGGCTCTTATAGAACATGCATGGAGACCAGTACATCTGTAATGCAAAGTGAGTGTGACAAAACACAGTTTTATGTACTGTGAAACCACCAGTAAACACACTTAAAAGCATCAACATACAGTAAATCACCTTGTTTCAACACATGCACACTGGCCAAGGTTGTTATATATGAACACATGAATATGTATGTATAAATTTTTTTAATTTTAATATTTCACTTTTTTTGCTTGCTGAGCTTGGTTGTTTTTTGTTAGCTGACATACAACTTCTGACAAATCAAACATCAAAACCCTGCAACAGCCGGTGAAATATACCAGAAGAGTAAAAAGTGTTCAGTGTGACATGTTTTCGGCAGTGTTGAGAAAAAACAGAGCGTTGTAGGAGCAGGTCATGGTTGAATTGATGTGAATAGGCCTTGGCTGCCAGCATGACGACTGAGACCACACATCGGACAAGATGACCTCTACTGACCAATCATAGGTGAGGTTGCCAGCGATGAGGTGTTACAATTATGATTGTGACAATTTAAAATAGACCTCTTGGCTGAGGGATCATTCTAAGATCGCTTACTGTGAGACCTGCCTTGGTTTGGATTAGTCATCAATATCTACATGCATCCCTTTCAAGCTGGCATTTCTTCAAACAAAGTTGGGCTAAGTGTGGGCCTCCTGTGCTGCAAACAATTCTGCCCTGGATTTACTAGCCTAGGATTTTAAAAAAACATCCTCTCCAGACACTGTGGTTCAAAGTTTACCTACACAACCTGATTAGAAAATTACAATAACCATAATAATTAAATTTTCTTTTGATTCAATGTTGAAAAATTACTGTGTACAACACTCTCTTAGGACCCAGAAAGTTGGAGATACGTTCATAACCTTTTGAAGGCCTGAAAGCACATGTATGTAATTATTTCTCCTGATTGTGAAATATTTGTTTTGTCATCTCAACATTTAATAGCTCTACTTCCCTGCGATCACAAAATAGCTTTTCATGAGCTGAGAGCAGGGGGAAGGGGGAACAAAGAAGACATGCAAAATTCAACGAACTTTCAAAAACAGATGCAGGAGCTCGTTGTTAAAAAATTTATTACAAATATCCTTTGCATTGTGTTTTTCAATTGTGCTCATGGTAACTGTTACTGGAGCTGTCACAAGAAAGACAGAGACACTGTTGATCATTAGCAGGGCTCTACTTGGATTTTACGAACCCTACATTTTTGGATCCACTCATTTCAATTACAAATCTATGAGAAGGATACAAGTAAAAAAAAAAAAAAGACTCTGGAAGGTCATTTTCCGTTATATTTCAGTCAGGGGACACGAAAAGCTGACCACGCTGCTCGCTTGGAATGTCAGGGCGTGAAACTGAAAAGCCACATGCTGGTAACTGGACTGGTATCTGCGGTCAGGCCTCTCATTGCCCTCAAAAGGAAAACCATTCAGTCACTTTGCTTTCCAAAGCAAACTAAATAAAATTGCTGGACGTGAAATGTCCCGTTTAGAAAAAAAAGGGTTGTGAGGGAGAGAAATTATGCTTTCAAGGTTGCATGAGAGTAGAGGTTTTGAATTGTAAAGAAAAAATTTGGGTGAAGGACCAATAGAGCAATAGGAGGAGCGCAGAAGCACAAAACAGGGGACCAAGGAGGCCATAAAAATGTCCAGGAGGCTTGGATGTATATCAGACCATTGGGATTTCTACTTACCAGGGAGACGAGAGAGAAAAGAAGAAAAGAAAGGGGAAAAAGAGAGCAGAAGGCAGCTTCCTAAAACCTCGAGACAGGTTGATGTAAACAAAAACAATGAGTGAAAGTGAAGGAAAAAAAACTGATTTACCTGCCTAAAATAAACTTGTACAACGCCAAGATACGACTTGTTTCTCTGTCTGATCATCATCACCATCATTGCTTGTGTTTGGGTGGTGGGTGACTGAGTAGGCAATGAAGTGGATTATCTTGTGGTAACTTTACGATCTTTGGTCAACGCTGTGATTTTTGGGTATTGTGTCAACAAAAACAGTCAGGACCCGCCAGACAAAATTCTTTAAATTCTCAGGCAGGCAGCAGTTTTGAATTCATATAATATAATACTTAATTCATAATACTTATTCATTTCTTGCTTCAAGCCCTGTAACATTTATGCTACATAATATGTGAAACATTGCTTATTTAAGGCCATTCATGTTAATTGGAATATATGATTGTGTACCATCAACATTCAACATTCATGTAATTTCAGTGACTGGACACGGTGACTGGCTGCCATCTCTCCCATTATCTGCCTTCCTCTCCTTCCAACATCTTCCATCATCTCCACTCAACTCCTGCCCTCATGACCACTGCTCTCTGCCGTCACTGCCCTCTCTATGGTTAGTCAACACACCATTTATGATATATTATGGTGTACTGTTATGATCTCCACTGTCCTCTGCTATCATCGCCCTCGCCAACGTCATCGTTTATGCTACTGCCCACTGACATGGTTTTGAAGTTACTGCTATACAATAGTTGCTCTCCAAACGTCTTAAAATGTGCATATTTAGAATTGGACCTCTGTATTGCTAAAATCCTGTATACGGGCCTGCATGTGTGTATTGTACATCATTCACTTCAAATACATGATGTGATGATCATAGCTTGCTAAAGGGCTTTTTCATTACAAGTGAGCCTGCGGTTTCATGTGCAGATCATTATCTTGTAAGTGTGCATGCAACTGTAACAGGCATGCATTTCTATGAGACGTGTATGGATTTCATTAGATCACTGTCTGTCTGTGTGTGTGTCCATGTGTATGTGATATACAGTGGCTGGCCTGGAGGTATCTGTGGTGAAACACTGGCTGGAGGGCCGCCTCTGTTTTCCCATGAAGAGTCACTTGCTGCTGGCTGTTCACCTGGAAAAGCTCTCTGTGAATCGCCCACTGACCCAGAAGACCAACCCCACTGAAACCACGCACAATTGGCTCTGGGGCTCTCGATGCCCTCGTTCTCTTGAGCCCCTTTCACGGTGCCATGACAAGGACAAATTGCATCCACCGCCCCTTCCACAAAAACATCTTAGGGCCTTAGGTTTGTGATGGTGACGCTCGCTCTATGGTAGTTTAGGAAGGAGAACGTTGGGGAAAATGCTCTGGTCTGTTTAGTAAAGCCTGAGGGGAATTGTCGATCAGCGACTCTTGTGTTCTTAGACCTTGTAAGATTTTCCCAGGGAAGTATTAAACACAAGAATGGGCGGGACTGTGCAATTTTTTTTTCTTCACCAAAAAGGCCTAAGTAATGGGAGGAGAACAGAGGAAACAGAAGAATAGGAAGTCACAAATGAGGTAAAAGAATCTGCAAAATATGAGACATTGATTATTAGTATCCATTAATAAGGATTATTTAGATATTTTGGAAAATAACTTATTCAAAACCGTATTTGCTTTCTTGACAAGAGATACCACTGCGACTGTATGTTTGCATGGTAAGGCAGCACTTCAACTCCCTATTCATTATTTATAATAGGTATATATAAATGTAATGAATATAATGAATTAGAACACACTATAATGTGGTTATGAGCATATTTAAGGACATTTTTGTGTTTGATGATGCACAGTATGCGTCATCAATAATGGAATCCCCAATTAAGACTTTTATTACATTGTTACGACTGAGCTTTACTATTTTGTCAGTCATGATCTGTTTGAACAGCAGCCTCCACTTATGAGCGTCCACATGACAAGTTAAAAAACAATAAACGGGTTAAAGTGTTGCCTGTGGAAGTTATAGAGTTAGCAGCTACTTACAGTAGCTTAGCAGCTAGCTTAGCGCTGACCTAAAGTAACAAAATCCATCTACCATAACATCTAACGCTCACTACATTTGATTTTTCTATCTCGTTTGTATAACCTGTACAATGACAATTTGTTGGTTTACAGGGTTTGTGTGGTGGGCTATTTTTTGGCCTATTTCTGTTTCCATTCGTCATTGTGCTAAGTCAGCTGGTAAGCTTAGCTTAGCAATATCTAACGTATAGCCATGTATGTATCAATCCTCATCTAATTACTTTTACAAATTTTACAAAAAGCAAAACTAGTTAATCAATATAAGATTTTCTGTACCAAGTTTGGGTTTCAAATTAAGTCAAAGTATGAGCTTAAATAAACATTTTTAAACCTTTTAGTCAGACCCTTAACACTGCACAGTATTTGACATTTGAAAAGTAAGAAGTCCACAAGTCAGATGTAATTTACAGTGAGTTTTCGAACAGAATATGTATTGGTAGAAAAGAAAGGATATAAAAACTATAAAACTATATGCTTTGAATAGTGCAGAGGAGTATGAGTGGCAATGTGGGGGGTATTATCTCGAGCCTGAGTGATATATGTTATAAACCTACTAATGAATCAACATTTCCAATTCAACACCACCAGTCAAATCAAACAGCCGCAGAATGAAAAATAAGGGCAGGGTAATTGACCGGAGCTTAAATTGGAGGGTTAGAGGGAGAGACCGAACAAATTTCCCCACACTCACTTGCCAACACTCTTTTCACGCCTCAAAACTCTCCCTTCCACTATATGTCCCAGCTAAACTGTAACTAATCACCTCTGCTGCCTATCTGCTGGCCTTGGCTTTGAGCTGCAGCTATACTTTGAGCACAGCAAGGCTCCACTAACTTGAGGCGAGCGGTTGGAGAAACTGTGCCAAGGACACAGGTTTTTAAGACAATGGAAAAAATTCCACCGGCCCCAGTGCTCACTTTCTCTTTGCACAACTTCAAAAGAGGGGGACCCACCCTCCATTAATATTTATTCCACAACCTAAAACTCAAGTCCAGAAATATAGAAAAAACATTTTTTGCTCCTCTCATAAAGCAGTGGGTGAGGTTCAGAGAGCGTATACTAACCTGCTGGTTCCTCTGTGCTGCTCACCACAGCAGTGGGGTTGACCACTGGGATTTCTGAAACACACACAAGAAATACTGTTATTCCAATGGTTAAGTGTAAATCCATACCTTTCAAGAACAGTCCAAGTAATTTGGCTCAATGCCAGCCAAAAGTGCACATGTGGTCATGGAAGTGAAGTGCATCTGAATTCTTTAAAGGCAATTTCAAAGATAAGATGGTTTTGTGTAAATATTAACATGCCCTAAACAAAATACAAGAGAGTAAGCATAGTATTGAGGAGAAGCATAACTATCTTTTCCCAATAACAGAAGATACCAGGGTTGTCTTACAGTAGGTCTGGATTGTGACACATGTCGGCGACGCACGTGAAAACACATGGGCCGTTGCAGACAGACATGCTAGATAAACATTGACAGAGTGACAGGGATACTTATTGGTGGTGAGAGGGAAGACAGGCTCAAATAAATCATGCATTCCACAGACTGATGTGGTTTCACTGTCATTCTGGGGCATGGAAAGATCATGGGACTGCATTAGTGGAAGAAATAATATGAGGCCAAAGGACCAAATTTAAGTTTTGAGTCAAACTAAGTAGAAGCGCCACAAATACACCCTCAAAGACAGTCCATTCAAAGTCTGCACAAAGTTGATTCTTTGATTGACACTGACTGAAATGGAAAGGTGGCTGGACTAGAGTAGTCTTGTCCTCTCCTAGCATTTGCGAGGTTAACACTGATGTGTAATCTCCATTCAAGCATGTATAGACAGATGGACAGATGGCAAGGGGGCAACTTTTGTTGGATCATCTTGAGACAGATGCAGCCATCCCTGGCTTTGCCCGCTGGCTACAGTCAAAAGTGCTTCATGGAATTCCTCCAGGACTCCTCTGCTAATCGTATGCAATTTTCCAATACAAATGCTAATGCTAACAACAGGCCCTCTGCTTTTACCATAAACAGAGTTAGTGGAACGCCAGCTTAGAATCCACACAGAGGATCTGCTTTTGATTGGATTTGGAGATTGAGGGTAGCGAGTGGGAGAGTGTGTGGAGGGAGGTGGGAGGGGTTCTGAGGCCAAAGCAGCAGTTGTCTCTCTGAAATTATGGACACCATGCCAACAAAAACAAACAAGGGCATGAAGCTTTGTGATGGCAAGCGCAGCTGCTAGAAGCCACTTTGAGTCTGTGTGCCCTTCATGGCCACATCTTGTGAAGACAGACAGATGATGAAAGGATCATTCAGATGAGGATTGCTGCCATCATACTAATTGGCTGCTTAATGGTCTTGTCTTCTGTCTTGGGGTCCTGGAGCCTCAATAGGGGGTTAGATGCTCACCATAAGGCCATATTGACACACGCACACACACAGTTGTCATTAACTCTATCTGCAATGGATCAAAATGTGCATAATATGTAGGTAAAACCGCATACACAATTCTTCTTGTTCTCACTAGATGGTTCATCGCATTCAAATAAGTCGGGTCTGCTATCCATGACCATTGTTTTCACCTTGTCACCTATCCGCCATCTGCTCCGGAGCTGAATGTGAGAAAAACAACACGACACCATGTGGCACAGCGTGGCACAGCTTGGTATGGCACTGGGCGGCACGGCGCAATTTGCTTTGGTGGAGGTTGTCTTGTGAGTGCAATGTGTGCCCGCACTGCCTGGCACGCAATGTGGTGGAAAGTTACCCTCTATTATGCATGCCTGCATGTGCCGGGGCACTGGCAAGTTTCACAACCAACACGCACGCACGCACGCACGCACGCTTGTCACAGGAAATTAAAAATCTGTATAGTCTGCATGCAAACTACAGAAACTAGAGTACACACACACACACACACACACACACACACACACACACACCAAGTCTCAAGTTCTCTAACAGCGCTCACAGGCTTGCACCACAATTCAACACTGTTCAACTACACTGATCCACTGAAAGAAAGATTCACTCTTTAACTTTTCTTTGTCCCTTTAAAGTATCACTGTTCAGTTTAGCCTGACTTTATATGTGGGACCCTTGTTTGTGCATGTTTGGGTGAGTTCTCAATGACATTAACATTTAATTTCAGTGGCCATGCAAACCCACATGTACGGTGTATGCAGTGCAGAGATCGGGTGGGGATCGCCTGTCAGAAGGCCAGAATGAATCTAGGCTACAGTGAAGTAAGTGTGCTTTCAATTATGCCTTGCATTTTCCATAGTTCGGGTATGTGCTGCTGTTAGAGTAGTTTACCACTCTACTGTTACGTGATATTATACTTATGTTCTTCTCAATGTCTGACGAGCTGATAAAACGACCTAGCTGGGTACCAGTTACCAGTGTGAGAGGCACTAACTGGTCGCTGTGTGTGCGCCGGTCTGTTTGAGTCACTCACTGATGCAGGGGGCCACAGGTGAGCGACTCTGCTGGTAGCCCTTGGCACAGCGGTTGCAGGTGATGCCAGTGACACCGTCCTTGCAGGGGCACTGGCCGGTGGTCTGGTTGCACGTCTTGCCCGCTGCTCCCACAGGGTGGCAGTCACAGGCTGGAAAGGTGGAGTTGGGAGGGGAGAAAATATATTAATCAATAAATAATATAGATGCCAAAATGACATAAGGCAGTAGCTTTTTCCCTTGATTTTCCAGTCTTGGAAAGTTACTGGGTTAAAATCTTCAACAGATATGCATCACACTGAACGTTTGGCTCAGGGCAAGCTCCCAGTGAGGCAGTGTTTTCTTTTTTTCCCTATGTGCGTCTGTGCTTGGGATTCCCTTCACTTTTTGCAAGGAGAAACACTGAATGGATAACTGTTTGTGTGAAAAGGAGAAAGACTCAGTTAGTGAAAAAGAATGAATGTGTGAAAGTAGAAGACAGCAGGGGAATAGGTAAACAACAGAGAGATGTTCAGGTGAATGCATGTAGTGCATAACTGTCAGGAGACCCATAAAAGCACACTGTGCTTTCCTCTATGCTTGTTTCCACTCTCCTAACGCTGTTTCATCACTTCCTGAAAGTTCAGTCGATGACCAGCAAATGACAACAGCAACAACAAACGCTCCGGTCATTTCAACATCTATCAAGATGTTTTAAGATTTTTGCTGGTTCTACACCATTTATTCGAGCCACCTTAAGCATCGTGAGGCTTTTTGAGTTTAAAGAGCTTTCACTGTAAATAAGAGACTTTGCACGTTTGGCTGAAACCTCCTGACAGAGCTGTACAAGATGTAAGAGATGATGAGGGAGAGAGGGAGAAAATATACCTTAGAGTGAGAAATGAAGGAGAAGATGAGACAGAAATAAGGAGAGTGAGAGACACAGCGCTTCAGTATAGTCCAAACAACAGTGGATTTACTGTAACCAAACTTTAGACACTGATGCTACTGAAATAAAACAGACATTTGTTCTTTAAGACATAAACACATACTTAACATTTCAGTGCAAGTCAGCCAGACAAACGCTCAGTGATATACAGTATAAAAACATCTTCTTGAGCAGTCCTCAGGAGCATGAGTGATGGTTTTCACTTTTACATTCTCTGTCTAGAACAAAGCAAGTTGGAGTACAGACAAGTATCCTTTCCTATCTACTTGCAACTTGCCCACTGACATTCTACCAGTGATACAACAACTGTGAAATTTAGGTGAACCTTCTGTCTTTCCCCTTACTTTCAATCTGATTCTTTCAAAAACAGGCATGGCCTCGTGCAAAGTTACCAAAGCAAACTTAAAGCGACTAGACTGAAACATGATAGTTGTAATTGTCCAAGCTATCAAGAAAAGACAAGAAAGGCCAAAATTACACTTGGGGGGGGGGAAACCCTCTAACCCAACAGTTAGTTAAAGAGCTTGCCAGAGAAAGGCAGCTGCCAATATGCCACAGTTTCTGCCCACCACTTGACAGAACTGTGAATGTGTTTATTTGTGTCGGACACTTTTTAGCTGCAATAACCGAAGAAAGCCAGAGGACCCTACCACCTGTTGACTGGGCGAGGGGAGGGTTTTAACGGCCATAACTGACCCAAGAGTTATCGTGTGCGTCTGGCGGTAGGGTGGCTGGGTGGCTGGGAGGGGGATTAACTGCAGCTCAGATCTTCAGAAACATGCTTGCCTTTTCGGCAAGGCCAACCGGTCCACAGGTGTCAAAGTGGCTGCGCTCTGTTTGAAGCTGTGCACAGAGACGTAAATCTGATGCTGTAGCGTGCAAAATCCCCACCATTTGAGTCACGGAGGCCCAGCCAGGAAACTCAAGCTTCGGTGAGCGTTTGTGACCGACCTAGAGGGAATACACATCTGCATATGGCAGGGCAAGGCGCAGGATTGAGTTGAATGCCAGAGGTCAAGTCGAAAAGGGTCTGTGCACCAGCTGTCTGTCACTCTGTGCCAACCGCGTCACTTTTATCCTCACCTCCGTACCCCCACCCTCATTCATCAGCCAGAGATAGACCTCCTGCCACTGTTACCTAGTGCTGCATTTGGGAATTTCTGGCATTCCTGGAGTTTGTGTTCTACGTGACATGCTGATGAAACCAAGCTGATTACAAACTAATTTGTAACCCTGATCTATAGAAGGTAGCCTTGGAACTTCATCATTCATCATTTGCCATATCAAATGGATGATACAATTATTCTTTTGACTTTAACTGAAAAGTAGAGAGATTGATCAAAATGTAGTAATCTTGATTTGATTTGAACTGGTTTACTCTGTGAGATGATATGTCCAATGTCAAAGCACATCTGGGATAAACCCCCTGTTATTTGATCTGTCTGATACAAGTCTGGTGTTGGTCTGTCATGCCTGTCAAGACGTGGCTCAGCCGGAGGAACGCCAACCCATTGTTTCCCGTCCGATCTCTGAACAGCGCGGCGGTATGAGCAGGGTCTGAGTAGTGTTAGACATTCTCACTTCCCTTCACAATCTGAGATTTTCAAGACACCGGAGTTTGCAGTAAATGTCCACATTGTTCAGTAAACAACCAGCAAATAGCAGATCTGAAAGGGCTGTGAGGGGCAGGATGGTGGTGGTGGGGGTCCTGAAGTTTTATGTGCAGGGGCTCGGGCCAGTTAAGAAGCCGTAAAAACGTCCTCAGATGTTGATGAGTTTTCAAGCCTGTGCGACCGCAGACGTGACAGGCACCGTGTTGGGATTTGTAGTCCTTTGACAGGCGTTTGCTCAGTTGAGCCGATTGTGTGTGTGTGTGTGTGTTACTTTGTGCAGGTCTGTGTGTGTTGCTTTATGCAGGTCTGTGTGTGCATATGGGCTTAAGTACTTTGTGGGGACTGCTCTTTGTCTGCAGTTATTTGGCAGTTGCAACATTTGGAGAGGATGGTGTTGTTTGTACGGTTGAGGTGGGGGGGGGGGGAATTCTAGAGTCAATTATGTTCAACTGTCAAGTTCATTGTGAAAATAAGTACAAGTGTTAAATAAAGCACACGCTACTATTTGCGGTGATCTTTTTAAAAAGAGATATCAGCATTATTTTAGTAAGTATAAACACTTGCTGTCAACACCTTTGACAGCAAATGTCCTCATGTCCTTCTTCAGAAAATACAATATTACAGACATACAGCCAATGTCATTTATATTACTGGCATTGCTTCACATGGACTATGGCCTCATTTTTAAAGCCTTTTATCAAAGTTACTTGAGGTCAACGGATACCAGCTGTAGTACTTGGACCCACATAAAAACCTTGTGTTTTGAAGACCCTAAATACTGCAGCCAGGCCATGTGGTGACTGCCAGGTTTCTTCAATTCTACTTACTGTTTTAATGCTTGTGACAATGTAAAGGGCTTGTGGAGAGGCTGATGTCTGGATATTTAAACTGGAGCCCTGCAGATCCACTTTGACTCGGGACCTTGGTACTTAACAAGGAAGACAAGAGTGTGTGTTTTGTGCCCACGGGAGGTTAAGTAGTGGAGGCGATTGCGGAAGGAGCGAGGTGGTTCCTCCTCTTCGTAAACTCCTCAGATTGTGTACTGACACCCATCGAAAGCAGGTTTTGATTCGAAACAGACATGGCCCATTCATCCTCTCAGAGCTGCACAACCCCCCGACCCTCCGCACTCCTGTCTCAGCTTAGGATAACACCTGTGTTTTATTGTCGTAACTCCATTTCAGAGGTGACACTCCCCCCCCTTCAGCCATAGCTCACCTCTGACCTCTATCTCAACCCTGACACATGGTGATAAAACATGGAGGGGAGCAAAAATCAAGGCTGAAAATGAAATCAGGGCAAGAGAAAAAGGTTTTGAGTTGTGGTGAGAGAAGGCAGGAGTCGGGGAAGAAGAGGAGATGGTGGTTATAAACCAATCATAGGACTTGAAGATGAAAAAAAGCAAGGCTGAGGCAAAGGAAAATGACGGCTTCTAGAAGGCTGTGGAATTGCCCTGATCAATCATGGAGCCCGCAGCTCAGCAGTGGCTTTTTGGACGTTAACTTTCATTTCCGTCACATCGGGGGCCTCTGTGAGAGAGAGAGGGTGATAAACTGTTTACCACCTGATCTCTAGGCTTTGATAAGGACAGATTGTTGTGTCTGGGGGGGTTGCATTTGTGTGAAGGCACGGCACTTCCAGGTACTGCAGGAAATAGAAGATGAGGGAGCAATTTTCACACATCTCAGGACTGATCTCTTGTGTCAGGATTAAGGCGGATCTCTTTCAGTCAGTGTTTAGGTGCAGTAACAGGTCAGATGACTCAAGTTTTAAGGTATGTGACCAAGTCATACTGGATTTGTTGCCATTATTTGATAAATGGCTCGACATCTCAGTGCAACTAACATGGGCAACTGCGGCTTGATATCATGCCATTTCCAACCTCCTGGTGTTGGGTTACAGCCTGGGTCGGCTGCAGAAGGAAAACTGAGAGGAAGCCAGGGGGAGATTCTCGCCATGAAATTTCAGGCAAAAGATCTTCACGGCTGTAGGGGTTTGGCAGGTCTCACCAATGCTGTTTTTTAATGTTCTGGAAGTGATTTTTTTTTTTTTTTTTACCTTCATCGGGATCAACAGGATGAAGAAATGCTCCCTCTCTGCTATTGATTTGAATATTTTCCTGAGCAACAAGTACTGTACAGGAAACTAGTGTTATTCTTGAGTCCAGTGAGAGGAGTGAAATGCTTCCAGCATAATATCAGGCTGAAAAATATTCACTGCAAATGTGAAATAATAAAAGGGTAAAATACATTTTCCATGAGAAATGCCTCGGTCAAGTGATAATATGATGTGGTGTGTGGGGTATGGGGAAACATTTTGTGGAACGGCCAGAAAAACTTCAGGCACAGTATCAATTTGTTTCTCTCTGCTCTGGTACGGCAAGTGAGACATGCTGATATTTTTATTGAAAGTTACCACGACCATGTATGTTTCCAATCATAACTGGTTGCTGCTTTTACACTTTCTCAGAAATGACATGATTACACGAGTATTAGTAAGGTTAGAACATCTCAATCTGCTTTTGTTTGGACATTTGGTAAACACTTAGCACAGTCTATTGCCAAATATAAAGTCAAACTGAGCTTAAAGTAATAATCTGTGGCAGTTCCACATAAATAAATATTCATTTTGCCACTCTATTACTGATGGATATAACACAAAAGTTATCGTTGTTCATGAAGACTTACTGCATTAGTTATTGTAAACATAGAGGGGTTGGTAATACTTTCCCAGAAAAAAATACTTGTGTTATATGTTTCTGACAGCAGAAGTTGGTAGTTATTACTGTATGAACAAGTCATCGCCATCATGAATGAATAGACTATAGTCGTCGAGACACACTCAAACCTTATTCCAGAGAAATCAAGGAAAAATAAATCAAGGTTTCTGTAAAGTGATTTAAAAGAGGTATAAAAAAAAAATATATACTTCTCACATATATTAGTTAAAGTATTGTTAAAACTCAAAGCATTGTGTGACTTGACAAATATCAAGAAAATATGGTCATTTTCCTGATATTTCCGATCACAGCGTTCACAACAGCAGGAACATTTCTGGAACATTCAGGTAACGTTGAATCTTCCACATATTTTCCTGCTGTGTTCTCGCATTGGTCCACTCTGACTTTTTCCAGAAATATTACTCGGAGGCATGTGAGAATCACATTTGTGATTCACATTTGTGATTCTCACATGGAGCAGAAAATGTTCAGAAAGGTGTCGGGACTTGAGTGCATGTCTGAAATTGGCTCATGTTGGACTCTCACCTTTGCAGGCTCGTCGGTGAGTGATGGGTCGGGCCATGTCTCTGTAAAAGCCCTCCTTGCAGTAGTGGCAGTGGCGTCCTGCAGTGTTGTGGCGGCAGTTCATACAGACTCCTCCGCTCTTCCTCCCCGAAAGCTTGTACAACTCCATGTTGAATCGACAGCGGCGGGCATGGAGGTTACAGTTACATGCTGCAGAGGGAAGAGGAACATTCACATTGCATCAGCAAAGGTGAGTGGGACAAATGTAAAAAAGTTTTAAATATCTTCACAGTATTTATCTTACAGGGTATAAATACAAGATACATTGTTCAGATGGAGTGTGAATTGCTGTAAAACATATGCATACTGCCATGTAGAGAGCTGGGAGAGATTTTCCAGTAAAGCAGGATTAGTTTATAATCTATGCCATGGCTGTGTGCTTGGCTGCTATTCCAGAACTCATCAATCAAAAGTGATATTTGCAGAGCTCATTTTCTCCATTTCAAAATTAATGAATCCAGCTCCTCTCAGTCCGTTAGTTATTAATCACTGGAAAGAGAGACATTAATTTCATGAATCACTGATTAGTAAAGGCTCCTCTGATCTATTAAAAAACTAGACTGATTCAGATAAAGGAGTGGGCTCGAGCTAGCTGTCTTCTAAATGAGGCAAACCAGAATATATGGGACATGTGAAGTGAGGTTATATCTCTTCGCAGTCTCTCCAAGTTCCACTTGAAATGTCTCCTCGGCTCACAACTCTTTTCAACGACTCCTCCATATAAGACCACATTCACCAGCTCTGACATTATTGGTAAACCCTGTTCACTCTCAACATGTGGGATTTACATTTGAGAAGTATGATGTGAAACCTGCCCTTCTTGTTTGTGTAAAAGAGTTTGATCCTCTTCTGGTTAAATCAGTCAGACCTGGGACCTGAAGACTTGGCCAATGCTTCAATGGCGACCGTTGCACAGCTTAGTTCCAGTTCAAAGTTACCCGCAAATAAATTAGAGAGGGGTAAACAACAGCAGAGCGGTTTGACCAAAAATGTCAACAGCTATGGCAAAGGAAGATTATTAAGGGATAACAAGAGAGGGTGATATAAATACATTTTAATCCATTGGGAGTGTGTTGGAGAAAATGGATTTCACTAACAATGGATGTTTAGAATAAAGTAAGACACAACAATGGGGAATAAGTAAAGACAGACTGGGCTGGGGGACTGTGGGTGGGGGGGGCTAATTTTATGTGTGTTTCTATATGTGCGACTTTGTTGGCAACATAGAGCATGAAGTCAGTTGGCAGTAACAGAGTATCAGAATAGAAAAATTAAAAAAAAAGGCAATATTGATTTAGATAATTTATATGCACACACGTTTTGCAAATGTTCAGTCTTCTCGTACGTCTCCTCTGACCAAACTAAGATGTTTTAGTTTAGCTCCTTATCAGAAGTAATCTCAGTCCATACTAACACACCCGGACACACACCGTGACGCACGTCACGTGACCATTCACATACACCGGGCATGTGCGTGCGGGGGAAACAGGAAGCAGATTGTCTACTCTGCAGTCAGTTGTTTAGTTATAGAAAATACTAATAATGAGAAACAACAATGGTGAAAAGTTATACGACTGACCGACAACGAGATGGAACTGACACTAGGATTTTACAACGTCTTGCATTCACCACTGGTTATCGAGGCGTGACCGGTAGGAACCAATCAGAGTTTTCAAACTATGACTGGGCCAGCAGCGTTTTCCAAACCGTAGCAACTGAAACACTTTTAAAAATAAAAAAGTAGAAGTGTTGATGTAGCCGTCAGAGTGAAAGTGTCACTATGTTGTCTTGTCATCACCTAGAGGTGAGATCTGTAGTTAGTTGAACCTTTTGAATATTTTAGTTAAAGCGACTCCTTTACTAAAGAATAACTGAGCTAACAGTTGCTGCCTACCGGATAACAAAAATCGACTCTGTCACTGGCCTGTTGAGGTCGAGGTCAGTTAAAAAAGATTATTAATGTCCCTGTGAGGGTTCTCTCACAGAAGGAGACTCATCTGATTACATATGTCATGTACAGTGTGAGCAGTGAATGATATGAGATCTCCATCCAAACTGAAAGGGAAGCCTGGCACCAGGTTGAGAGAGAGGCCTGCTTTCCCTGGGTTGCAGACCCTGGAAAAGGGGGGGCGGGGGGTGAAGCACATTCCCAGACTGTTTCCCAATTCCATCTGGTTATTATGCAGCCCCAATTTGTATGGAATTCTGCAGTTAATGAAATACTGTTTTATGTATATTTATATAGAAACATTGTTGGATCCGTTGGGGTGCTCTCGTGATTCCGTGAGCCCTCGGTGACGTTTGACCTTTGACCCTAGATAATTGTTCAAGAAGATATGTAAGGTATTGTCTAGATGGAACAGAAATGTAAGACACAGAGAGGAAGCCTGCTAGTAGAGTGGATCGAAAGCCTTTTATCGGAACTGTGTTCTCAGTCATAGTGATATGGTTTGTACAATTTTTAACCGGAAGAAAAAGTTGCATACAGTGATTGGTTCATTCTCGGCGTGCATGGATGAGTGTGTTCGTGTCTTTACTCGGTGTGTAGCTGCATGTGGACACACCAAACAGCCTGTCCGACTTCTTCTCAGGGGGAATGTGACAGAAAACACACCAGCCCCGGTGAGACGCTGGAGCTGCCGGCGGGTTGGGGGTGTCTTGATTATGATCAAGCGTCTCAGACACACACAGCTGTGAGCACTTGTGTCCATTAACACCTTGTAGCGGAACATGAAAGCGATGGATCCCATTTTCTCCCCCAGTTAAAGCAGCGACGGCCCTCACTACGGCATCCTCTCGAATTTACTGCTATGCAACAAGATCGGCCCCGAAAGTCTGAGGCGGGAGAGGATACGTTCAAGTGTGGAGAATGTGGAGAAAGTTGCTGAATTCCACCTTTAAATGGTTTAACACATGTAGCTGGGACGACTGGGAGGGACTTTCGCAACGGCCGGACCTTTTGTGACAGGCAGAAAAAAAAGAGGGAATCGGTTTCTGGCACAGAAATAAAAACATGAGTGGAAATGTCTGCAGAGGAGACGAGCGCAAGAGACTCTAGCAAAATGTTCTGATGACCTCTAGTAGGTGTTTGTATGTGTACCTGTGTGTTTTCTGTGGTGAACATGCTGCATGCAGTTAACTTCAGCTCGTAGCTGCAGCTGCCCAAGGATCCTGGAATGTTTATAGGTTTGTTTTGAAGTGCTTGTGCACCCCCCCCCCCCCCCCCCCCCCCCAAAAACCTGCAACCCCCACCACCCACCACTGCTGCAACCCCCCTCACCCAAATTAGGCTCAGCGGGGATAAATGAACACCGTTGAAGGCCATTTTTCAATTCATTAACACATCAAAGCCTCTGTGAAAAAAAACCCAAAACACTCAAATTCTTATCTTTTGCAGAGCGTGGGAAGGAGTTCTGAGGGTGAAAGTCAGCAAAGACACTGTGATCACTGAGCGATGGGTCAGTGTCATGTTCAGGGATGCGTGAAGTCGGCTCCTCGTGTTGTCGTGGAAATCAAACAACAAACACAAGCTACAGGCTTGGCAAACATAGGGATGCTGAGACAAAAAAGTGGAGAGGATGGAGGGATGGGAGGAAGAAACTCCAAGGAAAATGTGAGGATAGAGAATTGTTTCACCACGTTGTCATCGAGATTGAAAGTGCCAAATGCAATTTTTGTTGTAAAAACCCACTACAGTAAATGTTTTGCTTTCACCACATATCTTCCTTTACACAGTTTGCACACATCTGTGTTTTTTTGTCATGCCAGTGCTACTTCTTTGAATACAGTTTCTGGTAAGGTAGACTGACAGAGGAACACCACACCTTTCATAACAGGTGCCTCAACAAGTACATTTACCCCGAACACGCCGGGCAGACTGTTCTGTCAAGCATGCTATGACAAATTGGCCCGTAAAGGCTGCGCTCAACAAATAAAATGCAAGGGTGTTTGTGGCGCACACCACCTCTCTGTTCCCCTCCATATGTCAGGGACCTAATTGTTCCTTCAGCCCGACAAACGCCAAGCCAGAAAGCACGGCCAATTGATTTTGGATGCCTGTGCAAAACCCAAATCCCATGGCTAAAATTGGTCCTTGAAAATTGGAGGGCTGCTCTCCTACCACCACCTTGCCCCTCTCGGCCCAGGCTGCAGTCCAGACCTGCTGTATTCCCCCTTGGGTGCCCTCTCTGCCTGACCAAACAGGCTCAGCTATATGGGCTCCTTCCATCGTGCCTGTGTGTGTGTGTGTGTGTGTGTTTGGGTGGAGTTCCGCCTGGCTGCTCCAGCCACCTGCTCAGGGCACTGGGGGAACACCCGGTTAATTAGCTCCTCATTAGAGCCAAGGCAGTGTGTATAAACACACACATACTCACACACATTTATGCACCCGCACGCACCAGAGACGGCTGCTTCAAGAGGCAGTAACTGCTCACAAAACGACAAAGATCAAGTAACAAAAGATCCAACAAAAAGTTCAACAGAACCGAGACATAAACAGATGTAAAGGCCGCTGGGTCTGTGCGCCATAATGAGCTGTGGACAACAAGCTGAGGCAAAGATTTAAGAACTCCAAGCTGAGAACTAACAGGAAACTACAACCCCAGTAGCCCTGCTGTGTGCATTACATGGACGGTGCTCTGCTGCTGCCTCTTTGTAGCCAAGCCACTTCAGTCCCACTTGCTCTTTCCTTCTCTTCCACACAGACATATCTTTCACTTTTAGCTTTGACACCATGTCCCAGCCCTCCACTGGTTGCTGCGGTTAGCCTCAAGCCGTGGGCTTAAGAGCCAGCTCTTCGGAGCCCTTTTGAACTGCGAGTCCCCTTAATTCCTCTCCCACCCCTCCCCTAAGCCTCCTTCTCTCTTCCTCTCTCCTCTTACTTTCATGAGACCCTATCTCAAATAGTTTGACTGGTTGCCTCTCCCTCTTTCTCCTCGTTTTTTATTCCCCCATCCTTTCTCTCCTGTCCATCTTTTCCTCCATGTCGCCTTCTCTCGCTGGATGGCATCAGGCAGGGAAAGATTTTAACGAGATTAGGCTGGAGGTCTGCCAGGTTGGGGGGCCTGGTGTCAGTAAAGAGTTGAGTCCTTAGTCCTGTTCCCACTCTCTCTGGTCCACTTCACTTCCCCACATCTAAACATTGTTATCTCTGTCCCGCCTTTGCCTTTACTCTCTGTCTGTCTCAGTTGCTCTTTTTTTCCCACAGACTGCAGTCGGCACAGAGGAAGAAGCAGACGACTGCTGTGCAATCAAATTATCAGAGAGAATCAGTAAAAACGGAGGTTAAAAAAAACCAGATCCACTTTTGCCATGACTCTTGGCATACGCAACGAGGTCCACTCTGGGATACATGTGATGCCTGGGCAGGTTTAGAAATAGAAAGTGACAGATGGAATACATTCACCACTGTGGCCAGAGATGGCAGTAGAAATTGGGGAATGTTTTATGTTTTACTGTAGTATAGTCAGATTTTGATGCAGGCTTGCATGCGAATGCGTGGACTGCCAAAGAGTTCGGGGTCGATGATGGATCTTGTAACGGACAAGATTGTCCATCCAAATAAATGGTTTGATGACAATGACAAATGTATGAATCGTATATTTTGCTGTCCCGTGTTAGATGGTACTCTCCACCACCGTCATCAAAACACCAAATGAGGTCAGAGGAGTTCCTTTTAAATCAGGTGGTAAGTACCTTCGGTCTCCAGGCTGTAAACAGCGCACAAAACAGTTTATAAATATAAAACAATCTATGAAAAATATCCGAATGACGCCAATAACCCAAATTAGTTTAACATGTCCTTCGGGTTGCTCCCCTTTGGCAGTTAAGTCTTGAGGTGAGCGAGCTGATAGCTGAGACGCTGGAACCTCATCAGCATCATCTGACGGCCAACAACTCACGGAAGAGGAGCCGCTCCAGCCATTGCATTCGAGCGGTTAGTGTGATATGTGTTCAATTATTTAGTGTTATAAAAATTGAAATGGCCCTTGTAGGGAAAAAGGTTCTCCACCCCTTGTTTTTAACAACAGTGTTCATCCTGTTAGCAGGCTTCCAATAACTTCTCTGGGGAGTACTGAAGCTGTTCTCGCAGCTCATTGTGACCCAGCACTTCTACTTTGTGTTAAAAAAAAAAGGTCTAAATTGATACAACGGAGGGAACGGATAATAATAATAATAATAATAATAATAATACATTATCCTACAATTCCCAAAATGCAAGTAAATAATGAATTTTTGTTATTTTGTTAGACTTCCTGGTTGGTAAACGTCCTTGTTTCTGTAAAAAAAACAAAAAACCCCCGAAATAGACATTTCCCAGATGACATCATCGAGGTCTTTTTTCCCCTCAGACCTTCAAAAGCTCCCCTCAACATTATACAGTATAACTGTTATGATAGATTTCATTTGTCACCCATCTGTTGATCATTCTCATCCAGCAAAATTAACAAAATTGTATGAGTCTTGCAGTTAATCAGGGTGTCATTTTCCACCTTTACGGATATAAGTTATTCTATTTCTACTCCTGCTGAAGACTGACAATGATAATACTTATATTTATACATTATGTTTCTACAATTGCAATTATTCTTGTATCCTAAACTCCTTATAATATTTTCACTTTTTAAATGGTGAAGAGCTGTACTGTAGGTGTAGATGATGTTAAACCTTAGGACTGAAAAGTAGGATTGGGTTTGCTGCACGCCGTAGAGCTGCTCCATAAGGATATGATCATGAGTGAAGGACAGGCTCCATATTTATACAAATGTTTACACTACTCACACCAGACCTGTCTGCTAATTCACTAACAGACTATTCATTCCATATGGATGAAAATATGTAGGGACAAATACACACATGATTACAAACACTGTGACTGCGACTTATTAGTTAGACGGTCTGTGTCGGACACGGACAGACAAAACCTCAGTAAAGCCAAACGATTGTCATACATACGCATATTTTTTGTTAACAGCCTCTGAATCTTGCTGCCACCAACAATGCTAGCCAAGAAACCCACATATTCCCTCAGGCAAACAGACCGCAGAGGCCTGCAACGGCAAAAATGAGGCAAACTGTCACCAAAACACAACAAATTCAATGAGAGAAGAAGAAAAGACTGATCCCAGCAACAAAACAAAAAAAAGCGGCAAAATATATGAAATAAAAGAAGAGGTAGCAGAGGTCCCGGCAGAGAGTTAATCTTGTTACACAAGAATAGAGAGGAAGAGAGCGCCGGCGGTGACAGGCACCTCGGGAGGTGATTGCTACCATCTGTGCGAGAGAGTCGACGGGGGCCTGGGAGAGCAGGGTGGGCACACTGCAGCTCCACCAGTTTGTTTTGGCACCGGGATGAAACACCACATCACACTACTAGATTACATGTGGCTCTCTCACACATGCACAAATGTAAGGAGATGCATATATGCACACACGCACTTGGCTTCAGGCAGCCGCAGAGCATTTCCCTTTTGGGTTTTAACCCCCGCTGACATCAGTGCTGTTATTTGACACGTTGCTGTCCTGTACATTTGTTTCACCATGTCCCCAAAGTTGCAATACTGACAGGGAATGAAAGCAAACAGACCGAGCCCTCTTGTCTCAGCCAGATAAAGGAAGTTACTTTTGCCTCAAGCTTCACAACGCACCGAGACAAAACTCGCACCTCATGTCTGTTGGCCTCGATGTGCCGTGAGCCTCGAGCTAACTACCCCAGGGGCATCATTTTGTAGGGCTATTGATTTTGGAACAACATTCCTCTGCCGTGTAATTATTTCAAAGCACAGGAGGTTTCGTTTTCAAATCATTTTCTTTCACTTAGCAACCCCCCCTACGTAGACACACACACACACACACACACACACACACACACACACACACACACACACACACACACACACACACACACACACACACACACACACACAAATCTCCTGTTCATTTGAGTGTCGTGGTGTAAGTAATTGAAGTGTTGGTTCCCTGTTAGCCTCCAGCGACAGGCGGCAGAGGTGGGAGGGGTGGGAAGTCAATTAGCAAAAGAAGGAACATACAGTACATGGATTAATATCAAGGCAGCTCTGGCTGTTTTCAACCTGACCCACCTATATTTGGCATCTCGCTTCAGATATTCATATCATGATGCCCTCTAGGGAGAGTCAGCATAATTTTAGGCTGTTATGTGCTGCAAAGATGGATGTTCACGGTTCAGTGTGGAATTTCGAAGTTTTCTAGTGAGTTTAAATTGGTTCTTCTGTAGGAACAAGAATAGAAGCAGACAGATTGCTATGAACGAGAAACTATAAAATGTGGTGTTTTTCATGTTATCCAAATCATGCACACATTGTGCCGTGGTTTCATGAGTGGTGTTTTTAAGAATGAGGTCATTTCTCAATCACAGGCCTGAGAAGTTGTCTGCTGAATCTGCTGTTTGCCAGCAACATGGGCCTCACCTCTGCTTGCCCCTGCTCAGAGATGTGGAGGAGGAAAAAATGCTGTTAAAGGATGGAGACCTATTTTGAAATTCTAATCAGCATTAATTAACCATCTGACCCTTGTCGGTGAGAGAAACGAATAGAGAGAGAGGAATTTAAAAAAGGAGAGTTTGTACTTCTGTGGTCCTCAGAGTTTCCATCGCTGTGTACAGATCTGAGAGCCTGTTCCTTAGCATGTGTTCCTGGCTGGCTTTTCCTCTGAGCAAACACACACACACACACACACACACACACACACACACACACCTCTGCAGGATATCACTGCTCTCTCTAAGAAAACCATCTGTCAATGTCCCCCTAATTCCGTCTAATAGTTTCCAAAAAACAGAGTCTGAGCCCACCAAACGCGATAAGCCCCCCCACAAGAGGCTAGAAAGTGCTCACAACTTCAAAATCTGCTTCTGCTTTTCCGTCTTCCGCTATAAAATTCACATTCTAATGCAACCACCCCTTCATTAGTGTAGCAGACATGATCTAATAACACATATTATATAACAAGTAATAACTTCCTTCTTTTAGAAGTAACAACTAATTTGTGAGAATTTCCTTCGGGTGATGACATGGACTGATCAGTCTTCAGTGAATAGTTATTTGGTTGATTTATATAATTTAAAAGGAATCTCCCCTCCTTGTGCAAAGACAGAATTCAATATCACGTGTTCCCCACTGGATTAAACATGTCAAATTTACTATTAAAAAATATTCAACACCACGCCCAAACACTGCAGCGGCAGAGCAGGGACACTCAGCTCTGCTCCTGACCACAGCTCCCCTGCATTTCTGGCAAATCAGCTCAAATAGCAATTCAAACAGCCTTCCCATGACCCCTGTCTTTGATGCCATGAATGCATGAATGCAGAACAGTGTGCCTGGTGCAAAACTGGGAGCAGACCTGGCTTGGTTGGTCCATTAGGGATGGATGGGGTCTGGTCCTGGGTTGTAGGGTCCCAGAGCAGTACTCTGGATTTCCTGCAGGCTAAGCCCAAATGAGGGAAAGGAAGGGCTGGCGCAAAGAACAGCTTGGTGCTGCAGCCAAACAGGCCCAAGGTGGCTGCAGACACGGCCAAGAGTAGAGAGCTACTATGCCCCCATAAATTATCATCTACTCAGGATGTCACATTGTCGCTGAGTCCACAAGAGGCCTCTTCATCTTATACAGTGACTTTGGCAGACTCTATTATGGCATGATATAGTGTCTCACATTTTTAAGTCAACATGAAGTATTTACATTACTGCAATGACCATGCCAGCAGAAAAAGCCAATACTCCATCACAACCAGGAACCAAATAGCTCTTATCCATCTGTTTCCTCATTCTGTCCTGTTGCTCAAACTCCAGCCAGATAAATCACAGCTTTTTCCATCGTGTCTCCCTCAATACAAACAGACAAGCTCCTTTACAAGGCTGCCCTCTCTGACTACCAGAGTGGGGATTTGTAAACCAATGTCTTGAGGCAGGATTCATAGTGAGGGAGGCGGCAGATGGGCGTGTGTGTGCATGGCTTGTGTCTGGAGACGGTGCGTGAGCTTGCCAAGAGCGCAGACAGTAGTCTTGGTGCGATACGTGTCAGTCATTTAGTTAGAGGAACAATCGAACCTACCTGTTGGAGACAATGTTCTTGTTATGCAGGGTTAAGCTTTTAAAACAAGACTGCTTAGAGTGAGAGCAAAATCTGTGTTTAAAGTGGTGAAATCTGGCTAGCGTTCACATCATTTCTCTAAAACTGACAGCATCTTAGTTGGGTGGGTGTGAAATAATCATTGATTTGGCTTTACATCTGCATAATCTGAATTCCTCAGTACCCACAAAACCTTCTCGCCATCGACAACCTTGTCACCACTCCGGGAAGAATCATGACCTCGGACCAGCCCTCCAATCCAAACACCCCCAGGGCCTCATGCGGGCTCTTGTGACACCTATGGGACTCAACGTCTCTGTAACTTGCCACTCTTACATACTTCCCTAGTCTAAATACTTACACCTCTCTGCCACGGTGCAGTGGCATGCCTTTACGACCGGCACCGCAGCCCGCCGCCATTTGTGCACCGTGTCAGAAAGAAAAGCAAGCAGAGAAATCAACAAGGGGCGGGTGCATTTTAAGAATGGGTTTTAATATACACAGGAGAGGCTTGTTAAAGGCTCTCCTGCTTCTTTGAGGATATTTTGGAACCAGTTCTACCGGAATAAGCTGTAAAGAGGTTTTTGCAACAAGAAATTGGGGACATCTGGGACTAACTTTGTTGCCATGTCCGGATGTGTGATCAGGTATAGCGTGCAACTTGCAATAGGCTTTAACTGCCCGGTATCAATGCTGGGATTAGGTCATCAGAGTTGGCCGGGGCTGCCGGGCTGTTTAGTCCAGAAATCGTGGATAGAAGTGACACATCAATACCGCAGAGAAGAGATCTACGGGAAGCGGGTGTAACATTTCGGAAACAGCTACGGGACATTTGAAAGAGGGAGTGTGCGAAAGTATGAGGGAGAAAACACTGAGGGATTTACAGGAAATTGTTCTCGAAGGTGTATGCGTGCTTGTATCTGTGAGCCGACAGAGTGAGAGTGCCATGGACAGGTGAGAAGCAAGAGATAGGTAGTGTTCTGATATCTAAATGGCCTTGCTCCTCTGGCTCTGTCACTTGTTGTCCCCTTTGAACAGATTTGGCACTGTTCAATGCTTAATATGGTCCCAGGCCAGCTAATTACAACATAACTGGGCAATTACAACATATTCGAAAAATACATTTTTCTGTGCTCTACTCCTGTTATTTCTCTTTGGCTGTAATTGTATTTCATTATGGGGGAAGAGGTTAAAATGGGGACATTGGTTACTAATATGGTTATATTTTCCTACACTAACAAATTTTTATGACAAGCATAATTGACCTGAATTGAGTTCCACCTATGTCTATTTATACTAACAGAGAAATGCTGTGAAACTTACCGCCAAGGAAACATCCATGGCATATTAGAGAACAAATTCCTGCTCAAAACGCATGACTTACATGGCATGAGTCTAAAACCTTTGTACACCCGTGAAATTAATATATATGCTAAATATCAAATCTAAAAACCTTATCATAGACAACTGTAATCCAATGCAAAGGTAATCCATTTACATTAACACAAATTGCCACAGAAATTGCCATAATTTTACTTGGCAAACTTTCAGAGCACGTTTGGATGACTTTTACAGAGCATGTCTTGAGGTAAAGGCGAACACAGCCAAATAACATTCTTGGATGACTTAGCTGCAGTGGTGTGCCAATGACTTGAGCTGTTGGCATCCACTGTTTAGACTTGTTTGAGACGTTTTTTCTTTTCCTTTCATAGCAAAGTTCACAAAACATAATTTTGTTGAGAGTAGGCCTTATAGAGAGAGAGAGTAAATAAAAGAGGCTGATGGGAAAGGAAAGGAAAGAACGGGCATGTGTTTTGAGAGATGTTACCAAAGTTGCCTGCTCAAGCAATATATACTACCAGAACTCTTCACCTGTATATATTTAAATTCAACTTGTTTTACTGACCTGACATTGCTCTGATCATATCCTGAAACGAACGGGTGAAAAGGTCGTGACTCTTATCCAACAAAGAACTAAGAATGGAATGTTTGTATCCGAAACATTGAATCGCAGTCACATTGACGTGTGTGTAACAGGGTTCAGTCCATTGTTCTAGTCCCATTCACTCAATAGGAGTACAGAGATGTACTGAGGTTAAAGGATATTTCTATAAAGACTGGTTTGTTATCTACGAGAATAAATTCTATTTATCTTCTTAATTCTATGATTTGTTGAAACTGACATAACTGTATTCTTGCAGGCACATATGTAGATCTACAATATGTAGATCTACAATATGAAACACATTCAAATCACATAAATAATGACTAATAGATGGAAGGACTTACGCAGACACTCATTGGCCTCACGGGCATTGGCCCTCTGCCACGGCCGGTCATAGTGAAAGGGCTTACAGCGGTCACATTCTGGTCCTTCTGTGTTGTGTTTGCAGTCACACACCAGTTTGCCTTCCTTGTCTTTCAAACAGCGTGAGGCATGTCCGTTGCATTTGCACCTCCCTCCCACCTGGAAATCTCCCACTGCATAGAAATAAGTTGGCAGCGTCGATGTAACTGCCATGGGATCATCATCCCTCCCTCCGCTGTTGCTGCCAGCTCCCAGCGCCAGCTCCCGGGGAAGCTGGGGCCGGTTGAAGACCACACGGATATCGGTGACTGTCACCCAGTCCTGAAGAACTGGGCTGTTGTCAAAGTCTTTACCAGAGGGCCGTCCATCCAGAGTGCTGAAAGCAATGAGTCCTCCAGAGAGTGGGTAGAGGTCAGTATGGCCATCTGTGCATAGAGCCTCCTGCTCGTTCTGCTTGGTAATGGTTGCCTTGTTGGGCCGATTGTACATACGCCGGCACTGTGAAGAGTAGAACTGGTAGGGCATCCAGGTTTTACCGTAGTCCATGCTCTTGTATATGGCCAGGGACTCAGGTCGTGGTGAACAGAACTGCAGGCTGACATAGGTGATTTCAAACTTTTTACCCAATGAAAGGGTGAGAGTCACATTGTACGGGGAAATGTTCAGATTCTCCGACTGCCAGCAGGTGAGGTTGTGGGCTGAGTTCAGGTCTGTGAGGTAGGAAGCCGGGTGTGCACGACGAGGGTCAGCCGCATCACAGATTTGACATGTGCGTACGGAAGGCCGATCATCGCCCCGCTCCACCACACTACAGGAACGGGACGGAGGCCGGCCACAGATGCTGGACACCATCACCTCTTTACCAAAGGCAGCATTGATGAACTCTGGGATACAGCGGCGGGCTGCACCTGTGTCATCATAGCAAGGGTCCGGAGGGGTCTGCTGCCCTGCGAAGGGGTTGGTGGCACTATGGGTGGAAAACGAGCACACGAGGAGGTACAGGCCCAACAGGTACCTCCAGAGTCCCCTCATCCTGTTTGTGAATGTGTATCTATGTTTGTGCACTGATCAGTCTTTGTGAGTATGTGTGTATGTAAACCCAAGTGTCTATGGATGTAAATGTGAGTGTCGTTTTTTCGCAGATGTGTGTATAATTGTGCGTCAGTGGAAGGAGAGTGTCCGAGCTTAGTGACCCTTCACTTCAGACTGACCAGAGCCCTTCCTGCAAGAGAGAGAAATAAACAGAAAGGTCAGTGTCATTGACATGTTTTTACCATAATAGGATATAAGATAGAAAAATGACGGCAATTGAACTCTACTGTATAAGAATGTTTGTTTGCATCTTCAAAAACCAAATTACATTTGCACTTATAGAGGAAATTAATTTGGACCTTTTGTATAATAACGAGAGTATTTTCATCGAGTCAAAGCCTTCCAAAAGGACAAGACAGTTAGATGGGAGGCCCAAGAGAAAGGATGTGACCATTTAAAGAGAGACATTAGCGGCTGCGAGTGACTGCACCCTGAATTTCAATGCAGGCCTCTCATTCAGTATTTCCATTCAGGTCAAAACTGGGCAAGCCTTCTGGTCATGCTTGAGCAGCATGGCAGAAGTCACCCTATAATCCCCGGTGATGCTGCAAAGCAGTGGACCGTGTGTGACCCTGTCAAACGTCTGCTCTGAGAGCTGCTCTTGAAAAAAAAAAATGAAAAAAAAAGGAAGCTATTTTATATATGAGGACAAGGCTCTAGGTTTGAGCTCTTACTTATGTTTTGGAGGAATTTAACAGGAAATCGACTACTGCAGCACTATTGTCGCACAGTGCTGACCTTAGAGAAGACAGCGTTGTATCCACTCACTGAACCAGAAGATTTAAAAAAAAAAAAAATCTTAGATAGAGGATTATACTCTGTATTAGAAGACCTGATCCTATGAGACTCCATTCAAGCCTTTCTTAATCTCTGGGTCAACATGGGCACCTGGATGACATCATTGATGCGATCACAGCAAGACGAGGGGCCTCTCGGTCCCAAAGAGAGAAAGGCTGAGGAGAAAATGCTTTGGGGCAAAGACAAAAACAGAGAAAGAGAAGTGGATGGCCTGAGGCTTTTCCTTCCATAATCCCCCTTATACATCCCTGGGTGTCAAATGAGCCCGATTTCAAAACAGACAGCTGTGGGGTTGAGAAGGTACCCCAACCCTCTCTGCAAGGTATTTATTAAATCACAATGAATCCCACCCACCTCCTCCTACCCTCACTCTCCTTACACTACAGCATCCCTCTTCATCTTGGTAGAACAAAAGGCCGCCTCTGTATCCACTTCAGTCAAGAGGGGAAGGCAGACAGACAGATTTAAGCAGAGTCGGAAAAACAAAAGTTTCGTTCTTTTCTTGCGTGAGGGGTCCAAAGCTAGCAAACCCCCAGAAGGAGACCAGTGGCCTGGTAAATAGGACCACTCTTCTGTGCTCAAGTGCTTAAACCCAACCATTTGGTCTCTCCTCAAGCGTAGTTTGGGTATTAAAGAAAAAGAGTGTGAGGGAATTACTTAGAGCACAAAGACAGTGAGGAAGAAAGCTACATGTACAACTGCTTCTTATTTGAGTCATACAAAGTGGGAGGAAGCTATAGTTTTAAATCTATATTCATAATTCTTCCCTGCTTAATTTTGAACTATACATATGATTAGAGAGATAAATAAATGTTATCTGTTGTACCGTGCCCTGAAGTACCCACTCAAAGAAACTAAGCTTTTTTTTAAAAATCACTTCTGTTACAATATTCAACATATGAAAAATGGATTGCAGAGAATGGGCCTGCTCATAAATGATTGGAGTGTGTCTGGGCCTTAGTAGGACAGATAAGGACATGGATCAATGGCATATGTCTGAGGACAAGGAGGTTAAAGTGGGCACGCTGGCAGGAGTTCATCAGCCAAGGCACTCCATCAGGAGGCTGGCCGTGGTAAATCTGGCAGGCCTGACACCCACTGAGACACACGGAGAGGGGCGGCTGATAGAATTAGCAACTCATTAGCATCCAGGCCCAGCTTCTATCAGCAGCTTGCTCATCTGAAAAAAGAGATAGTGGGGAGGCTCTGAGAGAGACGGGGTGGCGGGAGAAAAAGTGGGGAAGAAGGGATAGAAATTATGAGAGGTGAGGGAGGAAAGAAAAAGAAAACGGATGGAAACAGAGTGAATTGTTCAAACTTAAGTTTTGAGGGAGTGAAAGGAAGTAAGAAAATGGTATAAGAAATGCAGCTGTACAGACACTAACAAGTGACTAAAAACAGAGGACAAACAGGCACATGGAACGAAGAGTTTCAGTGGGCAAGAAGGAGAAGATGGACCACACGAGGAAACAGCAAGGGGCACGACATTGATGAAGCAGAAATGACTCGAGGGAGGGAGAGCGAGGACAGAGATGAATGTCAGCAGTAGGAGAGAGAGGGAAAGTGACAGAGATGGAGGGAGGAGGTTGAAGGAAGGACATGAAAAAATGAGAGAGGGAGAGATGGAGGGAGAAACAGAGGGGGAGACAGATTAAGGTGGAGGACTGCATTGGTCTGTGTCTGGACTTTGGATGACTAAATATGGTGCGGTCCGTGTGCTGCCGGGCCTGCTGGGAGATTCTTCCCGGGTCTGGTGCTGTCAGGCGCGTCTGGCAGATGAGCGTGTAGGTTAAACAGAGAGAGAACAGCGACAAGGCTGTTTAATTCCACTCTGTGTGCCCTCTGAAATAGATGCTAGCCTGTGTTAACAATTCTCCGAGACAAGTCCGACAACTCACTGCACTGTGGGAGAAAAATCTGTTCTTTATTTAAAGCTGAAGACTCATTCTATATCGCCATTAAAAGTGCAAAAATAGGAGCCAATTCCACAAGCCTCTCTGAATCTATAAGCTCTGCCAGGATGTCAGCACAGCAGTGTAGCTGGCTGACCTTTGAAATACTAAGAATCTGTTTCAGCATTTAAATTCTCTGCTCTCAGCATTGACAGTGTGTTTAACAAGCCACAAGTTTTCCCTAAGTGGAGGCAGACATTGTCTTTCATTAAATGTGGTAGAAGTAGCAACAGCTGCGGGCCCACGAATCTGTGTCGCCGAAGAAGACAGCGACGCATCACACGGAAACGCCGGGTTACAGTTGCAACATTTTCAGGAATCTACCGAGGAGAGGTCGAAGCTTTCAGACGACAAAGGTATTTACATTTTTGATGTAAATAACTATTTTCTATATTGTTTATTGAGGGTTTCAGCAGAAAGCGCTTCCTTGCAAGGAGTTCGATGAGGGGATCAATACAATTCCCACGTCTGTACAGTAATAATGAAGTTACCACTACAAGTTCTGCTTAGCTTACAGTATAGCACAAGACTGAAAAAGTGGGATACAGCTTCCTTGTCATTATTCAAATGCAACATTTCCACAAGCTCACAAATGAACACATTCTGTCTCGTTACAGAGTGATATTGATCTTCATGTCACAGCAGCATGAACAGGTTAACTATTCCTTTAATAACTCAAGCGTTAACCTGTTATATTACCTTCCAGTTGATTTTATTTTTGGTAGGTGATTCTGTTTACATTTCACTCACTGATTGTGCCTTTAAAGTTGGATCTGACCCTAGCACTCAAACCTATACCACCCCGTGGTATATAAAAGATCCTGTGGCATGCTGAGCCATTTCCAAGTGAACGGCCGCTCGGAGTGAAGTGATAAATACAAACTGCACGGCCAATTCATCGCTGCAACATTCCTCTGTGAATTAATGGCCAGGAAATGTACTTGTGCCGACGTGCTATAGTCCCCGGTTTTAAATAATTTGCCCATTAGTATTATGAACACAGTATATGAATGGATGAAAAACTAAGGGGCTTTTAGAGTGGAAGTCTCCCCCACATAAGAAGTTGCACTTTACCACAAAGACTTCTCAGGCCATTTGGCAATCGCAGCAGATTCAATGGTTTCAATCAAACGTGACAGCCCAATTAGAGATGGTGGATGATGGAGGACAAAGGGAAGGTAAATTAGATTAAAAAGAGGTGGGTGAGGAACAGAGACAGGGAGGAAGACAGGCAGAGAGAGAGAAAGACAGGAACAGGAAGATGACAGGGTGGTCTGTGGTTTCAGCAGAGACATTCCGGGGAACGTTTTTTCAGCTTCTCCCTGTCACCGGGAGATCATCCCATGTTGAGCTGTCTCTCTTTCAAGCGTGGGCGCCTCTGTCAGAGTTCACAGATTAGGAAAACAGAAGTTGCTGAGAGGCTTTATTTGGCTTGGGTGTAGAGGAGGGCGCCGGGGGAGGTGAGGATAGGAGAGGGACAGCTGAGCCACTTTGTATCCCAAGTGGGAGCCTTTCAAGCTGCTCTAGAGAGTTGGCGTGGTGGCCACTCGGACCGGGAGTGAATGGTGGTCCTCTGGGTTGCTTCTCTCGGATGACAGCAAGCTGAGGCCCCAACTGGTGCCCTGCTGTCCCTCCAGCCTGCTGTACAGTAATCCCTGGTGGGGTTATTAGCGGCTGCCCAGAACCATGGAGGACTTTTTGAATATGCTAACAACAGGGCCACCTCCATTCTCATTAACATCACGGGAAGATCCATCGTATGAAAACAAAAGAACAGTGAGAGCAGCAAAAAAGAGTCAGAAAATCCAGTCAGTACATAGATTCCACACGATGTGATGCTACTTAGCAGAAGGCGAAGGGGAGGAGGAGCAGGGAGGGCCAAGGGCAGGAGGGGGTCAACTCTCACAGCTGAGGGCGTCATTAACAGGAGGATCACTGACACATTTTTTAATCCTGCTTATGTCTACTGAGAAGCTCTATCAGTGTCTCTGGAAAATTTTATTTAAAAAAAATCGCTTTTTGCTTCATCCCTGTATTGTTATATCAAGAGCAAACTGCTCCACCTGAGCTAGTTGCTATACAACAGCAATATTCTGATAACACCACAGAAGTTCAGAAGTGACGTGAGGGTTAAGACGAAGATTCAAACAGTATCACAATCATATAAAAGAAATTGTGTCTGCCTCTTTTCCATCTCTGCGTCTGACAGTGAGAGACACTGTGCGGAGAAACACTGAACGCCCAGCGGAGGAATGCAGCAGCTTCTGTGGCCCAGCCCACACGGCTGGACCATGAGTCCGACAGCAGTTCTTCACGTCAACAGAACCTGATCTGGAACCAAACAGGAGGAGAGAAGACAGACAGCGCAAGGTGGAATATGAGGTCAGGCTGGTTCTCACAGATTCACAGACGGGACGTTGTGCTAAAGCAACAAATCTTTGTACTTATGGACATAGAAAAGCTGGGGGGGGGGTGCTGAGAGGACAAGTTGTGGTGTATTTCTGTCAATGAAGTGCTCTGAGAGATGAGTGTGTTTGGTGAGAAAAGGGGAGGTGTAGTAAGGGAAAGCAACATGAGCGGGGAGAAAGTTCTAGGCAACTGTGACTCACTAGACTCAAGGTTAAACAGGGTTAATTTGTGAGAAACAGATTAGACAGAAACGCATTCATAAGAATGGTTCTGTTTCATTTTTACAAAGATGCTATGTCCCAACCCATCCAAACGATATTGTGTTTTCTCCTACAATAAGAAACTGCAGTAGCTTATGTTTTTATTAATAGATCAAATAAAATAATGTGCAATGAATGAATGTAAAAATGTGGTTTATCAGACAGATTTCTGCTAAAGATCATTTTAAAAACAATGAACACTTTTGTTAGTTATAAAATAATGAGTTCTAAGAATCAGTAACAAAATTGAATTTGTTGAACTTAAGTGATACAGTATAATATTTGGGTTTGCAACATAATCGTGCCTTTGTAAAACACAAACTCCAAGTCAATAATCATATAAGAATCCATTTAATTTGAGTCACATCTGAGACATTATTATTTGGGTGTCACTGAAAGTAACAGTGAGCCAGTGTGTTCTCCAAAACAGTGGCATCTTTGCTAAAAATCAAAGCAGGGGTAGAAGCTACCACAGAGATCGCACAAGGTTTCAGTCCTGTATAAATATTTCACAATTTAAAAATGTTGCCTTGGATTTTTAACTGACAAGAGCGATGGATTTGGGAGCAAAGGGACAACAGTTCAGAAAAAAATGAATAGCCTCCTATGTCAAGCTGTGATACGTTTTGATATACAAGAAATATTGTGCAATCAAGATGCGCCTGAGAAAGAGATGACACCCACAACCCTGCAACGCCGGGCAGAGCCCGATTCCTCCTTAAAGTCTGTTACTGGACGAGGAACACGCAGCACGTTTACAGAAATGATAAAGACATGCAAGAAAAAATGCTGAGAGTTTAAAGTTCCCAAATTGTTTTCTGCGTATGTGGGTGGACTGAGGGCTCCTTGATTGAACATTTCCCATGGACCTGAGCATAACCCTGACCACAGCTTTGCAGCAGTGTGGTTGGACAGCGGTAGTCGGGGTGAGGCAGGCGAGGTGTTCCTGGATATGAGAGGAAGTAGCTCGTTTAGAGGGATGGAAGGGTTTAAAGAGAGGAGAGGTGAGCACTCCTTCAAAGCCCTTTGAAGGCTGGCTGCGGTAGGCAGAGCCGCGGTTTTCCCAAAAAGCCCCCCTAACAGGAAAACAGTCTGTTTTTTTTCCATTGCACAAGAGAAACCTCTACCCCACAGCCAAAAAGCACGGACCTGCTTTGAACTCACGGGGGGAAAAAAAAACCAAAATCATTTTATTAAGTGCTTGGAATACTCGCACGGTTGCGTACATTACACTTAAACACTCGTTGCTGACGGACAAACACATGCTCGCTGGATGCCTGATTCACAATGCGCCCGCACATTGTGAAGGATGCCAAAGCTTGTGACTCATCAGACAACTCCCTTTCCCCTTTCCTTGTTACTCTCCTCCCTATCTCTCAACTCCCCTCTGCTCACTCTCTCTCAACACCAGTGTTAGCTAGTGACCTTTGCTTGGAGGTCAGAGATCAATTGGCTCCCAGTGAAAAAGGGGAACAAACCTCAATAACTGTTGGTTTGACAGACGTTAAAACAACGAGTCCTCCGAATTAAACAGCAAATGTGTTGTTTGTCCCTGTGGAGCACACAAGCAACACACAGAATCGTGTTCTGAAATGACGCCTTTTGTCAGCAGGCCAGCATCATCTGCCTGTGCCTTTTCAAAATCATAGATGAATCTGTAGTGTGACAACATACGGTTAAGGTTTGTTTCGGTTTAGGCAAAAAGCCCAATTTGCTACGTTCAGGGTATGATCATGGTTTAGGTTAAAATAAGCACTTGGTTAGAGTGAGCGGACAGTCGTCATCATGGTTGCGATAATAAACCCGTGGTTAAGGTTAAAGGCCACAATTTCTGTCATGTTTTGTTTTTTTTCCGTTGAATGTCGGTTTGAGATTGGAAGCAAACTTCAATTGCTCAATGTTTTGTTGACCCGTCCCTTCACACTGAGCTCTGCACAAATCGTCACTCTATTACAACCAAGTGGCAACCCAAGGTGACGTCACCCATTGGTTTGTCTGCTGCTGTTTTAAAGCCTCTACTTTGGCATCCTGGCCAGCGCCATTTTGTTTTTTTGAAACCAGAAGTAACCATATTTGGAGGAAAGAGGAGGAGGTGTCTGACTGACAGCTCGAGGCCAGCTACACCTGCACCTATTGGACCGTACTAGCTGTCAATGACACGGTACCAATGTCCCAATGCAAACCGTGGTTTATTGTCTATTTTACTCTGAATGGGACCATAATTTAAAAAATGCACATGATGCTGTGTTGAAGACTTTAAACTGGCGGTTGAGTCATTTTCTCACAGACTTCTGTACAATCCGACTTCTTTTTGCAACCAGTGGAGTCGCCCTCTGCTGGTCAGCCAAGAGAATACATGTTTCAGACACTTACAAATCGGTTTCGCTTTGCAGACCCGGAGTCTACGTCCAATTTGATATGCAGTCTAGGATTACAACATCACCTTACTGTCCGATAAATACTTCAGCTGCTAGGGGACTTTGCAACTTGAATTTAAAAATATCACGTTTCGGGTCCCTTGCTGGCATGACTGACACCGTCGTATATTTTGGAGGACACTCTCCGTTCACAGGTTAGCATGGCAGCAGAGAGCTGGCCCACTTTAGGGCAACAGCTTGCTATTTTAAGAGTTTTCCCTCAGCGATGAACAGATGAGCTAGCGGCTCACATACATGCTTGTCATGACACCATAGCCAAAGATGCACCCGGTGTGTTGTAAACAACAGACAGGAAGTAAATTATTGTAGCGCCAGTGTAGAAATCAGCTGTTTGCCCATCACACCTGAGAACTTTTGAGTTCGCAATCGACACAAAAGGACAATGACTATTTGTCCATCGCAGTCAATGAGTGATAGGTACTGAGCGGGCACAGGAACACACATGCAGACCTCACACACACACACACACCTCTGCATCTGGAGGAAATGTGTGGCTGACACATGCAGGCCTGGCAGGGTGCAGCAAGATGCAGGATGAAGCATGTGAATGTTTGCCCCTCGATCCTCTTCCCACAGTGAGAGACATCTTGGGTGTCACAGCGACGAATGACGGGTATTTTAACAGGAAAGGTAAACACACACACACACACACACACACAATTACACAATTCTTCACTCAACGACAAAAACGCACAGCTACTTAGTGGTAAGACAGCATTTCAACATCATTCTTCCACCTGAAGCGAAGACATCGAGCGTGTGAATGTGTTACTGTGTTATGTGGGTACTTTATCACACCACCTCAATCTTCAGTCGGATATGAAAAAGCACGTCTTGCATGGGTTGTTTATACGTGTAATTGGATGTCAGAGCCAAATATGGTGCCTCCTGACAAACAGCTGTGTGATACCAGGTGGTCATCCTGATATTTGAGTTCTGTGGCTGCTCTATCAGGGCCACTGATGAGCTGCGCTCATTTCTTTTAATGGGCTTGAATAGTTTGTTCAAAATGACAAAAGCTTGACTCAATGATGGGATGGACGGTTACGCCCAACAAAAACAGCCGAGGAAGGACAGACAGAAAGAGAGATCTATAGCATTACTTTGCCCTGTCAAACTCTTGAAGCCGTAGAAGAAAAACACAGCAGGAGAGTGTTGACTTTACTTGCTCAGGTGGACAGAGCCAAGAGTCCCGAGGAATCGGTGCTTTTCAAAGCAGATGAAAATGATCTGCCGATATGTTTCTGCAGCTTTTCTCCATCTCCATCCACCTTTTCCTCTGGGGTTCAGAAATACCACACACACGCACACACACACACACACATAGGAGTGAGAAAAAAAATCTACACTATGTTGCTTTGGATTAGCTTCCACATCATGTGCCTTCAGCAGCTCCTGGCTCTACCCCCCTCACTGTTACTTGTGGAAGGAGGGTGTGATGCAATTAAATAATGATGATTAATTTGCACAAACAGGGGAAGGGTCAGCGGTGCTCCACATGAGCAGCACCTCGCTTCAACACACACACACACACACACACACACACACACACACAAATTCAACTCAAACACTTCCCCCCAGCTTTAAACCTGGTGGTTCATATCCTCTCTGACCTTGGAAAAAACAGAGGATTCCGAGGCCGTCCGCGTGCACTGATTCCAGTCGTTTGCAGTGAGTGAGAAGTAGGTCAAGTGGCTGACACTGTTTCAGTGCATACTCTAAGTCTATTGAAGCAGTTAAGATAAGCAGTCTGTGTGGGACTCTTGCTTTCACTTCCATGCTTGTTGCTGCTTGAGATTGGAGAGTAGATGCTCTTACAGAGGGTGGAGCTCATTATTTTTTTTTTGTCAAAGCTATTGTTTACTGTACCACCTTGCCCACGATGGACTTCAGTGCCAAATCAACCCCATAATATAATCACTTTACTCTTAGGACACTACTCGAAACATTGTTCTTGTGCTTCTCTCTTTTAACCTTTCAGTCCTCAGTAGCCCCAATGAAAAAAAAATCATGTTTTTTGGACTTGGCACGGTGCTGCATTTAAAAAGTTGTTGTGACTTATTAACAACAGACAAAAATATTTGCCAATAAGATTTTTTTAGTTTTTTTCTCCACACAAATGTTTTGCATCTGGCGGCGTCAAAGCGAAAAGGGAAAATATTAGAAGTGACAAACGCATTGGGAGACTTGGCGAGGGCAGCGCCGAGGAAGACGGGAACCGAGAAGCGCCCTGCTTGCTTTGGCATCTGCACTTGGCTCCGAATCCAAGTCGCTATTAAAGCTCACTGGCTCCGCATAACCCACCTCTTGTACCTCGTATTAAATCCTCGGCGCGGGCTGTTTTTCTTGCTTTTTTCTTGCTTCCCCCCCCCGCTGTGGCCCACGGGCCAGGTGTAAGCCGAGGAGGCTGACACCTGTCTGTGGAGTCCGCAGCTCTGATCCAGCGCGTCCCGGTGAATCCGCGACCCGCGCACCGACGTGCAGCCTCGGGCTGTAATGAAACAGTGACAGCGGCCGGTCTTGGTTCACAGCGAATGGCAGGTAACGCGTGTTTGGAGACGGCCCCGTCTCCAAACACGCGCCGCGAGGGGAACTACTCCCCGACGCGGTGCGTAAAATTGAAATCTGCTCCCCACGAGAACACGGACGCGCCGGTTCTGTGCAAGAAACAGGCTCAGTGACCCGCGGATTGTAAACTTACCCCGGTGTCAAGTGACTGTCGCTGTCTCCGAATTTGGAAAAGACGTCCACTGAGAGAGAGAGGGGTCCACTCCAATTAGCCTTCAGGGTGTCTTCCGTGAGGTATATCGCACTATCCGGATGCGAGATTGTGTCTCGCCTCGCGCACACGCCGCGTTGAATTAATTAAAGATGAGGAAGGAAAGAAAAAAAGCGCCTGTCACACAGTCAAAAGAGTGGGGACACTGCGAGGAGGGGAACCACTGCGCCCATGCGCGCACGAAGCTCAGAGCGACTGAAACGCGTCCGGCACATCCATATGTTGTACAGCGAGCCCTGGGTAGGCTACTCCCCATTAAAATGAAACCCAGATTTCCCCAGCCATGTGTGCGAGACGGAGAGAGGGAGAGGGAGAGAGAAGGAGGGGGAGAGAGAAAGGGGGGGGGGGGGGGGGGGGGGGGGGGGGGGGGGGGGGGGGATCTGAATATACCAAAACCCCACCGTGTTTTCTTAACCTACGTTTCATTTCACCAGCAATTTGGTGATGCGCATAGTCTGTTTTTGTAGCCAAAATAATGCGCAAACGAAAATAACCACTTGATCAAACTATACCACTTGCTTCCAGAACCCCCCCCCCCCCCCCCCCCCTCAAACAACACAACTGGTCTCACTTTTACAACAGATACCTCCGCCGCTTTACGGACCGATTGTTACTCTGCCTCCTGCCCCCAAGTGCCCCGCACAGTCCCGCCGTGTTCACGGGCAGACATATGGAGGTCGTAATGAGAACAACGTTGAACCTGTTGAAGCAGAGTTAGGTCTGCATGGCGGGGCTCCGGGGGCCCGCAGAAACAAGAGGCAGATGCTGAACGTAATAACTTATTAATCCTAATAATAGTGCAGCACATGTTGGGACTAATTAGGGTATATACCTTTCGTGCGTCAAGGCACAAAAACAAATATGGACGTTTTGATTGTGTTATTGATTTATAATGATGAAAGGGGCATCACATTAAATATATCATGGTATTGTGAATAATCTGCGGTGTGTGTGTGTGTGAGAGAGAGTGTGTGTGGGAGAGTGAGTGAGAGAGAGTGTGTGTGGGAGAGAGAGGTTCATGTTGGCACAGAAAACGTTGCCCTAGGCCATGACAGCAGCACATTAACTCATTAACTGTGTTCACATGGCTTTGTGCCCTTCTCTTAGTGGTGACGGTTAAGGAGCAACAGCAAAATGTGGTTTGTCACGATGCATTTTTGCAGTTTCACATCGCCTGCTGTCAGAGGGAGAGTCTGCGTAAAAGCGCACTGGACATGAGGCCTCCCTGGTTCACAGCGACTTTAGAACCAAAAGATCTCATTCCATTGTGGCCAACCGACTTTTATTAGAATCGACGTGTTCAAAGCAATTAACGAACATGAGAGGTGACTTTTGTTGGAGGACACTGATGTGCTCTTTTGGTTTTTTGCCGGATTGTCTCAGCCAATCACATCTGAGCACCAGAGCTACTTATTTTTGTAAATCCGCACATGTTACCCTTGTAAAAAGCAGCCCAGCAGAACTGCGAGGACGGCCGCAATCCGTTTTATTAAAATGATTTTTGTATAATTCCCGTTAAGTTAGAGGCGACAGCCGCGTGTTGCTGTGCGTGTTGTTGCAGGTGCAGCCTGCCCCTGCCCGGTCAGTGCTCGAGCATCACGGCCGATCAAATCCCGAGCGCCTCCTGGCTCCGCTGTAAGCTGATCAACATTCCTCCTGTATTCACGGTACCATCCACTGGGGAGGACAGCCCGGCCCGGCCCGGCCCGGCCCGGCTCGGACCGACCCGGTCGGGCCCGGGACCGGGACCGAGCTTCACTTCGGTGCCTGTTTATTCCAACAATTAATCTCAAACGAAGGCCGTTAAAACGTGCATTCAAACCCGCGGAGAATTGAAAAAATAAGAAGCACGAGCCCCCTCCTCCGCCTGCGCGTGTGCGCGCGTGACACCTCCACCTGCAATCTCCTTCTGATTCATGACGTCAATGAGCAGACTGATACAAAACAAGAATACAAAATGAGATATAAAAATTATATAATAATTTAAAAAAAAAAATAAGCCCCCCCAAAAAGTCATCAAACTCGAGCCATGAAGGACCAACGAAGAGGAAGTGAGAGTATATTGTGCAGTATATGAAATGAACTCCAGCAATCTATAGATTTCTTTTTCATCCTTTAAACTTCCCATCTCTGCACATTTATCTTCCCCCATCTTTATTCATTGCTATTACTCCTTCTGCTCCTCTGGCCCTCTGTGCAAATGTTGTATTCCTTTATTTGTCTAAGACCAGTCCCTCATGTGAAATTCGACTCTTCCTCTAAAATGATTTTCTGGCGTCAGGCTGAACCCCCAAATTATCTTTTCATGGTCTTACACGAAGTCTATATTAGTTTTATAATGACTCTTCATCATCCTGCTCTAATTTGATATATTTGTGTTTTTTTTCATAGTTCCCCGTTCTTTACTTTTATTCCCATTTTCCATGAACTCTGTGAAATACCCCTGTGGCGTGTATAGACCCACGTTTATCTCTCGATTCCCTGTTTTCAATTGGAATGCTCCAGAGACAACTGAGAAAGTAGGCCAGTAAATAAGAACAAAAATAAATAATTGCAGCAGGCTTTTTTAAAAAAAATACATAATTTGGTCCAGCAGAGTTTCTTGGAATTGGACACAACACTGCAAATCTTCAAGTCCGTGACAGGACAGAAAGCTTGAAGATGCTGTCAGGTTTAACCTCCCCCAAGCTGCATGGAGGTTCGGCTGTATCCATCTCCGTGCATTATGCCAGAGAGACGCATTTCTGTGAAATCAAAATTTAAAAGAAAAAGAAGCTCCGCCAGCGAGGCAATAATCTCGGCAGATTATCTCTCTAATTGCTAGGGGGAGAGATTAGAGAGCCCGAGTGACAGAGAGCAAGACTTAACAACCGGCAACACACTCACTCGCTGTGGGATGGGATTCGAGAGGGGAGCTCTCCTCGGTCCGTTGGAGTCGTTGCGATTGGATCAGTCTGCTGATTTGGTCCCAGCGGTCCGTTTATTCAAAGCCCGGGGACTCGGCACCAGGTTCCCTGCGGCGGGAAAATGTCACCCTCCGGCTTTTTCCTCGCTTCAGTTTTTGGCACCCCTGCTGTGGGACCCATGGAGAGATGCTTACCTCGTCCAGAGGAAAGCCCCCCGCCCCCCCAGAGTTCAGTCGTTCAGCGGGAGAAGGCTGCCCTCTTGTGGAGAAATGCATGTAGAGTCAGACTATTCAAATATAGTACAGAGCCTTTATTGCCACCGATACTAAGAATGCTGCTCCTTGTTGGTGCATGAAATCAAAGAGTATTCAAGTAAAAAAAAATTACATTACACACAATGTGTCACAGTTAAAAACAATATAAATACAAACAAACAATCATAAGCAGCGGATTGCGCAGTCCACAGTAGTTGAACAGTTGCACAACCTTGGAGCCACGCTTGGTTTCTACACTAGTCACCGTTTCTCATTTTCTTTCCTTTATTAATTCATTTGAACTGGGACAATGTACTTTGTGAACACTACCGTAAATGCTCCAGATTTAGCCAATAGGCTATAGTATTCATCTGCAGTCCCTGGACAGATGTTACAAAGTCATCCTTGAATGAAAAAGAAATGTATAAAATTGTAATTTCAAGTTTTTCCATTATTTTTCGGCATGCAGAACAATAATGAAGATAAAAGATCATATTTGTGTTAGACACAAGCTGAAGCACATACCGCAGCAGCACAGATCTAACAAGCATGCACAGTCAGTGTATAAAAAACACATTAGTCTGACATGGCAAAACCGCAATAAAAGGCCTAGGGCAGTTAGCAATATAATGACAGGCGACGGCAGTCAACAGATAAATCACAAGATTAAAACTCAGATATTAAATCAAATCCAACCATTCTCCAGCCCTCTAATAAAATACGAGCAAATTTATGACCGAGAACCCCTTTCCACAGAGAAATGTTGTATTTTAAAATAGAAATTATTACACTAATTTGAAAAAAAAACCACCCACCCATCTTCCTCTCTGATGTAATTGGCTCATGGGTGAGTGTGTAAGTTTAGGTACAAAAAGCTTTATGTAATAAGAACTGAGCGCCTAAAACTGAAGTTATCACATCACCCTATCACGGTGTGTGACATCACTGCTGGCCTGGTTCGATCCAACAGTGACAACGGTGATGTCATCACTGCATTGCCGGTGATGTCACCCGCTTTCATTTACTTTGATTTTCACTATCTTTGAACTTCAGAGCCTCTGTGCCTTTTAAAGCACAAATCACTAAAGCGTTTCACCATCTCAGTCTTTACACAGCCGCAACTACGAGTTCTAGTTCATACTTAAATCTTTGATCCTTGATGAAATCATCCAACATGGTTGAAGCTATGAATCCACCAGAAGGCATCTACATCCAAATACAGAAGCCGACGGTTCCAAGGTATGTCTACAGCTGTTGACCACTGCTTACAGCTTGGAAAATATACATTTTGTTAAAGTACTAGTCAAAGGACTCAGTTAGACCATAGGCAAGCAATTCAAATGGAAGGAGACGTTAATCTTATTGTCTGTTTCTGATCATTCTCCTCTGCAGGTACGTGTCCAAGTTCAGACCGACTCTTGAGAGCATGAAGAAGGAGGCACGGAGAACGATGGGGCCAGCAAAAGTAGAGGTGTCAGTCCCAGACAAATACCTCAAAAAGCATTCAAAAGAGCCCAAACTGCCTGAAAGTGAGTATTTCCATAGACAATATGACCAATGCTTGGGTGCGTATTTGAGCAATGGTTGTGTTTTGAACTCATCTGTAGTATCCTCGAAATTCGTCCGTACCAACTGCTCTGGGAAGAAACCAGCTGTTCCTGCGAGGACGGGCAATGCACCTGTGGACATCCAAACCAAGAGGGACCAAGAGAGTACCACGGGAGAATGTACACAGACGACCAAGGTCGCTCCGAAGAAGCCAGAGCCGATCTTTGTGGACACCAGAAAGGGACACAAGCAGCCCATTGAAAATTCAGGACTTGTCCCCAAACACATCAATAAAAAGGTGTTTCCCACAATACAACACACTCAAGAAAAGTTGGAAGAACACATTTTGAACACAACTTAAGACCCATTTAGCCCTATCTTAACCCTGCAGTAGCCAAAATGTATTGCTACTTGCTACATTGCTATTTTCAGACCGACACAACTCTCATTTTCCCGTAGTAGCAAAAATTTGCCCTGATGTCTGCGTTGATGGGTGTGTCTAAAAATGAGGTGTGCTCAGGTAAATCGTTGGCATGTTACTTTGAGAGTGTGGGAAGAGATTGCATGACTGACAGGAAAAAAAAACATGTCTAAGATCTATTGAAAAGTATTTGCATTGGTACTTTGAGGGCATCATCAATAGTATACCATGCGGGTGCACAACACAGATTTTGAAAAGGCCGAATGCTGGATTTAAAAATTGACCATTTCCTGTTTCTATCTGTAGAATTTTGGAGCAGTGCCCGGGTACGTTCTCCAGCGCAATGAAGAAAAGCAGAGGGCTCGGGAGGAGTTCGACAAGTTCCTGAAACAACAGCAGGAGCAGGAAGCCAAGAAAAAATGGACTGACGCAGAGCAAAAAAACATTCTCAAGGTACTGGAAAAGACAATTGTTTTCCTAAAGGTAGGTACCCAACCAACACCACGTCAAACAACACACATTGACAGCCAATGATTTTGACAGTAGAGACGGCAGACCGTGGCTTTGGTGTGTAGCACCCTTAAAGGGACAGTAAGCGATTTTGGAATAAGCTTGTCTCTCTCTTTGTTGCTGTTGTGATTTTACTGCTCTGGCCGGGCTGCGAACCACAATCTCCAGTAAGAGAGACTGGATGCACTAACCACTAGGCCAAAACCGCAGACTGCAGCGTCACCCACTAGAATGTCTTTTAAGGTGTCGACGAGTGATGTTTACCAACTGCATTTCATTTACAGAGCCAGGGCCGTGCCGGAAAAAAGCGCACACACAGAACCGACAGCTAGCGGACTCTGAGGAAATATTCGCTGATTTTTACAAAACATGTACTGCTTTAGAATCGCCTACTGCCCCCTTTAAAAGAGCGGACACCTGGAATGACTGGGGAGCACAGGAAATAAATCATATGATGGAGCAGAGGAAATTAATCATATGATTTCACATATTTCAGTTTTTAGAAAATACTTGTTGACTCATAGTAGGGATATAATGCTGTTCATCTCTCTGTATGGTTCATAGTTACATATATTTATAAAGAGTGTCTTTGAATATGCACATCGATATTAGTCGTGTTATATAACCTGTGGGAATGCCGTTTAGAATATAAAATGCTTGTATCCTCATATATGCACTATCGAGCTGAGTTTATTTTGACACATTCCCATCCCTCTCTCTTGTCTACCATCCAGGGCCTTAAGAGCTGGGAGAAGTCTCACCCTGAGTTCCAGAGCCTCCCGACCATCAGAGACTTGATATCACAGAACAAAAACAGGGAGCGGGTTGACATGGAGATGAAGAAGCTGGAGGACGAAATCAACCTCGTAGAGAGGTTCAAAACCACCTACTTACCCGAACACGAAAACAAAACGCATGGCCTTAGATTTACCCAACTGTTTTTCCTCACCTCCCCTCATTTAAATGTCAAGCGGGTTTAAATAAACCTACCTTGCTCGCTGATCACAACCAAGATGGAATGAGTTAATGGGGAAAAAAAGGGATTCAATCTTTCCTTCTTTTTTTTTTTTTTAAGAGAATGTACAACACAACATCGCATGATGTTACATGCTTTCATTTTCAAAAAAAATAAACAAACCTGCTTTGATTTTCTTTGATTTGCTTTCATTTTCAACAACTTTGAACTTCAAAGCTTTCATGCCTTTTAGCAAAATTCTGTAGAGCATTTCAGCATCTGAAGTCTTTTCACATTCATATCTCAGTCTTTACACGATGTTCACACAGCCACAAATACAAGTTCTAATTCTTAATTTTTAATTTATAACCCTCCATCGGAATTGTCCAACATGGCCGAGGTTATGAATCCACCAGAAGGCATCTACAACCATATACCGAAGCCAACGGTTCCAATCCCAAAACCGCAGAGGTATGTCAATGTCGACAGCTGTTTACACCTTGAACATTTTTAAAGTTTGTTATCTTAGTGAGTTTATTAATCGGGAAGCAGAACACAGTCAGTTAGACCATAATCTGCTTAAGCAGTTAAACTCACTGAATAAATTGCCAAAACATTGGACATGGATAAGAAACTTAAATTAATAGCGTAAGAAATATCCAGCCTTCGCTAATAGTCTGAGCTTTAGCCTCATTTAAGCACTGCAACAGCTAAATGGTGAAGTAATTAATTAGTTGCTAAGGTGCTCTAACAGGTGAAACTCCTGCCTTTAAGTTTTACATATATACATGGGATGTGATATTCTTACTACTGTTCCTTTCTTGAACTTGACTCTAAATTGTGAATTAATGCTATTTATGGTGGACAAGATATTGTAATTGTCGTGTGACAAGGAAGGAAATAATTTTTTATGTATCTGAAATGATTTTGAAATAAAACGTTCATTCTCCTCTACTTTATCTGCAGGTATATGTCCAAGTTCAGGCTGACAGTTGCTCTTGAGGGCATGAATAGCAAAGAGGCAAGGAGAACGATGGGGCCAGCAAAAGTAGAGGTGGCAGTCCCAGACAAATACCTCAAAAAGTATTCAAAAGAGCCCAAACTGCCTCAAAGTGAGTATTTCTATAGACAATATGACCAATGCTTGGGTGCGTATTGGAGCAATGGTTGTGTTTTGTACTCAAATGAATTAACTATTCATATTTATGAATCACAGAATTCTGTGTTCACAGAAACAAAGTCCTCAAAAGTTGTCCATACCAACTGCACTGGGAAAAAACCAGCTGTTCCTGCGAGGCCGGACTATGCACCTGTGGATATCCAAACCAAGAGAGTACCAAGGGAGAATGTACACAGACTACCAAGGTCGCTCCAAAGAAGCCAGAGCCGATCTTTGTGGACACCAGAAAGGGACACAAGCAGCCCATTGAAAAGTCAGGACTTGTCACCGAGCACATCAAGAAAAAAAGGTGATTTCCCACAATACAACACTCAAGAAAAGACACTTGTGTGCTTCAGTCAGTTCCAACAGCAGGTCCCTAATTCACAGATTTAGCCTTGAACATCAGGGAACGATTATATTTAGTACATGGTAGAGCTGAGAAAAATTCCTTTCTTTATTGACAAAATGATCCATCTTGTTTCAATAGCCCACTGTGAACATATTGACCATTATCTGTTTCTATCCGTAGGATTATGAAGCAGTACCTGAGTATGTTCTCCATCGCAATGAAAAAATGCAGAGGGCTTGGGAGGAGCATGGAAAGTTCCTGAAAGACCAGCAGGAGCAGGAGGCCAAGAACAAATTGACTCACGAGGAGCGACAAACCATCCTTCAGGTACTAGAACACACAATTCTTCCCAAAAAGAGCAGACACCTGGAACCTCATCACATTCAAATTAAAGGGGAACATGTTCAACCTAGACAGTGGGTGACATTACTGCTAGCCTGGTTCTATCCAAAGGTGTGATGTCATTAATCCATTGCTGGTGATGTCACCCTCTTTCATTTTCTTTGAGTTTCTTTGATTTTCAACATCTTTGAACTTCAGAGACTTCGTGCCCTTTAGCACAATTCAGTAAAAGGATGTCACCATCTCAGTCTTTTCACATTCACATTTCAGTCTTTACACAGCATTCACACAGCACCAAAACCAAGTTCTAGTTCTTATTTTTTAATCTTTAATCCTGCATTGAAATTATCCAACATGGCAGAATTTATAAATCCAGAAAATATCTACAACCATATACCAAAGCCAAAGGTTCTAATTCAGAAACCGCCGAGGTAAGTTGACAGCTGTGCACAGATTCAAAAAGTAAAGTTTGTTATCTTAGTCTAATGAGTCTAGTGAGCTTAGTTATTAGGGAAGCAGTACATAGTCAGTTTGACCATAAGCTAGTTAAGAAGCAGTTCAAATGTTCTTTAAGTTGCTAAAACATTGGACTTGCACGTCCAATCTGTCGACAATAGTGAGTATGGTGGTGTTACCTGCAGAAGGGGGCAGAGTGGTGACAAAGTCCAAACCTCCCGATGAAGAGAGACTACGACAGGACAGGCAGGGGGCGCAGCAATCCAGCAGGGGCCACCAAAATCTCTCTTTAATGAAATTTAGTGTGTGGTGCCACCACGCAGGCTGGGGGGAGAATAGTCCCGGACTGGGTCTCCTCAATTTTAGGGGCAGAGAGGCGGGAGAGGGCATCAGGCTTCACATTTCCGGAGCCGGAGTGGTAGGTCAGGAAAAACTTCAAACTCCCGAGGAAGAGAGACCAGCAGGCTTGACGAGGGTTCAGCCTCTGGCCTTAGCAGAGATAGGACAGGCTCTTATGATCGGTTTAGACTATGAATGTGTGTTCTGCTCCCTACAGCCAGTGTCTCCACTCTTGTAAGGCCAGAACCATGGCCAACAGCTTTTTTTTCTCCTCTGCTTTGTGTGCAGGTACATGTCCAAGTCCAGGCCAACGGTTGCTCTTGAGACCGTGAAAAACAAGGAGCCAAAGAGAACGATGGGGCCAGCGAAAGTAGAGGTGTCAGCCCCAGACAAATACCTCAAGAAGTATTCACAAGAGCCCAAACTTCCTGAAAGTGAATATTTCTATACACAGTATGACCGATGTTTGGGTGCGCATTTGAGCAATGGTTGTGTTTTGAATTGAATATTCATATTTATATATCTTCGCAGAAACACAGTCCTTGACATTTGTCCGTACCAACTGCGCTGGGAAGAAACCAGATGTTCCTGCGAGGACGGACAATGCACCTGTGGACATCCAAACCAAGAGGGAACAAGAGAGTACCAAGGGAGAATGTACAAAGACGACCAAGGTCGCTCCAAAGAAGCCAGAGCCAATCTTTGTGGACACCAGAAATGGACACAAGCAGCCCATTGAATATTCAGGACTTGTCCCCAAATATATCAAGAAAAAGGTGTTTTCCCAAAATACAACACACAAGAAAAGATAGAAAAACACATTTTGAAGACAACTTGAAACACAATGTCAATTCCAACAGCAGGTCCCTATTTCACAAATTTAGCCTTCAACATCAGGGAGAGATTATATTTAGTACGTGGATGAACCAAGAGAAATTCCTTTCTTTATTGACAAAATGATCCATCGTGTTTCAATAGGCCCACTGTGAACATATTGACCATTATCTGTTTCTATCTATAGGATTATGGAGCAGTACCTGAATATGTTCTCCAGCGCAATGAAGAAATGCAGAGGGCTTGGGAGGAGCATGGAAAGTTCCTGAAAGACCAGCAGGAGCAGGAGGCCAAGAGCAAATTGTCTCACGCAGAGCGACAAACCATCCTTCAGGTACTAGAACAAACTATGTTTTCACAAAAAGAGCAGACACCTGGAACGACGATTCAATATATTTAAATATTTTTGAAAATAATTGTTGACTCCCAGTAGGTCAGGATAAATTGCTCTTCATCTGTCTGTTATGGCCGATCGTTATTTGTACAAATAGAGTCTTGCAGAATATGCAAAGTGAAATTAGATGTGTTAAATACCTCTGGGAATGCTGTTTAGAACATAAAAAGCCTAAAGTCCTGACATATTCATTATCGAGCTGAGTTTATTTTCAACACTGATTTCTGTCTCTCTCTCGTCCACTATCCAGGGCCTTAAGATGAAATGGGCGAAGTTGAACCATGAGTTCCAGGGCCTCCCATTCATCACGGACACACTACATTTGAAAAGGAACAGGGTGCGGGTCGAAATGGAGATGAAGAAGCTGGAGGACGACATCAACCTGATAGAGAGGTTCAAAATCATCTACTTACCCGAAGACTAAGACAATGGTTAAACTTCATTAATTCAGAAAAAAACCTTACAAGAATATGAGGTTAGTCATTATTTTTTATCTCTCAAGCCCATGTGAAGAAATACAGTAGTGAATGACACACAAGTCAGGAGGTGCATAGTCGAACAATGCTCTTCAACCAATCTTCTTCTATTCAACCCCTTTTCAACTGTCTTCAACTTCTCTCTTCCTCTATTCAACTTCTCTTTTCGCAACATTGACACTGCATTGTCACCAGCAATTCCAGTGTCAATGCTAGTTCCTAGTGAATGTTGTGTCAGCATTCATAATATAATTTTCCTGTTCTGATTTTTCTTCTTCTGCCCCTTTTTCAACCAATTGAAAATCAATAAAAAAAAGCTCAATTATGACATTTATGCTATTATTGCTATTTTCTTCACATCAATCTGTTCGAGCCTTCGAAAACCTTCAGCTGTTTGATTTGTATCTACTTCTTCAGATTTTCACCTATTCTGTTACGGTTCAAATTTCACATTCTTTGAATTATGAATAGTTGAATCTAGTCTTCTCAATGCAGCACAGTTGTTATTAATGACATTGATGGTGCTCTTTTCCATTTAGCCAGCAGACACATTAGAACCACTACACTAAACCACTTGAATGAAATGCAGCCATCCTGAATATTATTAGTCACTCACGAGTGTTTGACAAGTCAACATTTTCAGTGGAAAAAATGCTTCTCTTAAGCTCCTTCACACACTGTGCTTCTTGAAGTCATGGGTTTACCCTTTCAACAGCCCCATAAACGTCAATGTTCTCTGTCTGAAGTAGATTCGTTTTTGTTTAACGGGAAGTTATTTGCGGGGTTCCTTGGTGTTGCTTTCTCAACTGTCTTTAATTTCAACAAATCCTAAATGCATTTTTCGCAATATTCTACAATGCATTTCAGTATATTAGCATTCACACTTCTATTCGCTCAGCTGGAAATGCATCTTCTAGTTTACTTCGACCCCTCAGGCATCGCTTTTGTTAGCTTTAAAAACACTTTCAAAACATTTCCACACTATGTTGGATCTGATTCCAACACCTTAATTAAGTCATTAAAATATTAAGACCTTGTTTTCTTTTTTGTTTTTTTACAGCATCTTTGTAAGAACAGATGTAAATGTCTAAATACACTCTGGGAACTTCACGAGGATATAGCCCAATATTTATTAGTGTTTTAACAATGCTTGTCAGCACGCCATGTATTTGTGACATGCAGAGCACAGGCCCTGTTATAGCTCAGTGGGTGACACTATTGACTCGCTTTGACAAAAAAAACGTCAGATAAATGAATGTAACCATGTTCCATACTGAGAATTCAGTGTGGTAGCCCCCACCCAGTGGAACTATCCTGGTAAAGATGCACAATGCCCCATCCCTGGTTACAAAAAATAAAAAATCTCCTTAAAACCCACCTGCTTAAAATAAGGCCTTTGACCATTGGTGTCATCATCCCCAGCTTTTCTACTATTGATTTCCATCTTTTTATATCATTTTCCAGAATCTGAAAACCACATAAATGGCTCCAGACAGATTCCTGGAATTGTAAAAAATTCAAACAACAAACAAAGTAACAAATATTTCCAACCCTTTGTAATCCCTCCCTACATGTCTTTTTGTTAAAATGGGTTCAGTCTCCTACATTGCCACTGACACACAATAACTTGCAACTGATCACGCAAGTGAATAAGATTAATTCCAAAAGCTGAAATCCGTATCTCGCGAAGGCATACAGCAGAAATTTGAGCTGTTGTTTCAGAGGTACCTTCACTGTTTTCGTGGGCTCCTGCTGATGCCTTCAATTCACCACTGAAAACTCTGTGTCAGTAGGAAAGTGAAACTCACTGCAGATCCATATACCTATGGAGAAGGGGGCCAAACACAGGGGGCACATTGGAACCCAACCGACTGATAATTAATTTCCTCTGGTGAAATGGGAAAATGAGGCCAAAAGAAAGAAAGAGGGAGAGAGGAAGAGATAGCGAGAGAGCGACACAGAGAGAGGAAGAGAGAGAGCACTGAGGGCACTTTAAATGACACCGAGGTCTCTGTAAAAATAAACAGCTTGAGCCCCTCTCAGCACACCCCCTGTTTATAGCGACAGTCGCTTGGGGAACCCCGCCTGTTTACTTTCCCTCTGCCGACTCATCTTAAGTCAAGATGGCATGTTGGCGTTATTGTATACATCCTCTCACACACTCACTCATCCAGGGCTCAGCTGCCACTCCACTTCAAAGAGCTGGGGCCTGAGTGGGAACGGAAGAGATATTAATGGGTATAATACCGGCGTGTGTGTGTGCGCAGGCCTACAGTCTCTATGTCTCTCTCTGTGTCACACACACTCACATGTCTTGGGATGTGCGGTATCAGCGTGTCAACATTAAGGAAAGAGAGCTATCAATAGCTCTTCTGCCAGTATTATGGTCCCATCCATCATTTTGACATCACCCCACTGAAGGTGGTCTCTTCCCATCTCGCACTGATGACTCAACCGCAGAGAGTTTTTTAAATGAGGATACCTTGAGGCCACAGCTCGGAATCTGCTGTAACCCAATCTGCACTCCTGAAGACTCGGAGGATGTGTGCCGGCCTCAGTGTGTACGTGTGTGTGCGTGTGTGTGTGTGTGGGGGGGGGGGGGTTACTGTTGACTTGCTGTGAGATTATTTTTGGGTTAGCCGCTTACATTTGACAGCAATGACTGTCCAAGATGATGGGGGGGAAATTGACTTTCCCAGTTGGTGTGTAGTGCATGTGTGATTAACCCACAGAGAAAAAAAGATCGCTTGGAAGTACGTGTGTGTTCTTACATACATGTATGCATGTCTGCTCATTGAGAAGGGGGTTCAGGTAACTCTGGTGGTATTTGGTCCCTTCATTTGTGTGGAATCCAGCATCATTATCCCAAAGTGTTGCCAGCTGGAAGCGCTTGGGAGTTCCCATTTGAACTCTATGTGTGTTCTGAAGATGTAGCGAGAGCGAGAGGGTCGAAAACACTCTAATGAAAGCTCACGTCCTGGTTCTCATTCCGCTTTGACATTCATAAGCAGCCAAATCTGGCACTGTCTTTCCGATTAGCTAATAAATTACACGGCCACAACAATGCCACCCAAGGCTACAGACCTGCTTTATGAATTAGTTGTAATCCAGTGAGCTGGAAGTGGATGATGGTGGTGGTTCAATTCAAGCACACTGATAGTGAATAATGACCAAATCAATCTGTCATC